>NC_086173.1:110446696-111696696 GCF_023053635.1 Elgaria multicarinata webbii | reverse complement strand
TTTGAAATTGCGTGAATTTGCACCTCTGCAATTGTGCACTTCAGGCTATGGCCAAAATGCTCATTTTTGGTTGTTTTATTTATTTCTGCTTATTTCCCAAAGGTTTACTTATGCTACTGCTTTTTTGATTCACCCCAAATTTTCCTTCCCCTGGGTGTCATTGTGCAGGGTTTTGAAGGTGAGGTTTGTGCCGCCCTACTTTGGGGGCTCTGTACAAAATTTTGTCCCAATCCTGCAAACTTCCATGGGTTTATTAGTCCTGCCCCCTTTTTGGTGCACCTGGGATTTTCCCTCCTCCAGGTGCAATTGTGCAGGGTTCCGTTGTTGAATTGGGCACCTCCCGATGAGGAGAGGCTGTGTGTGAAGTCCTGATTTTGCAAAGCCCCAAGGTTTTATAGCCATCACCCTTTTTTTGGTGCACTCGGAATTTTCACTTCTTGGTGAGTAGTCGTGTGGGGTTTTGATGTTGGATTGGGTACCTCCCAAGTGCAAACATCCAGCTTATAGGTGAAACAGCATCACTGCAGTAGGACAGGGGCGGTGAAGGTGAATCAAATTTATTTATTTATTTATTTATTAAATTTTTATACAGCCCAATCGCCGAAGCTCTCTGGGCGGTTACACACAGTAGCTTAATAAGCTACTCACAGTAGCTTATTAGCCCATTTGTGTATCAGGGGATCGTGGGTTATTTAAAAAATAAGCTACTGTATGTAGCTGATTAACCCATCATGGGCTATTGTGACGTCCGAACGCGGCCATTGCGTCACAGGCAGGCTGCCCTTGTGAGTAAACCACTTGTGAAATCAGATAAGTGGCAGAAAAAAATAGACCCCTCTTTGTGTGGGTGTTTATGTTCAGTACATGGATTCCACAGAATGTCTGAAGGACGGACTTCCACATAAGTTGTTCACTGTGATTATTGTCAGAGACCTTGCTTAACATTGCATTGGCATCAGAGGCCTGGCTGGATGGGATGTATTATGGGGTCTTTTCACTAGTAGTGCTCAGGTTGTGTGACTTACACTCCTGGGAGGGGGGGTGTTTGGCCCCATTTTTATTGGCATTTCGGCATGTTACCCAAACCGTTTTGTTTTGCTATGCCTTTGGTTTAGTGTAGGCTTCCCTTATTGTTTGAGATCTGGCTCCTAGTTTTTAAGTTTGTGTTTTTGTTTTATAGATTTTACATTGCTTTGAACATGTGAGGGTTTTTTGAGGGGGGGGGCATCAAAAGCCAGGCTATAAGACTTCCATTAACAATGTTAATACAAATCATTGGTTTTTAAAACTGGATTTAAAAATTAAATTTGTTTTTATTAAACATTTCAACCATAGTAAGCAGCTTTTTTCTTTAAAAAAAAATTAACATGGTTTAACCGGATTAAAAAAGGTATCTACTCAATTCAAACACCTGTTAAACTATGCACTTAAAACAACACTACGGCCATCTGTTAAACATGTTGTGGAAAGCAACGGTGTTAGTCTTCCTGATGTTCTTAGACTACAGCTCCCATCAGCTCTACCCAGCACAGGGACTTAAGGGATGATGGGAGCTGTAGTGCACCAACATCTGGAAGGTTACAAATTGCCCATCCTTGAGTTAAAAGCGTTGCTATGTAAAAAAGAAAATGTGTGTGTTTGTGGAGGGGCGGGGAAGGGCAGGATACGATGCTGAGGGTTAAGCATGCCAAATGACACACTGGCTGTGTTTTGACATCACGTTAAGCAGTGAGTAGGCAATATGATGCCCTTGGGAATCACTGTGCCCATGTGATTCCCCAGGGCCCAAAAGGAGGGTGCTTCTCCTTGTACATGCAAAGTGCTCTGGTGATACCTGTGATTTTACTTTGAAGTGCCCCCCCCTCCAGGAATGGAAGGAAGACCCTGCTGCCTAGAATGCGGGATATGCTTGGGGATTGCAGCAAGGAAACTGGAGGGAGGGAGGGCTGGGATGACTTGGGGGAGAGCTGCAAGTAATTTGATTGGGTCCCCGTTGGATCCTACGCTCTGTGTGTAAATTTGACAGTGAATGAATTTGACGGAAGGGGTGGGTAATGGTCTGGGGTAAACGGATCTTGTGTCCTGGGGATATTGGGTAAGAGGGTTTAGAGAAGTGATTTTGAATGAGAGAGGGAACTGTGGATTCCAAGTGAGTTTGTGTCTTGGGGCTCAGACCCTAACTCTGCCTTGTACTTAGGTTCTTGGGCAAGTTACTTGTCTTTTCACCTAATAATTTCTGGATGTTTTGTAACTTGTTGCGCTGGCATGGCAGCCCTTTTGTGATGGCATCCATGACATTACACAATATTCTAATTGTGCCTATTGGCGCATAAAGGTTGGAGCTTTTCCGGTGAAGCAGCAAGGAGGAGTTTGGAAGTTTAGCTTTCACTTTCCATTAATCACAGTTTAGTGTGTTGCCTAAACTGTGGATAAAGTTAACTATGCTTCGTAACTCGTGGTTTGAAGTTGGCTTGCTTCAAAGAAACCATAGTTAAAATTTGTCTGGATTGGACAGCACAACAAGCTGTGCTTAATATAAACAGGGAGTAAAGCTTTCAAACTCCTTTTTTGAGTCACAGTGGAGGAAGGGAAGGGAATGTGTGAGCTCACTGCAGCTTGTTCTTATCATATTAAACTATGGTTTACTCTGGTTTAATGTGAAATCCAAACATGGCCACTAATGTTGCAATCTTATATCCATTTACTTGGGATAAGCACCATTGAAATCAATGGAATTCACTTCTGAGGGCTGTACTGTAATTCATGTATTATATTTCTTTTGATGAACTTCCTTCCAGACAGGATTATCATCACATGAACTAAAATTCAGGACGTGCCATGCTATATCTCACCAAGATAATTCTCTGAGCCCATATCTGAACTGCAGTGTTCAACATGATTGACTTGCAAATGAGTGTGCATAGTTGTAGCTTTAGCCTTCATGTAAATTCGTGTGCTCAGTATCCTTACATATATACCTAGTCCTTCAATTATGTTTATAGGTTTTATAAAAGCTGCACACCAAAATGGTTAATAGTTGTAGAAACCAATTAATAAGCATGCTAATAGAAACCAATTAATATGCATGCTTATAGAGATGTATGAACTTCAAAATGGAAACTTGATTTAAATTTTAATATCTCTCTTTGTTTAGTGTGGTAGCCATCACCAGTTACTCTTCAGTGAGTCATCAAGGATCTTTGCTACATATTTATTTATTTATTGCATTTCTATATCGCTCAATAGCTGAAGCTATTGTATAATTATTTATACCCTGCTTTATTTATTTAGTCACTATATAAGCTACCCTTCATTAACAGGACTCAAGGCAGTATTGATTTTTAAAACAGATAAAATCAAATCATGAAAACCAAAGTGACAGGAGTTGCAGGATCCTCAGCTAAACCCACTAAAATTCAGCAGAGCTATAAAACATCCTGAAATACAAAAAAGAAAAAAGAAAAGAATAGTAGTCACTTGGTACTGAATTATTATTATTTTTACTAAGATTGTGTTCCAAAGCAATGTACAAAAATTAAAAACCAGCAGAGATGTAATATGCAATCCTTGGGATACATGACGATGACCTAGGCCAAGTTCTAGGCTTCTCTAGGCAGCTGGACAACCATCTGTCAGGGATGCTTTAGGGTGGATTCCTGCATTGAGCAGGGGGTTGGACTTGATGGCCTTATAGGCCCCTTCTAACTCTACTATTCTATGATTCTATGAAAGAGGGGCACA
Organism: Elgaria multicarinata webbii; assembly: GCF_023053635.1. Classification (NCBI taxonomy): domain Eukaryota; kingdom Metazoa; phylum Chordata; class Lepidosauria; order Squamata; family Anguidae; genus Elgaria; species Elgaria multicarinata. The sequence continues at coordinate 111,692,955 of NC_086173.1, read as the reverse complement.
GAAGGAGCTGCAGGTGGATTCAGGGCTGGCTGATAACAATGCCAAACCAAAGGAGATACCCTTCTGCTGATCTGCCAACCTGATAACTTGTTTTTATCTCAATTTTAGAATTTCTGTAAACCGCCCAGAGAGCTCTGGCTATGGGGGCGGTATATAAGTGTAATTAAATAAATAAATAACCCATAATATGTTAGAAGACACGTAAATCAAATATGTATATTGTATTGTAAGTATTTGCTATGCAAAAGGGGACTACTATGTTTCTGAAAGGTACTGGGGTCTTGCATGTCTTTTATGTAGATTTCTCTGTAGGTGTGTGGTGGGCAGAAATGGGGAACAATGATTGTTCTGTTACCTCCCTCCTCTTCATTTGGTATGCCTGTTCAGGTTGTGCAGCTCCTTCTGTAGTCCCTTCCTGTTTATAGAACAAAATGTTTGAACTGGGGCATTGTGTGATTGTTTGGAAGTGGAATCTTCACCGACCCTGGTTATAGTGCTTAAATGAAGGGAAGATTATTCAAACTTGATTTGAGTGTATTGAGCACTGCATTGTGACACAACACTGCATACGGTAAGGAGTGCAGAAAGCTGGAACTGCACATTCTCAGTGCTAAAACTTTTTTTTAACAGGAACTGTTAATACATATTTCAGCATGTTTGCAGAGTTTGGTATTAACTGTTAATGTGTCCTTCTCTTCTCCCCCACCCCCTTTTTTTAAAAACATAGGTTGCACAGAGCATTGAAGATCACCATCAAGAAGTAATTGCTTTTTGCCGAGAAAAAGGTTTCCATGGCTTGGTTGCATATGATTCAGATTACGCATTGTGCAACATCCCTTACTATTTCAGTGCCCATGCCCTAAAACTGAGCCGTAATGGAAAAAGCCTCACGACAAGCCAATACCTGATGCATGAAGTTGCCAAGCAACTGGACCTGAATCCAAATCGGTTTCCTATTTTTGCTGCTCTTTTAGGTAGGTGGAATGTCACATGGAAGTCCACCTTTAAACTGATCTTACAAATGTGTTAATGGAAGGGCTGTGTATTTCTGCACTCACACATGAGCCTTTCATCCTTTTTAAGGTTGTTGATTTTGTTGTAGCATATGCACAGTCAAAGGAATAAATGAAAACTGGTACCTGATCCCAATTACTCTTATTTAGAAGAAGGTACAGCCCCAAGTGTTTTTTTTTTAAAAAGTATATGATACTACCATTTGTATAGAGCAAGTTGCATAGAATATGCATTTTTAGGGTCATAAAAGTATTGCATATTATATATTACAGGTAATCACATTCTACCTGATGAAGATTTGGCATCATTTCATTGGAGTTTACTTGGTCCAGAACACCCATTAGCCTCTCTTAAGGTACAACTTTAATATAGTTTCTGGCATGTAAAATATGTATTGTTGGATGTGTCCTGCGAAATTAAAGATTGACCTGGAATCTACTTTCTAAAAGTAGTACCAAAGACTTCAAGAGGGCTACGCTGGAGAAAATGAGTTAGATATCTTTAAGCTTTTTTACAAATATGCTAATAGTTGGGTAATGTACACCCTGTTTTTCTAGTTCTTACTTTATCATACTAGTATCAGCAATTAGTTGCAGGTCTGATAATATTCACTCTTCTCCCTCCCCACCCCTCCTTTTTTCCTGGGGGAAGGGGCTGATAGCTTTGGAAGAACAGAATTTGTCTTCAAGTGTGCTAGATTTATCTATAAGCTTAATTTAAAAGTTGAAAGAGTTGCAAAATTGCTACTTTGGCAACTTTTATGAAAAACCAAGCCTCTTCAAAACCTAAACAGAGCTTGTGTGTAGGTGAATCATAGAGCTGTTTCTGCCTGTTCTGTATAGTTGGACAGTGGTGCTTTTAGTTCTAATTCGCTGGAAAGATCTGGTTTTTAGACTTGGCTGGTCATGTATTCTACTGTTGATATCTGGTACCTTAAAAGGTTATTTTAGAATTGTATATTTTTAATACAGTAGAAAAATTAATTTTTAGCTAATCCAAGGCTAATAAGTTCTGTGAGATGAAAATGTTCATAAGACCTTTCCAGGAATTAGTAGCCAAAGGTCAGGAAATGGCAAACGCAAATGATGGTTCAGACAGAATAGGCAGTTTCTGGCTTTCTTGAATTCCATCACTGTCATTTAGATACATGTATAACACATCTTGCATTAAAAAGTCCTGTTGCTGAAGTTACTTACTACCATGGTTAAAAGTGTGGCAGCAACTTCAGACAAACTTAAGGATATACCTTAAGTCCATCTAATTCTGTGTTGCAGTTATGTAATACTCTTTACGTTGGTTGCATGAGCAAATGTGTGCTCTAGGAATGGCTCTGGATGAAGACTTCTCTTTAGATAGGGTGTGTGGAAGAAGCTATCAAACACACGACAAGCTAATCCTAACCATATTTACTTGGAAGCAAGTTCTATTGACATTGGTGGAACTTGCTTTCAGGTAATTGTGTTTAGAATTGTAGCCTAAGATTCAAGGCTGATTTAACACTGGATTCTGGAAGAATGTAATTATTATTTTTCCTTTTTTGAGTGCACCCTTGTACTGCCCCAACTTGCAGCATCCATGACATCTAGAGACATCATCACATGTAGATAGAATGTTAATCTGCATACAGGTTGCTGCTCTTACTTTCACTTTATAGTAAATAATGTGAGTAGTGTAGTTCTCATTCAACTTCTGATTGTGAAGGTGAAGTAAATGGCTTTGTCTTCTACATAGACACACATAGACAATCTCACAAGGTAATTCAGCACAAGGATCCATGGGAAATGCATTGTGGCCTGTTTAAAAGGGGATTATGTGTGGTGGGGTAAATCTTAAGTAGTTGTTCTATTATATACCTTAATAGGTCAATAGGTTTCCTGCATCTCCCACTAGCCTCTTGGCGTTAGTCCTCTTTCTGTCTTCCTTGACATACAAAGAATACAGTCTGGATGGCTTGAGCCACTTAACCAAGCTGTCAAAACAAAGATGGGCAAAAGAACTAAGATCTTTAGCAAATCTGACTGGGGAAGCTACTTTCTGACCCCTAGTATCATGGTAATTTAGAGGCTCAAGTAGATGTAATCAGGGCATTGTTGTATGTTTGTATATCTGCCCTGTTGCTTTATAAAATGAGAGTGATGGTGGAGACAATATTTTTGTAAAAAAGGGGTGCATGTGTTAGGGGAGCAGTAGTCCCCCCTGTTACCTCCATACTTGTTTTGCTGCATGCACTTTTCCCCCCAGATCAGCTCTAGTAATCAAAAGTGCAGACCTATTTCTACTCCTTCAAGTAGATGTGAACAGGGCATGTGAGTAAAAATAAGTGGCTGCCCGAGTCTTATTTAGTTTGGCCCTTAAGCTGCTTTTCATGCTACAGTTTTATAGTACATAGTCATGGATGTATTTAGTATTGTGACATTGGCCTAATAAAAATATATTGGCCTGCATAGATGGCCTAATATGTGTGAATCAGCGCTTGCAGAAGCAAGATTCTCTTCCCTCCCCCCCCCCCATTATAAAGTTAAAATCAAGGAAAATGTTATAGGGACTTGTAGCACAAGCTTCACCCTATTAAACATTCATTCGTTTGTCATGAAGATTTGTGTTAATGATGAAAAAAATGAAGAAATACATTTTTTCAGGAAACTAGAAGTCATGGGGTGGGGGTGGGAATATTCCTTAAGGAGCGTGGGAATGGAAACTTTAGGAAAAGTGAATGCAATCCTGATATTCTATATAAACATTCTTTACCACTTTAAAAAACATGAAATGCAATATGTGTACATTTTATTTATTTAGAATATTTTTAGATCACTCTTCTGCTCAGTGACATACAGATAAAAACAATAAGTTATAAGAAGATGCACAACTTTTTATAAAATAAAATTTGGGATTAATAATAAATAGAGAGCAGCATTAACTATTAAATCCTTGATGGCACATCGTTATCTTCAGCCACCTAAAGGACAATGAGCCTGTTCAGACAACACACTAAGGCATGGTTAGGCCGCTAACCCTTTTGCAGTGAAAGGTTAGTGAGTGTTTAAACTGTGCTTGTATAGCCACCATAGTTAGGAATGATTCATGTGACATGCTATGCTGTAATGTTTAGCTCAAATTGCTTAACCGTATTGGCTTAGCATGTCATCTGAACAGGATCAATAAAGAGAAAGCTAGCCTAGCCTCCTTGGAGAGGAACTTCCACAGTCAGGGTGCTGCTACACAAAAGGCCCTGTGGGAGGTGAGACACTTAACAAGGGTCTCAAATGATGAATGCAGGTTTAAGTAGGGTCATACAGGAGGATGCAGTCTTTCAGATACCTGCCCCTATAAAGTTTAAGGCTTTATAGGTAAAAACCAGCACCTTGTCCAGGAAGGAGATGTTAGCAACCAACCTATAGTTGTTTAGGTATTCTTGGGCCAGATTAGATTTCTTCAGGAGCATCCTGACCATTACTTTTGTGATGATTCCTTTATTTTAGGAGGACTGGAAACCTGATACCTGAACAACCTTGACTTGATCTCCAATGTAGTTTTGAAGCCATTAATTCTCTTACCCACAGTCATCTTTAACCTCACATAGCTCTTCTGAGAAACATCTTCCGATATTTGTAAAATTACAAGTGTATACTCTCTCAGACCCCTTTTCAATAGGGTGAACAGATCTAACTACTTCATAGTCTTTTGATCAATGCTCAGTTCTACCATCACTTGAGTTGCTACTTTTTTCCCCACATGCAGTGGGTTGAATTCTTGTGTAGGGTGACCAAAACATGCTATTAAAAACAAGACCTTACTGCAATCTTTCAGAATGCTAAATCTTTTTTATTTCTACTATTAAGGTAATATCACTCATAATTCAAGAATTTTGCTTGTGACTTCATCACACTGGAAGCCATAGTCTCTTAGTATCAAGAAAAATCTCCATTTTTTTTAACTTCAGTTGATTACAAAACATTGGGTAGCTAAGTGCATATTTTTATCTTTGCTCTCCCATTCCATACCTGTTTCTCATCTTCTAGAAGACATTGTTTCCCTTGTGTAACTTCTTCATCTTTATATACATAAAAATTGCTTCCCTGCTTTCTGCAGTCAGCAAGTTTCATTCCCCATTCTTCTGCTTTTTTCAAAAAAGTCATTAGAAACTAAATAATTGTTAATAAAAGTGATTTAAAAAGCAAAAAAAATTCCAATGCATTTGTCTCTTCTTGTCCAGCTTGAAAGCACATTCCTTATACTTTATGCTATGACCTGTGAAGTTTCTTACTAGTCAAACACAGTTTTAACATCTATTTCAATAACTGAGGGGCTTAAGTACAGATGGGATCCAGTCCATTTTTCCACATTGGTTGCATTAAATATATTGTCTTTTCTTGTTTATTGTTATTATTTGGAATACTGAAGTTTCAAATATACCTAATAACTTGAGTTTCTTATGACTTGGCTGGTTCTCTGTTTTGAGTAAAGATCAATAATTTAAATACTTGTTTTTTGAAATCTGAACCCATAAGAAAGTTGGTGTTGGCTCCTAAGATACCTTCACATGTTTAGTGCTTTCGTTGCTGTACTTTTCTGCGGCAAGAATGGGCTAACGTGATTAGCCTTCTTTCCCCCTCTCCCCCCACCAACTCATCGAAGTCCACCAGTATGTGTTTAAATTTACAAAGCTGGAGTGCACATTTGGGATTTGTTATCAGTATAGGCATAATGAATCAATGTTATGTGTTCCCAGATATGCACTGTTGTTTAAGGACATATGAAGTGCCTTTCTGGATCAGAGGATTGGTCTTTGAGAATCTCAGCACTTGGTAGCCCGTCAGAAATTAGCCGGCTGTCTACTGATGGGCAATTTCTCCCCAGCCCTGCTAGAAAGTCTAGAAATATTTTAAAAATCAAATTCGTCCATGGATGGAACTGGCACAGCCCTACTCTTGCAACTAACCAACTGGAATCTTTGAAATGGACAATTCCGCCTCTGTCCTTAGCCACCTCCTTATCCCACAACGCATGCTAGCCCTTTTTAGATGTAATGTAGATGCGCTTGACTTCCCAGTGTTGATTATGTGGTCTGAAAGGAACCTCCTTGTATACAACTGTATGCACATTGGGCTCCATTGGCAGGACTGGGAACCCTGAAAAAGCAAGGTTCCCCAATTGTATGTATGAAAGACCCCGTTGCATTTCAGGGTGGAGACCTCTGTGTGTACATTTATATGCAAAGGGTCCCTTATCAGACCTTAATATGAATACATGGAATTCAGTTGCATGCACTTTCACATAACATCTGAGAGGGGCTGCTGTTGGATCTGATTCACATGTGACGAGCTACCTCCTACTGAACAGATCTCAATAGCTCCTACTGTTGCTTGATACTTAGGCCTTAGCTAGACCTAAGGTTTATTCCGGGATCGTCCCAGGGTCATCCCTGTTCATATAAATGACACACAGGGGATCCCGGGAGCAGGCAGGGATGGCCCCGGGACGGCCCCGGGATAAACCTTAGGTCTAGTTAAGGCTTTAGTTTCTCATTGTGCTGCACATCTTAATATCAAGAGCATTATGCAGGAAGACATGCAGCTTGTTCGTAATTTATCATATGAAGGTTGCACAAGTATGTATCCTCTATCTTCTGTTCTTTAGCCCAACTAATCTGGCTGCCTTGTCATGATGATATTACTCTTCTGTTATCTACATTGGCTCTCCCTTATTGTATTCTAATTCAACTTCTGCTGATTTGCATATGTATTAATCCTCTTGCTCCCACTTACCTATTTTCCCTGCTCCTTTCTTGCTGTCTTTGCACCTCCTTGTCCTGTGTTACTTGATCCATTCCCACAATGTTCTCTTTTCCTCCTTGTTACTTCATTAGAACCCTTCACCATCATGGCATATGTCCAGCTCCTTCCATTTTTTTAAAAAAAAGTCTGATTAAACATCACTTCTTCACAATATCATTCTTTATCTAATCCCTCACCTTTACCATTTCCTGCCACTACCCTTTGCTTACGCATCTAGTCTTTACTCTCAGTCTTAAAATTCTAGTTGAGCCTGTGATTCTGGATTTATTGATATATATGCTTTGTTTATCTAGGTGCTTTAGAAAAGCCTCTTTTTTGCTTTGCATGCAGTACAGTGAAATACACATGTGTGCAAATAGTCCCAGCAGTGTTTTCCTTCTCATAATAGTCATTGCTGGAAATGGTTCTTTGGAGACAGTGCAGCTCTGAAATGTCACAGTTCCTGTCCAGTGAATTTTCAGTTTGGGAGCAAATGCAAATTATTGCGAGTGTTAACATGAAGTATCTGCTATACTTCATGTTATACAGTATAATGGTATAGTCCATTATACAGTATAATGGACTATACCATTTCAGACTACAGGTGTGGGATTGCATGTTTTGCATCCTCCTCCATATTGAAAAGACCTACCTGTACATCTCAAACTAGAATGACAGAGAAAACTAGCCTAGAACCCTTCCAACTGAGATATTAGTATAGGAAATTGTTGATACAAAGGAGCAAATAAGACATGCAGTTTTGCAGTCTGAAATAGCGCAACCCAAGAAAAGGGGTAACCAGGTGAGTGCTCCGATCGTACCTTTTTCCTGTAAGCGGTACAGAAGAATGTTGGATAAAGGAGATGCAAAGTAATAGGTAAGAATTAACTGGTAGGCAATGAAGAATATGGGCTCATCTACACCAAGCAGGATATTCCACTATGAAAGTGATATATAAAAGGCAGGAGCCACACCAAGCAGGATATAGCAGTATGAAAGAGGTATATCATATGTCTCAATGGGCCCAACAGTTGTCAGTGCACTTCGATACCGCTATAAAGCAGTAGTGTGGCTTCTGCTTTTTATATATCACTTTCATACCACTTTCATAGTGGAATATCCTGCTTGGTATAGATGAGCCCAAAGTGAGTCTGGGGTTAGCCCTGAAAGTCTCTGTCTTCCCCCACCCAAACCTTGTCGGGGTTGTACATTGAATGTAACCATCTCTTTGTGCTGAAGTGCACTTGCTCACTCATCACTGTAGAAGTGAACAGGCCCTAACACAATGCATCTTTGAAGTTCTTTATGCTCATTAATATTTTTGGTGCCAGGACCTTTTCAGATGCGAATATAAGGAGATAGGTTCTGCAGTTCTGCAGAGTGAAACCGAATGTTCATTACTACTAATATACATGAAGCATTGATTTAGGAAATTGTTAACAAATAGGCATGTCTAGAGGAAATGATATAAAGGGTTTTTGAAATAGACGCAGTGTGAATTATTGGCATTGACACTGGGATTAAATAAATCATTAAAAAAGTGCAGTCAATCTTTGGGAATTTACTAAAATCAGTCACTCTCAGCTTTTCATCTGCAAAAGGGGTTCACAATGAGCTTTGCTTGTCAAGCTGTCATGTTCCTAAATGTCATATATTGCAGTTTATTTTCCCCCTTCATTTACATCTTTTAATTATCCATTTTGTCTATGTTCTCAGTAGCCTTGCTAAAATTTAACCTTCATTCTACAGTCATCTACTTGAACTTTTTATCCATTCATTTTTTTCTTTGAAGGAATTTGTAACCATTTTTCTTTACAAACACTCTTGGTTAACTTTTTGGATACTTCCACTTAACATGATCTTCTCTTTGGCTGTATGTCTTTTATGTACTTCATAGCATCCTCATTGTGCTAGCAGAAGTGTTTGAGATTTTTCTTCTAGTAGTTATAGAATAAAATTCTATTCACTGCCTGTCTTTTTCAGCCACTTAATCTGCTGCTGCTGCTACTTTCTTTTGTGGACTTCTCGGTTCCAGTTACTGGGTAAAAAAAAAAAATCTTCTCCAGGATTGCAGAGTTCTCCTTTCAAACTTCCATTTTCCAGGTGTGATGTCACTTCCTCCTCCATAATTCTAGTTCTACCCAGTTAGATTTTTTTAAAACAACAACAACCCGTCAGTACCCATTTCAGTGTGTCTTGTAACTTACTGCCATGCGGTTAACTGCTTTTGTTAAAAGCATCTGTATGTTGTGGCTGTAGGAATTATAATAATGAATTCTGCCTTTCATTTCCATCAGAAATGTGTGTTCAGAATTGATTATACAGCCTTTAATATTTCATTAATATGAAGTAAATCCAGAGTCTTTTCCATACACTACATCTGATGTTAGTTATGACATTTTATTTCAGATAATTGTAATTATGGGACAAATTATAGGCATCTCTTTAAAACAGAAATCAGAAGGGAGCAGTGAGCATTTTTAAGTGGCTTTTATTAAATTTAATTTCTTTTTCAATAGAAAACAAAACTAAATCTCAGAGTGTTCTATTCTTTCCAACCAGAGATTAGGCATACCATTACTTTTAAAAAGTTGATTCCCCTCATTAGCACCTTCCTTTGAAGGTAAGAGAAGAGGAAGTGACTTGAAAGTTAAAATTTAAAAAACTTGATAAAGCATGATTTAAAACTTGTTCAAAGTGCAATTACTGCTTTAAAATATTTTTCTAAAAGCAAAATAGAATTTGTATTACATGTGGTGGTATCCAATGAGTGGATCAGTTCAGACAACACATTAGTCAACACAGTGTGAAAACTCCACTGAGTTTTTAGGAGGTACTCCCCATGCAACATGTTCTAACTCCACCATTGTATGACTGTGGGCTACCATGGAGTTGAGTAAAATGTATCACAATGTTTGATTGACAGTTCCTCTGCCCTCTCTCCTCCCCTGGTCCTCACAATGGTATCCCATCAGCCATTGCTGCAAAAAACCAATCCCGGTGGCTCTCCTAGAGCGGCACTCACTTCTTTGGCTGCTCTTGCCAGGAAACTCTGTAGCCCGTGGGAAAAGTCAACTCAGTGCAACGGAAAGCTCCACAGAGCCCTCCACACAACATGCAACATAATGGTTGTGCAGGAACTCTCCTCTGCACAGCGTTGATATTCTGTGTGGAATGTTTTCAAAAAAAAACCACTCCACTGTTGCGTGGAGCTTTCCCACCAAACAACACATTTCTCAATGGTAGTGTAAAGACTCCACTGTGGAGTTCTAAAGCCATCATTGAGAAATGTGTTGTCAGAACTGAGCCAGTGTCTTCCCCTAACACTGTATAAAATATTTGTGATTCCTTAAGGATTTCATTCTATAGTGAACTTAGACTTTGAAAGTGTTCTTGTACCAAACTAAAGAATTAGTTTTCATCTCTGATTTCTAGAGGTAAATTCATACAAGAGTCTCAATCAGGGGAATTCTTTTTTCAGTGCAAGTGTAATAAAATGTTTTTGTGAATCGGCCTTCTTATGGTGAGATCCAGGAATTCACAGTTTGTAGTTGGCCTTGGTAGCCAGCTATTATTTCTAGTAGCCAGCAAGAATATGCTAAAATTGCCTCTGAGCATGTGCAGAATGGTCTTCTTTTACGACTGACTTATTTTACCCTGGATCCTCCCTATCCAAAAATAAGGAACACACTTTGCAAGACAGATGGCATGGCTCCCACACAAGCCTGAATACCTGCACCTCTTTTAGAAACTTAACAGTATATCCTCTCTCTTGCTAGCATACTGTATTAGAAATCACTGTTCCCCTCCTCAAAAAATAATCTAGTATTATGTTCTGTCACTCCTTCCAATAGCTTTTTGCAACAATATCTGTCCACAACTCCACCCCCCACCCCACCCCCAACCATTGCTTGAATTTCCCTTTTTGTGCCTCCACTCCTTTTCAGGGTTTTATTTGTGTTTAGATTCCTGCTGGATGGAAGCAGTTTTCCATACCTGACCTAAGGTCCAGTGAGCATAATCCTTCCTACCATACATGAAGTTCATTCCAGTTTTTTCCGCCTTACCTGTAGCAGTTCCATTGTTCACAAGTTCAATAGAAGCCTCCACCCCCCCTGTTAAAATCGGCAATGAGGGCAGCAAGGTGTAGGAGCTGATTTGGGGTGCATATAGCCATAAACTTGAAATGGGGCAAGGACGTACCTCATTTTGAATCTAAAGTGATTTGTCTCATACAGCCATGCTGTGGAGGTGGGGGCGGAGGTGTCTTTGTACTTGACACAAGGACTGGCAAATTAGTGCTAATCTAGCTTTTGCTACAAACTGGAGAATTGGGTTTCTCGTAGGCTTCATCTGGGGGAGAAGATAGACATGCATGTCTGAAATATGGCAAATGAGCTTCCTTAGAGGGCTAACCTCTGAAAGTAGGGAACATTTGGATGCACCCTTGGTTAAAAAGGGTGAAGTGGATTTTTGGTCTGGGTGGGGAAAGGCTAGTAGTGGAGGCAGCTTTTCATCCACAGTCACAAGAATGTATGCCCTCCGATGAGCATTGGCTAGGGAAGAGAAGAGCCTCTGAGATGGAAAGGTCAGGAGAGAACAGCAAGAGTGAACCCTTGGGCAAAAGGCAATCTACTTGCTTACTTTTATAACATTTGTATACTGCTTTTCAGCCATAATGGTTTTCAAATAATGAAATCCTGTTTGTAGACAGATATTGCCCTCTCAATAGGGGATCTGGCACACTTGATGCAGTTGTTGTTATCAAAACATTGTAACGTCATGTGGTTCCTGGTTCTACTGCCCCTGAAATGGGGTGGCAGGAATGAATGGTGCTGGGTGAGGGGAGCACAGTATTGTCTTTTCACCAATTCATCAGATGTTCCCGTTGTTGGTGATCCTCAGAGCAGATGGTCTACCAGCCCTTAGATCTCTGAGGCAATCACACAGCATGACAGCCCAGATTATGTATTGAGTATGAGTTGTTGTTGAATCATGGGTTGTTGTGTTGTGTGAACCCAGACATGCTAACAAATCATGGTTTGTTAATCATAAACGACCCACAAAGAGAATCCATGGTTTGTTGTCCAGTTGTGAACTTCGGAATTGTTCATAATTAACAATGGCTCTTGGTTCCGCTTCTCTGAAAGATGATGATTTATTTATTTATTACATTTTTATACCGCACAATAGCCGAAGCTCTCTGGGCGGTTCACAAAAATTAAAACCATGAAGAACATAATAAAACAACCAACAATCTAAAAACACAAATACAAAATTCAGTATAAAAAGCACAACCAGGATAAAACCATGCAGCAGAAGTTGATATAAGATTAAAATACAGAATTAAAACAGTAAAATTTAATGTAAATTAAAATTAGTTGTTAAAATACTGAGAGAATAAAAAGGTCTTCAGCTGGCGACGAAAGGAATATAATATAAGCGCCAGGTGGACCTCTCTGGGGAGCTCATTCCACAGCCGGGGTGCCACAGCGGAGAAAGCCCTCCTCTTAGTAGCCACCTGCCTCACTTCCTTTGGCAGGGACTCATGGAGAAGGGCCCCTGTGGATGATCTTAAGGTCCAGGCAGGTACATATGGGAGGAGGCGTTCCTTCAGATAACCTGGCCCCAAGCCATTTAGGGCTTTGAATGTTAGTGATGGCTTTGGGGGCTACTGGGAGACAGTTCAAAGTCCACCATGTGTTCTTGCTGCCTTTTATTGTTTGTGCTACTGTGCCTCCAATCAGTCAGTCAGGATTGCAGAGTTGTGGCAGAATTAACTGATACAAAAGTTGATATGGACTGACAATGTAGTTTGGCTCCTTAGGAGAAAATATGGTGAATTCTTTGCTGGGGATTTTTCCTCAAGTCTGATTACCAGAATTAAATTAATGGTTGCTATGGCGACAGTATTGATGGACATCTCTTGAAAACGCTAATTTGCAGTGCTTTTCAGGAACAAGTCACTTGTTGCTGCAAGGGGTTGATATAACAAAATAATAACTAGGTGCATGTTGTAAGCACTTAATAACCAGAGTATGTGACATCCAAAAATCCTTGCAGTAATCCTTGGCTTACAATTCCCCAATAGGCAGGCCTAGCCACCATAGTCAGTGGTAAAGGATAATGAAATTTATAGGCCAAAACATCTGGGGGGCAAATTTGCCTACCTCTGCAGGATGGGGTTGGGGAAAGTTAAACTGAGAGAGTTCCTTGCTTTAAGGACACCCTCTGATTTTCTTGGCTGAGGTGACTTCCCTGCTCAAACTTGATCACAAATCAACATTCCATCTAGCATATTGCAGGAAAAAATGCCATATCTTAAGAAAAATAGTTTTGTGAATCTTCACACTCTTACATGGCAGCCTCCAGCTGTAACCACTTGAAACATAGGGTTTAAGTTTGGATAATGTACAGTGAGTAAACTTTGCTTGCTTCTGAATGGAATCATTTGAAGGTGTTTTGAATCTCTGTGTCTCATACTAACCGTAGCAGGTAAAGATGTTGGCAACTATAATTATTAGCAGCAAATAGCCCTTTCCTTAGAGCATTGGCCTCGTGTTGTAGCAGCTGAACAGTTTTACAGCTACACTAAGCTATTTAAAATGCAATCTTACAGTAGGCCATTTTCTACAGAGAATTCCTTTCTTGAGGGTGAATAGCGGTTGCCTTGCCATCCAGTTTTCTGAATGGCTTCTACTGTTGGCTTTGCTTTTCAGGTAGTATTTTGTTCTCAGGTTTCACAAGTATTTCTCCCTTCCCCCAAATTACATGGTGGAGCCACTGGAATTATAGATGTGTTTAAAACCCAGTTTTGTTTAGTTGATCTTATCTCCCGATTTCCTACACAAAAGTGTGGTGTTCAGTGTTCCCAAGCTGTTTTCTTTTATGTTTTGAGGCTTTCTGCATAAAATACGTCTGCCGCTGTTTGTGTGAGACTTCAGAGTTAGACTTCTGAAGTACGGACTGTTCAGAAGTTGTACGGGTTTGCTGCTCTTTATGTTACTCCTCTCCCAAATCATACCATGAGGTGATATGAAAGATGTTTGTTTTTGTGATACTTGTATTTATTTTCAGGTGTCAAATGGAAAGCACAAAGCTCCCTTTATATTATGCAGAATTGTCCATTGGTCTGTGTAGTGAAATATTGTTCACAGCAGCTGACAATAACACTTCAAGATCTTACATTCTACGTCATCTTGCTTTAAATGGAGATGTCTGAGATTGACCCTAGGATCTCCTGCATGCACTTAACTGGGATTTGAAGGTGGAAACTCTTGAATTTATGACATCTATGCCTTTAAATCAGACTTCTCCAACCTGGTGCTTCCTGATGTTTTGGACTGCAGCTCCCATCATCCCCAGGCATCATGTCCAGTGATCAGGGATGATGGGATTGTTGTCCAAAACATCTGGAGGGAGCCAGGTTGGGTAAATCTACTTTAGATCCACAAGCCTTTTGCCATCAATTGGCATGAGAGTGACTCTGGGCTCATCTACACCAAGCAGGATATTCCACTATGAAAGTGGTATGAAAGCGGCATATAAAAGGCAGGAGCCACACCAAGCAGGATATATGAAAGCGTTATATGGTATGTGTCAATAAGCCCCAACAGTTGTCAGTGCAATTCAATACTGCTATAAAGCAGTAGTGTGGCTCCTGCCTTTTATATCCCACTTTCATACCCTTTTATAGTGCTGTATCTGGCTTGGTGTAGATCTGGCCTTAGTGTGGGCTATTAAGTTTCATGGTAAAGTTTCCATTTCTAAATTGGCGTCATGTTTAAGTACAAACTAACTGTAATTCTGACAAAGAATATTGGACTTTTTTATCTTAAAAGAGATTAAGTGATGGTATTTATTTATTTAAAATATTTTTATCCCACATTTAAACAAAATACTTTACAAAACACCATAAAAACAAACAAAACAGATAAACAAAAACACCATAAAAAACAAACTTCTAACATTTAACAACAGCAGAGGTAAAAATTACAATCCAAAAAGCATCCAGTAAAACTGTTATGCAATCTCAAGCTTTTATTTTTTTAACTACTTGTTTACTGCTTGTCATCCTAAGATCTCTAAGCTGCCTACATAAAATAAAATATAAAAACAATCTAGAATAATAAATACACTAGAAATGTTACAGCAGTAACAGAACAATTCAATCACAAGTCAAGGAAAGCCTGTGTAAACAGATACATTGTATTCAAGAGGTGTCTAAAGCTCATCACAGTTTTCTCCTCTCAGATCACAAGTGGGAGAATGTTCCAGAGGGCAGGAGCCACTATCAAGAAGGCTCACTTACCCGAGATGTAAAATTTCCAGAAATGTTGACGGCAATGGGGGTGGAGAGGTTTTTTAAACCTATGTTTCCTTCTTCCCTTCACCTAGAAATTTTTTTGGTGGGGGGATGGAAAATTAAGCAATCCTTTTTTAAAGCTCTCTTTTCAGATCTAACATCACTGTCAACGTCTCCAACCTGGCGTCTTCCAGATACTTTGAACTTAAGCTCTCATCAGCCTCAAGCAGCATGGTCAATGATCAAGAACGTTGGGTGTTGTAGTCCAAAAACACCTGGTGGGCACCAGATTGGGGAAACTGCTTTAGGAACATAAGCCTTTAAATTCTTAAAGTTATATTTTGTATAACTTCGTTTGCTCATGAAATTATTGAATTTTAAAACTTCAGTAAATGAATGAAATATACTTTAAAATGTAATACACCAAACTTATTAATTTTATGAGCAAATCAAGTTATACATAACATATTTTAGGTTCCTATTTTATTTCTGACCGGAGGAAATCTCAGCAAGTAGTCCCCGACACATGTTAATCATCCTAGAAGGTAGAAGAAGCAGGAAGAACTGGAGGCAGAGGTAGGCATCTGGAGGCAGAGTACAACACCTGTTCTTGTTTGTAAGGAAGTTTAGGAAAATTCCTAAACCTGTTTCTGTTTGTGGAGTGGAGCTTAAGGAAATCTGATATGAAGGAAAAGTTAATTGAGATTTATTTAGCTGGGAAAGACTTGGTTTAGGAATGGTAAGCAACCGTATTTAATTTAAGAACCTTTAAGCAATCTCAGTCTGCTATTTGAAGAGTGACGTTTTATTCACTTTTGTAAATAATTTCTGTTAATGAACATCTTATCTTTTTGTTCAATTTGAAAGGTTCATTTTGCTAGTGTCAATACCATGCCCATGCCTTATGAACCAGGCGACTGAGTTTCTTTTCGGTAGAGAGGGTTTATTCTAGTAGCATTTAAAGTATTTTATAGCTGAAGCAGCATTCCCTAGCGGTGGGGTCCAATTGAGAACTTTTTTAAAAACTGTGGCAGCAAGTTCTATAGACCCACGTGTCAAAGTTTTTTCCCCTTGATTTTTGTTTTAAAAACAGTGCACATGCTGTTCCATTGCATCTGGTGAGAGTGGGTGTTTCCCCCACACACACATGTGCATTTCAGATTAGAATAACATTAATTGACTGCTACAGCATCCTAGAACAAGCCCAGAAACACCATAGAACGACATCCAAACTGTAAAAAATGCACATTTTCTTGCATATTATGATACGGTGATTCTACTAAACATATTGGGAAAATAAGCATGACTTAGAGCATCCCTAAATGTCTCTCACTAAAAGATACTTTAGATCAATAATTTTAATAAAGAACAGAAGAAATAACTATGCTGGGAATCTTACAGAGAGGATTTCCCCTCATGTCTTCATTATTTCTAGTCATTTTGCATCTCTATTCTTTCTATAAAAGTCTTCTTAGTACATTGTTTTCAGAAATAATTTAGTGGGGGTAACAGTGGCTGGGTGTATTAAAGGTATATAAACACCTTGCCTTAAATTCTAAAAGAAAATATTTCATAATCCAAAGCTGTTCAGTTTTTCCAGTTTTTCTTCAGTGCAGCTGTCCATGCTGGGGACAGGGACAGCGGTGTGGTCCTGGTCATCACATGATATCCCCTTCATGTGATTACTCTTTATTCATATATGAAATTATGTGCTGTCAGAACTACAGATACTGCGGGAAGTATCTTTGTTTTAAAACCTACCCACAGCACCAGTGAAGACCTTTAGAAGTTCAGGATTATTCCTTCAGAACTGTGTTTGAATTCAAGGTGCTCCTGATGAGGTGTGTGGTTTGTAGGGAAGTGGTAACGAAGCTAATTATCAGGCACCTAACTGTGATTTATTTGAAACGCCTGAGCATTTACAAATGCAGACTTTCTTGTTACTTTATCTTATACTTGTTTCTCCCAGTACTCTTGGTAGTCACTTCTCTAAGGTTCCTTTAGAAATACAGAAACTCCAGATTGTACTGAAATTTTTTTTTCTTTGGCTCCAGGAGTGCCCTCTGGTGGATTTAAATAATTATGATAGGTCTCATTTGAGGTTTACTCTTACAACTCTACTCAACTGTGAAAGTTAGCAACTACTGAAATGTTTAGGATTCAAATAGGTATTGTGACGCTATGATAGGTTTGGGGTATGCTTTTAGTATATTTGCACACATGATTTAAAATCCCAAGAAAGAGTGGTTTGGGTAACTATCGAGAAATAAGCTGGTCAGCTTTCTTATCCTGAAAGCATATTCATTGCCTTGAATGTGGAATTTTACAGAACATATGAATTTGGTTGGATATTTGCAGTGTCATTGTGAAAAAGCCTTGGTTACATATGAGTAAGTGAGTAGATACTGCATATGTGGCTTCTCAACTTCAGGTAGTGTTAGATAATGCTTATTATTTGGATCCATTCCAGTCTGGGTTCAGGTGTGACTTTGGGACAGAAACAGCCTTGGTCACCCTAGCACTCACTGTTGCTTCTCCTGGATCTCTCAACATTTTCTGATACCATTGACCATGGTTTCCTTCAGGATTGGCTGTCTGGGTTGGACATAGTTGGGTACAGTGGTTCCAGTCCTTCTTGGACAAATGGTCTTAGAAGGTGGTGCTTCTGTTCTATCCTGTTGCCATCAGCCTATAGGGTGCCGTAAAGTTCCATTCTGTTCCTTATGCTTTTCAACATCTACATGAAACTGCTAGGGTAAGTTATTTGGAGGTTTGGGTTGAAATGACATCTGTATGCAGATTACACTCAGCTCTACCTCTTGTTTCCATCTAATGATTCTAGGGTGGCTGCTGAATGTCTGGTGGCAGTTTTAGGATGGATGAGAGCTAACAAGCTGAGACTTAATCCAGACAAGATGGAAGTACTGTTGGTAGGAAAACCGACCAATCTGGACAAGAGTACATCTGTCAAAACCATGGATTTTTTCCAGTGTCATCACTGGATCATCCCTGTGCATCCAAAATGATGCACAGGGGATCCCGGGGGCAGCCAGGGACGACCCCTCCATATCCCCAGGATAACCGATTTACCCCGTAGTCCCAGGACCATCCCTAGGACCGCAGCTGGTGTGCTGCATGGGCACAGAGCAGCACGGGGCAAAGCCTCTGGAACAGGTGGAATTTGCCTTAGCGGGAGGGAGCATATAATCCCATGACTGATTTATCCCTTAATCCAACTAACATTACATCTACACCAGGCCCAAGAGGTGTCAGTCAAGATGATTTTGTTGGTGCTGATACCTGGCTCCATTGTATCAAAAAAGCAGAACAGAAATTGGAGCAGTGTATGTAAAACTTTTTTTATAAGCAGTCCCACTAATGGATTTTTTGGTCAGATTTCAGACTCACTTTTGCTTGACCATGCAGAGGTGTTCCCCATTGTGCTGCTTTGTCTCTCAAAGCCTATACTGACATTAGCTTTCCATGGTCTTGGGCAGGGGCCTTCTCAGCATTGCTGCCCCAAACCCATAAACTAGAAATGCTGGAGATTGAACCTGGGCCTTTGGCATGCAAAGCGTGTGCTCTATCACTGAGCTTTGGTCCTTCCCCTTGACAGTGTAGGGCTTCTCTTTGAATTCCCACATCTGGTGTAGAAGGTAACTGCTTGTATTCTAATGGCTGGGCATCACCTGAAACATTATTCTTGTGTTCTGTTTTGCACTAGCTCTTTGTATCTAACCTCAAGTCAGAGTGCAAGCCTAATGCAGAAAGTTTTCTTAAGTCTTGGGTCCATAATGAAGACTACCTCATTTCCAATTTCTTGTAACAATTTGTGCAATTAACCTTTAGCTCTTGCCTCACTATAATACCTCTATGCAGAATTGATAAGATGCAAAGAGAGGCATTCTTGTTGGCTGCTCAACCAGTTATGGAACTTCCTTCCCCTAGAGACATGCTAAAGCTCAAGGACCTTTCAAAAGCATTGTAAGATGTTTTCATTTGGTCTAGCTTCTAGTGGCTCGGGACAAGCCATTAGTGATATTTTAAAAACACAATTTTAGTGTAGAATTATTATTGTCTATCCTTGTCCTTGGGACTTAACATGACCTAAAGTTTAAATGAATGAAACTAATATTCTTTTGAAGATTATGCTGGCCAAGATTGTGGCTTTTCTAGTCTCCTGTGCCATGGAATATTACTTTTGGGAATATTACACCTCAAGCAACCAAGGCTTATATTGTTGTCTGGACTACTACTACTAGTAGTAGTAGTTTATTATCTATAGTCTTCCGACCACGTTGTCAGGGCTAAAATGTAAAGATATAATTCTTGAAAGACTTAAGTTACAATTCTGAGCTTATCATGTTTCTTTAGGATGAGTTCATTAAAATCAGTACAAAGTTTCCAGGGAATGGTATATAGAATTGATGATATTGGACAGTGTAAATAGTTAGGGGACAAATAACCTGGAAAACTTTCAGGCTTTCTCATTTTGCTTGTAGTAGTAAATGTAGATCCTGCTCTTCAAATAATAACTTTCAGGGCTTTTTATATAACATTTAATTAAGATATCATCATAAAAAATATAAAACACTGGAATAAAAAATGCAACATTGACTTGGTTCACATGAAATGCCCAATGTGGCCGTGGCTTGGCCATGTGGGTGGGAGTGAGCGAGTATGCTGCCTTTCGCCTGCTCATCACTTCTTCTTTCAGAAACAACCCAGGAATGCCCTTTGTTATTGTGATGTCTGAACCCGGAAATCTGGGTTGTTAAGGGGTTAAACAATCCAGAGTTAACCCAGTTCGATTGTTGATTGAAAGTTCAAGCAATGAGTGCACGGGTACGGGAGGCAGTGTTCCTCGCTGCTCCTCAGCCGCCACAAATCAGGTTAAACAGGTGTGTGAACCAGGCTAGCACAGCACAAAACAAATGGGAATTCAGGGCTGGAAGAATCAAAAGGTTCTTGCCTGAAAAAAATGACCATGTAGGTACCAGATGCCCACCCCCGAGGCAAGCTTCCATAGTGGGGCACCATGACCAAGAAGGCTGTCCCTCATTTGGTGGAGGCACCTGGAGAAGAGCCTTCAATGATGACCTGCATTTTGAAAACAGATACGGCCCTTTATAAACATTTAGGCCCCTCTCATGTTCTGAGAGGTGTTGACTGAAGGGAAGGACTTTTCAGAAAACTCAGACAAACTGGATAGAGAATTCCAGTTACATTTGTATAGACATATTGCAACAATTTGCAGAATCTTATTTTCATAGAGTTTGCTTTTTCTGATGAATTGACAGTTGGCTAATGAAGTTTTCAAATAACCCTAGGAGTTGCTAGGTTAAAATCTTAAATCACAATTATCTCCCCATCCCCCCCAGCCCCATAATTGTAAGGCGCGCCTAAACACTCCTTAGTTTATAGATGAGATTATTCTTATTTAGCTAGGACAACACCCTTACTGCTAGAGAATTGTAATAATTTCAAGCTTGGTTTTGTATAGGCTGCATAAGTATATTCATGTATTTTTATTTGGTAAAAGAAAAGATTTACAACAGAATCCTATGCATGTCTACTCAAAACTAAGTCCTGTTAAGTGAGACTTGTTCCCAGGTAAGTGTGTAAAGGATTGTAGCATTAAAGTTCTAAATATTTCCCCTTTCTTGAATATTTTTTAATTAAAATTATGAGTATTGCAAAGAAACAAAGAAATGTTTTGTCAGATATGCTGCATGGAATATATCTTAAGACAAGGGTAGGCAATCTGATGTCCTCCATATGTTTTAGATACCAACTCCCCTAAGCCCCAGCCAACACAAACAATGGTCAAGGATTATGGGAGTTATGGTCCAAAACATCTGGAGGTCGCCAGGTTGCCTGGCCTGCCTTAACACCGTCCTGCTGTTACAAAGGGTAGGTTCATATTTATTTAATAGAAGCATCATAGTTGACCTGGGAAAATTCGACTTGCTGTGCTTCTCTGCATGTTAGAATGTGTTTTAGGTGGCTGCAGTCCTGTGCATGCTTAAGAATAAAAGCCCAACTGATCTCAGTGGAACTTGCTTGATAGTAAGCATGCATAGAATTAAGATTATATGGAAAAGAGAAGAAGCTGTTTTAATGAATGTGCTCAAATTGCATAGTCATTCAAGTATTTATAATTTTGTGAAAGTTCGTCAAATAAAATCCATGGGCTTTATCAACATTAAGCTAATGTATGTTACAGAAATGTAGTAAGGTGCCTATATTTTCTAGTAACCATTAATATCTTGGAGGCCAGGAGGAAGTGAGAGAAAACATGAAATTTACTGGGGGATGTTAAGGCCAACTAAATTCTGTCATTGACCAAATTTCATCTTCATTTCCATCCATTACTGGTAAATGTTTGAAGTAATTTGCCATTAGGCTGGCTCTGGGCATTTATTAGTAAATTATTAAAAACAAGAATGAAATTTGGTACTTGGTCAAGGCATTTGGTTGACTTTAAAACATACTAATTAAATGTCAGAATTGCCTGAAATTTTCTACTGGCTCTCTAAAAGTGATAATATTCAGAGTATTAAATTTACTTTAACACCAAAGGACCAGGTTTGGTTGATTCAAATCAAATTTCCCATTGTGAAATTATTTCTTGGACAAGCAGGCATACTATCTGGTTGCTATAATTCTTATACATTAATTTGCAAATAAATAGTCTTTGTACAGTCTAGGAGTATAATCCAGAATCTTGGACCATGTAGCACGCATAAACTACAGAATTGGATCTCCTGTGTATGCATTCTAGGATACTAAGCAAGCTCACTTCTCTGTAGCTAGAATCCTACGCACAGTTATTCTCAAGCAAGCCTTGTTTAACAAAGTGAGACTTACTTCCTAACATACAAGCCAAGTATCAAATTGTAAATGTTCAGAACTTTCCATAAGCAAGGCTGACAGGTAGTAGGCAAAACAGCATTTGCATGAGATGAAAAGAAAATATTCATTCTGCTTAGTTAGGAAAGTTATTAATATTCATAATTTTGAAAATGAAAATATTGCAAAGTTCAGGTAGTTCGAGGGTATTAAACAGTATAAGATCACTTATGTGGGCTCAGGGAATGCCTGGTAAAGTGCTGGATGGCATGACTTGAATTCTAGCACCCGAGGTGACTTGTTAAATCCCGGATCTACAAGGCAAGCCACAATAATAAATACATTATATGACTTATTGTATCGTTTTCTTAACCTCAGAAGTTAGGTATTTCCCCCCAAGATTCTTGCTTTTATTTTTTAAAACAGCCTTTAACATGTTTAAGCAATAAGTAGACTTTAACATACTGCTTTGTATTCAGGTTTCATTTTAAATTATTTGTAAAGGGTTATCATTTTTTTAAATATCATTGATTTTTATTCTCATTGCAAACTTCCAAATTAGTCCTCCCATGTTTCTCTTTCATGATACGTTCAGCTGTTTCTTCTTCCTACTTGTTGCCATCAAGTTTAAAAGCCTGGCTTCCACTTGATTATGCTCACATATCCCTAATGGAAATGTTTCAGTGGCTGCCACTTAATTACTAAAGTAACTGCTGCATGCATACAGGGTAGGCGTCTCATATTCTGAATCAGAAAAACAGTACCCATCCATATTTAGAGTATTTTTGTATTATTATTATTGTTGTTGTTATTGTTATTGTTATTATTGAGATACTTAACCATAGTATCTCTAGAAATAGGTTAATCTCCCAAATACACAAGTTGTTAAATTCTGCTTGTGTTTAATAGAATTGCTTGTTAGCATATTTTACAGGAGAATTTAATTCAAGCCAGTTACTTGCTACAAAATTGAGCTGCCTTGGGGAGCTGCTGTGACATGGGGGATTTTAACATGTGTTTGTATTTCTAGGTACGAGCACACCAGTTAGTTTTACCACCCTGTGATGTAGTGATCAAAGCTGTAGCTGACTATGTTCGCAATATTCAGGACACCTCTGATTTGGATGCCATAGCTAAAGATGTTTTTCAACATTCACAGGTAAAAGAACAAAATGTGTGGATCTTTGCTTGTGGTTGAAACCATGTTGTGGTACTAATAAATAGTAAATATATGAATATTGTGTGTGTTTCTGTGTGGGTGGGTATGTTTGTGTGCAGATGCACATGTGTGTTTCTATCACCATTCTATCTAAAAAAAAAGTTTTACCCAAGTGGTCAGGCCCTAGATAATGTATAAGATCGTTTCAGGATGTTTAGGTGCAATTACAGATTCGCGTAATGGTCGATACAGATGTATGATAATACTGTTAGGACTGCCTATAGTTGTTTAATTTTAATAAAGATTTTAAAATTTCTTTCAGTCTAGAACAGATGACAAGGTTAAACGATTTAAGAGAGCAGTTGCATATTATTCAGCAACTAATAAACCTATGCCATTTCATCCACCACACTACCTAGGTAAGTTCTGTAGTTTACTTTGACTTAAGTGTGATCCTGAGGCTTTGGTTAAAGTTGGTTGATGACTTGTATCATGGGATGGAAAGAAGTAGAAGATGATAGGGAAACAGTACCACATTGGTTCTATTAATTCATACCAATTTTGATATTATTTATTTATTTTATTTATTTATTACATTTATATCTCACCTTTTTTCCTCCAAGGAACCCAAGGTGGTGTACATAATCCTCTTCTCCATTTTATCCGTTTAACTTTAACCCTGTGAGGTAGGTTGGGCTGAGAGTCTGTAACTGGCCCAAAGTCACCCAGTGGGCTTCCATGGCCGAATGGAGATTAGGTCTCCTGACTCCCAGTCCAGCACTCTAGCCACCTACACCACACTGGCTCTCATACCACCTGGATCATATGCCACAGCTGTGGCACCTATTAGATATAATGACATTGTATGTTCACTGCATTTATAACTGTGTTGAAAGAGGCATATAAATTTGAATAACAAATAAAATAATAAATATTTGTGCGAACATTCTGTAGTGTTCCACTTATTTCCAATAGTGATGTTCTAGACAGTTGCAACGGATGCTTACTTACTGACTCTTTTGGACCTTCCCTACATGGTCTCATGGTGTTTGATCTCTTCTCTTGTTCATTATGTATCTGAGAATGCCTGATGCAGACATGTT
The DNA here is from genome assembly GCF_023053635.1 of Elgaria multicarinata webbii. Lineage (NCBI taxonomy): Eukaryota > Metazoa > Chordata > Lepidosauria > Squamata > Anguidae > Elgaria > Elgaria multicarinata. The sequence continues at coordinate 111,668,748 of NC_086173.1, read as the reverse complement.
TGCAGGCTGGTATGTAGGCTCCAAACATGGTAGAGTGCACCTGGTTGGAAACAGGATTCCTGTGTGGGGATTGTAAGTGTGGGAAACTGAGTATATTGGCATCTGGACATAAAAGGTTTCCTGTAGCAAAGTGATGGGGCGAACTTCACTTTCAAAATTAGGTGCCAAAGAACACCCAATTAACTTTACACGTTTCTAGGTTACCCCAAACAAATCCTTCCTATTACTGTATGCAACCAGATTGAAGACTGTTGTGATAGTTATGATAAATGTTCCAGTCTACACATAAAACTATACATATACATTTAAAACTTGAACTTTCATTAAAGGTAATATTTGTTGCATTAGGAAGAGTTTTTTTAAAAATAATAATAATGCTTGAAACTAGGTCAAAGCACCATCTGAATAAAAGTGAGATCCCCGAAGTGATGTAACCAGTTTGCAATGGGACTTAAGGAAGCTATGACCAACTTAACCTCCATTCATTTCAATGGGTCTAACTTGAAGTATGACTAAATCTGGATCCAGCCCAAAGTACTGAGAAACTTGCCTTCTTACTTGACAATAGTCTGCTTATTCTGAGAGTAACTACCTTGTCAAAGGCACAGATTTGATTTGTAGCATGCGGTTGACCTCTCTTATTTGTCAAGTTGAAGGGTAAGAGGAATCTGTTTTCTCTTTCCTGAATAAATCCTAATTAGCCAGTCTTCATTGGGCTAATTGAAAGCAGAGATATCAATCGCTGTAAAGGTATTGTTTGATCTTGGCTGCATTATATAACAAGAGACAATCTTCATGTTTGTGACTCTTCCTTTTCATTTTAAGTCTTCCTTTCTGACCAGCAAAAGAAAATGTACCAGTCACAAAGAGGAGTTACATTTACATTACATTTATATACCGCCCCATAACCAAAGCTCTCTGGGCAGTTTACAAAAGTTAAGAACAGTGAACATTAAAAACTATAAAAAAATTAAAACCATCAAAAGCGTAAAAACAACAATATGCATTTAAAAACAACAGTTCTGGGGTTCGTTAAAAACAAACAAACTCAACATATGTTGTTAAATGCTGTTAAATGCCTGGGAGAAGAGGAAAGTCTTGACCTGGCACCGAAAAGATAACAATGTTGGCGCCAGGCGAGCCTCATCGGGGAGATCATTCCATAATTGGGTGGCCACCACTGAAAAGGCCCTCTCTCTGAATTGTTTATTGTTTATTGCTAAGATAGTGCTCTGGTTAAAGTAAGCATAGACTTCCAAGCTTTCATGTTCCCACTTCTGTTGTTACGTACTTCTTATGAAACTGGGGGTGCTAAAAGCAAACATAGCTTCAGAATTAGAATCATGAATTAGAATCTGGTTACTGCATTTTCTGTTCTACCGAGAAAGAGAAAGTAAAAAATGGAGGTTAAAATGGTGGGGGTGATACAAACAGAGTAGGGAGATATTGGAATGAAAAATAAATGGGCAGACAAGGAGGAAGCGAAGAATGTGTCTCCTGAGAGAGGGGAAAATGAAACAAAACTGACGCAGGCATTGAAAGTTGAAATAGAACAAGAACAAATAAACTGTACTATAGGAAATGGGGTCAAAGTTTTTAAAACGAAAGCCTAACATATGATTTGCTTTTTCATATTGAGGAGTCACCTAAAAGACATGTTTGGCCAGGCTATGTACAAGGCACGTTTACCAATATAATTTTTTTAAAAATCATTTCTATTTTCTAATAACAGCCAGACCAAATCAATTTGGAATGCCAGGTATGGTGCCACCGTATGTCTCGCCTCAGATGCTTAACATTCCACAGTCCCCTCTGCAAGCAAAACATGTGGCAAGTATACTCTGCTTTCTTCTGCCTGCCTCCCTCCCGCCCACCTCCAGTTCTTCTGCTGTTCATTAGAAGCATGTGTTATGCGTATGGCTATGACCAGGTTGCACAGATTTAGGAAAACACTGTGTAATTTGTAATATACTCTTTCTTTAGGCCCAGCATATGTCTAGTCAAGGTAATGCCCAAGGTCATGGTCCATACCCCTATAGCCTCTCGGAACCAGCCATCACCTTGGACACGGGTGGAAAAAGTCTTTCTGAGCAGAACAACTACAGCAACATTCCTCATGAAGGAAAACATACACCATTATATGAGCGTTCCTCTCCAATAAACCCAGCTCAGAGTGGGAGCCCCAATCATGTGGATGCAACCTATTTTCCTGCCTCTTCTACATCATCTTCCTCCGACAATGATGAAGGCAATGGGGGTGCTGTGAAGTAAGTAAGGGGAGATTAGCAGGATTTGGGGGGTAGTTTTGAATTCATTGATCCAGAGGGAAAGCTTGTGTAGATGGGGTGGGCAGAAAGGGACTGTTTCAGCTCCCTGGAAAACCTCTTCCAAGGGTCAGGGGATCCTGATGAACGGGATGTTCTGTAGTGTAAAGGGCTTAAGGGGAAGTTATAACCCTGACAATAAAAATTGTGTGGTGTTCTTTCCTCAGTCATGTTGGTGGGAACAAATTGAGCTGGGAAAAAACAGGAACCCAGTCAGAAAATCAAGCACGTGGGGATCCAGGAGACCAAACAAAGGTAGTGTTGTCTTTAGCACTCTGGTCTGTGTGAATGAGGCTTTGAATGCATCATGGCATCAGTGACTTTAAAAAATAAGCAAATCACCGCTTGGTCACTGGCCAGGAGAACAAGGGCGACTGGAAACCTGCATTCCCTGGTCCCAAGGACGATATAATGGCAAGCAGGGGACCAGCCTGGCTCCGTCCATAGGCTAGAGAAGGAACAACTGCAGGGAACTTCCTTCCTCTGTTCTTAACAAAAGACTCCAACTGCCTGTTGCCCTGGGACTGCAGAACTAAAAGGAGGCCGTGCCTCTGTCACTGGGCAGGAGGCGCCAGGCCAGTGGGACGCTGTGCTCCTGCTTCCCAGCAAGAACATCATGGCAAAGCGGAGACAGACTACCCCATCCATCAGCCAACTCCTTCACTGCCCCATTCTTCCTTTCTTTTGTAGGCACTTTATTTGATGTATATTTGATTGTGGTCCTGCAGGCCACAATCAAATATCTCTTAATCTTATCTTATCAATATAATGTTTAGAATGTTTTAGGTGCTGTATAAGATGATGGTGATAAACCATTGTACACAGAATTACCAGTAGTTCAGTTACATTAAGGCTGCAGTCTTGTGCATGCTCATTTATTGATTGACTGTGGGTTGGATCCAGTGGAAGGAGACCCCTTGCAGAATGGGACGTCCCCATCTTCTCCTACTCCTGCATCCTACCTGCATATGCCTTCCAAATCTACTCTGTTCAGTAAGCGGTATCCTTCTACTGTTGGAAAAACAGTTCTGGTTCCAATCCTAGATTTAGAAACCATACCTTCTACTTAACAAGCACCCAAAGCAATGTACAGTAAAAACATAAAAAATATCACATCAAACCATGAAACGTGCTGGGATGTCCTAGAACTGAAAGGTTCCCAGAAAGTGAGGCCAGTGCCAAAAAACTAAAACAAGCCTCTCTCTCTCTCTCTCTCTCTCTCTCTCTCTCTCTCTCTCTCTCTCTCTCTCTCTCTCACACCCACACACACCCACACACACACACACATGCATGCACACACACACACACACCCCAACACACACTCCCTGCCTTCCAATTCCCCACTGGGAAACTACATTTTTCCAAACCTTCTCCAAGGAGACTTCATATCCTTCTTCACTATTGTAAAGTAAATTTTAAATAACCTTTTGAGTGCTAAAAGTAATGAAAAGTGTGTGGATGTAGTGTGGTGTTTATTTCAGTTGAAAATATAGAAAAAACTTGCTCTCCAAAACTCATAGGTGCCTGACATTTACTTGTATACTTTTAACTTTGAGAGAGAGAGAAAGTTCCCCTTTCAGAGATGACTTTCTTGTATATTACAGGCAGAAGGTCCCTCTACTGTTTCTTCAGGAAACCAGGCAGCTGAAGTTAAAGGGAACCAAAGCAGTAGTCCACAAATCCCATGTCTGTTGTCAATGCCCACTAGGAACCACATGGATATTACCACTCCTCCATTACCTCCTGTAGCACCTGAAGTATTAAGAGTGGCAGAACACAGACACAAAAAGGGGTTAATGTACCCCTACATCTTTCATGTTCTAACCAAGGTAAGGTGTTCAGATTTAGGAATTGGTATGTAGCTGGACCCATGGTGTGTGTAAAGTGAAGAATATCAGCCTGGTAGTCTTTGGTTCACAAGGATTGGTTTTAATGTAGTGTTTCTAACAATGGCCCAGTTCACACGATTGCAGCGAGGGAAATAAGCTGCCGTGATTTATTTCCTTTGCATGCTCGTTACATGCTGGCCGTATTTCCCTAGTATTGGGATGAATATGGGGGCTTCCTCCTGTGTCTCCTGTTGCTGCATCCAAGGCTATTGATTTAATGGATGTTAAAGACATTTAGTAGGAATGTGTTAGTCATTTCATATTCCTGTTGCCCTTCTTTGGGGTCGACCCAAAGGACTGAACAGCTCCTTCCACCAGCTGCTGCTTGCAGAATTTTCACTCAAGGTCAGTGACAGTGGAGGGAGATGACTAGCCACTGATGCTGTTGAGAAACAGTGGTCTATTCCAGTGTCCCAGCATTCTCTAGTTACCCAGTGAATCCTGGCCTCCACAATTTGAAGACCAGGATCTCAGTATGTCTCTTTAAAGGCTCGTTTGTGCAAGTACAATATGTCTTTAATTGTGTGGAAGAGGTGGTATGTGAACCTGAAGTACATACATACCTGGCTAGATGTGAGTGAAGTGATTTCTTCCCCCATCACAGCAGTCATATCCAGAGATATGGAAACTTCTGTAATCATGTGTAGCTGGGTACATATGTACTTCTAGTTTATACATTCCTCAGTGATCCTTCTCTGGGAGCCCCCGCCAAAGGAAGTGAGGTGGGTGGCTACTAAGAAGAGGACCTTTTCTGCTTTTTCCCCTGGTTGTGGAATGAGCTACCCAGAGAGGCTTGCCTAGTGCCTACATAGTGTTGCCAGGTGAGGACATTTTTATTTTCTGATGCATTTTAGTCTTAGGCCATAGCTATACGGGGCGAAATCCCGGGGCGATTCCTGGGATCGTCACTGTGCGTCCACATAACGCACAGGGGATCCTGGGATCAGGGATGGATGATCCCTCCCTTGCCCCGGGATCTCGCCCTACCCTTTAGGCCTTATTTCTTCATGTTCTCGGGCTGAGCCTGAGACAGAGGAATTTGTGGCCGGGCATCGCAGTTTGTTCCGGCTTCTCATGGTTACTCGTGAGGAGCCGTGAGCCATGCATGGGGCACAGAGCTCCTCAGGAGCACTGCACCCATAAAGGGGGGGGGAATGGGGGGAGTGGGGAAAATAAGTTTTTAAAAAACAAACCTTACCACTTGTGCACAAGCACTCGTGCGCATCTTTCCCTTTAAAAAACAAAATGGCAGACGCAACGCCTCTTCCTCTGAGGTCGTCATGCACCACGTATAAACAGGGTGGATCTCGCAATAAAAACATCGCGAGATCTTCACTCCTCCGTCGCGCAATAAGTCTAGCTAAGGCCTTGAACAGCAGGTTCTGGTTTAAATATGCTACTGTATTTTAAATCTGCATTGCAGCTAGGTTTGATTTTTTATTTTAGTTGTATTTTATGCTGTGGTCTTAAGCTTTTATTTTATTTTATTTTTATTTATTTAAGGATTTTTATGCCGCCATTCAGCCAAAAAAGGCTCTCACGGCGGCTTACAAAAGTATTTCTTGACAGTCCCTGCCCACAGGCTTACAATCTAAAAGACATGACACAAAAGGAAAGGGGATTGGGAGGGAGGAGGAGGAGGGGGGAAGGAAAGCAAACTCAGGCACTACAATCTTAGTTGGAAAGTTCAGCAGTTACAGTTGGTAGCAGGAGGGAGGGGGCTCTCAGCTGGAGCTGGGCCCAGGCACGGTGGAGAGGTGCCTGGCTGCTGCTTCCTCCCTCTCTGGTGGCCTCTGCAGTTACAGTTGGTAGCAGGAGGGAGGGGGCTCTCAGCTGGAGCTGGGCCCAGGCACGGTGGAGAGGTGCCTGGCTGCTGCTTCCTCCCTCTCTGGTGGCCTCTGCAGTTACAGTTGGTAGCAGGAGGGAGGGGGCTCTCATCTGGAGCTGGACCCAGGCACGGTGGAGAGGTGCCTGGCTGCTGCTTCCTCCCTCACTGGTGGCCTCTGCAGAGACAGTTGGTAGCAGGAGGGAGGGGGCTCTCAGCTGGAGCTGGACCCAGGCACGGTGGAGAGGTGCCTGGCTGCTGCTTCCTCCCTCACTGGTGGCCTCTCCAGAGACAGTTGGTAGCAGGAGGGAGGGAGCTCTTTTAAACTTTTGTATTGTATCTTATGTTGCTTTTTATGGTTTTAATCATTGTGAACTTCTCAGAGAACTTCAGCAGTTGGGTGTTATCGACATGAAATAAATAAATAAAATAAACATGGGCAACTATGAATTCAATGACATTTGCATGGAATTTTTTTAAAGGGCTTCACATACACTGAATGCATAAACTGTTCCTAACTGGTGTCCAAATTGTATATCTGAGTTAACAGAGTCACTAAATGGCTAAGAATGTTTATCCTTTATATTTATTCTTCAATAACTTACTCTTTCCCCATTTTGCCATCACTTATGGTGCTTTAAAAATACATTAAAAGGGCTGCTTTGTACAAGATGCTTTTTTATTTGGGATGGGATTCCCCACCTCCCCCCACACACACTTTCTTGTTTCTCAGCCAGGAAAATTCCCTTCCAAACCCATCCCCCTTCAGTTTCCCTAATGGCTGTTTTAGGGCTCATCTACACCAAGCAGGATATTCCACTATGAAAGCAGTATATAAAAGGCAGGAGCCACACCAAGCAGCATATAGCAGTATGAAAGCGGTATATAGTATGTCTCAATGGGCCCCAACAGTTGTCAGTGCACTTCAATCCCACTATAAAGCAGCAGTGTGGCTCCTGCCTTTTATATACCGCTTTCATAGTGGAATGTCCTGCTTGGTGTAGATGAGCCCTCTGTCTTCTCATCCTCTTCTCTTTTGCTCTGTATCACTTCTCAAGATCCTTATCCCTGTGTTCAGCAGCACTGTGCTCTCGCATTCCTAATTGTCATTTAAGTTAAGAGTTGGAATTCCTTCAATTATTTCATTAGAGGGCAACTTTCTTGCTTTTAATTTCATATCAATCTGGCTTATTTTCAAAAATAAATGTTAAAATAGAAGAAGTCAGGTAAACTTGATTGGAGGTTAACAGAGCAATGCTTTGCTGGAGGAGGGATGTTGTTTAATCCATGAAGACTCTGGCCCTAGACATTAAGAGCCAGTGTGGGGTAGTGGCTAGATTGCTGGAGTAGGACCCGGGAGATCTAGGTTCAGATCCCTATACAGCTATGAAGCTCATTGGTGGCTTTTGGTCAGTCACTCGGTTTAACCTACCTCACAGGAAAGTTGTTCAGATAAAAAGGAGATGTTGTCTTGAGCACCTTGTAAATCAATTAGGTTTTTCGATTATTTTTTTAATACAAAATGTGTTAATAATTTTGTTTATGTACAGGGTGAAATTAAAATTGCAGTTTCTATTGAAGATGAAGCAAACAAAGACCTGCCTCCTGCTGCTCTTCTTTATAGGCCAGTTCGTCAGTATGTTTACGGAGTCCTGTTCAGTTTGGCAGAAAGCAGGAAAAAAACAGAGAGGCTTGCTTTTAGAAAGAACAGACTTCCTCCAGAATGTATGTATTTGTCTTTTATTGTTATTGCTAGCTCATCTCAGACATCACACCAAAATATATTTTACACCAATCATGGTTTAGAACAAAATACAGTTTGACTTCCGTACAGATGCTTGAATGCTTCCATTTTCCACTGCTGTAGTGTTGGCATTTCTGGAGGTGAAGCAATAACTCTGCTTCATCAATTCATACGTTACACCATACCCACAGGTAGCATTGCAAACTCATTTCAAACACTTTCTGAGAATGATTTTCCGGCTGATCACAAACCATGGTTTCTTTGCCTCAGATATCATATCAAACTATAATTAAGCTTGCTAAAACATCAGCAATACAACAACAAAACTCAGCCAACTTCAGGTAAATATTTGTAGTCATATCAGATCTTTGGGACTGGGCAGATTATTAGGAGGGAAGACAGGCCTTCAAATACCCAGGTCCTAAATTTTCTTAGGATTTAAAAACAAGCACTTTGAATTATTCCCAGAACCAAACCAGAACCCTGGCTTTTGTGCTTACATCCAAAATTAATCCATGGCTCTGTTCTCTCTCCAGATAAGCCAGAATCATAAGGTATGGTTTGCTGTTGGCTTATTTAGAGAGAAACAAGCCAGAGTTCCTGATTTCCACATGAGGGCCTGTTCAGACAACACGCTAAGCCATGGTTAGGCCACTAACCCTTTTGCAACAAATAGTTAGTGAGCATGTTTAAACAGTGGTTATGTAGCCAACATGATTAGGAATGGTTTGCTAAGACATGGTTCAAAAATGCTTAACCACTGTGGCTTAGTGTGTCGTTTAAACAGAGTCAATGAAAAATCATGAACAGACAGACTGTGGTTTGTTTAGTTGCTCCTGTCTGCAGGAGGATCCAAGCGGTCGTGATTGGGCAGCATGCATATTACGCTAGCACAAAAGTCAGGGCTGTCCTGGAACCTTATTGTTCTCTCTCCAGGAGGGGCAGTCAGTTAGAATTGTTAACAATCTCCTAATTTTTTTAATCCAAAGAGTAGCCATTTGTTAAAATGAGAGAACTATTATGTGGATGGTTAACATAAGATATTTTTCAAAAGTGACAGGCAGCCAATGTCTTTGCAGTCTGCAGGTCCTTGTAAAATTCTGAGACTCTCGACTGTAGCTTCTTTTTTAAAATCAAGTCCTTTCCATAATTTCCTGTGTGGTGTCATAAATTATTAGGCAAATTTATGTAGATTTTAGTTGAATACGTAAGCACATCATATCATATCTCTGATCTTGTTGAACATGTTGTTCATTTTGCATCTGTAAAAAGATCAACTGTTTTTGTTTGATCAACAGGCTTTTATTGAAGCAAAATTTATAAAGCAAAAGAGGTCCTTCTGTACATTGAAGTTAGTACGAGCTGTGGCTACCAAAAAAATCACTAAGGGCACAATGCTATGCATGTTTAGAAAAAAAAATCCTACAACTCCTAGCATTCCCAAGCCAGCTTTGGCAGGCTGGGACATGCTAAGAGTTGTAGGACCTTTTCTGTTTAAACATGCGTAACATCGCACCATAATAGTCCTAATTTTAATAAATTGTATTTGTGTTAGGCTGTTCAATGGGATTTAAAATGTTTTAAAATATCTATCTTCCTTTGTTTAAAAAACTCACACTTTTCCCTCCAGTCTTCTCAACAAATATATTTTCATGTATTAAAGTACCTAATGTGCTTCTGAAATTAGTTACTCATACTTCATCACTTTTTTAACAGATGCCTCTAGTCAGTGGATGATTTTTTCACCAGTTTTTGACCAAGGTTTTGAAGCAAGATGCTGATAATATAGAAGAAATCCCACTTCTAGATTCTAGCTGATTTTTTTTATTCTTCCTCCGATGCACCTAAATTTATTGTAGCTGAAAGACAACTTTACTTTGCTGGAAGTAGTTATTAAAAGTACAATTGTATCAGCCCATGAAACCAACTTTCTGTTTATTTCAGAGTAACATTTAAAAGGAACATGTTGGAGGGTTGAACTAACTATTCTGCTACTTTGTATTCTGTGGTAAATAGGTTTCTATCCAAAATGTATACACAAACAAATCAACAATAACATTGATAGAATAGCACTAAACTTTAGCTTTCCCCCTTTGCAAATATTATTCTTCTGTAACTGCTAGAAAACTTTAAGCAATAAATCGAAGTTAGAGCTCAATGACTTAGGAATTGCAGTGCAATTTGTAACTATTTCTGGTATCACATTCAGTGTAGTTGGGCATGAAGATATTGGGCTACACCTAGTATTTACAACTTAACTCATTAGACATATTTCACTGGAAACATGTCCTGCACAAGGCCTCCTGAAACTGTGGGTTAATTGCAATCTTCCATACTCCATTCAGGAAAGGAAGGAAAGGAACCTCTCGTGCAAGCACTGAGTCATTACTGACTCTTGGAGGGATGCCAGCTTTCGCTGATGTTTTCTTGGCAGGCCTTATAGCGGGGTGGTTTGCTGTTGCCTTCCCCGGCCGTGATTACCTTTCCCCCAGCTAACTGGGTACTCATTTTGCCAACCTTGGGAGGATGGAAGGCTGAGTCGACCCGAGCCGGCTGCCTGAAACCAGCTTCCGCTGGGATCGAACTCAGGCTGTGGGGAGAGTTTCAGCTGCAGAAACTGCTGCTTTACTTCTCTGCGCCACACGAGGCTCTTATATTCCATTCAAGTACACTGCAAAGGGAAGAAAGAAATAAGCACAAGGCTAGTTTATATCGCTTTTTAATAAGAAGAGATATGATCATCTGAACCTGACTAGGGTTTCTCTCTAGCATGACCCTATAGCAACCCCCAAGTTCAGATGAGCGGTCCAGATTGGCTTTGTCTCCTTCCACTACTTCATTAAATAATTTTAGCTTCCTTGCAAGGTAACACAGCTCATCTACAAACAAACAATTGTTTCAATAAAATAACACATAGTCAACAAAAGTAGTCTAAGTTATAACAAAAATCAAAATCCCTATCTTAAGAGTATTGTATTTTACTGCATCAGTGGAATGTACGTCTGTTTGGATATAGTCCAGGCAGTGTTAATTAACTACTAGTTAATGATGTGGCATGTTACAAGCAGTCCATATTCAGCCTTGCGAAGTTGATCTGTAAAGTGTAGGTGTTTAAATCTAAAATGTGTAAGTGAAAATTTAATATACTGGCTAGAATTCATTCTTGGTAAATTTCTTGTTTGTTATAGTATTAGTACATGAAGCTGAAAGTATTTAGTTTCCTTTTTTTTATTCTGCAGTCTCACCAGTGATAATAAAGGAATGGGCTGCTTACAAAGGGAAGTCTCCCCAGACTCCTGAGTTGGTAGAAGCTCTTGCATTTAGGGAATGGACCTGTCCCAATTTGAAGAAACTGTGGCTGGGGAAAGCAGTAGAGGACAAGAATCGACGAATGAGGGCGTTCTTGGCCTGTATGAGGTCAGACACACCAGCAATGCTAAACCCTGCAAATGTGCCCACTCACCTTATGGTGCTCTGTTGTGTATTAAGGTAAGTATCTTGACTGGCTTTAGTGTAAGATAAAACTTCAGCTTGGTAACATGTGCCTGCCTTTTTAACCTCAGTACAATTCATGATTTTGAAATAAGAGTTATTTGTATCATGACTTCCAACTTTTCATTGCCTGCATTCTGGTTTTTGCAGCACAAGTCCTAAATATTTCTGTACTCTAATCGATAAGGATATTCCTTCTCTTTTTCACTTTTTTCATAAGAGGCAGGGAATATTAAACTTAACCCATGAAGAAAGGTATAAAAGTGTGTAGTACTATATTATTTTATTTATTTATTTATTTAAAACATTTGTACCATGCCCTATATCACTAGGATCTTAGGGCGGCGTACAGATAAAATGATACAATATAAAACAATAAATATACACAGCTAAACAGGCACATAATTATGTGGAGAATGCAAAAAACAAACAGCTTAACAACTCTTGCCTGCTTTTAGTGATGCCATAGAAGGCAGAAGGGGGTAAAAGGAAATGATACTGTAGGTCTAGTGATACTGTTTAAATGCTAAGTTTCCTCCCCTGAATGAAACAGAATTCTGTTCATGGAACTGGACTTTTCCTGTCTCGCCTCTTCCCCTACAACCCCCTAAAAATTGTCCCTAAAGGTTGGGAGACTATTATGAATTAGTCTGGGATATGTCCCACGGGTGTGTGTGCAGATGGACAGGGAATCAGGAGAACTCTCCCCACCCCTATCACCCGCATGAGTGAAAGAGAACCTTAAGATCCAAACCAAGGTCTCCTAAGTTTGACTTGAGCCAAATCAATGCAGTCCATGCGATGTAGATTAGTTTAATCTCACATGAAAATAATACCTTGTGATAATGTTTGTATTCAAGCCTGACCATCCGCGGGTGGAATGGACCTGACATGGTCTTCCTCTCCCTTCTGCAGCCCTCCGCACACACCCAAAATCTGCTCCAGAGGGTTGGGTTATGTTCTGGAACACGGGGGGCGGCTACAGGTGTCATTCCATGTTTATCCTGCTTGAATTGGCTGTACACAGAAATCATAAGTACTCATTCTTAAGCTTTTCAAACAATATCTTAAGATCCTCTGCTTTTGTAGGTATATGGTGCAATGGCCTGGGGTTCGGATACTCCGTCGCCAGGAACTAGATGCCTTCCTGGCTCAAGCTTTATCTCCAAAACTCTATGAACCTGACCAACTACAGGAACTAAAGGTGACTTTTAACTTGGGCTTCTCTGGGGCATTTAATCCATACTCATTCAAGTGGTTGTTAGACAGTCCTCCTTTTCTTTGTCGATACTCTTAACCTGATTGATGTACGTGTGTTGTTCAATAAAAAAATACATAGGCATGAAAAGTTTGATTAAACTCCAGGTCAGCTATGACTTGTCGATCATGATATCAGTGTCTAGTTTCAAAATAAATCTTTTCTTCTTTTTTCTTTGTTTGGCATTGCATTTGCTTTATGTTTCGCATCAATGGCTTTCAAACTTCAGTCTTTGGGGAACTCTTTTCTTTGCTGTTTTTGTTGTTGTTTCATTTCTTCTTTTTGTTTAGGAACCCCTGCATGCTCAACACAGGATCTATGTAGTAGAGCATTCTGGAGTCTGCCTCAAAGGCTTATGTGTTATCTTTATGTGCTTCCCTTAACAAACTGAAAATGCAATGTTTTACTATGTCTTTGCTATTTATGATTTCTTCCCTCTCAATTTTTTTTTAAAGTGACTTGGTTGATTCCAGAAAGGCGATATAGAAATTTAATAAATAAATAAATAAATGCACGCTACAATGTACCCAACAATGGCCCACCTGTGTTTTGCAGGAGAAAATCAGTAATAATGGACAAACTGTCTTTCAAGCACCTTGTCTCATTATAGACTGGGTTTGCATGACACGACAATCCATCATGGGCAGCCAGCCATGGTTGGTTGTCATGTCATCCAAAGTCGGAGCACTTTCCGTGGGGTGGCTTATTTTTCAGTAATAAGCTACAGCAAGAACCCACGATTTGTTGTTGGGTTATTTTCCCCCACAATGGGGTTGTCATGTTGTCCAAACCCAGGAGCCCATTTTTATCAAGAGTTGTGGCAATCCGCTACAGAGCTGCTTGGTAAGAGTGGCAAAAGAAAAGCCTGTGTCACCCCACCCCCTTTGATGCACTTCTTCCTTTGCTTCCCCCGCCCCCCATTTTTGGTGCTTCTTAATTGCATGACCAGGTCCCTCTTTCCCCTTAGTATTATTTCTCCTCCAGCCTTCCACAACTGTGTGCAAATTAGCTGATATGCAACCTCCTCTTGTCAGTTTCTATGTATGTTTTTCTTCACTGCTGCCTTTGAAGCTGAAACAGACAAGGAAATTAACCAGGCAAGACTCCAAATATCTGGCAGCCCTAAGTTCACACTTGCACACCTGCAAAAAAAAATCCAAAATAATAATAATAATTAATAATAAATGTGACCTCTAATTATGGATTTTTAAGGCAGCAAAAACATTTTTTAAAAGCCAGGGATCCAAAAGGGGTAGCGATCAGGCTGGCGAGAGGGGAGACAAGATGGGTTTTGCTGCACAGTCCTCTGGGATACATGCCGGATCTGGCTGAGGGGGAGAACAACCCATGGCAAACCTGATCATCTGCAGGGAATTCCATGGGTTATTCAATAACAACCCTCGGTGTGTAGCTTATTTGCAGGGGCAGCTTAGTGTTCTTTGTGAATCCGCCCATAGTCATCAAGGAGCAGAGTGGATAATTTTTTTTTTAATGAATCATAGGATAGTAGAGTTGGAAGGGTCCCATAAGGCCATCAAGTCCAACCCCCTGCTCAACGCAGGAATCCACCTTAAAGCATCCCTGACAGATGACTGTCCATCTGGATTATAACTGTTATTTAAATTGGATTTGTTTTATTCATTGTGTTTGCATTTCAGCTACAGTATAGTGAGTGTCCTTTAAAAAAAATGAACCAAGTTAAAATAAAAATTTCATGCAAACATGTCAAATGTCTTAAACTGAATTCAGAGCCCTGTATCAAACCCAATGGCCTGGTTCAGACAACATGCTAAACTACGCTGCTTAACCTCAAAATGGTGAAGGGAATGCATTAAGGTTAATGCATCCCCTTAACCATTTTGTGGTTAAGCAGCATGGTTTAGCGTGTTCTCTGAACCAGGCCATTGAGTTAGAATTGCTTTTTAAGTAAAAGAGAACCACGAGGGAAAATATTTCAGGTGGCCAAGGTTATGTATTATGTTGTTGAAGACTTCCTGCTGGACGTGAGGACTGGCTATTATCACAAGAGCTAGGACTCCGGAGGTGCTGTATTGTATCTCTTTGAAATCTTTCCACCGAGTGAACCTAGGTGACCTTGTGCTCCTTTTTCCTAAACGCAATGCATTGAGTTTCAAATTAGTAATAGGGGCAATATCTTACTCAGTGCTTGCGCTGGCATGAATTATGTTGTACTAGCATAAGCCACCTCTAACACAACGGTATTAATGTTTGCTGATGTGACAGCTTTCTATCTGCCAAAAGCACCAGTAGTTTTTATTAGTGAAACATAATTAACGGTAACACGTGCTGACTAGGATACTGCCCTATGACTCTACCAACGAAATTACATGGAAATTTGTTTCCCATCTCATAGAGAAATAATAAATTTTTGTTTCAGGAAGGTTCTGTGCACTAGTAAATGTCTTACTTAACTGGTCTTGCTTAAAATCCTTGCACGTTTTATAGAAAGTTAAATACGTTAATGTCACAACTTGCCCTCATTTCTTTGTCTCTAACCAGATAAAATGCTGTAGCACAAATGAGATCTAGGCCCCAGGATCAAAGGTTTTGAAATAGATCCTAGGTAGTACAAAGGATCTGTTTAATTTATTTATTTATTACATTTCTATACCATCCAATAGCCGAAACTCTCTGGGTGGCTCACAAAAGATCAAAGCCACAAGGTACAGCATAAAGCTTAAAAATTAAAAGTACAACCAGAATAAAATGAATAATTATAGGGATTCCAGAGGTGCTGGTGCTTTGCTTTTTGTTTGGGGAATATGTGAAATATAAATTGAAAACATGATTAAAATCAATTACATTTTTTAAAATTATTTAAATTGGTTCATCCAGCCAAGGAACCCTGAGAAACTTCTGAGGAGTATGCTTGCGTTTGCACCTTGAAAACAATTGATATGGCTTTCTGTACCCCCAAAAAAGGTTCCAGATACTATCGTAATGATATAGAATTACTAAATTATAATAAAATATGTGCAGGGGAAGTAGAAAGTCAGATAAAAATTTCTCAAAATAATTTAAGTATAGAAAAATAATTTAGTGCATAATATATGCAAAACCTTCACCAGGAAGTGTTTGGGGTTTGGTTTGGTTTTCAGTAGTTGGAGCTTTTTGATGAGAATTCTGACAGGATCATTTTTATTTTTTGCTTCTCTTTTCCCTTTTTGTAGATCTTCCCTTTCCTCCCCTGCTCAACTTTTCTGTCTTTTCACTCCTGCTGCTCACTGCTTCCCTGCTAACAACTTGTACTTCCTTAGGGAGGCCTACCTCACACCATGGCTCTATCGTCTGGTATAGGCTAGCGTTGAAGACAGGATGCTGGGCTAAATTGATCATTGGCCAGACCCATTAAGGCAATATTTGTATTCTGAATGTAAATTACCCCAGTTAAATCAGTATGAGCTTAGAATTACAGGTGAGTGACTTGGAAAAGAACCATACCTGGATGACACTAACACATAAACTTTATCAAGAGTAAAAGGGCAGAATTTGCCATATTACCTTTTATTTTAACGTGAAAAATTCAAGCATGTACAACATTTCCGTGTTCCTTAGACTTCTCTATCTGAAAAGCAGCCTAAGTTTGACTGTATAGGAACTAGAATATTATTTAAGTCAACAGTACTGCATACTTTATAATACTTCAGGCACATTGTTCACAATGTATAACACTTGATTGCTATAATGCTGCAGTATCTATTGCAGTTCTGGCATTTTCAACATGAGTTTGTTTTTTGGCAATATATTTTGATTACTGGATAGACAAATCAAATTCACACTGAGTTTTGATTGAACAGTTGCTGCTCCACAATCCACCCACACTGCCTACTTGAAAAACTTGAACTGCCCAGTATTTATGACCTAACCAGTGTCTAACTTGAAGGCATAGGCTGATATTGTATGTGTGTCTGAAAGGGCTGTTCATGGAAAGGCCTTCGATCCAGCAGACGCTTCCATTGATGAAATGTGGAGAGATTTAATATTTGTTGATGCCTCTTCTTGCCATAGCTCCCTCAAATGCCAACTTTTATGCTGTACCAGAGGGTCCCCAGACCCTTCAGAACAGATTTTTGGGAGGCACAACAGGGATGGGATGCTACCAAAATCTCCCTCAACCCCTTATGTTAGTGGACCCCAGGTGCCCTTTCTAGAAGTAGAACTCTGCTCATGGGATCTTTGGATACAAGTCTGTATTTTTGGATGATTAGAGTTCTTTCAGATACCACAACACTGTCTTGAACAAGCTGTTTTCCCTAAACACAGAGACTATGAGGATCTAGTGCCCTTCTTCATATTGAGTCAGATCTATGGGTCATCTATCCATTACTATAAATATTAACTCTTAGCAACTCGTCAGATTCTTAGCTAAGATTTATTTATTTATTTATTTATTTATTTATTACATTTCTATACCACCCAATAGCCGGAGCTCTCTGGGCGGTTCACAAAAATTAAAACCATTCAAAGTATAAAACAACAGTATAAAACCATAATATAAGGTGGTTTTATACTGTTGGAACCATAAGATTCCAACCTTCATGCTTTTAATTGGACATGGTGAGATTGGAATTTAGAGCCCTGTAAATACATTAAGTCAGGGGTGGGCAGAAGATAGATCTCTGGGCGATTTGCAGTAGACTGGCAAGGATTTCTCTTCCTCTCTCTCCCCCCCCCCCATTGTTGCTGCCCTAAATTATACTACTGACAAAGCTTGGGGTAATCAGGAATGAATTTTGTGTGTTGAAGGACTGTGAGATCCATTCAGTTCCGGTACTCAAAAGAAATTCCTGAGCTCGGAATTATTAAATGTCTTTTGCACCAGGCTCTGGTTCGCAGATCTCCAGAGGTCTAATAAAATACTCTGCCCACCCCTGCTTGAGGAACTGTGATTCCTTTTCCTGGGCAATCAAATATCACAAAGCCGGCATAGTTCCCCGTTTAATATCAGTCCTTAAAATATACATTATGTTTATTAATGTGTCTAAATTCTAAATATACTAGAAAGAATTGATATGTCTAAATTCTATTAAATTCTATGGCCCATGTTTGCCATTCTGTTAATTGGGGTAATCCACATCTCTGATTTCCATAGTGCATATTACTAATCAAGCTTTTTCTTCTCTTCCCCCGCCCCCCTTCATGGGTTTGGTTTATTTTAAGTATTTCCTTACTTGAAGCCTAATCTGAACCTAATTCTTGGTCCTCCTCGACTCTCATGGAACTTCCACTCCAGCTTCCATCACCACAGGGAGAAGTTAACAACCACATAGAGCCCACAACTTCTGTGGAGAATCCCCCATGTCTGTGGCAAGCTCTCTTTTAAAGAGAGTCAGGAGAGATCTTGTGTCCAAATAAGTGTGAGAACTATTCATTTCTCCTGTGGTGAAGGAGGGAGCATGCCAGCCTTAGCTCTTCCCAAGGAGAGGGAAGGAAGCAGAGGCATCCAAATAGCCCACTCCCTTGCCGTGGCTCTTCAGCAGTGGTCTAGTTCTGAAAAATATTTTTATCAAATATACTTGCATTTGTATGGAATTGAAGTATATGCCCATTGGGAGTCTAAGGTAGAGAAACTTAAACTTTAACTCCACAGACTCTTATTTCAATAGACTTTTAAGTGGCTTGCAAGGTCACATGACTGATGGAGCCATTGGATGGCTGATTGAATGGCTGATGGAGTTGGCTGATTGAATGGCTGATGGAGCCATTCAGTTCTTAAA
This sequence comes from Elgaria multicarinata webbii, assembly GCF_023053635.1. NCBI lineage: Eukaryota > Metazoa > Chordata > Lepidosauria > Squamata > Anguidae > Elgaria > Elgaria multicarinata. The sequence continues at coordinate 111,650,478 of NC_086173.1, read as the reverse complement.
CTAACTGTTTCTTAATCATATGTGTTTAGTTTTAAAAGAAACTTGGAAGTTTGAAACTTTGTATGGTATTTAGTCAACTCAAATTTTATTTCTGTCTTTACAAGATTGAAAACCTAGATCCTCGAGGAATTCAGCTGTCTGCATTGTTTATGAGTGGTGTTGACATGGCATTGTTTGCAAATGATGCATGTGGGCAGCCCATTCCATGGGAGCATTGTTGTCCATGGATGTACTTTGATGGGAAGCTGTTCCAGACCAAGCTCATCAAAGCAAGCCGGGAGAAAGTTCCCCTCATTGACCTCTGTGATGGTCAGGTATGTTGTTCTTCAGATGTGAGATATGACTCATGGAGCTTCACAAGTTTTGAGTGACCTCTGTCAGTTACAAATTGGAAGCTGGTGATGATCTCCATAGGATTGTGCCCTCCATGTCTCACAAATTGTATTGATTGTATTCTACAAAAGATCCAGAGCCCAACTGAATGCTGAGTACTGTGTATGTGTGTGTGTGTTCAGTTTAGGGCGTTAATGATTATTTTTAATGAATAAATAGTTTGCTAGAGTTGTATATTTGGTGGATTAGGAAGGGGTCATTGCATCTTGTTTTGTGGAGCCTTTATATACCTGTAGATATGTCTGTGATATGACGTAGACTGTTTTCTCTCTCTGCCAACTAGGAGGCAGGAGATTCCAAAGAAAGACTTAGCCGGAGTTTAGAGGTGGTATCTCCCACTTCCAGTAGGACCTGTTGTTCTCCTGTCTTCCTCCAGTGTCCCATAGGATCAAAACTGACCTTTATCAAATACACAAAATTCTGTACCTACTATTCTGATAGATTTAAGGAGTTGGTGGATCCCACTTAGGAAAAGTGAATGTGTTTGCATTCTCCAGTACAGTCAATGAACTGAAGATGTAGCATTTACAATATCTATTTTAAACACTTCTTTTTAAGGGAATAAATTAAGGAGAGTAGGCTCTTGTTTTAGGGAGACAGGCTCTGATTTCTTTCCAGTCAGCCACACTTACATTTGTGGCCAGCTAGCTAGCTGTGGGTGACCAGTGCTTTGTCATTTAAAAGAGAAACAACCCGTGTATGAATTCACTTGTAGTTTGCAGTGTAAATATGTTGGTGCCATGTTCTTCTTATTGCAGGCCGAACAAGCTGCCAAGGTTGAGAAGATGCGTCAGAGCATCCTTGAAGGCTTAAATTTCTCCAGGCAGAACCATCCGCTCCCTTTCCCGCCACCACCTGCCATGCCTTTCTATCCAGCTTCTGTGTACCCTCGGCACTTTGGGCCAATTCCACCACCTCAGGGCAGGGGCAGAGGCTTTGCTGGTAAGTATGCTTCATTGTTACAGTGTGTAGCATTTCACCCAATATACATCCTATGACTATTTGTATTCTTATTTGCATAGGGCCTAATACAGGGTGTGTGTACAAATTTGGATAGCATTTAGCACTAAACCCTAAATGTAGTCATAAACATGACCAAAAATATTGCCATTGACTGGAAAGACTTCATCAAAACAGAAGGCATTTTATCTTATCAGGCTCTTTCAGCAGGTCAGCCGAAACAAAAATAACTTGACATCTGTTTGTAGAAAGAGATGGGAATAAATTGTTATTGAAGATTAGAGAATACTATGCTCAATTAAAATGCTCAGATTTTTAAATTCGGATTGCCCGAATTCTGTTTTAGAAGGAAAAAGGGCTTGCCTATCATCCAGGCATTATTTATTTTGTATCATGTTTCTTCAAACGATAGTCATCCCTGATATAATAAGTGTCTGTATCTGTGTATTTGACACCCTGAAAAGATCATCTAGTACAACCTTCTCCAACTTGGTGCCCTCCAGATGCATCCATTATCCTCAGCCAGCATGGGATAATGGGAGCTGTAGTTTTAATTTATGGTTTTAATTTTTGTGAACTGCCCAGAGAGCTTTGGCTATTGGGCAGTATAAAAATGTAATAAATAAATACAAGCCCAAAACATCTAGAGTGTGCCAAGTTGGAGAAGGCTAGTTTAGTATTTGTATTTAGTATTTAGTATTTAGTATTTGCACATCCCAGCAGATCTCATGATAGCAGATCTAATTCCCACATGTTTAGTTTTTAATCGGTTTTTAATGCTTTATGTGTGTATGTTCTGTGTTTTAGAGTTTTAAATTTTGTATACTTGTTTTTACCTCAATTTTAGAATTTCTGTAAACCGCCCAGAGAGCCCTGGCTATGGGAGCGATTTATAAGTGTAATAAATAAATAAATAAATATTCATGACACAATTTGAAGGCCATATAAATCAGTAAAATCTATTGCAGTTCAAAGCTTGTGAAATGTGATTGCATTAGTGGAGGTTTGGCTGCCATGATTTTAAGATTAAGGTTACCTGTAGTGGATAGGGTATATGCAGGCTAAACTGCATCTTTGATCCGAAGACATTGCTGTACAACTGTAAATTCATGAACTGTTCACAAATCCTGCACATTTGTCTGTTTCTGGCTGGGTGGTGGGACTTCCATGTTGGTTCCTTTGGGGCTGTGAAAGCAGCATATTCTCAGATATGTTTTAGAGAGGAACTGTGCTCACATGTGCAGAGATCAACTGCTTATTTTCCGGGGGAATTCCTATGTGTCCCATTTCCCCTCACAATTCTCCCCTTTCTCTTTTACCCCCGGGTCTTGCAGGAGTCTATGGCTTTGGAGGCCCTTATGGGGAAACAGTAGCAACAGGCGCCTATCGAGCCTTCCGGGTGGCTGCTGCGGGAGGACACTCCGGAGCCTTCTCTGGCAATGACGGCAACAGGACTAGCAAGTTTCAGGGCGGTAATTATACCCAACCCCTTCTCTTAGAGCTTACAGCAACAGCCTCCTTCATCTCACCTCAGGTCTGAGGCTTCTCACCAGTGACCAATTTCCTTTCTCTCCCTCCCTTAACTGTCTGCAATTGCCAATTCCTCTGCAACCCCTCCCCAGATAGTGGTCTCCATTATTCACCAACTGCTATTATTCTGCTAAACATCTCTCAGATCTTTGTGACAACCTACAGTTGCCCTGTGTCTACGTCTAAAATAAGAAGAATTCATTTGCTGAAAAAAATACAAAACTTTAAAGGTTCTTTTTAAAATATCTGTATTCGCAATTTCTGAAAGATAGTGAATGTGCTTAATACTTTGCTTGTTTTGAAACTAGATGGTGATTAATATTGGTGAAAAAATACCACTGACAGCAAAAATTCTTTAATGTTGCTGCTGTTTCATTCTTATGTGTCCTGTATGAGTTCCATGTTTTAAAAGTGGAACAGGTACTGCTTTAAAAAGGGGCTTCCTAATTTTGTCTCTGTATTAACAACAACAAAAAAGTGGAACAGGAAATGCCTGCATTTTAATTACTTCCAGCAAATTCCTATGTGCTCTCTAACATCAAAGCTTTAGCTAATAACAAACACTTCTGGCTCTCAGTAGCCTAATGAAGCAGCTGGTGGACTATTAGAGCTGATGGGCAGAGCATTGAGAAGAATGAACTTCCTTGACTTCAGTAGTGCTGTAGAAATCAGAGTGTTAACACTGAGGCCTAATTTGTAACCACATTGCTTCTAGCCATCTTTAACCCTTTCATTGTTATTGATTAACAAAGCTATATCAAGCTAATGCTCCTTAGTTAAATTATTAGGAATAGCTGTTACAATCTGCAGTAGCATTAATTTATAAAAAAATATAGTCACACGTGGACAATCATATTTAAGTTAAGATGTGTTCTGTGGTACAAAGGTAATGAGGACAGGTGTATGGTTTTTTTTAATGATGTTTTAAATGTTAACCAGTCTACTTTTCTGTAACTCTGGATTTGTGGGGTTCTAGCAGCCAAGTTGAAAGCAGGTTGGTGTAATTGCTTGAATTTGTTTTTTAAGGGTATTACCTACCTTAAATGAGAATAGCAAAGCAAAGTAATTGAGTTGGATCCAGAATAGAACTCGCTTCATACAGTGAAAGTTTTCATGGCTAGCCTGCACCAACACACACACACACACACACACACACACTGCTCCTGAGTACAGGAGGCTTCAGCAGGATGGGAGAGTTGCCAGAATTTGCATTAAGTTCCCTTCTGCTGCCTTAAGGCACCATTGGATCTAAGGCATATATTTTAGAAATAGCTTGCTCTGGCTTTATTTGAGAACATAAATCTGTATTGCACAAATATTTCCATGTGCTGGATTGTAGTCCAGTACCCAGTTGTGAGCTTTGTCCTGCTGAGGTAATTAGACTTAACTGCGGATTAAGCTTGCACTTCTACTTCTCGTCCCAGTGATTTCACTGGGACTTAATCCTGATCAGGTGTGTAGGTTGGAATCCTAGTATGTATCAGATTATCTTAAATTATGATGCTGACAAAACTACCACATGTGAATCATGACACAAAGCCTATGTAGAATTTTTAGTATCCGTACACTTCATGAACACCCAGTCTTTAGGAGGGGGAGCTATTTTACTGGGGAAACTGATATCCATCTTGTCCGTTCTTTAATTGCTGTTGCAAGGAACCATCTTTATTTTTTTGATCTTTGTTCAGGTGTCCAACCTATTCCTTCTCAGGGAGGGAAGCTCGAAATAGCTGGCACTGTGGTAGGCCACTGGGCAGGAAGTAGACGTGGTCGAGGAGGGAGAGGGCCGTTTCCTTTGCAGGTGGTTTCTGTTGGAGGACCAACAAGAGGGTGAGCAGAAATAATCCCTGTGTTTGTTTGTTTTTCATGTTGGTAATGATCTTGGAATCCAGTTAATGGAAAAGAGGTTGCAAGTCTGTTTTGAAATCTATAGTTTATTTATTTATTTAGTCGATTTGTACCTTGCCTTTCAACAAAAAATTGTACTCAAGGCAGCTTGAGTGGTTTGACTGCACAGTGGCCTGTAGCAATGGTGATTATCTAGTCAGCAACCATGTGCTTGCATGGTGCTGACTCAGGTGGACTTGCCTGAAAGAGAAGGACAGAAATTCCACACTTCCGTTGCTTAACATACAGCAACGGGTGGCCTTACGTGGTAGTGAAGCACCTCACTGGGAACTTGAAAATGAGACATCAATCTGTGACCCTTTTCTCATATTTATTCATTTATTGCATTTCTATATTGCCCAATACCCAAAGCTCTCTGGGTGGTTCACAAAAATTAAAACCATGAAAACCATTCAGAACATAAAACAAACAGCAGTATAAAAACATAGTATAAAATACAATATAAAAGCACAACTAGGATATGACTATTTGCTGTTTGTAAATTTGCAGAGCTCCCACACCTGCTCTCTAATAATGAAAGGTTCAGGACTTCATCCACAAAACCAAGCTTTCTATTGCTATATAGCACAGCAGGAGAAGATCTTGTGGGGGAATTCCCTTTCCCCCCTCTTGAATCTACTGCTTCTCCTCCCCCCACCCCACCCCACCCCGGTGATGGCTGAAGAGCAGTCAAGCTAGAGGTGGGAATATAATGCAATGTTTTATTGATGGTCCCACTTGTAAAACACCCAATATAATAAAATAGGAATTCTAAAACAACTAAACAGTAACAGAACACATCAAGAAAACATACATATATAGTCCTTGAAGTACCCTGAACCCAAGTCAGTGATCATCAGCACTTTGAATTGAGCCCCAAAACAAATTGTAAGCCAGTGAAAGTTGATACAACAATGGAGTTATATGCTCCAAAAGAAACACTCAGTTTGCTCTCAAAAGAATCTTTCCCTGTTTTGTATATTTGTGCATTCTGGGTGTAGCTACTTGCTAATGAAATAGAATCTGTTTTTCTGTACTTCTTCCAGAGTTGCCATTCTGGGTATGAAAAAATGACCCTGTCTAACCAGTTGCAATTTCCACTTGAAACGGACGTTTAGTGACACATTTACTGGGGGTGGTTTCAAGGTTCATTACAAAACAAATACAGATTATTATGTTGTAACTAGTAAAAATTAGCCATAAAAAAGCAATACTAGTATTAGTAAATGTTTACTACTCAATAGTAACCTAAAGGTTAATAATGATATGCACTTAAATCCAATTCTGGAAAAAAGAAACAACTTTTTTCTAATATCAGAGAATTAGCAGTATGTGGGGATGTTCTGGCAGTACATTTATTTTTATTCCAATTTGAAAATAGTTGCCAACTACTGTTCAAAGAAGTTTACAACCTTTGTATTGCTATGTTAGTTCATGAGTAAGAAATGCAATATGTAAGTGGAAGAAATATTCTTTATATTCATATATATATATATATATATATATATATATATATATATATATTAATACCCTTCTGAAGATACAGAGAAGCAACCATCTAATTGTCAGGGACACAAGATCGTAGTATATTTGTGTGGGGGGAAGGCAACTTGTTACACACTTTTTCTGAAAATCTATAGATAGAAATATATTTGTAAAGTTTAAATATGTCTCTAACTTGTTTTTCATCCTGTGTAGGCGCCCTAGAGGGGTTATTTCCACCCCAGTGATAAGAACCTTTGGAAGAGGTGGAAGATATTATGGGAGAGCTTATAAGAACCAGGGAGCAATTCAGGTACTGCGAAAGTGTCATTTATAAAAACTTAGGTCAACAAAGATTGGTAAAATGAGTTTAGGTTGGGGAAGGTAACCACTTTTGGTTGGGGGGGGAGCCATGGACTATTCCCCTCTCCCCGAACCAAGCTGGCAGGCCAGATGATGTTAGGGGGTGGGGCCTCACCCCTGAAGCCTCTCATCTGTCCCACCCCTGCCACATTTTTAAAAATTCTCTATACAGAGAGAGGCGTGGAGCTCTATGCCTCTGCACAGAGAAAGGGACTTGTCTGGAGCTTGAAGGAGGCTTGACCAGGTGTCAGGCTGCTCCTTTCCTCACCGCTTGTGTCCCAATTGGGACACAAGTATTGCAGGAATGGACTCATCCAGAGCTTGCAAGTGTTGCCTACTGCAAGCCTCAGCCAAGTCAGGCTGCACTAGTGCCTTGATCGTTATCACACTCTAATAATCTTTTCCAGTTCTATGATATCCTGTTTGAGTTGCCACAAGAAGAACTGTACATAGCATTCCAAATGTGTTTGCAGCATAGATTTGTATAAGGGCATTATGATACTGTCATTTTATTTTTGATCCCTTCGCTAATGACCTCTAACATGAAATTTGGCTTTTTCACAGCTCTCATAATTCCTATTCACTTGGTTTGGAAAGATCCTTTTAGACTTCTTCACAATCTCTTTTTGTTTTTACCACCCTGAATAATCGGGTGTCGTCTGCAAATCCAACCACTTCACAGCTCACTCCATATAATTTTAAAAGCAAAAAAATACAGGTTCGAATTAGGGCTGTGCTCCACTCCGTTGCAGATCCCTGGATGCGAAGCGGATCCACCTGATCCAGAGCCACTAAATCCGGATCGGGTCGAAGGAGCTCCAGATTGATGTGAAGTGGTTTGCTTCGATCCAGATTGCTTCGCCCCTATCTGGAGCTCCGGACGCCATTTTGCCCAACCACTTTTTTCTATTGAATTGTATTGGGTGAAAAATGCCTATAACTTCTTTATTTTTAAAGATAGTGCCCTAAAAATTACTGAGCTTAGAGATTGCTCATTGGGGGGTCATTTGTGTAGATTTTCAGAAATATCCGTTCAGTGGTTGGGTTGCCATGAATTTTTATTTAATGGGTAAAAGGGGGAGGGGGAGATAGAGGTTTTTTCGGCGTTAATGGACAGCTTCATCTCCCAATTGTGCTGATAAGTGATCACCCCATGTGAAGCATCCTCTAATCGCAATGTTGGAGGGGAGGACTAAGCCAGAGGCATCAAGAGACACTTTTCTTTCTCTGTCTTTGTGGGGTAGGACTTTGGTCAGTGAGGAGTGGATTTTTTTGAGCTGTGTTTGGAGGAGTGTGTGTGTGTATATATATATGAATGATTTTTTGGGTGTGTATGTGTGTTGGTTTCTGACTTTTTCCTTCTCCTTAGCTTTCCTATGCTCTCTTTTGCTTTCTTTGCTTTATATAAATTTTCTTTTCTTCCTTTGGAGTGTTTGTTTCCCCCCTCCCTTCCCCCTTGTATTTTCCTTTGTTAAACCCTGTGTTCTGTGAGTGTGTTTTTTCTATTCATTTTCCTTCTTCTTTAAAAATAAAAAAATAAAAATTACAAAAAATCAATCTATCTTGTGTGTGTGTGTGTGTGTGTGTGTGTTTGTGACTGTTCGCTTTGCTTATACAGTGCAGAAGCATGCATAAAGTGAGGGCAAAGCACCATACTACACCATCCCCATTTTCCCCATAAATAAATTTATTATAATGAGACACAGCAGCAGATGCCCGTCTGTGGTTGGGTGAGGTGGCAGCAGGGGACAAGGCAATGATGGCACCAGCACCAGCAGGCAGGCTGCCTCTCCCGTAGTGAAAATCAAATGGGTCAGTCCTTGCCTGGGTGGGCAGCAGCAGGCAGAGGCGCCCGCTTCTCCCACTAGTGCATGCTGGTCACTTTTTGAGGCTGGCAAAAGTGACCCGTTGCAAGAGGCAGGCAGCAGCAGCATTAGTGCCATGGTAGGAGGAGTATCCCCAACTCCTTTACTGGTTGAAGGAGCCCGCTGATGGACCTGTTGCAAGACATTCTTGAGGTCCTTAGCACGGTAGAGGGTCAGGAGGAGGTGATCCTCCAGGATGTGGGTGAGGAGCAGCAGCAGGCAGAGGCTCTCTCCCCACTATCCAACCCCTCTTCTACTGTTACCCCTGCTTCTGTGGTGACATCTGAGAGTATAGGCAGGCAATTGGTGTCACCACGGAAGTGACAGACAAGCATGGTGTGGGACCACTTTGAGGTGGGAGTGGATCCCCACTTTGCTGTCTGTCGCCACTGTAAAGCCTCCTTAAGCAGGGGTTCAGATACAGGGCACTATGGCACCAGCAGCCTGCGCATGTGTCTTAAGAGGCAGCACCAGTCGATCTTGCTGGGCAGAGGCGGGCACTTCCCAGCCAATAGGTGCCAGGGGAAAGCAGAAGGCTGCTGCTGTTGCTGTTGCCACTCCATCTTCCCTCCCCAAGAGGGTTAGGGAGGCAACCCTCGAGGACATGGGGTGGGGGAAGTATGGAGTTACAAGATGGTGTCTTCCAACGCCCAACCAGATCACTATCTGTATCATTGAGATGGTGGCGTTGGACAACCAGCCATTCACCTTCGTTGAAAACATAGGCTTCAAGAGGCTGATGGCGCTTGTAGTTCCATACTACAAGCTGCCGTGTCGCACCACCCTTAGGTGGGTGGTGCCCTCCCTCTACTGGGCATGAAGGGAGTTAATGTTGGATTGTCTGTGCCAGGCAGAGGCACAGATGGTGCACTTCACCTCAGACATTTGGTCCAACGAGGGCGGAGCGCACACTTAACTGTCCCTGACAGCTCACTGGTGGGCAGCCATGGAGCAGGAAGCATCCAACACTAAAGGGATTGGCAAGGAGGGCTACTGCTGGGCCCTTCTCCATACGTAAGTGATAGACCAGTCCCACATGGCGGTGGAGATTACGGAGGCCATGAACCACATGGTGGATGGGTGGCTGACCAGGCACCAGCTCACCCATGGTTACATGGTCACAGATGGGAGAGCAAACATGGGTAAGGCGGTGTGCGATGGCAGATTTGAGGGCATCCGTTGCATCGCGCACGTCTTGAACCTGATGGTGAAGGATAGCCTTGGAATGGGCAGCAAGGCCACCCTCACTCCCCTGACAGGTATCCGTAATCTGCTGGAGAGCTGTAGGAAGGTGGCTGGGCATTTCCACCACAGCATCAAAGGCAGTACTTGCTGCAGGAGAAGCAGGAAGAGTTGAATCTCCTATGGCACAGGCTAGTGCAGGACATGGTGACATGCTGGAACTCCACCTGCCTCATGCTGGAGTGTATGGTGGAGCAACAGTGTGCCATCCACGAGATGTGCAGGGTTGTGGACATTAGCCTCCAGGCACCACTGGGCAGGCAGTAGTGGGGTGTCATGTCACAGCTGGTGGTGGTCCTCAAGCTGTTCCTTGAGGCCCTTGAGACCCTGAGCACTAGCTCTGCCCTCCTCAGCCAGGTGATCCCTGTGGCCAGGCATCTCCAGAAACAGATGGGCAAGTTTCTGGATGCCAGGGATCTTGTCACTGGGAGGCGCTTCCTGCCAGATGTGCAGGAAGTGGTGATCAGGCTGAGGGATAGCCTGATGCAGAGGCTGGAGCCCATCCAGCAAGACAGGGTCTATATGTTGGCCACCATGTGCAGCCCTCGTCTGAAGGATGGGCTGGGTGGAAATGTTAGTGGGGCAAGTGCGGGCGGCATGGGCCAAGAGGGTGGGGCAGAGGCGCAGGCCACCACTCCCTCCGGCAGGAGCAGCTGTATTACTCCCAGCAGGAGCATAGGCCAGGGATTTGGGTCAGAGGCTGTGCAGGCAGTGGTTGGACAGAGAGGTGGCTCCCAAGCCACCTGCCAGGATGACGCTGCAACCACTGTTCAGCATTAACTGGCAAAACTGATGGAGGACTGCTCCATTGACCCCCTGGCCTACTAGTCATCCCGCCGCCAGATTTGGCACAACCTGGTGCGGGTGGCCAGTGATTGACTCAGCTGCCCACCCACCAGTGTTCCAAGTGAGAGGGTGTTATCTATGGCAGGCGACATAGTGACCCCTCACCGCTCTTTCTTAGACCCTGACTTGGTGGAGCAGCTGATCTTTCTCAAGGGCAATCTGCCCCTGCTGGGATACCCCACCCTCAAGCCCTTGGGGGAGTGACAGGCAGGCACCCCTCCCTTTAATTCCACCCCTCCTTTGGTTGGCAGACTTTTTACTCTTTAGTTCAGTTAGGCAGGCTTTTTATTTTTAAAAATTATTATTATTATCATTATTATTATTTACTGGCTGTGTTTCAGTTCAGAAAATCAACTATGAAGCGAGGAACCCAAAGGAATCATGCTATTCCTCTTTCATTAAGGGGATGCATTGCATCCGTTCTTCCTGTTAGAGACAGGCAGGCTGTTATAGTATTTATCGTAGTTACGATTAGGACTATTGATCTTATTGCCATCAAATTTCTATTGCGATGTAATACTGGCTGTGCTTACAGTTCAGTATCTCAATTGTGAAGGCAGAAAGCCAAAGCCTTACTCTTTTCCACCCCTCTTTAGTGGGCCGTGATTTTCCACTTTAGTCAAGTCAGGCTGGCTCTTCATTTTATTATTAGTACCACAATAGTAGTAGGCAGGCTGTATCTTCCCCTAGGGAAAGTAAAGCAGCACACTTTGTGCCTGGGTGGGCATCAGCAGCAGCTGTAGGCAGAAGCGCCCACTTCTCCCACTTGTGCACGCCAGTCACTTTTTGAGGCTGGCTAAAGTGGCCCATTGATAGAGCCAGATCAGGCCAATTTCCAACACTGGAAATGCAGGGAGATCATCCACTTTTCCACCAATGCTATACAGCAGAAGTTCAGCCACTTTTCTACCAATGTTCTTGTGGTTAGCTTGCAGTGCTGTGTTGCCTATCTTTAATTTTACTTTGTTATTTAAAAGACTGGTTTGTTGTTTCCTTCCTGGAGTAACGTAAGGTGTCTGAGATTGCCTGGGCTACTGCTTCACCAAGCAGAGTTCCTCACAGTCAGGTGATTTGGGTGCTGATGTAGACAACAGTGGGAAAGTCCATTGATTCCCCTTTTGAGGGTTCTGACGCGTCCTCAAGGTCACTGGGCACGTCCACTTTCCAGCACTGGAAATGCTATACAGGAAATCATCCACTTTCCACTAATGGAAATGCTATACAGGAGAAGATCATCCACCTATGTCAGTGCTCTAGATCAGGCCACAGTCTCTTGGCTGGCTGCATCATCTTCAACACTCAAAGAAACTGCTTCAATAACTGAAGCAGTAATCATGGCACTATTTGAACCCAAACCAAGTCCAGCTTTAGTTCGTAAGCTCCTAGGTAGCAGTCGCTAGATTCCCAGAGTATTTCTGGCGAGCAGCAGCACTGCTGCTTTTAATTCCACCCCTCCTTTGTTGGCCTGGCTTTCCCTCTTTAGTGTTCTTCTAATTCTTCTTGTTGTTGTGATATTATTATTATTATTATTGTTATTGTTATTGTTATTGTTACTATTATTATTAAATAATGGCTGTGTTTACAGTGCAGTCAACTCTGAAGCAAGGAACACAAAGGTTTACTTTTCTCCTGATAGCCTATTATTTATGGGATGCAAAAGGTATCTCTTTGTGCTGTTCCCGCCTCACAGGGCCGGTTTGCATTTCTGGCTTTGAATGGCCTGGAAACAATCCTTTGCTCACTTACTTGTGCCTGCAGAGCTGTCTACTGCCTGTCTGCCTTCCCACCTCCCTGGGTTCCCGCGGTGTGGGTTAGCCGCATCTGGTGGGATTTACCCACGGATGTATTGCTTATTTGTGCATTGCGTAGCACCTACCTGCCTGCCTCCTCCGCCTCTCTGCCTGGGTGCCGTTGTTGTGGGGTGGCGGGATCTTCTGGGAGATTCCCAGAGATCTATGGCGTACTCGTGCAACATACCAGCCCCTTACTGCCAGCCTCTGCCTGCCTCCTCCGCCTCTCTGCCTGCCTCTGCTTGGGTGCTGTCATTGTGGGGTAGCAGGATCTTCTGGGAGATTCCCAGAGATATATGACATACTCGTGCAACATACCAGCCCCTTACTGCCTGCCTCTGCCAGCCTCCTCCGCCTGCCCCTCTGTGCCCGCTTTGTGGGGTAGTGGGATCTGCTGGGACTTACTTCCCCAGAGATCTATGGCTTACGCGTACATTGTGTAGCACCTCGCTGCCTGCCTTTCTGCCCTCCTGGTGCCTGGGAGATGTAGATGGGCTGGGTGGGTCAACCCCACAAGCCTATGGCATGCTTGCTCCCAGTGCTTCAGGGGCATAGCCGCCTGCTGCCTCTGTGCCCGCCTCAAAGGGACGTTTTGTGCGTGTCTTGCTTTGACTCCGGGCATTAGTCCTTCCTCATCATGAAAAGGCAGCTGCATTTTGTATGTGCTGCTGCCATGATGACTGAATCCTCTGTGACAATGTAGGCTCATCATAGTCATTATTAGTATTATTATTGTTATTAAAACAACAAACACGTTATAGCACTTTGAAATGAGTGGATGGCATGAAAAAAGTTAAGTTTTGAGAAAGTATTGAAACACAAGCGTGGCAACGCAAGGTCTGAGTTGTTTCTCACATGACTAGCTATGTGCTGTACACTCACCCAGTTTAATATTTCTATCTTGAAGTTCCCTGTATTCATTTTTGAAGTGGTTAACCTGAGATTCTGATTTAGGTTTAACTTTAAAAATTCCCCCCAAATCAGGGGGTGATCTAATTTCGTTCAGTGGCCATGCCTAAGGTCCTATGTGGAAGCTGTCATGGTGCCCAGTTACATGTGTGTATCTTGAAAAATAACGGAAATAACTGCATTTCTGTAAATGGGAGGAAATATTTTTTAAAATTCCCCCCAAATCAGGGTATGATCTGATTTCCTTCAAAGTGGCCATGCCTAAGGTCCTATGTGGAAGCTGTCATGGTGCCCAGTTACATGTGTGTATCTTGAAAAACGATGGAGATAACTGCATTTCTGTAAATGGGGGGGGGATCTTTTAAAATTTCCCCCAAAATCAGGGGATGATCCCATTTCCTTCAAAGTAGCCATCACTAAGGATATATTTGAAGCTATCATGGTGCCCATTTTCATGTTTCTATCTTGAAAACTAAAAAAGTTATAGGCGTTTTTCTATGGGAGAAAATACGGAGCTCCAGATCGGATCGGATCCAGATTGATCCGAAGCGGTTCAGACCTGATCCGGAAGGTCCAGAGCGGATCGGGGATCCGTGCACAGCCCTAGTTTGAATAAAGATCCTTGGAGGATCCCACTTCTTACATCCCACCATTGTAAGAACTGCCCATTTATTCCTACTCTTGGTTTCCTGTTCTTTAATCAGTTACTGATCCATAAAATGATCATTTTGCTCAGGAGCCTTTGGTGAGGAACTTTGTCCAAGTCCACAGTGGGCCAGTCCGCACAACATGATAACCCATGGGTTAAAACAGTGGGAGAGAGTGGGTGTGTCAACTTCTGTGTGTCCACCACTTCCCACAAGCAGTCTCATTGTAGGTTGCTGAGGGTGTCGTCCAAACCGGACCACTGACTTGTTTAGTTGCTAAACAACCCAATGATTAATCCAGCCAACAAGACATGATTAACAATTGGTTGTTTAACCCATGGGCTGTCATGTCGTGCGAACCAGGTCAGTGTCTACTGTAATTCCTGCCATCTATGCTTATTGGCACACTCAAAAGATTAGTGAAACACTTAGCAGAAGCCATCTTGATTTTTCTTCAGCAAGAATATGTGCTTGATAACTTGGCGGTTAATATATGTATATATCTAGGGGTAGATGTGTGAAATGGGACAGATTAAATGAAATCAAGTTGACTGTGGCATATTTGCCTTTCATTCTACTCTATTTCTGAAAACTTTTGAATAATGTGTGAATTGTACCCATATCTTTGAGAAGTTCCTAGAAATAGTTCAGAACATAATTTAGTGCTTACACTTAGTTTTTAACCCAAAAGAAAATCTTGTTTACTGCCTAATATGGTCAGCTTACTTTATCATTTCTCCACTACTTTTGTTGCACTTGGTCAGCCGTTTTGGATGTTAAATTAAGTCTGTAATATAATTTACTAGCATTAAGCAGATGAGATTTTCAGAAGTGCATGATAGAATGATTTTTTTCACATATGTATCAGTACATCAAACAACTCAAAGGGGTGAGTAATGGAAAAAAACAACATAAAATTAATTTTATGTGTACATTTCTTGACTTTGCATCTGACTTTATATTTGAACTACCTTAGATCTGTAGAGTACTAGAACTGCACGTAGATTTTTCAAGACTTGATGCTTGTCAGAATTAGCATACACTAAAGAGTGATTCACATACCTAGCTTGTATATAACCTTGTTTATTAGATTATTCTAACTTGCTCAACAGCAATTTCCATATGGCTGGTCGGATTTGACTCTTCAAGACCTTTCAAGATAGGTCACCAGGTGCCAGTTAGACTGAATGTTGAGGTTTTACCTCCAGGTCATAGGTTGAAATTGCAGTGTCTCTCACATAAAAGAGAAAAACAATCTTTGTGTGGTTTCTGTAGTAAAAAGTCCAAGAAAAATTGAAATTTAGTATTGCCTTACCTTATTTATTTATTTATTTATTACATTTTTATACCGCCCAATAGCCGAAGCTCTCTGGGCGGTTCACATAATTGTTCAATTGTACTCATAATCTCCTTCCTGTTGTTTTTTTTTTTAAAAAAAAAAATAGGGCAAACCTCCTTATGCTGCTTCAGCAGAAGAAGTGGCCAAAGAACTTAAGTCAAAATCAGAGGAATCCAAGTCCTCTATTGTGTCTTCAGAAGGATCCCTGGCTGAAAACGGAGTAGTGAATGAGGAGAAACCAGCTTCCCAGATGAATGGGAATACAGCGGACGACAGGGCTTCCAACCAGTCTGAAAGTGCCTTGAGTAATGACTCTAAAACGTGCAATACAAATCCTCACTTAAATGCACTAAATGCAGACAGTGTTTGCCATAAAGATGATGCTCTTGAGGCCACTGTCTTAAAAAAAGAAGAGTAAACTTATTTTTTATAGAGGGTGAAGGATGTTGGAAGGGTCAGGTTTAGGAATATCTGGAAAGAAAGAGAGCCTACAGTTACGTACATTTTTTCCTTTCCGTAAGAGAAAAATGAGGACTTTGGAAATTCGGATCCCTCTTGGATGTCAGAGATTTAAAGAACACATTTTTAGTTTTAACCAGTTGTAGTCAAAATGCTACAATACAACAAAACGAAAGAGAATGAAGAGCATTTGACTCCCGCACTTAAAATGAAGTATACACAAAGTTTAAACTGGTTATGACAAAAGCTTGTAGTTTTTGTTTCTTGAAATATATTAAAAACAAACAAATTTTGGCAGTCTTTCAGTATATATAGCTTAAAATATAATTTTTAGTACTTGGCACCATATGTATGCCATTATATTTGATTTTGCATTACTGTGTCACAAAGCTTTCTTTAAGGCTTTGATTTCATGATTATGGGGAGGGGGGAAGGCACAACCACAGTTCTTTTCTTAAAATTCATCACTGTTGTGGTTCTTTTTATGTTTAAAATGTGCAAACTATCAAAATAAAAAAAATATAGAGTAATATTGGAGTTCTGCTGATTTTAAATATACATCATACATACTTTACAAGCAAGTTAAAACGGATTTAACTTGAAAATCATAGAAGATGCAAATGACCTTTTCAAAATAAACACAATGTGTTCTGTTACTTTTGTGACTAATACCATGCATCCGTGATCAATGAACTATGTGGTTTTGAATCAGACGTAGACCATTAGTACTACTATTTGAGCTAAACTTCTGCATGGTTCATAATTTTTAAAGTGTGTAGTTAATATTATGCATGTTCTTGTCCTCTTTCTTCCATTCTTACAAGTACTGTGCCCATTTGCAAAACAAAAAAAAAGCTAATAATCAGTAATAGTCCTATAAAAGATGTTAACTATGTTTAGTCATTGACTGATCTTGCTCTAACCTTAAAATTTTGTGATTATTGACCTCTGTTGCATTTATTCTAAAACAAAAAAAAATTATCTAGCCGTTTTGAATATCAACGTTACCCTGGTGTACTCATTGCTGTATGCATTATTGTTCTCTGTTGCTGTTTTATGCCTTCATATTAGCAAATATGAAATTCTGTGGAAAAACAAAAAAAAGCTTTGATCTTCAAGAAATACCCCCCTTCTGTAGCAGGAAACAAATGGCTTGTTCTTGAGAACTTTCCCATCAAGGATTTAGTATAAGCAAATATACCTGTATCATTTTGATGTTTTTGTTAGTGTTTCCAAACTTAATGTACTTCAAAATCAGAATCATTTCTTTATATTCGTTTTCATATAATTCTCCTGATGCTCTTCATCACACATTAGTGATCAGAAATGAGGTGTAATTCCCCATTCCCTGCCCGCAAGAGCTAAGTAGGTATCTTAATGTAAGTTGAAGGGAGTTCTGCCCCAACTCATGGATTGTGCAAGAATGAACTACTGTTGGGTTTGATTGGTTGTAGATGGATTGTGGTGTGGTGTATTTGAAGGCTATTGAATGCAACTTACAATGCTTAATAAAAATCTTTATTCTTTTAGTATAAAACTGCTGTGTGGTGTCTTACTTTTACAATTTTTATTAGTTTCTTTCCTAATTGTAAGACAATATGAGGCTATATTTGTCACAGAAATGTGAAAGCCTTAAACATAAACAACTTTTTAGTGGTCTATGATGTCCCCTTGCCAGCAGCAGCCAATCATTTAGAACGGGAAACGTACAACATCATGACACCACACCAGGACACAGTTATGTTTTACTAATTATGTAGGGTGACCATATGAAAAGGAGGACAGGGGTCTTGTATCTTTAACAGTTGTATTGAAAAGGGAATTTCAGCAGGTGTCATTTGTATATATGGAGAACCTGGTGAAATTTCCTCTTCATTAAAACAGTTAAAGCTGCAGGTGCCCTGCCCTCTTTTCAATCTGGTTACTCTAGTATAGCTCCTGCAGCTTTAACTGTGGTGATGAAGAGGGAATTTCACCAGGTTCTCCATATATGCAAATGACACCTTCTGAAATTCCCTTTTCTATGCAAAGATACAGGAGCCCTGTCTCTTTTCATATGGTCACCCTAAGTTATGGAGTCAGAGGTGGGGAATTTAATACAGGGTGCTGTTTTGGGCTGCAGCTCTATGCTACCAAATGTGGTGTTCCCATGTTTAATAATCCAGAGGGAAGGCTAAGACAAATCCAGGGCATGTTTGTGGGAGCAACAAAAAAACCCACTGAAGATGAACTTCTTCACTCGTATCTAAGGACCATCATTGTTATCGCTTTCATAACTTGGCTTCAAGAAAGGATGGAATAATTTACAAATATGACCTAGCGAGACTACCATGTGATTTGTTTGCTTCACATCTGAGTGTGGAAGGTTTGTCTTTTTTTGGGAAACATCTCAAATGTGCAGAGAGGTTGGAGCAAGAAAATATGTTCAATTATTCATAGACAGCTGCCATTTCCAAAGTGAGGTGTTAGCCTTGGGGATGCCAACAGTTGCATGTTAACTAATCAAGTATTTGCTGGTGGTGGAGCCTCATCTTCATTGTCAAGGGGAGGCAGCTGTTTCTTTATCTGGCTAAATAATTGATCATTGTCTGGAATTAGGCCGCCTTTGTGGCTTTTTATCCATTTTCCTATTCTACGCTATTGAAGGAAAATGTGCAAGGACAAAATCAGAGTAGATTGTAATGTATACAGTATATTTTTCTGGATATCAAGAGCAGAGCCAGATTTACACCAGACAGGACCTAACACTTTGAAAGCGGTTTGAAAACACTATATGGTATATGTCCTGGGCCCCAACAGTTGTCAATAGCATCATAAACAGTTATAAAGTAGTAGTGTAGATTCTGCCCAATCCTTGTGATTGGGAATAAATGCTTGTAGATTGGTGTGTGGCGTAGGAGAGCATTACTGAAGACAGTGAAGTGACCTATATCCATGATCTCCCACTTACTACTTGGTAGTTCCAATTGCCCGTTTCATTTTCTTCTCCGTCATTTGGTTTCTCTGCAACTCCTACCCTCTTCCTTCACCATCCATTAAAAAAAAAACATGCTTCAAAGGTTCCTGTGAAAAGAACCTATTAGTTTGCATCCTTGCTTTGATTAAAAAGGAAAGTTCTCAGTGTGCAGAACTGCAGACTCTGCATATAGAGGACCTGATCCAACATCAGACGACTGGACTTCCACTTGTGCAATGCGACTCCCCTGCTCTCATCCCACCCTCATGTGTGCCTGAAATTGCTCCAGGGTGTCTCCCAGGCCCTCCAAAGCAGATTGGGGTGGAGGTGGAGAGGGGAATGCAAAAAAAGGGTGGGACTTGTTCTGCTACCACTTTCCATTACATCGGTATGTAGACAGAACAGCTAAAAAGGTACTACTTCCAAATTGGGTGGATAGATTAATTAAAATCCTCCCATACAATTTGAACACTAACTTTGATTTGTATTAGCATAAACATAATTGTTGGAAAACAAAACATTGCACTTCATTATTCAAAGCACTCTTGTCACATATTGCTGAGGAAAATGTAATGCTTTCTTCCAGCTAGGAAGATGATAGTAATTTGGGTGTTCTACAAAACCGTAGGGCCTGTGATAGCGATCACTGATGGATTGCTAGACATGTTTTGCTTAGCCCATGCCATTTTCTTAGGATTGAGTGAGTTGGAACAGTTCTTATGGCTGTAGCGTCTCCGTCTGCTGGGCTCTTGCAGTGCTTAGCCGCAGCGGCTGCTAGTTTAAAAGCAGTAGCCCCTCTCTCCTTGCACTGCCTGCCCCTTTTGGAACACGGGTGAAACTGACTCAAGAGTGGATTTCAGGAAGGGAGCTTTGCACCTGAATTCTGAGTATTGGATGGGAGTGTTTTAAGAGCAGGTTACTATCACTCATGGATGTGGAGAGGGGACTAAAATAGTATCAGCACCATTGAAGTCACTATCTAATGAACTGGAGCTGCTCGTTAGATATGGGCCTGGGGCTTAATTATACAGCCTGCTCAGCCTATATAGTTTGTTGTTTTGTTGTTTATTCGTTCAGTCGTTTCCGACTCTTCGTGACTTCATGGACCAGCCCACGCCAGAGCTTTCTGTCGGCTGTCGCCACCCCTAGCTTCCCCAAGGTCAAGTCTGTCACCTCCAGAATATCATCCATCCATCTTGCTCTTGGTCGGCCCCTCTTCCTTTTGCCTTCCACTTTCCCTAGTATCAGCCTCTTCTCCAAGGTATCCTGTCTTCTCATTATGTGGCCAAAGTACTTCAGTTTTGCCTTTAATACCATTCCCCCAAGTGAGCAGTCTGGCTTTGTTTCCTGGAGTATGGACTGGTTTGATCTTCTTGCAGTCCAAGGCACTCTCAGAATTTTCCTCCAACACCACAGTTCAAAAGCATCTATCTTCCTTCGCTCAGCTTTCCTTACTGTCCAGCTCTCGCAGCCATAGGTTACTACGGGGAATACCATTGCTTTAACTATGCGGACCTTTGTTGTCATTGTGGTGTCTCTGCTCTTAACTATTTTGTCAAGATTTGTCATTGCTCTCCTCCCAAGAAGTAAACGTCTTCTGATTTCCTGGCTGCAGTCAGCGTCTGCAGTAATCTTTGCGCCCAGAAATACAAAGTCTGTCACTGCCTCCACGTTTTCTCCCTCTATTTGCCAGTTATCAATCAAGCTGGTTGCCATAATCTTGGTTTTTTTTAGGTTTAACTGCAACCCAGCTTTTGCACTTTCTTCTTTCACCTTTTTCATAAGGCTCTTCAGCTCCTCCTCACTTTCAGCCATCAAAGTGGTATCATCTGCATATCTGAGATTGTTTATGTTTCTTCCTGCGATTTTAACTCCAGCCTTGGATTCGTCAAGCCCAGCATGTCGCATGATGTGTTCTGCATACAAGTTGAATAGGCAAGGTGAGAGTATACAACCCTGCCGTACTCCTTTCCCAATCTTAAACCAGTCCGTTGTTCTGTGGTCTGTTCTTACCGTTGCTACTTGTTCGTTATACAGATTCGTCAGGAGGCAGACAAGATGACTTGGTATCCCTATACCACCAAGAACTTGCCACAGTTTGTTATGATCCACACAGTCAAAGGCTTTAGAATAGTCAATAAAACAGAAATAGATGTTTTTCTGGAACTCCCTGGCTTTCTCCATTATCCAGTGGATATTGGCAGTTTGGTCTCTAGTTCCTCTGCCTTTTCTAAACCCAGCTTGTACATCTGGCAATTCTCGCTCCATGAATTGCTGGAGTCTACCTTGTAGGATCTTGAGCATTACTTTGCTGGCATGTGAAATAAATGGCACTGTCTGATAGTTTGAACATTCTTTAGTGTTTCCCTTTTTTGGTATGGGGATATAAGTTGATTTTTTTCCAGTCTGATGGCCATTCAAGGACTCCGGAAGTTCATTACTGATATCTTTGTTAGACGGCGTACAATTTAGTCATTATGCTATTGAAACCTGTGCATTAGTGGTGGCCACTTGAAGAAAAGGTCCTTTGGGAGGGGGGCATGATCTTTTGTTGACCTAATAAAAGTATTACACTAATACAGATTTTAGGATTTTTCTTATGGACAACCTGGTTAACTTTCTTTTTCATTTTTTACAGTCATTGTCACCTATCAGACGGAAACTGAAAATAGGCTTTGTTAGTGCTGACCTGTGATATCATTGCAGAGGTCTTTATAAAGTGTCACATCCATAAATGGTGCCATAAAAATAGATGAAACGTTACTAAAAAGATCAGAGCCGGCCCCTTTTGTAAGATTGGTTTGTGATCCATTTGTAAGACTGGTTTAACAAATCCAATTCCAGTTGTAGGGCTCTATGTCATAGGCATGCACAAGGGGTCTGCCAAGTGTGCCCAGGCACATCCTAATGTCTCATGCAATAAGTGCTGAATTGAGGGGGGCATTGAGTAGAGATCCAGACGCAGTGGGAACAGTCCTCCAAGGGCTCCACCACCGTGCTGAATTGCTGCCTCCAAGAGAGCACCATTGCTCCCGGAAGCAGGAGTGAAAAGGAATCACTATGCTGGGAGCCTCTTTGCCAGGATCTGTGCTTCAAAGAGGCCAGGAGCCCCTTCTCTGGCCAGTGTCATGTACCACCAATGCTGGGGCTTGAGAGTGTCTCCTCATTCCCCCCGCCCTCACCTGCAATTGCCCTCCTGCAGTCAGGCAAGTACAATGCAGAGTAAGGCATTAGTGTCTACAGTATTCAATAAATAAATGAATAAAAATAATGTCTTTTATGGTTAAGTATTTAATAAATGTTCACCTTAAAATCATCATCATCATCATCATCATCATCATCATCATCATCATCATCATCATCATCCCCCCTCTGGGACTCAAGGCAATTTACAAGATTAAAAAGAAAGTGCCTTAAATAAGTTTTTCTTCCCCAGTTTGCTCCTACTTCCACTTCCTCTGTCTGCCTTGTGTCTATTTTTAGATAGTTACTCTCTTCTGATAGAGGCTGGTCTTTGTTTTGTAAAAGTGTCATATACATGAATGGTGTGAAAAAAATAATCTTAAGAAGAAAAAAGAAGAAAAGGACAAGAAAAGCTAAGAGAAAGGGATTTTTCTAGCGGAAAAAATTGATAATTTGAACTTACCTGCATGTTACTGAAATATATGGTCTGTGGCAATATCAGACAGAAAGAAAACCTCATGATTTGCTTCTGATCCAAGAAACGTCCCTGTGTAATTCAATCTACATCTATCTTGATGTAGATGCTTCTAGAAGGTGTTTGGATGAAGAGTCACAGAGAACATTCACCAAGGGTGTGTGTTCTTGCATAAATGTTTTTCTTGGAAATGCTAAGAAGCAGGAGAGAATAATGCTCTTAACAGACAGCAATTAACTTGCAGGGGTCCTTAAATGATCTGGAATCTACTTAACCCTTTTAGCTGCTCCGCCCACTTTAATAACACTGTTAGTAAGTAATTATTTTGGATTGTGCTGTTAACTTTCCAAAAATGAACTCTTCTTCGACTTTGTCAATTATCCATGCGTGATTGCTTCCTGCCACATCTATGGGGGTTTAAATATAAACAAGCAGGTAGTGGGTGATTCGGTGACAATATCCAGACAATGAATTAACTGGTTCTTGCTGGAATGGCATGAGGTGTTACAGCTGAGGAAGTTCAAAGTATGAGTGAGCATGAAAATATACATTAAATGAGTTTCATATAAATATAGTACAGAGCCATTCATCATGACATTGTTTTCAGTGACTTAAAGAAACTGTTAGATTTCATTATTATGCTATTCTAGAACAAGGACTGGAAGACTAATAAACATGAATGATACAACCCAGAGTTTCACATACATAACCAATTTTGATAGTAGTTGAAGCTCTGTTGGATTAATAGTGTCATTGAAGGCTTAGAAGATACACTAGTCAGAAAACTAGGTAAGAACTTTATTATCTCTCTTAAACTAGAACAGAACAGCAGCAGGAAACTCCTGACTCCACCTAGTTACAACTAACTCCTAGTGCCACCCACTGACTAAACTATATAATTACACTATCCACACATCACTTCCATTTTGTTTAAAGAAACAAATGAATCAGCACTGCTGAGACATGTGGTAGTTTAGGTTTTCAGTCACTCATTTCTAAATCCTGAAGGTTTCCAAATAATTTAACCAGAGCGAATAGTAATCTGTGCAGAAACGTCCTGTATATAAATGTTTTTATGTTATGTTTACTTTGCATGGCCTCTATGAAGTCTTGTTTTGCACTGTCAAAGTCCTGTGTAGTATTTGCTTAGTGACATTCAGAAAAGGGGGAGAGGAGGAGGGGGGAGAGGGAAAGAGAGAGACAGAGATAGAGAATGAGAATCACTTTGAATATTATTACATGGGGCCTGGATCAGGTAAATTCAATTCTGATTGCCTGGGGATTATAGCTAAGTAGAAAAGAACAGTTGGGAATGACAGATCGCTCAGACAACATGCTAATCAGTGGTTGTTTCCTATTCTGTTCCTATTACCACCACCACCACCCCAGTTGATTTGTGTGTCGTCTGAACTCAGCCAAGGAGTTGACAATTGACAGTTGAGAGTTGTTAGTCTATGGGGAGTGAGAGAGAAGATCTGCTGGTTGGTGTGGGTGTTTCAGAAGGGCTAGGAGAAAGCTGAGAGGAAAGTGAAAAGCTAATAACTGGCTATTAAGCTATACCTTCTCTGTGGGATAATCATATGTGGCTGGAGAAGATCGGGTGTAGGGAGCAGATGGCTATGTTATGCCAGAAGGCTGCCCTAATATCTTGCCAGAAGAAGATTATACGAACAGGCAGTAAAAACCCAGTTAAACCATCCAGCAGTCAGAAATAAAAGAAGAGGAGCTTTGGTATAAAAGGAAGACTGTATGCAAGAGCTGGATCTGGTTGTGTGCCTATTTGGCTGGTGTGGAGGTTTAGGGAACTTGGCCTGAGATAAAAGAAACCCTTAGAGGCTTGTAATAGCAACAATGTCTCTTAAGTCCTTAAGGATTCTCACATTTTATATTTTATTCTGTTCTTAGTGGTTTTAATTTTGATGAACCACCCAGAGAGCTTCAGTTATTGGGCGGTATAGAAATGAAATGAACTGTCTTTTTAAAAGCCCAAAGTAAATATCAATAATCCCTTATGTACAAAATATCCCATTAATAAAGTACTTGTTTAGTAGTTCATCTTGTCTCACATTTTGGTGCCCCATCTCATGCCTAAGTCTCTTATACCAGCTACAAGGATGTTTTAAAGTGTTCTCACAGTATTGATGTCAGTGGAAAAGGGATAGTTTATGGAATCTGGCTGAATTATAGTATCAGAGAGTTCCTTAGGGCTTGAAAAAAAAGTATTTGCTATAAAGAAACCCCATAGGTGGGATTACCCAGAGAAGGAACATTTTCCCCATAAGTAGTGGTCATGCTGGAGAGAGAAAATCCCCCCCCCCATCAATCTTACATAATGGCTCCTCCAGAGCTTCAGTAGATGGTAACTGAGTTCTACTTGTGGATTGGGCAATTGTACCTTCTCAGGAATAGGAACATGATGCCAATTTCAGTTAAGCATTCCACATTCATTCTCAACAGAATAATCTCCCCCATATAGTAGTTGGAGTCTGCTATGTCTTTCCTTAATCAAGTTTTATATAAACTCTCTCTTTCTCTTGAATTTAAACATGGTAGATTTTACACTGAATAGTTATAGAAATGTCCACAATTCCTTTTAGCTTGGTAAACTGAACAGGTAATCTTTTCAGATCCGGCCGGTTTGGGATGGGTGTTCTGATTTTTCTGCACCATAGCAATATCCAGTAGATATCTGTGGTGTTGCACAATATTTGTGTCATTGTGGCTCAAGATTTTCTTTGCATTCTCCACTGCAATCTCTGCCTCCCCATTTGCTTGAGGGTAGTAAGGACTAATGATAGTATCGTGAAAGTTGTAAGATAGCCAGAATGACAGGGTGGCATTGTCAGTCATGGGTTCATCTGAAATGCCAAAGATATTCTTCGGTTGCGCAACACTGAAGGTCTTATTCAGTTGTGCAACAATTATGCAGCAGGTAATGTCAGCCAATGGGAGTATCACAATATATCTAGAATAGTAGTCTTCAACAGATGAATAGTGTTAACCTCCCAATTCATATGTCAGCTGCTTGCCTTTTCCAAGGTCTTATCAGGTTAGGGTGTAGTTCCATTGTGTTGATCTATTTGTTCTGCATTAGTTGCAGATTTGTTTCCTCATAGATTGTGGTACAATAATATGGGTAGAAACCAAAATCAAACGAAAGACAGCTGCACTGATCCCTATAGGTATTGTTACAATAATACGGGTCCCTTTTGTTATTAAGCCTTACAATTCACTTATTTGTCCATGGTCATTGAAGTACTTTCTAGTCAACTCTGCATCATTGCTAAGATACTTAGGCCATAGCTAGACCTAAGGTTTATCCCTGGATCATCCAGGGGTCAAACCTGTTCATCTAGGTGACACACAGGGGATCCAGTGCTCAGGCAGGGGCGAACCCTGGATGAGCCCAGGATAAACCTTAGGTCTAGCTAAGGCCCTAGTCTGTCGATCTCTAATTACTTAAATCTATCTAATGAAACTTATGTCTGGATGCTGATAGAGGAGGATATTAAGGATTACATTCTCTCTTGTAAGCATCTACTTGCATGGTGGGGCTTTGTAATACATTGTCTGCTCTGACCAACTTTTTCTAGAACATTCTCAGCTACTGGAATGAATCTCATCATCATTATTAGAAAATATTGGCATTGTAGTGGAATATCATAATGATCCAAGACTTTTTCTTTCATAAGAGTCACCAAGAGTTTATAGTCTGTGAGGGTAGACTACCTTGGAGCATCTGTGAAAGATTTTGCATGCCCAAATGCTAGCAAGGCCATTTTTTTATGCATAATGGTTTTCTTCTTAGATAAGAGTTCTGCAGCTGAATGCAACTGGCATTCATTCTGCACCATGCAATTCAAGTAGCACTCCACCCAGTACATAGCTTGTTGCATCAGCACTAATCACTATGGGTTTGTTCCCTAAAAGAAGACTGTAAGGTTGGGGCATTGGAGATCATGTTCTTTACGTAAATACAGCCTCCTAATATGGTTGCCAAAGCATGATGGATTTCAGTCACAAGTTCAGCAGTTTTAACTCTGTGGAGATGTCTTGCAATTGGTCAGTTCCATAGCCAACTGTTTTAGAGCACAATCATTGAGAAATTTTGCCTCTTTGTCATGCCCACTCCTTTAGCCACTCTATGTGAGGGTAATTGAAGTGACTCATTACTGCAACATTTTCACCTTTGGATGCCATCCTAATTATATGCATGCAGCTGGAAAGAGGTTTTGGGTGGGTGGAGCTACTCTTGGAGGCACAAACCACAATGGGATGAGGAATAGCATTAACTTTTCAGGACATTTCTAGTCTATGATAATTGTGTAATGAAGAAATTTAAACCACAAAAAATATTTCATTTTATACTCCATGGGTTGAGGTTTGCCTTTGAATATCCATTAAATCAATCTCTACTTCATCTCCTTCAGTGGCAAATGTTTGAGATTTCAGTGACCTATCCTTCATTTAATCATACATTTCATCTTTCCTTATGTAGCCTTTCTCCCTAAATATTGTTGTGTGTCTTTTTTGGAACTTCTTTGGATGATGCATCATCTTAATCTGTTCCGAGGGCTAAATTCTGTTTAAATGAATGTGGCAATATCTAATTGCTCAAGGTGTGACAGCTAGAAAGGAAGTCCAAGAACGGAGATGAAAAGAGTGTTTAATGAAGCAGAAAGGCAGCGTGCATTTCTACCGGTGGAAGCCTATTTCTTTCCTCCTTCGGAGATGGAACACTCTGCCATTGGGGTTGGTGGTATCCAATCCCCACTTTGCTGCTTTTTTGTCATCCTGGAATAAAGGCTTCATTGTTTCATTTTCAAAACCCTCATGGGAAGAAACATTCTTGCTAGATTACTGTGGAGACGCCACTTTCTTGCTAAATTAATTGAAAACTTAGAAGCAATGCTATTGGCCTTATCAAAGGAAAGAAATGCAATTAAAATTAAAGTTGTCTCAGGGGAATGAACAATCCCTGATTCCTTTCCATATCTTTATAAGGTGTGGGCTGAGTCATGTAGCTCTAGAAAAATCATTGCTTAAACTGATGATCCCCACAAGTGAATGGATTGTTTTTGGAGTTCTGACAAAGAGGTATATGTTTTAAGGTCATGGTAACAAAAGAAAATGGTTAGATTCTTCTAAGTGGCACCATGGGACCAAAGCAGGACTTGCCGAGCTGATTAAAAGGTCTAATCATTTGGTGAGGTGACCATTGCAGAAGAAAGGCAGGCAACACTGTTATTATTATTATTATTATTATTATTATTATTATTATTATTTATTTATATAGCACCATCAATGTACATGGTGCTGTACAGAGTAAAACAGTAAATAGCAAGACTCTGCAATGCCAACTGCTGCTGCTTCTTTTCCCATTGGGGCTATGTGAGTGAAGGAAAAGCAACAATTGCAGTAGGTTAAAGTAATTTATTTAATTAGGGAGCTTATTATGTTTCCTTTTTATTTAAGGTTGCTGCTGGTTTTTAGAGTACTGGTTTAGACTTCTGGTTATTAGATCTTTCAGTTATTTTTTTCCCTTTGCTGGGCTAATCCATGTTTTACAAAGCTGGTTAATTGTAGTCACTGCTTGCTGGCTTTTTGACATTTTGTAGTTAGTAATAATCTGTATACTATATTACTGGAATTGTGCTTTTATTTGTTATGTCTGTAGGCCACCCAGAGAGGACATTGTCTTGTAAGAGAGCCGAACAAACCTGTAAATAAATAAAATGCATAATTGAAGATGTTTTTATTATAGACATTCTCAGCTGACAAATATATGTGATGCCTGTACTTAGATTTTTATACCACCCTTTCATCAGGGCCCCAGGATGGATTACTAAATTTTAAAACCCAAATCCATGAAAATTGCATAAAACACATACTTGCCAGCGGCAAGCTGGTGTGTTCATTTGTGCATCCTTGTGACATACACCTGCCAACTAAGGATAACACTTCATATATCCGAGTCCATGAAAGCGTATGCCATAATAATGTAACAGTGCAATGTCTGTGCACAGTGTAGTGCCTATATAGGTATACCCAGAAGTAGGCTCCATTAAGTTCAATAAGGTTTACTCCCAGGTAAGTGGGTGTAGGATCTTCAGCCTTGGCCTTTAAGGTGCCACAGAACTGATAGGAAGGAACACAGGAAGCTGAGTCAGACCATTGATCCATCCAGCCAGTATTGACTACAGTGACTGGCAGTGGGTCTCAGCCTCCCCAGGAACCTTCTACATGTAAAGTATGTACTTTACCACTAAGCTAGCTCTTGTTTTTACTGCAACAGAGCAACATGGTTCCCCTTTGGGCATTTGTTTTTATGTTCCAAGTTTATTGATTTTTATACACTGTGATACATTAATTTCTCTTGAAGACTGAGACGTAGGAACAAAGACTGGCCTGCATGGTCAGGGCAACATTCAGTGTTTCAACAGTGAGCCGCTGCTTGACGATTGTACCTGTTTTCAAAAGTGTGCTGGGGGCGGGGGGGGGACAACCCTAAGTAGATGCTGTTATCACACCTTGCTTGTCTCCTTTGCTAGGCTTTAGTGCTGCTTGCTCTGTTCTCTACAGTTTGGGCCTTTATTTTAATTGGCAAACCTAGGCCAGATCTACCCCAAGCAGGATATGACACTTTGAAAATTGTTGAGGCCCAGGACACCCTCCATAGACAGTTCTCAAACCATTTTGAGAACCATTTTGCCACTACGGTTATAAACTTTTTTAAAGCATCAGAGAAATCTGCCACTAATTCAAATTAGTTCAGATTTCTATGAATCCGTCCTGCAGATTTTGTAGTGGAGTGTCTTTTTCTGAGCTGTGCAGACTCCACACATTTGCAGACCCCCCCCTTTTAGGGGGATTTGCACAAATTCACACTTGTGCTAATGTGCATCAGCACAAGTATGCACTAACACACTTGTGCAAGTGTTATGAAATACATCTCTAAAAGAAATCTGGTTGTATCAATGGGTGGACAACAGAACGAAACATGCCTGGCAATCCATGAAACATAGATGGAATGGAGTTAACAGAAGCTGTACATCTTGTTTGCAGCAAAAATTCTAGTGTGAAATCTGTGTTTGTGCTCTTGTGCTTATTCACTGAGCTAATGAATGGCATCAAATACTCAGAAGGGCATTCTAGAGCATTAGCTCTCAACGAGATCAGCCCATGCTCCAGGAGGGCGTTTGGATGGGGTCCTGTTAGGGCAAGTTCATGCATGTGCATGGCTTGATTTCTTATCATTTGATCACTTACTGCTGAATGTGTGAACTGCTGCCATGTTCTGGGTTTGCCTTAGCTTCTTCCCCAATGATTTGACATTAGCTTGTTAACAAAGGATTGTATAAAATTGTGTCATTCTACTGATGGATGCAGTTTGTCAGTGGAATTGAGAGGGGAGGAAATCCCCCCACAGTCCCCCTGTGTCCTCAAAATCTTCTCCTGGGAATTGGGAAACCTTCTGGAGCAGATTATCAGGTGGTGTGAAGGGCAGACAGAGGGAGAAAGCTCCATAACCCTAGTGGACATGCTAACATATATTTTTAAGTGTGTGTGTGTGTGTGGTGGTGGGGAGATTCAGATTTTACAAATTAGGAATCTTTAAGTAATTGCATCAGTTAAATTATATGCATTTTAGTCTATTTCTCATGTCCCTCTCAGCAACATCTCTGAATGAAAACTAGATCTTAAATGATCCTACTTCCCTTCACTATTCTTGCAAAATGCCTGATTTTAATGTGCTCTTGGTTTTAATTTGATGTCCATTAACTTAATTTTATCTAAAAATCTAAATATTAAAAAGGTAGCATAAAATGCACTGCAGCACCAGTAAACTATACCAAATTACAAAATACTCTAAGAATAAATGGAAAGGAATAATGGTAATTAAACCAATCCCACATCCTAACCAGATTGAAAAAAAGTATTTAGGGCCCATCTAAATTAAAATAAAGAAGGGGCCAAACGTATCTTTCTGTGGAACAACTTCCACAGATGGGGCATGAACAGAGATCTTGCCAACATGATTGTACCTACTAGAGGTCTATGACAGGGCCATTGTGGCTGATCTCAAGGCCCAGGTAGAAAGTCCATCAGATAACACTGCTCCAGCCAAGGCTGTTTCCATTCCATATCCGGGTTGAAAACAAGATTGAAATAGATCCAAATGATCAGTATCAGTATCATCCAAAACTGCCAAGTTAAGTCATCATCACCCACTTCAAAACCTTACCTAAGAATGGAGCATTTGCTACCAGGTGATAATTGTTTAAGGCCTGGCCAGATCTACACCAAACAGGATATAGCAATATGAAAGTGGTATGAAAGCGGTATGAAAGCAGTATTTAAGAGGCAGGAGACTAGGGTGACCATATTTTGGAAACCAAAAAGGAGGACAACATGGCCGCTGCCAAGGGGGCATGCCCACCAACATGTTCAGCCCCCACGTGGGCATGCCCACCAACATGTCCAGCCCCTAAGGGGGCGTTCCCACCCAAACATGGCCTCGGCCACATGTCCGATTTCACAGCACTCAATTAAGACAAATCTGTTCTACGTAACATCTTAATGTTACAATCACTGGAATAAAGAACAAGTGAGACATTCAATGTATCAACTTCACTCATTCCTACTTTTGTAGCTTTTGCTGTACTTTGAAGCTTTTGCTATACTCTGTGTGATACAGTCTCCCTTTCCTCAAATACCTTTTCTGACTGCAAATCCTTCACTGGATGACCACAATCTCACCTTTCCTAACATTTAACACTCTTTCCCCATGACCTTTCTCATATCCATACTCACACATTCAGCATACTGCTACCACTGAACAAATGAAGCAGTTGACAAATACAGAAAAACAAGCATTCAGAAAGAGTATAAATTACTATTACCCTGCAAACATTAGCAATGGAACAAAATGGACTAAAGACTAGCACCTCTTAGCTTGTTTCAACTTCAACCAGACATAACAGTTAAAAACAACACAGAAAAACACATCTAGCTCATTGACATAACAATACCTAATGACAAAAATGTTGCAGAAAAGGAAGAACGCCTCCTCCCATATGTACCTACCCGGACCTTAAGATCATCTA
This sequence comes from Elgaria multicarinata webbii, assembly GCF_023053635.1. Classification (NCBI taxonomy): domain Eukaryota; kingdom Metazoa; phylum Chordata; class Lepidosauria; order Squamata; family Anguidae; genus Elgaria; species Elgaria multicarinata. The sequence continues at coordinate 111,619,045 of NC_086173.1, read as the reverse complement.
CAGGGGCCCTGCTCTGTGAGCCCCTGCCAAAGGAAGTGAGTCAGGTGGCTACTAGGAGGAGGGTTTTCTCCGCTGTGGCACCCCGGTTGTGGAATGAGCTCCCCAGAGAGGTCCGCCTGGCGCCTACACTGTACTCCTTTCGTCGCCAGCTGAAGACCTTTTTATTCACTCAGTATTTTAACACTTAATTTTAACTTAAATTTAAATTATACTGTTTTAACTCTGTATTTTAACCTTATATAAATTTTGCTGCGTGGTTTTATCCTGGTTGTGCTTTTTATACTGTATTTCGTAATTGTGTTTTTAACCTGTTGGGTGTTTTATTGTGGTTTTAATTTTTGTGAACCGCCCAGAGAGCTTCGGCTATTGGGCGGTATAAAAATGTAATAAATAAATAAATAAATAAATAAAGAGGGCAAGAGAGAAAAATATACACCACTGGCTATGGAAGTTAAAGAACTATGGCAACAGGAAAAAGTTACAATTATTCCGTTAGTCACATCAGTCACCAGCATCACATCAATTTTTTTTTAAATTTTTTTACCGTAAACCTTCAGAAATTAGGCCACCTAAATACATGCACGCCAACATCTGGAAAGCAGTTATACTTAAAACATGTTCAATAGTCAGGAAATTTCTTAATCAGTAAAAGACAAAGCCCATCATGTTTATCTAGAAAAACCACCATGAGTAATAAAAGAGAGATAAATGATGATGGTGGTGGTGGTGATGATGATGATCATTGGCTTCCAATTCACTCCAGAATCCAATATAAACTTCTCCTGTTGACCTTCAAAGCTTTTCACGGTCTAGCTCCTTCCTATCTCTCCTCTCTCATCTCACACTATTGCCCCGCTCGTGCTCTTCGCTCCTCTGATGCCATGTTTCTCGCCTGCCCAAGGGTCTCTACTTCCCTTGCTCGGCTTCGTCCATTTTCTTCTGCTGCCCCTTATGCCTGGAACGCTCTTCCAGAACATTTGAGAACTACAAGTTCAATCGCAGCTTTTAAAGCTCAGCTAAAAACTTTTCTTTTCCCTATAGCTTTTAAACTTTGAGTTTGTTCTGACTCTATACTGTTAGCTTCACCCTTCCCGGTGCCTGTTTACACTTCCCTGTGCCTGTTTGCATTCCCTTTCCCTCCTTATTGTTTACTACAACTTTATTAGATTGTAAGCCTATGCGGCAGGGTCTTGCTATTTACTGTGTTATCTGTACAGCACCATGTACATCGATGGTGCTATATAAATAAATAAATAAATAATAATAATAATAATAATGGCAATCTTGTTAATGTTTTTAAACATTTTAAAGAAAAATGAACAATTATCAGCAATTTTTACAAGACGTACGTCATGCCAATTATATCAAACAAATTGGAGAGGAAGGTCTATGGGTTAAAATGCATTATTTAATAGGAAAATCACCTCAAAGTCATCCCAACTCACACACAGAAAACTACAGCCCTCCCACACACACACTGCAAACATGCACATGCATCCATTCACTCAAAGCAAGGCATCCCATTCAGACATCATCACATCCATACACTCACACACTGCCAGCACACACACACACACACACACACAGGATCACCCACTCCAAAATACATGCATACACATCCATTCACTCAAACAACCAGGTATCCCATTCAGACATTAATACACACACACTCAGGATCACCCACTGCAAAACACACGCACACACACACATCCATTCACTTGAATAACCAGGCACCCTATTCACCCATACACTCTCTCACACATACACCTTAGTCTTACCTGCTACTTGCTTCTTCTTCTCTTGCTGCTGCTTCTCTTCCTCCTCCTGGGCTGGTGATCACGCCAGCCCAGGAGAAGGCTAGATTGGCCCTGGGGGTGCTGGAGGACACATTCTCAAGATATGACATAGAGAACATCATCGTTCCTATGGGGTGGCAATACGTGCAATGAAGAAAGCTTTCTTCTCTGCATGCATTGCATCTGCGAATTCACATCCAGCAGAACTCTTGAGGGTGGTGAAAGGTCTAACTCAAGCACCTTCTCCCCTGAACCCAGGTTTAGAGCCTTCAGTAGTTCACTGTGATGCGTTTAACGATCATTTCACAGATAAAATCTCTTGGATAAGAGCCAATTTAGATGCCGTCATTATAACAGAAGCTGAAGATGAAGTGTCCAGCAACTCTGTGAGTAGGATTACACTGGATCAGTTTCAGTTGGTGAGTACCAAGGATGTGGACAAGCTGCTTGGACGAGCAAGGAAGAAAACTTGTCCTCTCGATCCCAGTCCTTCTTGACTGGTCGCCCAGGGAGGAGATGCAGTTAGACTACAACATATTATTAATGCATCTCTCAGGGAGGGGAGTTTCCCACCATGTTTAAAAGAAGCGGTGGTATGGCTGCTTCTAAAAAAGCCCTCCCTCGACCCCCTGGACCTTAATAATTACAGACTGGTATCAAATCTTCCGTTTTTGGGCAAGGTGATTGAGACGGCAGTTGCCTTCCAACTCCAAGCAGTTTTGGATGATACAGATGTTCTAGACCCATTTCAAACCAGCTTTATGGCAGGATACAGAGCTGAGACAGCTATGGTCACCTTAGTGGATGATCTCCGCATGAGTATTGACAGGGGGAGTGTGTCCCTGCTGGTACTTTTGGACCTTTCAGTGGCTTTTGATACCATCGACCATGGTATCGTTCTGGAACGCCTGAGTGGTTTGGGAATTGGGGGCACTGTACTCCAGTGGTTCCGGTCCTACCTCTCAGGTAGATTCCAGATGGTGATACTTGGGGATAGTTGCTCCTCTAAAAAGGAGCTGTTGTATGGCATACCACAAGGTGCCATCCTATCCCCAATGCTGTTTAACATCTACATGAAACCTCCAGGAGAGATCATCCAGAGGCATGGGGCAGGGTGCTATCAGTATGCTGATGACACCCAAATATATTTCTCTATGCCTTCAATAACAGCATCAGCTAAGGATAGTGTGTCTCCTCTGAATGAATGCTTGGAGGCGGTAATGGGCTGGGTGAAGAAAAACAAACTGAAGCTGAATCCAGACAAAACAGAGGTGCTTGCTGTCAAGGGCTCTGACCTTGGTTTGGAGGTGTATCAACCAGTTCTAGATGGGGCTACACTCTCCCTGAAAGACTGTGATCACAGTTTGGGTGTGCTCCTGGTTCCGTTGCTCCAAATGACAGTCCAAAGAGATGCGACAGCCAGGAGTGCCTACTATCAGCTTCGGCTGTTGCGCCAGCTGCACCCTTTTCTAGAGTTGGAAGACCTAAAGACAGTAGTGTACATGCTGGTAACTTCAAGGCTCAACTTCTGCAATGTGCTGTACATAGGGCTACCTTTGTACCTAGTTCGGAAACTTCAACTAGTTCAAAATATGGCAGCCAGATTAGTCACCAGTACATCTAGGGGTGAGCATATTACCCCAACATTAAAATCACTCCACTGGCTGCCAATTAGTGTCTGGGCAAAGTATAAAGTCTTGGTCATTACCTTTAAAGCCCTACATGGTTTGGGTCCAGGTTACCTGCAGGATCGCCTTCTCCCATACAGTCCATCCCACACACTCAGGTCCTCTGGGGAGAACTTACTTCAGTCAGCCAAAACTAGGCTGACATCAGTTACCCAGAGGACTTTTTCTTCTGTCGCCCCCAGATTGTGGAATGGCCTGCCAGAGGAGATTCGTAAAATTAACTCTCTCTGTGATTTTAAGAAAGCTTTGAAGACTAGCCTTTTCTGGCACCCTACCCAGATGAATGTAAAATCAAGAATTTTTAAGATGTGTTGATTCTTGTACTAATGTTGTTCTCTGCCTCAATCCAAAGGGTGGGGTGGGTAAGAAATAAATAAATAAATATTATTATTATTATTATTATTATTATTATTATTATTTCGGAGCTGGGGGGGTGCTGGAGGACGCATTCCTGGAAGTCCAGGAATGTGTCATTCTAGGCCCTCCCAGCCTTCTCTTTGGCTGGCACGATTGCTCCAGCCAAGGAGAAGGCCAGATTGGTGCTGGGGCTGGGGGATGGAGGACGTGTTCCTCGAAGTTCGGGAATGCATCCTCCCACCCTTTTCTCTGGTAAATTGGGGCCCAGTCCCGGTTGCCCTGGAGAGCCCCATTTTTTCAGCGGTCTCCTGGGTTTTCCAGGTCATCTGGTCATCCTAACAGTCAAACAACCATGCTCCCCATTCAGACATCATCACATCAAAACACTCACCCACTGCCAGCGCACAAATGCACTCACACTCAGGATCACCCACTCCAAAACACATGCACATACGTCCATTCAAACAACCAGGCACCCCATGCACCTCATTCACCCATACACTCTCTCTCACACACACCTCTTCTTACCTTATTTGCTGCTTCTTTGGGAGGCGTTGGGAAGGGAGGCACAGGAAACACATCCTTCTAGGCCCTTCCCCATGAATTATCTGGGCTTTCCTCTTGGCTAGCACGATTGCGCTGGCCAAGAAGGCCAGATCAGCGCTTGGAGGGGCTGGTGGACGCATTCCCAGAACTCTGGGAACGCATCTTTCTAGGCCCTCCCAGCGTTGATCTGAGCCTTCTCCTTACCCGGCATGATCTCACCTTTCTTGGCCTTTCCCTGGTAAATTGGGCCCCAGCCCTGGAGAAACTTTGTTTTTCTGGAGGTCTCCAGGGTTTTCCAGGTTGTCTGGTCACCCTACAGGAGACACACTACTGCTTTATGTCAGTTTTGAAATGCCCTGACAACTGTTGGGGCCCATTGACACATACTATATACCGCTTTCATACTGCTTTCATAGTGCTATATCCTGCTTGGTGTAGATGTGGCTTTTGTGTGAGGCAACAATATATTTGGGAAGGCCTGAGGCCTTGTTTTGTTATGGTCAGAGGCCTGAGTAGTAGTTGCTTAACGACATTCTGAAGTGGGAGAGAGAGACAATCACTTTGAATATTGTTAGATGGGGCCTGGAGCAGATAAATTCAATTCTGGTTGGCTGGGGATTCTAGCTAGATGGAAAAGAACAGTTGGGAAATGACAGTTAAGGTATGACAAGTTGACAGTTAGAGTCGGTTTGCGGAGAGAGAGGGAGAAGGTCTGCTGATTGGCATGTGGTGTTTGAGAAGGACAACGAGAAAGCTGAGGAGAAAGGGAAGAGGCAACGAGCTATTCTTTCTGTGTGGGATAACCTTAGGTGGCTGGTGAAGATCAGGACTAGGGAGCAGGTGGCTGTGTTTGGGACTGCCCAAAAATCTTGCAGGAGGAACATTATACAAATAGGCAGTAAAAAAACCTAGATAAACCATCCAAGCAATTAGTAATACAATGGGAGGACCTTGGGTGTCAGAAGAAGACTTTACTCATAAGATGGACCTGGTGGTAAAGTATTTGGCTGAGGTGGAGACTTAGGGAACTTCGTCTGAGATAAAAGAAATCATTGGAGGCTTGTAATAGCAACAATGTCTCTTGAATCCTAAAGAATTGTCAGTAAGAAGTCTTCGGATAAGCTGGAAATAAATATTTCTAATGTTCAAAATATCACTTTAATAAATTACTTATTTAATAGTTTATCTTGCCCCATGGTTCGGTGACCATCTCATGTCTAAACATTTTAGATTAGCTACTGGGAGGTTTTTAAGTATTGTAACCAAATTGATAGCAGCAGAAAATGGGCAGCTTCTGGAATGTGGGGTTATAGTGGCAGACAGTTCCTTAGGCCCTGAAATAGAAGCATTTGCTATCAACAAGAAATCCCATAGGTGGGGATTGCCCAGTGAAGGAGCAGTTTCCCATAGTGGCAGTAGTAGGGAGAGGAAATCCCCCATAAGCATTAATAATGTCTGAAGTCCAAACAGGAAAGTGTGGTCCTGGCTACTGTTAATACCCAAGAAGCATAAAGATCTAGCAAAGAGGTAGTAGGCCTCAAATTACCAAACACATCCTCAGGTTGCACAAGCTAAACATATCCAAAATAACCTGGCAAGGGGGTGTCCTATGTCTAGGAAGGATTCCTGCATTGAGCAGGGGGTTGGACTCGATGGCCTTGTAGGCCCCTTCCAACTCTGCTATTCTATGATTCTATGAAAAATACTGCTATGGGAGAGGAGGGTGGCTGCTTAACCTTTTCCCTGTTCTATATTGTCTCCTTCAGTGACTTGTCCTTCTGAAGAGGAAACAACTCAACATTCATTTAAATTCCCACAGTTAATTTTGGTGAGGGAAACTGGGTGTAGAAAGGTGACTTACTCTATGGCGCATGTCCAGAGAAGAGCAACCAGGATAGTGAGTGGTCTGGACAAAGTCCTATGAGGAGTGGTTGAAATGGTTGGGTATGTTTAGCCTGGAGAAGAGAAGGTTAAGGGGAGACATAACAGCAGTCTTCAAATATCTGAAAGGCTGCTATAGAGGAGATGGAACAGGCTTGTTCTCTGTTGGTCCTGAGGGCAGGTCTAGAATTAATGGGTGGAAATTGCAGGGAGGCAGATTTCGGCTTAACATTAGGAGAAATTTCTGAACAGTGAGAGCTGTTCAGCAGTGGAACAGATTGCCTCAGGCGGTGGTGGGTTATGCTTTGCTGGGAATATTTAAGCAGAAGCTGGATGGCCATCTGTCAAGGTTGCTGTAGCATCACCCTGTATTGCAGAGCATGCAATGAGCAGAGGGTTTGACTAGATGATCTCTGCAGTCACTTCCAAGTATATGATTCTATGATTGTACATTCCTGTCTTCCAAAGCAGCTTTGCTTCCCCAACCCCGTTTTTTAAAAAAGAAAAGTGAGGGGACATTGGGCTACTGTATAATGTGTAGTTTGTCCCTTATATTCAAATAGAATTGAGGATTATTATGAGTTCCTATTGAGGCTTTGAAAACCTGCCATTCTGGACTGCCAGCTGTTAAAAGGATGTAGGTTGACTGTTTTAAAAGGAAGAAAGTAAGGAAGTGGTATAGAAAGCACAAAGGGTTATGCGTAAAGACAGCCCCAGATGTTTAAGACTCAAACTCATGTTTCTTCTTCGTAAGACACCTGGGGATCTCACTGAAGGGGAGGATGTAAATCCCTTTAATAAATGAATTAGTAAATAGAATTGTGAGAATTGTGCTTTGGAAATGGTTTATTTGCTTGTGGAACTTGAAGAGGGCTGCCTAGCATTATTGGACTTTGCTTTATTAAGTAAGAATGACAGAAGCTGATGTCAACAAAAACTACAATAAATTAGCCTTTAAGGTGTCATTGGTTTCAGCTACCGCTTAGCTGGAGTTCCCAAAGGTTTATATATAAAAGAGAGAAGAAGAAAAAACCATTGCTTTTAAACGAAGATGATTCTCCTCCAGATCTGTGGTAGTTAGTATGCGAACCATAATTAATAGTAAGGTAAAATTTGTTTTGATGATTTCAACAGGTAAAAAGAAGTTGCATCTAACGCCAGCTGTAACAATGAGCAAACCAGAGCAGCCTGGCTTTTGTGAGTACAGTTCATATAATTGCAAGCAATTGTTAGAGAGTGTGAGTGTCATTCCAAGGCTTAGCCAATTAATGCAGCACATGCTTTCTTTTGTGGGATCTTTTCTCTGAAGCACAGTGTGAAAATCATGCTTATCAAAAGGACAGATGACAAACAGGTGATGCCCATTTATTAAATGTCTGAGTACTAGTGTTAACATTTCTGAGTTGTTTGTTTACGTATAGCGTAAGTGTTTGCGTTTACCTTAGTAACAGGCCTTTGCTTCAAAAAAACACTGTTAGATATGATGATAAAAGTTTGTCATCGATGTGTGTGTGTGTATTACTTCACATGATCCTGACAAACATCTGATTCTGCTCATGCTATGTTAGATTTCCACTTTAACACTATTAAAGTGTTAAATAGCACAGCTATTTTCACTGTGAGTTGATTTATACTCAGCAGTATCTACTGGAACAACACCAAGAATGGAGGACGTTATTATGATTATAGTGTTTTCAGCTGCAAAATGTTCATTTGATTCCCAGCAATTAAACAAAAAGTCTCACCCATATATTCTAAGAGAATATGTTTTAAATTTACAAAGCGGAAGTCTGTACTCAGGATCTCTTAAAGGTTAAGGGTGCAATCATATCCATGTTTAGACAAAATTAAAAGGTCATACATAGGGTGACCATATGAAAAGGAGGACAGGGCTCCTGTATCTTTAACGGTTGTATTGAAAAGGAAATTTCAGCAGGTGTCATTTGTATAAATGGAGAACCTGGTGAAATTCCCTCTTCATCACAATAGTTAAAGTGCAGGAGCTATACTAGAGTGACCAGATTTAAAAGAGGGCAGGGCACCTGCAGCTTTAACTGCTGTGATGAAGAGGGAATTTCACCAGGTTCCCCATATATAGAAATGACACCTGCTGAAATTCCCTTTTCAATACAACTGTTAAAGATACAGGAGCCCTGTCCTCCTTTTCATATGGTCACCCTATGCTTTTAAGTTCTGAATCAGGGACCCTTAGATTTTCTAGAGTAAAAATTTGAAAAGACGTAGCTGCTAGAGATACAGATTTAAAATAATGTCATTTTGGCCTTTACTATTAGTAAAAGCGACAGATTTACCCATGGTCTAACTGACAGGACCAGTTCTAAATGGAGGGGCACAGCTCCCTCAACAATTTCTCTGATAGCATGGGGACACAGTTCCCAGATGAAGCCTTCACATTTTCTCCATATAATTGTTTACACAGATATATAATTGCATTGTTTGCATAACAAAATATTAGTGTGAACCGTAGAGACAGCTGGCAGCTATTTCCACAATCACGGCTGCAGTTTCTTCAGTTGCTATAAGCACAGCAATCATTGCAGGTCTGTAACGCAGTAACGTTTTGCCATATGACTATGTATTATACCAGTTTTCCCCAACCTGGTGCCCTACAGACATTTTGGACTACAACTCCCATCACACCCAGGAAGCATGGTCAGAGGCTATGGAATATGGGGGGTTGTAGTCCAAACCATGTGGAGGCTTGGGAAGGCTGATCTATACCTATGTATATGACCCCAAATGTGAGCCTTTCATGTATGAATGGGACCACAGTTATCCCAAATGCACGTACAGAAGAACAGACAGATATTAGAGCAAACCCAAGTGAGGCCTGCAACAAAATGTTGCAAAGTGAAGAGCTCCTGTTTAGCGTTCCATGCCCTTCTCCAGGGTACTGCCATCTGGTTTTCCTTTTCCTCTCCAAGAGCCAATCAGTACTCCATGGCCACTGAGCAATACTCATTGGGCTGTTTTCGGGGTTCTCTCTGCTTGTTAGGGGCTTTCAACCAGATGGTGTTTTAATTTTTTTAAAAAACTTCTGCAACACTCTCTCAGCGACTATAAAACCCCTCAGCTACCTTCCTCCTGTGTGTGTGTGTGATACTGTTTTGGCTACATAATGCCTGAATATCAGAAATAGAGGGAATGGTATTGCTTCAACAAGGATCATATCTATGTCATTCTAAGTTGGGCCAGTAACTGACTCTCAGCCTAATCTATCTAACAGGGTGGCTATAAGGATAAAATAGAGAGAAGGAAGACCATGTAAGTTGTCTTGAGTTCCTTGCAAGATGAAAAAAGCCAGGATATAATAATAATAATAATAATAATAATAATAATAATAATAATAATAATGATGCACTACAACATAATACAGAACCCACAAATAAACAAAGAAGAATCATACAAATGGCTCAGGAAGGGTGACCTATTTCCAGAAACAGAAGGATTCCTAATAGCTATACAGGATCAAGTTATAGCAACCAAGAACTACCAAAAATAATACCTTGCAACCAACCAGACATAAGAGTCATAGACAAAAATGTTGTTGAAAAGGAAGAGGAAAAGAGAGAAAAATATACACCACTGGCCATGGAAGTCAAAGAACTATGGCAACAGGAGAAGATCACAATTATTGTGAAAACAAAGAAAGTCCCTCCCCACAGGCTTACAGTCTTATTTATTTATTTATTTCCAGCCTCTCCTCTGGATCAAGGTGGGGAACAACATCAAATACAATACTATAAAATACATAAAACTGATTAAAAAAATATAACAAAAAAGAAAAAAACCACATACCTCATCGACATAGCAATATTAAATTTATTTATTTATAAAACTAATAAATTATTAAAATAACAGCCAGACATCTTAAAATTCAATTGGAAGAGACCAGTCTTTATAGCTTTTTTTAAATTCAGAAAGACTGTTGAGTTGGCGAATCTCTCCTGGCAGGCCATTCCACAGTCTGGAAGCGGCAGAAGAGAAGGTCCTCTGGGTAATGGTTGTCAGCCTAGTTTTCGCTGACTGAAGTAAATTCTTCCCAGAGGACCTGAGTGTGCGGGGTGGATTGTATGGGAGAAGGCGATCCCGCAGGTAACCTGGACCCAAACCATGTAGGGCTTTAAATGTAATAACACTTTTTACTTTGCCCAGAAACTAATTGGCAAGCAGTGAAGTGATTTTAAAATTGGTATAATGTGGTCATCCCTAGGTGTGCCGGTGACCAGCCTCGCTGCCATATTTTGAACTAGTTGAAGTTTCTGGACTAGGCACAAAGGTAGCCCTATGTACAGCGCATTGCAGAAGTCAAGCCTTGAAGTTACCAGTGCATGCACTACCGTCTTTAGGTCTTCCAACTCTAAGAAGGGGCACAGCTGGCATATCAGCCGAAGCTGATGGTAGGCACTCCTGGCCATCGCATCTATCTGGGCTGTCATTTGGAGCAACAGATCCAGGAGCACCTCCAAGCTGCGAAAGCAGTCTTTCAGGGAGAGTGTAACCCCATCCAGAACTGGTTAACACACCTCCAAACCCAGGTGGTGGCCTTTGACAGTAAGCACCTCAGTCTTTTCTTGATTCAGCTTCAGTTTGTTTTTCCTCATCCAGCCCTTTACCGCCTCCAAGCATTCATTCAGAGGAGACCCACTATCCTTAGTTGACACTGTTGTTAAAGGCATAGAGAAATATATTTGGGTGTCATCAACATACTGATAGCACCCTGCCCCATGCCTCCAGATAATCTCTCCCAGCAGTTTCATGTAGATGTTGAACAGCATTGGGGATAGGATGGCTCTTTGTGGTATGCCATACAACAGGTCCTTCTTTGAGGAGCAGCTATCCCGAAGAAGCATCACCATCTGGAACCTGCCTGAGAGCTAGGACTGGAGCCACTGAAGCACAGTGCCCCCGATTCCCGAACTCCCAGGCATTCCAGAAGGATACCATGGTTGATGGTATCAAAAGCCGCTGAGAGGTCTAGAAGCACCAATAGGGACACACTCCCCCGGTCAATACTCAAGTGTAGATCATCCATTAAGGGGACCATAGCTGTCTCAACTCCATATCCTGCTCTGAAGCCAGTTTGAAATGGGTCTAGAAAATCTGTGTCATCCAGAACTGCTTGGAGTTGGAAGGCAACTGCCTTTAAGTCACTCTGGGAGCCTTTAAACTAGTTTAAATAAGTGTGTGGGTGCGGATGAGTGTTTTAACAACTTAGGGCACAGTCCTATGCAGAAAAAAAGCCATACAACTCCCTGCATGCCCACTTCACCTACTCCAGAGTAAAGATGTGGTGGGGATGGGGAAGTGAGAGAGAGGAAAAAAAGACCTAGCTGTTAGATATGGATTTAAAGTAATGTCTATTTTGGCCTTAAGCTGTTCTTCCGACTGCTCTTTTCATTAGTATCAAATTTCACACCCAGAAAAAGCATAGAAAATAACACATTGGAAAACAAGCATGACAATAATTATAAAATAGCTCTTCTGTGCCAGAACTGGAAAAAACTCTTGAAGTATTAATAAGGAAATTATTGGTTGTGAGAGAGATCAATAAGGTGGATTTTTACCTGTCTCTCGGGTCAGAGTACCAGATGGTTTGTTCTCAGGTAAAGCAACTGTCTTGTCAAAAAGTAAATATTTAATAATGAAATGAGAAAAGCAGATTTAAATCTGCTTGTATGCAAGTCTAAATCTGTTCTGCCAGTGCTTAAATTCCAGGCACTTAAGGATGACAAGGGCTATGGTTACTGTTTGTCATCATTCTTGGGATATTATTGGTATCCAGTTATGGATTCTCCACATTTAGCAAAAGTCTCATGGCCTTACCAGGGCTTCATCTTCTGGAGTCTTCACAGGTTTAATGATTGGCAAAATACATGGGCTCCCTTGCCTCTATTTTTTCCAGTTCCTTCCCATATGTTCAGTTCTACTGTCAACAGATTGTGCTGTTTTCCATTTATTACTGCATTTTCAGGGTTTTATAAAATGACAGATTTCCAGTTGAAAACAGTGGGAGTTTGCTGATATCAGAATTTGATGATATCATGGAAAGGACCTGCAAACTTCTGTGAGTTACCAATCACAAGCATGTAATAAATCACTTGTGTGGAGAAGCTCAAAATCTCCATCTCTCCTACAATCAAGTTCTGAGCTCAAGATCTTTAATCTGTAGATCAGGGGTCCCCAAAGTGGTGCTGGTGGCATCTGAATGGATTTGTATGAAATATATACAACTTTCTAGCAATTATACATGGGCTGCAACAAAAGTGGATCAAATATCCCAATAAGTGTCCATTTGAAGGTGTTGTCTACTTGCCACTCTTTCAAAAACTAAAAGTGTTGTAAGGTCCTCAATCCATTGCATTATAGGATGTGAGTGTTTATCCTTCCAATGTTATAATATTAGTCTTTTAGCTGTCAAAACAGTGCAGATAATCTTAATTTCCATGATGCAGTAAATAATGTAAAAGTGTATGTATGTTGGTGAATATTAAAGACTGGTCCAATACAATTTTTTTCTGTGTAATAACTAGGACTGTGCACTGCTTCAGCTCTGGTTCTGAATGCCAAGATGAAGCAGGGTGATTCGTACCATCCAGTTCAAACCTGAGTCAGGCCTGGATCAGCTCGAAGTGAGTTGGGATTGGTCCGAAGTGCTTCTGACCAATCTGGATGATTCAGAGTTGGTCTGAATCAATTATTCATTTCCTTAAAGGAAATGGCCCTTTAAGGCCACCATTGTGCACAACATAGATCTATGAAGAGATGGCGCCCCCATCGTTGGTAAACATGGCTGTCCCCATGGAGGAACAGGTGGCTGCTGGGTATGAGAAGATGGGTTCAGTAAGTCCTGGGCATGAGCGCAGCTAGGAAAGGAGCAGCAAGAGGATACCCACAGCAGTATTTCAAATTCCCAAATGCACAAAAAGGTTGGGGGCCCCTGGATTAGGTATTTCGTGGTGGTGCCCACAGAAGTATTTCAAATTCCCAAATGTGACCATAGGTCCAAAAGGTTTGGGGACCCCTGCTGTATATTCCCAATCATTTTGAAAAAGTGAGCACATTTGGAATATTGAGAAAGTCAGTGTCAATGTTGAGAAAACGATTGTCATGGGAGGGATGCCTATTCACAAAATGGCTGCTGTGGCATGTGCGGCCAGTCACAAAATATCTGTTTCACAGTATCCAAACTGGTGATGCTGATTTGAGCAACCTGACCAAGGAACAGAGTACAAGGCTACAATCCTATGCATGCCTACATGGGAATAAATCCCATTGAACTCAATGAGACTTATTTCTGAGTAGGCCTATATAGGATTCCTTTGCTTATCCCATTCACCCCATTTCTCTAGTGGCCATATGCAAAAGCGGACAAGTCTCCTTTGCCTCCTCTTCTGCATCTAGCCATTCTCTCTCTCTGACACACACACACACACACACACACACACACACACACGTTCCTACCTTTATCTGTCCTCCTTAAGGTTGCAATTCTATGCACACTTACACAGAAATAAGTACCGTTGAACTCAGTCTGAGTTAATTTTGAGTTGACGTAGAACTGCCTATTCTCTCAGTAAGGTGTTACATGCTGAAAAGCGGAACCCCCTTAGCAACAGCCAGACTGCTACATTCTGCACTAGCCTCAGCTTCTGGACAAACCTTAAGGGCAGCCCTACATAGGGTGCATTGCAGTAATCCAGTTTGGAGGGTACTAGTGCCTATACCACTATGCAGGTCAGGATGTAGCTGATAAAAGGCACTCCAAACCATTTTGACCACTTGTGCCTCCAGCAATTCTAGTTCCAGTTCCAATTTTGTTTTACTGTTTAGTCGTTGCAAAAACCTAAGAAAAATAATTTTAAAATAAAATTTGATGGTAAATTGCTCAAAAAACCCCACAACACCATTCAAATGTCTATGATGCAATCAATTACACTTCTCAACAATTGCCAGTTGTACCTTGAGTAATGCCAATAAAGAATGTGGCTGTTCTTTTCATTGTCTTACACTTTTTATGGAAAAAGGACATTTGACACTTACCTTTTAAAAAGTCAGCAAGATACTCTTCCCTTACACCCTCCATCAGCTGTCAGTCAAATAAATAGTGAGGAAGATCCTGAGCATGACTGTTCCCAGAATAACAAGAGATGGAACTTGTATAGAAGTCTTAGATAATCTACCCTCTAACATTACATTAGTTTTAGTTGAAATCTAGAAAAAGTAAGTTCTTTTCTCAGATTATATTTATTGATTTTGAATAACACTTCTCCAAATCTGATTTATACCTACGTTATACAAAGGAGTGACCTTTACAGTCTTAAGAGAAGAGAAATCTATCTATGCAGATGTCATCTGAGTTTAAACTTCCTGGCTGATTCAAAATCATTCTGACATAAGTAACTCTCTGAACAACCAAATTTCTGAAGTAGACATACTTGCTTGGATCCAAAGATATCTTACTGTGGAGAAAGCCATCTTGTTGCAGTCCCCATCCCACACCATTCCAGAGGGTCCTTTAATCCTAGGGAGCAGCTTTTTGTGGAGGTTCAAGGGATTATAAAGAAGTCAATCTGTAAACACCATGAAATCAATGCGGTGATCACTAGAAGCCAACATGGATTTGTCAAGAACAAGTCCTGTCAGACAAATTTGATCTCATTTTTTGATAAGGTAACCTCCCTTGTGGACCGTGGGAACGCTGTGGACGTCATATATCTTGACTTCAGCAAAGCTTTTGACAAAGTACCACATGACATTCTGATTAACAAACTAGCTAAAAGTGGGCTAGATGGAACAACTATTAGGTGGATTCACAGTTGGCTACAGAATCGGACTCAAAGAGTACTTATCAATGGAACCTTCTCAAACTGGGGAGAGGCAACGAGTGGGGTACCGCAGGGCTCAGTCCTGGGCCCAGTGCTCTTCAACATTTTTATTAATGATTTGGACGAGGAGGTGCAGGGAACGCGGATCAAATTTGCAGATGACACAAAATTGGGTGGGATAGCTAATACCCTGGAAGACAGAAACAAACTTCAGGGTGATCTTGATAGGCTGGAGTGCTGGGCTGAAAACAACAGGATGAGGTTTAATAGGGATAAATGCCAAGTTCTACATTTAGGAAATAGAAACCAAAGGCACAGTTACAAGATGGGGGATACTTGGCTCAGCAATACTACAAACGAGAAGGATCTTGGAATTGTTGTAGATTGCAAGCTGAATATGAGCCAACAGTGCAATATGGCTGCAAGAAAGGCAAATGCTATTTTGGACTGCATTAATAGAAGAATAGCTTCCAAATCACGTGAGGTACTGGTTCCTCTCTATTCGGCCCTGGTTAGGCTTCATCTAGAGTATTGCGTCCAGTTCTGGGCTCCACAATTCAAGAAGGACGCAGACAAGCTGGAGCGTGTTCAGAGGAGGGCAACCAGGATGATCAGGGGTCTGGAAACAAAGCCCTATGAAGAGAGACTGAAAGAACTGGGCATGTTTAGCCTGGAGAAGAGAAGATTGAGGGGAGACATGATAGCACTCTTCAAATACTTAAAAGGTTGTCACACAGAGGAGGGCCAGGATCTCTTCTCGATCCTCCCAGAGTGCAGGACACAGAATAATGGACTCAAGTTAAAGGAAGCCAGATTCCAGCTGGAAATCAGGAAAAACTTCCTGACTGTTAGAGCAGTGTGACAATGGAATCAGTTACCTAGGGAGGTTGTGGGCTCTCCCACACTAGAGGCCTTCAAGAGGCAGCTGGACAAGCATCTGTCAGGGATGCTTTAGGGTGGATTCCTGCATTGAGCAGGAGGTTGGACTCGATGGCCTTGTAGGCCCCTTCCAACTCTGCTATTCTATGATTCTATGATTGCTGTGAACAGGAAGAGCCAAGAAAGCCATGTTGCATAACTGGTGTTGTGTGAGCAGAGTTCTGCTCGTGCTTCTCGAGATTCAACCCATTATATTTTGATGCCAAAATTTAACACTCTGTGAGCTGGGTACCATTTGTGCCAAATAACACATTTTAGCCAGATGGTATTCCAGTATACCTATATGTTTAACCAATAGTTATAAAAGGTCTACTGGTAAATTTTCATAGCCAAGAGGACTACAGCAGGACTTGGATTTCCTGGTGTAAGTACAATGCCAGAGTAAATGTGAGGATCTCTAATAAAGTTCTGGCTGGCTGGGTTGATGAGGGGTTCCCCACCCTCATCTAAACTCTCTAAAATTTGAAGGTCCAATGATCTCAGAACTTGTGTCTGGACTTTAGATTTTATCAGGTTCAGTACTGGGTACAACTGCCTCCCCTGATCACTAGTTTGCCAAAATTTAAGAACCGCACCTATGGTTTGTTCAACTTCAAGCTTCACAGCTTTTAGTTGGAGTTTACAAGAACATGAGGTAGCAAATAGAGGGATAGAATTGCCATGCTCTATAACAGCTTTCCCCAGCCTGATATTCTCTAGGAGTGTTGGATTGCAACTCCAAGCATTGCCAGCCAGCATTGCCAGCCCATCTGAAGGGCACCAGGTTGGAGATGCTGCTCTTTAGGTTATTAGAGGGCACTGTGGTTATTCAGCACCTACTCAAAGGCCCAATATCATGATGCCAACCCAATCCAATTATTATTTGCCTCTAACCCTCCTCCCTAGAGCTCCAGGCCTACTTAGAGATATTCTCAGCTTCCTGGATGTTTGTCAGCCTAGTTTACAGCCTAGGTATGTATGGTATTGAGATTGCATTTGTTGCTTTTATCAATTATCTTCTCATAGAAATTGATGGAGGCAGTTGTACCTTATTGATCTTATTCATCTTCTAACAGCATTTGTTACCATTGATCACAAGAAGCTGGTGACATGAGACTTGGTTCATTTTTATGGGATGACTCTCAAGTGGTTCTACATGTTCCTAGATGGAAGATTCTAAAAGGTTATGATAGGTATTTCCTTATTGGTCGCTCTTGAATTTTCTTTTGGGAACAGCAATATATTCAGTATTATATGTATGGGCTGAGTGGAATGGTAGATCTCTATATAATGTTCTTCTCAAAGAACAGATATGCTAGTTACATATGCAGGATTGACCTAGGACATCCTTCCCCCCATTCCCAGATCAAGTCAAGGTTCATAGCATCCAAGGCTAGAAAAATTATTTAGGCACCTGAGGGTGAAATCACCACAAGCACCTCTCCTCATTCCTGCAAATAAAAATTCAATAATTTATTTATTTAGCTGAAACATTTGTATCCCACCATATAACACTAGGATCTCAGGGTGGCATACAGATAAAATGAGAACAATGTGAAGACCTTTTTATTCTCCCAGCATTTTAACAGTCTATAAATAAATTTTAACTTGGTGTTTTAAATTTGTAATTTTGCATTGCTGCTATTTTTATCTGGTTGAGCTTTTATATTGTATTTTATATTATGGTTTTATACTGTTGTTTTATACTTTGAATGCTTTTAATTTTTGTGAACCGCCCAGAGAGCTCCGGCTATTGGGCGGTATAGAAATGTAATTAATAAAATAAATAAATAAATAAATAAAACAATAAATAATATACACAGGTAAAATGTATTAAATGTATTAAAAATAGCAAATGTATTAAAAACAATAGATTTTTTTAAAGCAATAGAAACAATTAAAACTATTTGCAACCATGGAGAATTTAGCCCTCAAAAAAAGTCATGAAGTCAGTGTTGACATCAGTTGGGCCTCCAAGGAGAGGGTATTCCACAATGGGGGTGTCACAACAGAGAAATAATAATCCAGTAATAATAATGGATTCAATTACTTACAATTTGCTGCTCTTCTATGAACCCAAAATCAGTGGCCTGAGGCTGTCGCACTGTACCTAATGGTCAGGCCAGCCTTCACATATGACATCATCTGGATTGTACTCGATGAATAGGTTACAACTGTACAACATTGGCTATAAAGGCCTAAATAGTAGGTTCTTTTGAGAACTACTGTTGTGTTGAGATTGTAAAATGTAAGATGTGACCCAGGCATTCTATGGTTCAATTCTTGTTTCAGCTGGGAGCTAATTGGGTGGTTCCAGTGAAGCCATACAGTATTTTATATTTCCTGTTCTAAATTTCATACCTTTCATAATATGTAATCTCCGCATAAGTATAGTCATGTATCACTTTATTGGCATGTACATACAGTACATACGTTTCTATATGCATGCATACACACATATTTCTATAGATGTGTTTATACCCAGGCCAAACTGCACATATTGTATTATGCTTAGCAACGTTAAGAACTGTTTGTATACTTTTATAACATGATCTGAGTAGGATGGACACAAGTTAAGAGATCTAGAGAAGAACAGTCACTAGATTAAATTTTGAAAACAACACCGCATCTGTAATAAGGGCTGTTTATAATCCATGGGTCTATAATGATCTGGAATGATTGAGAATTAGCAGCGACAACTCAAACCTCCACGTTTACATGTAGTTTACCTCTGACTGCCACAAGCTTGGGCCAACAATAGGAGATGACTCTTATGCCCTACTGGCTATCCCTCCCCCCCCCCCCCCCGCGAGCCCGTCCACTCTTACTCACCCACCTCCCATGCAATTGGTAGGATCAGCATCGTGGCCCATTTAAGATTAAAGGAAGGCTAACAAAGCCACCCTCCTCCGGGGGGGGGGGGGAAAGGAGGTAATGATGACGCTAGACAATTAAACATATGGCTACAACAGTGAATGAACGCGAAGAAGCAAAGTGACACGTGGTATTTTCAAAAACTTTTGAACAGGAAGCGTGCAATAAATGGCGCTGGGGGTGGTGTGGGGGAGGGCGTCTTGAAGAATAGCGTTGTTTACAAAAGTAGCAACCGCTTCATTTCGAAACTTATCGTAAGGAGCACTTTTTACTTTTATGAGTTCAAGGGAAATCGCGGAAAGCCAAACACCGGAACCACCACTTCCTCTGATCAACTCTCAAACTCGCCTCCAGTTTCATTAACAATTAAAAAGAACGAAAACGGAATCGCACTTTCATTTGTAAATGTGTGTAGCCTCAAAAAGTTTATTTCTTCTGCAGAGTACTGCTTCCTCTTTCTGACTCACTCCTGTTGCAAAATCACAATAAAAATTGTTATAGGGCTATCGTTGCGGGGTTTGAATTCGATCCTAAGTTGCTCTGAAAATTGGTCAGCCATAGGAGTGTGGATAGCAAGTTATTAAATAAAGATCTCCAAAAATACCCATTTTAATGTGTGTGCGGGGTTTTTAAATGGCGTGTGTGTCCCTCTTTTGGATCTCTTGACTAATTTTACAATACCAGACACAAGGATTCTTTCTCCACTTTTATTACTATCGCCTTCCAATCCAACCCTGGTATTGGGGAGTAGAGTTGACGAGAGCTTTCTAATGTGCAAACAGCTTTTTTGAAGCTACCGTAACAGATTTAAAAATAAATAAATCTCTGGACTGTTCCTTCTTCCCTTCCCTTTCAGTGAGCTTTCTTTCATGCCCCCCACGCCATGTCGTCCACTCAATCGTTTGCAATTTTTTAAAATCTCCCTCCTTCAATCGCCTCAGTTTTGCACGCCTCCCTGTTTATTTTCCAGCTCTGAGACTGGTTCTCTTCTCCCCCCCACCTCTTTTTTTAATATTTTGTACGGTGCCAAGCTTGGGAGTTTTCACATATTCGCCTCCCCTTTTCTGACTGCAGCCTCCCTCCCCAGCCCCATCAGAGGAAATATTACAATGTTGCAAGCTGACGTAAGGACATTACAAGGAAAGGGCTACATTTCGGAGTGTTTATGAAAAGCCTCGGTACTGTACTGTCACCAGGGGGCATGCAATAGAATGCATTTCGTCCAACATTTGGAATAATGATCATTTAGCAATCACCACGACCACCACCACGACCAAAAAAAAAAAAAAAAAAAAGCCTCCAGTGAGCTTTGGAGCCCGCGCCAAGCAGAGGAGCCATGCAGCCAAACTTTCGGGAACCCTTGGTTATTTTTCTGACATTGCAAGCTCGCCCTTGAGGATCGCTTATTGAATTCTCCGGGATTTGTTTTGCTTTTTTTTTTTTTTTTTTTTTTTTTTTAATCATTTCCACTTCTCCTGCCGTCTCTGGGCCTGGCAGATTTGCTTTCCTTTGGCAAAAGAGGAGAGAATCAGCAAGCTACCTAGCAGCAAAGAAGCCGCAGCAAGACGCCCTGCCTGCTTGCTTGTCTCCGCGCTCGCTCTTTCTCTCGCACACACACACAGCTCGCTTGCCTTGGGAGTCCAGTGTTGTTTTGAAGGGAGCTAACATGGCGACGGTGCCCGTCTATTGCATCTGTAGGCTGCCCTACGACGTAACCCGCTTCATGATCGAGTGCGACGCCTGCAAGGACTGGTTTCACGGCAGGTAACACAAAGCGATCGGGCCTTTCCCCCCCGCTCTGGGGCAGAGATCCCCCTCCTCTCGCTCGGGGCCTTTCTCCTCTTTTGCTCGCTAGGGCACAGAGAGCGAGCGAGGGAGAGATGGTGGGCTTGGAGCCGCCGCCGCCGCTCTGTGCAGTTTTCCAACAGGCCTTTTCGGAGAAGAGGAGGAGGAGGAGGAGCCACTCGCCCTTTTCCCTCTCTTGTATTTTTTTGTTTTGTTTTGTTTTGTAAATTGTCGAGCCCGGGCACACACAATGGACTCCCCCCCCCCTCGCTGGGGCTCTAGTGTCATGGGGCTGCGGGGGGTGAGCTATTGTCCTTTCCTCAGGGAGGGGAGGGCTGGCTTCCAGGCTAGCTGGTGCTGTGGGGTGTCTTTTATTATTATTATTATTACTATATATATATATTTAGATACTGCTTTCTTGTCCACTGTCTCACCCCCACCCCCACCCTTACTCGGTCGGGGTCTGACTGGGTGGTTTGTGGCGGGGGCAGTCAAGGAGACGATTTAAGGTTAGACCCCCCCCCCCGCTCTCACTTTCTCCAGAGAAGGCATGGAGAGCGCGGGAGGCGGGTGGGTGAGGAAAACGGTTCCACAATGTCTGGTTATGCGAGAGCTGCCAGTCAGGCGGCTACGGGGAAGGGTCGTTACGGGCCGGACGGCAGCCACTAGGACTCTGGCAGCAGAGGCGACTGCCCGGGTGGGTGGCTGGGGAGAGTCCGGTTGGTGGAGTGCCCTCTCTCTCCCGCGCAGAGAGGCAGCCACTCGCCTCGCGTCTCCCTAGGGGAGTGGGGGCGGCGGCTGGGGGTGTTTCCTTGCCTGATAGGCACAGACTGGGCGGGCTAGCCAGCGAGCTGAAGGGTCCCGAGTGAAGACGGGGGCTGTAAGGGTAGTATAAAGAGCGAGCTAGGGCTGGGCCGGGCTTCCCCCTGAGAGGAGCCGGCGCAGGGAAGGGAATCCCCCGCCGCGCTGGCTACAGAAGCCCGAAGCTGGCGCCACTTCGCTTCCTCGGCTAGTCAGTGGCGTGGAAGAAGCAAGTCCACCCTTCCGAGCGGCCGGACCGAAAGCCCGTGGCCAGAAGGGACCCGCTCACACCAAAGGGGGAAGGAGAGAGGCTCCCCCCTTCTTAGCGCCCTGAGGCAGAGCTGCCCTGTGGAGGCGCCCACAGAGGTTGCCACGTCCTCTTCTTGCACTTTTGAGGTCTCCCTATTTCCCCTCCGTTAATCCCCCCTTTTAAACGAAAACATATGAAGGGGTGGTGCTTTTTTGAGTCAACCCTCCCCTCCCGCAGACGGGGATCCACGGGAAGGTTTGGGGTTCACTGCAGCTCTCTGGGATGGGGGTGGTAGCTTTGGCTGTGTCTCCTCAGCAGCAGCAAAGATTGTTTTAATTCGCCTTGTCCTCCGTCGACTGTGGAATCTGAGACAATGTAACGCGAAAAGGCTGGAAACTCCCTTGGCCACACGTTCAGCCTCGCTTTTGATTTGTATTTGCTATGTCAAAGAGGGAGGAGGAGGAACACCCCCCCCCCGCTTTTGTCGTGCTTCTTGGCTTTAATTATCGCTTCATCTCACCCGCGTCGTTCCGATTGTCTTGTTGTAGAGAGACAGCCTGGATAAGTGATGGTCCTGATCTTTGTGCCTCGCTGTGGAGTGTTTGTGTTGCATGCGGAAGGCAGGCGCGTCGTTCATAAAGAATTGGAGCTGCAGGGAGGATGCGATGGGTGGTTGGTTGTATAGACTCCAGCTGGATTTTCTAGGAGTTCAGTCTTAACCAGACGGAAACGCAGATCTTGTGAGGAACGCGAAGGACCTCAGATGCAGGCAAACGACATTGAAAGATGTGGGCCTTCTAGCTGTGCAGTATGGGACTGCCCAAATTAAGCTCCTTTATCTGCCTTTCATTTGTTCTCACGTGTTCCTCTCACACAACTCAATTGGACTGGACAGTGTTTAATTGTTACCCCTGTGTTTAGTGTTGGGGAAGGAGTTGAGCAGCATGACTATGTAGAAGCACCTGGAGTGAATTATTTCCTGGTGGCTCGCTGCTTTAGTAAAAGCTGAACTTACCTGCAACTTGGTTTCTTGAAAGCAGCAGAGAAGGTATCAACTGCAGGTTGGTACTCGTGGAACTCAATTTCAAGGACAAGGATGATTGCCTCCTGGCTGAGGAATAGAGAAGGTAGCTTTAAACTAACTGTCATGACAACTTTATGATTGCTTTCTTGATGTTCAGTGCTTTTACATTAACCTGTATGAATGCATTTTATGGCTTTGTCCACCACTGTGTACAGTGAATTGTTTAAAGACTGTGAGATGATCTGGTTGGATCTAACAATAATTAGAGAACCACTGTGGTGTTGTGGTTAAGTATTAGAGACAGAGTGGGTAGACCAGGTTCAGATTCTAACTCAGCCATGAAGCTCACCGGCCTAGTCACAAACATCCAGCTATGTATTTACTTCACTAGGTTGTTGGGAGGATAAACATGGGGTAGGGACCTTGTATTTATTTATTACGCTTTTAGACTGCCCAAGAGCCAAACTTCTCTGGGCAGTGAGTGTTCCATTAAATTAAAAACATAAGATATAACATCACAATAAAACAAAGTTAAAGTAGTGCAATGTAAAATCAGCAGCAGTTTTATCACTTTATGTTGTATGCTGCCCTGCAACAAAAAGTTCTCAGAGTGGAACACACAATAACAGAAGTTGATAACAAGTAAAAATATCTAAACATCTAAAATGCCTCAGACTCTGAAAAGATAGTGTGAACCCCAGGAGAGCCTTCTTGGATCGGACATTTCATAAATGGGGCACCACAACTGACAAGGCTGGCTCTTCTGTAGCCCTCTTCCAGTGGGACCTTCTAGTGGAGGGCCTCTGAAGATGACCAAAGGGTGCAGGCTGGTACATATGGGAGGAGTCATTCCTTTAGATACTCTTGTCCCAAGGCTTTAAAGGTCAACACCAACACTTTGAACTGGCCCCAGAAACAGACTGGCATTGCAGGATCATATTGACCAATCCCAGCTAGTAGCCTAGCAGCTTTATTTTGGATTAAACTTAAGTTTCCAAACCATTTTCAAAGGTAGCTCCATATCCAATGCATTGCAGTAAATTGACTGCATGAATAACTAGCTGTCAGCAGGCTATCACTGTCCAGATAGGATTGCATCTGGTATATCAGCCTTAGTTGAAAAGAGGCACTCCTAGCAACTGAGGCCACCTGTGCCCCAAGTGACACCCCCAAACTTCATACCAAACAGTTCATGGGGAATGCAAATCCTCCCAGACATTTTGCACATCATTCAGCTAGGCCAACAATATCTTTGTCTTATTTATTTTATTACATTTCTATACCACTCAATAGTTTATTGGCCTTCATCCAGTCTATTACATGTTCAGGACATCCAGTGTTCCACCTTTATTAGATGAAAAGGAGTGATAGAGCAGGTTTTATCTACATACTGGTGACACCTCCACCCACTTCCCCCAGAAGTTTTTTTTTTTTTTCATTTCTATATCGACCTATAGCTGAAGCTCTCTGGGCGGTTTACAAATTTAATAAGTTTCATATTGATGTTAGGTATCATGGAAAATAAAATGAATCCCATGATATAATTACTGTGGAACAGAGCAATAATCCCCCAGCACCACCTTCTAGAAATGGCTATGCACATTGGGATGAAACCACTGTAAATTGGTTCCTTCAATTCAAACAGCCAATCCAGAAGCATACCATGGTCAATGGTATTGAAAGCCACTGAATTGTCCAAGAGAACCAAGAGGGGTAAAAACAGTTCAGCACATAATAAACCAAAAAGAGAAGTGAAATCACCAGCAAAAAATAAATCAGCAAAGAACTAAAGGCAATATTTTTTTAAAAAAAATATACCTGGGAGAATAAAAAGGATGAGGGCCAACCAACCAAGATAATCCAGACAAGACTGTTAATGGGTGGTTCTGCTAGGTGATGTTTAATCTGTTATGGAGGGGATTTCACTCCCCCTAAAGGATCAGGTTCATAGTTTGGGGGTGCTCTTGGACCTAGATCTGTCACTTGAGGCATAGATGGACTCAGTGGCATGGAGCATCTTTTATCAGCTTAGGCTGATATACCAAATAAATATGCCCTTATCTGGACAGAAACAGCCTAGCTACAGTTATCCATGCTCTGATAATCTCTTGTCTGGATTACTGCAATGCATTATACATGGGGCTGCCTTTGAAAACAATCTGGAAACTTAAGCTGGTCCAAAATCGGGCAGCAGGATTGCTAATAGGGACTGACCAACAAGTCCACATTATGCCAATTATTTTCCAGCTGCACTGGCTGCCAGTCCATGTCCGGGACTGATTCAATGTGCTTGTATTAAAATTCAAAGTTTTAAATGGCCTGGGATCAGTTTATCTGAAGGGTCGTCTCCTCACATATGTACCTGCCGAGATCCTAAGATCATTTTGGGGGGTCCTTCGTGAGTCCCTGCTAAAGTAAGTGAGGCAGGTGGCTACCAGGAAGAAGGCATTTTCTGTTGTGGCACCCTGGCTGTGGAATGAGCTCCCTAGAGAGGTTCATTTGGCACCTACATTGTACTCTTTCTGGCAATAGGTGAAAAGTATTTTCCCAGTATTTTAGCAATTTACTATCCTAGTCTTTTAACTCTGCTGTGCTGTTTTAAATCTGCATTTTAAATCTCTGCATTGCTACTCAGTTTTATTCTGGTCATACATTTGTATTGTGGTTTTATATTGTGGTTTTAAGCTTTCATATTTTATGCTGTACTTATGGTTTAATTTTTGTGAACCGCCCATAGAGCTTTGGCTATTGGGCAGTACAGGAAGGAAAGAAAGAAAGAAAAGCTCTTTGCCTGGTACCAAAAAGACCATAACATAGACTTTTGGGGAGGGCATTCCACAGGTGGAGCACCACCACTGAAAAGGCCCTGTCTTTTGTATCTACCTGCTTCACCTCATTTGGTGGGGACAGCTGGAGAAGGGCCTTGGATGGTCCAGGTAGTAAATATAGAGCTCCTTGGAGGAAAGGCAGGGTATAAATGCATTAAATTTTTATACATTACATATCTTCCTATTATTATATTTAGCCTGATTTTTGTATGTCGACATTATGAATCTGTCTTGCTTTGTGTTTTAATCTGATTGTATATGCAAAAGCCTGGTTGCTATCAAGTGATAAATTAACTAACTAATATATTTATTAGGATTGGCTAAAGAGCTTTGTATACCAAACATACAAAGAAAGAACCTAGAAAGGAAGAAGAAACTGCAATCTTTGAGGAATATGAAGGAACCTAATAAGATTAAAGTATTTTTCAGTATTTAGTGTTGAAATAGCAAATAGAATTAAACTATGAAAGGATTTTTTCATTGCTGTAGTTTGCAATAGAATAACACCAGCCCACATCTATGCAGAATTTGGTGACCTAAGCCCATTAATTTTAGTAGGCTTAGGCTTTGCAAGCAGAATAGGACCAAGCTGCTTGTAGACCACTTGAAAGAAGAAATCAGACATAGTAGGTGATGTGCAGAGCCAGCCCTACCATTAGGCAGAGAAAGGCAACTTTATCAGGTGGCAGAATCTGTAGGGCCCTTAGGCATTCCTCCTGCTCCCCAAAGCTCTTCCCCTCTTGTTGGAGGGCAGAGTTGCGTGTTCTACATAACCTCTGCAACTAACCTGCTTCCCTCAGGTATGATGGAGGGCAATATCCCAACACCAGCATTGAAGTAAAGTTCAACTGCTTATCCAGTCCACTTTTAGGATGCCTTTAGGATGCTTTTAGGATGTTTTTAGGATGTTTTAACATTGTATACTATGTTTTTAATCAGTATTTTATACTTACTGTTGTTCCCTGCCTCGATCCAAACAGAGAGGCGGGTCAGAATTATTGTTATTGTTATTGTTATTATTATTATTATTGGAATGGGGTAGGGTGCTATCTCGTCTTTTGCCTCAGGTGGCAAATCACCCTAGGCAAGCCCTGGGATATGTCTCATCCCCCTCCCACGCATACTTTAACTTGAAAATGTTAGCTAATTACACATACATAGAAATTTACATGTTTTCTGTAATCAAAATTGTGGTGAAAGTTATGGAATTTGTTGCATCATGGTGATTTTTTTGTCCTTATTTTACTTAAATGTCTTACATTTATAATTTCCTTTTCTGCCACCCATGTATTCAAAGTGGCCTCCATCAGGAACAACAAATACAAGAAAACGTATGATTTTTTCTGAAAAAATCTGTGCATAATACCTAGGGATTTTTCCTATATATGTTACATTTTATTTATTTATATATCTATTTTAAAACAAATACAGTCTACATATGATTTAAATGCAGCCAACATATGCTGTAAAGACAAATATAACAACACATGAGTTAAAATGCTGCATGCTGTTTATACGATTGTAACATGAAACCTTGAACAAACAGTGGGGCGTCAAAACTGTTTATGTGGCTTATCCCTTACATTGTGTACACGATGTAATTTTTGATGGTTTATTCCTGCGATCCTTCTACCCATTTTTCAGGCAGAAGGATCACAAGGCTAAGTAGAACATGCAGGATATATAAGCATACACCCATGCTCGTATAGCAGAATATATATGTTGGTTTGGAGGCCATTACAGGTAAAGGAATTGTGTCAACCAGCCCCAAGTTACTTCTAACTATTTTTTTGGAAGAAAAAGCGGCCTGATACCTATCAGCCTTGCCTTCTGCTTATTTCTCTACACTTCCAATATATATGTATGAGCCTATATTGACATATCCCTGAATATACAAGGAAAAATAAATAAATAAAAATTTAAAAAATCAGGGTGAGTAACGATGCTAACCAATTTACTGTTGAATTGATGGCTGGGTAGGATGCAAAATAAATAAACATGCAGAATATAATGAGATAGCAAATGTAACATGTTATTAAAATACAAATAGTTTGTATTTATTTGAAAATCATAAAGGTAATATTAAATAAAGACAGTGGTGAGATTTTGTTAAAGCTCCTTTAACTGATCATAGGAACCTGCCAGGATAATTCTCTGTGTGCACAGGATGCTGTAAAATGTAATTTGAAAACAAGAAGATATTGCATACAGTTTTCTCCACATATAATAATGATCTGTTCAGGAGTTCTTCATAGGTTGGTCTGGAAGCTGCAGCTAGTGTCAGCAGCTGCTCCTTTTAAGTATGTCACTCCCTTGCTAAGGAAACTGCACTGGCTGCCTATATGCTATTGGGCCCGGTTTAAGGTTTTATTATTAGTATAAAGCCTAAACACCTTGGGCACAGGATGCTTGAGAGAGTGTCTTCTCCCTTACCAGCCTGCCTAGTCACTGAGGTCATCAGATGTTTGGAGACCGTTTGGGTTAGAGCCTTGAGTGTTTTGGCTCCCTCAGGCAGGCACCAGTGAATGGTTTTTGGCCCCTGCTGAAGACATTTTTATTTAGACAAGCCGTCCCTGACTAACTAACCATGGTTTTATTGGCAGCATTTGATTTTAAATATTTTAATTTTGATTTTCTTTCTTTTTATTGTTCATTACTCAGGAATCTTATTAGATACAGATTGGTATATAAATCCTGTAAATAAATGAAATAAATAAATTAGTTGCTAGGATCAAAATTGTCTAAGTATAAGAAAGAGGGACATCAGTTATGACCGATCTCACTGGTGAATGAGAAGCTTGTTTGGAAGTGTCCTTGTTTATAGGCTTTGAAAATTTGTTCTTTCTACAATCTACAAGTGAATCTAGCATTCAATTCAGAATAATTCTGATAATACAGTTTGATTTTTCAGTATGTATATTATAAGCTTTGCTTGTTAATGGATTTCAAAAACTACAAAGAGAAAGAGCAAACAACATATAGAAAGACAAATACAGCGATAGCGTTTCAGGGCACATCATTTAGAGCTTGTGGATTCCTGATCTCAGTGTTAGTTATTGAAGTGGTTGTTGGCTTCTTTAGCAACAATGAAGAAAGCAAAGACATCTGAAGATATCAGTGCAACTTAGAACATTTTAAATAATCCATCACTTGGAATTTCCAATTGGCCAATAATGAACATGTTAAAAACTTCCTATTTTAATGGAGGTTTTCAAATGTTATGTCAAAGCAATTCAGACAATTAATAGTGTTTCATTTCTGGATCAATACTTACTTCTAGAGCTGAAATAAATTTGTCATTGCCACTCAGCTGAACCCCAAATCACATGGGCTGATTCTGGGTTGAGAGATCTGACAGTTATGTAGCAGTTAATCATGGTGTGTGGAAAATCCCCACTATTTGATAGGTTGTAACTCTCTACATGGCTTCAGAGGGGGATATCATCCGCATCTTATGGCATCTCACTGTTTAGGAGCCAGAAGATTGCCCTTTAAGTATTTTTTTAGGGTAGAGGAATTGAAAACTTATATTTGAAAGCCAGATTTGAATTTGTTGGTAGATTACTACAGATGCTGACTGCAGCCAGGAAATCAGAAGACATTTACTTCTTGGGAGGAGAGCAATGACAAATCCTGATAAAATAGTTAAGAGCAGAGACACCACACTGACAACAAAGGTCTGCATAGTTAAAGCAATGGTATTACCCGTAGTAACCTACGGCTGCGAGAGCTGGACCATAAGGAAAGCTGAGCGAAGGAAGATAGATGCTTTTGAACTGTGGTGTTGGAGGAAAATTCCGAGAGTGCCTTGGACTGCAAGAAGATCAAACCAGTCCATACTCCAGGAAATAAAGCCAGACTGCTCACTTGAGGGAATGGTATTAAAGGCAAAACTGAAGTACTTTGGCCACATAATGAGAAGACAGGATACCCTGGAGAAGAGGCTGATGCTAGGGAAAGTGGAAGGCAAAAGGAAGAGGGGCCGACCAAGGGCAAGATGGATGGATGATATTCTGGAGGAGACAGACTTGACCTTGGGGGAGCTAGGGGTGGCAACAGCCAACAGAAAGCTCTGCCATGGGCTGGTCCATGAAGTCACGAAGAGTCGGAAGCGACTGAACGAATAAACAACAGCAAGTGTCCTTACAGATTCCAACCCAAAACATTTGAGGAATAATACTATTCAAGCTTTCTAAAGGTATTAACTACCTTGAACTATTTCAGTAAGATTTATGTAGCCTTTTTACCTGCACCTTGTTGAACACAATATTGTGCTCTCTCTTGCTGAATTGGCTTGTTCAAAATGTAAAGCACCAGTGCTCAACAAATTCGATTGTTTTCCAGTGTGCTTTCTAGAATAGTCTAAAGATAGAAGTTGAATTGAGTCATTGAAACAAATGGAAAGATAAAAGGATTTGGTGCTTAAAGGATTGTAATAGGTTCTTTCCATTAAATATAAATGATGCAGAATGTTATGAGGAGCTATAGGCCATGGGCAAGAATGGGCTGTTTTGAAAGAATGATAAATTTACAGGAATTCATACCTGTTTAATAGTGTTTTTTGAACCTACTTATGTATCTTGTAAAAGAATAAGGTATATTCTCTAACAATTGGACCGTTTATAAAATAAGGGAATGTTGCTTATTTTATCAGTAGAAACTTTTAAAGGATGGGAAGCATTGTATTAGCATGTTGTGGCCTTCATTCTGGAGCCTGATGGTTCTGAGTGTGGCCTAGATGGCCGCTTGGTTTATATGACAACAATCTGAAGAGGAATTGCTTCTTCAGAAAGCAAAACCATAAGAAAGCAAATACCTAGTTCTAAACTCCTTATAACATCCCTACCTATTGACTATGCCAATAATTGTTCACTATTATTTTACAGAACACTACCATTCGTGCCATTAGATCTGGATAATCAACAATCTTCTTGCAATACTTTGTTGGACTTGTCACAATTAATGAGATACTTCTATTTTGCATATTTAGTGCTGTGGTTTGATGTAATTGACCAAGTGTGGGGAGGGAATGGGGAGGGTTATAGAATAAATATTGATGTGTATAGTTTTATGTTTTATGAAAATAATTAAATATATAATAATAATAATAATAATAATAATAATAATAATAATTTTAGTGCCATTAGATGCAGTTGACTGCAAAATAAAACACAAGAGCATATTGATAGAGCTAGAGACTTTTGAGGAGGTGGGGGAAAAGAGGGATTCAAGAGGCAGCTGGACAACCATCTGTCAGGGATGCTTTAGGGTGGATTCCTGTACTGAGTGGGGGGTTGGACTCGATGGCCTTATTAGGCCCCTTCCAACTCTACTATTCTATGATTCTAGGGATAGCTAAAGGTCTATTTTTCATAAAGAGATGCTACTGGGAATGAGTGACACGAACAATGTGCAAAGAAAAGAATGAAATTCCACAGAATCTTGATGCTGTTTATTTACATAATCTTAATTTCTAAAAATCTGAATTAATTTTGGTGGGTAAGTCTGGTTAGTCATTTCAACATTCTTGTTGTTTTTAAACAATGAGTGCCACGTGGCAGGCAGTGTTGATGGTTTCTGCCCTCTGAATGTGGAAGGCTTGATCCTGGCCATATTTTTCTTTACTAAGATTAGTAGTAAACTCCAGGGACACAATCCAGTTCCCAAAAGCCTATCTACTCCCCTCTGGAGCAGGAGCAACTTATATCATGTGGGGAAGAAGGGTTGGATGAAGTTATAGGAGGTGCACACTGGTCCATTGCTGGTATCCAGTGTACGAAGGTGGAGGGGGACAGTAGACAAATACAGTTCTGCCTGTGGATGGACTAGAATCTGACAATTGGGGTGAGTTGTAAAAAAGCAAATACTTTCCTATAGGAATAACCATAGCTGTGATTGATATGATTTGGGCCAGTTTTGTGAGATCTGAAAATGTTACCCTAGTTATATAATGAATTGGCTACTGGACAATTTATTCCCATAGTGTGGTTTTACTGTTAAGACAAGAAGAAAAGAAAAAGCACACAATAGTCAGCTATTTTTTATTCAATATATTTTGCACCCTTTTGGAATGCAATCCAGATATCAAACATGTATCCTGCAGCAACTTTTAGCATGACAGTCTAAGGTTTACCATGCTTGTAGCGAATTCTTCAGTAGCGAATTCTTAG
Source organism: Elgaria multicarinata webbii (assembly GCF_023053635.1). Lineage (NCBI taxonomy): Eukaryota > Metazoa > Chordata > Lepidosauria > Squamata > Anguidae > Elgaria > Elgaria multicarinata. Next base: position 111,587,278 of record NC_086173.1, on the reverse strand, counting down.
TTCTTGATTTTCCAAAAAAACAAAAACAAAAAACAAACCCACATTCAAAGTGCACATATATTTTGAAAAACACCTCAGTGCCTTATCCTAGTAGTCTAGATAACTGACTGACACAGACACACACACAGAGAGAGAGAGAGAGAGTAGAAAATCTAGATTTATGGACATTCATATATCTTGTATGTGTGGTGACTCCAGTGCCCAGTTGGCTCTCCTCTGCCAAGGTCTGCCTACAAAAGATTTCCTATTCACTTCAATGGAGGGAGAACTGCTGCATTCGCAAAGGAATTCACACATGCCTTCTACACTGAAGTGAAAGGGGTCTTCTGTTTGACTTAGTAGTCCAGGTACGTATATGGAGCTCTGGATGGAGGAATAAAGCAATTAATACAGATTAGGTAGGGCAAATCTATCCTCCAGGCAGGGGTAGGCCACATTCAGTACTGAGAGCTTCCTTTCACAGACTCATGTGAGAAATGCACTCTTCCCATTCTTTGAACTTAAGCTTCTAACCTTGTGATTAAATAACTAATGCAAAAAATGCAATACTAATAAAGGTGATTGGAAAAAAATGTAGTTCATTTTATTTCAACTCCAACACGATTTTTGTTTCTGAGTTCCAATGCAAAGATTTTTCAAGATCAAGATGTTGCAAAAAAAAAATTCAACGTATTCTGCAACTGTATTTGGGCAGTTACATTATTAGATGTAAATAAAATAGGCAGATAAGGTGTGGCCCTCTGCCTCCAAATCAGTTTTTAGTGTTAGTATTTTAACCACGAAGCGGCGATGGGGGTGGGGAGCTATTTCTCAGTAGTCATTCAAGCCTATGAACTGTGCAAAGGAATGTAGTTTCATAGGGTGTGTAGTGGGTATTCAGTGACTTCCCTGATTTAGAGACAATCTGGAAAGCTTGTATTGTCAGTGTGTCTTTTCACAGTGTTTTGGAAGAAAACAGTTTGTTTAAGCTTTTCTGCTATCTGACTTGTATTTTCCATAAGAATGGCATGCCTTTGAGTTTAAAAGCAAATTATCGTTTTTGCCAGAACATTTCTTTAAAACTAAAAATGTGTTACAGTTGACAATGGCATTCATATTCTTTGTGAATTTCATGTGAAATTGCCGCAATTATAATATTGTACAAGTAGCATAATACTCTTATTACAGTATAATCCCAATTAATGCACAACTCCCAGTAAGCCAAAAGTCTGCTGCAACTTTAGTTGATATGCTTTTCTTTTTGTGTAAAAAAGAAACAATGTTTTGCATGCTATTAACACTTCTTTGATAAAGATGACTATTCAGTATTCAGAATGATTATGTAAAGATGTGGAATGGATCCAGAAAAATTCCTGCTGTGCAGTTAGACTGGACCAAAGTTTGTATTTAATGGACTTAGATTAATTTTATTGCTTAGGCTGAGTTTAATGGTTGTATTTAAAGAACACATTAACTTGCTTTTGTGGGAAACAGTTGCTCTATGTGAGAATGTTTTGAAGCATAATCACATCAAAGGTGAAGTAGAAGCAAGTTATCCAAGGATGTCTTTAATGTATGTGTAGAAACAAGGTTAAATCATAGGACAAGCCTTGTTGCAAGTGTGGACCTAAGGGCAGAAGCTTGGAAAACCTTTGGTTTGCAGGAGTCAAGTTTGTGCCACCATTCTCCATTGGTGGTTGTTCAGAGAATTTTACACTTCTTATGAGATTAATTATTATCTGTTCTGCCAAGCCACTTTACCAAATTTTAATTCAGTTGTGATACTGCACATAAGGGAAAAAGTTTTTTCAAATATTCTCTGTGTGAGAGAAATTCTATATTTTAATATTATGGTGTTTTTATTTTTAAAAAAGACACTTAAAACAGTAACAGACATATTAATCAGGATTTAAAATATATCATAAAACATGGTTTTAATATTATATTTGGGATGGGGGCTGTATGTTAGGTATAAGCAGTCAAACACACATTCTGGATCTGCTCCATTGTCTGGAGAATAGAGCAGCTTTAAAAAATGCAGAATTTGGCCTTATTTATAACAGACCATACTTAAAACACACTAACTAATACCACATTAAACTGCAACCATTAACATGGCATTATGGCATTATAGTTATATCAAGTGGAGTTCAAAGTCTTAGACTTTGAGGTTCTAAATGTGGCCTTAAAATACTTGAAAAATGACTATAATTTAAAAAGGCATGGTTAAGTTTGTGTTAATGTTGATGTGACAGATCACATCACACTGTTGATGTGACAGATGGGAGCATTCCCATTACTATGAACTGCAGCCCAGCTGTTATGGTAAGGGTGAGTGGATGTAATGACTATGAAGCAAAAACTATGGGCAACTTTTAGCTATTAGCCTTCAGTCCAAGGCCTTAGGTAGACCTAAGGGTTATGCCAGGATCGTCCCTGCCTGCTCCCGGGATATCCTGTGTGTCATTTACATGAACAGGGATGACCCCGGGACGATCCCGGAATAAACCTTAGGTCTAGCTAAGGCCCAACAGGCCACAATGATACCCACCTGTTTGGATTGGGTGAAAATGAATGTGAAGCTTCAGGATCTTATTGCTAAACATCTGGCATCCAGGCTCCACTTGGTGTGACTACCAGTGTGATTATCTGTGCCAAATTAGTGATGTGGTTTTTCTTTAAAATTTTGAATTGGAAAATGGTCCAGAAAATTTCCCAGTACAAATTTGCACAGGGAAAAATCCAGTTGCATCAGAAAATGTTCTGATGTCATGGAGTGATCCAATTTAGCATATTTATTTTACTTGTATTTAGTAAACAATGCAAAAAAAAAAAAAAAGACCATTTGATTATTGCTTTTTTTTTGTCCCGATACATCACAGGCATTTGATCTGAAATATATGAGGGAAGATTAAAGCACAATTAATATTCTGGTTTTCACGTAACAATAACAAACCATGACCATTTTGAATATCTAACCCCTATTCAGGGGTTGCTATATGGACACTATATGTTAATTTTGGGTTAAACAACCCACAGTTAGTTAAATTACAATTAGTAGTTAGGTTAATGATTTGCTACCGTTATGTGTAAACAGCCACAATGCTATTTAAATGTTATATTATGTAGAATTTTTTACTGGAATACTTGTAAAAATGTAAAGGCAATAGCATATACTTCCCTTATGTTATTTAAATTTAAAACAACAACTACGAAGGCACTGAAAACTGTTGACACACTAACATCAATTCTCACATACTTGCTAGAGATAATCGCCTGACAAACATTAATTACAACTTTGAACCTGCTAAGCTTGCCTAATATTGTATTATCTATTGGCATACATTCACTTTTATTAATAGAAAATATCTTGTGGAAAAATAAAGCATTGTAAAAGAAATTCTCTTTTGGATAATTTCCCACCCCACATCACTGGGCCAAATATGTTGATCCAAGATTGGCCTTTCTTCTCACATATGAACTTACAAATGAAGCTTATTTGTTATTTTGACAGGATGCGCTATCATAATAGCATAAACTGACAATGAGGAAAGCAATTACTTACACTGGAAGTCTAAGAAAACCAAAGAAGGGCAGGTCTATGTTTTGTAGGGAACTCTCAAAAGCACAAGTACAACACATTATCTAAAGAGAATTTTTTAATGTCACAACTATACACTTTTCCTAGTTTTCATTTTGATTCACTCAATCTTAGCATGGTAGGTAGTGCACAGCTCAATTATTGCAATTTCTATTGTAACTGAATGCCACTTTTGGAGTGAGTTGTGATTTGTTCACACTTGTGCTCCTTTGTAAAAATGCAAATTAACCTTTTGTTAATGGCTTTATAATCCAGTTTTCCCCCTCTTGCGCAGCAAATATTACCTTAGACAAATAATCTCTAGTAGGAGACGTGCACAGTGAAAGCACTGTACATCTGTGCAGTTTGACGTGGCCTTAAAATACCTGTTAAGTGACAGGCTAATGTGTCAGAAAATGTAAGCTCTTATATGTATTCTACCAGAGTCAATAAATCCAGATGCAATTACTGTTTCTGAATAGTTGCTTCATATAGAATATCGCTATGTATGTTTTTCTGGACTTCTTTAAAATGAGAGGAATGTTTAAAAAGGGCACCTCTTTTTCCACTAATATTTCCCCCCATGATGGTCTTGAAAAACAGATAATGCAAACAGGGGTCTCTTAACTGAAGATAATAAACAAACAAACAAACAAAATAATGAAGATGTGCTGATTTAAACAAGCTAAGGATCTTGAACCATTGTTCTTGGTATTTTCTTCAAATGCATTCTGTGTGCGTGAAAGTTGTTTACCTTTGATATTAATAGTGGTAGATGTAATGTGCAAACTGTAAAAAGGCCAGAAAAGGAATGTGAGAAGTCAGAATTGCTCCAATAATGAGCTGATCATTACCAGTACTAAAAGGAAGGTGGGTTTCTGATATAACCATTTGTTACTTAATCCCTGGGGGAAAGTGCAAGCACAAACAAATCATGACCCACAAGGCAGCAGGCACAGCAAATGTCTAGTTGTACAAGGCGACACACGCCACTTTTAATATGGGATTCTGGAGTTTGCAAAAGTAGTACTAGGGCTGGATCTTGAGGTCTTTCCCGGCTCTCCACATTTAGGATATAATCAGAACAGTCTTGAAAATTACTTCTTAGAGCACACCTACTTTCAAATCTGTCTTCTTGCCTGTGTCCACCCCTCTATGTGTATCCCTTCCAGCTTCTACCCAACTTTCATCTATCATCTTCCTCTGTCTTTCTCTTAATTGTCCACCCCATGCAGCCCAATGAAAAGTACTAATTTTCACCATTTTTAATCTTGAAAATGTTACATCAGGACTGGATTAGTGTAGGTGGCTGGTCTTGATCTTGCCCCTTCATTTTTATGAATGGGGAAAACATTTTAGATGACTTCCATTGCCAAGTAAAATGATAAATGACCCCTTTTAAATACCAGTAATCGAATATAGAACTAAGAGGGAATGCATTACTTCCATTGTTATAACTTAATACTATTATTTGCTGATATAAAGAGCTTTCACCTGCAGTTCCCCACCACAAATGTCTGCTGTGAAAAAAATAACTGACTCCATAAGTTATTTTAATTCAACATTTCTTAAAAGTTTGCTGTAATGCAGACGCTGTTCTACATAAAAAGGAACCAGAGGAAGATGTGTCAGTTAAAGGTTAGTGGGGAAATGCCACAGTTCAGTCCACGGTGATGAGCAATAAGGCTAGAAAACTGTCTCATTCCAGGTATAGGAATGAAAAAGCTCACCAGTGGTGTTTATGAAAGCATTTAATCTATCTATCTGAAACATATAACTTGTTTAAAATGATATTTTATGTGTACCAGTTGTTGCAATAATGTCCATCAGTTTTCAGACATCTGAAACAGTTCAGGCAAACAGCAATTTACTTCAGGATGGACAAAATAATAATAATAATAATAATAATAATAATAATAATAATAATAATAATAATAATGATGATGTACATCTCAAGGGTATCATTCAGTTACTAATGACAACACATGTTACTAGGCATTTTTATCTCATTTTCTTCAGCGTGATTATTGCATTTCAGAGTAATATCTTGTTAAGAAATATTTAGGGAGTTGCATGCCAGTTTGAAGTAAATGAATACTACAGACATGAGTGGTAAGGATAAATAGATTTAGAAGTGCACAGACAAAGGAAGCTCATACTATATTTCATAATTAGATCTGTGTATATAATATATAGATGGTAAAGTAAGAGAGTAAAATTTCCATGCTTAAATAATAGATGCAGCCTCTTTCTATGGTGTCATGATAGTAACCGTGTTCCTTTTGTTTTCCAATGCACCAAACACATAACCAGTGGCACGGGTTGGTATGATTCCCAACATTACCTTCAATATCAGAGGTAGTGTGCCTATGTACACCAATTGCTGGAAAATATGGTCCTACTTGTGGATTTCCCACAGGCAGCTGGATAGCCACTGTGTGAAGAGAATGCTGGTCTAGAAAGGCCTTTGGTCTGGTCCAGCATGGCTCTTCTTACATTCTTAAGAATGCTTTATCAAGGGAAATATTTTTATATTAAAATATTGGCAGCCTTGAATGCAATTTTTTGGGATATAAATAAATCCTAAGAAAAAAGGGATATTAAAAATAAATAAAACAAATCCTTAGTAAAAGCTGCTTGGTTCAACATTTTATGCCACAGCACCGCAAAGGAGCATGTAATTTCACTCCAAGTGTTTTTTGTTAACTTGCAAAAATGTTTTCCTTAAAAAAGAGTTACGAAACTTGTTGGGAATCAAACCAACCTCTGCAACTATCTTTGTGTTTGGTCTCTTTTTCTCAGCTTAATTGATCCCCAGTTGATGTGTCCCCATCCACACGCGGAGTTCCTACATGGGCAGGCTTCCCTTTTCACTTCAATACATGTGTGTGTGTGTGTGTGTGTGTGTGTTCATTTCTGTGTAAGGAGTTAAAGTATTGTGATATTTGTTTTTCTAAAGGGAAAGCCATGAATGTACCGCATGTCTTGAATTTTACTGCCATGTAGTTAGTTGCTCAAGCTAATATCAGAAACATCATCAGATCTCTTTTGGGTGAATGATTTAGTTGAATGACTGGCTCTTTACTTAATTTCATATTTTCATTGTTGTATTTATTGTTTTGGTTGCTATTTTATTGTTTTGATGGGTGTTTTTTTTAAAAATAATTGTACACTGCCTCGACAGCAACTTCCAGTTCAGTGGTGTATAAATACTTTCTTCCTCTTCCTCCTCCTCCTCCGCCTCAATCATTTAAAGTTGGACATTGCAAGGTAGAAAGACCAAATATTTGGGAAATGGGACACTGTATTTAGCTTGAAAGTGAAATAATATATTATATATACATATATATATTCCCCAGATCCTATATGCACCTGGCCCAGGAACTGTTTAAAGTTTTGCTCCTGTGATAAAGCAGGACAGAATACAAGCTCAAGTCAGATAATTAAAGGGACAGAATGAATATACACTACTGCTGAGTCTAATATAAGGATGAGACATTTGCTATTTTTAGAAACAGAAACTGTGCTACATTGATAATTAAGAGATGCTGGAAATATTGTATACGGCACGTTTGCTCTTGAAGACAGTGAATGCCAGGTGCATATAGGGTCTGGGGAATTGATATTTTATAGTTATGGGCCACCTGTTAAGTACTCCTATGAGTGACTAGAAATGTTGGCTTAACTAAGTTACTGGTATTGTCAGGTGGTTAATTTGGTATTGCCAGTAGGCCTATAGGCAAAGATATTTAAATGCAGGTGTGTTCTTTTCAGCTTATTAGCTTAACATCTCTTAGTCATGTTCACCATCTGGTTTCAGAGTAAAAAACAAAGAACCCCCAGCACTGCATAGTTATTTAATACACATTGCTACTGTGAATAGATTCCATTGTTTCTATTCTCTTACAAATACTGATAGCACAACTTTATCAAGGGTGAGAGCATTCATATATCCAGATTTATTCATTTATAAAACGTATTTTGCCTTTCTAACTAAAGAGTACTCAAGGTGCTATACAAAGATTTCAAAAACCTCGTGAAATCATATGTAGATTTCATATGTTCATTTTTCAGAAAGAAAATAAAATTATGGTGCAGTGGTAGAGCACATGCTTTGCATGCGAACAGTCCCAGATTAAATCTCTTGCATCTCTAGGCAGGGCTGGGGGACTCTTTATTTATTTGTTGTTTATGTTCTTTCATTTCTATCCTGCGCAATAGCCAAAGCTATCACAAAAATTAAAGTCACAAGGTACAGCATAAAATATAAAATGGAAGCTTAAAACCATAATATAAAAGTACAATTGGAATAAAACTTGGCTGCAATGCAGATTTACAGATTTAAAATACAGATTTAAAACACTCCTGTGCTAGCATAGAGCAGGGTTGAGGAACTTTTCCCCATCTACAGCCATATTCTCTTGAGGTAATCTGTTGGGGGACATGCTGGTATTGAGTATAACCAGAACTAAGTGGGTTGTGTGATGCCCTTTCATTTCTCCCTCTCTCTCTGCCATCCCTTTCATCTACGACCCTGTTCAGAAGACACCTTAAACCACGGCTTTAGCCATGGTGAATAAAGCAAAAAGCTTTATTCACTGTGGCTAAAGACATGGTTTAAGGTGTCTTCTGAACAGGGCCCACTAAAACATTAATAGTTTGTTGTGAATAGAAAAGCCTTAATTTCTTTTTTTTTCTTTTTAAAAAAATTGTTCGCAATGAGCCAAAACTAAATGGAGTTGTATACTAGCAACTGAACATCACGATGAACAGTATCTAGATAAGTTCTCTTGTCAATGGAACAAGGAAAGGTCAATTCCTCCTCTTTCCAGCTGTCACCTTGTTAATTTATTTATTTATTTATTGCTTTTTATACCACCCAATAGCTGAAGCTCCCTGTGCGGTTCATAAAAATTAAAACCATTCAAAGTATAAAACAAACAGTATAAAAGCATGATATAAAATACAATATAAAAACACAACCAGGATAAAATCAGCAGCAGTGAAGAAATACAAATTTAAGATACAAATTTTAAACAGCAAAGTTAAAATTAAGTTTATAGACTGTTAAAATGCTGAGAGAATAAAAATTTGGCATCTAAAAGGAATAAAACCTGGCATCTAAAAGAGTATAGTGTAGGTGCCAGGCAAACCTCCTTAGGGAGCTCATTCTACAGCCGAGGTGCCACAGCAGAGAAGGCCCTCCTTCTGATAGCTACCTGCCTTACTTCCTTTGGAAGGGGCTCACGGAGAAGGACCCCTGAGGATAACCTTAGGGTTCAGGTAAGTACATATGGGAGGAAGTGATCCTTCAGGTAGCCTGGACCCAAGGCATTTAGGGCTTTGAATGTTAATACCAACATTTTGACTTGGGGCCCAGACATGGACTGGCAGCCAATGAAGCTGGAAAAGGACTGGCGTGATGTGGTCTTTTGGCCAGACCCTGTTAGTAAACATGCTGCCCTGTTTTGTACCAGCTGAAGTTTCCAGACCGTTTTCAAAGGCAGCCCCACGTATAACGCATTGCAGTAATCCAAATGGGAGGTTATGAGAGCATGGATAACTGTAGCTAGGCTACTTCCGTCCAGAAAAGGGTGCAGTTGGTATATGCTGATAAAAGGTGCCCTTTGCCACTGAGTTCACCTGTCCCTCAAGTGACAGTTCTGGATCCAAGGACACCCTCAAACTACTAACCCAATTCTTTAGGGGAAGTGCAACCCTGTCCAAAACAGGGTGAACATCACCTAGCCGGACAGATGAACCACCAGAGGACAGGGATCCTCCAGAATATTGTGTTGTGTCAGCAGATTTGCACTTATGTGAAGTTGTATTTCACCACATATATCTTCAAGTAGAATGTCAGGTGCATGATTTGTAACTACATGAACAGATTTTGAAATGAGTGAAAAACGCATAGCAGGATTTACACAAATGATTGAACTTTATGACACGTATTTAAACTAGTCCTAAATATTGGTGTATCATTGGTGTACATTACGATATCATTGGTGTACATTATGTAACATTATGGCTTCTTGATCTAGCTGCTTAGCATTAATTGGTTATGGCCTTCATCCTAGGCTCTTTTCGGCTGATGCGGAATATCAAAAATAGTCCCAGTGACTTGTATTGATCTTGGCACACTTAAGTCAGTTTAAGTGCACATATTTTGGTTTAATTGGTTTATAGATCACAAGGTTAGAATTATACACATGTTTGCTTTGATCTTTTGAGGTTGTTGATATTCAAATCTGGGGCTGAAGGATAATTAATGGACTGCCTATCTCATCAGACCTTGCCATCACATGCAGCTACTGGGTAAAGCCCCCTTGCTAGATCTACACTGCTGCTTTATAGCAGTACTAAAGTGCACTGATAACCGTTGGGGCACAATTTACATTCCTTATACCGCGTTGATAGTGTTATATCCTGCTTTTTATTCCACATTCATAATGAATTGACACAAGGTGTAGTTCTGGCCCTGGATCATTGTGCACTATAACAAGAAGTTTCTGGGGTACTATATGATATGACCTTATAAAACATTGGTGTGATTGTGCTTACTAACAAACAACCTCCTCCTCCTCCTCCTCCTCCTCCTCCTCCTCTTATTCTTGTTCCCTCTTGCACATACTGCAGCTCACAGGGTCTTGTAAAAAGAACTGTCACTCAGAGTTTTGTTGTTTTCTTAAGTGGTCAGCTTGGCCAATTCAGTTGGCAGAAAGCATCACTCCCTGCAAAGGCAGATATGTGTTTGGATCCCATGTGTTGTGGAAGTAGCATACTGATCTCAGTAGGGTGACAGGGCCTGCCTAGTCTCTTGAGCAATTTCTTCTGCTTGGTGAACAGAACAGAACTGACAAGCTACAGCGCAGAGCCACTGCAATGGAGAACATTTGCAGAAGGTGGCTCTTGCTACCGTATTGCTTTTAAAATTGTAGCAGGTCTGTATGTGGCTCTAGCCTTGATAGCCAAGAGGAGCAATACGGTTAGGAAACAAACGCATAAGGGAGACCCATATTTCCCCCCCCCACACACACAGATAGAATGTACTGTACTCAGCAGTGTCTGAATTCTCTTAACCTTTCATTGTCTTGCCTTAGTCGTGCCCTCCCCCCCCCCCCCGCTCCAAATGCTTTTATTACAAAGCTAATTCCTTTGCGTTTTAAACTTGGGGAGCAGGGTGTGTGTGGGGGGGGGGAGATCAGTTTGTTTGTTTTTAAGAAGAGGAAGGAAAACATGGTATTTGGGGAGCTAAATACCATGTTTTTTGCTCTTTTACCTTTACCTTTACCAAAAAGTTAAATAAACACTGTTTGCATTTGTTCTGTGTATTTGCTATTTTGAATACACATTTCTATATATGTATATTATTACATGAGCTAGATTAGCGTTTCTGTGTAATGTAGTTTTAGAGTGAGATCTTTATATACACAAACATTTGGAAATGCATTCATAGGAGCTAATAATTGCACAAGAAGCTATGTTGATGCTAGATGGACTAAAATCAATTACACAAACTTAAATTCAGGGAAAGCAGTTTCTCATTTCTCAGTGAAACAATATTTTACTATGATTAACAAAACAGCTTTAAATAAAGATAAGCATATCTTTTAATGTAAATAAATATCTTTATGTTTATTTTTGTTTTGTTTTTTCTGTTTTTGTTTTTAATGAAGGACATTTAGCTATAGATTATAGTGCATCATTGTCTGCTCACATGAAAAAACTACTATGAATCAGTCCACATACAGTTTATGCGTCTGACAGCTCTGAAACAACTGTTGGGCTTATAAGGATACTGTACACAGATCTGATAAGCTGGGAAATAAGAAAAGCTGCCAAGAATATGTTCTTACATCGGCCATCAGAAAGCTTGGACACAAGAGTCTTAATACTTCAGAGGACAGACTGGAGAACTTAATGTCCCCATTTTGTTACAGCAAAGACCCACTAGATGCTCCAGAAAAATGCTGGTGGAAGATGAATTTCCCATCATCCCCTGGCAGCTTCACAAAAAGACTCTTCCAAGGTGGGGGACCCTGCTGAATAATAATAATAATAATAATAATAATAATAATAATAATAATAATAATAATAATATAAAATATTAATCTTATGAACTGCTCATAGGTTCAGAAATACTTGTCCCAAAGCCTTTCTGTCTCAGTCCAAATGCTTTGCTGCTGCTATTCCAGTACAGCTGCTTCCTGCAAAACAGTTTGCACCATTCTGAGGAGTGAGGCTTTTCATTAGCACAACTGCAGAAGGAATGACATAATCTCATACATCTTTTTGTGTATGTCGCAGGTTTGGATTGGTTGATGGTGGCTAGGATGACAGAGTCATTTCCCTTTTCTCTAGGAACGATGCCTTTAGCTGCACTTAACAGACAATCCCTAGGTTGGACCCCAAATATTTAATAACTTCTGCACTCTCTTTGGAACTTGCAGGGTATATATTTGTTTAGTTGAATATGGTATATGATCAACCTTTTCAGGTGTGTTTGAGGTTTGACTTCAATCATAGTGATGAAATCACCATCGGATCCATTTTAGCAGATCATTTAAAGCCAGCATTTTTATCTTATTGTTTGAAATCCTAAAAGATAGCAAGCATAGCCCAGCATTGGATTTATTTTTAACAGATCATTTTATACTTAGCCTGTATATAATCCTTCAATTGTGTTTGCATTTATATGGCACATCTAATGTGAGAGTACTTTATTTTGTTCAACTTAATCTTCTTTATAAAACCCCACATGATGATTGTTATTTAGCACGTAAGAATCTGAACTTTTCCTGGTCAGGCTGTGGCTTGAAAGTACTTGGTACAGCAGCTTTGCTGAAGAAAAACAGGTCTCAGTCTGAGCTGTTGTACAGATGGGAGACCACTTGAGAATCCTATATTGACCACCTTGAGTACTATAGAAGGAGAAAGGTTGGATACCCACCCTCTAGTTTTTCTTAATTAATTACTTATTTAATCACTTCAGGATTTAACACTGGACATATGTACGAAACTTTCCCCTTAAACTGCATGGGTCTGGTGATTCTGACTGATGATAAAACTCTGGGAGTGGATTCAGATACACATTTGACAAAATCTGACTGATACATCAGTAGAAACGCAGGTCAGGGAATAGGGATGCAATATCTCTTGGATGCTGTCATACTCCCCTTGAAGACTGCCTCATATCTCGGAGGTAATATATAGCCATCAGGACTAGTAGCCCTTGATAGTGTTATCCTCCACTGATGAGTGTCTAACTCCAACTAGACTCACAGTTGTGGCTAGTAGATTGGTTACTATGTATGGTTCAGCTAGGAATATGTACCTGGAAACTTGTTTCCTCAATCATAATGCCCCTAACTGGATTGAGGTGCCAGTAATGAGATAGCAGTACCATGTGTGAATGCTTGTAAATCATTGCAGATGGTGGAACAGTGACCAGCCCCATTACCATTAATGTTTCTTTGCCATGTGGTTAGTAAATATACTATTAGGATAAAATCAGTGGCTCTTGATTGGGCTAATCTGGAATTAATTTTGTTGGCCATCTGTATGTACCCACAAAACGTACAATGCCAAAAAAAAAAAAAAAAATAAGCAAGTGTTGCATCGAACTTTTTTCTAATTTGCAGTTGATGTTCCAGTCCTGTTTCTGAGCAAGGCAGCTGTTTGTTTTACACAAGAGCACATCTTAACGTCTAGCCAAGAGGCAGCATTTTTGTTAGCTTCAACTGCAGCTGTTTGCCTACTTTCCTGAATCAATGAAATGAAGTGGTGGTGGCACTGCTGAGAACTGAGATTAGGAATGAGAAAAAAGAATTGATTTTTTCAAAAAACCATAGGGGTTGTTTCTGAGGTGTTTTTTAAAAAATTGCTTAAATGTCTGTCCCATATAATAGATACTTTAAAATAGTTATTTCTATATATTATAAAATATTCAACTATAAGCACATATATACCCATAAACCAACCTGGCATCCTCCAAACGTGTCTTCTTGTTTGCACATAATAATCTTACTGATTGGCTGGCAACTGATTTGTAGTTGATTAACCATTTTCTTTGAACTGACCTAATCAATAATTAAATCTAAATACATTTGTATATAGCCAGAATATCAATGTATTATAGATATTGAAGGAAATATAAGATGCCATAGTTCTGAGAACAATCTGTGTGTGCATGTATGTGTGTGGTAAAAGCCCTACTGCCTTGTGTCAGCCAGGGCAGAAGGTAGAGGATGGTTTTCCTCTGATAGTTTTATTTCATTTTTAACTTTACCTTGAAATTTCTAGTTTTTTAAAAGCTAATTTAGCTCCAAAATTCCTTTAACCTGTAGTTGCACTAATTAAAAATTATCACCACCAATTAACGTTTGCCCTCACTGATTAATCAACTAAGATTACAATCCTGTACCCACTTATCTGGGAATAAGATCCATTTTACTCAATGGGCCTTGCTTTTAAGTAGACATGTATAGGATTGCACTGTAAAGAATTAATGAATAGGTTTAATGAATAAGCATTTATATCATGCACCTGTGTGTATGTTTCCTGCTTCAGTTTAGACTTGACTGTGCATTGGCATTTATTTACTTTTCCTCTGTTCCTTGGCGCTCCCATGAAAAAACTTGCCAGCTTTTACAAGTCTCAGCCAACTTGATTGTTGTAAGTTTGTCTACCATTGAACAAAGTACCATAACAAGCCACTTAGGAGTGTAGCAGAGAGAGCCTTTTAAAAATATGCTCAGAGACATTAGATGCAGCGATTTCCATATTTTGCCTGGGGAGATGAAGGCTTGTAAGCCCTGAAGTGCTAATGGCATGCCAGCCAAAGGAGGAAACAAAATGTTAACTCCATCATCAGTGAAACTGGTTTTCTCAGGAAGGCAGAGACCAATGTACTTACTGTCATTATGATACTGGACCACATCAGAATTGTTCTGCATGATTTAGGGCATATGCTTCCTCTATGAAAAGAACAGCATTACACTGTCTCAGGCTGCCATTAATGGGTAGGTTATAAAATGCAAAATCACTAACCAGCCTATCAAAATCGCACTGGTGGTTTTATAATATTCCCACATTATGGACAGTTATAGTACTCTGTGAGCTTTCTGTGACTATTTTTATGTTTCTTTTACCTTGGCAATGAAAGTGTAATGGAATGGGTGCACTGGCAATAAATTTACAGCTGTTCTCCTGATATTTGTGCCACCATCAGCACCTTTCTGCAGAATAAGAGCCAAATTACACAGATCTGCCAGGGCATGGTTACCCACCTTCACATGGTCAGCTCACCATGCTGTAGTGTTAACACTTATAACTGAAACTTTGTTACTTAAGTGCCAGCAGCAAGTAACTGACCATCTACCTTTATCCTGGTCATCTCTTGTAGTGTCCCTGAAGAAGCATCATGCTGAAATGAATTGGGTGCATTCTACATCATAAAATAAAATGGTTTTATGCGGAGCGTCATTTTGAAGCTCCAGCTTGGCTTTCAGATTTTTTCGTCTCCCCATCCTCCTAGTTTTTCCATGAAGAAGCTCTTCATTGATGGATTTTTGGAGGAAGTGCCTTGCTGAAAACTGCTGAAAAGGGAAAAATATATCTAGGCAGTATTGCACCACTCTCTGCCCACCATATAGAATCATAGAATAGCAGAGTTGGGAGGGGCCTACAAGGCCATCTAGTCCAACCCCCTGCTCAATGCAGGAATCCACCCTAAAGCATCCCTGACAGATAGGATCTTAGTTGAAACTTATTTTTCTGGACTTGATTCCTACCCCCCTTGGTAACTGGAAGCAAACGTCTCTGAAGTTCTTCACACAGCACATAGTTAAACTATGGAATTCACTACTGCAAGATGTGATGATGGCCACCAATTTTGATGGCTTTAAAAGGGGGTTGAATACATTCCTGGAGGAGAAGGCTATCAATGGCTACTAGTTCTGATGGCTATGCACTACCTCCAGTATCAGAGGCAGTAACCCTGTGTGCACCAGTTGCTGGGGAACATGGGTGGGAGGGTGCTGTTGCGCCATGACCTGCTTGTGGGTTCGTGGTTGACCACTGTGGGAACAGAATGCTGGACTAGATGGACCCTTGGTCTCAGCCAGCATGGCTTTTCTTATGTTCTTAAGTTACTCCTCAATTGAAGGAGATGCTGGATGTTAATTGCTGTAGCATGGTGATCCAACCTTGGAAATGATGAGATTATGTTGCAGTGGTAACAGTGGCAACAGGAACATCCAGAGCAAAGGGCAAGAGGCTGGGCATCACCTCCCTATGTTGCAACTTTTAATAGCTGCAGCAGATTGAGAAAGTGGGCCTTGAGAGAGGTCATCTGCTGCAGGCTGCAAGAAATCTAATTGCTATTTCCTGCACTTGGCACTTTTGAGGGAGCGGTTATATACTGGTTATATTAATTAATTAATTAATGAAATTACATTTATATACCACCCCACAGCTGAAGCTCTCTGGGCGGTTCACAAAAGCTAAAAACAGTAAACATTAAAAGTATACAAAATTTAAAAACCATCAGAGACATCAAAACAACAGTATAAAAACAGAAGCATCCATTTAAAACAACAATTCTGGGGTCCATTAAAAAACAAACTTAGCGTTCAATGCCTTTAAATGCCTGGGAGAAGAGGAAAGTCTTGACCTGGTGCCTGAAAGATAACAATGTTGGCGCAATTCCTGACTGCATTGGAAAGTTTTTGTATCTTTGATCCTGGCTTATGCATGACTGATAAATAATATCAGTATTGTGTCTTAGCGAAATTGCCTATTTTTTAATAAATTTAAAATGTTATAATTTTAGCATTATTGAAATGAATTGCTTGTTTCGGTTGATTTATTATGTTTTAAAATGAATTGGTACTAAACTGTTTTTTATATATTTATATAATGTATCTATTTATCTATCTATACTTGTATTGCTGTTCTTGTGTTGTGACTCATTTTCAGCACATTTATGTAGAGAAGCAGCATATAAATGAAAGTAATGGTGGTGGGTTTGGCTGATATGCATTAGCCCTGAGACTCTCTGAGGAAATTTGTAAAATGGAGGGTGAGTTCTAAGGCAGGAACCAGGTTGGCCAATCTCTTAAAAGAACCCACAAATATTCAGGGCCTCTCAAAATTCTTTCATTGTTGTAACATAACAGATTGTAACATAATGTCTGCATTGATGCCCTTCATAGGAGGAGGAGGAGAAGGAGAAGATTTTTTTTTTAACAAAGGGCATTTAAAAGTACAACAGTCCATTTTAATTGGTGTCTGATGGTGTCAATTTGGGGAAATCTGGACCTCCCCTGTGGAAGCTGGCTGGTGAATAATAGGGGTGTGCATGGACCCCCCGATCCTCTTCGCACCCAATCCGCCCCGCCTCGATCCGCCTAGGGGCCGCTCCGGCTCAGAATCGGAGCTCCGCAGTGGCAGGGAGTGGCGCCAGGTAAGGCCCCTTCCCTCCTCCCCCTTACCTGTGTCCATCCCGGCCCATCCCAGCTTCACAAGAGCCCGCGCGAGCTCTAGTGAAGCTGGGATGGGCCGGGACAGACGCAGGTAAGACCCCCTCCCTCCTCTCCCTTACCTGCATCTGTCCACGGTCCCGCGGCTGCTTCAATTGAGCCCGAGGACTCAACCAGGAAGACCAGGCTGCAGTTGCGGCCTAGTCTTCCTGTTTGAGTCCTCGGGCTCAGTTGAAGCAGCTGCGGGACCGCGAACGGATGCAGGTAAGGGAGAGGAGGGAGGGGGGTTTACCTGGCCCTGCCGCCGCCGCCGCATGGGCAGCAGTGACAGCGGCAGGGCCAAGTAAACCCCCCTTACCTTTTTTGCAGATCTCCAGATCGAGGCAAAGGATCCGCCTTCACCTCGATCCACTCTGCAATGCTCCACGGCTCCCCCGATCCTCTTTGCCTCCGCCTTAAGGGGAGGCGAAGCCCCCCAATCCGCTCCTGCTTCTCTGGTCCGAGGAGAAGTGGAGCACATCCCTTGTGAATAAGATCAAAGGTGAGGGATGAGGCAGAAATGGGATGGCAGAGGAGAAAGGAGTTAAGATGGATAGAGTGGCATTTTATGGGTGGGGTCTGGTTCTTCCTAGTCATTTTCCAGTCCAGTCTACTACTGAGAATTTCTTTTTCAGGTTCATCCCTCTGGCCACTTATGTCCCTGGTGGCTTGTTAGTTTCATGAGCATTTCTGAAATCAGAAAATATCCAGTTACTAGGAATGCAGGTGCAAACAGGGAAGGGAAGACAGGCTGGTTGAAGTGAACACATCTTTCCTGCCATTATGTTTTAACAATGCTATCAAACAGAGATGTTGTTGTGGCAGATCTGTACTGATGCAGACTGGAATTTGAGTTTTTGGCCTATTGTAAATTGTGGGCAATGCAGGTGGGCAATGGTGGTTGGCAATGAAATACTAGCCGATCAATTGTAGTCAGTATTTCTTTGCAAGGTGGAAGCATGTGAACAAGGGTCCTTGGAGCTCAAACTGGGAGCCTCAGGTCTGAGACTGGGACCTAACTCAGTGAGCTACCTAATTTATGCCCTCGTCAGATGCAGGAAATAGGGGTTGCACCATTGCCCCCAACAATTTCAAGCAATATGATGCTTCTTGAATAGGCAGGCTTGGTATAGAATCTATATTATATAATTATACATTAGGCCTGTGCTTGCCTGCCATTTTCTGCCTGCTGGACAAGTTGCCAGTGCAAACTTCCCACTCAAGTAGCGGAGGACAGCACAGATTATGGGTGTCTCTATATTAAAGAAAAAAACTGGAGCCTTACCAGGCTTCCCCCCACCCTTGGGTCTCCATGTTCATTATGGGCTTCTTTAGATGGTGACCAGCAGCAGCCTGGCAATTCTCCATAAAGTTCAGTGAACAGTGCCATTTAGTGGTCAAATTAATCCTATGATTATTTTAAATACTGCTTTATCTCTGCATTTTTAAAAGCGAGATTACTGAGGGAAACATAGGAGACATCCTGGAGGTTGACAGCGTCATGTAAAGGACCCACAAATTTCCATGAGTGGCCAAAGGAGCAGGTAATAAACTCCTCATGTAGAGAAGCTCTTTGTCTTGGAAAATGAACATCCAAGGTCTGGATTTGGGGCCTTGCTAGACCTACCGGGTGTTCTGTGGTTGAGGAGGGGTGAAACCAGATTTTCCTGTTTAGGTGTGACGCCTCATGGCCCACATGTTGTGTGGATTATCCCGGTGTTGGAGGGGGGTGGTTGCGGAAGTTTGCTCCAGTTGTGCTGCTGTCGGGTCGAGCATGGGTTGCGCAACCACACCGGCCTGATTTCTGGGGGGGTGGGTTTCTGCCCGCCGCACGATTTGCGCAAGTGCGAAAGAGCGCAAACAGTGTAGATCGGTGGCGGTGGTGGCAGCTGAAGTGGTGCTGCTGCTGTTGTTCCATGCTGCCCCCACCCCAGGCTGGGCACAGGGGAGCCAGTTGGGATTGGGGGATGACCCACAGGGGTCATGGCCAGCGGTGGCAGGAGGATGGGAACGAGTGGCATTGTTGAGCGGCAACATTGACAAGACAGGGATGCTGTCATTTGTTTTCAGGGGTGATGACAGGCGTACTGTGATCCGAGGACAGCCGTCTGCATGGGCACTCTGCACCTACACATCCCATCACGCCTCTGAGTTTTGCCAGCGATGACCGGCCCTGTGCCCTTCCCCCCCCCCATCCCAACATCCTTCGCACCACATGTATTCAATAAAATGCATTCAAACTGCATGACGTCTAGTCTTCCTGAGTCTACTCCGAAGGGCAAACCCTGCTCATTGGCATCGTTAGCAGAAAGAAGGAGGGGCTCGTCAGTTTCCGCACCAGCGGAGATCCGAAACCGGCGTCAGCAGCCTGCCGCTGTCACTCCCGCCCCCCCAGAAAATGCAGTCGGAAAGATAGGGGAGTGTATTGACACAGTGCAAAGGGGCCCCAGGGCACATGCCCACCCCTGGGCTGATGCTTCCCTGATCTTCTGCCTGCCACCGCGTGGCCGCTGGAAAATGGCCGCCCACCCTCGCTTGTTGCCCCCTTACAGCCAGCTGCCCCATATCCACACCAAGAGGCACACAGCCCTGCGTGCCTCTACCGTGCCCGTCATTCCCTGCTCGCCTTTACATCATCCACGCAGCCTAAACCACTGGCATGAGGATGGTACCTGTGGCTGCCCCCCCGCGACAGGTCACCAACTTCACATTACAGTTGGATGCCCGCCTTCCCGAAGTTACCCCCACAGAGGTACCAAGCTGCACATAACCCACACATCCACCACACACCCCCAACCACTCACCAGACACTTTTTCGGTCCTCCGTTCGTGCACAAAGCAAACCCGTTTGGTTAAAAAAAAAAAAAAAGCTGCCGCGTCACTGCCACTGCGGCGCATGGGGCACAAATGGCGGAGGAGGTTTGGCCAAAACCGCTGGCCAATCCCCCTAACTCGCCTTTTCCTGACCAGTGGTGACCTCGCCGGAAACTGCGTTGACCTCATTTCGTTCCACACCTCCGCCTCCCGTATCCAAATTAGTGCGCACCGACAGAAAAAGCCGCGCTTAAAGCCATTTCATAAAACACGGGAAAACAGAGGTTTCACCACAGGATGAACACGGATCCTGGTGAATGTCATGTGGATCTGTAAAGACGACGACAGTATGTAATGCGCGCTACAGCCCCGTCTAGCAACCGCCCTGGTTATCTGGCTACCGACAGCACCAGCCTGGCCCTGGCAGGATTTATGTATGGTTTTACAAATAAAAGTAGATTCTTCCAGTGTTACAGAGTTGCTTGTGCAGTGAAAATAGCATTAGCTCACTGAATACTACCACAAATGGCTGAAGCTAATGTAATTTTTTGACCTATTAGAAGGAAGAGAAAGAGAAATGGCATCCTTAGCCTATGTCAGAAACAAAGCAATATGTATCCTAGATAATGATTTTACCCCATTATGAATAAAATGTTTGTCACTCACTCTCTGAGGTGACAGGATAATTATATTGCTTATACATAATTTAAAAATAAATACGAGAGGCTAAACCAGTCCATCAGAACTGTGACCTTATACTGCAGAGAGGCAAACAGTGCAGCTAGTAGTACTGATTTGGGGATTCTGACTTTTGGCTCTGGAAATGCATTTTCCCCCCTCTCCTGATTATGCTGGTTTTAAGACGTGCACTTAGCAATGCCAACTCTCCCTCCCAGAAATGATAGCAATTGCTGCGATTTAGCAGCTGTGTGTATTTTGGTTTTTTCAAAATACAATCTAATATTTCATTTATAAAACAACATCATCTTTGTTTCTCTAGAAGGAAGAAATGCCACCGGCTGCACGCAAGCAACATTTTTCTACTGTAATTCTGACAAAACAATGTAAAAAAGAAAGACCTTACTTAATGCACATTAAAAATAATATTCAGTATTAGTAAACCTTATTTACTCAGAGAGGAATATGTTTCTTTAATTTGGTACATAGTTGTACATGGCACCTACTTTGTATTCTTTCAAATGCACTGCATTTTAAAACACTTAATTTTATTTCTCAATGTGACATTTTTAAAAAGGCTCTCATTGTTGATTGTTTTGAGACCTATAACTCTTAAGAAGGGCTTTATGGTATTATCTGAGCTCCAAGATATGATATGGTTTTGATGGATAACTTTCCTGCTTTTCAGGAAGCAGATGTGTTAATTTAACATTTGCTCTTCAAAATTATTTCTTAGCCCTGCTTTGCACAGGTGCTTGCTGTTTTACAGCAAGTGGGATTGCAGTGGGATGCAGCAAACCCACAGGACAGCCTGGGATTATGGTGGGTGGATTTTAAAAATATGCAGCCAAAGGGTGTCTGTTTCATGCCTATTACGTACCAGCAGAACACTGGTCAATGTAAACCACTACAGGAGGGATTCCCAATATTTCTCAGAAACTTATATATGGATTTAGAAGCTACTAAAAATAACAAATGGAGATGTCAGAGAAATGGCTACGGATCAGCCAGCAGGACCTCAGGTTCCCAGCATTTGAACAGAAGCTATTGACACTACTTCAACTAGGAATGAGCATTGTCTATAGCTATTGAAGAGCTACTGAGCCATGTTGTATTCTAACGGGGCAGTTGCGGAATGGGGAGGAGGGAGGAAACCAAATGTTTGTTGATAGCTCCCTTAAAAGTCAAGGATATTTGTATTCATAACCTTCCAAACGCCATGGCATGGCATAGACCAGCCTTCCACAATATGGTGCCCTCCAGATGTTTTGGACTAAAACTCCCATCAGCCCTGAATGTTGGCTGGGGAAACTATCCATAATGCTTCATTTTTTGTGTTGCGTGCGCAAAATCAGAGAACTGGTCTCTGATTTTCCATGTATTCTTGCAGTGGGATAATCTCCAGAATTGATCCATCTAAAAACATAGGATATTTCAGAGGCCTCCCTCAGAGGCCGTAGACACTGCTATGACCCTTTACAGCACTGTAGAGCCCCGACCTCAGGTGACGATGCAAATAAGGGGGAAGGGAGCACTGAAGATACCCAAGATCCTGAAGCCTCACAGTTCCCGTCCCCATAACTCCACTAGGGATGCTCAAAAGCACATATATTGAAAGAAGGAACAGAAAGGATGGAGATGCAAGGATTGCCTCCATTGCTCCTTTTGCTCTGTTCAATGTCTGCCAGCAGAGCAATGGATTTTTGGGGTGCTCTGACATTGGAGCACTCCTTTGGAGAGTATAGGGTTGTTCTCTTAATAAGGGTGACCATATGAAAAGGAGGACAGGGCTGCTGTATCTTTAACAGTTGCATAGAAAAGGGAATTTCATCAGGTGTCATTTGTATATATGGAGAACCTGGTGAAATTCCCTCTTCATCACAAGCAGCAGGAGCTGTACCTTAGTGACCAGATTTAAAAGCGCTCAGGGCACCTGCACCTTTAACTGATGCCATGAAGAGGAAGTTTCACCAGGTTCCCCATATATACAAGTGACACCTGCTGAAATTTCCTTTTCAATACAGCTATTAAAAATACAGGAGCCCTGTCCTCCTTTTCATATGGTCACCCTATCTTAATATACCTTTTTAGACATGGTGTTTCAAAACTGAAGTTATATTTCTAAGACGTTTAGATTTCTTTGAGGCAGAACATTCTGTTTCCAAAAAGCAAAATTCCCATTTCCAAAAAAGAACAAGCATATTTTTCTTGCCAGATTAGAATTTTTTTTTTAAGCAAGCTCATCATATGTAAATATATAACTGTTGTGGGTCACTTTCCAATGTTTGTTAAGTCAGTTTTCATTAAAACATATTATTCACACAAACACTATACACACACACACACACACACATTTAGCTTTAAAACTCCTTTTGAGCTTGTTCTATCACTTTCCTTGGACTTTTGTCATTTTTTTTCTGTCTTTTCAAAAATGAGCACATTTTCAGTTCACTTGTACACCAAAAATTATTCGTGTTTGTATTCAAGTGTAATTGAAAATAGTTCAAACAACTAAAGAAACACACTTTTCTCCCCCCTCCCCGCCCAATAATTACTACATAGATTTCCAAATTAGTTGGATGATTTGCTCAGGGAAATTGTAAATATATAATTTTAAAATGCCTCTCATTTCTATATGCAAATCTTTGTAAGGGGAGACATGATAGAAGTGTGCAAAATTATGCTTGGTGTGGAGAATATGGATAGTGGGACATTTTTCTCCCTCTCTCATGAAATGAAGCTTATTTGTGGGATATTCAGGACAGATAAATGGAAGCACATACTTAAAATCCAGGCCCAGGAGTCAAGCCAGATGCAGAAAGTGGTTTTCTACATGGTGCCACTTAAGTACAACTGAAAAATATCTGTTACTCGTTAAAAATAAATAAATCAAGTAAGTGGTATTAGATGCAAATAATACTTGGAAATTATATACTTGGAAAGACTGAATAAAGTTTAAATACAACAGTGTATAAGAAGCAGAGAAACAAATGGAAGTGACTCAGTTCCCATAAAGAGGCAGGCGATGGAAATAAACCGAAGATGTATACATAGGAACAGGCACAATGATCATATCAGTTGTATATCTGTCACACGTTGAATGCTTCAGAAATATGTTAAGTGTCCATTACTATGGAACATTACTTAACTGTTTTAAAGTTTTGAGGGTTAAGGGAAGCTATTACTCATTTATGATTCAGTCAGATGAAAATAGTTAGAATTTTGGGTTGCTGGACAGAACAAAATGCCACTTTAGTGTTGAAAAGTCCCAATGTAAATGGAACAAAATAGAAACTACCTTGATGCATGGAAATGTCCCTTATGTTAAGATTTCTTCAATATAGTTTAATAATTATTCAAAATTATGAAATGTATAAGTAGTGTACGGTTAGTATCCACATCCACATCATTCCTGGGCAGCTTGGACTCCCAGCACCACAGCAGTGCTCAGTAGGCTGTATGAAGTGCTGCCTGCACACCAGCAGCACCTACCACTAGGGCAGTGGGAAGCTAGTACTTCCTAATGCAACTGGAAATGAGCTGAAACACTAATTTCTGGAACAGAACAGGTCAGCAGAGCTAGCAGAAGGCTGATGTGCCAACCTGTCCCATTCTGGAAATGGGCATTGCGGCTTGTTTCTAGGGTTGCTCTAAGAAGTGGTAGCTTCCTCATGTGCTAATGGTGGATCCCACTGGTACAAAACAAACAGTGGCGCTGCAATGGTAGCACTGAATACTGTCCATTATTGATGTATGGTCAGGGTCCCCTTTTAAAAAATAATGATCTTATGTTGGCTGAATGCTCTGAACTAGTCTGGTTGTGAGCTTTCTATATAGGGAATATAGGATGAGTATTCTATATTCTAATTCTGATCCAATTCTTCCAAGTGCTGTGGAAGGGGAATGGCAACAGGCACATGCCAGAGGGAAATATCAGCAGACTTGGGGTAACCTCAAGGTTTTCTGGCACACACATAATCTTTAGAAGACCTTCTTAGAGGGGGGGGAAACCACCCTAAACACCCCAATGAAGACTGAGCATGCTCAGTAGTCATGAAATGCTGGTCTTGCCTACACCTGCCATTTATCCTTGGGTGGTCAGAGGTTGTCCCTTCATGTCCAAATGACGCACAGCTGATCCCGGGGTGAACCAGGGACGAGCACTCAGTTCTCCTGAGATAGCTGGGACTGCTTTTCCCCCATTTTCCCCACCATCTCAGGACCATCCTGAGCTCCAAGGGTGGTGTGGCTTTCCCTCCCAGGGTCCTCCCTCTTCCCCATGAGTAGTGGAGCTCAGGAAACAGGCACGGAGCTGTACGGGGGGAATCTGTGGGCATCGGGGGTGAAGAGAAAAGCATTTTCACCATCTGTGGGATGGCACTAGGCATCTTTCAGAGCCGAGTTTGTTTTTTAAAAAACATTCCTTTGCGCAAGATCATGCCTGTGCAATTGCGCAAATGTTTCCTCTTTAAAAAAATAAAAATGTCACCCTGGAACATCCCCATTTACTTCCGGGACAACTTGCTGGCCCCTGAGGGATGATCCCAGAATTGATTGTCCCCACTCCCCAAAGGGCTGCACATGTAGATGAGTCTGGGGACAAAACCCAGAAACTGAGGCGGGCATGGAGAGGAAATGGAATGGAGTATGCTGGGAAAGGAGGATGAAAGAAGAGACACATAAATATATAAGGGGTAGAGAGAACCATCTCATGTCATTTCCTTGTTCACACTAGTGAGCTATTTTTAAATATCCTAGATAGAAGTGAGCACTGTTTATAGATATCAGAGTAGAAATCCAAGATTTTAATATAGCTCAGATTGGGTACCAGTGTCCGCCCCCACCCACACTCATTGTTTTCATAATACCAAGACTGATTAGTGCAAGGCACGCAATGAATGGCTCCCAGAGACAGTTCCTAAACTGCAGCTGGGGGAAAAAAGCAACAGCCTATTTCCTAATTCCTGGGTTATTTAATCCAGGAATTGCCAGGGATAAGTGAAAGGATGAGCACACTACCTCCTGCATGCTCATCATTGCCACTTTCAATTAACAACCCAGGAATGACCCATTCTTGGGTTGTTTCATGGCATTTCATCCTGGAACCCCTGGGTTGTTTAGAGGTTAAAGAACCCAGAGGTAGCCCAACAATTGCCCATGGTTTGTTGTTGGGCAGACTCTGGATTGTTTTACCCCAAAATAACTCAGAGGGCCTTGCTAGACCTACCTTAAAATCCTGGCGTGTGGAGGGGCCAGCCCGCGCTAGAAGTAGCGTGGGCTGTCGCTCCTATCCACACGTCGATGCAACAGGGTAAAGGAAAGCCCCGTCACGTCGGCCATTTTGTTTGGGAACTTAAAGGGGCCATGTGCGCAGGAGTACACCAACGATAAAGGTAGGTTTTTTTTTAAAAAAAGGGTTCCCCGCCCCTGACTTCCCCCCTGGCTGCGATCCCTCTGCCCACCTGCGATCTCCGATTCCCCCCATTCTTGCCCGCCCGCGATCTCCGATCCCCCCTGCCCCCTGCCCGCCCACAATCTCTGATTCCCCCCCATCCCCCGCCTGCCCGCCCGCAATCTCCGAACAGGCCCATTGCCTTTGAACTAGAACTTCTAGGTTTGTCCTGAAAAGGCTAAATGTGGCAGGGGCAAATACTTTGAAGCAATCCTCTGGATGAAGTCCAGAATGTAATAAAATAAAATCCACCTGAAATTCTTAAAACTGGATAAACCAGGATAGCCCTCATTTTGTGTCTTAGGAGAAATGCAGTTCATTACCATTACTTATTGTTCTCCATTTTGAAGGCTGTTCTCCCTCGTTTTAAAGTCCCAAACAAGAAAGATGATGTTCTAAGAGAGATCATATCTGGGTAATTAATGATAGTGTGTTTATTATGTATGATTTTGTCTTAAGAGGCCAAGAATGAAATAGTGTGCTGCAGTGAACCCAAAAACTAGTGATGTCACTGTGATTATATTGTTGTTGCAGGTGTACTACAGCTGATTCACAGTCACATCTGACACTTCAATTCATGTTTCTTTCTCTTCCCTCTTTTGCCCATGCAATAAATTCTTAAGTATCATTGACCTAGAAAGCCTAATTCTTTTTTGCCATGGTTTCTGCTGGATAAGAGTACTTTGTTCTTTTGTCAACACTCAGGAGAGAACTTCAGATATCAGGTGGCCATGACAGGGCTGGTGAGAGTGGGCAGGCCAACTATGTAAGCAGCAGGAGGAGGGCAAACCAGCTCCAAATGAAATGGAAGGGAGTATTGCTGGTAGGGTTGCCAGGTGTAACTCAGAGATGGTATAGCTGTGGCTTCTGCCTTCCACTGAAAAGGTTAACCCTAAATGTAGCAAGGCAAATTCCGTGCTAGGGGTCATTAGGAAAGGGATTAGAAAATTGGCAATATCATAATACCTATGGTGTGGCCACACTTGGGATATTGATCTACTTCTGGCCACTGCTTGTGAGCTTTCCATTAACATCTGATTGGCCTCTGAGGGAAATATGGTGCTGAATAGAATGGCCATATGTAAAGGAAGACAGGGCTCCTGTATTTTTAACAATTGTATAGAAAAGGGAATTTCAGCAGGTGTCATTTGTATGCATGCAGCACCTGGTGAAATTCCCTCTTCAGCACAACAGTGAAAGCTGCAGGAGCTCTGCCCTCTTGACCAGATACAAAAGAGGGTAGGGCTCCTGCAGCTTTAGCTGTTGTGATGAAGAGGGAATTCCACCACTCATTGCTGCATGCATATAAATGACACCTTCTGAAATTCCCCTTTCTATAAAACTGTTAAAGGTACAGGATTCCTGCACTCCTTTTTGTATGGTCACCCTAATGCTGGACAAGATAGGCCTTTCGTCTGATCCAGCAAGGGGTTGCTGCTATGTTCTTTATAGGGCAAATGTGGACTCATGCTCACTACTGTAGGCACAAGATGGGGTGGGTGAATAAAAGTACCAGGGAGGAAACAGCTGGGAATTGCTAAAACTACCTCATCTTGGGCTTTATTGGTATATTTAAAGGAAAATGCATGTGTTCTAGGTTGCAGTCTGGTAACCCTATTTGTCATTGGCCAAGTTCGGATGATATATTAGGCAATGGAAGGGGGAATAACACTCACTGTGCATTATTTTGCTAGTATTCCCAACACAACATGTTGCCCCTCCCCGTATCACGCGGCTGAAAGTCCTGGCATCCTTTGGGGCTGTTGGTGCTCCTTTCTCCTCCTTCAGTCCTGGCCACATCTCATCAGCCACTGTGAGTTCTGCTGTCTGTACAGGAGCAGCCAGGGTGTTTTTGACCGCTCCTGCCAAAGAACTCTATGGCCAATGGAATAGTGCACTTGACGGAGGCAAGGAGACCTCCACATGACATTCTAATCAATTGATTAATGGATAAACAATGGAGCAGCCTGTTGTTTTTCCGCATTGCTTAATTAAAAAAAAAGGTACTGACAGTTGTGTGTCCATTGTGTGTCCCCCACACATGACACAATAATCAACTCAACTAACAGTTGCCTCATTTTCCCTCCCCACCCACCCCCAGTTGATTATCGTGTTGTCCGAACCAGTCCATTGTCTTCACTGGGTTGTACATTGCATACACTGGCTCACCCCAGATGTAACAGGAAAACAAAGATTTCAATGAGTCCACATTAAGCATGAGTAGGTCTGGAGCCACGAAGTATGACTAATTTTATTTCACATTTTCCTTCTGAGCATATCTATTGGCTTGTGAATGTCAGAAGAAGAAGAAATACCATAACAGAGGGCTAAGCAGAGTTGTTGAGCTTGTTTGTTGAGTATAGCTGGAATGTGTTGCCCTTTTCAAAGCAATTCATCTTTGCAATGATGCCCATCTCTGGTGCTACACCCATTTGTAAATAAGTGTCATAATAGATGTTTAGTTTTGACAACAAATGTCATGCCTTTACATCTTCCTGAGTATTTGTTAATACTCTGACTGTAACACAAAAGTGGCTGAATAACTCTAGCATTGTTTTTTTTTTTAGAAATAATTCCTGCACCGTACATATTTAATCTAATGGTTAATCAAATATTGGTCAGATATTGTCACATAATGGTCAAGTATTTCAAGCATTAATTTAGTGAGACTATGGCAAAGAAGTAGACTTACTCTGATTAAAAAAAATCCAAGGTTAGTAAGATTGAATCCTAAACTACTATAATCAAAGATATATATATATATATATATATATCAACATTATGCAAATCTAACTACATGTAAATACTATTCAGGAGCCTGAACAATTATCCTGGAACTCAGAAATTGTGTAAATACATCTTATTTTAAATGAAATCAAATAAAATGTAGCACTCTCCATGAAAAAAATCAATTTTCAAATGTGGCTATAGTATAGGGCAGGTGGTATGTAGTTTTAAGACCAGTTCGCACAATTGTTGTGGCTTATTTAAGTAGGGTGACCATATGAAAAGGAGGACAGGGCTCCTGTATCTTTAACAGTTGCATAGAAAAGGGAATTTCAGCAGGTGTCATTTGTATATATGGAGAACCTGATGAAATTCTGTCTTCATCACAACAGTTAAAGGTGCAGGAGCTTTACTAGATTGGCCAGATTTAAAAGAGGGCAGGGCACATATCAGTATTGTGCAGATTTGTGGTTTGACTCCCTTCAAATCAGGTATTATATTCTTATGCTTACCTTGTGCACAGACATTTCATTTTGTGTCTCTGGATTCAGTCTTTAGGAATCTAATATATACAAAACTCACTATTTAGTACTTCTTTATTTGCCTTGTATTTTTTAAAGAACTCCCTCAGGTCTTGGAATCCTATACCCCCAATGAACTGCATATTGCTTCTACCTGTAATTATAGTAACAGAGAAGAAATACTGTCCCACAATGAATCTGGGAAAATATCAGCAGGAGCTAGTCATTAGTTGTAATGTACAAGACTCTGGCCCACTCATTACATCAGTGATCTTATATTACGGAGAATAATTATAAACGTTTTATACTAAGCTGTAAGTCTTCATTCAAATTACATCTTAATAGGAAAAGGAACATCTTGGATAGCATAGTCTTTGAATCAGATGTGCTGTCTTTGAAATAAGTATCCTAATTATAGCAGTCATCACTTAACATTAATTTAATGAACATCCTCATTTGTAAGGAAAAGGTTGCCAAAGACGACATAATACTGTTAAAACCACAAATCTCCAAACTAGCAGAGGCAACAAGCTGGGGAGGGGGAGAAGAAAAGGATTGTAAAAATCTTTCATTGAAGGTTAGCTAGCAAGGAAAAATACAATTTCACTTGTTACCTTTCTGCAATGGTGCAACAACAGTTAATGCATGCCATCTGTGAGAAGTTGAATTTATGCTGGGTCAAATTATTTGATCATCTCAATTCAGCTTTTATGTGGCAAAAGGCTAGAATTTTAGTTCTAGTTGGAAAATTTTGATTGAAGCTTGCACATTAGAACCCAGGACCAAACAGAGACTATTCAACTCTGAGGATGGCAGCTTTTGGTTAAGCCTGACCAAATTCTGTATTTGACCAAGTTCTTTAGTTTTGCTATATGTGTCCGACTGACAGAACATTTCATTCTCAAAACCCTAGCATCTTTCGTGAGTGCTGACATTATAAAATTCACCTGAAAATACAGGGTGTGCCTATGTTACTATTCAGTTCTTTTGATATCTGCTCAGACTATCTGAATAGGTAATTTATTGTTAATCTCAGGGCCTACATAGGTGGCAATTGGATGTAAGGCAAACCCGTAATTCATCGTTATGAAAATGAGTCTCTAGCCTTAGCTAGACTTACCTCATAGTCCACGACGGAGGAGAGAAGATCTTGCGTTGTGATTAATGTGAGATCCCTCCTCCGTTTACATGTGAGGCGCGACGACCTCAGGAAGAGAGGCGTCACGCCTGCCATTTTTTAATTTTTAAAGAAGACGGAGCACATGAACACTCATGCGCTAAAGGTAGGGTGTTTTTTTTAAAAAAAATAACTTAATTTCCCCGCTCCCCCTACCCTACCCTCAATGGGCGCAATGCTCCTGGCTCTGCGCGAGAAATCGCGGCAACGGGCCACACGCTCCATGGTCTCGGGCTCAGCCTGGGACCATGGAAAAAGCGGGCCCAAAGGGGAGAGCAAGGGAGGGATCATCCCTCCGTGATCCTGGGATCCCCTGTGCGTCATGTGGATGCACAGGGATGATCTCGGGGTTTGCCCTGGGATTTCGCCTGGTCTAGCTAAGGCCTCTGTGAGCCTTTGGTTCATGCACTCCCTCCTCTCCTCTCCTCCTGTCTGAGCCCTAAACTGGAATTAATCTTAACTATGGTCAATTGGAGCAAGTGTAACCACAGTTTGTATGGGTTTAACATGGCAATCTGTGTTTAACCTAAAGTGGAAGCTTCAACTTTAGGTTAAAGCTGTGTTTAACCTGAAGTGGAAGAGAAAGTCCTGCCTTCAATTGCCTCAATGATCAAATATTTTACTGCTATTTTGGTGAGGTGGGGAAGAATCCTGCAGAAGCTATTACAGATAGGGCTTTTTTAATAGCTCAGGGAATAAGAAGCAACAGAAATATCGAACTGCTACTTATGTGGGTGTAGCTGAAGAGTCTTACTTAAAAGTAACTCCTTATTCTGAGAAAAATACTACAAAGGGGATGTGTTATCTACTATCATAGCTTGTTTAGATAAGTTCCTAAATAAGAACGTCAGAGAAACTTGATTTTCAGGTTGTTCACACACTGATAGGAATGTATTCTTTGCAGGATCTGAAAAAACTGAGGGATGAAGAATCAGTAACCCCTTTGTTTCTTCACATGATGAAATGGGTATTATATACGTGACTCTAGTGGGACAGAATTTTCCATTTTTTAAATTTACTCTGGCAAGATTTGGTAAGAACAGCCACAATTTCTGAAAAATCTTTGGTGAGAAATTACATAATAATGCAAGGCATATCAGTAAATTCAGAAAAATTAAAACTTGAAGACTTCATATATCATGTTTATACCCACGAGCACATGGATCATTATTTTGATGAAAAAATTGCAAGCTAATTAAAATACAGCTTTCGTTGCAAATTTGCAAAGTTCTTTTAAAATACACTCTTTTATGTGAACACCCCTGCAACAGGGCTTATTAATGAGAATATGCAACAGCATTGCATTCAAGAGTGGCATAAACAGAATCATATCCAGTTCAGGCTTTCATGCAAGTGAATACTTCTCCAGAGATCTTCCAGGTGCTTATCTAGGTTTGCTCAAAAGAGGCTTGTGTTTCTGTACTACAAAGGGTGATGGCAGCTCTTTATTGCAGCATTCTAAAACTGGTGCTAAATCTTCTTGGAAATACGTGTCGGTTCAGCTCTTATGCAATGCTTTACACGAGAAAAGCTTTAAATAGGCAAAAGACATCTATCTCCCTGTTGTCCTCCATCTTCCTTTCGAACCCCTCAATTGGTTCAATGATATGAAAAACTCAGTAGAGTTTTTGGTTGGTTGTCAAGGGCACTTTTTTGTGTCCGCTCTTCCCAGTTGTTACATTTCACTTATTTGCTCTATAAGGTGTTCTGCGCAGGGGTATTTCCTATGCTATATGCATGCGTTGCATCATTGATCTTGGTGGCATGTGCAATGGCTGGTGTTCATTCATAAAGATCAAAGTTAGCAACATCGCCTTAGGTGACGAGCAAGTAGGGGCTTAAAAGAAAAAAGGCAGAGTGTTTAATAATTGCCAGCAATGTAGTTACTGTTTCCTGGCATTCAAGTCAATACGGGTTTTAGTATGGAAGAGTAATCACATAGTCCGAGAGCCATCCTATACTACGATCATCAATCTGCCATACCCCATAGATCAAGTAACCCCTACAATGTGCCACTAGCTGAAAGCAAGTGCACAGGAGAAAGGGCAAATAGCTCAAGGTAATTCATCGTTCAATACTTCTAATTCTGATACTGTGTGGAAACAGCACCTCTGCATTGCCAGGCATGAGGACATTCTTTAGGATTACCTAAGTGTACCCTAAAAATTTACCCATTGATTAGTATTTTAAATAGTCCAGCACATCTTCCCACATTGTTTATTATTATTATCATCATCATCATCATCATCATCATCATCATCATCATTATTTATATCCCTCTTTTTCCCCAGTACTGGGTCTCCAGGTGGTTTACAAGATTAAAACATGTACAATTAAAACATATAAATATAAATTACAAAAGTTAAAATAGAATTAAACCTACGGTAAAATTTAAAACATGTTAATTTTTTTTACATTATTAGCTGCCTTAGTTTGGAATAGATTTAACAGATGAGCTGGTATGTGCTAATCTGTTCATCAGCATGTATAACATTGTACGTATCAGGGACCCAATCTTGTTGGGAATTAATGGGTATTTAATTAGAGTATTTTATAAAACTTATTTTTAGAAGTAGTTTGATGTGCTTTGTGTGTGTGTGGGGAGAGAGAGAGAGAGAGGGAGAGAGACTATTTTTAGTTCTTAGTATTATAAATCACTCTGGGACGATCCAGGACAAATACCCGAACTGTCAAATTTGTAGTATTTGGTTTTCCTATTTAATGTATACATTTAATGAATATATGGACTGACCAAAATGCATCAGTTTCACACTGTAGATGTTCTGAAGTCCAATACTTGGTGGAATTGATGCATTGTGGATTCCCAAGGCATCCTTATGTTCATAGTATTGCAGCTGGCCGTGTGGGTGGCTCCAAGTAAAATGATATGATGCCATTGTTATGATTATTTAGATTGTAATTATCCTGGCAATTCCTTAGGATTCTTATTGTTCCTTATGAATGGCTGGCAGGCAGCTTCACTTAAATCAGTGTACAGGCTTCTTTCACGTTCCTGGATAACCACCATAGCCAGCTGTTGACCAGGGTTGATCAGAAGAAGGACTTCAGTAAATTGCTTGCTAGCCTTTCCAGACTTGCATTATGTACCACTTGCCACCATTCAAGGACTGTGGCCTTGCTTATCTGCAAATTATGTTAATTAACTTTGATATTGATTGAAATGGATTGTTTGTGTTCACAACTACCCACAGGGGCCATAATTTTCCTGGCTTTAAACCCTAAATGAGTAAAGCTGTAAGTGCTTGGGATCTTGCAAAATGCAACTGCAGTTCCCTGCAATCTTTTATTATATATTCACCCTGATTTCCCCCTCCATATGAAGGTCCTCAAATGGGCTTATAAAAACCCAAGAAAAAAAACAATTGAAAAAAACAGAATTAAAATAACAATCATCCACATCATTAAAATCATAAATAAGCTACATGGCAATTGCAAGTAGCATAAGGAAAGGGATTGCTTAGAAAGCCAGTCAATAGATAACATTTAACTGAGGTTGCAATCCTAGACCCACTTACCCATTGAACTCATTGGGGCTTACTTCTGAGTAGATATCTATTTGGTTGTGCAGCATCATAGTTAAATTTGTTGCAAACTGCCCAGTGAGCTTTGGCTATTGGGTGGTATGGAAATGAAATGAATTGAAATGAAATGAAATGAAATAAATAAATAAATAAATAAATAAATAAATAAATGTCCTTGTTGAAAGGGAACAGTTAAAAATGAAGACAATCTGAAACAGAGGTGGAGAATTTGTGGCCCTCCAGATGTTGTTGGATTACAACTCCTATCATCCCTAGCCAGCATACCTAATGTTGAGGGATAAAGGGAGTTGTAGGCCAACAAAACCTGGAAGACTGCAACTGCCCGCTCCTCATCTATGGGAAAATAAATTTCACATATGAAATTTAGGAAAATAAATTTCACATATGGACACTGTCGCAGAAAAGGTCCTCCCCCATGTTGCTACCAACCATACCTGAACAAGCCTTGGATTATATGAGTTGATCTTAAGGGATGGCAATTTCACATAGTTCTGTCAGTGCCTTGACTTGTTCCCAGAAATGAATTGGTGGCCAGTGCAGTTAATACCATGAAGGGATTGTGATCCAATCACTTGGTCCTGATCAAAGATTTAGGTTCAGCGTTCTGCACCACTAACCGAGGTTTCAGAGTGCTTTTCAAGGGCAGCTCATGTAGATTGCATTACAGTAATTTAGTCATAATGTAACCAATGTATGCAGCACCATGCCAAGTCCAAATGTACCAGGAAACATGCAGCTGGTGCATGGTTTTTTTAAAATCTCGTTCCCTATAGCAGGACACATGCTTGGCATGTAGAAGGTCCCAGGTCCAATCCCTGTCATCTCCAGTTCGAGGAATTGGGTCGCAGGTGTTGTGAAAGACCTTCTGCCTGAGACCCAAAAGAGACACTTCTAGTCAGAATACACAGTTTGTTCTGTATTGGGAACAATCCAAATGCATGTAGATGGACAAACAGTCTGGCCTAGTAGAAGGCAGCATCCTAAGGGAGGAGGCTAGATTTTGATTCTGATTTCCCACTAATAGTCCCCCAGCTGAAGACCATTTTATTCTCTCAGTATTTTAACACTTAATTTTAACTTAAATTTAAATTTTACTGTTTTAACTCTGTATTTTAATTTTATATCAATTTTGCTGCGTGGTTTTATCCTGGTTGTGCTTATTATACTGTATTTTGTATTTGTGCTTTTAACCTGTTGGTTGTTTTATTATGGTTTTAATTTTTGTGAACCGCCCAGAGAGCTTCGGCTATTGGGCGGTATAAAAATGTAATAAATAAATAAATAAACAGGTCCCACAGAAGTCATTGATACCAATGAATCTCTGTGGAGAGAAAGAGAAGACACGTAATAGTTGTGAAGGGCCCCCACCTCTTCAGCAGGGGGAAGCAATGCGTCTCTGTACTTCACACAGAGACTAGTTGCCTCACACGTCCTTTCCCACACTGGACTCTGCTGTGTATATGCGCCTTACAGGAGAGATGGGAACTCTGTATCAGGAGCACAGGCTGAAGTGGATTCATATATCACTATCAAACTATACACATTTATACAAACACACACAAATACAGTGTTCCTTCAAAACAATAATAAAAGAAAAACTTTTTTCCTTCTTTTACTTTAAATGTGAAAAGTCTGACCCATGTGTACTTGTGCTTTTTTTATATGATGGTAGCAAATTTATTCGATACATTTCTGGTTCGTAGATTATAATTATATTGTATTATATTATATTATCTTTATTGTAATATAGGGATAAATGGTGTCAGGTGAGATGGATGGATGTAGCACCAAAAATTAAGTTTGTCTGTCTCATGGTGATCTTGTCATCTTGTTTAGTTTCACTCTGCTTGATTGAGATTTACTCATCCCGTCTCATACTCTGGTTGGGACCTCATATGATGAGGTTGTGATCCACCAATGATTTAAGATGCAGTACTTGGTTTTAGTCCCATTAATTGCAAGATGCATAACAGGGGATGGGCAGAACTCAGCAACAGGAGCCAGAGTTTGGCACAAGAGTTTCTTCTGCCCTCCCATCACATAGTTAACAGTTGCTTGCCCCAGCAAGAACTGGAAATGGATGGGAAGATTCTCATCAACTTCATTATGGTTTTGATCAGTCTTCAGTGTAGAAAGGAGAAATAATGAAACAGATGAGAAACATATTTCCATAATGAATCAACTGCTAAAATATGTAATTATAGGAGAGGATTGTGATTAATATTACAGGGTTTTATATGAGAGTGGGGATGTTGTCCTATAATAGATGATTTATGTCACTGCAACCCTGGGATGGAGAAGAGATGCAACTGGTTGATGCTCCTCATCTACGCAGCTCTTAAAGGTACTGTTAGCAGAACTGGCAAAATAAAGCAGACTGAATCTAGAAAGCGAAGGGTTTTGCAGACTTCATAGAGTTATAAACAGATAGTTCCCAGGCTAAGCGGTCAGAAATATAAAACAGCAAGCCAAATCAGGCCAGATTTCTAATGGAAGGAAATCACTACTGCTACAAAACATACTGAACATGCTAGTCTTTTTATAGACACAAACAAAAAACAGGCTTAAAGGAACAGTATTTGGCTCCACCTACCTACTAAGCAAGATCCCCCCAATCTTGTGAGCCCTGATTGTACCCAAGGGTCTTTGATGCATACAGAGCTGTTAGTTCTGCACCCTAATTGACTCCAGTCACTGCACCTAACGACTGCTTACAACCAACCCCCAAGAACAAATTAACCCTTATCTGCACTATTGTTTGGAGTAAACCCCTGCCATCGCTATTCCAACATCTGCAAAATCCAAGAGCTCATGTCAAAATAATTTCATCATGGACTATTTATTTATTACACTTATATACCTCCCCCATAGCCAGAGCTCTCTGGGCGGTTTACAGAAATCTAAAATTGAGCTAAAAACAAGTATATAAAATTTTAAATTTTAAACCCTATCACAGGATCTGGACCTGGCAACCCTGTTCACCTGTGTGCAGTGATGTAGGGCCAAAAAAAATTCTGGAAAGATGTTCAATACTTTATTTTTTCCATAAAAAGTTTCCAAAAGTTCATTAGAAAACATGAATGTATGCTGATGGAAAATACAATATTAAGCAAGCTTGGCGTTTTCAAAGTTGTATTTTTTAAAAAAGATGATTATCCTTAGCAGGTATGTGTGGCATTCATATATGTCACATATAAGTTTTAGAATGAAATGGTGACCTTGAAACTGAAGGTTCTCCAACAACCTCAGTGGAAATGTTATTGTCATTAATTTTGCAAGTATTCCTATAAGAAAATGTCTATGTAATATAATATTTAAATCACATTACATGTGATTTAATTTTTTTCTTCAAATATTTCTGGTCAAATAGTTGTGCTTTTTAAATAGTTGTACGGGGTACTTTTTAAAGCTTTGTTTTTTGTTAAATACAAGTAAAATAAACATGCTAAATTAGATCTCCCTGAGGCATCAGAAAAAATCCCAATGCAAAGTGAAATTTTCCTATGCAAGTTACCTTTCTCAAATTAGCTTAATTTGCATTGGAAAACTGGAAGGAAAAGAGAAGGAGAAATGGTTGGAAAGGAAGAAGAGAAAACCACAGGAGAGTGAAGAAAGGCATCTGGGAAGGAAGTTCATGAAAGGCAAAAGTGTGGTGAAGATTAGAAAGAGGCAGACAAAGCAGCCCTCAGCTGGAGAGGAAGAGTGAACCTCCATTATGGAAGCTGGTAACAACAGACTTGCTCGTCTAGCAGCATTAATACTGCACTTTTCAGTAAACTGTGGTCCAAAGCTAGAGTTCATATTTAGTTTATATTATTCTATGGTCTGTATCCAATGAAGCATAATCACTACTGTAAATGACATTGGACTAGCATAAACCACCCCAGTGCAATGCCAATAGTGTTGCTGGCGCACTGAGCTTCCAGGGACCTCACACTATCAGTATTGTGCTAGAGGTGATTTACGTGAACACAACATAAATTACGTTAGCAGCTGTGCTCCATTGGATGCTGCCTTGTAAGTTCTGGTTGTTATTTTGTTAATATTGTTATTTAACTAAAATAATTAAAGTCAACTAAATACTGTTATATATTTAGCGGTTTGATTCTGGAATGATTACAGCACTGTTCCTCCTCAGCCTAATTAGAGAAACTTGAGACATTACAGCAGCTTAAGAACATAATTAGAGCCCTGCTGGATCAGACCAAGGGTCCATCTAGTCCAGCACTCTGTTCACACAGTGGCCAACCAGCTGTCGACCAGGGACCCACAAGCAGGACACGGTGTGACAGTAAGACTACAGTGTATATAGGCTTACTGCCTCTGATACTATTTCCCTCCCCTTCATTTTTGCCCTAGAGATATGTATTTAAAGCAAAGTCTGATTTGGCCCTCATAGAAAGCACTATATATAGGTTGACCATATGAAAAGGACAAGGCTTCTGCAGCTTTAACTGTTGTGATGAGAGGGGATTTCACCAGGTCCTGCATTAATACAAATGACACCTGCTGAAATTCCCTATTAATACAACTGTTACAGGAACCCTTGTCCGCCTTTCCATATGGTCACCCTAAATATATAAACACTAAGAACTAGGGTCAGAGAATGATCTGGGAGTATGTCATGCTGCTACAAGTATCAATATATGCTAAAGGACTATTTAGTAGATGTTATCTTTGGACAGAGCAAGCCAGGAAGGGATTGAATGGGTATGTGCTCCTTCAGCTTCTTTCTGGCTTAATTCCTCCTTCAGGAGTTAAGATGTGTGCGTCTTTTCATATGTCCACCACACCCTGGAGCATGTGTGTTTGGGCTCTTCAAATGTAAAATGACAGCTTAGAAGAAGACCTCTAAGCCTCCTTTCTCGCTCTTTACCTCCCCACAGTTCATTGTTCCAAGAACAGAGGGATGGTTCAGTGTTTATCTTGCCCATTCTTCTTTTGCTGCTAAAGGTTAAATGTCTCTTTCTATGTGAAGAGTGCGGATATTCATAGTTACACATGGAGAACCTCTTACAACCTCCTTACAATAATTATGTTTGCCATTATTTGTTTGTTTGTTTATTTATTTCATTAACATACCACCCCATAGCCAAAGCTCTCTGGGTGGTTTACAAAAGTTATATTTTGTACTGCACTTTTTAGTGTAGTGTAGTCGGAAGCGACTGAACGAATAAACAACAAGTTTGCCCATATTTTGTAATGCACTACTAAATGTTGTAGCATACTTTTCACTGGGTCGCCTGAAATTCCTATTGGGCTAGTGTACTTCACAGACATGGCCAAATGTGTAATGGCTTTAAACAGGGAGGGCTGTGGGATCACAGTCAATACTTGTGCTACAAATTTGTGAAGGATCACTGGAGTTCTTTAAGAAGCAAAATGGGTCACTGGTGCACTCTCCTAAGATCAGGAATAAATTCTCATACTGATCCATTAGAAATCCATTGCAAGGAACAGGTGCCTGACCTACTGAATTTCCTCCTGAGGTGGGCTTGCCTGACACCCATATTAATATATTTTTGGCATCTTGCAAATTGGTCACAGCAGGCTACTTAGGAATTCTCCCCCCCCCCACCTCCTGGACTTAGATGTATAAGCCCTCTTAACTACTCAGAACAACTCCATTGGTCAGCTCAGAGTAGATGCAATAGTGGTGGGAAAGCAAGATTTCTGTGCTGCCAACATTGCCACAGAGTTAACTCTAATATGATCTATAGCCTGAGTTCTGTATTCATCATGGGTTTTCAGTCACTTTTACTCTAGTTGTCTTCCTTGGCTTTCATTGGCTCCTCTGACCACCAAGGAACTCACATAGCTCTGCATCAAGGCAGAGGGTGATCAAAAGGGTGTTCATGTTAACTTCCTTGGACTTTTCCCCATTCCAGAGGTTGAACAGGATTATTAGCCTATGTTTCAGAAAATTCCCTGAGGGCTATCAGAAAACCATTTGGAAACATTTGTTGTGCATCATCTTAATCAGTCCACTGTTGCTACAGAGCAGATATCTAGGGTGAATGATGATATTGAAAAATATTATGTTAAGCGTTATAGTTGTTTATTGCCAATGTAGGTGTCCCCACCCCCACCCCAATGAATCTGTTTCTTGTCAAGCCTGGTCTCTCTTTAGGCAAGATGTTGAGGGTGAGCTTTGCCTCACTTTTTAAATTAGCCTTTTAGATTAAGCACATGCTTATTGTCAAGCCCTCAAGTGCTCCTGTTGAACACAATGGGAATTTTCATCTACCTAAGATTGGGCATTTATGTAAGAACCTCTATTTCTCCCCCCACCCTTTTTGGCTCACCACAACGTGATTTGCTTCCATTATCTTATCTGACATATGGTTATTGTATTTCCAGATGTCATAATTTGATCATAGGAGGCACCAACCACCATACATATGATTTTAGAAGCCCATCTGCTGTTACAGTTTTTCAGCATGTACTTGCTTTTAGATAATATTGTCACAATATTTTCATTTGCTTTACTTCCCAAATGGCAAAACCTTTGTAAAAATGCTTCATTTTCCTTCTTTGTTCAGGCAAGATCATTATTACTTTCTCTGTGAAAACATAGCCTGAATCTCAGAATTAGATTCTTCATGCCAGATCATATCTAATACAGGGAACTCATGCAGATTTTTGAAATTGTTACATTCTTTCAAAAATAGTAATAAAAAAAAATCCCTACACCAGTTCCAAAGTTAAGCTACAAATCTCAGTTTCTTATGCTTAGACTCTGCTTCTGTAAGAGCCACTTCACACTTTGCATATTTGTTGCAGTTACATCAGTATTACAGTGGTGCTCCCACATGGGTCGGAGAAATGTAGTTGGTTGCAGATGCCCAATGTGAGCTTGCTCTTTATCCATGTTGTATTCGCCATAGTTAAACTATGGCAAATGTGATTCCCATGTGCATCCATCTCTTGCATCAGTGATTGGAATTTGCCCTTTCGGTTTTTATCACACTTGATGGTACTACTGCTACTTCCCATATTCTCATAGGCAAGATCTACACTACTGCTTTAAAACAGTTTATAACAGTAGTGACAACTGTTGGGGTCCAGGATACACTCCATATACAGTTTTCAAACTGTTTGCAAAGTGTCATATCCTGCTTGATGGAGTTCTGCCCACTGTGTTCTCTTTGTGCCCTTGTTTCATTGTAATTCTTTCATTTGGTTACTGATTCTCCTTGCATTCAGTTGTTTTATACTCCTCAACTTCCAAGCCTCGTGGCTTGTTTTTCCAAACTAAAGGTGGGACTTAAGGTGTTCTAATATTTTAGAACCAAAATGTGTTCGTCAAGAAATACTGGGCAGCTGGCTGGCCTAGAACCTGCCATTGCACTCCCATTGTTCTGTGGGCATGGAGGCTTTCCCCCACCCCTTGGGCCAGGATGAGGTATGGACATTCAAACATGCAATCCCCAATCTGTAGCCTGAAGGGGCTACAGGATATGATGGGCTGAACTTTAAAGCGGCTTTTAGAAATGGGCCAATACAGTCAGTAGTCACTTGCACAAGGGTACTAAACTGGGACTTGACCACACAGGCTTTGTTGATATTCCTTGGGGTTAACATAA
Source organism: Elgaria multicarinata webbii (assembly GCF_023053635.1). Lineage (NCBI taxonomy): Eukaryota > Metazoa > Chordata > Lepidosauria > Squamata > Anguidae > Elgaria > Elgaria multicarinata. The sequence continues at coordinate 111,545,678 of NC_086173.1, read as the reverse complement.
GAACTTAAGAACATAACAAGAGCTGTGCTGGATCAGACCAAAGACCTATCTAGTCCAGCAATCTGTTGCACCAGAAGCCTCTGGGAAGCCCAGAAGCAGGATACAAATGGAATACCACCACTGGGCTGCGATTGTGTTCCACACAAGCTCATGCTGAAAGGCATTACTGCCCCTGAAACTGTGGGTAGTATAGAGCAAAAACAAGTAGCCTTATCCTCCTCCTGCCTTCCTGCAGTGGCAGTCATCCTACCTTTTTCAACCTATTCAAACTGAGATGGGTGGTTCACTATATAAAAAAATAAGGCTAAAATACACATTACACAGGAAATCCACAATTGGTACTTCTTTTTAACTGAAATGCAGCTCCAGAGGGCTGCTAATTTGCTGACAGCAGTGGCAGGTGTTTAATCCCCTTTCCACCAGTGCTGTTTTCTTGGTCAAAACCCACCTCTCGGTAAGGTGGAAACACAAGGCACTTCTTGTTTCACAATGTGAAAAAGGACAGGTACATGTTTTTCTCTCCATGGGACAGACAGGAGTCTGGGAGGCATGGTGGTGTAACTTTGACTGGAAAAATGACATGGCTGAAATAGCTAAATGCTCCTGGCCACTGCTGGGAGCAAATTCACAGAGCCTTCACAATTGTGTTCCAGTTTTAAAACACACACACACTGGGGGATCCAATCACAGACCTACTGTGTAGCACGGACCAAACTTGACACCCTCTAGATGTGTGGAACCACAAACTCCAGTCATCCTTACCCAGCAGGGTCATGGTGATACCAGCTAGGGATAATGGGATTTATAGTCAAAAGAATCTGATGGGCACCAGTTGGGGAACCCTGTTGCAGTGGGTAGTTTTCTTCAGTGGAACTGAATTTGGCATGGAAACTGAAGCAATCATACTAAGTTGCATTGACACATTTATGTTAATGGCTGGAATCAGGATCAAAAAATGTGGACTTGTTGAAAATATGAGATAAATCACTGTCCTGTTCCAATCAGGGCCAGCATCTAACCTTGTTTTTAGGTCTGTTCACTTGGAAGATTAGTTAGAAAAAGTTATCTTGCTATTTGCACATTTTATTTATTTATTTGATTTATACCTCATTTCTAACAAAAATGGCATTCATGGTGGCTTACAAAAACAATTTAAAATAGATTAAAACAACAGCACACATTAAAATACAAGAAAAAACATAATTACAGAATAAAAACATTGTACAAAAAAGAAATGTTCATTCCCATAAGACTGATTGACCATATAAAACATGCTTCTTTACCAAGGTGTAATAGGCATTGGAAGTAAAAGTTGTGTTTTTGCTGAAATTGCATTTAGCTTGTCAGACCTCCCTAAGAGAACAACAACAGGAATATGATCAAATGAATGCTGAAGTGCTAGATGGCTGTTCAAACCCAGAAGATAGCTTATAAGCCTCTATACACTGAAAAGTCCTGATTTCTGTCTACTATTTATAGCTGGTTGCTTCAGAGATCGAGTTAGGTATGGCGTTCCATCAAATTACAAAGGGACATAAACTTCCCATCTTGTTTTCTGCAGCAATAACATAGCTGCCCAATAAACAATTAGGCTACATTCCTATACACACTTACCTGGGCGTAAGTCCCATTGATCTTATTGTATAGGATAGCACTGTCAGTGTACTTAATTTTTTAAATAGCATTACATTTTAAGGGCTTTATATTTGTGTGGGTTGTGATCAATGAATAACACTCACTTTGTAGCATAATGTTGTCTTGCATTAAAGCACAGAATTGTATAACTGCTGATTCCAGTTACTATGCAGAATTAGACATCTGCTGTGTTGCCTGGAGCAATCTCTCTACAGGGGAGTTCCTTACAGAGTGAACCTAAGTTCCCTTGAAGATTTGAAATGCAAATACAAGGTATCCTATTCATCGTAATGCACAGCAGGAGATCAAACATGTCACCTGCATCTTATGGACTCTTTAATTGATCCCCAATAGGTGATGCTACCAGGTATCAATTTCATTAGCTCTGTGGCTCTGCAGGTGGGTGGCAGTGGGAAGGATATGGATTATGGCAATACTAAGGTGGGAGGAAGTCAAGTCAGACCTGTGACCTCATGTCATCCCAACTTCTCAGATGTCAGGATATCAAAGCTATGTCTATGGCTGCTGGGCAGTATAAAAATGTAAAAAATGTAAATCAATGTATCATAATCCTAATGTGAAACTTTGATGAATATAAGGACATTTATAGAGCCAGTTGGTGTAGTGGTTGGAGTGCTGGACTGGGAAGATCTGGATTCTAGTCCCTACGCAGCCATGAAGCTCAGCAGGTAACTTTGGGCCTGTCATTGACTTTCAGCCTAATCTACCTACCAGAATTGTTTGGGGAATAAAATGGAAAGGAAGAGGACCAGATAATCTGCCTTGAGTTCCTCACAGTACCTCTATCTTGTCTGGATTGAGTCTCAGATTGTTGGCCCTCATTCAGTCCGTTATTGTGCTCACACACTGATTCAGAACAGCCACTGCCTCACCTGGGTTTGATGAAAAGGAGTGGTAGAGCTGGGTGACATCCACATATTGATGACACCTCAACCCACATCTCTGGTAACCTCTCCCAGCAGTTTCATGTAGATGTTGGGGATAAAATAGAGCCCTGTGGAACCCCATGGACTAGATGCCATGGCGCAGAGCAATAATCCCCCAGCATCACCTTCTGGAATCATCCATCTAAGTAGGAGTGGAACCACTGCAACGCAGTGCTTCCAACTTCCATCCCAGACAACCTATCCCAAAAGATACCATAGTTGATGGTATCGAAAGCCACTGACAGTTCCAACAGAATCAACAGGATTGCACTCCCCTTGTCCCTCTCCCAGCAAAAGTCACCCCATAGGGTGACCAAGGCAGTTTCAGTTCCAAAACCAGCCTGATTGAAATGGATCTAGATAATCCATTTCATTCAAGAGTGTCTGGAGTTGTCCTCCAACCACCCACTCAAACACCTTGCCCAGGAAGGGGATGTTGACCACCAGCCTATAATTGTTAACATCCTCCAGGTCCAGGTTAGGGGTGGTCTGATTACTACCTCTTTTAAAAAGGCTGGCACCACTCCCTCTCTCAGGGAGGAATTTACAACCTCCTGGACCTAGCTGGCGATCCTCTCCTTATTTGAAGTAATGAGCCATGAAGGGCAAGGGTCGAGGACACAGGTGGTCGACTGGACTTGGCTAAGCACATTGTCCACATCCTCAGGCTTCAGTAACTGAAACCCATCCAACAAAACTGGCCCAGATGGTACTCTGAAGGCCTCTACTAGTGGAACTGCATTAAGTGTGGTGGCCAATTCATGATGAAACTGAGAAACTTTATCTTCAAAGTGCCATGCAAATTTGTCACAGTGTGGGTTCCACCATCTCTTGCCCTGGCCCAGAGTGTAACAGTTGTGGAAAAAGAGGGTAAAAGCACCACAAAAAGGCAATGAGAAAAAGAGGCGATTAGCTCTGGTGCTATGAAATGTCAAAAGAAATTTCTATATTTTTCTTATCCGAAATAAAAAAAATAAAATAGAAAAACCACTTTCAACCAAACTTGTACACATTTGGTTGAAAGTTTTCTTGGATTTTTTTTATATTTCAGATAAGAAAAATAATGAAATCTCTTTTGACATTTCATAGCACCAGAGCTAGTCGCCTCTTTTTCTCATTGCCAGAGTGTAACAGGCCACAAACCACCCAGAAAAGCTCTGCTGGACAACACTGAGAAGACGCAATGCTGGTGGAAAAGAACTGTCTCTGTGCCATAGAGTAGGATCTATAGTGAGCTCTAGCCTCTGTTTGCTCAGACTCAGCACAAGTTTTCCTCCACCCAGGCTCTAGCCATCTCCCCTCTTGCTTCACTGCCCTCAGCTCAGGTGTATACCAAGGAGCTGGCCGGGCTCTGCTCAGAGGGAGAGGACGCTTGGGTGCGATCGTGTCAACTGCCCGAGTCATCTCTGCATTCCACAGAGCAACTTGGGCTTTGACGGAAGCACCAGCCATACCAGCAGGGAAATACCCCAGAGCCCTCTATAATCTATTGGAGTCCATTAGCCTCCAGGGGCGGACCATTTAAATAACCCCCCATCCTTGCAGAGGGGAAATGCTGCCAAGAGTCTAAACCTCAATAGAAAGTGATCTGACCATGACAAGGGGGTGGATGTTAATTTCCCCACTTTCAGATCACTATCCTCCTGCCCAGTCAAGAAAACCAGGTCAAGTGTGTGTCACACATGTGTTGGGCCAATGACATGTTGAGACAGCCCCATAGTTGACATGGTGTCCATGAAGTCCTGAGTCATCTCAGATACAGGACCCCCATCCTGGGAGTCCTCAACACCAAATCTGAGACAACCTCCGTCAGCTCATGCAGGGAGACTGCTGAGCAGCGGGGTGGATGGTACACCAGCAGAATCTCTAATCTGCCTCAGGTACCCAACACAAAGTAGAGACACTCAAGACCAGAAAGCCTAGAGAGGGAGATTGTATTTCTATACACCACAGCAACCCCCCTCCCCGGCCTTCAAGTTGGTGCTGGTGCTGCACCAAGTACCCAGGTGGGCAAAGCTGGGTGAGAGTCACCCCTCCCAGTTCACCCACTCAGTGATACATACCAGGTTGGCCCCATCATCCATAATCAGATCATGGATGAGGGAGATTTGGTTTTGGACCAACCTGGCATTCAGCAGCAGCATCACCAAACCCAAGGGCAAGCTGGTAAGGCCACCAGAAACCATTTGGTTGGGGGAAGAACCAGAAGAGGGGATAGCTATAAGAAATCCAGCCCCTCTTCTTCTCATCTGGCCTGTTGTTTCCCCAACTCCATACCTCCCCCTACCCATGACCACAGTTATGTGGGAACCCCCTTGCCCCCCTGAGTTCCCCAGGCACATATTTAAAAAGTACAATCTATAAAATGAAATAAAATGGTATAAAATACTGTAAATTTTTGCCGGTGGCTGTTTCAAGCTGGTTGTAGATGTCCATAGGCAATAGGACTGGTCTTTTGTGTGCTCCTCAGTGCAATGCTAGTGTCACATTTTGCCTGACACCGAGGCACGTGCGGAGGCACTGCCTCTGGCAGCCTTGCTCTTAAATACTTGTAGGAAGAGAGGAGCAGCTGGTCGGCAGATGTTTAAGCTGATAGTGGCCATCAGGTGTGGGGGGGGGGGCGGAGCAGCAGAAGGCAGGCTTCTGCAGTAGTGGATTCCTCCCCCACCCCAACCATACTCCAACTCCACTGCCTCTGGCAGCCTTAGAAACAGGGAGGATACTGGGAAAGCCAAAGTTCAGCAGGTCTGGACTGAAACTGGGTCACTGGTTGCCACCGAAAGCTATAGTTCCTTCTTCTTTCTATAGCCTGTATCAATGCAATTTCCATTGCATTGGAAAAGTGGTAGCCAACGATGGTTTCTGCAAGCTGGGATGTTTGAGGCATTTGCTTCCTCTGAAAAGGATTGCCCTTGGCTTGCTGCTTTGATTATGCAATAGCTCTCTCTCTCTCTCTCTCTCTCTCTCTCTCTCTCTCTCTCTCTCTCTCTCTCTCTGTGTGTGTGTGTGTGTGTGTGTGTGTGTGTGTGTGTGTGTGTTTAAGCTTGGGCACTTGTTTCCTTTGCAATTTAGTTTCTTCACCCCTAGTATGGAGTGTTCCACCATCAGACTACATTCCAACAGCTTGCCTGCAGCCTACACTGTATTGCTTCATATTTTATGCCATCAACCTCAATGGGTGTCCTGAGCATCTGTCATGTGAGAATCCTTCTTCTTGGCAACGAAAAAGTACTGTCCTTCTCTGTGTAGCAGAGCCAGATTTCGGCAGCAAAATATCTTGTGCAAACCAGAAAACGTAAATTCTGTGATCAGAATAAATCCTTATTTTCCAGGGGTAAAGGAGTGCATTGATTCATTCGGCATCTTTTAAACTGATTTTCAAGAGCTATTAATTGTAATGATATTAGAATTTTGCACTCTAAAAATCTCAATTACTGCATTCAGAACAAATTATGCAAAACAGGTATATATGTATGTATTTACATACTTCATATTAGTTGTTCAAATCAGTTGGAATCTCATTTTAATTTTTCTTATTTTGTGGGGTTGGATTTCATAGTAATTGGCAGCAGCATGTGTGTACTAAGAGGGAGAGAGTTAGGGTGTGCTATTGTGAATCTTATCCACATAAACTTTTGTTTCTAAGCATTTAGCCAAAACCATCCATATATTTTTAGGTTTTTCTTTGCAGCCACAAAGTGTCTACCTATTTTTTTTAAAATGAAATGAAAGTATACCTTTAGGATTCTAGAGCAGCTTAAGTCAGTATTAGTTTCTGAGCCATAGATGACAAACCTGACTTCTTCTCCACCCTCCCTTAGCCCTGGTGATAATTCATATGGAACAGAGAACTGAGTCATGCAGCATTTGTGAAGGGGATGGGAAAGGATGGGAGAATTCCAATTCATTCGCATTTTTAAATCAGCTGTGTGAATTGCAGGTCCTCATTGTCTGGCTTCACTCAAATGAAAGAGGTGTATGACCTTGGTATTATTTTTAATGATTAACCTAGCTGCACCAGAGCAATAGAATGATGCAGAGTACTGGCACACCGTGTCCTCGTGACCCAGGCCCAGTTGACCAGTTGTAATTGGACACAATTGCTTAAGGGAGACATAGAAACACAATATTCTCCCGGGATGTCAGACATTAAATCAAAATAGCTCCAGGTGACATAAGCTGTATAATCATGTAATGGAACAGCCAAGATCCCAATTCATGTCCTACGTAGGTTAGATCTTGAGCATGAGTGTGGCATTGTTACAGTTAGGGATGTGGAAATTAGCAAAACTTGAGCTTATCAAGGTTATTCAAGTTCCAACTTGAAGCTTGCTCTGAAAGCATCCATATCGGATTGCGAGTTGTGGGGGAGGGAGGGCTCACGTCCGAAAATCATGAAGTACTTGGGTGCATATTTGGATATGTGCTTGGGTGCACATTCAAAAGTACATATTCTTTCCCCATTGATTAAAGTGTGTTTGTGTGCACTTCTAAAAAAGTATGCATTTTTCATGCTTTTTGTTGTTGTAATGTATATATTTTCTCAAATGCACTTTCTCTCCTGCAAGCTAAGGAATGGATGAGCTTTGACTGCAGATTGTGTTCATGTTTGGGTTTGGGAGGTACAAATGGGCTCAATTCTGGTCATAAACTAACTGAAACTAATTTCTCATACATCACAAGTTATAGTACCCTGAAACTTCGGATTATTTTACTCATTCATGCCTTTGGGAAAAGAATGCTAATGACTTCTGGTTGTTGTTGTTGTTTTTTAGTTGTGTCGGTGTAGAAGAAGATGAGGCACCAGATATTGATATCTACCACTGCCCAAATTGTGAGAAAACCCATGGAAAATCTACTTGTAAGTACAGGTCCTTGTTCTCTGCCAGGCCATTCTATGGTCACAATAATAAGTTCTTCTACTGTACCTTCCCGTGTAAACTGAATATACTATAGCACAAATTCTATGGAAATGTATGGGTTGTTTATGACTGATATATTTAAAAGCAAAAAAAAAACACCACAAACTAACCAGGCACCGTGATTACACATTTCAGTTAATGTGCAACTCTAAGAACTGACTTAAACCTGCATATTATTTGATATCATTTGGTGATATCAAGTTATGGCATATATGGGCAAATGTTTTATGAATTTTGGACTTTGCAGAGCATCGATAGATTATAGTTCCAGTATTTAGGAAACCTTTGGCTATCAGTTAACCAAATAATTATCTATAGTTAACTAAAAATGTTTTTGGATGGGTTAGTGATGGGAAAATCTTTGGCTCCATTTTTCATTTTTGTTAAAAATATAATTCTTACAACATAACATCAAAATATAACATATTATATAAGATAAAATGTTTCTTCTTATTATAAAGGACAGCATTGCTGAAGATTACAAGATCTTAATAGGTTGACAGGAAATAGTATTTCTCAAATATTTCTTGCTATCAAAGACTTCTAGATAAATATTGTAAAAGCAGCTTTCATCTGGTTTCCAGGTTTCCTATTCACCTGTGTATAGACAGCCTGCTTGAGCCTCCAGTTGTCAAAGAAACTATGCCCTGTTCACACCTTTTCCTGAACACACGAGGGCTTAAAGTGTGTGGAGAATCAGGGCGCTCCTTGCTGGCTCCACCCCCTGCATCTCTGGGCATGCTGCCCCCACCCATTTCAGTTCAGGCCTTGCCATGTTGCATCGCCAAGGTCTGAAAGGAAGATCTATATGTGTTCACTTGAACTTGAGTGTAACTCTCCGAACAATGGTGGACCCTACCTTGTCAGGGTTCCTGATGGTGTGGAGAGTTCTACTCATGTTCAAGTAAATCTGAGGAGAGCTCCTGTTCAGACCTTACTAATTAAACATGGCTAGGCCTGAACTGGAGGGGGCAGGACCAGCATACCCAAAGATGTAAGGGTCCGAACCAACGTGTACAACTCTGACTATCTAGTTTAAGCCCTTGCACAATCAGATGAATGCCTGAAAACGGCTTTTGTCATTTCATAACCAAATAAAGTTTATATCTTTTTGTGCAGAATTACCTCATAGCTATTATATAGCTGTCCCATAAATTAGGGCTCACAATCTTAAGAATCTAACAGTTACTCAACAGTCATAAACAATTAAACCATACAAATAACTTGTTTCATGCTAGATGTAGTTAATCAATATGTACATGTCATTGAAATATATGTCTCAGTGTGAAATGGAATTAATAAGTAGTGACAGCAAAACTGAAGTTGCCCCCTACAACTTCCATAGAAGAGAGTTGATCTCTATTGAAATATCATGTACAGGCTTTTGGATTACTTAAATTAATTAGTGCTGTCTTCCCCAATCTGGTGCTCTCCAGATGTGTTCAACTACAACTCCCAGCATCCCCAACCAATTATATAATTGAAGTATGCTGGAAGTTGTAATTCAAAATATCTAGAGGGAACCAAGCTGGAAAAGGCTGAATTAGTGTGTCAACAATTTTCAGTATCTTTGTTAGGAGATACATCCTATTGTCTTTTTTTTTTTTTAAAAAAACAAATATTCCAATAAAGGTGTTTACATAATATATTTAAATCACATTGGTCTTGTTCAGACAACACGCGAAGTCATGGTTAAGCTGCTAACCCTTTTGCAGCAAATGGTTAGTGAGCATGTTTAAACTGTCCTTCTATAGCCACCATGGTTAGGAATGGTAAACTCAACACATTAAGCCATAATGTTAGCTCAAAGTGTTTAACCACCATAGCTTAGAGTGTCATCTGAACAGGGTCATTAAGTGTGCTTCCTCAAATATTTCAGATCAAATACCTGTGGTGTGTTGGGACATGAAGCACATTTATAGCTTTGTTTATTTTATTTGTATTTAGTAAACATGATAAATTAGATCATTTTCTAGCAATGTAAACTGAAAATGTTCCAATGCAAATGACCCCCATACAAATGAGATTAATTTTTATTGGAAAAGTTTCCGGAAAACCCACATCACTGGTCAGCAGGAACCTGGCAGGGCTTTGGAAATGTTGGTGTGCTCTGACCTTGAAGTACTGTGACTGGGCCAATTAGATTGCCCTGTTTGGTATGTTAATTCTTCTTGATATCACTTTATAAAGCTTTTGGATATTTATACTTCATACAATAGCTTTTGCTCAGTAACTGAGAAGTGAAAACTTTAAGTACACTTTTGACCTCACACTTTTTCATTACTCAAATAGGTCTTTTACAAAAGTTATACGGCTTTACAATCCAACATCCTTTCTTTGGATACCATCCAGATCAGTGTGTTTTCATAATTTACCCAGAATTAATTCTTAACCTGTCTTTGTACAACTTTCCTTTAATAAATTACTACTTTTTACTTATTTGCAAATTGTTAATTAATTCTTATTAAGCATCTTCAATTTCTCTTCACTTGACATTTCATAAAATGACATATCTATATTGTGTTTTGGAAGATGAGTTAACAGTTTCTCAGAAAGCTTCCAAGCAATTTCTTAAAATCCTTGACAAATGGACCGTCAGAAATATAACACAGCAAACAGGACTTGTTAGGCTTGTTCAGACAACACACTAAGCCATGGTTAGGGCGCTAACCCTTTTGCAGCAAGCGGTTAGTGAGCATGGTTAAATCATGGTTATGTAGCCACTATGTTAGGAAAACACCGTTCTCATGACACACTAAACCATCGTGGTTAGCTCAAAATGCTTAACTATCATGGCTTAGAGTGTTGTCTGAACAGGGCCTCTGTATTTCATCACAGCATCTTGGACGTTGCCTTTCAATGGTCTCAGTTCATAGATTCTGCTACAAGTCATCATGAAAGAACTGGTCATGTTTAGCCTGGAGAAGAGAAGATTGAGGGGAGACATGATAGCACTCTTCAAATACTTAAAAGGTTGTCACACAGAGGAGGGGCAGGATCTCTTCTCAATCATCCCAGAGTGCAGGACACGGAGTAATGGGCTCAAGTTACAGGAAGCCAGATTCCGGCATGACATCAGGAAAAACTTCCTGACTGTTAGAGCAGTACGACAATGGAACCAGTTACCTAGGGAGGTTGTGGACTCTCCCACACTAGAGGCATTCAAGAGGCAGCTGGACAAGCATCTGTCGGGGATGCTTTAGGGTAGATTCCTGCATTGAGCAGGGGGTTGGACTCTATGGCCTTGTAGGCCCCTTCCAACTCTGCTATTCTATGATTCTATGATTCTATGATTGCTGTGAAGAGGAAGAGCCAAGAAAGCCATGTTGCATAGCTGGTGTTGTGTGAGCAGAGTTCTGCTCGTGCTTCTCGAGATTCAACCCATTATATTTTGATGCCAAAATTTAACACTCTGTGAGCTGGGTACCATTTGTGCCAAATAACACATTTTAGCCAGATGGTATTCCAGTATACCTATATGTTTAACCAATAGTTATAAAAGGTCTACTGGTAAATTTTCATAGCCAAGAGGACTACAGCAGGACTTGGATTTCCTGGTGTAGGGGGTTGGACTCAATGGCCTTATAGGCCCCTTCAAACTCTACTATTCTATGATTCTATGTATAAAACAGCCAAGTGTAAATAAATCAAATGTTATAGATGTATGTGTGAAACAAGCTGATGATAAAAGTACTATATGTGTTTACTTGGAGCAAGTACTATTCAATTTAGTGGGTTTTACTTGCAAGTAAATATGCATAGAATCAGGCTTACTCTGAGAGAATATATTTAGTATCAGATTAGAAATATGGCACTTTTTTGACATAATGCCACAAGCTATGTTAGACAAATACACTGAAAGCCTTCAACAATTTCACTTTCATTGAGGTGAGTTTGAAAGTTCCAAATGTTCAACACTTATACAAAAACACACATCAGAAAAGGGTCACATAAGTCAGATCTAAAGGAAATAATTTTCCAATTGAATAACTTATCTGTAAAAGAAGCAGTGTTGTGGAAAATTCTCCTTGCCAGTAATGACCACCTTGTAAGAGATAAAATGTTAATTTTCTTTATGATACCTTGGATGAAATTCTTCTATAACAACACAGCAATGCATATGATATCTAATTTCTCATTATTTAGAAGTGAAAGATAAAATGAACAAATGGCTGAAAATGAATGGGCATATGAGGCATCAGCAGGAGTGAAAGAAATGAGATGCCAAAGTATCAGAATAGTTAAAGTTTTCTTGGGTTATTTTAATACATGACTTATGATTGTACCTGTCAAGAAAACTTCAATGAAACACCAATGTACAGGAGGAAGATTTTGCTACCTTAGGAGACAATTTGCCTGGCATCCGTATTTGCATTACTTCCGTGCATCACACATATGGGCTCTGCTCCTGCATGGAGCTCATTTCGGGAAACTAGGTGGTTTGCTAGTGCACTTCCATCCTCTGCCACTCAAAAACATGATTTATCTGCTACTATTTTCAGCATATTTTAAGATTTGTAGAACCCATCAGGTACCTTGTGATCTTTTAATGGCCTTCTATGTAAAATGGAGAAGATACTTTTCGAGCACAGAAACAAAATTCATCGATTTCTCAAAGAAGGTGACAGGCATAGGATACCAATTATTATGACAAGTGTGTTTGGATGAAAAAAAATCCAATATTGAGTGATTTAAGCATATTTTGGCTTCTCATTACTCAACAGAATCTGGTTGCAACAATATGTTGCACAAAGTCAACTGTATTTTAGGATTATAGACAAGAAAGGGTGTAATACTGCCAAAGTCACAAATGATTGCAATATTAACGTAGACACGCATTGCTAAAGCCATGTTAGTAAGACTGGGGCCATTGCTAGACGAGGGTTTAGCCCGGGCTGATACCCAGGCTCACCTCTGTGCATCCAGTTGACGCACAGGGGATCCCAGGGTCAGATGAATCAGATAGGAACAGGTTGATACAGTCTTGTGTCTCCTGTCTTGGAAACACTTGTAACATCTCTGACCAATCCCAGCAGCACTGGAAGCTTTAGAGTTGTGTAGTGGCCAGGGCAGAATCTAATCCCAAATATACCTGGGGTTTTCTGGGATTTGGAGACCAACATGGCAGGTTTGTGGAATGCATCTCATAGTGTGACATGGAGTCACTGAACGTGGTGTAATTTACTACTAAGCATATATAGGATTGTACTGTGAGTTTTTTTCAGTGGGTCCTAAACATGTTTGCCGAAAAGTAAGCCCCATTGAATTTAATGGGCTTACTTCCTAATAGTGTGCTTAGAATTGTGGCCTTGTTCAAGTAATGAACAGCATGTTCTGCTGTCACAGAAAACTTGATGTAGAGAGGGTGTTCATTTTTATTATTAACTATTACAACAAAGTATTAAGTCAGTTAGGAAACTTAATTTTTGTATTTACTAAATAGAAGAGTGTTCTCTCTCATCTGACATCTCATTGTCATGATTTACCTACTGCCATATGTGCAGTGAAAAAGACCACGTGTGTATGTATGCATTTAAAGTTATTTTTAGGCAACCTTTAAGGGTCGACCCCTCCCAAGGCAGCATACAAGATACAAGATAAAAGAAACAATACAAATGACAATCTTCCATAAAAATAGTTGATTTACAAATAAAATCAACAGCTGAAAAATTAAGTAAAGGCCAGTGAACAAAAGTGTGGTCTTCAGACTTTTCCTGAAGAGGCAAAGAAGGAGGCTGACAAACCTTCAATGAAAGTTCATTTCAGAGCTGCAAGACCACTACCACTACCTTGTATTCACCAGAGCACCTTGGTGGTGGTGGTGGTGGCAATGGCAAGCGAGAAGGGCCTCTATTGATGTTCTCAGAGAGTCAGCAAGATGTTACAGGAGAAGGGAGTCCTTAAATGTGGCCAGGCCATTTAAAGCTGTACAGGCTAAAACCAGGTTTAAATTGGGCTAGGAAATGTACTTTCAACCAGGGCAGCTGACACAGTAACCATGTCACATGAACTGACCACCCAGCTCCCACCAATATCCAGGTAGCTGTGTTTTGCACTGGCTGAAGTTTCTGCATCATCTTTAAAGGCAGACCCATGTAGTCCACATTACCGAAGTCCGGCTTGGTTGTCACCAGAGCATGATAACCGAGGCAAGATCAGCCCTTTCCAGATAAGATTGCAACTGGTGTACCAGCCTAAGCTGGTACATAAAGCATGTTTAATGCTTTATGTGTGTATGTTCTGTGTTTTAAATTTTTAAATTTTGTATACTTGTTTTTATCTCAGTTTTAGAATTTCTGTAAACCGCCCAGAGAGCTCTGGCTATGGGGGCGGTATATAAGTGTAATAAATAAATAAATAAATAAATAAATAAATAAATAAATAAATAAGCAAGCAAGCTAATATAAAGTACTCTACCATACTCTATGGAGAGACCAAAGAATATTGAATTTGAGACTGGGTGATAATAATCAGAAATCATGGATCTCGACTGGATTTTTTTCAATAGTGTTTCCTCTAAGTCAGGCCTTAGCTAGACCTACCTGCTATCCCGCAACGGAGGAGGGAAGATCTCGTGTTGTGTTTAACGCGAGATCCCTCCTGTCTACACATGACACGAATTAACCTTAATGCATTCCCTTAACCATTTTGTGGTTAAGCAGCACGGTTTAGCATGTTGTCTGAACCAGGCCATTGACTCCTTCCCCTTAATGCAACCAGGCCTTGTAATGCAAGCCAGGTCAGCATGTTCTTCCAGAATTAAGTCTGAAATAAGGAACCCTTTCCCATCAATTGACTTGGCATTCATCAACAGCAGACTAGAGGGGACCCCAGGCAAGTCCCCAGAGTTAGCTCTCAGATTTACTGAGCCCCCAGAATTACTGAGGCACTCACATATACTCATTGTTCATATTATGTAACCTATAGGAATTTCTTTTTAAAAAAAAGAAAAGGAAAAAACCAAAACTTGCTGTCTGGTGCACGCATTCCATGATGGATGCCTTCCAGATGTCAACTATAAAAATACATTTCTACTTGTGCTTTCTCTTTTACCGTTGGAGCCTGCTGACTATATTTTAGAAAATTGCTTCCCCTTGTATGACATTTACAGTAATTTTGATTTAATGGCATTTGTGAAGACTACTATGTGGAAGAAATATACATTTGTTAAAAATGTGTTTTTTGGATAATTTAAGAGGAAGGCAAAATGGTCTTTGGGAGTCAGAACTGGGCCTGTATTATACTGTGGCGGAAAGCACCGCCTGTTTTTTCTCTCCTAAATAGGAGTAATCTGTGAGGCTTTCGCTGACAGAACTCTTTGAGGACTATGCGGATAGACTCTTGGGCTAAATAAAGGAGGAATCTGTTTCTATAGATTCGTACATTAACCAGAATGATATGAATTATGATATTGATTACATATATAAGAAGAGAATTTAACTATAGGACATGAACATTGAGATAATGCTGCATATATATGCATTTGGTATTAGTTACTATAAATACACTTCTCACATGCATATGGTTACCACTAATTCTTGTATTCTGTAAAAAAGGGCAAAATCCAATGCATGTTTGAACAGAAAAAAGTCCTACAACTGCCGGTATTCCTGGAGTTCAAGAGGGCCCTTTCCCCTGTCTAAACATGCATAGTATTGCGCCTTAACTAATTATCTGTTCTACTAACAGATAATTACCATACTATGTTTGCATACAAATATGTATTATCATACACTTTTAAGTATTAACTAGATATCATATATGGACATTGTAACAACAAATGAAGGAACACAGCACATTTATGGTTTGGGATTTTTTTTTCTTTTCCCCCCTTTTTCTTTTTTTGTCTCCTTTCTTCCTTTATATTTTCTTCTCTCTACTTTGATTAAGCTTCCTTCCCCTAGAAGTTGTATCAATCAACTTTTATTTTTTCCTTTTTGTATATTATGCATATTCACATAACTGTTGGTTTGATAGTAATTGTTAGGGGATTGTTTGTATTCATTCCTTATTTTTGTATCACTTTAAATAAATAAATAAATAACAACAACATCAAGATATCATGTTGGAGATATGGATCCTGTTCAGAAGACACCTTAAACCATGGCTTTAACCATGGTGGTTAAGCCAGAAAACCAAGCTGTGTTCAGAAGACAACTTAAACCATGGCTTTAACCACGGTGAATAAAGCAAAAACCTTTATTCACCATGGTTAAAGCCATGGTTTAAGGTGTCTTCTGAATGGGCCCATGTTCTGCTCAGGATCTCCAATTGTTTTAAGAGTTCAAAGCAGTTGTATGGAGGGGAAGAAATTGGGTCTTCCCCCTTCCTCCCCCCCCCGAAGTTGCTGTCTTGTTATCTGTGCTTTCCCCTGTGGGGCAAATAACAGCTGGGGTGGGCAGTTTGGATTGAGAATATCCAGTTGGAGAAGGGAGAAAGAGCACCCCTCTCCCCAGCTCAGCTTCCCTGACTTGACGACTCCACAACCCAACCCCTCCATGGCTGATGTACATTTTTTTAAAAATAGTGGAAGATCCTGATCATGGATCATAGAATCTTCATCATATAGCTTTCTTTTTTTATTCTGGGGATACCAGCAGAGGCAATACTTCTTCTGTAGTTCAAAAAGATCATAATAACAAAAGTAATAACTTTCTGCAAGCTGTAACAGGCTCTTTGTGCCAAAATGCTGCTGCGGGCAAGACCACTGCATCCAGTTAATGTAGTAATCATAGATGATAGATGTGCATTTAATCAGATTTTAATTAAGCTGCCTCCTGTGAAAGCCTCTGAGTGCATTCTTAAAAGCAGCACAATGGGCTGTGTACAAAGGCTCCTTTCCTCAGAGCAGGGTTATTCCATCATTGGGATGCAACCCAATGGGAGCAATAGGCAGAACGTCAAATGTGTTGAGGCACCAATATAACAAAGATGTTCAGAGTTCAGTCCTTGGATCCTGTTGATATCATGATACTTTGGGCACCATTAACTGATTCCATTTCTAGATTTAGCAAAGATGCTTCAGCTGATTTTTCAGTACAATAAATGATTTGTCAGTGTTGTTTAGGGTTGTTTAGCCAAACAATGTTGATCTCATTTAAATTTCTTCAATACATCTCTAGTATGAAGATTTTGTAAATATTGGGTTGGATTCAATCTTTACGGTTCCACTAGCAGGAAAGCCTCTTCCACTCAGAGATGGGCTGTTTCCAACTTAGTGGAAGAGGTTGCATAACAAAAGTACCATCAAATGCAAAAGAGCTCCTCCATTTATGCAAGCTCATATATAAGTCCTTGTGTGTGCTCATTCTCACGACCTTTTTATGGCCCAGTAGAGTTGGTTGACTGCAGCCCTTGTTTTCCTTAATCACTACAACTTATATGGTAACGCAGCCGCTGACAATCAAGGTACTGCGCTGTGAGACATCTTCTAACTCTTGTGCACAAGAGTCCATGGAAAAGAACTAATGCATTCTCCTTCCACCCAGCTCATGGATCTAAGCCACTGATTTTAATTGATAAACAAATTGATTGTTTAATTGTATAAAATCCAGACTAGGATAGCAATCCTATACACATTGACTATGGAGTATGTCCCATTACTGCACAACTCTTTTCTCAGGTAGTAACTATTGAAGAGGCCTTCTGGCCCTTTAGTTTTAGGATTCTGAGTAAATGAAAGTTGCGGATGTATAGGAGAAGCCTAGGTTTTATTTATTTGTTTAAAGCATTTTTTTTTACCCCACTCTTCTGCTGAAAACCTCTCTGAGCAGCTTACAAAGATCAGAAATAAGTCTTCAGGTTTAGAATCTAAACGACTTGACACAAAAGGAAAATGATTAAGAGGGAGGAGGAAAAAAAGCAGACACTAGATTCTTGGTTTTATTTATTTATTTGTTTATTTATTACATTTCTATACCGCCCAATGGCCGGAGCTGGCGGTTCACAAAAATTAAAAACATTCAAAGTATAAAACAACAGTATAAAACCATAATATAGAATACAATATAAAAGCTCAACCAGATAAAACAGCAGCAATGCAAAATTACAAATTTAAAACACCAAGTTAAAATTTATTTATAGACTGTTAAAATGCTGGGAGAATAAAAAGGTCTTCACCTGGCGTCTAAAAGCATATAATGTAGGTGCCAAGCGAACCTCCTTAGGGAGCTCATTCCACAGCCGGGGTGCCACAGCAGAGAAGGCCCTCCTCCTGGTAGCCACCTGCCTCACTGCCTTTGGCAGGGGCTCGTGGAGAATTATCAGGTGGTAATTCAGCAAGTCACAGAGATGGATCTAGACGCTATGGAAGGGCTTCTGCCTGTTCTGGTGGTCCCCATTATAGCACTTGCTAGCTTGAAGAGTGCAGTCAGCTGTATATGAATGGCATCAGATGAGTTAATATTATAAATATATTCCCTTTAAAAAAAAATAGAGAGACTGATAGAGATAGTTTTAATTAATTTATTTTAGCAAATACAGTAGTCTTTCATTGTTATATTTGAGCAGTAATAGGAGATATTTAGAATAATAGGCTCATGCATAGTGGTAATCTTTAAGCACATGTGCGAGAGAGCCAATTTCAGTATAAAAGAGAACAACAAAATACTGGCTCTCCCGCCCCACCCCCTGCAAATCCCTGATAGAACATATTGGACATGTGGTGTCTAGTTCTGGTGTTGTTATTCCAGTCTGCCCTTATTGAAAGCAACTGGTTTGTGTGCATTTGTTGTTGTAACTATAATTTCTTTGGCATTTCTAAAATAAAATGATATTACAAGAAAAATAAGAACATATTCTCCTTTCTATTTCATACCTGGACATAATGTCCCATGTGTATTTTGCAGTACACAGCCAAATAATGATTGATGGTGGTAAGTACAATCATGGATAAACTTCACCACCTATCCACCATCAATATACTGAATACACTTAGCACTTATTGGAAGTGTCCTGGTACTTAGTCATTTTTTTTAAAAAAAAATGTATGCATGTGTAATTATAGATATATTTTCTGCAGCCTAATGATATCCCTGTGTACTCCATAATAACTGTGACTGAATTATTCCTCTTATACAAATATGGATATGATGAGTGCAGCCTTAGTTACTTTTCTGTAACATTAGACCACTGTTGGTTACATTTTTTGAGCTTGACCTCCTAAACATTTTCTACTACTCAGAACCAGTGGTCTATTCAACATACAAATGGGCAAATCTGTCAAGCTGAATTTTGCTCAGGGCCTCTTTTTCAATGCTAAGTTTGTTCTGTCCCAATTCTGCACTGGATTACATTTTTTTTTAGTTCCCGCAAAAATTAATATGCATCATTTTTAAAATCTGAATAATTTGTACACATATTTGTGCACACTTTTGTAAACATATGCATTTTCCCCAATTCTATAATGTGTTTTTGTGGATTTTGCAACTGTACACATTTATGCACCTTTAAAAAATACGCGTTTTTGTGCACAGTTTTTGAAGTGTATGAATTTTTAGTAAGAATTTTTTTTTGGTGTCAACTGCTTCACAAATTTTGGAAATGTATGGATTTCAGCTGCAAGCTATGTTCCAGTTTTTATTTAGGAAGTGTGGATTTTGTAAATTTGCAATGAAATTAAAACCAAACAGATTTCTCATCTGTTCATCCCTTGTCGCATAAGTATTTATAGGTTGAGGCAGTAATGCAACACTGGCATTAGAAGAGGAATATACTAGGACATGTCCAACTCTTTTAAACCTACATGCCAGAAAACATGGTTAGAACAAAGCAACAGCTCTTCCAAAACTTAGATTGACTTTATGGGGCAAATGAGGGATCACTGGACCTCACAGAACCAATGTGAATAAATGAAGATCCTTTGCAAGAGGTCATTCAACACCAATGAGTTATGGTGCCATTGAGGAGTAGGTTTCATACTGTTCATATCATCGCAGAAAAGGTGCTGCTCCATGTCCATTTAACTTTCGCAAAGAAGGGAATCAAGGTAAGACTGTATCAGCAGATTTTAAAAATGAAGACAATCATACTTTTCATGAGGAATGGAATCTATTGAGAACTAGCATGACCAGTTTGCATTGTGCAAAAGCTAGGAAGTAGGGCTGTGCAGGGACATTACCCATCCCCACCCCCAACCTGCTTCAGAGGCCGATTCGGAGCATTCAAATCAGCCCCGATCCGCTTTGTCCCGCTTTGGACCTGGGCTGACCTGTTTCAGATCCAAAGCGAGATCCAGACATTCAAAGCAGGTTGGATGTTGTGGTTTCCCAGGTGCCTGCTGAGCAGCTGCCAAAAATATGATAAGATGCAGATATATGTATTTATTATCTTAAAATGATAGCTGAATTTCTTCTTTTTATATGGTTCAAAGCATAAGTCAATACAAGATTTCAAAATGATATCATTTTGATCAGGCCTTGGCATGTTGGATCAGGCCTTGGCATGTGTCAGATTCATAGTGTTCTGCACTGCAGTTTGAGGTGTTGCCCTTATAATGGAGATTACATTTGTAGCTTGATAAATCTAAATTCTATTCAGGGTTTACATATAGCTTTATGAAAGCAGTATAGCTCAGTAGTTAATTATATGGCTGGTTGCTCTTAGTGCTACCAAATGAACACAGTTCGGTATGCCACATACAGGTTTCGCTGTTCAGGTCTAAAGGCACATAAGAAAACAATTATTAGATTTCTCATTGGGACAAAAATTTAGCTTGTCCTCTTGTGTCAAAGTTATTATTACGCCTCCTAAGAGATTATTGTTAAGTTTATAGTCATGTTACGTCAATGACAAATCTACCATTGATTTATCCCCTCCTCATCCCACAATTATACATGATCCAATCAAATCTTTCTCTTGCAGTAAAAAAGAAAAGAAATTGGCATAAGCAAGATACTGGTCAAACAACAGAAGTCAAACCTGTACAGAATGGTAGTCAGGTCTTCATTAAGGAGCTTCGAAGTCGAACATTCCCCAGGTAAGTTGTTCAACGATGTCAGTGTTTGTGCTATTATCATTAGATCATAGTGTGCTGATAAAAGTAACTGAATGAAGGACAGCAATTCTAGAGTACATAATCTGTGAAACATCCATGGCTAAGAAAGTGTTTTTATTAATTGCAGAATTTACTTATAGGGTGAATTCAGAAATTCCCATTCATTCCCCTCATCTCTTCAAAACAGCAGCCACAGTGATCTGGTGGACACTTCCTTCCACTCCTTGACTAACACTTAGTAACATGGATATATCTTTTCAGGCCAACAAAAGCCCCCATTATGCATTACGTACATGAAGTGAGCTCCAGATGTTCAAGGCTTGTGGAGCTGCTTCGGCCCAACTTGCCCTATGTTAAGCATGGACATCTGCAAAACGAAAGCCTATCTGCACAGACTGCCACATCTTCTGGAACCCTGCATACTCAGGGCTCCCGCATGGAACCTATGCCTTTACGCGTCCCCCTTGTAGATATCCACAATACATGGATATCTGGGGCAGGGCTAGTTGATATGCATGATATTGCGGGAGGGCCAGCAGCACAGCCCCACAACTTCACCACCTCTCCAATACATGGAGGCCCATTCATATGATAAATAAGTGAATGGGGCTAAAGTATCTTTGAACTGAGTGGGACTGATAGCAAAACAACTTTAAAATGGGAAGAAGAAATGATACAGCTCCCCAGTGTGTTCTCCTAATAATTATTTGGCATTGTTAAGCAGCAAAGGTCAACCTGCACTGAACAACCTCTGACCCTCTCTGGGGTTTTTCAAAGGAGTTTGAAAAGAAAGCCAAGATGATTCAGTGCAACTATGTCAATAATAGGCAGTAGACTAATATGAAGGGTTTTCTTGTATTTTTCTCCCTGTCTCATAATACTAGACCCCAGGGTCACTCCATGAAGCTGATCTGTGGAAGATTCAGGACAGATTAAAGGAAGCAGTTCTTAGTGCATAATTAAATTATGGAATTCACTAATACAAGATGTAGTGATGGCTTTAAAAGGGGGTTGAATAAATTCCTGGAGGAGAAGGCTAGCAATGGCTGCAGAGGCAATATGCCTAAATACACCAGTTCATGGGGAACATGGGCAGGTGGGTGCTGTTGCACCTGTATCCTGCTTGTGGGTTCTCAGTCAACAGCTGGTTGGCCAGGTGTAAAGAGAGTGCTGGACAAGATGGATTCTTGGTCTGATCCAGCAGGGCTCTTCTTAAGTTCTTATGTTGTACTTCAACATGGCTTGCTCATCTGTTTCTTAAACGTTTATTTATAACGTTTAAGAAACATTGTAAATAACGTTGAGCAGGGGGTTGGACTCGATGGCCTTATAGGCCCCTTCCAACTCTACTATTCTATGATTCTATGATCTTCATTGGCCATCCCATGAAAGCCATCAGCATCCTCAAAATCAGTTGTAGTTCAAAAGATGCACAGAAGAGGGCAGTCCTGCATTATCCTAAAGAGTTTGTGGTGCTTTATAGATGTCTCTATCTGGGGAACTATTTATCTTTGCAATCATATATCCTTTGTTTCAGATGCTATTCCCTTGAAGGAGTTGTCATGTCATATACGTATCAGTAAACTCTTAAATACTAAATGTCCGCTTGGTAGCCCTTGCACCCAAGCTATTTGGATATCTATTTTTCCCAGACAGTTTTTAGACCCACAGGTGACAACAGCTATATTAGGCCAGCCCATCACTAGTCAGATTACCACACTGTTTGTTTCACATCATTTCATGTTGAAACACAAGCATGTAGGTTAGACGTAGAATATTATTTCTAATACTTCCTAAACGTCCAGTAAGTAGCCTGTATCTACAGATTCAATTTAGCATATCTCAAGGTGAGTTCACATTCTGTATTTGTGTACAGGTTTGGTTGTGAAGGGCACACTCATTTGAAACACTTGGAAATGAAGCATTGCCTTCAGTTAATGCTGGTTGAAAACCAATCTTAATCATGTTAGATTACTCACAGGGCAGTATCCAATACTGCTGCTGTGCTCCCTCTTGATCCGTTGCACAAGTGGGTCCCAACATTTGAACAACAGAAAGCTAAAGCTTCAAAAGAGAAAATGTGTTTCTGGATCAGGACCAAACAGGGGATGCCGTGCAAGCAACCACAGAAACAAGTGTTTCCACTCACTTTTGGTTGTTAGTCCCCATTGTGCTAGAGGTGGATCCCTCTGGTGCGCAGGTAGGCTTAGATGCTGCCCATAGAGCTCCTCACATAAAGCTTGAACGTTTCTTATTCCATAGTCGGCACAGAACGTTTTCTGTTCTACTGGCAGAATCATGAAGTTGGATCCAGTCCTTGCTGAGTTTTGTGTTCATCCAGTTCATTACAGAGGAGTCATAGCTAAGTGTGACAAAGCACCTGCTTTGTATGCAGAAAATCCCTGGTTCGAACCCCGCTGCTGCCAGTCAGTGTTGAGAATACTGGGCTAGATGGACCAATGGTTTGGCTCAATATAAGGCAGCTTCCTATGTTCCTACAACTATGAAGCTTTCAAAATTTTCTGCATACAAAGCAGTTGCTTAATGCAACAACATACATGAGCATAATGGTATTCTGGTGGTCTTATACAAGAAACATGTCTTTTGCCTGCAAAATGCAAACGAATGGCAGCACAATCTTTTCTCAGTTATCATTAGTTCGTATATTTCAAACAAAAGACATCGTTCATAAGTATGGCACCAGTCATAAATGACACCATGCATCTATTTTGTGTCCAGGAACAGTGCCTCATTAAAATAATGTGCAGCATTTAATAATGTTATACCCTTATAGTAATCCTTTCTGATGATTAAGCATTGGTTACACAGTGTAATAATTAGCTTGTCTTCCTAGATCAATGGGTACAACTCTAATGAAATGTAAGCATAATTTGGTTTAATAAAATTTCTGAAGCAAATGCAAGTCACTGAATGAATAAGAAAACTATGAATATAGAAGTGAATATAATGGTGTGGTTTTTTTTTACTGCTTTTTAAAAATATATTATGCTAGAAATCATAGGGGCTATCAGTGTATCATATTGTATTCTGTTGTATATAACGTAAATTTTTTGACAGACTATATATTTGTCTTCCAGGGCTCTAATGCAGAGAAAGTGAGATTATGTGCCATGGAAATCAATGGAATTTTGTTCATTCTACTTAGCACATTGATTTCAATGAGTTTTGTCTGATTAACACTAGATCCCAGCAGAAACTGATATGTGAAAGTAGGATGAATGAATGAAAAGGAGGACAGGGATCCTGTATTTTTAACAGTTGTATAGAAAAGGGAATTTCAGCAGGTGTCATTTGTATGCAATATTTTATATTGTATATTGTATCTGTGTTTTTAGATTGTTGGTTGTTTTTATGCTCTTTATGGTTTTAATTTTTGTGAACCGCCCAGAGAGCTTTGGCTATTGGGCAGTAATAAATGTAATAAATAAACAAATAAATAAATAAATGCAAGACCTGGTGAAACTCCCTCTTCATCACAACAGTTAAAGCTGCAGGAGCTATACTAGAGTGACTACTATACTAGAGTGACTACTAAAGAGGGCAGTATACTAAAGAGGGCAGGGCTCCTGCATACTCTGAAGCTCAGTTTACATTCTGAAGCAGGGATTTGGCAATTGATGCAGCCTAGCATTATGAGCTGGAAAAACTTGTTCTCCAAGCCAGAAACAATAAATTTTGGTGACATCACTCAATGTCAGCAATTAGCCCGCACATCAGAGAAATCAAATACGTTGTTTTTAAGTTCTTCACAATCATCTAGCTGCCTGATTAAAGAAAGCCAGGGTTACAAAGGGTCATATGTCCATAGCATCCTAATATGGAGAGCAGTACAGGTTGTTTCATCACTAACAAAGCAAATATATATATACTGACTTTGGTGTGAAACTATTTTAGAATTTGAACGCCGAATGTGCTTGGAATTTTTAGTGCTGAAGACGTGGTAATAAAAGTGACCGGAAGCCAACTAACAGTTGAGTACTTAGAAGAAAATGGATTCACAGAGCCTATTCTCATTCCGAAGAAGGATGGCCTGGGCTTATCTGTACCTGCACCAACGTTTTATGTTAGTGATGTTGAAAACTATGTTGGTATGTATTTAGAGAGGCATTTTTTCTTTTTGTTTTGCAATAAATGTGCTCAGTGCTGTATCTGATCAAGTTAATCATACCGAGAATGTGTTGAAGGAAACTCCTTTATCAGCTTTCCCAAATTTGTTGACTTCCAGATGTCTTGGACTACAACTCCCAAGTCCCCCAGCCTGTACAGCCAATGGTCCTGCAGCAGGTAGACAAGAGGTTGAGGAAGGCTGATCTCTTTGATAGTTCTCAAAGGGCAACATGAGTGACTTGGCTGACCAGTCTCCTACATTTCTTTCCTGCAATCCTTTTCACTTCTGGTTAAAGACACAGTTATGTCTCTCCAGTCATATGATTACATCACTCCAAATGGAAAGGTTTCTAGATAGCTTCTCCTAACCTTCAGTCTTTGTTTTCTTGTTTGTTTGTTTGTTACATTTCTATACCACCCAATAGCTGGACCTGTCCAGGAGGTTCGCAGCAGTTAAAACCATAAAATGCAACATGACAAAACATAATATGGAACATACAAAAGTTCTCATAACTACAATATAAGACCAAACTAAAAGCCGGCAGAGGTGTACTGATTGAAACATACAAAAACCAATTTAAAAACAGCAAAAACTGAAGGACTAAAATGCCTGTGAGAAATGCACATAAAAATGCACATGAATTTTCCATGCCTTATTTACCCGCCCAGTATTCTCTTTTAGCCTCAAGTGACAATAAAAGAGGGCAGCCCTATTGGTTTGAACCCAGATTTGACTCAATCTTATATAAAGGAAGAGGTGGAGCGTTTTAAATTAGCCAACAGGATGTACAGGTGGGGGTTGCTATAGCTTCCCCCATACACCTCTCTCTGGCCCTGTACAGAAGACTCCTTAAACCATGGCTTTAACCACAGTGAATAAGACTTTTTGCATCTTCTGAACAGGGCCTCCCTCTCTTAATGTCATTCCCCTCCCCCCAGCTCACCTACAATCCCTAACATGAGTCTGGGGTAGGAATGGACAAATCTGTCACTGTTGGTTTCTCTCCATTTTCTCTAATTTTTTCAGTCTTAAGTTCGGTTTCTCCCAAATATTGAGATTTTTTAAAAGAACTTTGCCTGAAAATTCATATGCATTTCTAAGGAAAACTGCATTTCAGATCATGCATTGGTTTGAAAGTGTGAAATTTGGTGACTTTGCATTAAAATATGAATTAAACGACTTTATCCCCCAATCCTACTCTGGAAAGGAAGGTTATGAGGAGTAAATTGTCAGTGTGTTAAAGGTGAAGCTCCTTTCACCTGTGTGCCTCTTTTGCTCTAAAAAAAATACCCCCCTGATTAATATGTCATCCGCAAAGATGACATATAAGCAAACAGGCCTGATGCCTTCATGTGCAGTTTGAGGCTCAGTCATCCCCATTTACTCTCTGTCCTGTTCATCTTTTGTTGTATGCCTCCAATTTCTCATTTGACCTCCTAGTACTGCCTAAGGCCTGAAGGGAGTGCCTGTACCTTTAAAAGCAGTATGTGGCAGGGGGACATTGGATCGTATCTATGTTAGTCCTACTGAGAGCAGACTCATTGAAATGAATGGGACTTAAGGTAGACTAACACTAGATGCAACCCATACAATACTATCACTGTGCTACAGTATTTGGAGAAACTGCTGCCGGTAATAATTCCCTTGAGATACAGTTATTACAAGAACAGGAGGGTTCCATTGGGGCTAGACATTGGCAAAACATCCATTCATGGAAGCACCCTTTGCTATCACTGCCCTATCTGTCAATATTATCACTTCCTGCAGGTATATTGATTTCTTGACTCAGCTTCCAAGAATCATCCTGGCCTTTCTGCATACCATCCGTTTGAGGTTGGTTGGTTCCCCATAAATGTAAATTTTATATTTCATTATGTGTGAATGCAAGTTGTGTATCTTCTGAACCTACCTATTGCCCTTGATTCCCTTGACTGTTTTTCAGGGTTGCCAGAGTCACCAAAGTTGTGTATTATGAGTTACATGAACATCAGTGTATTAAAATAACATCAGTTCCCGTCCTCTAAAAAAATCTTAGAACAGTTTCCAACCTCTTCATTCTTAGTGGGAATGTATTTTTCCCTTGTCCATCTGCTGTTCTCAGCAGATTTTATTGGATGACCTTAATGCTGTTTAGCATCTGCTGGGTTCTTCTCTGCCTTGCAGCTGAAAGAATCCCACTGTTTCCAAGGAGTACTCTAATCAAGAGCAAAAGAGTCAAGTAAGCTATCTGATGTACAAGACATGGATCCATGTCTTGATGATTGTCTTTAGCTATAGGGTTTTGTAGATTGTGTGTGTGTGTGTGTGTGTGTCTGTAGGCTGGTCATAAGTTTGGGGTCAGCCCCAACATCTGGTTACCCAAGGAACATATCTAATATGGCCTATTACTGTAAAGGTCAAAACTATAGCTGACATGGTCAAGAGGAACAACGGAAAATTGTGATTTGTGATACATAAATGACAGGCAGGACGTTTCTCATTTAGTACTGAAAATCTGATTTTCCCACCACAATGTAGCCATCCATTCCAAAGTCATCTTGCCCTGTTTATATGCTGCTCTTATACATCATGATTGTCCCATGCTGTTCCCTGTTGAACTGAAATGGGGTTTATTTGATGCATCTGTTTCTGGAGAACTGAACAGATTTATTTTCAAAAGCTAAGCCTGGAATAAGTTGGATAATGGTGTCCTCCCACCCACCCCAGCCCCCTATTTATATGTTTCTCTGAGTGCTTTGAAAGCAGAGTATGTGCTTTAAAAGCTTTTATAAATAAAACAAGAAAATGCTGGAAAGGAGCGGTAAATACCTTTGTAAATCCAGTGGTATAACTAAAATAGCAGCATAAAATGGAGGCAGCCATAAGCATTCTTTCTTTCTAACTATCTATACAAAGCAGGTACAATAAAAGGGGGCTGGATAAATTCCTGGAGGCGAAGGCTATCAATGGCTACTAGCTCTGAGGGTTGTGTCCTATCTCTAGTATTTGTGGCAGTAAGCCTGTGTGCACAAGTTTCTGGGGAACATGGGCGGGAGGGTGCTGTTGCACCATTTCCTGCTTGTTCATCCCTGGCCGATGGCTGGTTGGCCACTGTGTGAACAGAGTGATGGACTAGATGGACCTTTGGTCTGATCCAGCATGGGACTTCTTATGTTCTTGATCAGATCCTTCTCTCATTCACTTGGCCTTGAGCTGATATGTTTTCATCAAATTAGTACTAAAGAGCTAAATAAGAGCTTGTCCTTACAGCTTTCATTTGGAGAGCAGAATGCTGTTTGTTCATTCTAGATATTTGGGGTGCTTTCTTGGACATCACCAGCCTCCAGAGGGGACAACCACTATGGCAGACCACACAGTTTACACTACAGCATTTGTCAGGGTATCCCTTCCTGCGTGTTGTGCAAAGCCAGCAGGTCAGGAAGCTACTGCTTGGACAAGTCTTCTCACAACACCTTCACAGCTAAACTGCTACACCACAAAATATTGATATATTTTGCTGATGGTGTTTTAGGCATTCCCTATAAAATGTTAAA
Organism: Elgaria multicarinata webbii; assembly: GCF_023053635.1. Classification (NCBI taxonomy): domain Eukaryota; kingdom Metazoa; phylum Chordata; class Lepidosauria; order Squamata; family Anguidae; genus Elgaria; species Elgaria multicarinata. The sequence continues at coordinate 111,517,518 of NC_086173.1, read as the reverse complement.
TAGAACAGAGATCCTGGCCCTTTGACTTTTGTACTTGGATTCAGGAGAAGATGTATTAATTTAGACACAGAGAGGAAGAGTATATTAAACAACATGAATGTATTTTTTTAAACAACCATAATTGTGTGTGTGTGTGTGTGTGTGTGTTGGGGAGGAAGGTTGTATATGCAGATATACATATATATCCTTCAGACAGAAATGGTTCCAAGTCAGAAGTGGAAGCTTGTATACACATCTTCAAATGGAGCTTTAATATCAGCTTGGAAAAATTAATTTAAAACTAAATTACAGAAACTAGAGAGTTATTACCAATTAGCAAAACATGATTTGACCATATCCTGTATAAATGGCTGCAGTTTTTAACACATTCTGGATGGGTTGTAGGCGGAGGGCGCATTCAGACAACACACTAACCCATTGTGGGTGACCAGCCACACACTGGTGGATGGGGCGAAAGGTAAAAGGGTTGGGGTGAAAGTACCCCCAAATTCCAGCCGCTGAGCTCTTCTTTGGAATGGAATTTTGCTCTCAGACTGAAGCCACTTCAACCACCCCTGTTGGTGACAACCCACAATGCACTGGGAACCCCGCCTTTGCCCAAATCTCATAATGGATCCAATTTTACGTTCCCATTTTCCTTGGAGTCATTTTCTTTTCGTTTCTTTTAAGGACCAGAAAGGAGTGTTGATGTCACTGATGTCACCAAGCAGAAGGACTGCAAGATGAAGTTAAAGGAATTTGTTGATTACTATTACAGCACTAACAGAAAAAGAGTCCTCAATGTAATTAACTTGGAATTTTCAGATACAAGGTAAGATGAAACAATAGCCTTGCCAGACTCCACGGATTCTGAAACCACCTTCTTTTCCCCACTAGATTTACCATTAGTTTTTAGAGTAATAACAATCATAGTTCCCTTGTAATCCATCTATATCCTATGTAATGATCGAATCAATGGCTTGGCCTTACTCCACAAACTATGAAACCACTTCCAGGCAAATAATTCAACTCTGCACTTCCGTTTGCTGAAATGTTGTTCTGTGGGCAACAGTTGTGGGGAAGCAATGAATTTATGATTTGCTGAACCATGTAATTTAAACTTCTTCTTGTAGGACTTCTGGGTAATCTACATAGACATAAAAAGATTATGATGGGGCAGGAGTATGCTCCTTTATAAACAGAGAAAATGATGAGTAAAAATAAATAAAACAATGGTGGTTTTAGAAGAGAATTCCATCTTAATGGACAAGAGGAAAAAAGTGATAATTAATGCAGATTAGAGAGAGGCTGGAGGACAATTGCAAGATCATTTCTTTTGTAGTATCCATAGCTCTCTAGGCTGTATTTATTGTTTTAATAACGTAACTCTCTTCCTTGCGCACAAAGGATCAAAAGCAATTTCGAAGTTCTGTTTTACAGCCTTTTCCTCTATCTGCAGAAACAATAATGATGGGAGGCATTTTATTCTTGGGGATTGTTAGACCTATCCTCATATGCTGCTGATTTAATCATCAGCTAGCAAATACTGTATTTTTCAACAAAGAGCCTGACATTTTAACAGGCTCCAAAGCTCTGTCTTGAAATGGAGCATAAATGACCCTTACATTTATAATGGGAATATTTTAGAGTTAAGGCCTCGCACAAGAGGTATTTAAAAAGTAAAAACAAATCTCTATCTACATCTGTTTATATAAGGGGCTAAGTATTCAGGCTTTTGGATAAATAAGCATTCAGAAAATGGATAGTGCTGCTTTTTTGACCTTACGTTCATGTATGGCTTTTGAATAATAAGCATTTTGGTTAAGCAGTTTTGATTTTGGTTATACCTGTTGAAAAGCAGCTCTAGTAACAGTCCAATTGGATGCATGTCTACTAGGAACTAAGTTCCTACAGCTGAAAATAATCTTTCTCAGTTTTGATTAAGAAAACGAGATCTGCAACAAAGTGTTGCAGCATAGAGCCCTGTTGTTCAGGATTCCAGACAGTCCATCCATTCACTGGTTTTCCCCACAGCAGTTTCAGTGAGCCTTCTATTGCCACTGAGCATGCTTAGTCCTCATTGGGCTGTTTTAGGCAATTTCCTCCCCACCTTGAGTACAGCCTTAGCTGGACCTAAGGTTTATCCCGGGATCGTCCCGGGGTCATCCCTGTTCATGTAAATGACACACAGGATATCCCGGGAGCAGGCAGGGATGACTCCGGGACGACCCCAGGATAAACCTTAGGTCTAGCTAAGGCCTAAGAGAGGGGGGAATTGTACTTTTTCAAATCTTGGGGATCCCCCAAGCCTGCTGATAACTTCCTCTTGTGCATGGATGCTGCTGTATTGGCTGAGATCACTATTATATATTTATTGGGGCTAATGTGAATTGAAGGGTAACGTGCATAACAACTGGCCATTGTGAACAGTCCTCACTCCTTATGGAGAATGTGCCTATAATCTGTTCATGAAGAGGGCATTGTGCACGTTCCCCAGCCATTATGCATAATCTCCAGCAGGCTTTGGGGAATGTGCACCACTTCACTGCATTTTACACATATGCAACAGCACTCACAGTCCGAACATCAGAAATAGAAGGAGTGATGATATACCCTGGAGATGTCCTCTGTATTGCTTAACTTCTAGTGGTTTGCAACACTGTTCCAAGGGTCATATGCATATCCATTATCAAGGGTCATTACAAATCATGCAACGGATCCCAGGCTTTGCCATGAATAGCAGTCCAATGGAGTCTAGCTCTAATACTGTACTAAACCAGATGTTTTCATTTTTGTTTTCCACTTTATAAACAGAATGTCCAGTTTTGTAGAGTCTCCGGATATAGTAAAAAAACTCTCTTGGGTGGAAAATCATTGGCCTGATGATGCTTTGCTGGGAAAACCAAAAGTGACCAAATACTGTCTGATCTGTGTGAAGGACAGCTACACCGATTTCCACATAGACTCTGGTGGAGCCTCTGCTTGGTACCATGTCCTGAAAGTAAGATGCTTTATTCTGCCTTTAATAACAAATCATACCATCACCAATTCACAGACATCTCTCAAATTTCCAAATTAGCTCTGGCGCTACAATGAGGGGTTAAAATAAAAATACAGGCAAAGGGGCTTCAGAAACTCAGCTTTTGGCATTCAGTGTGGCTGACCATGTTGCGGATACTTCCCACGAAATCTTGTGCTAGGCCATAATATGTGACATTTGTGTCTAAAGTAGGCCGATTATTGCAATATTGGGGGTGGGTGGGAGGCAGAGAGGTAAGTTACATGGTTTGGGTATATCAAGCTCTATCTAAATACTATTTATCTCTGACCCTACTAGATCTGTGAATAATAATAATAATAATAATAATAATAATAATAATAATATATTTGTTAACCGCCTCTCCCTCTGGATCGAAACAGGGTACAACACAAATGCAAACACCATTTAACTAATTAAAACATTTAAAACGAATACATTATTAAAAGCAGCACATTATTAAAAAGGCATCTTAAAATTCAACTGGGTGGGCCTGCCAGAAGAGATCAGTCTTTATGGCTTTCTTAAATTCCGGAAGGCTGTTAAGTTGACAAATCTCTCCCGGCAAGCCATTCCACAAACTGGGAGTACAGTTGTGTTCGTGACTTTCCTTGCCTTCTGCACTGTTAAATTAGTTGGCTAGAAGGAGAAAGGAGTGCCAGACTATTCCCACAATTCAAGAGAGGAGATGGGAGGAGGGACCATATTCCCTCACTGGATCAGGATTTTATGGTCGAATTGTAGTCTGCCTCAGCAAAGGGATGTAATCAATTATCGTGCAGGGTTGCCCTTATTCTGCTGTAATTTCTGTGTTGTTTCTATATTCAGAAATATGTACAGGGAAGAATCAATGAACATTACACAGTTCTAGTTTTAATAAAGTGATCTCTACAACCTGCAAATCTATTTTTGTGCAGTGTTTTGATTACGGTGTGGGTTATAACATACATTCCATATTTTAACCTCTATCAATTTTTGCTGTGTGGTTTTAATCCTGGTTGTGCTTTTTATATGGTATTTTGTATTCGTGTTTTTAAACTGTTGGTTGTTTTTATGCTTTTCATGGTTAATTTTTGTGAACCGCCCAGAGAGCTTTGGCTATTGGGCGGTATAAAAATGTAATAAATAAATAAATAAATAAATACATGCTTAAACCTGATAGCGGCTGTTTACAGGATCAATACCAGAAAGAATTGTCTAAAGATGGCAATGGCTAAGTGTGCAATCCTCTGCATGTTTAGACAGAAAAAGGTCCAAAACTCCCAGCATTCCACCAGCCATACTGGCTGGGGAATGCTGGGAGCTGTAGGACTTTTTCCAGTTTAAACATGCATAGCATTGCATCATAAGACAACCCCTGTCAGCATGGTCATTTAGTTTTTGTGAACCGCCTAGGGAGCTTCTGCTATTGGGCGGTATAAAAATGCAATACATAAATAAATAAATAAATGATGGTACCTATAGTCAAATATATCAGGAGAGCACCAGGTTCAGGAGAGCTGATCTAAGCTATTGCTGATGCTAACTATTAATGGGGAAATAGGGTGATGACTGAGAAGTGCATTGTTTATTATTTAAATGAAATCTAATTTATGTATTTACTTTATTAGTTAACTGTATATCCAGAAAGTCCACACACAACACTCAAGCTGGCTAACAAATATATATATATATATATATATATATATATATATATATAATAATACGAATTTTTGTGAACCGCCCAGAGAGCTTCAGCTATTGGGCGGTATAAAAATGTAATAAATAAATAAATAAATAAGCCAATAATACGAAGCCAATTAAAAATACAAGTGCTATTGTATTTTTGTATTGTAGCAAGAGCAGATAAAAACGGGTCTCATTTGGGGCTGGAGAACCTCTTTAAGCCTGAGGACCAAATTACATTTTGGAGAAGCTCTCTGGGGCCACATTTCAGTGGTGGGCGGGCAGGCAGGAGGCCAAGGGGGCAAAGGAGTGGGGCCAAAAATGCAAGCAATGCAAGAATACCAACATAGTGTGGCTTAAAGCTCTCACTGCCGGTGACAATGCCTTACGGAGAGGGATTTCAACATTCTTGAATGGCGGGGGGAAGGGGGAACTGCACAGATGTGGGAAGCCTCCGAAAGATCAGTAGATGGGGAGAAGGGGTGTGGCCTCTGGAAAACACCAGAGGGCCAGATTTCCCACCACGACCACCAGCCATTTTAAAAAACAATAAAACCTTGCAAGCAGCCTAAGAGACAAGTCAGAAGGGCCGTGCACAGCCCTCCCCCCAATTTGGGTGTGCCCTGTTAGATATCTGTTGCACATTGACTGTGCAACAAATTGGAGCTTCCAAATTGGCCCCGATTTGACTCTGGGCACCTTGGCGGCGCCCTGGTCCATTTTAAGCTGCTGTAATTTACTGCAGTAGATCTATGGCAGGCCACAGTGACTTTCATACAGGATGGGCAGCTTTTCAGCACATGTAGAGGCTTTAGGTAAGCCCCATGGGTGGGTGGGAAGGGAAGGGGGCAGTGCCTGGCCATTGGGCTGAATCAGCCTGAAGCACTTTGTCTGCTTTGGGCTGAGGTGGCCCAATCCGGTTTCAAACCAGATTCAGAATGAGACAGGTGGAAATGGCCCATTTTGACATGGATTTGGGACCGAGGCAAAGCACACCCCTACAGTTCAGGTCAACAAGCCAAAGGCACAGAAGAGGCTAACAAGTGTCCTGGTTCTCATTGATTTGGCTAATCAAAGCATCTTTTTCGATTTCAGGGAGAAAAAATATTTTATCTCATCAAGCCAACCTCAGCAAACATTTCCCTCTATGAGCGTTGGCAATCAGCGGCAAATCATAGTGAGATGTTTTTTGCTGATCAAGTGGATAAGTGTTACAAATGCACAGTTAAACAAGGACAAACACTTTTTATCCCGTCAGGTGAGAAAGCTGCTATAATTACACTTGTATAGTACAGATTTGTTGATTTGAATTCTAAAAGTACAAGTCACAGGTGAGGTGCAATAATATAAAGTTATGTCTCCTGTAGTTTCTATAGAATAACAAGCCAGTTACTTTCCAAATGTTGGTTGAATTACACCATGCAGAACTGGCTTGCTTATGTGTTGGTGAAGAGAATACTTCAATCTGGACAAGATAAAACACCTATGAAACTGTAGTAATTTTTATTTGGAATTTTACAACACTAGAACAAGACATGGGTTTCAGGGTTGTTTGTAAACTACCTCAACCAGCCACCCCGGCTGGATTCAGATGTCATGACAACCCATGCCCAGTGAGCGTAATGATGCTAATTAGGTGACTTGCATCTGGCAGGTGCGGGATGGAAAATAAATCACTGTGGCTTATTTTCCACCCATGCTCCTTCGAACCTGACCAATGTCCGTGGAACACTTTAAACATTTGAAAATATGCTATTTTATTAGGCCTGACAAAGTCTGACTGAGAAGTCCAATTTGTGGGTTATCTTAATTGTTGGGTGTGTCCTGTTAGATATCTGTTGCACATTCTAGCCAATAAAGGGCAGTATCACAGCGCTAGCATAAACCAATGCTGTTAGCTAGCAAAGGGGAAAAGTGGTGATTTCCTTTTGCCCAGAAAGTTCTAATAACGTTGCACTAGTATTGGTTTACACTGACGCAACGTTCTCAGCACTGGTGTTGTTATAGCATTGGATACTACCTAAGGCCATGGAGCAATCAATGTGGGTTTTATTTTCATGTATAAATACTATTATAATATTAACTACACCAACAATAATGTGGTACTAGAGCTTTAGGAGACACAGCGAATTCTTCTTTATGGTCTCTGTATAGAAACACACAGGTTCTGTATCTGCACACAGCATTGTTTGAACTGAAGTCTACCCCTTTTGATGCCAGAGGCCTGGCCCCAAGGAGTCCAGGCTTTCCTGCTTACTTCTCTTTTGACTGTCACAGTGGCTGCATTGGAGAAACTTTCCTATTTGTTTTTCCAAGTGAATTAGGCCTTCTGCCTTTTTTAAAAAAATAATTTCTGAGTTCTTTCCTGTTTTTTACTTGTCTTTTGCATTTCACCAGTCTTTTTCCAGTCCGGTCAAATGCTTGAGCTTGTTTTCCAGAATTCCCGAACACAGTTATAATAAAAATAGGGGAGGGGAGGAGGAGTAAAAAGGGGGGAAATATTAGCAGGCAGTGGACTACAGTTATATCTATGAAGCAACATTAGATTTGCATGTCTCCATTTTGGGGGAGAGCTTAAATAGGGTGACCATATGAAAAGAAGGACAGGGTTCTTGTATCTTTAACAGTTGTATTGAAAGGGGAATTCCAACAGGTGTCATTTGTATTCTCTCTTCATCACAACGGTTGAAGCTGCAGGAGCCCTGTCCTCTTGACCAGATACAAAAGAGGGCAGGGCTCCTGCAGCTTTCACTGTTGTGCTGAAGAGGGAATTTCACCAGGTGCTGCATGCATACAAATGCCACCTGCTGAAATTCCCTTTTCTATGCAACTGTTAAAGATACAGGAGCCTGGACCTCCTTTCCATATTGTCACCCTAAGCTTGAATATTTACTGCAAGACTGAATAGGTCATCAGTCTATGTTCAGTGCTGGGGAACAGAGCATGTGGGAGAATAGGGTAGGAACCATTGCTGAATAGATCTTTTATAAAGTAAATATTAGGCTTCTGGGAAATACCAGTGTTAAAACAGATCAAATGTCAAAACGGTCAATTACTGTAATTTATATGGTGGTATGAAACAGACATTAACTTTTGTTTGAAGCTCCATGAAAATAGTGGAACTGTGAACAATTCTTTATTTATTGTTAAGGGGAAATTATCCTGCCCTTACCCTGGGTCACAGTATCAGTCATAAAAACAGTACATAATCATAATTCGAAAGCAACAGAATGCAAAGTATCAAGCAGACAAAATTACACAATGTCTGAAATGGATTTACAAGTGATAAAGCCATGGACTGAAATGAAACTAAAAGAAAAGGAGAGGAGACACTTCAGGGTTGTGTAGAGTTTATAGATTATTATCCATTCCTTGTGTTGTACCTGGAAGTTCACACAGCACCACTCTTGTGTGTTCTCATTGGCCCATCTATGACATGCTCTATTTTGCAGTAATTGCAGCATCTGAACAGCCCCAAGTAGAGCTCATTATACTACGTAAAATTACAAATTATGACTGTACATAGGTAGATAATACAATCATTTGCTTTTTGAAAATTGGAGTGTTACCAGTCTTCTCTGTAAAGTTTCTGTCACACATCAGGAGCCAGACGTGCTGTAGATTTTTATTGATTAATTTACATTTTGATTCGTGTTTGGAGGGTTAGTCTTCTCAATCACACGGAATCTCGGAGGGTAACGTACAGAAAACTTTGGGGGAAATGTAAAAGAATGTAACTTGTTTATGCCTGTTTATTTATTTATTTAAAACATTTGTATCCCGCCCTATGTCACTAGGATCTCAGATAAAATCATACAATATAAAACAATAAATGTACACAGCTAAAAACAAATCACACCATTAATCAAGTTAAAACCAATATATAAATTAAAAGCAGTACCAAAAGCCTGCTGAAATAAGAGAGAGTCGATGGCTAGAGGCTAAACTTGGACGCAAGGAACCCCACTTCAGATCAGGGGGCTGCCTAGATGCTCTGAAAGCTCCATGGTGGGTGGGCAGTGGTGCTGCGTTGGTTATACGACGCAGCAGCCACCTCACAGCCATCGTGCAGCTTTCCCACAAAGCTGAAAATTTAAAAAGTCAGGTACTTACAACGACTTTTTCTCTGGAGTGGGGTGAATATGGTGCATCTGCCAACTAACCCCACTTCAGCGTCACAGTGGTGTTCCCGGGTGGATGGTGACCCCTGATTGGTCACCATTCACCCGGGCAGAGGGCAGGCCCACACCCTCTCTCAGCATTGCAGAAAAGCTTTTAAATGCCACCTTGACCTCTATTGGAAGAAAGGAAGACTTCTGATATAACTGAAATGAAACATTGGTCTTATGGTGCTTTCAAAAGCCCCTTGGCGTTTTAGTGACTTTCCAGGAGAAAGGAGTTCCAAATACATTTGAGGGAATGAACGTGAATGAGCATATTTAAGAGGCCAGTGATTATCTGTCAGTTAAACAGAAATGTTTCTCCCTGTCTTTTTGCAGGATGGATTTATGCAACCTTAACTCCAGTTGACTGCTTAGCCTTTGCAGGACATTTCCTACATAGCCTAAGTGTTGAAATGCAGATGAGGTAAGTTGTTTGTACTGGTCTTTGCATGACAATATTTAGCCATATCACACTCAAATTAGATAATGGGTTAGATCCAGTTTTAGGTGTGTGCAACTGGGCTGGCAAAAGCAGAATTCCCAGACCCCCTCCGCTCTGCAGCATCCCTCCAGAACCCCATAAATGCTGCTGTGATGTCTTGCCCACCTGTGTCATCTTGGCTTCATCTGAGATGCCCACAACCTACCTGACAGGACTATCCATGCCACTAGCACTCAGGACCTACTTCAATCCCCCTCGATGATGACGTGTGTGAGGGTTTAGGCCTACTGCTGCCGCTCCTGTCTCGCCTTTATTCTTTAGGCCCCACAGCTCCACAGCCCAGCAACCTAGCCCTTAGTTTCCCATTCCACTGCCACCATTAATTTATCTCTCTTCAGTCACTCCTCCACAGACCACACCAGTTGTTCTTAAATGTAATTTGAATATATTAACGTAAGTGTGTGTACATAAGCTTATTGGTTTCCTCAGTTGAAATGCGTATGGTTACAAGGTTCTAAGAGTATTGGTTTCTGTCAGTTCTTTCTTACAAGGTTCCACTATAGAATACTAAAATCCTCCACTTCTCTCATATAATCCTACTTCCCTCATATAACCATCCACTTCTCTCTACCCCACTCCTACCCTTCACAGACTCATAACCCACACCCACACACTTCTATTCAGTGTCTGCCTCTCACAGAATCAAACACTTTAACTCTCTGTCTTGCTGTAAGCTCAGACTCTACATAAAGCAACTCTGTACAGCACCATGTACATTGATGGTGCTATATTAATAATAATAATAATAATAATAATAATAATAATAATAATAATAATTTCTCCAGCTCCTCCCGCTCTCACACAGCCAATTCAAGCACTCCCCCTCCACCATCCAATCAGCACTCAGGCATTCAAACCCCCCCCCCCCCCAACCTTACAAACCCAACCTGTGGATACAAATCACAAGTACATTGAGGCCTACTTACTTCCTGGAACTTTATGCATAATATAAACAATAACCTTGCAGATATTTACATTTATGGCATATACGGAAGCAGGACATCACAGCTACCCAGAAGGTTGGGAGATCCTGTTGAATGGGGTGGTCTGTGAAGAGGGCACTGAGGTTAAAGGAAGGATCCCAAAAAACTGGGTGGGGGCACCTTCCGTGAAGTCACTCCTCCCCTCTCAACCCACTACATCAGAGCCTACCTCAGTCAGTAGGGTCCCCTCACCCCAAAATGTATAGCATTTTGGGACTGGAAGGCTACCATGGGGAGAAGAGGGCAAGGAGGTCCATTTCTGCCAGCCCTGTTGCATGTGCCTAAATCTGGATGCTATCCAAGGTATTTTGAAATCATTCTTGTATTTCCTTGGGGCCCCAATATTGAGTGATTAGAAAATGCTAGAGTTAGAAAATAATTGCCCTGCATGTGTGTTGAAAGGAAGTAAACATTCATTTCTATGGTTGTTAAACTATGACTGCAAACTTTAAACCACACTCTGTTGAATTAGCATAAATCTATCCTGGAAAAATCAATGAACCTTATGAGCTGAGAAATTAAACTGCCCATTTCCATTGTCCTAAACTCTGTTTAAAAAAACTTCTTATACTTATTCACAATCACTCTTCCTAGTCTGATGCATAATCAATTGACATTTTCACACTGATCATCAGAAGAATGAACATTTTAGGCTCCAGTACTATGCAGTTACTTGGAAGTTAGTTTCGTTGAACGACATCAGACTTAATTCTGAGTAGGCATATATAGTATTGCACTTTACACATATGTTTAAAAAGGGATGGTGTATGCACTTCATAATTTGAATGTGCAATTGTTGAATGGGTCCCTTGTTTTGTATTGAACGGTGTAGTATATCGCGATCCGTGTTTACTTAAAATCAGCAAGTACGATGTGAAGAGCTCTTCTGTTTCAAATTATGCTGGACCTTTTCATAGCAGTTGACAATTTATGATAGCTTGGTTGATCAGAAGCACCTGGAAATCAAAGCCACGCAACAGTTGTGTTTTAGTGCAATGACGGGAGAGACTTTTCTTTTTGATTTACAAAGCTGTTTGTGATCTGTTCAACTGAAACACCTTTTCGCCATGTATCACAGAGCATATGAAGTTGAAAGACGATTAAAAATTGTCAGCTTAACCCAGTTTCCCAACTATGAAACGGCATGTTGGTACACAGGAAAACACCTGCTAGAGTCATTTAAAGGTAAATAAAACTGTGTCCCTTGTATTCCATTCTGTAATACACCATACCATAAAATAATTCTGTTAGTTCTTAATCTCGCAATCATGCTTAGATGTTTTTTTTAAAAAATAACTCACCTGTGGGTGTTTTGGAGGAGGGACTTTTCTAATCAGGTACTCGGGGTCCAATATACTTCAGTGATGTAACTTTTAAAAAACAGATGCAGTTTAATTTTGTTAAAAAAAACATTTTGATAACCTTGGATAGCTACTTTAGAGTTCTGACTGGCTCTGTCTGAAACCCCGAAGTGAATTCACTGTCCCACTGACATTTGAGCCACCAGCCTCCACTGGTAATAGTTCTTATTACTTCAATTATGTGTAAATTCAGAACAAAGCCTTATGATGTCCCCTCTCCTAGAGTTGTCACCTTCATGACCCTCTCTCCCTTTTGGTCATATTCTCCTGAAGGTGATGTCAACCTCCTGGAGATGTTACTGCCATGACTTTCTTAACCCCCCTGCCCCGTCCCCCAACACAGACACATTCTCCTGGACTTTTGCCTTCTTAGGTGATCTTCCTTACCCTTTCTTTGGTTGCATTCTCTTTGGAGAATCATGGTTTGTCACTCCTCTAACAACCTAGTGTTTGCAGCTGGCTTAAGGATCTAGATTTGTTAGAGGAACAGCAAGCCATGGTCTAGATTCAGACATTGTACTGTGTTTGGGAAGGGGGTTCATTTCTAGTCCCTCCCACTTGCAGGATGAGCCAAGTGGGCAGCACCATGCATTACTGATAAGCCAGGGTTCCCCGCAGTTCTGGCCCATGTTTTCTGCTATTGTGGCCATTGTGTTTCTAATCAGTCCTTTCTATGAGGAATCCCTTAGATTCCAAATGCCTAATCTCAGCCTTAGCCCTATATCTTCAACATGCAGTGTTACCCCATTCATTTTAATTGGAGTCTAACTGATGCCCTTTTAGTGAAACTTTCAGATTTGAAGCAGACGCATACACAATTGGAGAGATGTTGAAATACCACAGAAAAACTGACACCTTTGTTATATGAGAGTACAAAAGCACAGAATGGTTGAGCTGTGCCAAATACTGCAGCAAGTGAGTCCCTCAACACAAAACACATATACCCTGTAATCATTTAAATCTGCTGCATTCTTTTGTATACTTGTAGGAACATACTGTGCATCTTAGCTATGACAATGTAGCAAAAGCTAATAACTGATTAAGGCACAAATTTACACTTGAATAAACCTGCCAAACAGAGTGTCAGTCATCTCCTGTGTTGGTAGAGTCAAATGCTGTCGACTAGGGCATTCATATTCAAATAGTGGTATTGGGAACTTTGTGTATGCACCTTGAAAGATGGGGGGGGGGGAGCTTTTCTTGATGAGGCTTTTCTTGTGTGGTCCGGCATGCATCATTGCATCAGGCCTTTAGACGACGTCATCTCCCTCCTGTGTTTCTCCCATTTTTTTCAACCACTTTCCCATTTTTTTCTGAATGGGGAAATTGTGGTATTTGGAGGGATAGAATCATAGAATCAATCTGACACCATCCACCAGTGTAGTTGCACCATTCCATTTTGTTCCACTATGTGTTGGGAGGATTGGCTGTGATGTCAACAGTGATGACTGCAGTGGAAGGATGTTCTGGTCACGCTTCTTTTAGTTCCAAATGGTTGATGCTAGTTAGCAGATTGGAATGGAGCAGAGCCCCCTGTCCTCCACCATGAGCGGCTCAAAACAGGCCCCCATTCATTGGTGTAGGTGCCAGCAAAATGAAAGAACAGACATTCAAAGTTGTTCAATACCCCCCTCCCCCAAACATGGTACACTTATAAAGGGAAGGTAGTAGAGCAGATAAGATAGCCAGAACAAGTACTGCTTTGACTCTGTGGAGGAAGGCTGAAATTTTAAAGCTGCACAAGAGCAGCACACCAGTAAAAAATAGAAGTTTTTGAAAATTGCACGAACTGTGCTCTAACTGTGTGCGATGAAACATGCCCACAGAAAGGGGAGGAAGAGCCTATCCCTGAGGTGGGTGAACAGTGGGCGGGCTTCCTGTTGAGATCTTGGGAGTGCAGCTGGTAGATAGCCGTACATATTCATATACAACAAAAGAAAAAAGCTACTATGTAAAAGGACCCATCAAAATCCTGCACACATTCCAGCAGCAGAACCAGCAGTAGGTAGCCGATTTAATGGCCTCGTGTAGAGAAGCTCTTAGAGCAAAGTATGGACATAATAGTAAATCAAGCAAGTCCTGTGTTACCAGCACTGGTTTTCTGGCAACTCTTTCATTAAAGAGTTTTAGGGTCAAATTGTATTACCAGTGAAAAGGGTGGTAATCAACTGCTAAAATTATATTCTGATAAGCTTGCTTTATTGACAAAATACATGTATATGAGAAAATATCCCTGATTGTTGATATGATATGTTAGCTGCCGTTATTGTACCACAAACACTATTAACTAGTCCTTAGATACTCATTTTCACGGAAAGCGACCATGTTCTGACATCTGTTTTGGCAGTACTAAAAATGGGATTTACACTGGACCTTGAGGTGGGGGAAACAGAGTGCAAATAAAAAATAGGTTATGAGCTGTGGCAGTCCTTCCCATCTAACCAATCAGAGGCACTTGCTCTGGGCATCTGGAACAATATGAAATAACATGGGGTGGGGAGTTGAGAGCAGAGGGAGTGAAAATGAAATGTTGCCAAACACTGTAAATTGATTAGAGTCTTGGTGCCTTTTAATATGGAGAGTTGTTATTATTAGTATTAGTATTAGTATTTACATTTGTATACTGCCCCATAGCCTCTCTGGGAGGTTTACATAGGATAAAAAGTTGTATCCAGTGCTGAGGAAATGGAAGCCCAGTCAATCAAGGAGCATATTCAGCCCATCCTCTCAACAATTGCAGTGAAGCACTAGAGTCTGAAGTAGGGCTGGGAATCACTGAAAACCCTGTGGAGGTAGCTTGCATGAGTAGGAAGTACAGGCTACCTCTGCCCAACATTGCAGGCCTTCCCCGAAGCTTTTCAAGTCTTCAGTGGGAGAGGAAAGTGGGAAAGACCACTTCATGGGAGGTCTTCAGCTCATAGAGCATCGAATGCAACCCTAGGTATTAAAAACTGCAATCTTTTGAATGCCAAAGTCCAGTTTCGAGTGGCAAAGATTTCAGCAAATTTGTATTTTGCTACCAAATCTGAAATGCATGGCCAAGCCTGAAGAAAAAAAGAAAAAAAGCAGAAGACAGATTGAAAATTCATCCATTTTTATAATGTCAAATTACATTTTTAAACAGATTCTAAAGTTTGGAACTTCTGATTTATGCCCATGGGAATTCTCCTTACAATATGTTTTTCTAGCTGCCCACATATTTTCAGATTGCTCTTTGTTAAAATGAAAGTCTACATCGATGTCACTTTTTCATTAAATGGCATTGTATTATTTTCTTTGCTTAGGATTGCACAAAGCGGGAAAGCAGCCTCCTTCTCATTTAGTCCAGGGAGCAAAAATTCTCAATGGTGCTTTCAGGTCTTGGACTAAAAAGCAGGTAGGGCTCTTTCTGCTTTATAGGTTTGCATGGTAGCCAGAATAATTCTAGAAATCTGGAATTTGAAAGAACTAGAGTGAATTATTTTCAAACCTCAACATTCCAGTAGAACATATTTTCGCATCCTTGGCTATACAGCCACATTCTGGGGAAGGTTTTTTTTGGGTGGTGGTGATGGGGGACTCATTTCATGCCCCACCCCCTAGTTCATGCCAAAGTGTTGCCTTGGCAATACCTCAATTCATCTCTAAACCAGGACAAGGTGCACACTGCTTTGGGTAAGAAGGAATAAAAATGGCCTAGATCTGGAGTTCCAAGAGTGGAGTTCTATACATGGAGGAAGAAGGACCTTCCAGAACAGCATGGGAGGTGGCACAGGGTCTGTTGTTGGGATGGGGAGAGGGGGAAATGGATAAAAATCACTTGCCCTGTTCAATTTGTGAAAATATCCACTAGATCCAACCATATTAATGAAAGGAAGCCTTCTGTTCATGGATCCAAACTACTGTAGTTGCCTCCCATTTGATTTTAAGTGCTTCAGTAACATTAGTCTTGCATGATTTTAACAGCGTGACATTCTAAGGCCACTTAACCCACTTTTAAGCTTTTGCATTTGACTTTATTCTATTCAAGGCTTTAGTGGACCATGAAGATGAACTCCCAGAACATTTTAAACCAGCACAACTCATTAAGGACCTTGCCAAAGAAATACGATTAAGTGAGGTTGGTATTTATTCTTGAATATAAGCTATTTCTTGTATATCTCAATAAAATGCCAAAGATGAATCTTCCTGTTTCTAAAGGATATATTTGTTGACACTCATTCAAATCCAAAAGTTCCCTGTATGGTCAGCAGTATTCCATTTCCTGGAAAATACAACTACAGATTGTGGCTCAACTTTGAAGGAAAGAGATAGTCTCATTGCTTTTTAAATCAGATCCATCCTTCCTAATATGAAGGTTAATCTTTATCCTGGATTTTATATTGAAAAGGCATATTGCCAATTAACCAGAGTTGGCTGAATCTAATGCACATAAAATAACCTTTAAAATAACCTCAATGGGAGATCCCTGTATTGGGCTACCTACTTTTCAAGCACATCTTGAATTGACAGGATATCAATTTAGGACTTGTTTGGCAGGTGATTGGGGCAACAGAGGTCAGATTTTCCAGAGGTTATACAGTTATGTGGGTCACAAAGCAAGAGGTATTTAACTGTGCAGTCTTATGCATCTCTGCTTAGACATAAGTACCACTGAGTTTTATTTATTTATTTATTTATTTATTTAAGGATTTTTATGCCGCCATTCAGCCAAAAAAGGCTCTCATGGCGGCTTACAAAAGTATTTCTTGACAGTCCCTGCCCACAGGCTTACAATCTAAAAGACATGACACAAAAGGAAAGGGGATTGGGAGGGAGGAGGAGGAGGGGGGAAAGGAAAGCAAATTCAGGCACTACAATCTTAGTTGGAAAGTTCAGCAGTTACAGTTGGTAGCAGGAGGGAGGGGGCTCTCAGCTGGAGCTGGACCCAGGCACGGTGGAGAGGTGCCTGGCTGCTGCTTCCTCCTTTACTGAGTTCAGTAGAGCTTATTCTCAGTTATGCTTGTATAAGGTTTCAGCCTTTGTCTTATTGAAATCAGTGTACTTAATATGCCATTGAGTTGGGTTGTTCCAAATTGGGTGAAGGATCAGATCTACTGAATTCCATAAGCCCTGCTGAATCAACTCAATGGCCCATCTAGCCCAGCATTCTGTTCCCATAGTGGCCAACCAGGGCCAGATCTATGCCAAGCAGGATATAACACTTTGAAAGCAGTTTGAAAACAGTATATGGAATGTGTCATGGGCCCCAACAGTTGTGAGTGCATTTCAATACCACTATAAAACAGTGGTACAGATTCTGCCCAGATGTTTCTTGGAAATCGACAAGGAGGACTTCAGTCTGATAAGCACTCTCCTACTCATATTCCTCTGCAACTGGAATTCAAAGGCAACTGCCTCTAATATTGGATGTAATATAGAGCCATAATGACTACTACCAGTAGTCTACATGAATTTGTCTAATGGCCTTTTAAAGGTGTCAGAGTTGGCAGCCATTGCACACTGTATACTAGGTGAAGATGCACATCCTTTTGTCTGCCCTGAATCTTCTACCATTCAGTTTCATTAGAAGACCCTGGGTTTTGATATTATGAATTCAACACTGCTGCTTCTTTTGAATGGAGAGGAATCAAGACAGAGGCTACTAAAGCACTCTACATTTTATGCTTACATGCAGAATATGAATTTTAATGAATTTTAATGACAGCATAAATAGAAAATAATTTCATTTTAATTAGTCATACACTGTTAAAAAATTATTGTACATCTTTTACTGCTCCTTTTACCTTAGGGAAAAATGTAATTCTGTTTTGTTTCTCCCCTGCAAATTAATTTGAATGTCATTCTCTTAAAACTGATTATCGTTTTAAACAAAGGGCTGTCTTCATTTCTTTTATATTTCCTATTATTTTTAAAAAATATATAAGAATGGGAGAGACTTCTAGGATTTTTGAAAAACAAAAAAGCAAGAGCAAGAAAGGAAATAAATCAAGCAAATAGCAATCCTCTAAATTGTAATTAAGTGATAATCATCTTTCCTAATACAAATGCCGTTTATTATTATTTACAATATTTATATACCGCTCAATTATCTAACACAGATTCGAGAGTGGTGAACATAGGGATAAACAGTAAAAGAAAGAAGATTAAAAAAGCACATTAAAACAGTTCAATTTAAAAACAAAGGAACCAGAAAAGCAATGGCTAGTCAGTTGAGGAAGGCTTCTCAAAACAGAGTTGTTTTCAGGAGGCGCCAGAAGCAGTTTGGTGTTTGTGCTTGCCTGACGTCCAGGGGCAGAGAGTTCCACAGAGAAGGGGCCACTACACTAAAGGCTCTTCTCCTGGTAGATTCCAATCAGGCCACAGGTCCATGTGGAACCACTGGGAGCATGTATTAAAAAACACACACACCATGTAAATATAATAACAATTAGCTGTTCCCTCTATCTTTAGGAATGGGAGAAAAGATTGCTGACATCACAAACTCAATAGCTGCCTCCTTGTAGGGCAGCTATATTTTTTTTGGGGGGGGGACTCTATGATCTGTAAAAGTAGCCCTTGTCCCACTGACCTGGGCCCTATTCTTACATTTCAAGAGCAGCCCCATTGCTATCCTCCCCGCCCTGAGCTCCATCCCACCCTGGACCAGTGGTTTTTAGGAATCCACAAACCATGTGGGAAGGGCAGGATCATTTGAGAAACCACATCAGCATCAGAGGCTGGATCACAAACTGATCTTCTCATGTGACCTTGTCTCTGCCTTGGTTTTCCACATTTGGTTATTACTGGGATGAAGTCATGGAGAACTGAAGTCATGGAGAACAAAGCAGCAACTTTGTTGCTCTCGTAATGTGCAGCTCGGGCCGCAGCGCAGCCTCAGATCCCTCTTGGTTTCAGTTTTTTAAAACTTGCCTAGCCTTCAGCAGGCCTGATTTTGGCCTTCTTTGTGACAATACTTATGAAGCCCAGCTATACTGGTACATGAGCTGAATCAAGGATCCGTTTTTGAAAGCTGGCTCTGAATACGTGTTCACATTCCCTTCTCTTGCAGAATGCTTTGAAAGTCAACAAACCTGAAGTGGGTGCCAGTGTGAATGTTGAGGAGATCAGCCCTGTGGAAAAAGAGGAAATCCCATCGCCTGCACCACGGACGCCTCCGCCCCCTCCGCCACCGCCATCGCCACCTCCACCGCTGCCACCAGTCGAAAAAGCCCCTAAGAAAAAGACTCCCAAAGCAATGAAAACGCCCAAACCCTCCAAGCTTGCCAAACCTCCCAAGCCGCCAAAACCACCCAAGCCACCAAAACCTCCCAAACCTCCCAAGACACCCAAAGTAAAGGGGGAAGGGAAGAAAAAGGGCAAGAAAGCAAAAGAAGCTCCTCCGCCTGCCATTCCTAACTTAGACCTTCTTGAGGCTCACACAAAGGAGGCCCTAACAAAGATTGAAACACCAAAGAAGGGAAAGGTGAGCAAAAGGGCTTAGGGGTGAAGAACCCTTGACATGCTGAAAGGGCCAGAGGGCCACACTACTGGCCCCATCCCTGAGGTCATGTGGTTCTATCCCCCCACCCCTGGGGCATTCACAGATTCAGTCTGAGCTGGAGAAGCTTATGTGTATAGGTTTCCATGGGAGCTGGAACCCTGATCACACACGTTTCCACCTTCTGCAGAGGTCTCCAAGCAATTGCCCTGGCTGAGATGTCCACACTCAATGCATGGAGAGCAAGAGGCAGGGCCAGGGAGCAGTGTAACCTCAGGAGGGGGTGGGGGTGGCCAGCCTTATGGTCCTGCTGCTTTTGCCAACACATGGGCCTGCTTCACGCAATTAACATACGGAGTCACCCTTCCAATTTTCTGACTGGGGTGTTTTCAGGTTGTATGTGTGCGTGTTTCCAATTGATGGATGATTGCATCCATGTGGGACATTGATCTTGGGAAGGTATTAGCTCCTTAGCTGAAGTAACTGCTATTGAGAATTTCTGGATGCTTGTGAGAATCGATGTTTGCAATGGACTCCTCTGAAAGATAAAGTTCCATGTGGATCACACAGCATTTGAATACAAAAAGAGAGAGAAAGCACTACTGTGAGAGGGAAATTGGTTCAGAATCTGGCTAATAACTATGTATAACATGAAAATAAGATATTAACAGTTTACCCGGCATGCAGCTATCTTTATATATTATGGAGCTTAAAAATCCTATGACACATCAGGCAGGCAGATTGGCGCATTTTGCTTATTATCTTGGCAGTATATTCATAATAATGGGAATTAATTTTCTGTTTCATTTCAGCTTGACATTTGATGTTTTAAAGCTGTCTTTGTCGAAATAAATTCCAGGCGTATGTTAGGCATTACTGCTCTGAATGTTCACACTGACCAAATTGGCATGTGGTAAATTAACACCAGACAAGCATGTTTCATTGTCTTTGTGTTTGAGATAATATCCTGATTTGTTTGTTAGTTTTGTTTGTTTGTTTACTTGAATTAGGCTGCCAAGAATGCTTTGAGTACCCCTAATAAAGAACCTGTTGATAAGCAAAATGAGGTGGAAAAGTTTGAGATCCGGGAGCAGAATAAGACCAAAACAGAAGCAAAATGGAAATATAAGGTAGGGTCTCTCTTACCTTGTGCTTCTACAGAAGTTTCAATGCAATTCTGAGATGAAGGAACTACTGACTGTTCACACATAAGCATTTTTGGCACACAGCGGGTGCCTGAAATATCCCTGAAACCTCTCCTTGCTCAGCCTTTTTGCTAACATTTTATGCTCCATTCAGCAGCTTCAGCAGCATATTTATTTATTTATTTATTTAGGATTGTCTTCTTGCTGGGAATAGTGATTCTCCCCAGCCAATCAGGAATGATTGGCACCAAACCAATTCAGAGTGAGGGCAAGTTCTCCATTGACTCTGTTCAGATGGTTAAGCATTTTGAGCTAAACATTATGGCTTAGTATGTCATGTGAACCATGGCTTAGTGTGTACCATTCCTAGCCATAGTGGTTACATAACCATGGCCAAAACACACTCACTGAACATTTGCTGCAAAAGGGTTAGTGGCCTATCCATGGCTTAGCATGTTGTCTGAACAGGCCCTTTATCTTCTACTCTGAAAAATTCCCAAGGGGGACAGACAAATATGTTTTCCAGATGCTCTCCTACCAGTTCAGCTCAGTCACATTAAGAAATGAATTTTCCAAGAAAGGATTTGGGGTTAAATATCTGCTTGGAGAGCTTCTGCCAATGGGTGATATAGGCCTTAGCTAGACCGGGCTTTATCACGGGGTTAACCCCAGGATCATCCCTGTGCGTCCACATGACGCACAGGGGATCCCAGGATGGAGCCCTCTCCTTTGGGCCCTCTTTTTCCATGATCTTGGGCTGAGCCCGAGACCGCAGAATGTGTGGCCTGTTGCTGTGGTTTGACCCAGCTCCACGCCCATCGGGGTTAGGGTGGGGGGAGCAGCAAAAGTAGTTACTTTTTTAAAAAAAACACCTTACCTTTAGCGCACGACCGTTCATGTGGTCCTTCCTCTTTAAAAATAAAAAATGGCGGGTGCGACGCCTCTCTTCCTGAGGTCGTCGCACCTCACGTGTAAACGGAGGAGAGATCTCGTGTTAATCACAACGTGAGATCTTCCCTCCTCCGTCATGGACTATAAGGTAGGTCTAGCTAAGGTCGTAGGATGTGGGAGCATCGCCTCAGCAGTGTTCCACAGACAGGATGTTCCCACCAGTGCAAATGGTGGGAGTCAGTTTTCACTGATTTCTCCTCCCGTTGAAGCCTGTTGAATCCATAACAATCTACTTCAGAGGACAGGGGGACCCTCTGGAACATTATGGGGATGATGCAGGGGGCTACAGAGTAGAGGGGAAATGGGTGAAAATGGCCTCCCCCCCTCTTCCTCCAACAGAAACCTTGGCTGAATTGGAGTCCTTTTTGTAGATAGAAGGAGCTCTTTGGTTTATGGAAAAGAATTCAGGATCCAACCCATTTAGTGTCATTACTGTATAATGACCCATTTGAATTGACTGCACGTAGATTTGTTTAATTGATCCTACAGATGTGCATACCTGTCACAATGTAGAAAATGTCTTGTATCAACATGACCTCACTGGCATTGAACTTGAGACTAGTATGGCAAATCAATCCGGTCACTTGCAGTTGAATTGTATGAATTACTGTATTGTATGAGGCACATAGAGATCTGATTCACATTTTCTCTTGTTCGCTCACACACACAAACACACACACACACAGAGAGAGAGAGAGAGAGAGAGAGAGAGAGACAAGGGTGGGAACGACTTCACTTGTTGATGTATTACTATACTTCTGTGGGACTGTGTGGCCCAATTTCATAGACCTTTCCTACCTCATCATTGCATTGCACTGTGGAAAGCCCAAGATCTAGCTAGCAGCATTTCCCCCAGCTTCTTAGCCTTGGGCCCACAGACATTTCTGATTAATAGCTTAAAAATTCACCCCAGTGGTCACTGCTTGCCATGACGCCAAATGCCTTCCTACTTTACTTGTAGTTCTGTAACCTAGAACTGACCCCATTTTTAAGTGTGCATTCGACCCAGTTTTAAAGGCTCCAGAAAGCTGCCATGCTTCCTTTCCAATCATTTCTCTCCTTCTCATTGACTTTATGCACTGTTGATTTGCAGCAGCTAAGAATGGTGCTGTGCCATTGCACTATCTTGGATTGGCTCTGAGCAGCACTACTTCCAGATGGT
Source organism: Elgaria multicarinata webbii (assembly GCF_023053635.1). Taxonomy (NCBI): domain Eukaryota; kingdom Metazoa; phylum Chordata; class Lepidosauria; order Squamata; family Anguidae; genus Elgaria; species Elgaria multicarinata. Next base: position 111,495,111 of record NC_086173.1, on the reverse strand, counting down.
CTTACATACCCATTTTTCTATCTTGTAACACATTATACGATTGGGGACAGATCTTATGATCGCAAGATTTGGGTATCTGCCATGTTACCTATGTGTTTGTTCAGATTTATGTTCCATCTGCTCTAAGGATTTAACAAGCAAAAACAAAAAAAATCTCACTGCTAAAATAATAATTGTTATCCTGAAATGTTCCTGTTACCCTTATTTTCAGAACAGTAAGCCTGATTCATTACTGAAAATGGAAGAAGAACACAAATTGGAGAAGACACCATTATCAGGAAACAAGGACAATAAATTTATGTTTTCCTTCTCCAACAAGAAACTATTGGGGTAGGTGCAACTTTGGCAATGCACATTAACTAATACAACATATACATGCCATAATTATTTTTTTCAAGCACTCCAACTTCATCTAAAGAATTTTACTTGGCAACAGGCTCTTTTGTCCTCAATTAGACTTATATCCAAGCAGACATGCAAAGGGATGGGATTTGTACTTTGTAAAATGCAACTAAGGCCTTAGCTAGACCTAAGGTTTATCCTGGGATCATCCCGGGGTCATCCCTGTTCATGTAAATGACACACAGGGGTTCCTGAGAGCAAGCAGGGATGACCCCAGGACGATCCCGGGATAAACCTTAGGTTTAGCTAAGGCCTAAGTGTACACAAAAGTAGAGGGGCTGTGAAATGTTCTCTTTGCTCTCCTTAGTCCAAAGAAGAAACTCCTGTGTGGAGTCATGGGCCAGACTCAAGCATTGAACTCCCACAATTAATATTGCAGGTCTGCTTCTCACAAGAGATTTTACATGACTCTTGATGGTACAGTTGAAGGATCCACAGAAAATGTTAAGTAATTGTACCACTTCTTCAGGAAAGGTTCCTTATGATGGTATAATTCACATGACTATGGTGGCCCAGTTCAGACTACACTAAGCTGTGATGTTTAAACATTCTGAACTAACCACGATGGCTTAGGCCTTTGCTAGACCTACCTTTCAATCTGTGCGGGAGGAGGGGCGAGCCTGCGAGTCAAGCAGTGCGGGCTGTCACCCCAGTCTAAATGTCAGACGCAATGGGCTAAAGGAAAGCCCCATTGCGTCCGCCATTTTTTTTCTTAAAGGACCAAAGTGAGTTGGCTTTTTTTAAAAAAAAGGTTTCCCCACTCCCCCACCCTGCCCCCAATCTCCCCCCTGCCATGATCTCCCCCCCTGGCTGCGATCTCCCCCTACTGCGATCTCCCCCCAGGCCGTGATCTCTCCCCCTGCCCCAATGGGCACAGTGCTCCTGAGAAGCGCTGTGCCCCATCCACTGCTTTTCCCGGCTACTCGCGAGTAATTGCGGTAGCCAGGAAAAGCGGCGGAACGGTCTACACGCTTGCAGTCTCGGGCTCAGCCCAAGGCCGCAGGAAATACTGGGCTACAACTGGAGCCCGTTACCGCAGGGCAAGGGAGGGTTGACCCCTGCCTGAGCCCGGGATCCCCTGTGCATCATGTGGACACACAGGGGCGAGCCCGGAATTCACCCCGGGCTAACCCGTGATCTAGCAAAGGCCTTAGTGCGTCATCTGAGCAAGCCCCTGTGGTTAACCAAGCGCTATCATAGAGCTCCTTTGCAAGAGCTGCCGAAAACAGCCCTGCTGTTCCTGCTGGAGCTCTGTAGTTGATCTCGCCCTTGGACATTAACAGTGCTCTCCCTGTCAATGGAATTGGATTGTCTTGGTTTGGGAAAACTGCAAAAATAATTTTTAAAAAGGCCAACAATGTTGTTTTGGAACAGTTTTTTTTTAATTATTTTTGCAGTTTCCTTGAAGGTTAAAAGCTTTAAAACAGCTGTTGCAGCGCTGGCCCTGTAATAGCCACCACTGGCAATCTGGGCTGCTGAGAGCACTAGGATGTGTGAGTGAGTTGCTGGAGGACTGTAGTATTCTGCTTGCTGGTAGCTGGTTAGGGTGTGGTTAGGTTAACCACCCTGTAGAGGATGATTACGTGGTTGTCTGGCAGCAGCACACATAGTGGTTATATTAACCACCATGCAACATGGTTAGCCCAGCCACCCTTCCCATAGTGTTGTCAGAACAGTGTGTGAAGTGGCCACAGCAAAAGCTCTTGAGGAGTCTGTGCTTGGTGATACCCAAGCCATGGCAAGATTTGGAGTCCAGAATGCATTGGCAAGTGCCTGACAAAGATACATGGAAATCCTGTACATAGTGGTGGCTACACAGGATTGGCCAGCTAGTACATATTAGAGGGACATCATTTGAGGACTTCCCAAGGTGACTTAGAAATGTATCCCTTCTTCTCATGATACCCTCCCCCACCCCCCATCCAGTTTTCTCTTCTCAAGGCTAAACATACCCAGTCACTTCAATCTTTCCTTGTAGGACTTAGTTTCTAGTCCCTTGATCATCTTTGTTGCCCCTCTCTGAACTTTTGCATTTTATCTGGATGCTTCTTTTTTAAAATAAGTTTCAACTAAGATCCCTGTCAGGGATGCTTTAGGGTGGATTCCTGCATTGAGCAGGGGGTTGGACTCGATGGCCTTGTAGGCCCCTTCCAACTCTACTATTCTATGGTTCTATGATCCTCCCATTTGTCACTGTTGTTCTCAGTGACCTCCTGCTCCTACCAGCTTAGCGCTTTGGCAGCACCTTTCCCCTCCCTGTCTGACTCCAAATCAGTTCCCATATCTTCTTGGGGTGCATGTACCTGCAGAGCTGATGGGGCCAATCCCTAAAAATACTGGCATTCACCTGTGAACGTGACAAACTTTATGGATGCCTGACAGCTCAAAGAAATGGACAGATCTGTAAATATAAGCCAGCATTCCCTAGTGTCTTTCCAAACATATCTATTTTTCAGACATTGATGAACATGCACATGTGGATGCAAACAATAAAAAAGCATTTCATAAGCAATTAAAAATCTGTACTTTAAAAAGTGTGTTAAACTTGTGTTAAAGGATAACTTGAAGATGGTTAAATAAATGATCTCTACTGCATTGCAGCCATTTTAATAATAAAAATAAACTTCTAGCATTTTATAATGAGAATAAAATTTTGTGATCTGTATTTCTACAATTTTCTCCTGTAATTGGAGTTTGGTTCCTGACTTCCTTAGCAAAGTTTATAATTTGTTTTTGACATGGTTAATTAGATATGTAGTTAATTTAAAACAGTTAATTTGAAGTTAAATGAGCTGAAAATTAGGATGACATGCATACATTTGTCTACTATTTTAAAGAACTTGCAATTAGATTAGGTTTCATGAAGTCTAGTTGTGATTTGAGAATTTTGTGCAGTACATCTGCTTATCCACTTAACCAATAATATTATATATGGAGCTCATTGTATCCTCCTCTGTGTCTTCCTGCCATTTCTTGTAATAAAAAAGTTGATAATGTGATGATATTTATGATATATAACCCTGTCCCTGTATTGCTGTTTCATCTCCTTGACCTAAATAGTTCAAAGGGAGTAAAAACTCAGCTGAATCCTGGCATATTTGGATCCCTTCAAAATTTTAAAGAAGATAAAACAAAACCTGTGAAAGATGAATATGAGTATGTCTCGGATGATGGAGAACTGAAAATAGATGAATTTCCAATTAGAAGAAAGAAAAACACCACAAAACGAGATTTGCCCTGTAAGACTAGTTCTCCTTTTGTGCAAACAATTACCTAAGCAAATGTTCCATCCCATGTAGCAAGAGTAGCATGTTGGTCAGAACCCTGGGGAGGAAAGGGAGAGTACTGAATTCAGAGTCATGGCTTTGTGTGCTGAGTGATCCATGCATGGCCAAGGGAAGAGGGTCCCATGGAGTGCAGCTGGAGTTGGTGTGCTTGTGTGGACAATGCTTTTTGTTTGAAAAACAACTTTGTTTAATCCTTTTATCTGTTCTTGTTTGTGTTAATTATATTTATGGGCATTAATATTAAGTGTATAGGTTGGATCCAGGATCTAACTTCCGCAAGAGGAAGGGCTTTGCTCATGGAAGATCCCTCAACCCCATTTTGAGGGAACCCTTCCCCCCCACACTCATGCTATGTCTCACCCCATTCTTCAGGGCAAAGGGTCTGCCATGGAAAGGAGGGAACGGGGAAGTCCACTTCTGGCAGCGCCATTGATCCAGCTTAAACCTGGATCCATCCCATGCCTTTTGGCATGAGACACATTTGCAGAAGTGAATTGACACCAATGATGGTATTAGCAAAACGCTTTTAAAAAAATACAATGGATTGAGCTACATTGCATGTCATTTCTTCACTTTGTCGGAGTAAATTCTGTATTTCAATTTCTTCCTAGTTTTATCAGATAAGAAAGAAACCACACAGCATACACCAGTTAAGAAGCCAAAGGTGGAATCAGTATTGTACAAGGTATACTGTTACTATATTATTTTATTCTTCTAAAATAGGGACTTCCATGGCATAGCAGGTATTGTAGATGTACACTGGATATTGACTGATCTTTCATGTTGACAAGAAACACCCCTTTTGATAGTAATGCCCGTTAGAGCTGTGCCGGAGCTCCGTCGAAGCTTTGATTTTTCGGAGTGGAGAGGGACATTTTAAAAACTGGAATACCCACGAAGCAGAGCAGTGCCCCCATCGGCCTTCTCTATTGTGGTCTCCCAACTTTGGGATGCCCTCCTTCAAGGGATGCAACTGATGTAAACCTTGCTAACATTTCAGCACTAAGCTAAGATCCAGGCATTTATGAGTAGCTAGTTGCTACTACAATAGGACTGTTCACACAAAATGGGAGCCTACTGTGCATTATTTAACAGTTATTTAACTGTGGTTTATTTAAGATGCGGGGCATGTGTAGCTGCCATTTTGAATATGTAATCTCTACTCGAGGGTTGTTGTGCTGTGTGAACCCAGAGTGTGTGGGTTATGTGAGATTAAGTAACTTTTTGCATGATCCATGATCAATTCTAGGGTTTTTAACTCTCACATAACTCTCTCTGAGTTCACACGACACGACAACCCCCAAGGGGGCAGGATTGCCTATGCAATGTGGTGCCCGTGGGTGCTGCAGCTCATCATGGGTTGATGAGCCATGGTGTGATGGCTGAACCCAATCAATGTTTACCAAGCATTTTAGAGTGGCTAGTTGCCACTACAATGAATAGGACTGTTTGTTTTCTCTGCTGATTATCTATTTGTTTTATTAGAGGCATATGTCTTTTATTTAGCATTGGCCATTTCTAATATTATTGTTAACTCCCCTAGGATTTTATGAAAAGTGAGATATGAAAATATTTTTTCTAAAAAAAACCCTTTATTTTGGACTTCCTACTACTAGTGTAATCTGTTATTTAATATTTTTTTGATGACGTCTTTAGAGTGATGACTCCTCAGATGAAGATTCTCTCCACATTGACACAGAGGCCAAGCCCGGGCGCAATTCTAAAGTGAAGAAAGAGACTGGAAGTTCAGCAGGCATTCTGGATCTTTTGCAGGCGAGCAAAGAAGTTGGGGGTTTAGAGTATAATACCAACAGGTAAGGCATCAGCAAGTGCCAGCACCTATCCTGAAATACTGTGCTGCCTTTTGTCTCCTATATGCACATTCGCAGTGGTTTTCCATTACAATAATGTTTTTTTTCTTGGGTAAGCTCTGGGTTTTGCTTTGTTTTTTGACTCATGCCCCGGAGGCAGGCAGCTGCAGAATGTGTTTGTAATACAATTGTAAAACTGGAACACTCTCTGCTAATAATGCTGAAAATCTACCTAACCGATAACAATAAAGAAGATTATTTATTTCAAAATAAATGGTTCAATTAAGAGAAAATGAGAACCATTTAATTTATGCAAAATGGTTTTTATTCATGTGCTCGTAATCCTAATTATGGGTTCTTTGGAAGGAGGTACTAGAGAAAACTGGCTTCAAAATCCCAGGAAAATAGCAAATGGTTTTGAAAACTAATTTCTCCAAAGGGCAACAAAAATGAAATGGGCCTCCCCATGGACTGGTTTGGGGGTCTTGTTCATTTGCCATCAACTCCATCGTTTTGTAAACATTTGAAATGAAATCTACTGTGAATGGAAAAGTAAAGTTTGATCTAACTTTCCCAACCAGAATTTCTTTTGAAATGAGGTGGTCAGATGCAAAGCTGTGAATCTAAGTGTCATTGCGAAAGCAAGGAGAGAAGCTATAGCACTAGAACTATGACATTTGACAAGCAGACCTCAAACTGCCCTTAGCTGCTTTCATCCATTTCTCTGCGGATAGTTTGCAATTCCAGATCCAAACCTGTTTCACGCATTACTTTTCTGGCACAAGAAGGGCCATTTCTCTGTGACCCAGTTCCATGTCGCAGACTGGGTCACATGGACGGGTGCAACTGCTGCGGCTACTTTCTAGGCCAACGAACCTTCCCCTCTCCCTGTGCCCCCACTATACTTTGTGTGCCAAAGTCAATTTAAATTGGAAATTATTTTAATCCAAAACAACCTTAAAGAGTCCTTTAACATGTTGGAAAGCCTTGTGGTTTCTGACAGCAGAGTCCACAAAACATATTTCTCCGTTGTGCTAAAGAAAGCTTAGCAGGAATGTGTCATACCAGTTTTGCTTTAATATAAGCAGTTAGATCCTGGTAACGTGCACTGGAGGACTGAATACAACTCTTGATAAATGTAATTTCCTTAAAAGGTTTCCTTTTTCATCTCAACTTTCCTTGGTCTTTTTAAAGCAAAATTAAATTGTCTCCCTGGATGAATGCGATGTCAGGGTAGGAGGCGAGCATTCTCTGCCCCATTCTTCTCTGAGTGGTTCTTTCTATTCAATCCATCAGTTATCTCTTCAGTCTTTTTCCAATGTTCATCCCTCCCCACTAGGTTGTTTAGCCACTAAACAACAACCCAGCCCTCCCAGTTTGCGCATCACACTCACAACCTATGACCCAAGTGACCATAAGTTTTTGATTAAAAGTGGGAGTAAGGAGGGAGCAGGAGGCAATGTGCTCATTCACTCTCACTCATGGACCACAAATCTATGGGTTGGTTAAGCCACGATTTGCCTACATGCGAACCTGGTCAATTTCCATGACTCTACCATTTTAAGTCTGAAGATGAGGGGTCTCCATGTTGTTGTTGTTGTTGTTGTTGTTGTTGTTGTTATTATTATTAATATTCATTTATATAGCACCATCAATTTTCATGGTGCTGTACAGAACAAAATAAAACCAAACACAAAACACCCTGCCATATGGCTTACATTCTAAAATCGCAGTAACAAACCAACAGGGAGGGGAAAGCTTCCTCAGATTAGAACAAAATCCCCACATTTACATATTTCATCTGTAAATCACGGAATAACGGGCTCAAGTTACAGGAAGTCAAATTCTGGCTGGACATCAGGAAAAGCTTCTTGACTGTTAGAGCAGTACAACAATGGAACCAGTTACCTAGGGATGCCCACACTACCTAGGGATGCCCACACTAGAGGCATTCAAGAGGCAGCTGGACAACCATCTGTCAGGTATGCTTTAGGGTGGATTCCTGCATTGAGCAGAGGGTTGGACTCGATGGCCTTCCCTTCCAACTCTGCTATTCTATGATTCTATGATCTCACCTATATAGTAAAAACTTGCTTTGGTGCTTTCACTTGCCACCATTTTGAGATGGTGGGGTGGGGGAGCTGAGAAATAATATTTCAACATGGCAGGTTTCAGTGATTAGAAAGAGAATTTGTATGAGAATTTAATCCACACTAGTATCTACGTTACAATCAGATGTCTTATCCTACAATGTCTGTCCTGTCATCTGACTGGCCCTCGCTCCAGTCTACTATCCTGGTTCCAATATTTTCAGCTCAAGAGTTCTGGTGCAGGCAAATTTAAGTAATCTATCAAATTTATGGTCACTGACTAATTGGGAAAGCTGGTTAGTCATCTGTAACCTGTATAACAGAAGAGCATTTTCCCTAGGATGCAAGTTTATTTCTAAGTTAATTTCAAACTGGATAATTACAAGGGTGCTTGGAACAGAGATTTAGGGGTAAATATTCTAGAAGAACTATGGCTGGATATATTTAATAGTATCAGAAAATCCACATCCTCAACTTTACCTGAAGCCGTCCTAAAATTAGTTTAGAGGAGGTACTTGATTATCAGTTAGGTTGAATAAAATCTGCCAGGACTGGCTTCATGTTTGAGAAGCCTCCGGGCAAAGTGACTTCTGATAGAACCCTTCCTTTGCTGGAGGGACCCCCTTGAGCTTACTTGGGGCTTGCCTACACCCAAGGGTGTAGAGGGAGGAAGCGGGGGAGGATGGCAGGCTTACCTGCTTCAGCGATTCTCCCCCAGCATCCAAATGGCAGCGTGACATCCCGCAAGTAAGGAGGGAGTTGTGGACGCCTTTTTATTTTATTTTATTGCCAGAAGAGGAGCCGTGTGTGTGGCAAACTACCCCCCCCCCCCCGCCATCCTGGGGTGGTGAAATTGCTGCCCACCCCTCCCCCATGGGAACGGAGCCACCCTGCGTGGGTCCATGACTATTTCAGACCCCAGGAGCATGCGGCACACCAGCTGCGGTCCTCAGGATGGTCCTGAGACCACGGGGAAAATCAGGATAACTGGGCAACCAGTTACCCTTGAAAAATGGAGGGGGTCATCCCTGCTTGCCCCTGGGATCCCCTGTGCATCATTTGGACAAAGGGACGATCCAGGGATGAGCCTGGGAAAAAGGCATGGTGTAGACATGCCCTTGATGATACCAAGCATCAGTGTTCTGACCAATGCAACAAAGGGCACCAAGTAGCTGAGTTTGGCTGCATTTTAATGTCCCACATCATTCTGGAGGGATGCTACATATAGCAGCTGGATACAGTTGCTCAGCACAGCTCAGAGTGCCAAGCCAGTTTTTAAAAAGGGGGGCTTAGGGCAGGCCCCAGGAAGGGCCATACTGGGAGCCCAGCCACTGCCCAAGGATGCCAGGTGCTGGCACTGACCTTGAAATCCATCTGTGTGTTGGCAATCCGCTGCAATTTTATAGAACTTTTTCATACTCGGAGGGGCTGCAGTGTAGCATAAAGTTTTTGGATCTATTTTGGCCGTAAGGCATAATGGTTAGTCTTATTAAATAATTTGGATAAAGTTGCTTATTTTTAATTAGTGGGTCACAATAAAAAAATGTCATTGCAAATTATTGGACACAAGCTACTGTTCCGTCTACGGAATTCTTTTCATTGCAGAAATGGCTAAACTAATGGTCTGTGTCTAGATGAAAAATGGAACTTACCGTAATGATTCACTGTTTGATAAACGATTACCATTTATTCTGTAGTGGAATTGATGTTATAATTATGTTCTCTTAGACAGAGAAATCTTTTCGTAATTTTATACTCAACAGTATTTTTTTTAAAAAAAATGCTGACCCTTAAAAACAGGTGCATGACATGTAGAAATTCAGCAAGTGAGGTTCATGTATTCAAGGGCAAAGTAGCAGAGAACTAACCCAGGTTCTGTAACACACAGCACAGACCAAGGGGAATGTCTTGGGTAAAGTCAGTTACGAACTGCTTTTGCTAGAATTCTTCCTTCTATGTGCCAAGAACCCTCTAGGTCATGGAATTATAAGATTATATTATTTTCAACATAATGTTCACCCACAGTTCAAAGCTGCTATTCAGCTAGGGAACCAATCTTTATTATGTGAAGTATTTGCCAGCAACCACACACACTCCAGTTAAAGAAGCTCTCATTCATAAATTTTAACTTGACAAAGGAATATATATATATATATATATATATATATATATATATATATATATATGCAAATCTTGTGTTGTTAAGTTTTATGTATTCTGTAGTTTTAGTGAATATATATATATATATATATATATATATATATATATATATATATAATCACTAAAACTACAGAAAGGGGATGTGACATTCCAGGCTTTAATAATTGTTTCCTGTTTCATATTTCACTCCAAGCAGATCCAGAATTACTAAGCTGCAAATGTGCCTAATGAAAAACACATTGGGCACAATCCAACGTAAACATCTCCTGTGCAAACCTCATTGGTATTAAAAGAAGTTGTTCAAGAGCAGGGCAGCAGACTGTTATGCCAAAGGCAAAGTGACAGGTTGCTAAATTAAAGGACACACTTCACCAGGAACCTCTCCTGTTCAAGGTCCATTTAGATAAATGGGGTTTAGCTCAGGAGAGCCTACCAGCAGATTTTGCCCCAACGTTTTGCCACTTTAAGAGCTTGTTAAACAATCAGTCTGTGGCTTGAATCCACCCACCCACCCCCAGAGCCACTGGTTTTGATCAGATCCCACAATTTATTTGCTAGCATTTGCCTTGCTTTAGGCAGTTCCTCCCTAATTTGCCCATTTGGCAGGCAGCTTTTGATGGTCCATTTCCACTGTATCTGGGGTTCAAGGTTTTATGAAAGCTGTTGGTGAAAACAAGCAAATGACTTAAATGTGCATAGAGTTGATAACTGATAAAACCAGATTAGCTAAGTTTCAGTATAGATTGCTAGTATAGAACTTTGTTGAACCTATTTAATACTGCAATACTGGGAATTGCCTGTTTGGTGCATTCTCTTCCCCTCCATAAATTGTTTTATTATGATTTTATTAGAATGTAAGCCTATGCAGCAGGGTCTTGCTATTTTATTGTTTTACTCTGTACAGCACCATGTACATTGATGGCGCTATATAAATAAATAAATAATAATAATAAGGACTAGGTCAGCATTTAGACCAAACATATCAAAGGGAGGCACTACTAGGCAGGCCGCCCACGAGCTGACACGGGTCAACGAGGCTTAGAGGCGCCATAGCGGAAACCAAACCGAGTTGCTTCCCCCACCCCCCCAGTGATATTGAACATAACAAAATGGGTATCCTACCCAAGAACAGGCCAGTGAAACACACCAACTATCTCTTTTGAATTAATTTCTGTGACAAAGGGAGGCAAACCTCTCCCCTCGTCCCAATAACACACACATACGCCTTGTGCTGCTACCCCAGTCTTTCCATGTTTCAAGGCCACAGACCCACCCACCCCAAAGCTGTAAAGGAGTGACTTGTGAGTAAACAATGTTTATGCTTGGCATTTGAAGCAGCTGGCTTGTGGGCTTACAAGTAAATCCCCAGCAGGGAGAACTCCTGTTTGCTTCTTGACATGACAGGATGCAACCTTTCCTCTCAGTTCCTAGTCTCAGATATAGTGATCTTTGTCCTAGAAGGAAAAATGGACGAGGAGGAAGCCAGAGCTGCTGGCAAAGAAAGTCTCCAATCCTGGAAGGCTATCTGGGAGTGCTTCAGTTAGCCTGCTGTTTGCATGGGCCTTTGGGTGACATATCCTGTCACTTGGGGGAAATGTGCCTGCTCTTATCGGACAGGGGCAGAGAACACATGGCCCTCCAGATGTTGTTAGATTGCAGTTGCCATCATTCCTTGCTATGCTGGGTAGGGCAGTTGGAAATTGCAGTCCAACAGCATCTGGAAGGCCACATGTCCCCTATCACTGTTGTAGGACTACTCTTGTGGGCTATTCATACCTTTCTTCTGAATAATTTAAAACTTTTAAGTAACGCTGTGCACCAATTCGGTTCCCGATCCGAATCCTGAACTGAAGTGGTGATCCAGAAATAGCCCTGTACGGCCGCCTTTGTACACAACAAATAGATTTACACAATAATTGTATAGAGCCCCCATCTTCCTTAAAAATGGTGGCTCTCATGGAGGATGGGCGGCTGCCAAGCACGAATGGACATGTCAGGTGATTATGGCTGCTCGTGTAGCTCAGCAGGTGAGGGGTAGTTGCTCACCAGATTCGGGAGACAAGTGGGGGGGGGAGTCTCATGGACTCCTGGTCAGCCTCGCACCCAGCTTTTCCAGGCTATTACCAAAAAGCTGTTTAGCGAGCACCCAGGAAACCGCAACGTTGGACCTGCTTCAGATGTCCCGATCTCACTTTGGATCTAGATCCGAAGCAGGTCAGACCAAGTCTGAAGTGGGCCGAGGCCATTATGACCCCCAAAGCTGAAAACAGTGTTCAAACAAGGTCTTCATCAGTGCTGGCTCGACTGGCACAATGTTCATTCTAAGGATGTACGGATCCATCCCATCTGGGTTTTGCAGATTGTCAAACATCTTGCATTCCATCATCCACTCATTGACAGGATCAGATTTTTTTTTTTTAGAGATGTATGAGAATTTTCTTCCACTTATGCTAATGTGCCTTGGTGCTCATTTGCACTTGTGCTCCTGTGCATTAGTGCAAGTGTGAGTTTGCAGACGCCCCCCCCCCCTCCAGAAGTGAAAAAAATGGTCCACTGAGACTGTGCGACTCGGGAAAAGCTGGTCTGCTGTGGAATCTGCAGGTCGGATTCATAGAAATCCGAACTCATTTGAGTCCATTGTGGATTTCTCCAACATCTCTAGTTCATGCTGATATAACTAAATATGATACCTTGTTAACATATGTTAATTTTGTTATTAATTATAACCTCTAAATCTTTCTGTCAGATGCCGCTGCCTAATTAGTTAACCTCATCTTATATTTGGTGGCTCTTTTCTTCTTTCCACATTTACATTTGTCTATGTTGAATTTCATTTTGTTTCTTTGTGCCCAGCTGTCCTGCAATTAATTTCCAATCCTTGCAAGTTATCTATCACATTCTAGAGCCCTTCCTGCTTGAAATATTTTCCCCCTAAAAACACTTTACTTGTCTAAACCAAAAACCACAACATTTCTTAAAACCCCCCACAGTAACCTTATATGCAATAGTCTAACATTTGTTATCTGTCTGAGTTAGCAGAGCTGCTGTAATGTCATGGAATGTTCATAAACATTCAAATTGCTTAGAATTAGCCTGTCAGCAATAGATTTTGATAAATACTGTAGCTTCTGTGAAGAAAGTAAAAGATCTGATTGGCTGTCATAAATCTTTTACAGAGCATAGAGATACGGAGAAGCTTAATTCTAATAAGGGCTACATAATTATTTTATGAACATTCCAATTCCAGGAGGGTAGTCACCTTATTGTGTTGAAGCAACAGTAAAGAGTTCTGTGACATCTTAAGGCTGCTGAGCTCATTGTAGCATAACCTAGTTTGTTACAGTATAGCTTGCTGTATGTAAGAGCCTATTCCATCAATTGAATGAAATGGAAAAAGAAGGTAGTGGATATACGTGCATTGAGGTGCAATGGAAGGGAATAAAGCAAACCAATAAGATGAGAGATAAAGTTAATGGGTTGGATCCAGATTTGTAGTTCTGCAAACAGAAGGGTACCCATCCAGTATCAGGCAGTAAGCTGCTGGGGAACATGGGTGGGAGTGTGTTGTCACACCGTGTTCTGCTTATGGTTCCCTGGTCAACAGCTGGTTGGTCACTGTGTGAGCAGAGTGCTGAACTAAATGGACCCTTGGTCTGATCTAGTGGGGCTCTTCTGATGTTCTTATGGAAGTGAGTTGGATCCAGCCAAGGTTTTTGCTGTGACAGCTGGACGCTTCTGTGGGTTGAAGCAGTGGCGGGAGGGGGGGGTGATCTTTGCTGATTCACCCCCTGTCCCTGCAGCACCCAACACCATCTTCCACACTGTTCTGGAGAGTCCCTGAACCTTCCAGAGCAAATTTTCAAGGCAGAGGGGCTATGTTATGTTATTATTGTTATTATTATTATTAATTTATATAGCACCATGAATGTACATGGTGCTATACATAGTAAAACAATAAAACAGCAACGCCCTGCCACATAGGCTTACATTCTGATAAAATCACAATAAGACAAAAAGGGAGGGGAAAGGAAAGCACCAAACAGGCACAGGGGACAATAAAACTAACAGTTTAAAAGTAAGAACAAAATCAAGGTCTAACAGCTTTAGAAAAAAGAAAAGTTTTCAACTTATGTAAGTTCCAAGCCGTACAACTCTGGATCCAACCCATGGAAAATGCATCCTGATGGCTAAGAGGTATACAGGCACACAGCACAAAATACGGAAGGAACCTGCACTTGCTGGTGCATCAAAGCATGAATTGGTGAAATATCAGTTGCTGTGCAATGAGGTGGTTTTTGTATTTAAATATATTAGTCTCAAGCTCTCTGGTACCCAGCGGGAGTGTTGGGAATTGTAGTCCAACACACCTGGAGGGCGCCAGCTTGGAGAAGTCTGCTGGGATAGAGAGCCTGAAATCTTCTACTCTAGTGCTTGATTCCTCCTACATTCATTCTCTTACATAAGACTGCCCTGTTTGGCCTACGTAAATCACAAAAATGAGTGTGGCTGGCAAGTGATAGTACATGTGCCATTGGCGAATGTGTCGCATAGGTAATGTATGGCATCGCCTGTTTATTCTGGGGTTCCTGTATTTATTTTGAGCTGATAGCTCTCTTCATTCCCCCCTTCATTGTCTTCCTTTAGTCAGCCACCTGCATCTCCCAGCACCCAGGAAGCGATCCAAGGGATGTTGTCGATGGCAAACCTCCAGTCTTCTGATCCCTGCCTACAGCCTTCGTGGGGCACCAACCAAGCTAAGAATAATTCTATCTCAGCCCCAAACTCCAAAAAAACTGGAAGCAGCAACAACAAAAATGCAGGCAAGAGGTTACTGAAGAAAAGCGCAAAAAACAGCATCGATGTTGAAGATTATGACGAGGACCAGGATCACTTAGATGCCTGTTTTAAAGATTCAGATTATGGTAGGGAAAACTTATTTGGCCTCTCTCTGAGTGTGACTGTTCAAATATGCATATGCAATGAAATGCATGAAGACAGGGGATTTGATGATGGAAGTAGTAGCACCCCAGGATGTTTTGTTTTGTTTTGTTTTTATAGTGGTTCCTGAGTCTGAGACCTGAATGTTTGCTGAAGGTCTGCATCCTTTTATTTCCATGGCTTGTGCAAAGTGAGATACAGTTCAGGGCGCAACATTTGAACATCTCCTTTGATTCCATTTGGCAGCTTTGTCGGTGTGACCCAGACAGGAGAGATCTTTGCAAATTTTGCGATTGAGATCTCATTTCATGTTTACTGAGGCCTTAGCTAGACCTAAGGTTTATCCCGGAATCGTCCCGGGGTCATCCCTGTTCATGTAAATGACACACAGGGGATCCCAGGAGCAGGGAGGGACGACTCCAGAATAAACCTTAGGTCTAGCTAAGGCCTGAGGAATATCTGTGTAAAAGTGGGGTCACAAACATGGATGTTGTTATGCTATGTCCCGCTTGTGTGTTCTGGTGTAACAGAACACTACAAAAAGTTCTGCTAATGACGTGTAGCTTTCCTTAGTCTTGTGTAAGTGTGTGCAGTGGTGATTGAGGACCACAGCACTTGGGTAGGGGGTGTTAAACCTCTCCCCACTTTTTTTCCTGAGATTCCACCCCTATAGAATCTCCATTGACTCTAATGATTAGCAAAACATTTAGTTTGCCTTTAAGTTCAATGCAAAGGCACAGTTAGGGTTACCCTTCATCACTGGGACACTAGCCCAGCAGATAGCAGGTTTGCCTTCTGCCCCTACAGGGTCGGTAAGGCTTTAGAGCCTTGGATGGGCAGAGAGGGTCTTCAAATACATCCTGTGCCATCCTGTGGTTTGGCACAACCCTGGTCTTTGGATAGTAAGTTTGTTAAAGGTTTGCAGGTAGGGATGCTGGAGATATTCAAGACAGACTGTAATGAGTTCAGATTTCTAAGGATCCGCAGGCCTCATGGAGTCCATAGACTTTCAGATCTTTTTTCTTTTTTTTTACTTTCACAAAATTTACTTGAATTTATCCGTAGAAAAATACGCATGTTTCCGCTGAGACTAGAAAAATGCACGGGGGAAGTTGAATGGAATGGGGGACAGCACATTAAATGTTATGTATTAACGTAAATTGCATAAATCATTGCAAGCCCTCTTATGGAGTTATTTGCGTATTTTTCCACATAACAATTTTTTAAAATTTCTAATCCATCTGTGAACAGACGCTGGAATGAATGAAACGGCACAATCCATGAAACACACATGGGATGGATTGCACAAAATCTGGACATCCCTATTTGCATATGGTTGGGGGAAGAATCAGCTGGCCTTGTTTTGCTTGCCAGGGATAGCCTGGCCATCGCAGCTGCCATGGCACAAGACACTATTTTATGACAGTTCAAGCAGACTCTAAAGATTGGGCTTATGGAAATGAAATGAGCTTGAACACAATGGATTTGCTTATTAGCATGTTTTCGTGTATGTAGGTGTGTATATATGCGATTTGTATTCCACCCTCCCTCATAAAGAGCCCAAGAATATTGTCCTATCTTCCCATTGTTCTCATCAACCATAAAAGCTTGAAACAAAAATCCAGAGACGTGTCTTAGGCAGATTCTTGTGTGCAGTGGTTCCTTCTCCACGCCACCCCAATGGGCCTGTTCAGAAGACTCCTTAAACCATGGCTTTGACCATGGTGAATAAGGTTTTTTTGCTTTATTCACCGGAGTTAAAGCCATGGTTTAAGGTGTCTTCTGAACGGGGCCAATATGAACTTCCCCTCTCCCTGCATCCACTGCTTGATGCTTCAGGTGCTACATTAGGTTCTTCACAGTGGTGGTTCCAGTATTTTGGGCAAGACCAATGGACTCCTTGGTGTATCTACTCTCTCTCTTCCCCCCCACCCTCAATCATTGCCACTAGCTGCTCCTGAGCCTCCTCTTCTTGCTCCTCATTGCTACTGATGGCTTCTTTTTTTGCCAGGCAGAGAGCCACTGAGCAAATAGGCAGTGTCATCTCCTGTTCCTCCTCCTTCTCACCAACACCATTGTCTGGGCAAGAGTGGGAAGTAGGTGAACAGGCAGGTTGCAATGGTGAAGAGGCAGAGCAAGTCCAGGGGGCTGTTGGTGGTGGACCCCACAGGGGTGTGACCCCTTCGCAGGGGCCCAGCCATGCCTACCCTTGATGGCCACCCTGCTTCTTCATGTTTAAAAAGTACCGTGTTTCTTCGATTGTAAAACACCATCGATTGTAAGACGCACACTAGTTTCAGTACCACCAACAGAAAAAAAAGCCCTAAGACACACCCGCGATTCTAAGACGCACCCGTTTTTAGAGATGTTTATATGGGGGGGGGGGGAGTGCATCTTAGAATTGAAGAAATACGGTAGTTTGCGATGCAACATGGGATGTTGCATCGCACGTTGCATTGCAAACTACTTTGTGAACCGCCCAGGGAGCTTCAGCTATTGGGCGGTATAAAAATGCAATTTAAAAAATGTCTGCTTGAAAACGAAAGCGTCCCACTAAAATGGACAGAAGATTTCCTAATAATTCAGCTTCCAAGAAACAGATACATCTTTTAGTAACATATGTAAAATGTGCTTTTTAAAAAGAGAGAGAGAAGAAAAGAAAGAAAAAGAAAATTTGGCTTTGGCCATTATCCTTTAAAAACATAGTTTCAGTATTTGATATGCTGAATATGAAAAATATACATTGAAACCCTCTGAAGTTCAATCAAAACAAGACTTTCTTCGATTCTGAGCAAGTCGAATGTGTTTGACAAAACATAAGCACAAGTTACAATTACAGTACCTGTAGGCCTTTCACTCAAGTTAAATTACTTTTAAAACTGTACAAAAGTATAATGTATAGACACGATCTAAATATGACATTCTGAAAGATGAGAGGGCTGTATTAGGGGAGCAACATTCTTGCTAATTATATATTTATGCTACCATTTAATAGGTTTGCTTTGTTGTAAGATGGTTTGGTTCACCAAGGCTCCATTTGTCCTACATCTGGTCAGCACATTTTCAGTCAGTGGCTAAACTGATGCAATTACTTTAAAATCATATATTGCCCTAGCAAAAGAAATGAAAATTAAATCCACATTTTTTTTATACATCGTTCGATTTAAGTGGGTGTAATGCAAACAATGTTGTTGCCATTTAGCCTAGAAATTGGGGATTCATTGAAAACAAAAGGGCTCAAGGATGTAGCAGATCTCAGATGTCACTAGAGGGGGAAAATAAATGTAAGGTAGTTTGCGTGTCTCAGAGACCCACTTCATTAAAAACAACAACTGCTGCATGCCTGCAGCCTCACACAATCTTTGTGTGTGAGTAACTCTCCACATGGTTCGGGTGGATTTTAACCAGGCCAGAACTTTGTAAATGGCATCCAGATACTTTCCTAAGCACACACGGTGCATATAACCCAGAACATCCTAGGATGTGGGTATTAGATCAGTTGCTCACATTTTGAAAACATTCCCCTTCCGTTCCCTTCTCCCACTCCCTCTTTTAATGTTTGTGATTATACAAAAGTTACAGAACTGCAGTTGAACTCAGGAAAACAAATTCCCGGAGAAACTATTAAAGTGCACAGTAGGTCAGTGGTAAAGTTGTCAATATATAGTGCTCCACTTTTGATGGGGGAATGATGCAAGGATCCACAAAGATGCCGACGAAAGATTCTTGCCCCTGTAATTCAAGTGCTGTGTCTGTCCCAGTTGTATTAAGTCATGATGCCAATCTGATGTTTGATCTTGATGGTAGACTTGCTGACTTGGTTCACCCCAGGGCTATTTCAATGCTGCGACATTGTGCTATTTTGTGGATGTATTTCTCGCTTACGCTGTTGCTTAAAGCCATATCACAATCTCTCAGGGGATTTGTTTTCTCGTTTAGTTTATCCCTCCCTTGAATCAGATGAAGATAATCCGGTATTCAAGTCCCGATCAAAGAAAAGGAAAAGTTCTGACGATGCACCATATAGCCCAACAGGTAATATTTCAAATATTTGAAATCAGGGGTAGGCAACATGCAGGCAACATACAACCCCCTCTGACCCACAGAAAGTCAGAAATTTCTTTTTTTTTAAATCCGCGGTTTGCTGTTTTCAAGCTAAATTTGTCCTCAATGAGCCTCTGGAGCCACTAAGGAGACCTGGGGCATGTCTAGATGGGGTGATATCCCTGGGATCGTCCCTATGCATGATGCAGGGAGGAATGATCCCTGCATTTCCCTGGGATATGGCCCTATACCTTTTCTCGCTTTTCCCCATGGTCCCAGGATGATCCTGAGACCACTGGACATGTGGGCAGCCATCCTGGTATAGTCCTGGTTCCTTGCGAGTAATCACGAGGAGCTGGAATCCGGGTACAGGGCATGGAGCTCTGCAAGCGCTCCATGCCCATCGGGGGGGTGGGAGTGGGGTTGGAGCTTTCTCCCCTTTTTAAAAATCACCTACCTTTGCGCTAGAGCACTAGTGCGCTCCAGTTCCTGTTTCTTTTTTTAAAAATGGCAGGGGCGACATCCTCTTCCTCCTGGGATGTCATGTGCCACGTGTAGATGAGGGGGACGATCTCGTGATCATCATATTGCAAGATCATCCCCCTCCACCCCCCTCATCTAGCCATGCCCTTACTAAGGACAAATTTAACTTAGTTTTCGAAGAACTTTGGCGAGTCTTATATGCATTTCCCTAAATGTAGGCATCAATTGCGTGCCTCTTTGAAATGTATGCATTTTTTCTCCCATTAATCAAAGCATATCTGCGTGCATTTTCCATGCACATTTTCCAAATGTATGCATCCTGTTGGACACTGTTGGGGGGGGGGGGCTCCACAAATCACATTGCAAGCTCAGAAACATACAGGTTTTGATCACAGATTGCATCAGTCCAGAGCATGCAAACTGGGTAAATCCTGTTTGAAAACAACCTGAAACTATTTTCTCATACATGCCTACTGATTTTTAAAGATTTCTTTTGCCCCTGCCATTGTTTGGCCTGTAATGTCGTGGTCCAGGGCAGAAATTGGTCCCCACGCTACCCAAAGTGGCTGACTCTGTATATAAACTGTAAATGCACTAACATCGGTTTTAAGTCATATTATTATTATTATTATTATTATTATTATTATTATTATTTATTTATATAGCACCATCGATGTACATGGTGCTGTACAGATTACACAGTAAATAGCAAGACCCTGCCGCATAGGCTTACAATCTAATAAAGTTGTAGTAAACAATAAGGAGGGAAAGAGAATGCAAACAGGCACAGGGTAGGGTAAACAGGCAGAATTTCCCCCAACCATTGCTAGTTTCAAGAAGCCACAAATGAAATTACCTTTTTGTCGCTTACGCCATTCACTGACAATAGGAGGAAATCCCTATATTGGTAGGTTTGCAAGCTTTCAGTGGTGGATTACATAGATAATGCTCATATGCACTTAAGAATGGTTTGGTGAGGAAAATGTCTTGTTCTGACCAGCACCACCTGGCATGGCACCTCTTCAGTCTGCTGCCCTCACTTCCGCTTGGGTCACAGCTGACAATGGTGGCCGGGGCCAGGCGCCACCGAAACATGGCTAGCTGGACTGGCTGTCTATCCTGTCATCAGAGTCAATATTTTGGAGGAGCTCTGTAAAGGCGTCTGGATCTGAGCAAGGGCCTCCCATAAGGGATTTTTTTTACATATTTTGAGGTACCTTTGGGCTGAAATGTTCCAAAGTTGCTTTGAAATACTCGTGGCTGAATTCCCAATAAGTTTTTTATTCCTTGAAAAACAGTCACGGAGCGAGGGTATGAATCTGACTTTCAGTGCAGTAGGGTAAGTGCGGGGTTAGGTATTTATTTATTTTTTACTCATGACAAACAGCCCACCCCCAGTCGATATTACATAAAGACTCTGTTTAAACGAGACACAAAGCCATGGTGTTTCAGCATTTTGAGCTAAACATTATGGCTTAGCATGTCATGACTGTGAACCATGACTTAGGCCTTTGCTAGATGAGGAGTTAGCCCAGTGTGAGGCCCAGGCTCGTCCCTGTGCGTTCAGATGACGCACAGGGAATCCCGGGCTCAGGCAGAGGTCAGACCTCCCTGGCCCTGGGGCATCCGGCACCGCTTGTGGCCCGGTATTTCCCGCAGTCTCGGGTTGAGCCCGAGACCACAGGCGTGTAGCCCGTTCCGCCACTTTCCCCAGCTAGCGCATTTACTCACAAGTAGCTGGGAAAAGCGGTGGATGGTGCGCAGCGCTCTGCAGGAGCGCTGCGGCCATCAGGGTGGGGAGATGGGAGGAATCGGAGCTGGGGGGGGGATGGGGGGGAATCGGAGCCAGGGGAAGGGGGGGAAACGGAGATTGCGGGCGGGGGAAAACAGAGCCAGGAGGAGATGGGGGGGAGGAAATGGAGCCATGGAGAGAGAGGGGAACATCGGAGCCAGAGTGGGGGGGGACATTGGAGCCAGGGGGAGCAAGGAACCCTTTAAAAAAAAAAAAACCCCACCTCACCTTTATTATTTGTGCGCTCCTGCGCACATGGCCCTTTAAAACTAAAAAAAATGGCGGACGCGACGGGTCCTTCCTGCAGCCCGTCACATCTTACATGTAGACAGGGGTGATGGCCCATGCTACTTGTAGCACGGGCTTGCCCCTCCTCCTGCACGGATTACAAGGTAGGTCTAGCAAAGCCCTTAGTGTGTTGTGTGAACCATTCCTAACAGTGGTGGATACGTAACTATGGTTTAAAGATGCTCACTAACCATTTACTGCAAGAGGGTTAGTGGCCTAACCAAGGCTTAGTGTGTTGTCTGAACAGGCCCAATGAGAGGTAAGCTTATGGGTTTAAGAGCTTAAGTCATAAAATTGCCCCTGCACAGTTTAAGATCATAGCATTTCTTCCGCATGGCTAACAGCAGCTTCAGGGGCCATTTGGACTGAATCCACAACACAGGGGCAAAGAGCTAGACCACTCTTCTTACATGCCCCCAGTGCAATCCAAATGCCACCTCCATGGCTTTCATACACAGCTTGCCACACCAGGTCTGATTTGAGCATTACATTTTTTAATTTGTTGCAGTGGTTGTAAAGGTTGTCCCTTATCACTTAGGCACAGGGTGTGGCTTAATAAATCGAGTTATGTTGCAATCTTATACATGTCTACCCAGAGGTGAGTCTCATTGGATTCAGTAAGACTTACTCCCAAGCAAGTGGGTATAGGATTGCAGTCTTCTCTCTCTCCCTCCACGTGTAGTTTAATGCGCCATATGCATCACAAATGTAGGAAGTTCGGATATAATCCAAAGAACTTTAGGAGCTTGTGCTGAAATCAGTGGGTCAGAAGTCCTGTTCTTCGTATGCTTCACTTTCTTTGTTTTGTTCCCTTTGTTTTGTTCCCTTCACCGACAGGGGACATGATCCTACAAAACAGAGGTGTTCACTAAATCCCATTGATTTCAACAGACTTAAACATGCTTGACACTGTTTGGTCAACATACACCTTTATATTGTATTATCTACAATATTTATTTTTGCTTCTGCATTTAGCAAGAGTTGGCCCATCAGTACCTCGACAAGACAGACCGGTCCGAGAAGGTACAAGAGTTGCCTCCATCGAAACTGGACTGGCGGCAGCGGCTGCGAAATTATCCCAGCAGGTATCCTGCCCACCCACCCCATATTGCTATTCAGAAAACCTTTTTTTTCTTCTTGCATTGTGTTGATGGTATGAAGGCTTTTGTTTATTGTTTAATTTATATCCCACCTTTCTTCCATCATGGAACTCAAGGTGGCTACATGTGATTCCCAGGTGGACTTCCCTCCAAGCCCTGCCCAGACCCAGACCTACTTAGCTTCAGCAATGTAGCTACTTCATGTGCCTTCAGACCGTGCCCTGGGACCTCCAGTACGAGAGGTTCTGTGTCTATTATAAAGAGTAATGCTATCCTGCAATCCCTAGAGAAAGAGGCAGAAACAGCCATTGATTAGAAATGGCTTTCTAAATCGCTCTTAGCTTTTTAAAAACTCTGCTTGGAATCACAAAATGACGTTTCAAATTAAGGGCATTTTGTAATGGGCTTCAGTGGAGCAAGATTTCACCTGCTAAAAGACAATGCAGGTGTCTTAAGATCACTTTCAAGGATTGTTCAAGGATGCAAATGACTTTGAACTCCACTGTGAAGCAGCTCTCACTTACAACAAGCTAAAAGAAGCAACAACAATCAAAATACAGAAAAACAAAACTAGTGGTCAACAAATAAAATAACAGCTTATAAACTTAATTTTAACTTTGCTGTTTTAAATTTGTATCTTAAATTTGTATTTCTGCACTGATACTGATTTTATCCTGGTTGTGTTTTTATATTGTATTTTATATCATGCTTTTATACTGTTTGTTTTATACTTTGAATGGTTTTAATTTTTGTGAACCGCCCAGAGAGCTTTGGCTATTGGGAAGTATAAAATGCAATAAACAAATAAATAAAGCAGCAGAGTCAAATGCCCGAGGAACACAGATTAAGAGGAAGACGCTGTTAGGACACATCTGAGGCATCACAACTGAGAAATCCCTCCTGCAAGTTATGGCACATACAAGAGGGTGGAGCACCTATCTTAAAGGATGGGCAGCTTCACATGGGAGTAGATGGTCCTTTTAAGTAGCCAGGTTCCAATCCTTTTAAGGTTTTATAACAGGGGTGCACAACCTTTTTGGCTCTGAGGGCTACATGTGATAGCAGGTATGCGGCGTGACGCACCCACACCCACCCACCTGTCCCCATCACAACAATCCAGGTCAGGTTTGCTGGGGTGTTGGGGGAAACTTTAACCTTTTCCCCATCCCCATGATTATGGTCAAGATTGCTGGGGTAGGGGGAGGATTACTTTGGAGCCACTGAGGGAGGGGGAAGGGTAAAGCCATCACCTCCCCCACAGCCCTGATCAGAATCACTGCTTCCCTGCCACCATTAATGGCACAGAGGTGGTGTTCCCAGCTGCCTTAGGGGCACTGAGGGAAAGGGAAGCTAAATAGTCCTCCCACACCTGTCCTGACCCAACCCTGATTGGGTTTGCAGTATCTATGAGCAGCACCACAACAGTGGCCTGGTTCAGACAACACGCTGCTTAACCACAAAATGGTTAAGGAATGCATTCCCTTAACCATTTTATGGTTAAGCAGCATGGTTTAGCGTGTTGTCTGAACCAGGGCAGTCTTTTCCTGCAGCCTCTCTGATCAAAAAAATGGGTGGGGCTTATGCAGGTCCCACTGTGGTGGGGCTCATACAGACCAAGGGCCACATGTGGGCCACAGGTTGCGCACGCCCCTGCTTTCTGATAATCAGCAAGTTGAATTGCACTCCGGAATGAATTGGCAAATCATGCTGGCGACATTATTTGGTCATGGGGTTGCTTTATTTTTAGAGACCCAACCCTCTTAGTTACCTGGTTTCTTAAGTTGCCTTGCTATGCATCTTCTAACAGGGTGATCCTTCGGCGTGTGCTGCATGCCTGTAATGTACCCATTATGTATAACCACTCCTTAGAAGCTAATGGCAGGTATGTTGTTTTTGAAAGGAGGAGCAAAAGGGCAAGAAGAAAAAGAACGCCAAAAAGAAATTATCACCCAACAATGCAAATAAACTCCCTCAGGAAGGCAGCTCTCCTGAACCCAAGCTGGAGTCCCATAGCAGTAGTTTAGCAGACCATGAGTATACAGCTGGTGCAAGCACATTTGGGGTCGCCCAAGTAAACAGAGGCTCTCAACCTATGGCTCCAGGAGTTTTCCTCACACAGCGGAGGCCCTCGTCATCATCACAGAATAATGCAGCTGCCAAAGGTAAGGTCCGTAGATTTATATCTGAAATGATGAAGTTTTGTTTGAACAACTCCTATTATTTCTTTGGGAGAGGAGAACTGTTCTACACAATCCATTTTGAAAGGAATTTCTCTGTTACGTTTAGTAATCCAGCCGTTGTACCCCTTTCTCTGCAGCTTTAGTGACGCTCTCCACTTTTTACTTTCCTCGAGGCATCTCTTTCAAGTGAAGTGTTTACAGAGACAACATTAAGAAGAAATAGCAAGATCTCTTCCACTGTAGCTGTTCTGATTTGGGCCAATGAGATAAATTATACTAAGCAAAAGTAATACCAAGTAGCTTACTCTATATGAGGGTTAGGTATAGTGACTATATGAAAAGGAGAACAGGGCTCCTGTATCTTTAACAGTTGTATAGAAAAGGGAATGTCAGCAGGTGTCATTTCTATGCATGCAGCACCTGGTGAAATTCCCTCTTCATAACAACAGTTAAAGTTGCAGGAGCCCTGCTCTCCTTTTAATCTGGTCTCTCTAGTATAGCTCCTGCAGCTTTAACTGTTGTGATGAAGAGGGAATTTCACCAGGTTCTCCATATATACAAATGATACCTGCTGAAATTCCCTTTTCTATAAAAGTGTTAAAGGTACAGGAGTCCTATCCTGCTTTTCATATGGTCACCCTAGGTTAGGCAACCTTTGGGGGCTGAGGCCATATTTGGTAATTTGAGAAACTTTCTGAGCACCACCACAAAATGGCTGCCATGGTCACCATAGGAAAGGGCAAGTTACCTGCCCAAAAAATGGACTACAAGGCAGAGTATGGTTGTGTGCTCTAGCACACTAAACTACTTCTTGAATCTACAGTTTGCAGCACCAACATAAACCTATTTCACAGCGAAATGTGTTGATATTTTTTATAAGTGGAAGGGATAGGACACCTTGTCTGTGCCAAATGAGGGGTCCGGGGATGCACTGGTGCCTGTGGGCACCACACTGTCTACTCCTGTTCTATATGGTCTAATATAGTTTTCAAACCAATTAAGGCCTGACCCGTTGTTGTCATCCATATGGAATTTGGCAAGTTGTGCAGCTGAGATCTTAGCCACATCTCAATTCTGCCCACAGAAACCACAGTAAAGAAAGCAATCAAGAAAGAGACACAGGTTGTGTAAATAAAGAGCACCTGTTTCTTCAGGATAAGTATATTTCAACTGTTAGAAAGTTAACAGATGGTTTCTTTAGCTTGTTCTTCTTCTGTGGTGTTGTAAATATTCAAGAGCTTTGTCTTTAGACCACCATAAATGTTTGGAACCATGGGTGATTGAAGGGTACTCCTTAACACACATTTCTCTGTATCAGGCCAGCACAACAGAGGTTTTTACAGTGATCACAATTGGCAGTGAGGAAACAGAGGCAGGGAGGGAGAGAGGGAAAATGCTGACAGAACTTCTGCTCGAATTTTCTTCATAGTTATCAGAAATGAAGGTGCCCGTGGTGGTGGGATTGATTCATATGTGATGGCAGCTCCCATAAAACTATGCAGATTGGAGGAGGAAGCTCCCTAGGATATGTCCACCGCTTGATTTACTCCCTCTTGATCACTCAACACTTTATTTACCACATCTGTTCTCCATTCTTCCACTGAGGGGGTGGGAGGAAAGAGCAGGGTTGAGATATTCTGTCCTTGGAATGATCATGTCAGTTAGGTTAAGCTACAAGATTGTACCTGGTCCAGGGTCAGGTAGTGCGGTTTCATGGCTGAGTGGGGATTCAGACCCAGGTCATTCTCATCCAAGCTGAATGAATGCGATGCAATAAATATTTACTGCTTGCAGTCATAGGCCATTCGTTGCATATAACATGAATAAAAAGAAAATGTCTAAAAAAACGCATGCATAAAATATTAAGAATTCCAGTTCTCATTGCACATGCAGAGCATAACCAAAACAAATCCTTAATAATAAGTACTGAAGGTGCATCTTTATTTAATTTGTATGTAGTAATGACTCTCCTTCACAATCCACTACTACTTTATTCAATGAACCTGAATGGATTTCCTTTGCTGCTGTTGCAAATAATCCAGATTTATGAAATATGCACTCATGCTTATCTGAAAGTAAAAAATGCTGCTATATCCTGAATTGATCATCCACTGGGACACATAGGACAACCATTTCTTTCTGGGAATAAAGTGGACAAAACAATAAATAGTGAACTAAATCTTGTATGCAACCACTTCCATAGGAATACGTCAATAGTTATATCCCACCATCTGACAAAAACTACTTTCTGTAATGTTTTTTTCTCTGCTGAGGGAATAAATATTCCATAAATACATTGAAACCCTTTTTAATGGCAGCATACCATTGAGAAGTTTGTAATCTGCTCACGTAGTCCAGATTGGCCTCTCTTGACAGCTCTCTCATTTGTTCATACCATCGTTTCTTCACGAGTCTTGAATCAGCCACTTCATTTAGGCTGCACCAAAACCAAATCATACTCCTGTCTTAATTCAATAGAGGGCAGAGGTGTCTCTACTTTCACAGGGCTGCTGGCTTACCTAGGAATAATGCTAGAATTTTCTTCAAAAACTATTCTGGGGTACTTTCAAGGAGAACTAAAGTGCCTCACACCTATAGCATATTTGGGTAATTCCCTACAATATTTTTAAGGCTGACTCCCAACAATTGTCCCCCTTTTGAAAGGAAAAGAACTTTCAAAGTCTCCTGGGTAGTTTTTGATACAAATAATTTACCAGCTTCAAAATGGGTTTTCCAGTTTTCATTAAAATGACCCTCCCCCCAGATCAATGAGCTGCACTGCTCTATGGCTTGGCCATCCATTGTCCACTTTGGTTTCCTGCCTCCTTTTCCAAAAAATCCATCCTTGAATTTTGAATAACTAATGATAAGGTGTTCTTTATAGCAAAAGAAGCTGAATTTGACTAGGATTTGTTGAAAATATGTTTGGTTAATGGACCACAGAAGTAAGTCATCAACATGCAGCAGTACCATGATGTTGTCCAATTCAAGAGCAGGGAAGCAAGAGATGCTATGTTGTTGGGGTTTTTTTTAAAAAAAAAAAAATTAAACAAAAAGGAAGCCAGAATGAAACCCCATGAAAAATGTGTGGTGTAGTGGCTAAAGTGTTAGACTGGGAGTCGAGAGATCCAGGTTCTAGTCCCCACTTGGCCATGGAAACCCACTGGGTGATTTTGGGCCAGTCACAGACTCTCAGCTTAACCTACCTCACAGGGTTGTTGTTGTTGTGAGGATAACATGGTGAGGAGGAGGATTATGTACACCGCCTTGGGCTCCTTGGAGGAAAAAAAGGTGGGATATAAATGTAATGAATAAATAATAAATAAAAACATGAATGCCTTCTTCCAGTTTCCCTTTAGACCCACCCTCACCTGCTGCATAGCATTATTCTGGTAGAGCTTTTAACATAGGCACAATGATCTTTTATCACTATTTGGACCAGGGCAGGGCCAGCGCAAGCTCACCTGCTGCCCGAAGTGGGAGAGCCTCTGTCATATGTCCCCTACGTATCACCCTCCCCACCACCACGTCCCAACGACTCCTGCTTCTGCAGCTCTCTGAGGAGCCATGTAGGCTATAAAAAGTAGCTAGTGTGACTCTGCAGAGAGATGGACAAGCCCAAATGCCTGGCTCTGAGGGATCTTCCCACAGCGTAAGGCATCAATCAATCAAACTTTATTTGCACCAAGCCATTGGCCATTGCAATTTAGAACAATTAACTGAACATAAGGCATAGAACAGACAATAAATATCCTGAGTTCAAGAAAAAGCAAAGACCTTAACATATAAAACTCAGTATCTCCAAGCAAATTTGTACAGTATTTCTGTACAAAGAACAAAATAGCAGCACGTGGGCATTGGTTTCGATGTTACCATCTCCACAGATACATACTCGATTATGGTATGGAGTTCTCCTAAAACGGCCTTCTAGAACCACTATGCAGAAGGAAGCACATTGAGGCGTGCTCTTGAAAAGGCTGTTCTATGTTTAGGGTATGTGAGCTGCTGTAAATACACCGGTGTCTTATCTGCAGGACTAAATGAGGACAGTTTAAGATGAGGACTCGATTTCCTCATTGTGGGCAAGCTGTTTTGTCTTTTGATGTCCAATAGAACGTAAGGCATTGTGGGAGAGGGTTTCCCTGGAAATTGCCCATGATACAGGCGATCTCCAGGGAACCCCCTCTGACAGTGCCTGGCTCTACGGAAGAACCCCATTCCAGGCATTAGGGCCTGGACGAGGCATGCTAGCTGCTTTTTATGGCCAATGCAGCTCTTCAGATCAACCCGAGAAGATCCTCAGGATGTGCCAGAGGGCAAGTGGCTGCTCTGGAGAGTCTTGCTGGTTGCTCTCCCCCAGCACCATTTGCTGTAGTGGGATAATGGGGCTGTCAGGGATCTCTGGAGCACCTGCTGTTGGGCCATCAGGATGGGTAGCAGCTCCAGAGAGCCCCCTTGGCTCTGCTCTCCTTATGTGGTGTTGAATAGGCAAACTGGTGCCCTCCAGGTGTTTTGTACCTCCCGTGATCCCTAACTATTGGCCATACTGGCTGGGGATGATGGGAGTTGTACTTAAAAACACCTGGAGGGCACTAGGTTGCCTACTCCTAGATTAAAGCTCACATTTAATTGGGTATTTGTTAAATGTGTTTGTACAGATGTGTGCATACAGAAGTTGGGAAATGCTTTATTTGTACCTTGAAAGTAAAAAATGCAGCAGATTCCTTTTTAAACCAATTCGCAATTCTTCAACTTTCCGAGACTTGAACTTTTTGTTTCTTTATAAACGTTTTATTGTGGCTTACTGTGTCCTTTTTCTCCGCCTTTCAGGGAAACGTACAAAAAAAGGCATGGCCACAGCTAAGCAAAGGCTTGGGAAGATTTTGAAAATTCATCGGAACGGGAAACTTCTCCTCTAAAACCCGGCCACATTTGGGACTGTATCAAAAGTTCAGAATGTCCTGAGCTGACACTAACTCTTCAACTCTTGAAGGACTTCTTCAGTAGTATTGTGCAACATCTTAGGGACAATACCAGTTAACTTTTTGCCACCACTTTAATAAATTGTTTTTAACTTTCAGCAGTTAAACATGTACAGAATACTGCTATAAATATTTTTTAATATAGATGTCCTTTCTCAAATTGCTGAGAGTGACTAGTTCGCAAAAAGTTAATACTCCAAGACACTGAGGATCATTCCAGTTTTAGGAAAGTATCCCTTTAACTTGTTTTTAAGTGAAGAAAAAGCAGTTGTTTTTAACAGTATGCACATTAATTTCAGTTGCGCTTCATTTATCAAAACTGTGCCCATTTTGAAGAGGTATCTGGTTAAGCAGCAGGAGGTCAGATTTTTTTAAAAAAAAAATGTGCTCAAATTGACTTGTAGAGAGGGGGAAGAGATTTCTGCCATTATTATATGTAATATAATACATGCAAGAAATAATATGCATAATGAAATATTTAGTTTTCTTTACCTGGATCATGCTAAATATGTTTCGTTTAATAGAAGAGTTGAAATTGCACTTCAGCACTACTAAAAACTTTCCCTATAACCAGACATTGGATAACCATTATTAGGTGAATTAATTTATTTTATGTGCAATGCAAGGCGACTTCCAGAACGTTATGGATCACAGATATGATCCAATTGGGTTCTTGATTTGGGTGTGAACACATAACGGGCTGATGCAGTTCCTTGAAAGTCAATGGGAGGTTCCCCCCCCCTTAACTTCAATTGGTGCTGGATTGACAGCCCTTTTTCGTTGATAGTTTTCCAACCTTCCCATCATTTTCTATTTGCAAGGTTTATTTTATTTTTAGCACCTGTTTGCATGCTGTCCATGCTCATTGTCTCTGCTTTCATCACTGCAAACCAGTGTGTGACAGCCTTGTCTGACCTAAAACACACACGCACACATACACCCTCTCTATAAAATCTCAGAAATAGATGCATACCCTTGAGAGAATGTTGCAAAACTAATTGGCACCTCAGAAATAAGGTCTGAAAGCAACAGCTGTGTTCAGGTTTGTTTACAAGATCCTGGAAACTGGAGGGTTTGGGGTTTGTTTGGCTTTTCTAGATATTGTTAGTTCAGGGGTGCTGTTTCGAAATGATACCTGCTGTTTACCAGAGTAGGGAATTTCATATGAGTTTAGGGCTCATTCTCTTGTGGCAAGTTTGCTGCTTCTACCTGGGTTCCTGTGCTGCACTGGTAATGTTTGATGGCAAGCTGGTGTGGGCAGATTACAGGCGTGTAGTGAACTGGCATGTGAAGCTGTATCCTCCTCATCTGCTTCCCACACACTCTCCCCCATTTCAAGTGTTACCAGTGTGGCAGGGTGGGACTGGTGGAAACAGCAAGCATGCCACAAGTTCACTCTGAAATAATGCCCATTGATTTCAGTAGGGCTTACTCCCGGGTAAGTGGGTATAGGACTGCAGTTTTAGCCCCATACATCTTGCCGTATTTTCTTGGTTCAACCCTTGGTTCATTCTCATGGAGAAGCAACTTTTGAACTCCATCCAAGAGTTCAGCCTTCCCCAAGCTGGCACTCTACAGATGTGTTAAACTACAACACCTATCATACCCAGTCAATGCAGCCAAGGACTAGCTGGCTAGAGAATCGTAGTCTAACACATCTGAAGGGGTCCAGGGTGGGGAAGACTGCAATAGTTCGTACCTAAATTCATGGCTAAGCCATTGTTTACGGAATCATTTAACCTAGGGTGACACAAGCAGAGAAAACGCCACTGATTAACCAGGGTCTCTTCTTCCTCGCTTTCATTTCACTGAAGCCTTGATCAATCCGTGCATCATGTAAACAAACCAGAGGTATAAATGAGCTAAGAAGTTGTCCTCTCAAGACAACTAAGAATGTAAGCAAGCACTTACCTTCTGCCCCATTACCAAAACCCCAGCTCCTCTTTCTATTTTAGAAAAAGCAGCATATATGTGCTAGAGGCTAAGTGCTAACAAAAAGAAGAAGAAGTTAACATGTGCACAGGCTCTTTGAGGGTGCTTTTTGTTAAATGCCTCTGAACCCATTCAGTGACTGAAAAACGATGGATCGGTGGTTTGTGTAAAGCCTTGAGACCGAGGCGTGCAATGAGGTGGGAAGTGTGTGCAGTCCTGTCAATGATGTACATAAGGCTTCTGACATTCATATGAAAGCACTTCCTTTCAGATATGCTTGTCTGAAGGAACGAGGGCTGTGTGTGCACCCAGGAGCCTGGTGTAAAAAGAGAGCCAAGCTTCTTGACAGTTTAACTGGATACTTGTCTTTTAACTCACTTAGTGTTTGGTGTAGAGTGCATTATTTTACATTAAACTTGCTTATCTGCATATAAACACTTAAGGAGTTAAATTTGTTTCTCAGGCAATCCCAGATTTTCATTTATAGATACGTTTCCTAAAGCATATTTTTTCATAGAATGTAGCCTGTAAATAGCTTTTTAAAATACCTTCTTTTTTATAAGAGCAAAGTATCTTTAGACATTTCTTTCTATAGAATACTTCATTAACCTTTATACAAGTTTCTTGCTGAGTATTATCAACGGTTGTATTTTAGGTTCTTGACTCTAAGAGAGAAATTTTGGGTTTTGTCCTTGTTTTTGTTTTTATTTTTATTTTATTGTTTCCTTTTTTATGTTGGCATTGCCTGAAAAACAAGTAAAACTTTGTGCAGCCTTATACAGAATCAAATAATAGTTAAAAAATGATCTATTTAAGACACGTTATGAAGAAGAATCTTCAACTTTATAATACCAGCTCCTTGTTTCTTGTATTATGAGGGGATACAATTATTTTATTAGCACCTTGTGAAGTGTTTATGTGTTTTGTGATGATGTAATTTATTAATGTTTGTAGCTTTTTATATTTGTACATTTCTTATGAGCTTTGTTTATATACACATTACCTGGATGTGATGTCCATGAGGAAAAAAAAACAGCTACAGAAAACAACTGAGGCCTTATTAACTAACCTTTCTACAGTTATGGTGGGAAAATTGGGTCTGAATTCTAGGAGTCAAAAATGTTAGTTGAATAGGGCCCCAGGGTTATGCCGAGCAAGTTTTTTTAAGCTTCCCTAGTATACTGTTCTTGTTGAGCATTTATATAATATAACGCAGACATCATGCTGTTTTTTTTTATTATTATGATTATGATTATTATTATTTTCGCAACATGTACATTTCTAACAAAGTTTATTGTGGCTATCTATTACAGTGTTTTATTTACCGATTCATATCAAATGCTCTTGTATCAAGTCCATGAAATCTAAGTAAACTTAGATCAAAATTTTAAAAGTAAAATATTTCAGGTTTTGTATAGAACTGGTGTTGGTTTGTTTATTTTCAAACCTAAGCAAAATCACACGGCTATATAAGTTATCAAAGAACATGTCAGAGCTTTGTTCACTTCCAGAGCATAACAGCCCAGGCACAGTCTTTTCAGCCCAGGAACAGGAAGAGATGAATGCAGAGGCAATGAAGGACTGAACATGGTCCCTACATCAGACGGTAGGAGCAGATAAACGACGGTTCTATTACAGGTGCACCTGTCAGAAACCCGAAATCTCTGCCACCATGGAATGGGCTTTTCAGAATCACCAGTAGCATTCCAGGCTGGCAATGCTTATATGGTCATGTCTTCACCCTTAAACATTTTGCATATTAACTTGGATCTAGAGCTCCCTATGTGCACCACTGCACACAAGGAGTTCTTGCTTGCCCTGACTTCCCCTTTTGCTCGAATGGAGGGAACGCTCCTTCTGCACAGAGGATGTGTATCGGGATCTGCACCGTTCCTTTGAAACTAGGGATGAGTGAACATGCAATATTTGAGCTTCTTGAGATTCTCCCATTTCCTCCTGGAAGCTCAGTTCACTTTGTTCATGTTTCTGAAAGTGAGTGTCTTCCCCCCCCCTCCCTTGATTGGGAAAAATGTGCATTTTTGATAAGGGAAATTTGCATTTTCAAATGTGAGCCCAAACTCTATTCTTTCCCCCTGACCCTCTGTGTAGCATTTTCAGGGTGGATGGGTGGAGGGACTGCAGTGGTGAGGAAAGTGCAAAGAAGTCTGCTTCTGCCAGTTCAGTTGCACCTGCCTAAATCTGGATCTAACCCTTTTGGGACTTGTCTGATGGCATCCTATAGACCTCAGTATTTTATTATTTATTTATTATATTTATATCCTGCTTTTTTTCCTCCAAGGAACTCAAGGTGGGGTACAGAATCCTCCTCCACTCCATGTTATCCTCACAACAACAACCCTGTGAGGTAGGCTGGGTAGAGAGTATGTGACTTGCCCAAAGTCACCCAGTGGGTTTCCATGGCCGAGTGAGGACTCCCGACTCCCAGTCCAACACCTTCGCCACTACACCACGCTGGCTCTTCCTATACAATTCAAATGTCTTTCTCACAGATCTAATAAAACTTTTTAATGGCCTGACCAGCAGGAAAAGCAGCTTATGTCACCTACAGTCCTGGCTGAATAATAACAACTGATGGCACAACAGCAGGTGCTCCATGTATTCCAGGCCATAAATAGGGGACAAGATTAAAATAAAAATGACACAATAAAAAGATAGCAGAAATGTAAAGTTTGGGAATGACTGGGGCTGAACTCTTAAACATCCTTACCAGGCATACGTCCCACTGAACTCAATGGTGCTTACTTCTTCATAGACATGTGATTATACTATGAGTGACAGTATTTAATTGAGCCTTCATTTATTTATACCAATGTAATATATTTATTACTTATATATAATTCTGGTAGTATCCAAGGACCCATGGTGTATTAAGATCTATCCAAATATCTGATGTTTTAAAAAACAAAATATCAGATCTAAAAGCCTTAAGATATTGACGGGGCGGGAGAGGGGGAGAAGTTCATGGGCTAAATCCAGGTTTAAGCTGGAAAAACTGCACTAGGGGAAGTGGACTTCCTCAACCCCTCCTTCCCACAGTAGCCTGTCCAGCCCCCTGAAAATGCTACAGAGAACCTTGCTGAACGGGGCGAGCTGTCATGCAGTCGAAGGGGAGATCACCCAACCACCCCAAATCATGCTGAGAGATCCAACCCCTAATCTCTCCCTTGTTTACAGAAATTTGTAAACAGGAGAGACAGCGAAGGGAAGTTGGAGCTCTGCGGTTCAGCCCAGACGTAGAAGAGGAAATGTTATGGTGCACAACTGGATCAATCCTTTTTACCAATACAAAATATTGGGCACAGTGAAAATACTCCCATGAAAGACAAACTTTCTGTATACCTATGTATAGGGATTCGATACGCAAGCTCACATTAAGGTAAGATTCACTGAAGGTAGTGGACCTTACTTCTAAATACCCATTCATAGGATCAAGCTGAATATCTAACCTGCCACCCGATATTGTCTCAATATTTTGAAAGTAGCAGTCTGTAAAAATGTGGTTGTACCTCAAATAAAAAGTTCTCTTCAGGAAATCTAACCAACCCACATTGGAATGATTTGTTTGCCTGGATCTTGACTTGTTCTGAATTTTGTAACTGAGAAATTCAATGAAAACAGCTGTCTAGCAACTGCAAAATTCAACAAATATTTGATAGGTTGAAGATTTTTGCATGCATTTAATTTCTTATAGCTATTAGCTTCTACTCTGTAGGAACAACCTAGTCATATGTTTAGCAAATCAAATACACAAAGCAAATGTTTTTTAAAGTAAATTCTTAAAGCAGGAGTTGACTGTCCACAAGATGGAGCTCTACTTCTGCATCCAAATATATAGAAACACCACCATTCAAATATATGTATGTCTTGCACAAAGGTAAACTCACAAGGATCAAACATCCAGATGTAAAAGGAAAATATGTCTAACTTTCAGTGCTTGATTTTTATTTTGAAAAAAAGTCTATGTATTGCACTTCACCAGCCTGGTGCCCTCAACTCCCATCAGCCCCAGTTAGCATGGCAAACGGACAGGAGGGCACCACATTTGGGAAGATTGATATACAGTCTCTAGAGGACTATACACATACTTTGTCTGAACATGAAAATGTGTCCTTAAAGATATAAGAGATTATATAGGATAATAGATATAAGAGATTATGGGCAGTAGCTCTTTTTTCAACTAAGGGTTGCACTTACATTTTGGGGGGTCCCTGAATATTTTACACTCAGATGTGACTTCGGAGGCCTGTCTTTAAAATTTCCCAATTTGTGTTCAACACCTGCTCCTTGTAATCTGAGCCCTGAGATGTTGGACCATCCAATGGTTATACTAAGCGGTTTTAAGATACAGAAGTCTTGGCGGAGGTGTGCATTACCATCCACATTAGTGACATGAGTACACTTGACCTGGCTTTTCCCTTTCGATATATAAATGATCCACAAGTTTTGCTTCTCCATAGAATCATAGAATAGCAGAGTTGGAAGGAGCCTACAAGGCCATCGAGTCCAACCCCCTTCTCAATGCAGGAATTCACATGAAAGCATACCTGACAGATTGCTGTCCAGCTGCATCTTGGATGCCTCTAGTGTGGGAGAGCCCACAACCTCCCTAGGTAATTGGTTCCATTGTCATACTGCTCTAACAAGATATAGAGAAAAAGGATTGGATTTCCCCTGTTGCTATTTTGATTGTTCCTGACTACTAGGTCTTGCCCAGAAGCATAACTAGGACGAGCAAGGCAGTTCTGAAAGTTTCCAATCAGTCAAAAAACTGGATAGAGAGCCAGTGTGGTGTAGTGGCTAAAGTGTTGGACTGGGAGTCAAGAGATCCGGGTTCTAGTCCCCACTCAGCCATGGAAACCCACTGGGTGACTTTGGGCCAGTCACAGGTGCTCAGCCCAACCTACCTCACAGGGTGGTTGTTGTGAGGATAAAATGGAGAGGAGGGGATTATGTATGCTGCCTTGGGCCACGGCTAGACCTAAGGTTTATCCTGGGATCATCCAGGGTTCGCCCCTGCCTGAGCACTGGATTCCCTGTGTGTCACCTAGATGAACAGGTTTGACCCCTGGACGATCCAGGGATAAACCTTAGGTCTAGCTATGGCCTTGGGTTCCTTGGAGGAAAAAAGGTGGTATATAAATGTAATAATAATAATAATAATAATAATAATAATAATAATAATAATAATAATGGAAATGGACGAGATTCATGGTACCACTGTAGAAAAGTTCCATGTGGGGGGTTAATTTTTCTTTGAGTTAACCATTTGAGCATTTCTCTGTCACTAATTACAAGTGAATAGAGTCTTTCTGATTGATTAGGTGGTGGATATGGCATAGGTTTCATGTCTTCCAAATGTAAATTTCCACCAGAAAGCAACTTTGAAGTTAGCAATCACAATGAGTAAAAAACAAACAAAAAAAGGATGGGTTTAGCCATTGACAGTGCAATGCTATGCATGTTTACTCAAAAATATGTCCCACTATGTTCAATGCCTTTATGTAGAAAGGAAAATGTACCTCTTACTGGATCTAATCTTGCTTAAATGCCTTCAGCATCTGAAATATCCTGGAATCATAGAATGTTAGAGTTGGAAAGGACATTGGAAGTCACCTGGTCCCATTCCCTGTTCGACGCAGGATGCACTACAGCATCCCTAACAGATGGCCGTCCAGCCTCTATTTAAATAATTGCAGCAAAGATGAGCTTGCCACTTCCCAAGGCAGTCTATTCCGCTTCCAGAAAGCTTATACCATTAGGATGTTTCTCTTAATGTTTAGCTAAAATTTGCTCCCCTGCAGTTCCCACCCATTAGTTACAGTGCTGCCCTCTGGTGCTACAGAAAACAAAACAAAACAAAATTCTGCTTTCAGTTTTCTAAGGTTTTTTTATATGTTCTTTCTCACTGTATTTTGATGGGGTTTAATTTTTTGAACTGTCCAGAGTACTTTTGCTATTTGACAGCATAGAAATGAATTAAATAAATAAATAAATAAATGTCTACTCCATCTTTCTGCATTTTAAATATTTCATGTCCCCCTTAATCTTCTAAACATAACCAGCTCTTTCGAACATCCCACAAAGGACTTGGGGCACTATCCAACGGTCCCCATCCACAAGCAACCAACCCCACCAATTCTGTTGCATAAGTGGTGCCCACCACCAATTTAGTGCTGCCCAGGGGGATCCGAAACAACCAGAAATGCCCATTTCCGGAATGGGCAGGTCACTGGTAATTGCCTGAGCTAAGGTATATTCAGGGGCAGTGAGGGTGGCAAAAAACAAACAAACCTTGCTGCCACTATCAGATCATCAATCTGCTGCCCAGCGGAGCTTTCAGAGTTGTCTGGGGGGTACTACAAGCTGGCCTCAAGGACACTGTAGAACCATCTGAGGCCCGCTATAATATATTTGCTAGTCACTTCCAGAATAAAACCTTTGGCATTCGCCAAGACTGACTCCAGTGTTAATGCAGGTGAATCAAGCAAGGTATCCAAAGTACAGCCTTATCCTGTTTTCTTGGATGAGTTTCAGTTGGTACAGCTTGAGGACATTGACAAGGTGCTTGGACAGGTTCATGCAACCACCTCCGTATTGGATTTATTACCCCTCTTGGCTAATAAAAGCTAGCATGGTTGGAACAGCTGGCTGGGCCAGGGAAGTGATTAATGCCTCTCTGTGAGAGGGACTGGTCCCAGGCCTTCTGAAAGAAGCAGTAGTGAGACCACTCTGGCCTGACCCCTTATGGCTAAAACAGTGAACTGGAAAGAAAGGGGTGGGAAAGCTTCTAATCCTTGCACTATCAATAATCTGGTACTGGTGAGTGAAATGCTTAAGAAGTCTTTAATATACTATGTACCCAAACCGATCTGTATATTTCAAATAAATCCTAACTGTGTAATATTATATATACCCTCAAATAAAAACTTTAAAACTAAACCAAACCAAACGCATTTCGACCCAATTTGGGTCTTCCTCAGTGCTATAATGGAATTTACATACATATACAATACAGAAAGATATTTTAAAATCGTCTTAGCCTCCCATTTAGCCTTTTTTTAAAAAAAAAGAAAAAAGAAGAAGCAACAGAGTAGTGGTAAGTAGAAACACAGATTAAGAAGGAATAAAGATTTTTGAACTATTTTTCTATAAACCTGTAGCTCCAGTATAAACAGGAATATGGCTAACGCTATGTGGTTTTTTTTACTTGCAGGCTAAGACGATCTTCCCTTGAGCCAGAAAATAATAACTATAGGCTGGTTGGCAAATGTTCCATTCCTGGGCAAAGTCCTTGAGTGGATGGTTGTGGGCCAGCTTCAGACACTCTTGGATGAGACTGATTATCTGGATCCATTTCATTCAGGTTTCAGGCCTGGTTTTGGCACAGAAACAGCCTTGGTTGCCCTGTATGATGATCTATGTCAGGAGAAAGACAGGGGGAGTGTGACTCTGTTGATTCTCCTTGATCTCTCAGTGGCTTTCAATACTTCTGGGATGACTGCTGAGTTGGGAGTGGGAGGCACTTTATTGCAGTGGTTCCGCTCCTATTTAGTGGGTCAACTCCAGAAGGTGATGCTTGGGGAACATTCTCCAGTATGAGGTTCCGCAGTGGTCAGTGGTCCTCCATGCTGTTCAACATCTACATGAAATTGTTTAGTGCAGTCATCTGGAGTTTTGGAGTGCGTTGTCATCAGTATACTGATGACATGCAGTTCTCGAACTGGTGCCTCGCTGTGACAATGGACTGTGACAATGGACTAATAAACTGAAACTCAATCCAGACAAGGCTGAGATGCTTTTAGTGGGTGGTTCTTTTGACCGGATGGAGGGTGTTCAACTTGTTCTGGATGGGGTTACACGTCCCCTGAAGGAGCAGGTTCTTAGCTTGGGGGGTCTTCTAGAACCATCTCTGTCATTTGAGGCTCAGGTGGCCTTGGTGGCATGAAGTGCCTTCTACCAACTTTGGTTGGTGGCCCAGCTACACCTCTATCTGGACAGGGATAACCTGGCTTCAGTTGTCTATGCTGTGGTAACCTCCAAATTAGATTACTACAATGCATGAGGCTGCCTTTAAAGATGGTTCAGAAGCTGCTGCAGCTTGTGCAAAATGTGGCAGCCAGATTAATAATGAGGACCAAGAGGTTCGAACACATAAGACTGACTCTGGCCTGCTTGCATTGGTTGCCTGTATGTTTCCAAACCTGATTAAGGGTCCTGGTTTTAACCTATAAAGCCTTACATGGCTTAGAACCACAATACCTGACAGAATACCTCTCCTGACATGAAACTACCAATACACTATGCTCAACATCTAAGGTCCTCCTCTGGGTGCCTACTCCAAGGGAAGCTTGAAGGATGGTAACAAGGGAAAGGGCCTTCTCAGTGGTGCCCCCCCCTAATTATGGAACGATCTCCCTGATGAAGCCTGCCTGGCACCAACGTTATCTTTTCAGCACCAGGTCAAGCCTTTTCTCCCAGGCATTTAACAGCATTTAACAGTTTTTAAATTGACCGCAGATCTATATTTAGGCCTGGCTGAAAATTCACAGTTGTTTAAAATATATATTGTCCTTGTATGTTGTCTGTTTTTATGCTTTTACACTTTTAAATTTTTGTATATCTATTTTTAATGTTCAATGTTTTAATCTTTGTAAACTGCCCAGAGAGTTTCGGCTATGGGGCGGTATATAAATGTAAATATACCCACCGCTGGGAATAAGCCTGATTAGACTCAATAGGACTTTATTCTGAGAAGGTATAGATAGGCTTGCACATTGAAGACCTCGTCCCTTTATCATTAACATCAGTTTGAGATCTTGGCAACATGGAGCATCCCATTGATGTAATTGCTCAGAGAGAGATTTGTTATATAGCACTGGATTGCTAGACAAAGTTATTTGTTCAAAATGAAAATTCACACACGTCTGGGGTTGGATCCTGATTTAAGCTGGATCGACAGCACTTGTGGAAGTGGACTTCCCTGCTGTAAGGAATGGGGTATGGTGTGTATGTGTGTGTGGGTGGATGGGTAAGGAGTAGAGCCCTCCTCTCTTGGAATGCCAATCCTGGATCCGATATTAGCAGCACCTTAAAATTTCCCATTTAAGTTGACTTTTCCCCTGTACTCGAACAAGTAGCAATGAATACTGCAGTAGCAACATATTGCGTGATTGCTTAGAAATGGAAGCATGTGTCTTTCCACTTTGAAGAAAGATTGGCCAAATCTTTAACATGTGCAGTCTTCCTATTGAGGCCCTGATCAACAAAGCCCCGATGCTAATATGCTTGTTCCTCCCCCTTTTTCTTGGATGATGGCTTCAAATCCCCTAAAAGAAGATGCTGTCTGACATGTTGAGAATAAATAGTCCTCAACTGCCAACTATCTGACTAGTGCAAAAAGCTGACCAATGTCATGGTATATGTGAATGGCTTCTCTCATTGTTTCCATACTACTTGGAACTCAGGGCGTGTGACCTCCTTAACAATAAGGGTGAGAATGGCAGCAGAAAAGGAGATGTTCTTCTTGCCAGGAAGTAAATAAGCAATTTCATGCAGGCATTGGATCTTCCATTATATGCCTCACTTTTGAAACAAGAATGTTAATAACTTCCATTTGCTGTTGGCTGCTTGCATAGCAAACATTACGGGTGGAAACTGGGTAGGTACTGATCCAAATGAGTTCACATGGATCAACCAGCTCTAATTCAAACAGACAAGCATGCTGTTCAGCCGCTGGTCAGGGAGGTGAGAACCAAATCCATCTCTCCCCACCACCACTAGGGATGAATGAATCTGTCAATTTCATTTTCTCTCCATTTCACATTTTTCCAATCTTAAATTCGGTTCACCTCAAACGTTAAGAAATTCTCCATTCTTAAGTTCATTTCATCTGAACTCTCTG
Organism: Elgaria multicarinata webbii; assembly: GCF_023053635.1. Classification (NCBI taxonomy): domain Eukaryota; kingdom Metazoa; phylum Chordata; class Lepidosauria; order Squamata; family Anguidae; genus Elgaria; species Elgaria multicarinata. Next base: position 111,453,700 of record NC_086173.1, on the reverse strand, counting down.
CACCCCCAAAGTTTACATGAAAATTTGTAAGCATTTTTGTTCACTTTTCTTCCGATAGCTGCTATTCCCCCCCCCCCACAGTTTTGCAAGTAATTCTCCTAACATAAATATATATTTTTCAAAATTATTTTCCCCAACAGATACCTTTTTGGACAAGCTTTGATTGAAAATCTCTATTGCATAATTTTGAGAATTATGAGAGTTCCCATTTGCATAGTGTTTTGAACATGCAACATTAGTTTAGTTTGCATTAAAATATTCACTGAACACATTTTCCCCCATTCCTAACCCCTAAACTCCTGGCTTCCCTAAAACTCCTGATTGGAGTTCTTCCTGATGTTCTAACAGATAAGCACATGCAGCTTTACTGGATTGGCACACCTTGTTCCTCTTCCAGTAGCCTGTGCAATCAGAGTGGATGTGTTTATATTATTACTTTTTCTGAGAATGAATTCGGGGGCAGAAAAATGAACGGTTTCCTATCGGGACTGCACAATTAATTATGCTAAGATCTGGAAACAATACCCCCCAGTTGTTCATGTGAAAGAGGAACTGCATGCCAATGCTTAGAATTAATAATAAAAAAAGTATTCACAAAACTTTTAGTGTTGCAGAAAGACTATTCAAAATGCGTGAGCAGAGGTGGAAAGAGTTGTCCACTTTCTCTTTTTATGAAATCACTCCTATATGTGTATAATTCAATGCCATCTCCTTTTAATTAGGGGCATTTGCTTGCCTTTTTCACTGTGGAGATATTTCTCTATATAAATTGCAGCAGTTACAACAAAAAATGTGTGGGAGGCTATCACTTCCTCAAGGGTACGGTAACAAGACACCAAATTGTGCTTTCCCCCCTCCAGGTCACCAGTCTGAATTCTGAACAGGTCAACAGTGAGTGAGAGCTGTTACCATCTGCTGTCTTAACTGGGGTGGGGTGGCGGGCTGATGTGAAGCAAACTTGACTAGATTGCCAGTTGGGTTGGATGGTGTGGCTGTGTAATGGGAATTACACAAAGAGGCCCAGAGTTTACTGGGACACCTTCTGCGTTGTACACAGGACAACTAGGCCCAGCAGAGTGAAGGCTTGTAGGATATTGAAGTCCCTTGGCACAACTTGGCGGAGCTGCACTGTTTGAAGGGTGCCTGTCAGCACGTCAGGCGTGAACCCGTGCACCACTGATGTGCCATATTGTTCATTAAACGAGGGCTTTAAGTTCGCTTGCAGTGTGATTAAAGCAAATAAACCAACACTCCTGATGGTACGCGTGCGTGTATATATCAAACATGGGTAAAGTAAAAAAAATATGGATGTAAACAAAATACCTTAAATGCGCCTGTGTATATTAAAAAGATCCTGTCCATTTGTCAGATAGTTTGTTGCATGGCATCTATTCCTGAGGGGCTCGACTTTTTTTTTTTTTTTTGGTATGAGTTAGATTGACTCCCTGGGTTTAATAAAGCTCATATAGCAACCATTGTATTCTCAGAGCTGAAAGACCCAAATCAGTATGCAATTTGCCTCCCAAGGTCTTGAGCCTGTTTTATTATAACTGACAGGTCAGGCAGCACTTCGAGGTAGGAAACCCACACATGTTTGGCACACGTTTTCCTGCCGGAGGTTCCTCAAAGTGATGACAGGCAGCACTAAATAGCTTCAGATCCAAATACATCGCATTTGCTCCAAGAGCGGTTTGCCCAAAAATGGTAGGGATGGGCAATTTACAACTGCCTCAGGGCAATCTTGCAGTTTACCACACCCTGTCTGGGTGGCAAAAGCTCATCAACAGTCAAATAAATAAATGAATAAATAAGGCCTTGTTGTGTGGGATTTGAAGGCTCACCGTAACTCTGTGCTGGCACAAGCACTAGAGAAAGGCATGGACTATGCCAAGAGCAGGTAGCCATTCACTTCTTTTTGATTTTCTCAGAATGGTTTGTTTGTAACATTGCAATATGCATTGGCAGCCTTTCCACTGGAAGTAGTTTAAAAACAACAACACACACTTGATATTTCATCTTCCCCCCCCCCCCCAGAAGCTCAAGATGGCATACCTGCTGCGCCCCCCACATTTGATCATCACAAAAATCTTGTGAAGTGGGCTAGGCTGCGAAGAGTCACAGGCCCGAGTTCACCGAATTAACACGATGGCAAAACGAGGATTTGAACCTGGGTCTTTCCAGTGCTTGACTGACTACTACACTGGCTAATTAAAACAAGCTTCATAAAAGCACACAAAACACACATATAAAATCAGTTGGCTCAATTAGAAGTTTAAAATAATAAAAATGGATGTATTTAAAAGCTACCATGGCTCGGTGGCATTTAAAAACCCCACCTCTGACAAAATTCCTTAGACTTCCTTTGGAATAATGACAAGTGCTAACAACAGACATATAGCTACTGGACAGGCACTCTTTCCTCATATCTCTTTAATAGCTCATAGATGTCAGAAACAACAATTATATTGCTGTTTCTTTGACTGCCCTTTTCACCTCATAATTACTTTCTCAGTATGTTTCTGAATTGCATTCTACACATAAAAAATCATATATTCTCACAAAATTCACACAAAGGAAAATAATTTTATTATCAATATTAGTAAAGTAGAATACACACACACACATTCTGCTGTTCTACTAATGATAATTATTATTATTTATTTTTATAGTACCATTAATGTACATGGTGCTGTACAGATAAAACAATAAATAGCAAGACCCTGCCGCATAATAAAACTGTTTTCCTTTGTGATGTTTTAGATTTTCAATTATTAAAATTGTAAACAAAAAATTAAAATGGTAGTGCCTGCCAGACATTACGATTACTTTCAAAATATATTGACTACATTTAACAACGTTAAATCCCACCAATGAATAATGTTTTCTTTAAAAAAAAACCTAAAAAAAGTCTTCCATTTCATTATATTATATTATATATATAAGAACAGTCCAAAAGAATGGTCAACATTAATTACTGGCTAGAAACTGTTTCCTGGAGGACGTTAATTGGTTAAAAGTCAAAGCCGATCAATTTGAAAAGTCTCTTTCAAAGTCTGTTCTTATCTTTTGTTGTCTGTAGCTTCAACCGTGTTTTCAACACTACCATTACAAATGTCCATTACAAGCATTTCATCAGGTAATGACACACTGACAACTTTGGTTAAAGTCGGCTAGCTGCTCTGTCTGTTAAAGAGTTGATGGGTGTTTGTATACATCTTTCATCTAAAGCCTTTCAGTCTTTTCAGGATAAATTTATTCCGCTAAAAGGAAGTGAGATTGCAGAGAGAATTGTTTGTGACAGTCATGTGAACGATTTTTATAATTTTCATTATTTAACAAGAAGTACAGGAAATAATTGATGGATGCTTTTAAATTTATTTTTGTAAACGTATTCATCTTGGTTAGTTCTGTTCATTAACACAAGACTAAAACAGATATATAAAACAGAACTTGATTTACAAGGGTATTTATTTTCTCCCATAAAATTTTCGACCATTCTCATTCAATTTGATAGAAAAGAAATTGCTTTCAAAAAGAAATTTAAAGGAGAAGAAATTTTGGAGACATTCTCATGCATTTGGTTCAGGGTTCTTGTGATTACCTTACTGATGAAATGGCTGAGGAGTGTGCATTGAGTGTCCTGTCCTTCATTGTACAGTCACCTCTCAGACAGCCTGTAGCCTCCTTGGCTTCCTGCACTTCCTGCCCATGGGAAGACATCATAAATTATTCCTTCCATAGGGCCTTTTCAGATTATGACATATAGGCAACCTGGGAGAATGCAGAGCAATGATGAGATGTGTAATAGAAAGAAAACTATAGGCAGTGATTAGTTAAGGTCAAAAACACAACCAACACACATTAAAAATAAATTTTAAACTGCCCTGAGAATGAGGTAGAAAAATGGAAGCCATCTTCATGGGAGCGGGGGGCAGGGGGGCGGAATTTCAGGTAATTCCAGAGATCTTTCCTTTTGTTACCTCCTAGAAATAAAAGGACATGTTTCAGAACTTTCTCCACATTTTCTCCCTCAATGCACTGGAGTGATGCTAAGTATATGGGGCATTGTGGAGGATGCAAAATGGGGGCCAGGCTGCCCACACAGTTAATGTTGTTGCGAGTTGCAATGGCAGTGCAACCCCCCACCCCACCCCAAAAAAAAACATAGGGGAAAAAGAATGAAGTTATTCTACAATCCTTGCTAATGCTGATTCCTACCTGTGAGAAATTGTTGGAGAATTTCTCCTCCATCTGGAGAAATTTGGTTAAATTTCCCCTCAATTTCTCTACCCACAGAAGTATAAATAAATATCAAAACTATTTACCTGCTCATGTTTCAAAATAAATTTCCTGTAGTTATTGCCTTTGAACAGCAGGAGGCAGCATGAAATACAATTGAGAAATCCAAATAGGTTATGTATACACGATGAAGTTTTTTTTTTTTTTTTTAAGTATACTTCCATGGTCCAGATAGGTTTGATTTGATTTCATTTATTTCATTTCTGTACTGCCCAATAGCCAGAGCTCTCTGGACATTTCACAAAAATGGCAATACACAAATACAAGATAATAAAAACATAATATAAAATCTTTAACAAATTTAAAAACAATTTAAAACAGCTAAAAAAGTAACAATAAGATACCAGGACATGGTAATAAATTGAATGGGTTTAGTTCTGTTCAATTAATGGAACTTTTTGCAACAAAACTGAATAAAACAATGTGTGTGCTTGGGGGTGGAGGTGGGGAACTGCAAACTGTAACAGCAATAGCAAGACACAAGAATAAAAAGCCTATCCAATCACAATGAGAGTTCACAACACCATTGATTTAAAAGAAACAAGAAAGTCTTGACACTTCTGTTTCAAATATATTCATATGTCTAAATAAACATCCAGATAAATAAGCATCCATTCATATGTCTAAATAAGCATCCAGATAAAATGGATGGCTGTAAGACATACATTCAAGTGCATCAAGAACAGCAAGATCTTCAGTCCACAGAATAATAGGAGGTGGGTGTGTATCCTTCCAGGCTTGAAGTATAAGTTACTGTGGAACTGTTAGGGCTCTCAGAGTCCACTTTTTCTGTCCATCTGTTAATTCCCACATCACAGGAATATAATTTAAAAGCGCACGGGCAGCCACAATTATCATGGGTTTTTCAAGGGCAAAATGTATGTGACAGTAATTTCCATCAGTTAATGAAACTCAGGATTCCAGATTGCAGGCTTAGCTGTCCTTCTTCATAAAGCTCTGAAAGCTTCAGCTGCAGAGAAACTTGTACCAAGGCATGACAGAACTGGGGGAAATCCTAACAGATATCTCATGAGAAGGACTTGAAGACTGCCGCGTGTGCCATGTTTGCTGGGGTGACATGGCCTTTAAATGGCTACGCCTGCAATCCTCAAGCCAAATCCTTGTTGAGCTATGCCAGCCTTCAGCATGTCACTCTCTCAGGTTAATGTATAACAGTCTAACCAATGCTTTGACATCTGTAGAGCAGGGGTGGACAACATATGGCCCTCTAGATGTTTTGACCCCCAACTCCCACCACCCCTCACCATCGGCTTTGTTGGCCAGGACTGATGGGACATTGTATTTCAAAACATCTGAAAGGGCATAAGTTGGGCACTGCTGCTGTGGAGGGAAGGCAGGGATACAACTGTAACAATATATGATACATCAACTGTTGGTGAAATATTTGTCCTTTGAGCCAGTTCTTGTATATGCAAAACATGAAATGAAACTCAAGTAAACAATCTTGCCATTCACATAAAGCAAACAAACCAATGGGCAGTGCTTGTATACCCTCTCCATTTTGATATCACTAGTATGAAAGTCAGGCCTAGCACTACCCAAATGAATTTGGATTCTGGGATCCAGTGACTATGGGAAACATGGATCCAGACTGAAGCTGGATCAACTGCACCAGCAGAACTGGACTTCCCCACCCCACCTTCCTATGGTGGCCACTCCAGCTCCTTCGAAATGCTACACAGAGAGTCAGGAGATCCAGCTTGATGGAGTGAGCTGTGGTAGAGGGAGAATCTTCCAAAACTGGGTGGAGTGTCCTACCATGCATGGACTCCTTCCTCTTGCAGAAGGCTGCTTCCATTCATGGAAGGCAGATCCTGGATCCAACCCATTATACTGCCACCCACTTGTACCTTTAATATATTATTCACAATTGTATCCTGCTCTTTGTCCAAGATACCACGCCAAAGGCTATCTCATCTATACTCACAACCACCTTTGGTCGATCAGGTTGAGAAATTGTGACATGACCAAGACCACCCACAGCTGATAGGGCTTTGAAGTAGGCTTCCCCCCCATCCCAATGCAATGCTCTGCCTACTTCATCAGACGCCTGTGTGATTTTGCTGAATGCCACCTATCTGAAAAACTAACGTGACGGCAGATCTACTGAAATAGTGTGACAGCATACACTCCTCTGATGAATTCACAAGACAGAAAGGGCAGCAAGTGTCAGATTAAGAGGCCATTGATCAGCTTTCTAACAGAGCAAAGTGAGGACACCTTATCTGCAGTTGGCAAACATGCCACCAAACATCTTGTCGGGGAGTTTATTGATGCGAACACTTTCCGGTTTATAGCACACGATTTAGGCTTACTGGAGTAGAAATCAATCATTTTCTTGAGCAGCATTTGAACATGGGTAATTAGAAAGCAGTAGTGATAGGATTCCTATAGAAAGAGGGTGGTAGTAATGTTAGATAGCTTGGCCCCAACCCAGGTAAAGTGAATTGTGATAAGCTCCACTGAGAGCAATGCAACTGAGATGGGACAAAGCCATCTTCAGGGAGGCTTAGAGCCAAACTAGATGATACTTGAAATGGGTGATTGCATTTCACATATCTGTGTTGCTTTTTTAACATTACATGGAACAGGAGGGCGAGGGTGGGGTGGGGGAGGCAAAATCAGGATCAGAACCATGGCACTACAGGAGAAAGATTTATTGCTTTTCTCCTGCACCACAGTCCCAACATAAATGACCTCCATCAGTGGTGGCTGGTGGCTCTGATTTCAGTGGGGATGTGAATTCATTCTAGGTTTTAGAAAGATTTAGCATGGTTAAGGCTTGACAGGGAAAACACATGCTACCATTCTAAATGATTAATTGGAGGATTGGTCATTCTAACATTCATAAAATCAAAAGTGTTTCACCAATCTTCCTGAAATTTACAAGTTTCAGAAAGATATGTTGGTTTTATATAACCTGAAATTTTCAAGATGATTGGTGAAAGATTGAGGAAAGGAGGTCAGTTTAAAGTAGAAAAGGAAAAAAATCTGTCCTACTCACAGTGATTGCTGTGAAAGGGCTAGCGAGGAATTGTGCTCTTGATTTGTGAAGTTGTGAGAATTTGTGCTCTTGATTTGTGAATATTCCTGCCCTCCTTTTAATCTGGTCTCACTAGTATAGCTCCTGTAGCTTTAACCATTGTGATGAAGAGGGAATTTCACCAGGTGCTGCATGCCTACAAGTGACACCTGTTGAATTTCCCTTTTCTATACAACTGTTAAAGGTACAGAAGCCCTGCCCTCTTTTCCATATGGTCACAATATACAACTTAAATTTGTCAGATTTGTTAAGGAGATTGTGACATTTCAGTTTGATATTGCACACAAAACAGTATATTTCACAGGGTGAAATCTGGTGCAGTTAATTGAATTCTGTCTAGGCCAATAGACATCAATGGTTTTGTTATAACTAAAGGTGCAATCCTATCCATGTTTAGACAGAAAGAAGTACTACAACTCCCATCATTCCTCAGCCAGCTTTGCTGTCTAAAAAAAGTCCCATCCCGTCCCCCATCTAAACTTGCATACGATTGTGCCCTACATCTGTTTAGTCACAGCTAACTCTGCATTGGGTAGAGTTCACTGAGTTCCATGGGTCTTACTTTTGAGTAAATATCCACAGACAGAAATGCAGCCTGTGCAGCCTCGAAACTGGAACATGATCTACTACTTTTAAATCCAAACAGGAAGAAAAAGCATGCAGCATAAAATGAGCTATATTAATTACAATAGTAAACTGTAACTTAGTCAGAATATTTTCCTGTATCATCTTGTGTGCTTCCAGAATTAATCAGGGATTTTTAATTCCAGTAGAATTTTTTTTCAAGTTGTCTCCAAATACAAACACAAAACATGAAATGCTTCTTTTTCAGGAGGGAGCCATAAAAAGCTTTTATCTATTGAAAAGTTGAAATGAATATCACCAGAGCATACTGACTTGCAATGATAGTTGTTGTAGTCCAACACCTTTGGAGGGCACCAGGTTGGGGAAGGGCTGCTCTAAACAAAAGAAGAGATGTAGCTGGCCCTAAGGAAAGGGTGAGAACTCCGTTTCTGCCATCCCATTTACATGCACCTAAATCTGGATCCAGCCCTATAAATATGATATATGGGATATGCTGATAATGGTGATGATGATGATGATGATTTCATAAATAGTTATAAAATTATCACCTTTCTAATAAAGTGCCCAAGCCACATGAGCAGGGGAAACTTCCAGTCTTACACAAATGTCATCATATTGCTGACAGAAGGGGCAGGAGGACAGTGACAGTAATTAACACCCCCCCCCCCCAATGTATCCACAGTTCAGTTTGGGTACTTCTTGCTTTTCCATACTTTGACTCTTACCCTTATTCAGCAGCGAAACATTCTCTTGAGGGAGGTTAGCCTGCTGCTAGAGCCTGAGGTTGCTTCCCTATCCAGTGCTTACTGTTAAAGAGGACGGTTTCCATACGATGTTTCAGCTTTGGTTTGCTAGTTGGGCAAATGGCTGCTCCCCTCCTCTTGTTTCTGCAGTCACTTCCTCTGTGTGTCCATCCTGCTGTTTCCCTGAGTTGCTCTGCCCAAGCTTTTCTGTTTTCTCGGCTTTTTTGCTTTGTCCTCCCATCATACCCCAGCAATCAGTAGGGACCTCATAGCTTTCGTTCATTGACAAGAGGGATTTAGCCACCTTGACACCATGATGTGGAATGAGAGAGCAAAGCAGCTACTTTGAAAGCAGGAAATAAAGAGTGATCTGACCTCTGACCTAAAGGTTCCTCTGCATGTGGTGTGTTTCCTGGTCCCCTTTGGCTACTGCAGACTATTAACTCTAAATGTTTTCCATTATGCTTGCACAGCAACTAGTTATGTTTGTGTATATGAGTGTGAGCATATGTGTGTGTGTATTGTTACTACCTTGTTTGCTGTCAGGTCCTATGCTTTTAATGGTTGCCGGACAGGCAGAAATGTCACAGGTGAACCATTTCCTGGCATGGCAGTGGATAGGCCTCTATTACCCAAGACCAGCTCAAGACATTTTGTTGCATGAGGAAAAGAACAAAATGGCGACTGCTCCCACTCCATGTAAAAAGCTGACTGACTGGTTGTTGAATCTTGCTTCAGTACTGGAACAGCATCCTCCACTGCACCTGAACACAGTGAACTAGCTTAGGGGTACAGGGCAGGCCGCTTGGTATTCAACTCCCTCAACCAACACTTTGCTGCCACCTCCCAGAAGCCAAAGAGAGGGTTTTTTCAGTGGTGGTCCCCCAGTTGAGGAATGCCCTTCCCAGTGAGGCTTGCCTGGAGCTTGCATTGTGGTCTTATTGGCACCAGCTGAAGACCTTCTTTTTCTCTCAGGCATTTTAGCTCTTTAGTTTTTGTTGTTTTAAAATTTATTATTGCATTTTTAAATCTTTACCTTCCTGTTGGTTTTTACTTTGCTTTTACACTTTAAATTTTAAAATGTTTTATATTCTGTTGTATTCTATGGTTTAAATTGCCATGAACTGCCCAGAGAGCTTTGGATATCATTTGGTATAAAAATGTATAAATGTATAATGTGTAAATGTATATAAATGTATAAAAATAGACTCTCTCTCAATCGGAAACGACTGAACGAATAAACAACAAGGGCCAGCTCTACTTTCACATTGGGCCTATTCAGACAACACGCTATTCAGACAACACCTTAATGCATTCCATTAACCATTTTGTGGTTAAGCAGCATGGTTTAGCGTGTTGTCTGAACAGGGTCATTCTCTTCTCTGGAGAACCTCAGTCTAGAATTCCATGTGCCCATGGGCCTCCTGAGCATGTGGGCTTCATGTGTTCTGAGGTAGCCTTGCCCTTTCCACAGAAGAAAGTGGACAAGCCTGCAAGCTCAGGATGTCCAAGGGTACATCGCATCCTAAGCTGAACGTTGTGACTGGTAATGCTAGAACCTACCATGTGAATGCAACATGTGAATAGGCAAACAAATGCAATGCTGATATAGCTGAGACAGATTCAATACTGCTATAACAAATGCAATACTGCTATAACCGAGCAAGTAGTGTTTGCACCTTCCTATACATCCTAAACTCAGAAGTAAGCGCCATGAAATTAAATTGGATTTACTCCCAGGTAAGTGTGGAATGGATGGCAGCATTAATGTAGTTTCATTGTGTTTAGTGGAGGGGGGCTATCAGAGCTTTCAGACCTCTATTAATTGTATTCGTTTCCTCCAAATGAGCTTCATTAGTTGGACATTTTCTCTCTGTTCACCAAATTTTCCCCAATTCTAAGCAGCGAAATACTGACAAAGCACAGTAAGTACAAAAGTGTTAATGTCTGTTGCAGGAAAAACCCACCACATCCCTGCCGCTGCCATCTACAAAAAGGTTCCAGTAGATTTGTTTGGTTACATTCCACTTCAGTGAAAGAACTTGGTCTTTAAATACTCAGGGAAATAATTATTCATTAATTATTTGCTAATATAGAAATTGCAGCATTTGGGGGGAAAAGAAGTGCACTTTGAGATTGACTTTTATGGTGACCAGCAACTGGAAACACTTCATAAATCTGCTGCTTTCTAAACAAAGGATGCCATTAGTGAGGAGGTAATTTCTGAAGGATTATATGTGGTAGAGCTGTCAGTTGCTGCAGATAAACGATCACTAATAAATTTTTTGTTTCTACTGTTTCTCTGTTTGGACCAATGAGAACCATTCCAAAAATGACACTTGGCACCATCCCACATCAATCTCGCAGACACTGCATTCATCTTGGCAGTCCGGCCAAATTACAGAAAGCATGCTTGCTATTTAAAACAATGGCATGTTGCCATCTCTCCATAAAAATGATGAGATTTCCATTAGCATCTGACATGGGTTTGGAATACCAAAACAGCAGATTTCACAGCATTTCAGTAAACAGTTTAAACTTGTTCCTGTATATTATCAGATGCCTCACTCCTTTTCTGCTCTGAAAACATATAATAATGATAATGAATTATATTGCTTTCTGCTTTTCAAATGTTGCGGATGTACAGCGCTGAGGCAACTATAGGATGATGTTATTTCAAACTTGAAATAATTCTTCCTGTGCTTTACTGCATTCACTAAACATTTATATCCATTGGGCTCTTTCCTGATCAGAACACAGAAAAAGCTAAAGATAAATTAAGTTCCATTATTATTTATTTATTTAAAACATTTGTATCCTGCCCTATATCACTAGGAATAAAGGTAATTTCCTTTATTCCATTGTGTAGCGTGCACCCAAATACATACATTATAAGCAACACTTGTACATTTTCTTAACAGGTATTAAGGTATTTTTCCCATACTAATCTTTATTGAAATACCATCCAACTCCCCACTGTTAATGTGCTCACGTTACACTTCATATAGCCAATTTGCATTAGTCTTCAACACAAAAGCAGCAGCAACCACAAACAGGAAGTCCAGCAGTATACTACTCCCATAAGGCTGCATACTTGCCTGGAATTAAGTCCCAATGAACACAGCCACATACAGGACTGAACTGTAAAGGTGATTTTCTATCCAACCAAAATGAGGAGGAAAAGGGAATAACTAGGTTTATTTCAAGTATATCTCCTTATGACATGTTTGCTTGCCATCACACAATACATTTAAATATTGAAAAGTGCTTCCCACTTCCCCAAGTCCAGGGAATTTGGTTTCCTTTGAGTATGATAACACTGAGGTGTATGGTATCTTTCTAATGTGAGTTTCATGTACAAATATATAGAGTAGAAGCGGTAAACTAGAACAACAGGCAGCAAAACTGCTGATCCTTCATAAGATTCCTCAAGAAAGCAACTGCATGGACCCCCCAGCTTCTCACCAGCTGCTTTCAGTCCAGCTAAAGCCATCGCTCTCTGCTTCTCTCTCTCTCTCTCTCATTACAAATATTACAAACTCCTCCTAGTTCTAATTGCTGTCACATGTCAAAGGCAGGGAACAGAGATTTCCAGGCCAATAAGAAAACATTACCAGGAAAATAAGCATTCTTTCACTACCCTATAACTGCCATGTAATCTACCATGTGAAACCACAGCACTAGTTCATGTGAAGACAAGAAATACTTAACAATAGAGAAATACAACATTGTATTTATAATTAAGATGGGTCCACACAAACATTTTAGGTGGCAATCTGTAGGCTTCTGTATGTGTGGTGCTTCTTAGAATGTGTGAGAGGGCATCTTGCATTTATCTCCCCAAACCTATCTATGGATATCACGACATCCAAAATATAGCACCTTTTCTTGGGCATAGAATCCACGAAAGTGTTTTTCAAAATAAGACTGAAGTCAGTTTTTTACTGGAAAAAGATGCCTTCTATGGAATATGCCTCATAAATGCTACCCTAGATTAATAACCACAGTTATCATTTCCTTTGTGTGACAGAAGTGTGCATAAATAAATGAAAAAGTAAAACCAAATGTATAAACGTATGCCTCAGTAATGGCTGAATCAGTTATGGCAGATTCAACAGCTGATCACCCAATGATTTGTCCTGGCAATGTTAGGATTGCTGCAGAATTGTATCCCAAAACAGCATATTTGGGATTATTTCTCTCCACCCGTCTAGGACCCACCAGGATCATGGAGACTCTCCATAAAATGGTGGCCAGCTAGACAAGAGTCCATTCTAAATGTTAGTGTGTGCATGTGAATGAATGTGAATGAAAATAGTAATAATAATCCAGGGATACAGTCTGTTTCCTATAGCCTCCCCATGGCCGACATAAGAATGTGCTCTAGCTGTTAATGTTTGATCTGTTTCCACTGAAAAGTATTGTGAAAGTTCTGTCTGGGGTGTTTGATCTGGGATAGATGTTTTGCACCTGAAAGCCATCATTGGATGTTGCAGTCATCAAGTAGTAAACATGTGAGTGTGAATTTATTCGTGTGTATTGAAAAAGAAAAGGCACCCCAAATTTTCATGCATCAGGAAAAGCACATCTGTACCTTGGCTGCAACATTTACTCTTAAAATTTCATTTTACACTGCAAGACTGCAAGAGTAAAAAGAAAGAAAGAAAGAAAGAAAGAAAGAAAGAAAGAGAGAGAGAGAGAGAGAGAGAGAGAGAGAGAGAGAATCCGCTCCAATGAAGCTCCTGTGCTTTGAATAGCTTTACACCAGGTACTAATTTGTCCCAGTCTGCTTGTCAGAAACAATAAAAAACAGACACCACATTTTGTAGCATTAAGTAGGTAGTGATTGATTAAAAGAAACAAAATCAGAGTCTAAACTGCCCAGATGCTTTGATATGCAGATCAAAAACCAAACATCAGATTAATAGGAGTCATTAGGAAATGCTAACATTAACAAGAATGATGGTTTGGGTATAAATAATGATGACAATGACATCACAAATGGCTTGATCTTTCAAACTCTCCACATGCCTCACAAGCTTTGCTCCTATTGAAATTAGTTGGGCTTTTTCAAGAACAAACCAAGTACTGCATAAACATCTAAGATGATCGAAGCCTGGATTAGTAAACTAATTTTGTTTATGGGACGAGCTTACATTATGCGACTGCAACATAAATTTCAACCTAACTTACCATAACAGAATGGATAATGTAATTGGGTGATGCATTACAAGGATCTGATTCTACTGAGAGGTCTTTGTGATATCTCAGACCAAGAGAACAATATAAGTGTTATATCAATGTCAGTGGAGCAATTAGGTGGCTTAAATTCCTTTTCCACTACTACTGAAGTAGTTTAAAAAAAACAACAGTTTGTACCATGATAAGCTGAGAGGAAAATTGGTCTTTTTTATTATTTTCTTTTAATGAATCTTGATACTTTTAGGCCTCAGAAAAAAAATCTTGTGTTGAATGAACATAGAGGAATGTTACTGAGAATCAACTAAACAAGATGTTCTGTATGTCAGGTGTGAGCAACTTGATGCCCTCCAGATGTTTTGGTCTATAACTCCCTTCAACTATACTGCTATTGGGAGGTATAGAAATGTAATAAATAAATAAATAAATAAATAAATAAACTCTAGCAAGCAAAGCCGATGCAACAACCATGTCACCTCATTCACCTAGGTGTACCATAACAGGGTAAGAAAGAATGTTGTGATTGTAATATGTTTGACCAGGCTTCTCACAACTCTAATACATTAGCCTGACTAAACAATCAATTGTGTAACTGCTGCCCATTCCATTACATTGACACAGGCCCAAGTCTAGATTTGCTCTTCCGCAATTGGAAGGGCTCTTTCCATTCATGGAAGGATCTCTAGTAGAGCCTCCTTCTGGGAAAGGTGATTTCTGCCACATCCCACTCTGTTCTAGAAGATCCCCTGTTCTCCACAGCAGATTTTAAGAGAAGACAGAGGCTGCAGGGGAAGGAAAAATCAAGAGAAATCACTTGTCCCTTCTCCCAGACGATCCTGGGAGCCAAACTGAGCTCATAGGATCTATGGCTTGAAGCCCTAGTTATTAGTATTTGTTTATCATTTATTTGGCTCTCCCATTTCTGTAAGTAATTATCAGACTAGAACTATAGGAAATAAACCAGAATTGGAGATAAAGGACTTACCCAATTGAGATTTAATTTTTTAAAAAGTCATTCTTCATTGTGAAATTTCAACAACAAAAACACTACTAAAAAGGAAGAGAAAACAAGCATTTATATACCGATGAATATAATAAAAGTGGTTCACAACATTAAAATACAGTATTATTTTAATTAAAATAACATTTTAATTGAAACATTGAAACACCTTTACTAAAAACAATTGAAAGAGCAGCAAAATGAGTGGCATGGTTAGTTTACATACAGCCAAGTGAACTCCTGGGTGAAGGGGTGTGTTTTTAGGAGGTGTTTAAAGAATGTCACATTTACTGCCTCCCAAACTGCACGAGGGAGGGTTTTCCAGATGGTGAGCGCCACTACAGAGAAGGCCCACCATTTGGGTACTTCACAGAGACAGGTTGTGTTTGTGCATTTGGTGGGGCTACTGTTTTAAAAAACACTGGGAAAAGTCCGTTCAGAGTAGAAAGAGAAGTTCCCAGAATCCCAATTTACCCATTTTGCCTATCCCCTCCTCCAACTTTGGGATCATGTGATCATGACCGGGAGTTGACTCTGCCCCTCAGCCCTTCGAAAAAGGTATTTTTCCGCCGGTTTTTTAAAAAATTCTAGCGCGCGACCCGCACCACGCAGAGAGGTGAGAGTAGTCTCAAAATGACCCCCATCCATGACTCTCCAAGCACAAGAATTTTCAGAAAGATAGCTTCAAAAACAACACAGTTATCCCCCTTTCTTTTCCGCAATGCAATCCTATGGGCGAAATGTTTCAAGATGGCGATAGAAGTGGACCGCGGAAACCGGAGCGCTCCAAAAATGGGCGCTTCTCTTCGCCTTGCTTCAAGGGGTCCGCGGTCCGCTTCTACTCCGCCTCTGGGCATGGCGGAGCAGGCCAATTCGCTCCTGCTTCTCCGCTTCTAATCGGAGCGGAGCACATGCCTAGTTTTTAGGATGCTTTTAGTATGTTTTTAAACAGTGTATACCATGTTTTTAATCAGTATTTTATGTATTTGATGCTTGTTGTTGTTCCCCACCTCGATCCAATCAGAGAGGCGGGTAAGAAATATATTATTATTATTATTATTATTATTATTATTATTATTATCAATGAAGGAAGCACAACATTTAATTCAGGGTTCATTTCTTAACCTTCCTTGCTTTTCTAAGCTCTTTTAACCACACACCCACTTTATTTTATAGCTGCTGTAAAATATTTTTTGTGGCTTTGGGTGAAAAATGGAACAGCCCGCCAGAATATGAAATATGACAGACCCTAGAAAAGGAAAAGTGTAATGTGTGGGTGGGATAGGGGGAGGGAGAAAGATGGACATTTCTCAGAAACGGTTACAGATAAACATACCAGCTAACTCATAAAACAGGACACTGGATTAGGTGCAAAACTGGATAAGGTGAGGTTAGCTTTTTACCTCACAAAAACGGATGCTATATTTTTCTTACTAACATTTCTGTTAATATTCTGAATCCAACACAGTTACTTGACTTCAAGCCTACAAACTTATCTCAAGGGGGTTCTTGAAATTAAACTATGGAATGAAGTATTAATTGGGCCAAAAAAGGTAGTCTAAACGTTACCACTTTACGTGTCCTCTGCGAGCCTAAAACAAACCGAGGCTCTTTCCTTCACACCTGCCCCCCAACCCCATGGGAGAACTGAAATTCTTCCATTCTGTAGGGCTTTTGTTCATGGAATTCAATTCTTTCTTCCTTGTCAGATCTACCAGCAAAGAAACTGTCATAATTAAATTGGAGCCTGACTACTTAAAGGGAATATAAACTATGAACGGGCTTGTTATCCTCTAAAAGTTTTATGAACTGAATCCACTCCCTGGCCACTCTTCAGCATTAGCAGCAGTGAAACTTTTCAGCAGATGCTGGCAAAAACATTTGGTGGCTGCAGCCCACCTACAAGCAAGGGATTAAACAGTCAGTAGACAAATCAGCTTTGGAAACAAAGGAGAGTTTTATTTTCCCCACATCTAAAAATATTGTACTGGCCAAGCTACCATTTTGTTCCCATTTGTCATCACACCTGTGTTTTGTCCATCTTATTTTCTATAAAAATCATTGCGAATTGAAAGATATACTTTCCCCAGCAAAAGTACATCTCCCAGCTATAGGATAGTATCTTTTTGTGTTATTCTATCAGCGGAACCATGAAGTGGGAGATTCTCCCATAGCCTCAAAATTTGCTCTGTAGGGCTGGGAAACCTCTAGAACAGAGTTTTGGGTGGTGTGGAGGGATGCAGGGCAGAGAAAAGCAGGAGAAAGTCATGTCACTACTCCAGTGAATGTCTGCTCATGCATTCAAGAGGCAGCTGGACAGCAATCTGTCAGGGATGCTTTAGGGTGGATTCCTGGGGGTTGGACTCCATGGCCTTATAGGCCCCTTCCAACTCTACTATTCTATGATTCTATGTTAGATTTCATCCATCATTTTCTGGGGTTGCTTTTTAACTATTAAATTGGGCAATGAATTCAGTAATATGTTCAACTCATGCCTGTTCTTGAATCTGTTTTGCAAATGCCACATGGATTTTAGGTTCAAACGTATTTTTCCAAGTGTATCCCACTTTCTACTTCTAAGCATGCTTCAGGTTCATTCATAGTGTGAGAATACCAGAGGGCCAGTGTTAAGCATTTTGGAATATGGTGTCATTCTACACAGTTAGTTCTATGTGTGTTTCTAGTAATATTTCCCAATTCATGATAAAAGCATTATTGTGAATGACTGTTCTACAGGTAATCAAGTTTCTATTGTCATAGGATGCTTGTTGGTATCTCTTTGTCTACAGCCCTATGACAACAAAATGTTCATAGGGCAAGCAATATAGAGGGGCAACAGGCTGCCATAGATAAGGGCATGCAAGGCAGCTTATCTATTGCAATTACAATCCTTTTATACTCGTTGTGGGGACAAGAGCAGTGGAAGGAGGCCGTTGGAAGAGACAGCAGTGATATCACGTTATAATGTTTGGTGCTTATGTTGTAAATTGGAAAGATGTTATAATTGGGTTTTTTCCCCATTTTTTTAAAAATGTATTGTTATTGTTAGTTCTCCTCAGATTAGAAATCTGAGGAGAAAAGTCAGTGTGGAGGGTGGAGGTATAATAAATGTATTAAACTTAAAATAAATAAATAACAGTAGACATACTTATATGATATCTTGCATGTGTTCCAATCTAGAAAGCAAGGTGTAAATAGATTTATGTTTGCCAAGGCTTCTGGCACATATATCCCCCATACCATTAACCTAAACTTTGGAGATGGAGCAAGTCAGTGTATATCTGCCTTGTTGGACCAAAGATGGTCTAGAACAACCTTTCCAAGCCTGGTGACTTTCAAATTTTCTAGACTACAACTCCTATCAACCCCAGACAACATGACATGAATGATGGGAGTTGTATCCAAAATATCTGGAGGATACCAGTTGGAGGAAGTCTGATCTAGGATAAGGTCAAACTCTCTTGAAAATTAAGATGGTTCTGGTGGTAAACATGAAGTTAGATATTAATGTTGGCACGTCTGCCACCGAAGCTAATACTCAAACCTTGAAAAGAGGTTTTTGGAACATAATGCATGTTTGTGGCGTAATCACAGCAAGAATGTTATTGATACAGACAATGCTTGATTTACCTTTCTGTGAGATAATAGCCCGTAACACTTGCCTCCGAAGTAATAGGCACCATTCTGCTATAGCCCTGCCTAAAGAATTTTTGACCTTGGCTCTTGATTATTTGTATTATATTCTAACAACAACACGGCCTTTATTCTTGAAGCAGAGTTCTGCATGAAATGTTTTCCCTTGATTTTAAGCATCTTGACCTGTTGAATGAGAATGACGAGAACAACAATAAATCTGTCACACACACACACAAAGCATGCAAAGTGCTGCTTTTGTTTAAATTCATGGTTAACTAGCAATGAAAAAGGGCTTATGGACTGTATTACTGCTGGTAATGACAGTGTGGATTTTTTCCCCTTTTCTTTTTCTGTTTGTACAAATGGATATCCTTAGGCTTCTCAGCTCTGACTGGGAGCCAAAAATCATTTGCTTCAAATTGTTTATGAGAAGGCTTATTATCCCTGTAATGAAAAAGAATGATAATAAAACTTTACCTTTTCACCTTACCTTCGGGAGTGGAAGTAGAGTTCTTGGGTTGGAAAGGTCTGTAAAAGCCATTTAGCCCAACTGTGGATCCTCTGTAATTAATGTGATTCAGAGAGCACCTTATAACCATGGACCAACATTTATTTATTTATTTATTACATTTCACAGCAGTTAAAACCATAACATCCAATATAAGGTGCATTAAAAAAAAATATTAAGTATAAAACTACAGTATAAAATGAATTAAAAGCCAGAATAAAAGCGAGCAGTAATAACAGATTTAAAACAAAAGAGCTAAGTCCAACAGATCATGCAAAATGGTCACATTCCTACCTGCCTTCCCCAACTTGACACCCTCCAGGTATTTTGGACTACAACTCCCATCAGCATGGCCAGGGTTAAGGGAGGGCACCAGGTTGGGGAAGGATGAAGCATAACCCTTGATTGCTATCTTTTTCAAGAAAGCAGTTCCTTTATTAGATGTAAATGTCTATGTAAAATTAAGGATGCAAACCTATAACCATTTACCTGGGATTAAGCCCTGCTGAACTCAGTGGGATTTGCTTCTGAGTAAGCATCATCTTCATCATCATCATCATCATAGGAATGTACTGTAACAGATGTACCAGTCCAAACTTCTCTTTAAAAAGAAGTAGAATTAAAAAACAAAAAACAAAACAAAAAGGAACAATTTTTGAATGAAACAGACTTGCAGAGGCTGGATAAAAGATAAGCCTTCTGTCAGACATAAAAATCAGGGATGTTTTTCCTCCCTGTTTCAATATAAACAATTATTTTTCATTGTTTGTTTTTTTTTAAAGTTCATAAGCTCTTAAAACTTCCTGTTTGGTCTTGTTCATGAGCATTTTCGTAAAGCAAAGTTTCCCAAGTTCGTAGCCATTCATTATCTTTCTTTCTGCCCCCTCCGCCACACTTTTAAATCCAGCCCACAATAGTGGAGCATTCAGACTCAGTTGTAGATTATTCTTGTCAGAAGAGATTTATTTGTATGGGAAAGGAAGAGAAAACTTCCTTACGCTAACTCGCCATACTCCTCTTCTAGATGTGGAGTCATGCACACTTACAAGAGGTTATCCTCTTCTTTCTGGTATGATGGGAGGTTGTGATCTCAATACCCTGCATATAGTGAGGAACAGAACAATAGGGCTGTGTTGTTGGAGCTGGCATCCTGCAAGCCAGGTGGAAAACTAGGGAACATTCATAAGAACTCAGTGAACTAGTGAACAAGGAGCCAATGAAGTTGTTGGAAAACAAGGGTGATGCGATTCAATAGAATAGCAGCCATGTTCTGGATCAATTCTGGACTGTCTCCAAAGGCAGCCCCATGTGGAGTGCATTCCAGCCTTCCTAACCTGGTGCCCTCCAAATTTTTTAGATGGCAATTCCCAGCATTCCTTTGGATATGTGTTTAGAGTTGAGTTTAGATTTTGGGATTTGTGATAGGCAGATTTTATATTGCATTCTTAGTTGAGTTTTTATTGTGGAGTGGTTGATTAGCATGTTTTGTTGGAATCCTAAATATTTGTACGTTTCATTTTCTTCCATGTTATCTAATATTTCGTTATTTAGTGTTTATTCTATTTCTTCTTCTTTCCATTTTCCTCTTTCTATGTGTAGCATCTTGCATTTTCCTATCCCTAATTCCATTTTCATGCCTGTCATCAGTTCTTCAGTGATTCGCAGGAGGGCTTTTATCTACGTCAATGTCGAAGCATAGATTTTGATGTCATCCATGTACAGGAGGTGACTAATTCTACGCTTTACTTCTTTTTGGTTTAAGGTGATAATGTTCATGCAGTCTTGGTACTGAATCCAAACCAATTGAATCCAATTGAAATGGATCAAAACCACCCATGTCAATACCTAGATATTACCACCATATTAATTATGATATTCAACATTTGTCTCCTATGGATGGAAGACCTCCTTCTGCGCATGGAAGGCTTCCAACCCAGTGGAGCATTTGTGGTGGTGGAAAAGAAGAAGTGATTTCCACTGATTCCCCCTCCCCCTGCAGTTCAGAGGGAAAAACTGCTCTGGAAAAGTGGGGGAGGCAGCACCGGAGTTGCAAGAAGTGGAAATCTGCAAAAATTAGGGTTCCACTGGCAAGAGAGTTCTGAGCAGATCTTCACTTAGGGGATGCTATTGCCAGCATAACTTTCGATCCAATCTTATCCTTAGGCCAGGGAATGCTGGGAGTTGTAGAACTTTTTTCTGTTTAAACATGCATAGGATAGGATTGCACTCTTTGAGGCCTTGTAGACACAATTAGAATTTCACCAATTTATTTCCAAAATGTCCCCATTTGCCTGCTGGAGGACTTGCTCTGTGTTTGCCTCCTGGTAGTTTTCATATCATGTTTCTCCTTGCTCTTTCTTCTTTCTTCTTTGGGAAACTGTTGGAGGTGGCATCTGTTTTGCCTTAACGTTTTTCCAACTGATCCATGGATGACCCAAGACATTTTGCTGCTTGAGCCAAAGGACAAGGTGGTGACCCCTATTTAATGTACGCAAGTGAACTGGACTGAAGTGAATTTTACTTCAATGCTGGTGACAGGAAGCACCACACACTGTACCTGAGGAAAGCAGGCTAGGTTAGGGAGTGCGGGACAGGCAAATCTGTGTCGCAAATCTGCATCGGACGTCCCCAAGGTAAATGGTGTAATCCTGTAGCTGGGGGTGGGGGGAAGCAGGGAAATCAATTAAAAACAAAAACAAAAACAAACCTTACCTTGAGTCACTCGAGCGCTCGTGCGCAGCTGGCTCTTTAAAAAAAAAATTAAACTGCGGGTGCAATGCCTCTCTTCTTGAGGTCATTGCGCCTTACATGTAAACAGGGGTGAGATCTCGCATTATTCACAATGCGAGGTCTCCCCTCCTCTGCCCTGGACTTTCAGGTAGGTCTAGCTAAGGCCTAAGTCTATCTGATTTACCCACTACATTGAATGTTCAAACCAATTCCATGTTACAACAGGCTTCTGTTGTAACAAGCAAAGCGCCAGCTAGTTATACAAGCATACAAGCATATATAATCATATGTGAGCTATTTCTATTCAAGGTCCCTACCATTCTCCAGCTTCCTCAATTTCTGTCATCCTCTCTATTCATGCACACCTTAAGATCACCAGTAGATGTCCCATAAAAGCACTGTCCCTCAGTCGGAAGTTCGGAGCATGGTTGCACAAGAGATGGCTTTCTTTCTTGTGCTCCCCTTCCTAGGGCGGATCTATACTAGTCTTATAACGTTGTTACTGTGTGTTTCTAACGTTGCTATCTGTTTCGGTTTTGATCATCACGAGGCCCACTATGGGAATGTAGCATTACTTACGTTTAGCTTTTACGCTATTAATTCATTATTCCAGGGCACACTGTTTGTTCTTTCATTGTCAATGTTCTCCCTCTTCTCTGTGATTAGCTGAGCTGCTCAGTTTGCTCTGCCCACTTCCTGTTTTCTTTCCTTCGCTTCCCCCCCCCCTTTGCTAGGATAGGATGTAGGACTAGTGCAGTCATACCCGAGGCAAAACGCTGTAGAACAGTTGCTAAAGGCGGGTAACGGAAGTGGAAATGCCCCCAGGGAAGCAATTGGCTGACCAACTCACTTTAAAATTTCTGGAGAAGAGCTAATGTCGATAGAACGGGGCACATGCAATCAATACAAGCGCTACTACTGAGCAACAACAAAAGGGGACAACGAAATGAAACCGGTAAGTACAACTCATTAACAACGCTAGATACACAGGGTCATGTGACGCTGTGCGTCACAGTAACCCATTCATAACGTTAGAATAACATTAGTGTAGATTCCCACCTAGTTAAGGAATCTTCTTTCATATGAAACTCACCTGGTACCTCAACTGGAAAAAAATAGATGTATTTTTATTATAATGTACTAAATAGATGTGTTGTTATATTAGTGACTTAGCTGTGATTCCTCTCATGTTTGTTGTGCTGCTTTTTACTGGTTGATTTTAGTGTTTATTTTGATTGGATCTGTGTATATTTTTCATGTACAGTTTGTTGCTCTGAGAACATTTTTGTGATAGAGCAACACATCCATTTGGGGTTGGATCTAGACCCTTCATTCCACCAGTGGAAGGACACTGCAAGCGGAATGGGACTCCTATATCCTCTCTCTTCCCCTGCAGCCGCCATGTGACCTCCAAATTTGCTCTGGAGAGTCCTCAACTCTCTGGAGCAGATTTGGAGGGTGTGCAAGGTGAGGGGGGGGGCAGAGGGAGAGCATGTGGAAGTCCATGTGGAAGCCCTGTTCTGCAAGCAATTACTTCCCCTTTCTTAGAGGGGTCTGTCACGCTTTTTTATTATTATTATTGATGTGAGACTCTTTGAGAAAAAAATAAAGCAAGATTAAAAGGCAGTAAAGCAATGAAAAATTGTCTGAACACCACCATGGCAGTGAAATTAAAAGCCTTTTAATTCTAATCCATTCCCTCACACGCTTGTTACACCAACATAGAAATCAATGTTTTTAAATGGGAAGAGAGGTAATACTTAAGAGGAAAGGTATTAGCAAGAAATTACCCTGTTTGCTTCCTACCCAATCTGCCCAGACTGTTCAGTTTCTTCAGCAGTGAAAACCTCTCAGTGATGCAGGAGGGAAGGAAAGATCAGAAAAGTCTGTTTTTTCAGCATTATGTAAATCAATCTTGGACAGAATTTGAAACTAATCAGAAAATTTCTTTCTCTCCTTTGGAAAATCAATGTATTTGTGAGCAAACGTAATTCCTGTTATTCCCAGACTAGCTTTAAGTGGTAATGGATGCAAAACATTTTGGCTAAGAACAATCAAAGACCAATCGTCATCAGATGTAACATAGTCCAGAGATCATAATTCAGTTTGCTTTATGGTATGTATATGTGTGTACTTTCATTCTGAACCTTATGCAGTTTACATTTTGAAAATCAGGAACTTAAAAACAGCAACCATATTACACCATGCATTAGGAACATAGGAATCTGAGTCAGACATTGGTTCATCAAACTCTTCATAGATAGAATAGTAGAGTTGGAAGGGGCCTATAAGGCCATCAAGTCCAACACCCTGCTCCATGCAGGAATCTAGCTTAAAGCATCCCTGACAGATGGCTTTCCAGCTGCCTTTTGAATGCCTCTAGTGTGGGAGAGACCACAACCTCCCTAGGTAACTGATTCCATTGCCGTACTGCTCTAACAGTCAGGAAGTTTTTCCTGATGCTCAGCTGAAATCTGGATTCCTGTAACTTGAGCCCATTTATTTATTTATTTATTTATTTATTTAATTTATTTATTACATTTTTATACTGCCCAATAGCCGAAGCTCTCTTGATTCAATGTCCTGTACTCTGGGAGGATCAAGAAGAGATCCTGGCCCTCCTATCTGTGTGACAACCTTTCAAGTACTTGAAGAGTGCTGCCATGTCTTCACTCAGACTTCACTCAGGGCCTTGCAAGACGAGGCCTTAGCGCGCTGTGAGGCCCGGTTTCCTTGCTGGGCATCCAGATGACGCACAGGGGAATCCTGGCCCAGGACGCACTGAAGCCTTCCCTAACGCGCCATAAGCGAAGTCGCTTATGGTGCGCCTTTTCCGCAGCCCCGGCCTGAGGCCGAGGCTGTGGAACGTCTAGCAAGGTCCGTGGCTTTTTGCGGCTACTCTCTTACTCGCGAGTAGCCGGGAAAAGCCACGGACTGGGCACAGCGCTTGGGCCGGGGGGTGGAAGGCCGGACACGGCAGGAGGGGGGGTAGAAGGCTGGGCACGGGAGAGGGCGGGCGGGCACGGGCATTGCATCGGGGAGAGGGAGGGCGGCACGGGCATTGCATTGGGGAGAGGGAGGGTGGGCACGGGCATTGCATTGGGGAGAGGGAGGGCGGGCGGGGACAGAGTGGCCAGGGAGGCATTGGGGATGGCAGGAGGGGGCTTAATTTTTTAAAAAAGGCACTTTCCTTGTCGGCGGCTTCGGGGCGCACGTGGCCCCTTTAACAAAACCAAAAAAATGGCCGACGCTGCAGGGCTTCCGTAGTCCCTCCGCGTCAGCCATCTAGGAGGCAGGGCGGCGCGCGCTAAAGTTAGTGCGCCATCGCCCCGCCTCCCTGCCGGCTTATCCGGCTGGGTCTAGCAAGGCCCTCAGACTTCTCAAAGCTAAACATGTCTTCACTCTCCAAGGAAAGGATGGGTGGAACTATTTTGGTTTCTCTCAGTTTTTCATTTTTCAGTCTTAAATTTGGTTTGTCCTAAACTTGGAGAATTTTTCCAGTCTTAAATTTGGTTCATCTTGAACTTTGAGAATTTTTATTTTAAACCATTCGCATGAAAATTTATATGTAGTTTTCTGCACATTGTTCTTAATCCTTAGATTTTTGTATTCAAAGTTGTCCATTGCATTTTTGTATTCAAAGTTGTCCATTGTACTCATTTTGGGCAAGCCATTTTCTTAAGAGAAAGCTTTTTTCTTTCTTTTTACTTTTATTGTTGCTAATATACACAAGATCTCCACTGCAACTTGTGGAAAGGTGTGAATTTTGAAAGATAACAGAGTTTGGGTTTGCATATGGGTTAGAAATTGGAAAGTGGAAAAGTGGAACAAATTTGTCCTCCATCCCTCCCCCTGGGGTTTCCCAGCCATACCAGGGGATGATGGGAATTGAATCTACCAATCTCAACCACTCCATAAAGGCCCCTAATGACATAAAAATGGCTTGCTGGTTGTCCACAAAGGTAGAATACATACCATGGAAAAGTTGCAGTCATCAGGTTACTATGACACATCTACACCAAGCAAGATATAATATTATGAAAGTGGTATGGAAGCAGTATATGGTATGTGTCAATGGGACCCAACAGTTGTCAGTGCACTTCAGTACCACTATAAAGCAGTAGTGTGGCTCCTGCCTTTTATATACCGCTTTCATACCACTTTCACAGTGGAATATCTGCTTGGTGTAGATGAGCCCCTAGTTTCCAAACCCTGGAGTTTGATTTATTGATTGCATTTCTAGGTCACCTGCTTAGAAGCATCTCTTCAAGAAGAAAGAAAGAAAGAAAGAAAGAAAGAAAGAAAGAACCCTCTCGAGGGATGCCAAAAGCCTACTGCAGAGAAAGTGTGGCATGTATGATCTGTGGCGGACAAATTGCTTTTAATATAATGGTCCTGCAATGCACAATGTTTGGAAATGTGAGTCCAACAGATCTGGTAGGTTTTTAAAAGTCTGAGTGTAGAGTTTTATTATTTAAAAGGTTTTATAAATGTGTTCTAAATAGACCATGGAATTGCTCTAGCAATTTTTGGGGTTGGAAATTACTCAGCCATTTGGTTCTTATTTTATGAAATGAACGAGCGTTTGAACACTCATTTGATATGCTTGTTGATGCATCACAAAAAGGAGATATGCTTTGAATTCTCCTTAAAAACCCCATGTAAACATACAGCTTATATATAATTGCAACAAAATACCATCTCTTTAGAAAGTGCTTTCACATGCAATTTCCTCTTTGACTACTGCATGTAAACACAGTTATTGAATTTGGAGAAACTTGTGGGCTTTAAGTGGTGCAACTGGGATCAATATCTTAACAAATGCAAATTATATTTTACAATGTCCTTGCTTTGCAGCAAAATACCTGCATCATAAAAGCGACAGAAATAGTAACAGGTATGTTCCTTTAAACATAAAAAGTGCATCTGGTTAATGGTTCAATTCTCCATTTTGGTCTTCCATCTTTCTGAATGTTTGGAGAAATGGGGGGAGAGTTATTATACCCTAATCCCACACTCCATTCAATGGTCTGGATACTCCACTCACTCAACTCTTACTGCTCCCCTTAAGAAGACAGGAAGCTGCCTTATGTCAGACCCTTGGTTCATCAAGCTCAGTATTGCCTGAGCTTGATAGACCTCCAAATGTTGAAGTCCTTCATTTGTTGTTGCACTGTATTTCCCATCATCCCTCACCATTGGCTATGCTGGCTGGGTCTGATGGGAGTTGCATTCCAACATCTGGAGAGCCATATGTTCTCCACTACTGGTCTACACTGGCAGTGGTTCTCCAGGGTTCCAAACAGGACTCTTTCCCAACCTTGCCTGGAGATGCCAAGTTTTGAACCTGGGATATTTGCATACAATGCAAGTGCTCTTCCACTGAGCTACAGCCCTGCCCTTCTTTTACTTCATTCCTGCTTCCCCCAGTCACTGTAGCATGGTACTATATTTCCATTACTGGGAAATGCATTGTGGCACTGATCAGGGCTAAAGTAGTCCCATGTAGATTGTCACCAATTTTTCTTTTTTAAAAAATATATATGCTGCCATGAAGGTTGCAAACTAAAGCAAAAGGCCAATGCATGGGCCACAGGGTTCCTCACCAACTGAAGACCAATGGGCTAGAAGTTAGGGGCAGAGCCACACATGCACCTGCCACAGCACTGTGCCATGTTTCTCTGGAAAATGTGACACAGGCCCTGTTCAGAAGACACCTTAAACCACGGCTTTAACCACCATGAATAAGGCTTTTTGTCTTATTCACCATGGTTAAAGCCATGGTTTAAGATGTCTTCTGAAGAGGGCCACAATGTGATGCAGTATCAGGAATGTGGCAGGTGCACTTTGATAGTTGGCTGATTGCTAATAGTTTGACTAAGCATTGCAAGTGGCAAATTAAAAGTCTAGGCTATTTAGATGTTGATCCTAAAGCGTGTTTCTTAGGATGTTA
The DNA here is from genome assembly GCF_023053635.1 of Elgaria multicarinata webbii. Lineage (NCBI taxonomy): Eukaryota > Metazoa > Chordata > Lepidosauria > Squamata > Anguidae > Elgaria > Elgaria multicarinata. The sequence continues at coordinate 111,425,983 of NC_086173.1, read as the reverse complement.
GACCACAGCCTAACTAGCTAGCCCTCAACAACAGCTAGGTTCAGATTCATCATGGGAAACTGAAAACAGCTGTGTAGTTTTGACAGGATGCAGGCAAAGATAGGGGTTCATAGGGTGGCCTTGTGTCCTCTTTTACAGGGGAGAGGCCCTGTTTGAAGGGCTGCCAGAGGGTAATCCTCTATCTGGAAGGCTGTCCACTCCACGTTCAGTTTAAAGATAAAGAAAGAAGAGCTGGGTCTTGAAGTTGCCCATCAACAGCACTCGGACAGCACACTGAGCAAGGCACACAGCTGACCTGATCATAATCTTCTCCACTTTAAATTAGCATAATTATTTCTACATTTGCATTTGTACATATAAATTAGCATAGGCAAACTTTATGCAAATCTGTGCCCTTTTTGGGGGGGGGGTGATGTATGTACCCTTTTGGCAATTCATAAGTGGCCACCGTGTTAGAGAAGGTGGTGAAAAAACACAGTTAAGTGATCTTTTCACAATATGCTCAAGGCCTGAGGCGCATTTGATGGAAGCCACTTCCCATGATCCAGACCCATACTGGCATAGCAAATTGTATGGTTTATGTGGTTTCTTACCACTTTGTCCAAGTTCTAGGAAGATGAAACTGGAACCGGAAGAAACTACATCATTTCCAGGTGCAGCTCTATGCATGTTTACACAGGTTAAAACCCTACAATTCCCAGCATTCCCCAGGCAGCCATGTTGGATGGAGAATGCTGGGAGCAGGACTGTTTTCTGTCTAAACATGCATAGGACTGCACCCACAATCAATCCATTTCCCAAACCTAGTGCTCTCCAGAAGTTTTTGACTTCAACTCCCAACAGCCCCAACCAGCATGGCCAATGGTAAAGAATGCTGGGAGTTGTAGTCCAAAGCATTTGGAGGACACCAGCTTGATCTAGACATTAGCAAATCAGCATGGACCCTGCCCGTGAAGACACGGCTTTCATGCTGCTGTGAAATGAATTCATTGGACCTTAGAACTTTGTCACAATGTGAGACAATAACATAATGCTCCCCACCCACCCAAACTGCCTGCAGTCTCTCAAACTCCACAACTATTTTCTGGTTCATGTGAATCAGCCCACAGGCCACGGCTAAGACACTGAAATCACATCAGCAGATGGAAAGAAATTTATGCTAAAACAAAAACGAAAACCTCTCTGGCACCAGACAGCACATCACTATATCTATACATCATATTTTAAAGCAGTGTTTCTTAAAGCTATACATTACTTTTGCCATTTTAGAGATTACTTATTCTTTTAAGGAAATATAATAACATTGGCAAGAAGTAAAAGGCCAAAAACACTCTACTGCAGTCAGCTCAGCATTACAGGAAGAAAAATATAAGAAGAATCCAATAGTCCTATATTTACACAACTGTCCATTTCTGTGTAAATATGACAGATTCCATTTTACTTTACTTTTCCTCTCTCATACAGACTGAATGGCATTCCTGCTTTCTTATATCCAATATTTCTTGGAACATCTTCAAGGAATTTCCAAGTTATTACTTCAACTCTTTTCTCAACGCTTGAGGGCCGCAGATCTAATTCAAGCACATTAAATGATTTGAAAGGACTCAATGTTATCCCCCCTTTTTCTTCACCCTGCCCCAAGTGCAACTATTTTCAGCAAGCTCATAGTTTCATAGAAACAGGACACACAGTTCATGGATTTTGTTTTGCTTTTTAAAGCTGACTTCTATCGCTTTATAGTGTTGACTTGTTTAGCAGGGCTCTTTTGCTCTAGTGTTTTATTTATTTATTTATTTATTTCATTTTTATTTATTTCATTTTTATACTGCCCAATAGCCGACACTCTCCGGGCAGTGCACAATTAAAACCATAAAATATATTAAGTATACAATAAATTTAAAATGTTAAAAGTTCAAGAATGCAATATAAAATCAGATATCTTACAGTCCAGGGCAAGCCTGTGTGAGAAGGTACATTTTTAGGAGGCGTTTAAAAGATGTTACATTTTCTGACTCCCAAACTGCATGAGGGAGGGTTCCCCAGAGGGTGGGTGCCACCACAGAGAAGGCCTGCTGCTGAGGTCCTTCATTTAAGGCAGATTGACTGGTACTCTCTCTCCCCTCACCACCCCTGTATCATTAATCGGGACTTCAGAGAAGATGAACCATTGCCACAGGGAGGAAAAACACAGAGAGAAACAACACATCATGTAGAAATGTGTGTCAGTCAGTTAAAAGATGTCAGTTGGTTATTGTGGCTGGTTCAAGTAGAGGCGGTTTCCTCTCCTGTATCAAAGCACAGCCTTTTAGTCCAATTAAGACTGAGTGGAGGTCCACCCAGTGTGCAGCCACTGTAAAGAAGGCAAACTCCATGTTAGGCACTAAAAGAAAAGGAATTGAGAATAAAACGGCCAGTATCATACTGCCTTTATACAAACCTATGGTGCAACCACACTTAGAATATTGTGTACAGTTCTGGTCACCACACATAAAAAAGGATATTATAGAGCTGGAAAAAATGCAGAAAAGGGCAACTAAAATGATTAAGGGGCTGGAGCATCTCCCCTACGAGGGAAGGTTACATCAACTGGGATTGTTTAGCTTGGAAAAAAGGAGGCTAAAGGGAGACAGGATAGAGGTGTACAAAATTATGCATGGTATGGAGAATGAGGATAGGGAGTCATTTTTCTCCCTCTCTCATAATACTAGAACCTGGGGTCATCCCATGAAACGGATTGGTGGGAGATCCAGGACAAATAAAAGGAAGTACTTCTTCGCACAGCGCATAGTTAAATTTATGGAACTCTCTACCACAACATGTAGTGATGGCCACCAATTTGGATGGCTTTAAAAGGGGGTTGGATACATTCCTCGAGGTGAAGGCTATCAATGGCTACTAGCCCTGATGGTTGTGTACTAGCTCCAATATTTGAGGCAGTAAGCCCGTGTGCACCAGTTGCTGGGGAACATGGGTGGGAGGGTGCTGTTGCACCATGTCTTGCTTGTTCATCCCTGGCCAATGGCTGGTTGGCCACTGCGCTAGACAGAGTGTTGGTCTAGATGGACCTTGGTCTGATCCAGCAGGGCACTTCTTATGTTCTTATGGTCTAATTACCTAATGCAGTGATAGGTAATCCATTATGGAAGGGGAAAGGAAAGTGCTTCTACATGCCTTTCATGTGCAATGTCCAAAAACAAAGCTGTACAAACTTCAATGCTAGGGAAGCGTCTGCACTTAATCCCAGGGATCTGGCCATGCCTTGCTCCACATGTTATACATGAAGCACAAACTGGATAATCCACTTCCCTGGCTTCCCAATGCATTGTTCTGGGAATGCATATCCATGCCAGAAGCAGGGCAGGCAGAGACGTGGCTCTGAACTTCCTTTGCCTTAACGCTTCTCAAACTCTGATCATCTAATCTGGAAGTACTGCAAATCCTTTTTGTTCGAGCACATGACAACATGGCCTAGCTTGCACACAATACTAGCCAATGGTGTGAGTTGTTGAATTCTGAGTTGCCATGATGTGTAGATGCATTCCCAAGCTTGTTATTCATGAACAATCCAGAAAGAAAACTCATAGTTTGTTGTTGGTTTGTGAATGATGAGATGTTTACAATAGAGCTGTGTGCAAGTGTCCAATTCGCCACCCTATTTGTGAGTAGAGAAATTGGGCGGGTGGGAAATTTCACCAAATTTCTCCAGAGGGAGGAGAAATTCTCCAACAATTTCTCACAGGTAGACATCACCATTCACAAGGGTTGTAGAACAGCTTGTTTCTTTCATTTTTTCCTAAGTGTTTTTGGTTTTTCTACACTACAAGTGGCAAAAGCATCAATTAGCCTGCCCCCCCTTTTTTTTTTGCATCCTCCACAATGCTCCATATACCAAGCAATACTCCAGGGTATCACGGGGAGGGAATGCAGCCACCACAACAAAACAGTGGTGGAGAAAAGTGCCCTTTTACATTTATCCTAGGAAACAAGAAAAATCTCAGAAATGTTCTGAGAAAAATATTTTCTGAGGCATTTTAGCTCAGCTCTAGTTGTCATTCTCCTGGGAAATTTCTCTAGGGTCTTCCAAATGTTACATTGTTGAGGGGTGATTGTGGATACATCTGGTCCCTAATGCAAGTGCTGGCAACACCGTTCCTTCCTTGAAGCTCTGTAGCAAGTATGAGGGGTAGGAGGGTACTGCATGCATTTCCCCCCTATTACACACCTCACCATTGTTCTTCCTTTTTCATTCTGAAATCCCAGCCCATTGATACAGAGTGGGAGGGGGAATTTCTGCCAAAAGCAAGAGGGGGGAAGCTTAAATTTGAATTGGGATTGCACAAGTTTACACTAAAGTCAGTAAGCCAATTAGCAGAATATTTAGTTTGGTCCTAAGATGTAAGGGCTCAAGTGATTCCTGCATTGAGCAGGATGGCCTTATAGGCCCCTTCCAAGTCTACTATTCTATGATTCTATAGTTACCTGGTGCTGGATATGGACTCTGCCTTGTGCCACAGCTGCTCAGAGAGCAAAGTGTCCTCCTCAGACAATTATTCTGTGGAAAGCAGCCTTTGGCTACAGGCTTTGGATACAGGACCGTCCATTTTTTGTCTGAAATGCAACTATTAATTTTGTTTTCCAAAAAGGTAGCATTTTGGGTCCAAACAGTAGCCTTATGCATTTCATCAACGGCCAATTATTATGTTTTTGTCTGATCTCTAAAAGGAGATGTTGACACTGACAGCAGGCACTAAATGTTATATCTACAAATAGAAGTCAATGTTCCGGGCATGAGAAGATATCCCATAGAAATCCAATACAACATGTGTGTTTTTATTGACCCTGTGAGAACACTTCCCCCACCACTACACACTCACCTTTTCTTTGTATTTGACATTTAATTGGAACAATAACATTTTCACTCTCACAGTTTAATAATGAGTGATTATCATCTAAGTTTTCTCTCAGGCAATTGCATATTAGTGGAAATGGAAAAATATATAATGTCCCTATGACAAGGTCATTTAGGGCATAAAATGAAAGGAAATAGGTATTTAGGTAACTGTGTGCATGGTTTTTATTTTCACTAATTTTCAGATTACTTTTGATGAGGTCTCTTCAGAGTCCAAGCATCTTGATGTGAAATAGATACTATCTAAATCATTAGAGATCATTCGTTTCCATGTGCCACCTTTTAAGGCAATTAAACCTGACCTTTGGGTTGCCTAGCTGAACACTCACTGACCTAGGGCACTTCCTCTGAATATGAAGAGTTTGTAATACAAATACAGTCAGAAAACAGCAGGGCTCCTGGCAGAGATAATGCCTAGGTTAAATAGGACTGCAAGTCTGATATAAGCCTCATATGCCACCAGAATATGTAGGCTATTGATTAAGAACATTCTCTGTTGGGATTAACCTGGATTGTTATATATTTTTTAAAGGCAACATCTGGAGTCTATCCTTTCTAACCCCCTCACTACTCAACCCTTGCAACCCTTCTCTCAAAATGAAAGGGAATACAGAACCTGGGCCAAAAACCTTCCAAGATTTTGTGCCAGCAAATGTTATATTAATATTTTTGTCAGGTTCTGATATATACTAAACAAAGCCCCCAAACCTCCACCCTTGCTTCTCTGTAGGAATATGCACATACACACACACACGTCTCTTATGCTCTGAAGTCATTTCTTTGTACTTTCACATTTTAGGTAGCTGTGTTCCTGTGGCTTAAATGGATAGCACCTGTGCACCAGATTTATCTCCTTTTGATCTCCACATATTTATTAGACAATTAGATCCCATTGTGTACTGTGGGTGAAGAGCCTCTTTGGATACCCTGGAAAGCTGGCTACGTCACCAGGGGGCTGTCTAAATGGCGTCTTTGCCCCACAGTGGCTGCAAATCAGCGCTGTCTCAGTTATATGATTTGCTGCCAATGTGGGGCAAAGGTATGAAGATGTGCATTGGAAAATTCGGGGATTTACCCTGACTTTTCCTGCTGGAATGAGGTCAGCACGGCTCTTCCGCTGTCTGCTCTTGCTCCGCTGCTGCGCCAGAGGCATTCCTGGGTGGGAAGTGACCAACCGTTGGTTGCTGGAAGCTTGGCAAGGGGGAGGGGGTGGGCCGAGTGAGCTGAATGGCCACAAGAAAACCTGTACTGCCTCCTGTGTTGGGATTACCCAATGCCACCCCACATCTGCAAAAGCGGTGTCCCCCCCCCCAAAGCAGGAGCAAACCAGTGTTGACAAGGCAACTCCCTGGTTTGTTTCAGTTGAACCCAATCTGGCATCATAAATAAAAGGCAAGTGAAAATGAGAGATGGTAGTTATAGAACAATTACTGTGAGCATCCATGAAAATAGCAGAAAATCAGCATGCACAGGCGTGTGTGTGTGTGTGTGTGTATGTGTGTGTGTGTGTGTGTATATATATATATATATATATATATATATATATGAAATTTGTTCACAAAACATGTGGTGTATTTATACAATGTGTAGTGTATTCCCCTAATACTACTACTAACTACGACTACTGCGGATAACTCTTATTGGTTCTGAAAATTTCCAAAGCATATTTGTTTCATTCTTCATAAAAGCATTAAGTCAAGGGGAAATTGTGACACATGGAATCCTTTAGCATGGCAGTGCGCCTTATCTTAATAGATGCTGGGCTGAAATCTAATCCCCCTAGTGACCTACTTGAGAAATGCCTGGGACACACCTGTTTTCTAAAAGCTGTCTTCTGAGAAACCCTACATGGATTACTAATAGCAGAAAAATTGCAGCAGCTCTCCTTTAGTACCATATGGGAAACAGCATCTAGCCATTGTTAGATCAATGTTCTTTTCACCCAAGGACGAGAACATTGGGTGAAAAGAACATTGATCTAACACCATTGTTGCCATACATGAAATAATCAGTATTCTACTGATGGAAAGAGGAGTGTTATTGTTTATTTCAGAATGCTTACTGACTTGGAAGCCCTGTGCCTTAATAATATTTGTAGACATATGCAAGTGTTGTATTTTATGACTGACACATGCATTGGGATGTTCTAAAGTGGCTTTTTTGCCATTGGTCAGCCACTACTGCTCTCAAGTGCCTTCATTCTGAGGGACCTTTGTTTGCTTTTAAGTTTAAAGAGTGGGGCTGTTCACACAACACACTAACCTGCACTCAGTGGATGAATGTGGCTTGTTTTGAACCATATTTGTTGAACTGTAACTCAACAACATTTCAACACAGCTGCTTGAAAAAAACTCACCACTTCTGAAGTTTTCTGGAAAACCTGCTTAGGATTTGAGTCAATTTAATTTGAGTTCATTTAGAAATATGTTTAAATCTGCTGCTCTGAAGCACACTCAAGAACCACCCAGAGCGCTTCGGCTATTGGGCGGTATAAAAATGTAATAAATAAATAAATAAATAAATAAGAATGATGAAACAATTTGGCTATTTGAGCCAAATAGGGGAGCCCTGCTGGATCAGACCAAAGGTCCATCTAGTCCAGCATTCTGTTTACACAGTGGCCAACCTGTTGTCAACCAGGGACCCACAAGCAGGACAAGGTCCAACAGCACCCTTCCACCCATGTTCCCCAGCAAACGTTATATATTGGCTTAGTGCCTCTGATATTAGTGGTTGCACTTAGCCATCAGGACTAGTAGCCATTGATAGCTTTCTCCTGAAGGAATTTATCCAACCCCTTTTAAAGCCATCACTACATCTTGTGGTAGTGAATTCCATAGTTTAACTATGCACTATGTGAAGAAGTACTTCCTTTTACCTGTCCAACTTGGGCAACTGTGCTTGTGCAAATGTAACTTTATTTGCATTCTTCTCTTGTACATAGTTCAGAACCTAGTTTCCACTAGTGCAACATCGTTTGCGCTAATGGAATGGCACAGTTAGATAGAGCTCCCAAACATCTGGAGATCTACCTTCTGCCCACCCCATTCTAAATCTTTCCTCTGTGGGGTCATGTTCTTACTTGTCTATTGGTGTCTACTTTAAAATTAACCATTTGAGAAAATTAATTTTAACACTACAAGAAAGGGGGAAATGAAGCATTAAAAAAAATTAAATATCAAATTATGAGAGACATTATCACTGGACATATTATGAAACCAATGTCAAAACAAACACATTTCCAGTTAGAAATCTTGACATGTAATCCAGCCAAAACAAAACAAAAATCCAGTTTGAATGATTGCTAATTTTTGAAAAACTGGTCATAATCCTGATGAGATTGGATGGCATTGTAAATATTAATGCACAAGCAATGTAAGCACTTGCTAGTTTACTTGGGACTGAGTAGTACTTTGTGTATGCACACTAGAAATACAATTTGTATTGAAGTTTGAATGTGGCTTTAGGTTTGGCTGAAACCCCTGATGGTCTGTATTGTGAACTGTTAGCTGGGTAATTTCATTAGATTTGAAATGGCACTTTTGATTTATAGTAGTGGTGGCCTGATACACCTTTTAAAATTTGAAGTAAATTTGGTTATTGATCCAGATGACGACTGCCCTAAAAAAAACCCTACATCTTTTTCTTTTTTTAAACCAGGTTTAGTTCAGACCGACTATATTTTCAGAAATCCTTCTCCTTTTTACTTCCTCCCAATTGGCAAGCCAGACACACAAAGGACACTGGTGGCAATTTATCAAAATGGAAATAACTGTACCTCTCTAAAGCAAAATTAAAAAATTAAAAACAGACTGAAAAGTAATCTAACTGTTTCTTGTAACACAATGTTTAAGAGAGCAGGAGGATCTAGGAGCCAGTTAAATAGATTCCAGGTGAATATTCAGTCCCAGACTTTTTGAGAATTCACACTGCCTGTTGCCGAATGATGAAACACATTACCTGACCAAAAATATACCTAACATTTAACACACAGACTCTGTGTCTTAAATTTTAGCATTAAAACAATTAATTTGGAATGTGTCTTTTATACATTATTGCTGTCAATCTACGATTGAAATAGATGGTCTTAAAGGGCTAGACTAAGACATTTTTCTGCCTAGGCCAGAACAGCAAATGGTACCCCCACAAATCTCCAAATTGCAGCTGTAAAGGATTTGATTGATTGATTTGCCACCCCACCTTTCTCCCAAAAATATCTCTCAAGGATTCTGCTTCAGAACTGTTGCTAAGCAGTTTATAGTTAGTGGAGATAATTAGTGATAAGAAAATAAAATATTAAGTGTAAGGAAGTATGGGGTAAGGTGGTGATATTTTAATTCATTTGTTGAATATTAATTCTGTTTTTGGAGGAAAAAATGGCTCCACCTTAAGGATGGAGCAGATTATATATCTAAATAAATAAGTATATCACACATTATGGTTGATGCCCAAAGTCACCAAAATGTTGACATTAGGGGAAACTACAACTAGTATCCTAGTCTCCAAACATTTTACACTTTACATTTTACAGGAGTCCACGCTTTCGACCTTTGAACCTGCTGAGCATAATTAATTGGAGGCCAGCTTAGACTTTGTTCACATAACACGCTAACCCATGATCAGTGGTCGAATGTGGGTTAAACTGTGGGTGATTGAACTGTGGGTTAATGTGTTGTCTTACCCCAACATGTTTTCTGCAAGGTGGCCTGGTAATCCTGTAGTGTGGCTTATTTTTCTCGAACAAGCCCATGGTTTATTATTGGGTTGTTCAGGGTGGTTAACAAGCCAAACTACATGGTTAACAAGTCACCCTGTGGAATACGTTCTGCATTCAAAGAACACAATAACCCACAGTTCAACAACCAACCATGGTTCAACAACAATCCCCACTCAACCACTGTAGCTGGATCTACACTACTGCTTTTTAGGGGTTATTGAAGTGCACTGATAACTGTTGAGGCACAATCCACATTCCATATGCCACTTTCAAAGCGTTATTTCATGCTTTTTATGCCACATTCCATAGAATTTGTAGATCAGCGTGGCTTAGTGTGTTGTGTGAATCCAGCCACTGAGTTGGAAATGAGCTTGGAGTTCTAGACCAACCATTTGCTCAATGCAGGATCTGCCATCCAGGATGTAATGATGACATTTCTGACAGATGGCCATCCTGCCTCTGCTTAAATACATCCAGTCAAGGTATTTAAGCCCACCACCTCCCAAGCCCATCTGTTCCACTGTCAAACAGCTGGGATAATGCTTGGCATCCCGTAAAACTCAACATCTTGAGCCAATAAGAAAATACTGTAACTGTGGAACCCTTGAATCTTGCCATTGATTCCAATCGACTAAATATATAAATAAGAAATATATTTATTTGTAAAATAAGAAAGAAAGAAACCAAAAGGCCTGCAAAGGAAATGGGGCATGCAAAAGCCAGGCCACATTTTCAAAACACAGAGAAATAAATAGAAAAATATTTTCCTATGTGATCTAGTTAACTTTTGTGTGTGAATGGAACAGTTTAAAACTAACTATGATTTCATTTCTCTCCCACTCCCCTTTAAAGCACACTATCATTATAGCAGTGATATATTTGTAATCAAGACAGCTTAATCCTATTCATTTCCATGTGTGCCTCTTTGTAGCCTGACACCTCACCTGTCCTGGGGCCAAGGAAAGCGAACATTACGATTAGGGTAGGAGTTCTAGCCCTCAGGGAGGAGCTGTCCCAATCACCCTGCCCAGCCCTTTCATACTATAGATTACATCTTGTACCAACAGTTTGTGTGTGGGAAAAATCAAAGATGTCAACTGCTCCTCTGAGGATCATGCACTCTGTGCAAGGTGCCCAATCACAGGAGTCCACGCTTTCGACCTTTGAACCTGCTGAGCATAATTAATTGGAGGCCAGCTTAAAGAAAGCCATTGCCTCCAGCGGATACCTGCCGTCATTATTCAGTCTTACACATCAAGCCTCAGCATTAGAATAATCACTGACATGCCAGCGCAATGAAAGGAACCTGTTGTTAAGAGGCCGAGTGAGGTTGCTCCAAACCCAGATATGTTCTAATTTCAGGCACGTTACTTAGTTAATGGCTCTAATTCCTTAAAAAAAAATTTTTTTAAAAAAAGGTGAAAGATAACAGCATGTCCCCCTACTTAAACATTTCAACAAGGGTTGACTGAAAGTCCCAGAATTACATTCCACAGCAGCTTTAAGCATAACAATGTTACCAAATCAAATGAAGGAACTTATATGCCTGAATGCTTCCTAACAGACTAGAAAGATGCGATGGTAAGTGGAATTCTCAAAACTGTTAGCACCTCTTCCAAATACACCCTGGCGGGCTCTCAAAGGACCCTGCCCTCTTTGCCCTCTTTTGTTACAGACAATGGAAGAAGCATTCCCAAATCCTGCACACTAGTTAGCATGGAATGTGACATGTCACCTTCACCACTCCATCCCATCTAACTTCCGATCACCTGGTTCCAAGAGACACAGAACTAATAAAGGGCAATAAATAAATAAATAAATAAATAAATAAATAAATAAATAACTCTGATCGCAATCCCCTGCCATCTTTCTCAAAGAATCACATTTTAATGTATGGTGAATGTTGGGATAATGGAGGGGGGCTGAGAATAAAATCTGTCCACTATTCCCAAGTTCAATGTTGTTGGTCAGTGTTCCCTTTCATCAGTCATAGCTCTGAATGTCTCTTTATACATAAATACAGCTTTGACATTTCTTTCTTTTTTTAAAAAAAAAGTTCACCAGCTTTTTCACCCATTGTAACAAGTATAGAAACTGAATATGTATGTGAACCATTTCTTTGTATTTATTTTTTAAAAATTTACCCTGTCCTCCAGCACAAGTGCTCTTAGTGTACTCAGCAAATTCCAAAAGTCCTCCACACCCCCTTTTCTTCTCACAGCAGCCCTGTAAGGTAGATCAGGTTGAGAGATACTTGCTGGCCCATGGTCACCCAGTTGAGCTTCATGGCTGGGTGAGGATTTGGATATTAGGTCTCCCCGGTCCTAGTCCAGCACCTTAGCCACCACACTACGCTGCCTCTTCCCGTACATATGCCTTCTCTGATGTTGAAAAAGAAAGCTATGCTTTTAACAGATGCTACAGCAAATTCTTTCTTTTTTAAAAAATGTTTCAGCAGAAGTAGGACAACAGGAAGCAGGGCCCCCTGACAGATAGGATGGCCACATACACATCACCCCAAAAGAAGGATAAAAGACACAGAGATGCATAAAAATTAGGGATGTGCTCCGCTCCGATTAGGAGCGTAGAAGCAGTAGCGGATTGGCCTGCTCCGCCTTACCCAGAGGCGGAGTAGGAGCGGACCGTGGACCCCCTAGAAGCAAGGCGAAGAGAAGCGACCATTTTTCGGAGCTCCGAGTTCAGGCGGAGCGCTCCGGTCGCCATCTTGAAAACATTTCGCCATAGGATTGCATTGCGGCAAATAATCGCGCATAACTACGTTGTTTTTGAAGCTATCGCTCTGGAAATTCTTGTGCTCAGAGAGTCGTGGATGGGGGTCATTTTGAGACCACTCTCACCTCTCTGTGTTGTCCGTGTCGCGTGCTATATTTTTGTGAAAATCGGGTCAACCGCGCGGCTCAAACTGCGTTTCGGCTTTTCGCCCATAGGATTGCATTGAGGGAAAGAATCGGGGATAACTGGGGGGGGGTTTAAGCTATCGTTCTGAAAATTCTTGTGCACAGAGAGTCGTGGATGGGGGTCATTTTGAGACTACTCTCAACTTTCTGCGTGCTGTGGTTCACGTGCAATGTTTTTGTGAAAATCGGGTCAACCGCGCGGCTCAAACTGCGTTTTCGGCTTTTCGCCCATAGGATTGCATTGAGGGAAAGAATCGGGGATAACTGGGGGGGGTTTAAGCTATCGTTCTGAAAATTCTTGTGCACAGAGAGTCGTGGATGGGGGTCATTTTGAGACCACTCTCAACTTTCTGCATCGTACGGGTCGCGGGCTAGACGTTTTTAAAAAATCGGCGGGAAAAATACCTTTTTCAAAGGGCTGAGGGGCAGAGTCAGCTCCCGGTCATGATGATCCCAAAGTTGGAGGAGGGCATAGGCAAAACAGGTAACTTGGGATTCTGGGAAACTTCTCTTTCTTCATCTGAACGGGCTTTTCCCCGTGTTTTTTAACACAATAGCCCCACCAAATGCACAAACACAACCTGAAATCATATACTAAGCCAAGAATAAGAGATAGAAACACAGCACTGCTCCCCACCCTAACCTTGGGGAACAACTGAATCGATGTGGTGCAAGGGGATGAGCTCCCCTAGGGCATCTCATCGTGGACGTGCCCCCACTCTCTCCTGCACTGGAAGGCCATAGAGCCTTCCAAAGAGAGTAAAACGGTGGAGCAATGCCTCTCATGAGTTGAAGTGAATGGTCACTTTTCAGTGGTGGAGCAATGCCTGTTCTGAGTCGAAGTGAGCGTTTTACTTCTTCTCGGAGCTGTGGCTGTCAGTGTCTTGAACTGGCAGCTACTTCCCCCTCCCCCGGGCACGTCCCCCTATTGCTGGTAAAAGACAGATATAGCCTTTTAAAAAAAGTTCTTCTTGTTGTTTATTGAGCAACACTGCTGCTTTTAATTCCACCCCTCCTTTGTTTATTGATTGATTTATTCCATTTTATATGCATTACTGGCTTATCCTTGGCTCACTTCCTTATGCCCCCAGAAATGCCAGCTGCATGCCTGCCTGCCTTCCCTCCCTCCTCCCCTGCCCACCTCGCAGGGATGGTGTGTGTGGGGTGCCCAATTTTCGAAAATTCGCCAAAAATCAGGGGATGATGGGATTGCTTTGAAACTTGGCATGCGTGTGTATATCCCCATGAGGTGTCATGGTGCCAAACATGAGGTTTCTAACTTGAACAGAAAAAAAGTTGTATAATTTTTTAGCTTTCAATGCAAGCCTATGGGGGGGGGAAACGGAGCTCCGGATCCGGATCCGGAGCTCCGGGCGGAGCGGAGCGGAAGTGGGCGGAGCGGGGGCGGGGCGGAGCGGCCCGATCCGGAAAATGGCGGATCTGCAAGTGAAGCGGAGCGGGGGGTCCGTGCACACCCCTAATAAAAATGGCATGTACTGATTTTTATATAGCGATGCAAATTTAGAAACAATTGCTGTAATTTAAAAAGAAATATATCTCATCTCACCATATCGGGGAAGGCTGTGGTCAGGTGCATCTTCTCAGTGTGTTGTACTGCTAATTGTTGGTCAGCAACTTGAAGCCCCCTCCTCCACTCTCCCTTCTTATGGTTCCTTATCTCTACAGTGGTCTTGGACAAGGGTTGGCCCATCCATATAGGTGAACTGGGCGGCTGCCTAGAGCACCAAGTGGGGCACTAAATTCCAGTGGGGTGGGGGAATACAAAGCATCCATGCACATACAGAGGGAATATGACTTCTGGGACTTCTGTTGGGACTGGGTGGGGCTTCTGTTCTTTTGCAGAGTGGACAGGTATGCTCATCTCCTAATTTTTTTTTTATATCTCTGTGGCCTTAGCTAGACCTACCAGATAATCCTGGATGGAGGAGGGGTGATCTTGCATTGTGATTAATGCGAGATCTTGCCCTCGATTACACATAAGGCACAACGACCTCAGGAAGAGAGGCATCGCGCCTGCCATTTTTAATTTTTAAAGGGGATGGAGCACACAAATGCTCATGCGCAAAGGTAAGGTTTTTAAAAATTTAAACTACTTTCCCTGCTCCCCCCACCCTACCCCCGACGGGCACAGTGCTCCTCCCTGTTCCGCACGAGTAATCACATGAAGCCGGCTCGAGCCGTGGAAATGGGCTACACCTCCAGTGGTCCTGGGCTCGGCCCGGGACCATGGAAAAAGCAGGCCCAAAATGTAGGGCTGTATCCCGGGGCCAGGAAGGGATGATGCCTCCATGATCCCGGGATCCCCTATGTGTCATCTGGACACACAGGGACGATCCTGGGGTTTGCCCTGGGATAACCGCTGGTCTAGCTAAGGCTTGTGTGTGTTGATACAGTACTTAGTAAAAAATACAAACATTTTTGGAACTTTTTATTAAATGATAATATTGCTGCTTCCAAAGGTGGATAGTGGTGGTGCCTCTTCATTAAATGGAAAATAGGAATAAAATGTTTTCTGGGGCTCTCCTCACAGCACTGAGTTGGCACCACTCTGCTGCCAAACCCCATGGTAACGCCAGTGTGGGGTGGCAGCAACTTATTTACATGGAGGGGGTTGCCAGGCCCACCCCTCCCCCTCCCGTGGCTTCCAGTGACCAATGAGAGGTCACCTTCCAACCCAGAATGCCTGAGAGAGGACAGATGGGGAAGAGCTGCACTGACCTCGCTTGGGCTGGGAAAGTCAGGGTAAGTCTCTGACTTTTCTGCTGTGGGTCTTCAGTTCTTTGCCCTGGGGTACCTACGAATTGGCAGCTGCATCATACAACCAATGCATCACAGATTTGGACCCACCCCGGGGCTTCCAGAGTGTATAAAACCCCCCAATTTAGCAAAAACCTCTGCACTTGGCGTTTGTGGGGGTGCTGACTGCATGGGTCTCCTAGGGCACCAGTTGCCGGCAGCTAGTCTAGGGCTGCCCCTGAACCCTTTAAATAAGAGGGTGCCATCAAATAGCGGGCTATCGTCTGACTGACCTAGAAACAGAAGTCTGCACTCTGTAAATTAGGGCACATGGGCACTTTGCTCACAAAAGCATCCTCACTTTCATTATTCCAGTGGAAAATTCAACTGTTTCAGCGATGAATATTTTCTATAAAAAATGTCAAATGCTTTTAAAAATTCCCTAGGTTTTAACTCATGTTCTTTATCTACGGGCTGGTTCCCACTCAGGATTTACAACTATTTGGAAATGGGCATTATCAGAACGTCTCACTTGCCACAGTAGGCTAATGATGAAGGGAACTTCTGTGTGTGATCAATTTATTGAAATATGGTATCCACTGATAATCTTTATTAATAGTGTTTTACCAGAGTCAAAGCACAACTTTGTACCAAGATGTAGTGTAATCTCTCTAACTAAACAACAAAATATATATTTCTATGATGTGTATATAGAGTTCTCCTTTAAAAATAAATAAATGGTATTGTGATTTTTTCTTTTTTGCTGTTTACCCTTAATGTTCTGAAAATGTTGGAAAAACAATAAAAAGGTATTTAAGGGCAAATGCAAAATAAAAAAAACTAGAACCGCTGGGTTAAGGATCTGAGCACAATCTACCCCAACAGCTTTTGAAATCATTTTTCTATTTGCACTGTCTGCCAGGGATGGGGATGCCCTCAGATGTAGTTCTTAAAGAGAAAAACAGACCAACCTTTGTGATAGTATCTTTGTATAACCTTTTTAAACAGGGCTTACTGAATGAATTAACTCATTGTTAATTTAAGCTAAATCCCTTTGAAAAATTCTACAGTAAATAATAGCATATATTTAACAGATTGTAGAAAGGATTTGGTAATAACTCAGAAATACGTTCAGCAGCAAGTGGCTAAAAGTTCAGAACAGTCAGCATGAAGAAATCATGTCCTATTGTTATTAATGTTTGAAATAATTGTATGCCACGATGCAGCCATAACCTCCTTTTATTTTCTTCATCTTAACCTAGAGACACTATTGTTGAAAGCCTCAGCAGTACTATAGGTTAAACCTTTCTGATTCAGGCTATAATTTCAGAATGATTTAAGCACTTTGTTCCAGTTTTGAAACAAAGGCTTCTTATATTGTTAGTGAAATACCATTTAGAAAAGAGTCACTTTTAAAAAATAATTTATTTTGTTTTTTATGAACAGCGAGCCGCGAGTCTATCAGTCCTTCACTCAATGGTTCAACAACTTCCTGTTGCTGACTTGTTAGCAGGTATTTTGAAAGCTGAATGGCTTGATGTTATCAAACTGTGGTGCAGAGCTCTGCGTGTTGTGACTGATTTGATTTACTGAAGCACCATATCCTGGCTTCAGTGCTGAGAGAAATAATCTTCATTTTTCAGGCTGCAAACTAAAAGAAGTTGTCAGTTTAAGATCAACAGTGAAAACAGATATTGTGCAAGGGAAATGTACGCTTTGCACCAATGTTTTGTCTGATAGTTCTAATGTTTTGTCTAATGCATGGTAGGTCTCTTAAAAGCAGAATATAATCTATTTGGCAATTTGTAACTTAGCCGTTAGACAGTTGACAGATTTTCTTATTTGGTCCATTCCAGGTTGTCACTTTGTCACTGTTCTTAAGGCTAGATCCCAGCTTGCTGAAATGAATATTTATTATGACTTAACAGTCATGACACTACTGCCAAGTACAGAACCTTGCTCATGAACCTAACCAATAATTATCCTATGGAATTCACTGCCACAAGATGTGGTGTTGGCTATTACCTTTATAAGGTGATTATTATATTGGACAGTATCCAACTGGACACTTACGCCCCTACTGATTGTGTTGTGCCTCGCCAACAGAACCTCCATGTGTGGAGGCAGTGTACCTCTGAAAGCCAAATGTGTTGGATAATAGGAACAACTCCGTATGCTTCCAGGCACTAGGGGGCACTAGAGAATGTCCTGTAGCTCGATCAGTTCCTTTCCCCTGCTCTTTTCCCTTCCTCCTCTTTGTCTTCCTCTGCAACAAGCACCATGTGGTCTCTCCCTGAAGGAAGCAAGTGACCATGGCCAGATCTATACCAAGCAGGGTTAACACTATGAAAGCGGTTTGAAAACGGTGTATGGTATGTGTTAATGGGCCCCAACAGTTGTCAGTGCACTTCAATACTGTTATAAAGCAGTAGTGTAGATCCTGCACATATCTCATGCCTTCACTCACACTCATACACCCGGCTTAAGGGAATGCTTGTAGTTAAACAGTGTTAAATAGCCTTGTCTGACAATGTATATAAAAGCACTAATAAAGTAAGTTGATTTTAATGCATTTTAAACAGATTTTAGCCTGCATTTATTGCCTCCAATATTAAAAGCTGTATTGCCATACGTTGTCTGTATAAAGCAACTATGCTGTAAGTCCTACCACACTTCCCAACAAAATGATGGGAGCAAAACAGGTTACTGTTTCATGCAAGGACTTCTTTTATCCCATGGTTGCTAGTTTTTCTCAGGTGCCTTTGATGAGGACCTTTGTTAAAAGTAAATGATAGATCAACACTATCTACATGCTTGATACTCCCAAGGAACTCTAAAATGTTAGTGAGACAGGACTAACCTTTGCAGAAGCCATGCTAATTCTTCATCAACAAGACTTGTCATTCTTAATGCATGATAACCTTATCTTTAATAACATTTACCCAGAACAAACAAGTAAATTCATTGGGGCAACACTTCCATTTTCTGAAAGAAGCTCTCTTTTCTCAAAAGTTAGCAGGGGGAACCTCCAAAGATAAGGTGATCAAAGATAAAACATTTCCCCTGCCCAATACTGATAGTTTGATCATTAGTCAGTGACCAGGATATAGCCCACTGAGATAATGATGGGACTTTGCACCTGACCATCATGGCTTCATCCCTTTATTTTGATCATCAAGGTCTGCCTCAACTGAAAACAAGGTGAGTGCTGTTCGGTGGCGTGGAGGTGTATCCCAATGAATCTCTGCTTGGGAATACTCACTCATGCCCCTTGATCACCATATTTGACATCCTTCCAAGCTTCACTCCCTGTGGATTGTGACCTCACTTACTTGAGTCATCTAAGGCAGGAGTGAGCAAGTTGTGGCCTTCCAGATGTTTTGGCCTACAACTTCTATCAGCTGTAGCCATCATGGCCAATGTTGAAGAATGATGGGAGTTGTAGGTCAAAACATCTGGAGAGCCACCACTTGCCTATCCCTTCCTTAGATGATTCAAGCAAATGAGGTCACAATCCCCAATCTAAGGAATTGCCCTATGAAGCACAGCTTATTTCTGCATGTGGCACTCTTATGATCTTGATCGATCTGCATGAGAATACATGTTAATAATTCTGCTTCGTAGCACAGGGCATTACCACTTTGCCTACTAATTGATTCCACCACTGTGAACTGTATTTAGTTTGCAACTCCTTCATTAGGATGATGTTAGCTTTTAATTGCACACCCTTTCCCAATTTGTATACACAAATGGATCTATATTGGGTGCCTACTAAAATGAATATAGCCTCTATTTTGGGAGATGCATTTGCCATTGAACATTGCTCATGGATCTGAACTGATGGTATGCCAAGCTTATGATAGGATATTCAGTACAAAGTTATGGAGGTGCTAATTCTCAACAGGTTGTAATAATCATTTGGTATTTGAACAATGTGGCACACTATAAATACCTTATTAAATCTAAATTAAATCCACACTTGGAGCATAAATGTGTTACAGAAATTTATAGGGGATCTTGGCAGAAAATATATTCCATTTAGGAATGATGGAAAATAGCTACAGATTATTGATTTCAAAATGGGCATAAATATATGTCAGTTCTGTGTTACTCCTGGAAAAGGTGTATTGCATGGACGTCAATGTATTTTTCTTTTCTTTTTAGTGTTCGCAATTGACAGCTTCCAAATGTTGATATAATGAGGGCAGAGAGGAGACAGATGTCGCTAACAGCCTACCTATTGACAAGATGAACAATATGACCCAACTTCTGGGTAACCCTCATGACCTTAGGAAATTGGACCAGTCCTGCAGCCTTTAGACATCCTGAACTGGGATTTGACTACCAATCTCCACAGTAAACTGCCCTCCCCAACTCCAAATCCTCTGAAGGGAGCAGACCAACTCATTGCCTGCAAACAGCCATCCTGCTTGACTCCAAAGTGCCACTGGAAAAGTGCAGCCATCTTATCTTGAGGCAGACATAGACCTGCCTTACTGACCTTTCATGAGTTATCAGCCCAACCTATGGCCCAATATCATACACTGTTCTTGCTGCTGTCAGGACATAGCACAGTGGTAGAGCACCTGCTTTGCATACAGAAGGTCCCAGGCTCAATCCCCAGTATCTCCAAGTGGAGATGGGAAAAACTTGTCTTTCAAACCCTGGAGAGCTGCTACCAGTCAGTGTAAATAAAACTGAGCTAGATGGACCAATGATCTGACTTGGTATAAGGCAGCATCCAGTGCTCTAAGGCTTTGGTTTATTGGATCTTGATCCTTGAGAACGGCAGCATGCACAAATCTTTTCAGATGACACAGGTAAGATTGATGCATTTTTGTTACTGATGCACTGAAATGTGTAGTTACCTGGTTCAGCATACAAATTTGTTCAGCTCGTAATGTTTGGCTGTCTTTCAAACCAAACACAATTGCCTCAAGAATATTCAGCTCAGAATACAGAACAAGATTCAGTGCCTTTTATGTTCAGTAGTCAACAGTTCTGTTCACCACACTTTAAAAAGGATATTATAGAGCTGGGGAAAGTGCAGAAAAGGGCAATTAAAATGATTAAGGGGCTGAAGCATCTCCCCTATGAGGGAAGGTTACATCAACTGGGATTGTTTAGCTTGAAAAAAAGGAGGCTAAGGGGAGACATGATAGAGGTGTACAAAATTATGCATGGTGTGGAGAATGTGGATTGGGAGACATTTTTCTCCCTCTCTCAAAATACTAGAACCCGGGGTCATCCCATGAAGCTGATTGGTGGGAGATCCAGGACAAATAAAAGGAAGGACTTCTTCACACAGCACATAAATTATGGAACTCACTACCACAAGATGTAGTGATGGCCACCAATTTGGATGGCTTTAAAAGGGGGTTGGATAAATTCCTGGAGGCAAAGGCTTTCAATGGCTACTAGCCCTGATGGTTGTGTGCTATCTCCAATATTTGAGGCAGTAAGCCTGTGTGCACCAGTTGCTGGGGAACATGGGTGGGAGGGTGCTGTTGCACCATGTCCTACTTGTTGGTCCCTGGCCGATGTCTGGTTGGCCACTGTGTGAACAGAGTGATGGACTAGATGGACCTTTGGTCTGATCCAGCATGGCACTTCAAAGCCAACTGTAGGTGAATGTACAAAGGTGTTTAAATACTAACTCTTCCCTCTGGATGAAATTCTCATTCCATCTGACCAAACAACCCTTTTGTTTGGTGAATTTGAGTGAATCCTCTTGATTTTTCCTTCCAAATGTTTCTTGTAGCTGTTTTCCTCCATACAGTTGCTGATTATGGTCCCCTATGGCTTGTGGAACCATGATTTAGCACTTCTAGAGGCAAGCTGTGAAATGAGCGGAAACAGTCATTTCTCAAAGGGGGCAGGTTGGCAGAGTTCCCTTGCAGAAATGAACATTTCTGCTCGTTTCAGGGCTTTCGTCCAGAACTGGTAAATTGCGGGTCCACAAGTGGTAGGGATTGGATGGCGCCCCCCCGTCTTGTTTCTGCATAAGTTTGTCAGACTCTTTGCTGAGATTGGATCAATAGGATGGGTAAAGGGCAGGTAAAAGCAAAATGCAATTCTTAAGATCAATACTCTTGGGGTTCTTGGAAGAAAAGGGGGGACATAAATATAACAAACAAATAATGAACATGTATGTAGCACCATCAGCACACGTGTGCCAACATTATGAACTGGGACATAACCCTTGGAAAGTAGATAACCTTTCCCTGAGTGCTCACTTAAGAAAGCTAGTAAATACAGCTCTCTGGCTGCTCGCATTAGCTCGCGGGAGCTCTCTACACGATATGTTAAGCCACCCTACTGCACAGTGTGGGTTCAGAGGGTAACCATCCCCTTGTGGGTGGAGAGAACGCCCCCACAGAACAAGTGGGGTTGCACTCGTGGGTTACTCCCAGAAGCTACCCACCATGGGACAGCACATTGTGCAGACCCAGCCACTATGAAGTTAACAAAAGGAATAAAGGCAGGATGCAGAGCCAAGTCTAAATTATACTCAGGCATCAGTAGAGTTTCTGTCTGCCTTTAAAATGCTGAATTTCTAGATACAGGTGGGTAGGTTGAAAGGAACAGATCAGCCATGACATTGCTTTGAAAGGAAACTAGGACCTTAGCTAGACGAGGGGTTATCCCGGGCTGATACCCGGGATCACCCCTATGCATCCAGATGATGCACAGGGGATCCTGGGCTCAGGCAGGGATCAACCCTCCCTTGCCGCAAGATAATGGGCACCACTTTTGGCCCAGTATTTCCCGCGGTCTCGGGCTGAGCTCGAGACCGCGAGCGTGTGGCCCGTGTAAGTGGTTTTCCCTGGCTCTGCAGGCGATTACTCGTGAGGAGCTGGGAGCCATGCACAGGGCGCAGCGCTCCCCAGGAGCGCTGTATCCATCGGAGGCAGGGTCGGGGGAGTGGGAAAATGAATTTAATTTTTTAAAAAAACCTTACCGGTGTGTACGAGCATTTGTGCGCATTGTCCCTTTAAGAAGGAAAAAAATGCTGGATGCAACGGCTCTCTCCTTGAGTCACCTCGCCTGACGTCTGTACTAGGGCGACAGCCCGCTCTCCCCTCTTCCATTGCGGACTTTCTGGTAGGTCTAGCAAAGGCCTAGGTTTCTTATGAGCCACTGTGGCGTGCGCACGCACATGCTTGTGTATGTATATATTCATTATAACATTCATTACAACGTGAGAAGACACTCTGCATATCCACAGTGTCATTCCTGGAAATATTAGCATTTGGATTTTGGACATTTAGATTTATTACATGCCCTTATTGACAAGAAAGGGGGATTTTTCTCTCCCCACATCAGCCTACTGCTAAGGCATCTTTCTCCTTTGAAATCACCTACTCAGGTGCAGAGGTCTGCACATCACCATAAACTGCTATACTACTGTGTACTGAGTTTACACTAGTTGTTGGGTGGGAGGGTGCTGTGCCACATATCCTGCTTGTGGTTTCCTGGCCGACAACTGATTGGCCACTGTGTGAACAGAGTGCTGGTCTGGACTAGATGAAGCCTTGGTCTGATCCAGTAGGGCTCTTCTTAAGTTCTTATGAGCGTGGAAGATCTATGATTGGCTCTTCCAATGCATTTTTTAAAAAATGATTGGTAGTGTAGGTCTACTAATGCTGTGGCACTGGGTGAGGGATGTCGCTTTCCCTCACGATGTTTTCCTGATCAAAATCTAGGAAGGTGTATTACTTTCTCCTCCACAGGCATAGCAGCAGTTTTGGGTAGAACAAAGATTTCATTCAGGAAAATGGCGTGGCAATTTAAACATTCTTTTGTCCAGCACTGATGCTGCAATCAAATTGACTACCCCTCTGTGGCTGAATTAAATTAAAATTTTAAGAAAATGCAGATTCAGTCACATCTTGCCCATGTAATGTGTAATTTGGCCCTTATAAAACCATAGGAAATTGAGTCTAGCCAAAAGTATCAAGCAACCCTGGAAAGAAATTTCTTCAACAAATATGGAGTTCTTCATTTATTTTTGCATATTTTCCTTCACTTGTGTGCAACCTGTATTTAGATCACCACACATAACTTTCACATATGCATATTCTTCACTACCATTACAGACAGTAAGATAAATACATGTGCAATTGTCACATACAGCAGGTTGCACAGGAGTTGTTTAGTACAAGTCCTTTATCTCTATGCATTTTTTTTTTTGTATCAGAAGGAACTCAAAAGTCTTGACAAGATGAAACCTTGGGAATTTCTCAAGGATACATTTTCATATTGGAAGGTAAAAAAAAAATCACAACAGCGTCAAAAGAACTCTGTGTTTACTGTCACAAAGGAAACTTGAATGAAACAGATGCTGATGTTTGAGGTGCTGTTGTTCTAATTCATTATTATTACTTTTGATTCATCCAGTATGTGGTGTAATATAGGAATATCTCAAACCATTAATGTAGTATTAACTTGGGCAACTAAAGGTTAAATCAGGCATCAGGAAATCAGTGATAAGTTATCAAATTTGAAAACTAACAGACATAGATTTCCTGATACCATCTCAGGTTTGGCCTTAAGAAGCTGAAAGGACATTTAAAAATGTGAAAGTTAGCATGGTTTTTGGAATATCACAATAATGTCAGCCATTTTCCCCACCCCCAGTTTCTTGAGTAGGTGGGTGGATGGTTGGATGGCATCTTTTGCACCCAGCACCGGGAGAGGCCAGAGAGTATGCTGTTCAGAGCACAGGTCCTTCCTGGAAGCCTCCTCTTCTGCCCTTTGGCTTGGAACCTGCCAGCCTACCCCATATGTAGTGTGTGTCAGTTATAGTGCTGTGTGGGCTATTTTTTTTAAACCCTGCTGTCCCAGATGAGCAGTGCAGCCGGAGTTTTGATTTTTGCTTGTGCCACACAGAACTGACAGTGAGGCCGGTCACAGGGTAGTTGTGGGTGTAAGAAAGGCTGGCAAATGCAGTGAGGGTTCAAGGGAAGAAACATGGAGCTTCCCTTGATCACCCCAAGGCACCTGTTAAGATGCAGGGAGGCTTCCTCAGGCCTTTCTGAGGCTGAGGGTAGAGGGGCAGGGCCTTGACTTGGGACTTTGCTGACTCACCCACTTCCTCCCAGGATGCCGCACACCATGTGTAGACTGAGAGAGAGGATCTCGCGATCAGCATATCACGAGATCCTCCCCCTCCCCTCCCTGCCGCTGTACACATAGAGAGAAAGTCCTGTTGCAGTAGTGGACTAGTGTGATGTTGGATATAATTCAAATGAAAGGAATGGCAAGATGATAAAATGATGATCCCTGCTCATTCAATCATCCTGTCAGCTGTGGGCAACCTGCTTGTCTAGATGTTGTTGGATTACATCTCCCATAATCCCTGACTATTGGCCTCATTGGCTGGGCCTGATGGGACTTGGAATCCAACAACACCTGGAGGACCACAGGTTGCCTACCCCTACACAAAATACTGGGATAAGAACTGGAATGCAGCAATGGAAAAAACTGAAAATACCATAGGCTTCTTAAACTGATAGCATGTAAAACAGGTTCCCATCTTCTTCCCCATCCCTTTTTTTATACCATGCTAATTCTATACTTTATTAAAAGACACTGCTTGTCTTCTACTACACAGAATGCCAGTGTTCTCAAATAAAATAAATGAAGTGTCAAAATATTGAATTGAGATTTAGGAATTTACTAGCATAGGAAGATTAAGACGATTATAGCGTAAATTGGTACCATTTTTGCCTAATTGGTTGCAGATATAGCACTATGCCTGAATGTATTGATTTGGAAAAGTAGCCTGATTTTATGTTACTGGTGGTACTGCTCAAGGACATAGGAAGATAATGGAATTAAGTGTGTAGCCTGCACATCTAGGTACATCTGGTGCTTTTGATGCCTGATATGAACCTAAAAGGAATGTTAAAGCTAAATGCAAGAACAGTGGTTAGAATAGCAGAAGCCAAATGAGAGTCACCACAGTGGTTGAACGATTTAATTTTCACTTGCATGTCATTTGCATACTAGTTTGTATCTGACCCTTCATCTTAGTTCAAGGACCAAACTTCATGTGTCTTTTTTAAGGTTAAAAGCAATTCATTTGTACCAGAGAAGAGAAGGGCTCCTGCAGCTTATATTGTTGTGATGAAGAGGGATTTTCACCAGGCACTGCAAGCATACAAATGGCACTTGCTGAAATTCCCTTTTCTACACAACTGTTAAAGATGTTGTCCTTTTCATATGGTCACCCTAAATCATCCCCCAAACAGTGTAATTGAACAAAATATTAAAGAAGCCGTGGAGGACTTGTACAACACAAATTGCACACACAGCGTACTGGTACTATTGAACACACAAAATGGCAAAGGCCTGGAGAAGTAGCTCAAGTTTCTGAGCAATAAATTAGTGTTTTATTCAGAAAATATGATGCCTTCATAAGGAAAGCGCTAGCTTGGCCTGCAGACTATGTGCTGCAGGCTTGTATACCTCTGAAAAAATTATTGTGTGAAAAAGCTGTTGGAGACATTTATAATCAGGGCTGGCCCTCCCATAAGGGTGTGTGTGTGTGTGTGTGTGTGTGAATCCCCCCAACTTAGGCAGCAGATCAGGAAGGGCAGCTGATCCTACATTCCCGCCGCCAGGAGTCCCAATGCTGATGCTGCTACTGCCACTACCCTACGCATAGTGAGAACCCCAGAGAGCTCAGTGGCTGCAGCAGGAAAGCAGCCATTGCAGCACTCCGAAGCAGCAGATGTTGCTGCCCCATCACTGCCCACCCTATGAATCTCTCTGAGTAAGGCATAGGTGGGTGGCCACTCTGCAGAGCACTCTGGCCGCAACAAGAGAACACCCGGTCAGCTCGCCATTGAGCCCAACCAGCCAAAAGCCTCAATCTGAAGGCCCTTTTTCTGAGGCCTTCAGATTGAGATCGTTTGTGCTGCTGTGGCGAAGTATCGAGGGGAAGGCAGAAGGAGGTGGAGCTGGCTTGCAGGGTGGCACGCACTGTTCCTGGGTGGCAGCATGTGTTGCCGAGTGGTGTTCCCCACCCCTCTCCCGACAGTGGTGAGCCATGGCAGCTTGCACTCTCACACCCAGCTCCTTAGCGGTGGTGGCATGTCTCCCCACCTCAGGTGGTGGGAAGTCTTCTAGCGGTTCTGTTTATAATATAGTTGAGGAATAGGAAAGTAGTTACTGCTATGATGTCTAAATCCATTGGTTCAAATGGTATTGCTTATGTGAGCGATTATATTCCGGTGTCACGAAGGGAATCAAAACTGGCCATTAATGATTAGACTGGAAGCATCCTAGGTTTAAATACCAGCTGTGTTGCATTCACAATATGTGACCTTAAGTCACCTGGCATCCTTATGTCTCAATCAGTTTGCCCCAAAACAAAGCAAAGCTTGGGAGCACGCTGAAAACCAGATGTTATATGTGAGCCCAGCTTTGCTGGGTAAATGAATCGTAATGGTAAGTCATACAAATCATATGATTCCATTCCCTTTGTGAAAATGTATATTGTGAAGCATAGACAAATTTCAGCCCTTTTTTCTCAACAATTGGTTTATGCTGTTTAAACACACACACACACACACACACACACACACGTACGTGCACCAGCTGACAGGAATTATAAATACATTACACAAATGCAATTGCATTGTTTTCCATATAAGGAAGGAATTGGATATAAATAACTTCTTGTTGAAATCCTTTGATTGAAAGGAGAATCCTTCAGAACTGGGAAAATTAATGTTGCTTTCAACAAAAGAGCAAATAGAAAGTCATCATCAAAGGCAAATCTTAAGATTTAGTCATAAACTCTGATGCATACAGTAATTAGTACCGAAGCCGATAGGCTAGAGTAGCATATGAAATAGATCTGAGCTTGAATCAAACACTACACTTGAATGCCCCAAATGTCTGTTTTAAATCAGACCTACGCCGCTTGACTCCATCTCTGTTCTTAAAGCTGGGAAGACCGTTTCCTTCTAATAGTTCTGGCTCCTGCACATGTGCAATGCAACACATGTGCTGGAAAAGAATACTTCAGGTGGCTACATCTTGGACAAAAATACTTTGCAAATAATCTTGTCCGTTAAGTTGCTGTGCAAATTTAGAAGATTTTTTTTAAAGGTTGAAAGCTCAATGAAATTTTAAAATGCTGAAAATATTGAGTTAGTTTGTAGGACGCATGGCTATTTTGGGGACTTTCCGCTTATGATAAGGGTGTGAGGTTGGGGTTGATGAATCAATCTGCTTTGCTTTCTCCCATGTTGTCCCAAATCCCCTTGGTTCTGCATGGACTTGGACTTGGCAATCCAAGCTCTTTGTCCAAAATTGGAAAGTCGCTCCCTCCGTCCCTCCTTTTCTCCCTCTCTCTCTCTCTCCCTCTCTCTCTCTCTCTCTCTCTCTCTCTCTCTCTCTCGTTGCTCTCTGAGCTCAATCATGAAATTCAGACCCCATCATGTTACTAATGATATCATCTGGTTCCCCCCTAACTTCCACACATCACTCCAATCTTGAAAGCCTTTGAGGCCCACCACACTGCACCCTCTCCTTTCAGGTTAATTAGCAGCACAAATAAAGAGGTATTGCTAGAGACTGATCTGTGAACTTCCTCCCTCCACTCCTTCCTTCTTCCCTGGTGCCAAAAATGCCAGAATGGCTTCCTTAAGGGCACCATGAGCAAGGCCTGGTAGCAACATGCAGCATGCTTGCCAGGACCCTGGGACCTTGTTAGGACCTGCCACTGTTGTAGTCAGGCTGCCACTTGAGGCTGTGGCCCACCACTTAGTAAGCTATGGGGGCACGGCCAGCAAGGCACCACACGCGCAGCTTCCCTAGGGCTCCAAAATCTGGGGCTGTAAAGATTTCAATCAGCGCCAACTTGCATCCCTTAGATGTACAGTGATCGCTGTGGTTGCTCCTACTCTTGTGGTTGATTGCATGCCAGTATAAAAGCAATTTCTCAACAAACTGGAATAATTAACAAGTTAACTGGAAATGCTGAATTCTGGTTGTTTCTAAACATTCTAAGTTTACTACTTTGCCTGTACCAATGGGCAGGTGTGGGCTAAATTCAGTCTTATTTTTAAAACTTTCATTATCCTGCCAATATGTTTCAAATTTACAACATAGACGCGTATTCAGGTTTTCTTAACAGTTAAGGCACACTAATTGGTGTTT
This sequence comes from Elgaria multicarinata webbii, assembly GCF_023053635.1. Classification (NCBI taxonomy): domain Eukaryota; kingdom Metazoa; phylum Chordata; class Lepidosauria; order Squamata; family Anguidae; genus Elgaria; species Elgaria multicarinata. The sequence continues at coordinate 111,397,506 of NC_086173.1, read as the reverse complement.
GGAGGGGGGGAAATCCTCAGTACGCACTCCTGTTTTTAGAATATATAAGAACTGCCTTGCTGGATAAACTATGGGCCTTGCTAGACGAGGCTTTAGCCTGGTGTGAGCCCCGGGCTTACCCCTGTGCGTCCAGATGACGCACAAGGTATCCCGGGCTCAGGCAGGGGTGAACCTGTGGTTGATGCAACAACAACAGAATATAAAAACTGCATCCAACCCAACCAGCTAAAGGCCTGCTTGGTCTTTGCCTGCAAGTAGAAGGGTAGCAGGGAGGGAGTGAACCTAACCTCCCTTGGCAAGGAGTTCCACAGTTTGGGAGCAGCCACCAAAAAGGCTCTCTTTTCTGTTGCCACCAAATGTGCCTCTGAAGGTGGGGGTCTCGAAAGACTGGCCTTTCCAGAAGTTCTTAAGAATCAGGCAGGTTTAAGGGATAGCTCAGGAAAAATGGTATGGGAGACAGATTTGAAGGTACAAATAGGGCGACAGAGCTGGGAGGGACTGTGGAAACAAAGAGTGTTGAGAAGTATGTCAGTAAGAATAAAAGAGAATTATTTTAAAATTTTGTGGAGGTGGTACCTAACCCCGATAAGAATGAATAAGATAAATGAGCAGCATTCAGCAAATTGTTGGAGAGGTTGTGGGGAGAAAAGAACGTATTTACATATGTGGTGGGAATGCAAATATGTGCAAAGATTATGGAAGATGGTGTTTTTTGAAATTGAAGAAATAGTGGGAATAAAAATAGAACAAACACCAAAGATTGCATTACTGTCACTATTTGAAGATCTAAAATGTGGTAAAGAAACTAAAGAGCTGATATCGAGTTTGCTGACTGCAGCACGATTGATGGTAGCTAGGAACTGGAAGATTCAAGGGGAATATTCTATTGGAGAATGGTATAAAGAAGTATGGGATATAGCTATTAATGATAAACTGACTTGTAATATTAAGTGGAGAAAAGGTATAACCAAAATAAATGAGTTTGAAGGAATTTGGAAACAGTTCCTAATATTTGTGTTTACCAGGGGAAGTGGGAAACCGCCAGCAGAAGAAACGATAAGATTTTGGAATCAGGAATAGATCCCGAGGTGGGGGGCGCACTTTTATGTTAAAAATGATTATGTATGGTATGATATTTTATAGTTAATATCTATTCAACATATATGTATTCAACATTTATTCAACATTTATGTAGTGGTTGTTTTGATGTTTTCTTTTATTGTAATGTTTTATTGTATGTTTAATTAATGTGGAAAAGCAATAAAATATATATATATAAAAAAAAGAATCAGGCAGGTTCATATGGGGGAGTATGGTGTTTCAGGTAGCCTGGCCCGAAAATGCAAAGGTTATAGTTATAGTCATAACCATTACTTGGAATCCTGCCTGGAAACAAATCTTCCTCCTGAACCCACCTCTCTTCTCCAGTATACTGATCATTTGGTGGTTTTGTGGCTCTTTTGGAGTTGTTTCCCATTCTACAAGGTTGAAATTAATCTCCTAAGGCTTAGTTACTGGTGGTGAGAACTTTGAAATATGCTGATATTCGGTCCCTACCCCCTTTTGCTTTTGGAACCACCCTTTATGCCTTCATTCTCCCCGTGGCCCCAAAAGCTTCTCTGAAATGGAATGTGGCCCTTCGGCTGAATGACATCTGCACCCCTGCTTTAGAGCTTTGTGACACCAGAGATGGATGAATCCCCTATAGGTCCTATGTTGGGAAAATATGGGCCCCCCTCTAAGTGCTGACACTTGGGTCCGGGTGTCACATTCTAAGAATCAAAGCACTTCCATAACTGGAATACAATTATTGAAATGTCTTCCCCACAGGGGCTGAATTAAAATAGTGACTCTTTGAACTACTCCTGTGCCATATGCATAAACCTGGATCTCCTCTTTTGCGAGCTCTTGTGTTCCAAAGTATTGAGATTAACTATAATGGTTCCTTTCGAAACACAGCAGACGTGGAACCTGTTCGGCAATAGCTGCGAGAGGTTGATTCAATGTCTGCTGTTAGCTGATTACAGACATCTTGAAAGAATTGCTGGAGCAGCCCTTCTCGCAAGTCTGGACTTAGCCTTCTGTCATTTGGGTGCTCCTTCACAATTGAGTTCATGCGTAGGAGAAAGCGGTTGATTGGAAGCTTCAAGGACCTGTGCGCAATCAAAAGCTTTGAACTCTTTGTAGTTTGTGGAGTTCCTTTATTCCTGGCTACAGGGACTATCAGAATATATTACAATGACCTAAACCAGCATCGCTAGCAAGAGCCGTGAGTGTAATCCATAAATTAGTTCATTAATTCACAGTAAAATGTTTTCAGCTTGTCTTTTTGCACAGACAAAAAATGTTTCTGGAGGTTGGCAAAATATAGGGTTCCAATGAAACGTTATGAATGCTTTAAACTTTTAACAAGGTATCAATGTGTTCTTGTGCCTTATTAGGAGTTCTGTTAAGCTTTCTATTTTTATAGGCAGACATTATTCTAGAAGAGCATAAATCTGAATGATACTGCAGGCCAGCAGGCCATCAAGGACTCTTCCTTTCATTAGTTAATTTAAACCTGCAGCAAACTTTAAGAACATAAGAGCTGTGCTGGACTAGGGTGACCATATGAAAAAGATATAAAAGAGGGCAGGGCTCCTGCAGCTTTAACTGTTGTGATGAAGAGGGAATTTTACCAGGTATGCATAGAAATGACACCTGCTGAAATTCTATTTTCTATACAACAGTTAAAGATACAGGAGCCCTGTCCTCCTTTCCACGTGGTCACCTTACGCTGGACCAGATCGAAGACCGATCAGGTCCAGCATGCTATTCCCATGCTGATCAATCAGACACCTATGGGAAGCCCACAACCATGACATGAGTGCAATAGCATCCTTTTGACTCTATTTCCCAGAAACTGGTTTTGAACCTGGGCCGGATCTACACTATTGCTTTAAAGCACTTTATAACAGTTTTATAGCGCTTTAAAGCAGTTAAAGCGCTTTATAACTGTTATAAAGCACTTTAAAACAGTAGTGTAGATCCGGCCCTGTAAGTAATGTATAGCCATCATCACCAGTAGCCCTTGACAGCCTTATCTTCTGTGAATTTCTCTAATCCCCTTTTAAAGCCATCCAAATTGGTGGCCATCAATATTTTATTTTATTTTAATTTATTTATTTATTTATTTATTTATTGCATTTATATCCCACCTTTTTTCTCTCCAAGGAACCCAAGGCAGCATACATAATCTTCCTCCTCTCCATTTTATCCTCACAATAGCAACCCAGTGAGGTAGGTTGGGCTGAGAGTCTGTGACTGGCCCAAAGTCACCCAGTGGGTTTCCATGGCCAAGTGGGGACTAGAACCCAGGATCTCCTGACTCCCAGTCCAACACTTTAGCCACTACACCACACTATATCTTATTTATTTTATTTATTTATTACATTTTTATACCGCCCAATAGCCGAAGCTCTCTGGGCGGTTTACATCTTTCTTTAACATAAGAATGTAAAAGCTGTGCTGGATCAGACCAAAGGCCTTGTAAGTCCATTGTTCTCTTCCCACAATTAGAATATTTTATGCCCACCTCTGTAGTGAAGGACCCTAAACTTCAACTTCCTTTGGCCAAAAGCATGCTCAGTTTAGAGGCCAAGTTTACAGGCATAGTTTAGAGGCATAGTTATACCCATCCTTTGCTGGAATTTGTAGTCTGACACAGGGGCTAGATCTACACTACTGTTTTATAGCGGTATTGAAGTTCACTGATAACTGATAACTGTTGGGGCACAATCCACATTCCATATGCTGCTTTCATAGTGTTATTTCCTGCTTTTTATTCCACATTCATAATGATTTGACACAAGGTGCAGATCTAGCCAGATAGGGTTGGAGTGGAGTGGAGATTGCTCAAACATATTTCAGTGGCAAGGGATCTTCAGAGGGATATGATGTGTGTGTGTGTGTGTGTGTGTGTACGTGTACAGAGTTTGCTATTGCTAAGGCATGAAGGTACGTGATTATTGAGGAAAGACAGAGCTTAACTAGAGCTAGGGCTTTGTCCCAAAATCTTTTATCTAAGCCTCGGAGCTGTTTTCAATTTCAGCATTCTGTCCTTGAACATGTGATGTAATAATAATAAAAACTACAAGGCTTGTGAACAAGTGGATAGTGTCTTTCCAGCTCCACTGAAGAACCACATCCAGGATCTGGGCTTGCAGGCTAATTTGCTGATCATAGAACCATAGAATAGTAGAGTTGGAAGGGGCCTATAAGGCCATCGAGTCCAACCCCCTGCTCAGTGCAGGAATCCACCCTAAAGCATACCTGAACATTTGAAGAATGTTCTTGATTTTGATGTTTTGATTTGAAGAACATTCTGCAAATAATTGCATATAATGCAGTCATTAAACAAACAAACTTCATTTAACTGTTATATGCATTGCTGGAGAAAATTCCTGCAGATCTTCCATAGAATCACAGAGTTGGATGGAAAGTTGGAAGTTAGAAGTCATCTAATCCAACCCTGCACTCAATGCAGGACCTGCAATGTAGGATGCAACTATATCACCCCTGACAGATGACCATTTAGCCTTTTCTTAAGTATCTCCAGTGAATGTGAGCCCAAATATGTCCCAAGGCCATTTGTTCTTCTGTTGAATATCTCTTAGCATGAGGAAGTTATTCCTGTTGTTTTGCCAAAATCCGCTTCCTGGCAATTTCTCACCACTGGTTCTAGATCTGCCCTCTGTAGCAACAGAGAACAAGACTACCCCATTTTAATGTAAAGTCCTTGAGATATTTGAGGACAGCTGCCACGTCTTCCCATAATCTTCCCTTCTCTACACTAAACATTGCTGGATTGTATTCCGCTATCGATACTAGGATGGGCATGCATCCTGTTTTACAGAGGGCAGTCCTCTATTTGTAGGGCTTTCAGTGCTCAGACCTCTATTTGAAAGTGTCTTTTAAAGATGAAGAACCATAAGAAGGGAGATCAGCATGGGCCTTGGAGTTACATATCAACAGTGAGCCCTGGGCAACAGGCTACTAATCCTGATGGCTACATGCTAACTCCTGTATCAGAAGCAGTAGGCCTACACGTACCAGCTGCTTGGGAACATGGGTGGAAGGGTGCTGTTGCACCATGTCCTGCTTGTGGGTTTCTGGTCAACAGGTGGTTGGCCACTGTGTGTGATCAGAGCACTGGACTAGATGGATCCTTGTCTGATCCAGCTGGGTTCTTCTGATGTTCTTATGTATCTAGTCACAGTCTTCCCCACTATGGTGAAAAGCGCTGTTTTTCTATATAACCTATAGTTATTTCTAGATTTGCATATATACACAATGCAAATGGCCCCTGAATGGGCCATGTGGTCTTTGTTTACTTCCTCTTTCCTCTCAGGCAGACAGAGGAAGTAAATGAGGGACAAAAGCGGGTAAAGAAATGTGATTCCCCCCCCCCCGTGTGATGACGCTCAATAATTGCCAGCTTAAGGAATCACTACTCTTGTTAACTGTCAGCTCCCAGTATCCTTGTGCTGACTGGAAAACAGTTCAGGACAACAGTTTTAGAAGCACCTTTGTCAAACTGAGCTGAAAACTGAACGGGCCCATGGCCAACTTTTTAAAACTCAGGCTGTGCTGTGCTGAAAAGTAGGATGCAAATAAATGATGATGTTGAACTGTTATCATAGTTTTCAGATGTTTCAGTAATGTATACATAAATATGTGTATGGATATATATAGAGAGAAATAAACTGTTGCAGTGTAAATTTTGTCTGGCTACACTGGAGACAGGAAGTAACTGCACACTTTAAACAAGACATTTAATTAATATTAACTAGCACCTTCTTGTTATAACTTAAGCCACCAAGGAAAAACACACAAAAGTGAAACCAAAATCAGCACCCAAACTCCATATTGGCGTTAACCATTTAGTGGCTTTTCAAATGGTTATTTTGCCCTCCGTACAATGGATTTAACTAATGGCTGTTGCTTATTCCAACAAACTGTGGCACTCAGAGGCTATTAAATGTAAGAGATGCAGTCTGATTTCTGTGCAAAGTTCAAATGTATATAAGGCAAGCAGTAACTGGTGAAAATATTCTGTCATTACAAGCTTTTAAACAGGCATTAAAATGTATTTGTTTCAGGTTGCCTTCTCTTATTTATTTATTTATTTATTTATTACATTTTTATACCGCCCAATAGCCGAAGCTCTCTGGGCGGTTCACAAAAATTAAAACCACAGTAAAACACCCAACAGTTTAAAACACAATTACGAAATACAGTATAAAAAGCGCAACCAGGATAAAACCACACAGCAAAGTTGATATAAGATTAAAATACAGAGTTAAAACAGTAAAATTTAAATTTAAGTTAAAATTAAGTGTTAAAATACTGAGTGAATAAAAAGGTCTTCAGCTGGCGACGAAAGCAGTACAGTGTAGGCGCCAGGCGGACCTCTCTGGGGAGCTCATTCCACAACCGGGGTGCCACAGCGGAGAAAGCCCTCCTCCTAGTAGCCACCTGCCTCACTTCCTTTGGCAGGGGCTTACGGAGAAGGGCCCCTGTAGATGATCTTAAGGTCCGGGCAGGCACATATGGGAGGAGGCGTTCCTTCAGATAACCTGGCCCCAAACCGTTTAGGGCTTTAAATGTTAATACCAGTACTTTGAATTGGGCCCGGACCTGGACTGGCAACCAATGAAGTTGTAAAAGGACTGGCGTGATGTGATCTCGCTGGCCAGTCCCTGTTAATAACCTTGCTGCCCTGTTTTGCACCAGTTGAAGTTTCCGGACCGTTTTCAAAGGCAGCCCCACGTATAACGCATTGCAGTAATCCAAACGAGAGGTTATCAGAGCATGGATAACTGTAGCTAAGCTATCTCTGTCCAGATAAGGGCGCAGCTGGTATATCAGCCTTATTGTCTTCTGTGTTGTTGGTTTGAAATTACTGAGCTTTTAAAAAAATATTTTTAGTGATCTGATTTATTTATTGATGTTGAAGCCACTGCCGTTATTGGTGCCTGGAGTTACCTGGCCCATATATTAGTTTCTAAGCTACTGTTTTATAATTTATTGAGTTAGTTTAACACATCTAGTGAAGGTAAAAAAACACACAACCTAGTTCTTAGTGAGTTCCAAATGATGTTTCTTAATATGGTTTGATTGGATGTTGAATACAAGTTTTGGTTGTTAATCCATGTTTCCTCCTTGAGGTTTGGCCTGTTCCTGATTGGTTCTGGCTCAGTTTATAAGTAGTATTGTAGCATACTTTTCTTTGTGACTGAAGCTGGTGTTTTGTACTGAAATGTTCCACATTTTTAAATCTGTTTATATATGTATATGTTTTTTAAAAATTAAAGCTATAAAAAAATTAAATTCTAAAACTTTTAGAACTTAATTTTGTGCTAAATCTATAAAAAATTATAAGCTGGATACAATACTAGTGGTCATTTGTTTTGTTTGGAGTGTTGTACCATGCACATTACGTCGCCTGCAAATGCTAAATGTCTAGCATCAAACTTGCTGATAATTCTAGTTCAGCAATTTTGTGCTGCAGTCTCCGTTTCAAGTTCATTTATTAAATAATGATGCCATTTTGGTTTGCAGGTGTGTCCTGGGAGACTAAAATGTTCTATTTTTGTTTTCTGAATGTTGCCGGTTTTAATCCATTTTAATCCAAATTTGAATGCATTTATTATTTTTCATAGAGACTGAGCTATGTATTTCTATCTAAACAGCAAAAGGGAATTGTTGCAGATAACAGGAGAATGAACATGTGAATGAGCTCTTGATGGTATTGTTATTAGATCCCATAATAGTGTTGTCAGAGTAGATATTGGGAGCGATTTGGCTCTGTTCTTGTTGCAGACTTAAGCTAGTCCCTTGATTCATGTTGCCGTTATGTGGTCAGTTGCTGCTGCAAACCATTTCTGTAAGTCAGATTCTGGTCACCAGACCTCAAGATATTGTGAAGCTGGAAAAGATGCAGGAACAGGTAACCAAAATGCTCAAGGGGCCAGGTCAAAGCTCCTATAGGGAAAGGTTAAATGTTAGAACAATGGTGAATGAGGGGAGATGTGATAGAGGTGTGTAAAATTATGCATGGTGTGGAGGAGGTGGATAAGTATGTGTTTTTCTCCCGCTCTTGTAATTCCAGAACTTGTGGTAATTAGGGACATGTGTACAAGCAAAACAGAAGTTTATCAAAGTTCTCCAAATTCCACTTCAAATCTTGTTCCATTTTGTGTTCGTATCAGATTTGATCTTCGTTTTGTTCTTTTTACTTGAAAATTTGTGCACAAGTTCATGTATTTTTTCCACATTCATGCATCAATTTTTATGTGCACATTCTTCTCCCATTGCTTAAAGGGTGCTTGTAAATCATGGATCCATCTAGCCTAGTATTGTCGACACAGTCTGGCAGCTGCTTTTCAAGATTTCAGGCAGGAGTTTTTCCTAGCTTACCTGGAGATGCCGGGGATTGAACCTGGGACCTTCTGTATGCCAAGCAGGTGCTCTAGCACTGAGCCACAGCCCTGCCCTTTTAAAAAGTATGCATTTTTCCACAGCCATTTTTCAAATGTGCACATTCTGTGGAACAAATCTTTGGGAACTGCTACTCACATTGCACGCTTAGAAGTGTATGGGTTTCGACCATAGATTGCCTTCTGGATGTTCAGTCCAGAAGATGCAAACTGGGTAAATCCTAATAAAAAATGAACTGAAATTAATTTCTCATACAGCCCTAGGAAACTTCTCCACATATACAAGGATTCTGGAAATTGGTACATAGAGAAATAATGATTATTATCAGAGAAACAATTGTATATGAACCAGAACTATTTTTATTATGAATATATACTGTACATGATCTAATAGGAGTATTAAAATAGGGGGAATTAAATGTAAAGATTTGCTATCATTTTTGTTAATTGCTGCACGCCAGACAATCATACAGCAGTGGGGGGAAATGGATAACTTGAACTTACCTGCATGCTACAGGAATATGTGGTCTGTGGCAAAATCAGGAAAATTAACTCATGGTTTGCTTTTGATTCAAAGAAAAACAGAACCATTAGCATTTGATGCGGAATGGTGGAGATGTATTCACCATACACCACAACTTGATTTACCACAATATGTGCCTGCTTCTGCCTTGAGCATCTGTACATTATAGCAACTAAATGAAGATTATTATACGGCACACTTATGTTTATTTTTTCTGCTTTTTCCTAACATTGTATTAACCAAGCCTTTTGAAAAAGCCTTTTAAGCCCAGTTGTTAGGGGACTGTTTTTTGTTTGCCCCCCACCTCCACCCCCAAGTGCGAATATATAGAGCTCTCACTTTCTCTGTCTCTGAGGGCTGGCTGAGACATTACTTCTGGATAATTTATTTGCAGGTGGATTCCATTCACATGTGCAATGTGAGATGATAGGTCGCCAAGAGTTCAACCAGAGCAATGTTCATGATCCTAAAGGTACGTGTTAGGAAACTGGAGATTAAGCAGTTGCTGTAGATGAGCGCCAGGCACATACATCATCTAAATGTGTTGTCGTGATTATTACAATGTTGATTAGAAATACATAGATGAGTCCAAAAACTTACGGTCACAATTCACCTCTAGGCTGCTCTAATTCATTTGGAATGAGGTTGCTCTAGGTGGCAAGTTTATTACTTATAAGTGCAAATTGTTGCAGTGTGAAGTGCTTCTGTTCAGGTTGCAGCCGGTCAGTCATGCTCTCTTCCAAGATACTCCATTCCATCCCCCCCTTTCTTCCTTTCTCCAGAACGAACTCAGCATTCTGTGCATGTTCAGCCCTTACTGGGCTGTGTTTTGAGGGGGTTGTTCCTATTTATTAAATACTAGGGTTGCCCCTTAGGAGTTTTCATCTAAAGATCTGCTGTACCTCTGCAAACCCCAGCCCAGCTCAAAGCTCCCCTTTGTTTCTCAGTGGCTCTGTTTTGGCTATAATTCTGTTGGCACTCAGCAGCTAAGTTTGCCATTAGAAAGAATGTTTCATTTGTTAAACTTGTATTTCACTCTTCCTTCAGAAAGGAAGAGTTCTTCCATCCAGAGCTCTGATTTTGATTGCTACAGCATTGGGTGCTCTCAAACCATTCACCAGGCAGACTATTTGTATGTACGTGTTCTCCATGCACCCAGATTTACCCATGGTGAAAACTTCATGGGTCAAGTGTGTCCCTACACATAAATAGTTCACAATGCACAATTGCCTCCATGCAGCATGGATTTCAAGTGGCCACCATGTGGCATGCATATCTGTATCAGTCTAACACAGAGAATGTATGACATCCTCAGGGATCTATTCTGGCTTCAAACTTGATTATGCTATCAGTAACTCTATGGAAAGAATGATTAATCTGCAGGTATTCACTACTGTATCATCCAACTAGACTTAATAGAACTTCCTAGTTCCATAGATTTTTATGGGAGCTATGTAAATGCATGCTTCATTCTTCCATTGATATCAAGTCCTATCAATGGGACAGAAAAATGTTTAAGTTGGCTTGAATCGTCCCATATATTTTGCTTTTATTTCCAGAGAAAATTAGGCGTAGTATTTTTTGGTTTTAAATGGCAGTAGATTTTCAAAAGGCAAGCTCTCAGTTAGGGTAAATCCAAAAGTGTCTGGGATTTCCAAGTAGTAGCAATTAATGTAATGATTAAAACCTATAATACTGTAAGCTTCCAACATTTATATTGTGTTGATTATGATCTTTTGGTGCCTGTTTTTTTTTGTCCAAGGTAATTAAATCTTTGGTGGCTGTTTCATCTTAAAATGGCAAATAAAAGATAACAAAACATTTGAGAGAGGGGTCTCTCTCTCTCTCTCTCTCTCTCTCTCCCCAGCACATGTGGCATAAAAAGCCGATGCTGTCATAGTTTGACAGGTGTGTGCTCAGGCGCTGCTGAAACGGCTCTTGCCCAGAGTTACTCATGAAATCCGAGAGTGTTTGTAAACAGTCTGTACTTTCTCAAAGGTGCCCTGGAGATTTGTTACAGGAAGTCAAATTGCTCAAATCTACCTAATTTGGCACGATACGTTGAAAGCACGCTTGAGTGGTCATAATTGCAGTGGGGCTGACTTCATTTAGCAATCCTGGGCCGTCCCTTTCCAATAACAACTGCAGGCGATATAAATTCAATCTCTTGTTTGTTTCTGAAAGTGATTAGCCTGAAAAATTTGGAATTTAAACACTCATAATTGCAAAGTGTTATTTACATTCAATATTGATTAAATTCAACAACATCAATAATAATAATAATAATAATAATAATAATAATAGAGGAGAATCCCTTTTCGTTTTTTTGAGGGAGCGCAAGACAAAGTGGATAGGATTCAAGAACACAAGTATTTGATCAACTCAAGATGCGATGCTCATGGAACCAAAACAATTGTTCTTATGAAAGTGTGTGCTTCTCACAGAGTGAATAATAATAAAAAGTAATAAAAAAACCTAAAAAGCAGCCTGCAAATATAGGTGCAAAAGTGGATAATGCTGTAGGAATGCTCATATTTTTGATATGAGGTCTGACTGCAATAACATAAAAGCTGCTTCAAATGGCCTAGAAATAACTATTTGGCTTGAGGTAATCTCCAACCTTAATCCATGTTCTGGGAAAGATGATCTAATTGAATGTTGCCTTTAATTCTGAATATGATTGACTTTGGGAGCACTGTTGGGTGAAGAGCGTTATAAAATTATGTAAAGATTTTATATTTCATGACTGTGTTCTCTCTCCAGCCCCATTCCACTTCTCCCTTTATGGAAAATATTTTAAGGTAATATTATTGAATATTTATGAATTTGATTGCTGGAAGTTATCTTTTGAAAAATGATTTTAAAATTAATGTTAGAAATTCATCAGCACAACTGTGAAATTAAACGTGGTAAATTTCGCTGAGTCCAGATGAAAATATGAATAATTTTGCAGGTGGGGGACAATATTCTCTCTGTGTGTGTGTTGTGATCTTTTTTGGGCGATGGCAGGAGAAACACAAACTAATTTGTTGGAGAACATATTCTCAGATTTTTATTCAAAAGTATTGATGTATCTTTCTTCAAATCAACACCCAGTGATATGTCTCTGGTCCAAAATAATCGCTGGTTTAATTTACATTGCATTTTATTTATATTATATTATTTCCAAGCCTTCATCCAAGAAGCTCCAGGTGGTATACATTGTTCTTCCCCTTCCAATTTTATCTTCACAACAACCTGTGAGGTAAACCGCCCAGAGAGCTTCGGCTATGGGGCAGTATAAAAAGTTAATAAATAAATAAATAAATAAATAAATGGTAGGTCGGTTAGATTGAGTGATATTGACTGGCTGAAGGTGATCCAGTGAGCTTTACAGCTGACTAGGGTTTTCTTGCACATAGCTTGGTGCTCTAACCACTACCCCTGCTCTCACTTCAATACAAAAGGCTTTCTCTTTAAACTGCATCCACAGCTAGTTACAAGGACTCTTGCTGGGGGAAAGAATGGGAGAGTGAACCTGGTATTCCATTGCTTAGAAACCAAAAACTGCTCCTTTCTTATATCATGTTCACAGGTAGCCTAAGAATATATAGACAAGTTTATTTATTATACAGTAGAAGGCCCAATAATTTCCTTCCCCCTTCCTCTGTGTGTCCTGTTATGGATGATTGTAGCAGCTTTGCTACAGTTACATGCTGAATGAACCTGTAAAGCTGGAAACAGATAGGAGATGATTTAGTCAGTGGAAAATGTGCAGATGGAGGAGTCCCATTGTTCTTTCCCTGATCGTAAGTGCACGACTGTCAACAGTTACGTTTTAGATGGGCTGAGCCCATTAAAGTGATGGCTCCTGTCATCAAACTTAGTTAGAAGCTTATTTTGACCATAGCTCACTTTCATATTCTGTCTGCAGCTCATTGTCGGCCTAGCACATTAATGGAAAGCATGTTGGGGATACAGCCCACTCGCAGCTGAGATGACCCGTGATCAATGCAAGGCTTATTGTTTGTGGTTTTAGTTTTAATTCTTAATAAAGTATTTAAATGTTGGGAAAATAATTTAAAATATGAGGAAAATGTAGTAATGCCCATGCTCTTTAACTATTTAAATTAGTTAAAGCCTTTAAATCTATGTAGAGAGAAGTATACACTGCTAAGATTAAAGTATTGTGATGATTCTACAATTTCACTTAAATTAGACTGGTAAATATTGTATGGTCTTACAAATTGGACGCAAAGCCCAAATCTGAGTCAGTCTTCAGATCTGAATTATGTTTTGCTCATAAATTATCCCACCAAATGGGTAATTTACATTAAAATATTCAATAAAGATTCCCAGGATGATAGCAAAACATAACAGATCTAACAAGTTCACAACTAACATTCCACTGACTTCAATGGGGTTCAAGCATGACTGTATTTCTCTGGACTGGGGCAAAAATATTTATTCCATGTTAAGTATATTCCCAAGTAACATGTGAAATCAGTTTTGAAAATTGGTAGAGATTCTGATGTCATATCTCCAATGTATAGTAATGCTAGTATTTCATGACCCAATGCATATTAGAATAATCAGTTTTAAATTGTATGTACATTTGAACCTGTTGCTAAGATCAGAGTATGAGAAGAACATGGACTATAAGACTAACCCATGTAACATGGCAAGTGTCATAAGTTTAATCAGGGCAGGACTTTGGGCAGACATCCAGAGCCCTACTCAAGCAAAATGTGAACCCCCCCCCCCCAGCCCCTGCTGGTTTGCCACATTTTGAAGTAAGTGAAGTAATGCACATCGTCACCTAAAGAGCTGGGCCCAGTAAGACCATAAGTCCAGAGTCTAAAATTACTGATGAATTTGGTGGGGAAGGTTTGGAGAAGTACAGTTGCAAAAATCTGGTTTTCAGTTTGTGGCTGTTGTGCTCACTTCCCTGCTGAATATGATCTCTTACTCTCTGAAGATGACATAATATTTATATCTATTTAACCATCTGCTGAGGAACATTTTAAGAAGCAGATTATGAAGAAATGACACAAAATGTCGTGCAACATGGCTTGTAGGCAGTGGTAGAAGCCGACATGTCCCATATTCCATTTATGTCCATGGGATAGGACATGCCTCTTTTTCTGTCCAAATGCAGAGGCCAGAAATTGCAGTCCTGATGAATGGGCATTTCCTACTCCTAATGCACAGATACCCTTTCTTCAGTATGTTTCCCCTGAGGATAAATGTATATAATCATTTATGACAGGAAAAGGTCACCCTCTGCTCACTTTTCCCTTGTCATTCTTCAATCTCCTGTCAGTCTCTCCTGATTTGTTTATTAAATTGTTCTTCAGTACATGGCTAAATATAAATCACACCGTCTGGGGTCACATCCATATGGTAAGAGGTCAAGGTCATATTCACCATGATAAAAAGGGGAAAAGTCAGCACATAGGCCACACTTGAGAACCATGTGAGTAGTCCATATGAACGCCAGATCTTTGAAGTTGTATTTTTCTCCCCCCTTTTATTATTGTATATTAATCCATGCTGAAATAAATAAAATCACAACAAAGTTTGTAAAAACATTAAAATCAATTTACAAATAGTATTCACAAGATCATCCAAGTACATGATAACATAAATCAACCGGCCAGTTAGACAACTGATCTGTCATTCAGCAGTTGTACAAATCTTTATCATTATACTTTTCAAAGTTACCAGACATTTGCTTTCATATCAAATTATTCAGATAATATGTTGCACATAGCATCCAATAGGTGTTGCACCATATCAACCCAGGTAATTTATACCAAAAGGGAATCTGTTTCGCTCCAATATTGAAAGAATCCATCATTGGAGTATTTTCTATATATCTCTTTCTTCCTTCTCAATACCACACGTTAACATAAACTTCTCATTACTGTCCAGTGTTTTACATCCGACTGCAGAATTGTTCTACTTGCATCTTTGAACTATTAAAATTCTAGAAACTAACAACAGATGGTGTTTTTCCCCCTTTGGATTCTATTTCTTTCAAATCGCCCAAATCACTACCACAAGGTCTAAGGGAGCCTGCATCCCTATTAATCTCCAGGACTTTAGCAAGAACTTTCCTCCAGTAAAATTGTATAGTAGGGTGGTCCCACCCTATGTAGATATCTGATCTATATGGGTCTGCCCATTGGCAGAGTCAGATTTTCTTTTTTTAACCAGAATTTCATTCTACTTATTATTATTATTATTATTATAATTATATTATTATTATTATTATTATTATATTATTATATTATTATTATATTATATTATATTATTATTATTATTATTATTATTATTATTATTATTATTTATATAGCACCATCAATGTACATGGTGCTGTACAGAGTAAAACAGTAAATAGCAAGACCCTGCCGCATAGGCTTAAACTTCGGCTAACTTGCAGTAGTGTTAATTCATGTAAGTAGTGATACATATTAGTTAATATACATTAGTGCAAATCTCCCCCAAAAGTGAAAAATGGTTCCTAAGCCTGAAGAATGCAAGAAACAAACAAAAAAAGCTGTTCTACTGCAAAATCTGCAGATCAAATTCATAGAAATCTGAACTCATTTGAATTCGTTGCAAATTTCTCCAACATCCCTAATATATGTTTCATATCAAATCTGTCCTTATGTATTCACATCTCCAGCTCACAGAAGAAGCAGTGTGAGTGACCACAGAGTCAGATGTCACTAGTCACAATTTTGAAGTGTTTTCCCTTAAACTAAAACATGGTGCTCTCGTCATTGCTCTACCCCAAATGTAAGTCATATGCTATCACCTTACTCAAATGCTTGTTCAAGTTCTATAATAGGCATTTCCCTTAAAATTACTAATTGATGTATTTTTAGATTGGTGCAAGATGGATGAGTATCCAAGGTGAACACAAAGGGAGACACTGGACACTGGACACAGGATCTTGTAAATGATTTTATTGATGAAGAGCCTGACACGTTTCCGCCCCTTTTGTTATTGTTAGGTATTCTTCAAAGGTCTGTAACAATACACATATGGAACATGAATGAGACAACACATAAGTAAAGTCTTTTGTGACAAAGGCAACTATACCTGGCTTGCCTGGGCGTGGTGATGCAATGCAGGTGGGGGCGAGAGAGGCGAGGCATGGAGGCGCACTATTAGTGGCCTCCCTGTAGTGCCACTGTGTGGGGAGGGGCCTGCGATCCCCTCTTTTTTCATTTTCTTGACCCTTTCTAGCATTGCTTGTAGTTAAACTTGGAAAGTCCAATCAACATTTTTCTTTCTTTTTTAAGCTGTCTCATTCATTGCTTGGATTCACTCCGATGAAGAACTTCCCCCACCAGAACCCCAAAACTCTCTTTTCCCTCCCACTTGCCATATCATTCTCTGTCATTGGGTGAGGTCAATTGGAAGGTTTTTAAAGATAAAACAAAACTTGAGAAAAACTCTCATTTTAACAACAGATTCTACTCCCCACTTCCTTATCAAGAGATAGTGAGTTCTTTGTAACTCCTTTTGAATTTTACTCATTTTCAATTTAGTTTTAGACCTGTATTCAAACAATATATGCATTCAACTTAGGGCACATGCTTGGAGAAGTTTCATAAGTAGTTCTGATACCTCAAAAATTGTGTAATTGAAATTCCCACTGGGAATTGACAAGCTCTTGAGCACACCTACACCAGTTCTCTGGCTTGTATCCAGTGACACATTTTGCTGTCATTGCAGGATTGTGGTGAGAAGAGGAAAAATGCTGCACGATGGTGGGTTTTTGTGTGGTTGTTCTTATTTATCAAAAATGTTGTGTGTATCTTCCTTTGAATTTGCCTTTCTGATTCTCCTCAGAATGTATGCGTATGATATGCCACCTGTGCTATTGAATTTATTCATAAATGGCCAAGTTAGCAGATTACACCAAATTATTTGGAATATTAAAAAGCAAAACTGACTGTGAAGTCTTACAAAGGTCTCTCCAAACTGGGTGAATGAGCAACAAAATGGCAAATGTGATTCAATGTAATAGCATAAAGTGATGCAATAAATGAATAAAATCTAGCTTGGTGTATACACTGATGGAGAACTGGCACTGATTACCAGGTCTATTATCTTGGAGTTGTAGTAGAATGCAAATATCTATTTTAGTGTGAGGCCACTGTAAAAAAGAAGAAGATGCTAGTGATCATTGGGAAAGTTACTGGAAATTCCAATTCCAGTTGCGTAATGCCTTTATACCAATATATGGTGCAGTCATATTTGGAATGCTGTGTACTGTTTTGGTCACCTTATCTTGGAAATGTGATCCCAGAGCTGGAAAAGGTGTGATGAATGGCTATCAGCTATTATGGTTATATGGAACCATCATATTTATAAGTATTATGCCACTGAAGCTGGGGAACAACTGCATTTTGCCTCATGCGGGCTTCCTGAAGGCATCTAGTGGGTCATTGTGGAAAGAGAATGCAAGATGTGATGGACTTTTGGTCTGATCCAGCATGGCTCTTACGTTCTTATAACATGTTCTGTGTTCACTAGGGACTTGACCACAACATTATAACAACAACGAAACTTCATGGGAGGAACTATGCTTCCTGTGGAGACAAATTTATAACAGAAATGTAGTGTGCCCATGGAGTTGTCCATCTGGAGAAGTGCAACTTCCCACCAGCTTTTCCCATGAATGTGAAACTTAGAATTCTAGGAATATGAAACTAATATACCTAATATTCCACCATAGGTTTTCATGCCATTCTGTGATGAGTGTAACACATTCTCTTTGTGTAACACATTTTCAGTGAGTAGATCAAAAAAGTACCATAAGTAGTAAAGATTCCAATCTTTCAAATGCTTAGTGTAAAAGGGCCTCCCACATCCTGGTGCCCTCCAGGTGAGTTGGACTACAATGTGCACCATCCCCAGACACCACAGCCAATGGGCATGATGGCTATGGATGATGGGTGTTGTAGTCCAACACATTTGGAGGGCACAAGGTTGGGAAAGGATGATATAAATATTAGCACCTCATAAACCTGGTATTAACTTCATAATAATGCAATTTATGGTTATTTTGTTTGGTTTTGTCCTGTCCCCATGGTTTATTTTCCCTATTGTTCTGGAACATTTAGGGAATGGTACAACTTTAAACTAGGGCTGTGCTCCGCTCCGATTCAGATCACGAATCCGGAGTGACTCGATCTGCCTCCGTCAAAGGTGGAGCCGAATCGGGTCGGGGGAGCTGCAGATCAAGGCAAAGCAGTTTGCCTCCATCCGGAGCTCCGAACGCAGGTAAGTGGGGGGGGAGGGGGCTCACCTGGCAGTGCTGCCGCAGTCTGTGCGGCAACGGCGGTGGCACCAGGTAAGGGGGCAGGGGGTAGGGGGGCTTACCTGTGTCCATCGCAGGCTTCAACTGAGGCTCAGGCTTCAGTTGAAGCCGGCGATGGAGGCAGGTAAGTGGGGTAGGGGGGCTTACCTGGCTCTGCTACCGCAGTCCATGAAGCGATGGCGGCAGAGCCAAGTAAGGGGGCAGGGGGGCATATTTGGTCCCCATTTTGCCCCCCTTCCCCACTTACCTGCCTCCGCTGTCTGCTGTGGAGGCAAGTAAGTAGGGAAGGGGGGGAAATCTCAATCTGCCCCTCCGGATCTCAGTCCGTGGAGTGGGGGAGGGTCAGATTGGCCCGAAGTGGTTCGGGCTCAATCTGAAAGTTCCAGATCAGGCCACAAAGCAGTTCGGAGGGTCCGTGCACAGCCCTACTTTAAACATGACTGGGTGATGTAGACCTGCATCCAATATAGTGTCTGGTGAATATGTCAACTGCCATATCTGGAATCAGGAAGTACATTTTCCCCAGGTCTAATAGGCTAAAGTTTCTAAGTTTCCTGTGGGGATGGCCATAAATCTCCAAAGCAGAGCGGGAGGCATGGTGGAGACAGTCTTTGCCTCTGTGCTCCTCCCACTCTGTATTTTTGCTAGATGGGCACTTTTGTCCATCTAGCTGAAAGAGGGGGAAGGAAGGAAACTGGAGAAGCCTGGGCATTCGTCATAAGCCCTCCTCTCCCACTGGCGCACCACCTTGCCCTTCCCCCCCGAGGTCACCTTTGCAACCTCAGAGAGACAGCAACATGCACAGTTCTCTCCATGCCAGTTGCAAGGAGGAGGGAGTGGGGAGTTTGGGCCCCGGGGTCCGAGGTTGGACTGCTGTCTCCAACCTTGGATTCAGGAGTTCGAACTACCCTATGACCCTCCCCCACAGGCTCTGCCTAGGGACCGTAACATTGTTTTCCCCATTGTTTTAAATTTTAAATTGTAAGTCAGCCTGGGGGGTCTTTGAGGCTAAAAAGCAACTTGGAAATATTTTTATAAACACATAAATAAATACCAATACCTTCCTCTCAAGTATGTAGCTTAAGTCATCTGGAGCCGCCTGCTTTGCAGGTGTTGCTACTGCATTGCACCTGCTCTCTGCTTGACGTCTGGATTATCTCTATGGGTAGATTGCTAGTCCTTGCATGGGAAGTTGGCCCGCACTAAATCTATGATTTTTTGTCACCTTGATTGACTGGTGAAATATAATTAAAAATAGCACCCTTCCCACAAAACAGGGACTTCCAAACATCTTCATTACATTATCCGAAGTATATTTCACTGTGCATTGCTCTATTTCGTTGTTTTATTTTGGCAATATATAGAGAAGATGCAACATATTATCACCATGTTCCCTATCTGGTGTTGTGTAATTCACGAAATCCCTGTTTGGTGATGAGATTTGGATTCATGTTCTGAGCTGTTACAAAGATACGCCTCAGCTACATTTTGAATCCATTCCACCTCTTGCAAAAGCAGATAATTAATCATGTGTGAAAGAGGGAGGAAGGGCTGGATTTGGTCACCCCTTAAGCAGCTGAGGTATTTTTACTGAAACGGTGGAGAAAAATGAGTGTTTATGTTGTAGTGAGGTGCTTTTCAGTTCTCAACAAACCAGTCATTTTGGTCTTGAAAGTCCCCAGCCCTAAATAATAATAATAATAATAATAAGCCAGAAACCTGTCAAGTAGCACTGTAAACAATAAAGCAATGTTATGTTATCAAAGCATACCAAGCAATAAAACTAGAACATTTCCCCCCAAAACTTTTAATTCACAATGCCCTCCAAAAATCATTATCCCCAACAAGCGAGAACACATTTAAACCTGAATTAGCAAACAGCTGCCAACCATAGCAAAGGAGATTGTACTGCCTGACATTAATAAGGTGTTCTACACCCGAAGCACCATAAAGGGAAAACATTAACTAGGTGTCGGAACAAGGGGATATGAAGTGGCACGTTTGGGAGCTCCCTATCATACCTTTGCATTAAAAATATCCCTTGTTGCTATTTGCCTCTCTGGCAGGGCCTCAGCATTTCACGTAGGGTCACCTTTCATGGAGTATTTGCACTCAAGTACGTATACCCAAGTACAAAACAAATACATTCCGCATCGGTGTTGACTGATGTATTTTTAAATAGCTGCTGTTCTCAGAAAAAAGAAAAAAGAAGCACCATGGAAGTGGTGAAGGCTGGGATAGTTTGGGGCCCAGTTTTACTAAGTAGAGCAACTATTTAAATGTAAGGTGCAAGAGTCACACAAAGCGCACATTGTGTGTATAAAATATCCAGTGAGGAGGAGCCCAGAGATTGCAGGTTGGTGGAGGGGGGAATAAGGAGACGTATGGTATGAAAATTGGGCCACATTTATTGAAACCAGATCTGCAAAGGAATAACTGGGCGGGCAACTAAACTCCACCAGCAACTACCTAGCTGCGATCCAAAGAGGCTGCCTTGTAAGCTCCACCCATAGCTGGTGGTGCCACCTTATTGATTGTGAACCTCCCAGAGAGCTTCGGCTATTGGGTGGTATAAAAATGTAATAAATAACTAAATATTGCTTCCCCATGGTGATAAGCCACATCTGTCTCTCTCTCTCTCTCTCTCTCTTCCACTGCCACACACAATGCCCCCCCCCGCGACTAGGCAAGCGACTGTGGGGTGGGGCACTTCTTAAGGTATGATCACGAATTGCCTGCTGATTTAAAAGGTGATGGCCGACCCAAGTTAGTTCCAAGTTAGCCAAAGAGCATCCACTCTTGTTGAAATATAATTTCAGCAAAATGTGACATTTGCCCAATTTTCAAAATACGGATTTCGGGATTGGAGTTTTCCTGTCTCATTTCTCTTCCTTAGTCCTCTTCCTTAGCAGCTATCTTTTTGCACCAGGTTATACTAGTGCTATAGCTATTGCATGAGGGTCCTAAGATATAGTTAAGGATTTCACCTTCACAGTTCATAAGAGAACCTGAGCAGCCAGTATGATTAAATAGTACCATTCACCATCTAGTCTTTTAGCATAATCTTACCCTAAAGTAAACAAAGTGTCTCAAAGCATTTTATTATGCAATTGTCTTGCAATCTGGAGCATCACCCACCCATTGCATTTCAGCATGTGGTTGACTGTGATAGTTCAAGTAATCCTATAGGTTGTCGTAAGGGCTCTGCGCTGACCATGCGTTAATTTCCAAGAAGCCGGTAGGTAATTTAGGAGGATATGCACATTGTTTCATATTATAGATTGTTCAGTACAAAGTCCATCCTTATTATTACCGTCTCCCCAAAAGGGGCAACTACGGGGCATTGCCAAAACATATGAGTTAAAGAAGCATTAGATGCATTACATCTCCAACAATTGTGCAAGTTAGACAACCCCTTATTAAAAAGGCATTGTGGAGTCCAATAAACCTGAAACAGATTTTTTTGCTGAATAAGACGTAACCTGAGATCCATAGAAGCTTCAGATATAGATTTTAGGGCAACCGTCCATTGGTTAGGCGAAATTTGTTGTTGTTTATTCATTCAGTCATTTCCGACTCTTCGTGACTTCGTGGACCAGCCCACGCCAGAGCTTTCTGTCGGCCGTTGCCACCCCTAGCTACTAAATACTTATATATATGGGTCGTGGATCAATGTGTCAGTTCAGCTGTTAGAAGTGTTTCTAACAGTGCTGGAGGCTCTGAAGCTGTAAAAGCAGCTGGGCCAAACCTAGATTCCAGCAGGTGTTGCAGTTGCAAGTATTGCTATTGGGCCATAGCAGGTAAATTATATTTAACACACAAGTCTGAAAAGGGCAAAAACTCATCGTCTGAGCCTATTAATTGATCCAGAGTAAAAATCATCTTATCCATCCATGTCCTCCACAAAAATGCTTTCCTTCCATTTCTTAAATCTGGGTTTCCCCCTATAGTCAAATTTGCAAGAGATAATGGATCAAACTGATGTGATATTATACTAGACTTATACTATCACATTGGAAGGACAAATCCACACCTCCCATAATGCAATGGATCGAGGACTTAAAAACATTATCAACTTTTGAATGGGTGTTATATAGACGCAACTTGCAAGTGGATAAATACACAGATTTTTGATCTGCTTTTCTTGAAACCTTTGTATAACTGTCTCCTTTTTTTTTTTAATGAGCGGGAAACATGATAGAAATTGATGATAATCCTATATATTTAATGTATGTGCCCCCCCATTTTCACAATGTATTTTCTGTTATATTTTGCCAATATTCACTATTTATTTATTTATTTATTTATTACATTTCTATACCGCCCAATAGCTGAAGCTCTCTGGGCGGTTCACAAAAATTAAAATCATAGTAATATATATATATATAGTCATCCTATAGGCTAGTGGAATTGCTGGTGTGTGTGCTTAAGTGCTTGGCTTCTTGTGTGATAGATTTAGCGCCCATTGAATGCAGTGAGATTTTCAAGGTTGAGCCCAGCAAACATTGAACACCAATACCACCATTTTGATGAACTGCACTGAAGCAGAGGACAAACTATTGCATATTTGCTTTTTGTCCCACCCCGGAAACCAGCAGAGTGTTTACACCTCTGCTATATAGCAGTATTGAAGTGCACTGATAACTGTTGGGGCACAATCCACATTCCTTACACCACGTGTTATTTCCTGCTTTTTTGTTCCACATTCGCAATGATTTGATACAAGATGCAGAGCGGGCCCCAGCTTACCGAGCAAAACAAGGTCTCCCTGCTCTTTGAGAAGAATGATGTCATTTCTTTTAAAACTAAGTTGCCGTGTTTCTTTATCTTGGAATAAATTCAGATAAAACTGCTCCGTCAGAGAGGGTGCAGTAAGTGTACTGGGAGAAGTCGAGTGGGAGGTGAGCATGTGAGAACAATCCCAAGGCCTGACAAAATGCAGACCTAACGGTCCACTCAGGCACTTGTTACAAGCACATAAACACTTGCTGTATCAAGATATGAAGGTAAGGGGGCTGCGGAAAACAGGCTGAATCAGAGGTCTGACATGACTGTTATTTATCAACTCCTAATTAACTGTTAATTTGCCGGTCTTTGGGTTCAAGCACAGTGCTGATTTATTACTGGCTGCAATGACAAAGCCGAGGGATACTACATGGAGCACTTTAGCCAGGCACTCTTCATTAGGGCGGAGGGGGGGACATTATTTGAAGACAATTGGATTGCTTGTTCAAGGAGAGAGATAACAGGCTTTATGTAAACCAAGAAGACACATCACTCCATGTTTGACTATGAATGGAGGAGGACTCGTGACCAAACTTCCTGCTGTCGTGGCAGTATTCACCTTAGTTTCCTACAAATTAGAACTGTAGTGAATGTTCCAGTATTTGCAAATTTTGTAAATTCAAAGTTGGGGCATCTTAGAAGAGTATTTTCCATTCCAAAATGCATATCCACGCCATTAAGTGTACAAAAGTATCTTCTTATATAAGAATACAGTACTGCGAGGCTAATTACTCGAGTTCTACTTGACAGATTTTGCTCATTTTTGTTTTAAACTGAAGCTTAAGCAGTGTAGACTTCAAAAAAAAGTTCAAAGTTCAACCTTTGGGTAGCTAGGGAAGGGAGAAGAGAGGAATGAGGCAAAGGGGATGATAATGAACACTCGGGCTAATGCATATGCCCTCCACTGTGCATGTAATGTAACATGTGACACTGTGTGCATATGCACATCTAATATGCTTACTCCTGAGCTCTTAGAGTGCTGGACCAATGAAAGGACAGGCACAGAAAGTTGGGAAAGTCAGTTGGTGAGCAGGAAGAGAAGCTGAGGAAAAAGAACAGAAAGGAGAAGAAAGAGAAAAACAAGAGACAAAAACAGATACACAATCGCAAGGGAAACAGGCAAACATATTTTCATCCAATCATTCTCAACTACTAGCCCCCGCAGTGACATGGGATTTGCATTAGTCTATATAAGAATACAGTAGTGTAAGGCTTATTGTTTGAGATCTACCAGACTGATTTTGCTCATTTTTGTTTTAAACTGAAGCTTGAGTGGTGTATATGTGCAGAAAATTTTGAAAGTTTAAAGAAGTTCAGAGCTCAAGCTCTAATAGCAATTAATTTCCTCTGTACCAAACAGGCAGGGCAGCCCCTTCCCCAGTGGGGTGACGGACAGCCCTGGTTGCCCAATCAGTGTGGTGCAAAGGTGGGCTCCAGGCGCAGCCACTTGGTTAGGCTATCACTGCCTGCAGGGTGCAGGAAGGGGAAAGAGGCAGCCAATTGGGGCACATGAGGGAGGAGGCGGCACTGTGGCATGCAAATTTAGAGGAATAATGCAAATGTGTCTCTATGCATGAGCCACATTTGCATTATTCATAAGTCCCTCTGGTGATGGAACTGAGGGGCAAAAAAGCAGGAAAGGAGCAGGATTATAAGCACCCATGGCGACATGGGCTTTGCACACTAGTATCTGAAGAGCTGCAAACAATTAAAATGCTGACAAAGATAATACCTAAAGCTACATTTATTTCAGACACTGATTATTGTACTTTGTGACACCACAAATCTTGTGCGTTCGAGGCTTGGTTTGATTTTCTGCTGTGAATTCCACTTTGCTCCGCTTCAAGTTCTCCTAGAGTACCTTCATTTATCCAAATTTAGCAGGGGGAGAGCTAAGCCAAAATGGCAGGGCGGGATTCACTGAACACTTTTGCCCCCGTGAAATATGCCTCCTCTGAAATATTGGGAAAGGGCACAAAACTGTTCATAAGTGGGCAGGTGCCAAGGAGAGGGGAAAGTGTCCAAGTTGCTAGACAGCTGGGTTGATAGACTCTCTCATACGGAACTGGTTGAACTTAGGGCAGAATGTAGGTCAAAATGTGTGTTCAGACTCCATGCAGTTGGAGCCTGACTGAACCAAACTGAATCACTGATGTGCAGTAAAGCTGCTAGCAAGGTTGCCTGGGTGTTGGGGGTGTAGCATTACTTCTCTTCCCAGCCCAGTCCTAGGAAGCAGCAACAGACTGCGGGAACAATGGCTGCAGATAGACACAAAAGTTCACAAATGAGTAGAGTGCACATTGCTTTTCATGAATGTTTTTGTGGCCCCGTTAAATGGAAACGTTCACTGCAAAACCTAAACCTCATGAAAATTCAGTGCAGTTTTAACAGGGGAAGAATGGATGTAAGTAAGTTGTGTATCTTCTTTCCATGTTCATTTAGTGCAACAGGGCCAGCCCAAGACATTTTGGTTCCTGAGGCAAAACATAAGATGGCACCCTGCGCACACACAGAGACGTACACACTTCACATACAAAAGTCGACTGGGATCAGATCTACGCCAAGCAGGATATGACACTTTATGTAGTCTTTATAGCCTTCTTAAATTCAGAAAGACTGTTGAGTTGGCGGATCTCTCCCAGTAGGCCAGTCTGGGAGTGGGAGAAGAGAAGGTCCTCTGGGTAACGGTTGTCAGCCTAGTTTTTGCTGACTGAAGAAAATTCTTTCCAGAGGAACTGAGTGTGCAGGGTGGATTGTATAGGAGAAGGTGATCCCGCAGGTAACCTGTACCCAAACCTTGTAGGGCTTTGAAGGTAATGACCAACACTTTATACTTTGCCCGGAAACTAATTGGCAGCCAGTAGAGTGATCGTAATGTTGGTGTAATATGGTCACCCCTAGATATACCCCGATGGTATTAGGCAACTACCGCCCAGTTGCTAACACTCCTTTTTTTAGGGAAGGTACTTGAGAGAGTTGTGGCAGAGCAACTGCAGGCACTCTTGGAGGATACTGATTATCTAGATCCATTCCAGTCTGGGTCCTGATCTGGTTACGGGACTGAATCAGCCTTGGTCGCCCTGATGGATGACCTTTATCGAGAGAGGGACAGGGGGAATGCAACCCTGTTAATCCTGCTCGTTCTCTCGGCGGCTTTTGATACCATTGACCATGGTATCCTCCTGGATCGACTCTGTGGGATGGGCATCGGAGGCACTGTTTTACAGTGGTTCCGTTTCTACCTACGGGGTCGTTTTCAGAGAGTAGCATTGGGTGATCAGTCCTCGGGCTCCTTGCAATTGAGCTATGGAGTGCCACAGGGCACCATCTTGTCCCCAATGTTATTTAACATCTATATGAAGCCGTTGGGAGCGGTCATTAGGGGATTTGGAGCTAATGCCATCAATACGCTGATGACACGCAGCTCTATCTCCCTGTGACAACTGAATCAGGTGAGGCTGTGCAAGTCCTGGACCAGTGCCTAGACTCAGTAATGGGCTGGATGAGGGCCAATAAACTGAGACTGAATCCTGGCAAGACGGAAGCCCTGTGGGTGAGTGGTTCCCGAGTCCGGGAGACAGGCTCATTGCCTGTTCTGGATGGGGTTGCACTGCCTCTGAAAGAACAGGTTCGTACTCTGAGGGTACTCTTAGACCCATTTCTGTCGTTGGAGGCTCAAGTAGCCGCCACGGCTCGGAGTGCCTTTTACCATCTTCAGTTGGTTCGCCAACTACGGCCTCTCCTGGACAGGGATAGCTTGACCACGGTGGTACAGGCATTGGTAACCTCAAGATTGGATTACTGCAATGCGCTCTATGTGGGGCTGCCCTTGAAGCTGCTCCGGAAGCTGGAGCTAGTGCAGAGCTGCCCCTTTCCAGCGTATAACTCCTCTGCTGAGGGAACTGCACTGGCTGTCTATTCGCTACCGGGCCAGGTTTAAGTTTCTTGTACTTGTGTACAAAGCCCTAAACAACTTGGGACCAGGGTACCTGAGAGAGCGCCTTCTCTCTTACCAACCTGAGGTCATCCGAGGGCCTGCTCCTGGTGGTTCCACCTAGAGCCATCCTCCGATTGGAATCCACCAGGGGAAGAGCCTTCAGCATGGTGGCGCCCCTCCTGTGGAATTCCCTGCCTCTGGAGGTCAGGCAGGCGCCAATCTTGTACTCCTTTCGGCGCCTCCTGAAAACATCTTTATTCCAAGAAGCCTTTCTTTAACATGCAGCCTTGGATTTCTGTGTTGTTTTTTGCTTCTTTTTAAATTTTGTTTTAACTGTTTTATTCTGTTTTTATTTTCATTTTACCTTGTACACCGCTCCGAAATTTTTCAATGGGGAGCGGTATATAAATATTCTAAATAAATAAATAAATAAAATATACTGGTGACCAAGCTGGCTGACATATTTTGAACTAGTTGAAGTTTCCAGACTAGGTACAAAGGTAGCCCTATGTACAGTGCATTGCAGAAGTCGAGCCTCAAAGTTACCAGTGCGTGCGCTACTGTCTTCAGGTCTTCCAGGTCTAGGAAGGGGCACACTCTCTGCTGAATGTAGGGCCAGCCCAAGGTGAAGCTGAGCATGTCTGATGCATGTCCCATGTGGAAGAGGGACCGCCAGTTCTGGAGACACATTTGGATGTTTTTAGGATGTTTTTAACAATGTATATTATGTTTTAATTGAGTATAATGTATTTTATCATTTATTGTTGTTCCCTGCATCGATCTGAATGGAGAGGCGGGTAAGAATTATTATTATTATTATTATTATTATTATTATTATTATTATTATTATTCTGAGGAGCCCAGTAGCCTTTAGACAGGGGTGTTGCACCTTTTTCAGACAAAGGGCTGAATTCAATTTTAGAAAAGCTCTTGGAGGCCACATTCCAGCAGTGGGTCGAGCCAAAGACAAAAAGGGGAGGGGTTGAAGGCAAAAGGGGCGGGGTCAAAAATGACAGCATAATTAAGCTTAAAGCTCTTGCTGCCAGGAGAGATACTTCAACCTTTCAGAATGAGGAGAAAAGTTCACAAAAGCTGGAGAAACCCCCCCCCAAATGAACAGGAATTGGGGCCAAGATGTGGGGTCAGGGCAAGGGGTGAGCCCCTCTGGGGAACCTCAAAAGGCTGGATTTGGGCCCTCAAGCAGGGCAGATTTTGCTCATGGGCCTGAAGTTCAACACTCGACTTTTTCTAAGCCAGGCCTTTGTGTAGTTAATTATAGCACTACTCAAATTATAAAATACTCATGCTTACGATTGGCATTCTTTCATCTAAAATTATTTTGCCTTCCGTTCTGCTGCCCTTCTTAAATGAGAGGCTTGTGTGTGTGTTTTTAAAGGCTCCCCAGAATTTCAAACTGATTACTTGTTCTTCAGCACAAAACAGAGAAAGATGCAGGATAGGATCGTCCTTTCGATATAAAATGTCTTTCAGTAGCATATTTAGCCTATAGTTAATTAAGAGTATAAAGACTTCTCTACGGCTGTATAAGGTACTATATGTGTGTGGGGAGCAACTTGTGGTTACATTTAAAACATGCAATTTTGGCTCCCTCTTTAAGAAAAGGAAACAATAATGGGGACCTTAATTGCAAAAATTACCACTGTTGCTTTGAGTTTGACATGAGCTTAATGATAAGGCGGATGGAAACGTTAAGGCTAATGCCGTTTGGCAGACAATTGGGGCTGATAATCACCCCCTATAAAGCTATTGATAGTCATCTATGAACATATTCTGCTAATTCCAAGCAGAAGTGGTTTGTTGTGCAGAGTTGAGATGTAGCCTGCAGCAGCAAAACAGTAAAGGATACAGCATTCACATAGCCTTTGTCAAGGACCCTAACAGACCCCAGAGAGGGTGGATTCTAATAGATACAAAATGTTAGTTCAATCACAATTATTCTTTCTGCAGGAAGTGAATATTTTTGCAACTCATTTAGCTGTGTTTTCTTTGCCTTTCTATGACAGCGAAGTACTTGCTATGAAGGCTTGTGCACACACGACTTCGGTTAGGAGGCCCAGCTGAGGACAAATTGGGTCTGAGAATCAAATTCCTGACATTGGTGAAACAAACTACAACTAACAACAACACACTGTAGCCATAAATTAATGCATTCCCACCAATTTCTTTGACACCTCCCTGCCCCCAGCATGTTTCTTGTTCCTGGCATTTTAATGTAACTGTGCCACATATTAGTTTCCATACATCTGTCACGTGCATGCATAATACTTTAAAATGAAGTAGGATGTGTTTGTTTATTATAAAATGTGTACCCCTTCAAAAAGATTTCCCCCATACAAATATCAATAAATACGATCTATTGAAATATTGAATAAAAATTATGCTGAAAATCATGGATTTGTCCACAGGGGTCTAAAGTTGGAATAGAGATTGGAGGAAAGCCAACAGCTGCATGAAAACGTTAGGTGCTGAGTACTTTCACCAATCTGTATGCATCACAAATTGGCATGTAGTTGGTCATTTGCATTCATGACCAAAAACCTGTTTTCTATTCTTAATATCTTGAGGAGGTTAGTATCCGATCCAGCCATTCTGTACCTGAATGGGGAAAATATGCAATGAGAAGAAGCACTCCAGCATCCTCTCCTTTGTCGCATCCCTTGCCCGCTCCTCGTGACGAGAAGAAGTTCCTCTAACCACGGCAGTTCTCCAGGCAAGCCAAAATCATGCGGAAAGCTCTCTCTCATTGCCCTGTTCAGGTACAGAATGTCTCAAGAGGGGCTATCTATCCATCTGTCTATCATTTATCAATCTCTATCTATAGTAAACTTGTCAAGATATTAAGATATAGATAGAGGAGATATATAAATAAATATATAGATAGTGGGTGGTCTGAACATCTGATCTATTTTATTAATGGTCACACATTTCCCAAGGAATCTTCCATATATTATTACTCCACACGCAACTATCCTTCTTGAAAAGGCATGAAAAGTCAATAGCTGTCACAGGTTTAATGCTTTTACTCATACGTAGGATGAAGTTTGCAGATTTTTCTTAAATTCAGTTCATCATGAACCTTGAGAAACTCTATTTTTTAAAGTTTGCATAAAGATCTATATACATTTTTGTGCTCATTTCTACTAATATTTGCATTTTTGTATGCAAATTTGCCTAATACACATATTTGCAAGACATTTTCTAAATACATTTTGATGTTATTTTCACTAATATATGCATATATATAATTTTACAACCCCACTGCAAAATTTGGAGGAGTGCAAATTCCAAAGGATTACAAAGTTTTGATTTCTGTATTGGTTCGAAAGTGCAAAATGAGGTACGTTTGCATTAAAATGCAAGCTGAACACATTTCTTCCCATCCCTACTTATACCATGGAGAATTTAAACTGAATAGAAAACAGCACTTTCCACTTAATTTGTAATCTGCAACCTCCTAAGTGCTACATAACATGAATTATCGTTCCAAAGGGGAAAACAATACTTTCACACAAGTGAACTGTTACTTCCTTTCTAGTATAAATTAGACAAAGGGGAGCAGCAGCAGCAATGTGCAATTTCACTAGCTCAGAATTTATTTCTTCTATAAGAGAAAGCAAATTGGAGAGCAGAAACAGTAAGTAGCTCTAACTTCACACATGCATTAAATTAGTGTCAGTTAGTATGAACCTGCAGCCACACTGCCCTTTATCTTTAGTCATCCTATAGGGATTGGCAAACCCTGCTAAACCTACTCCAGATACAATGGATTAATGGATATCTAGAAAAATAATCCGGATTCCTTGTTTAGTTTGGATTTCGCAAGCAAAAAAGATACATCCCTGCCCCAAAATTAAAGTTTTGATTGTGAAGGTAATAGAGTAAGGAGAAGGAATGGAGAGGATAAGGTCACAAGGAACTGATGGGCACAAATTCACTTGTACCTGGATTTAGGCTTGGATTTGGTTGGTGCAAAAGAAGATGATAGACAAAGTGCAGCATAAACTGTGTTTAAGGCCATTGAAATCAATGGGTTTAAGCACACTTATTTTTGTGTTAGATTGTGAATAACAGGGTTAAGTCTAAGGCCGTTTCTACACCTGCCTTTTTTCCAGGGATCATCCCAGGATCATCCCTGTGCATCCAAATGACACACAGGGGATCCCCAGAGCAGGCAGGGACGATCCCTCCATTTTTCTGGGATAATCCTTAGGTGTAGAAAGGGCCTAAGTCTTCCCATAACTGTGGCTTTTGAAGAGGGATTTGCAGGAAGGGAGCAGGCAGTGGCAACAAATAGGTATTTTAGGAAGATAATCTATGCATGAGGTGCAGATAAGGGACATTGGGCAAATCATTGAAAGGAGCAGGTGAACTTCAACTGGCTGAAAATAGTACAGTGGGAAGGATTTCACACTGTCAAGGCAATGCTGGTGTTAAGTGTTATTCTTGAGACTTCATTTGTTTGCTGCGATGAGATTTGCCCATAAAGAACTACTTCAATTACACTCAAGAAGAATAAATGAAATAATATGCCAAATTTCCATTCCTGTGTTTCTCCTCTATACATCTTTGTTAGTATTGATATATTGAAAAGCACTGAAATACAAAATACAAAAATGTCTCTGTTTTCCTGGGTGCACATACACAAAAATGAAGATACTGCAAAAATGTAGTTATGCTAAAATACCACTTATAGGTGTGCTTGGCAGAAGTGTGGATTTCACAATGAGGGTGGTAATAAAACAAGAATGTAAGATGTACTGGGGTAATGCAAGAGCATACACACAAAACAATAAAAAATCCTCCATTGATTACATTCTTTGCTTTTTTTATTATACACAAAGGGGGGTCCCCATAATGTTTTAAAGTACTTCGGTACACCGTAGCCAGATATGATTCATTTGGTTATTGCATTAACATTTGAGTGCCATTTTATCTAAGGGTTCATGGAATGTTTTAGAAACCCTGGCTTAATGGAAGCCAATCAATCATCACATTTTTCAAAGCACAAATTATTTTAAGTTTTTGTACTAAATGGGGATAATCACTGCAGAGAGATATGCATATCCTATTGTTTTGACTGATGTCATTCTTTTTTCTTTCTTTTTTTCTTGAGGCTGACCTGGCTGATGGTTTAAGTGCTGAAGTTAAGCAGGCAAATTGATGTGTTTTTTCTGGGGTGTTTCCACTACAGCTGCCTTTTTAGCTCTGAAAATGCCAAATGTCTGATAGCAATATGCAGCTGCTCTTGCTCACGGTGCTGAAATGAACTGGAGTGGGCAATGGCAGCACATGCTTGCTCCTTTTCATCATCTCTCTTCAAAGTAGAGACCCACAACAGCTTTCAGAAATGTGGGTGGCAGGAGCACTTCCAAATGCTGGGGAACTCATTGTGGATCTCTGGGGAGGAGCTTCAGAAATGGCCCATTCTCTACCACATTTGTTCCCTTTCTATTTCACTTACAAGTGCAAAAGCATTTTCGTTAAAGGGAATCTGGTTTTTTAAACTTACATCAGCTCAGATTGAAAGGACAGAGAGTGTCATCAGATGAGTGTTTTATAGCATAGTCGTTACTGGGCATCCACCTTCCGTGTGCCTCCCACGACTTCTGCTCGTTTCTCATTAAAAAAGCAACACACCCCAGAAAATCCATTTTCCCCCTCCTGCAATGAAATGTGCTGCCATTTCCTGCTGTGTGCAGGAAAAGCAGCACAATAAAAATGGCCACTGAATGGGCCATGTGGTCTTTGTTTACTTCCTCTTTCTTCAGCATGTGAAGAAAGAGGAAGCTGCTTGTCCCTATTGTGTGACAGTAGCATGAGGCAAAGCGATGGGAGGGAAACACGATTTCCCCATTGAAGAGGACCACATACTCTGATGAGCTCCACACAAAAGCCCATCCCTTAGTTCTACTTCTTCCCCAACTCCTATTATAACTCACCATGAACATAGGATTGATTAAGCACCACCATCACTCACCCACACATATTAGGTCTCCCCAAATTCAAATTTATAGGCGTTTTTGAAAATGGCTCTAGGGTGGGGTTTTTTAGTACCCTTGGGCAGGACACCCTCAATGGACCCCTTTCTCAGTAAGTCTACCTTCTTATTACTATTGTCACCAGCTGTTCTTGCTCCTCATTTGCTTTGTCATCATTGTGCCACTTACTTGCTTGACAGGAGGAAAGCCAGTGAGCAAGCAGGCAGTGGCATCTACCGCCAGGCAGGTGAACAAGCAGGTTGCAATGGTGAAGAGGAAGAGCAAGTCCAAGGAACTCCTGTCCGTTGGGCCCTACTGGGCTGTGGGTCCCCAGCAAGTGCCCGACCATATGTACCCTTGATGCCAGCCCTGAGATTTTTATTCTTTAGGTGTAGAGGACCACGCCTTCCCTTTTAGCACAGAGTGGGAATGGATTACTCAGTTACCTGCCAGTCATCCCATTCTTTTATTACCTATTGCTTTCCAATAAAATATCAGATGGTATTTACAAGTTCTGACTTTCCACTCATCCTCACCTCATACTCTCAACAATGTTTTAAACATGAGCATCATTTATTGATTTATTCTTCTCCCCAGGTTATTAATCCGTTGATTGATTAAGTTTCCAAACTTTCCATCCACTCATTTCCTCTCAAAAACATCCACTTATATCAAGGGCAGGATCTACACTACACTACGGCAGGGTCTTGCTATTTACTGTGTAATCTGTACAGCACCATGTACATTGATGGTGCTATATAAATAAATAATAATAATAATAATAATGCTTTAAAATAGTTTATAACAGTAGTGACAACCGTTGTGGCCCAGGACACACTCCATATAAAGTTTTCAAAATGTTTTCAAAGTGTTATATCTTGGTGTAGATCTGGCCAAGGTTTAAAACTGAATCTGGTTGTCTATTTTGTTCCCCACTGGCACTTTCATGCACCCAGAGTATTGGGCCACCAGTTGCCTAGCTACTGTAGGGACCCCATCACAAACTAGATCTCTTTGAATGTTATCAAAGATAATGTAGCCATGTTTGTCAACGTGTGGTCTAAAATCCTGTGTATCATGTGGATACTACCTTTCAGCAAGTTGGGATTTGGTGCAACCTATGTAATGTGTGAAGCTGTCTTGTGTGAGTCCGATTTGGGGGAGAATTGAAGGATGAAAATTTGCTTGCATTTCAAATTGACTAGCAGTTGAAAAGTCGTAATAAAAGAAGAGGTTTAGTAAGCACAAGCAGCTTTGGAAATTTCCAACATTTGTAGGAGAAATTGCTAGAATCCCCCCCCACCCCACCCCCAGGACATTAAGAGTGCATGTCAACTCAGAAATAAGTCCCATTCATTGAGGCTTACTGTCAGGTAACTACATTTAGGATTGTTGTCTAAAATATAGAAGTTTAATCCAGACAAGACAGAAGTTCTTTGGGTCAGTCAAAAGGCAGATCAGGGAATAGGGATTTAACCAGTGCTGGATAGGGTTACACTCCCCCTGAAGACTCAGGGTTGCATTTTGGGTGTACTTTTGGACTTAGCCTGAACCTGGTTGCCTGGGTTTTGGAAGTGGCCAGGAGTATGTTTGCACAGCTGAGGCTAGTATGCCAGCTGTGCCCATTCCTATAGATGTCTAGCCACAATCATACATGCCTTAGTTACATCCTATTTGGGCTACTGTAACACACTCTATGAACGGCTGCCTTCAATACCTGTTCAGAAACTTCAACTGGTCCAGAATGCTCTGTCCAGACTTGTCGATGGGGATGGTTACAAGTAGGGATGTGCACAGACCCCCCGCTCCGCTTCACTTCCAGATCTGTGATTTGTGGATCGGGCCGCTTCGCTCCGCCCCCACTCCACCCATGCCCACTCCGCTCCGCTGCGGAGCTCCGGATCCGGATCGGAGTTCCGTTTCCCCCCCCCCATAGGCTTGCATTAAGCTTAAAAAGTATACAACTTTTTTTCTGTGAAAGTTAGAAACCTCATGTTTGGCACCATGACACCTCATGGAGGTATACGCACGCACGCCAAGACTCAAGGCAATCCCATCATCCCCTGAATTTTGGGGAATTTATGAAAATTGGGCACCCCATTCACACCCCTTCCGATAGCTCCGTCAATTTGCACGTTAAAACCTCAAACTCGCCACCATGATAGCTTATCCAGGGACACACACGCACACCCAGACTCAAGGCAGTCCCATCATCCCCTGATTTTTGGGGAATTTATGAAAATCGGGCACCCCATTCACACCCCTTTCGATAGCTCCGTCAATTTGCATGTTAAAACCTCAAACTTGCCACCATGATAGCTTATCCAGGGATACACACGCACGTCCAGACTCAAGGCAGTCCCATCATCCCCTGTTTTTTGGCGCGGCTTAAACCTGCAGACATCTCAATGGGGCCATTTCAAAGGAAATCCCAACATGCCATGAATTGGGGAGTAGAGATAAACCTATATGAATCTTCTTCCACACTTGAAAAATGGATTTAGAACTTCCAAAACTCCAAGTGAGCGCAGGAAGGACTTCTCCCCTGAGTCAAAGCCAGACACACACAACATCCCTGTGAGGCGGGCAGAGGAGGAGAGAGGGAAGGCAAGCAGGCAGCAGACATTTCTGGGGGCATAAGGAAGTGAGCCAAGGATAAGCCAGTAATACATATAAAATGGAATAAATAAATAAATAAATAAATAAATAAATAAATAAATAAACAAACAAAGGAGGGGTGGAATTAAAAGCAGCAGTGTTGCTGAATAAACAACAAGAAGAACTTTTTTTAAAAGGCTATATCTGTCTTTTACCAGCAATAGGGGGACGTGCCCAGGGGAGGAGGAAGCAGCTGCCAGTTCAGCTCATGAAAGCCATTGCTTCACCACGAGAGCTGAGGAGTAGAACTCTCACTTCAACTCATGATAGGCATTGCTCCACCGGGTTACTCTCTTTGGAGGGTTCTAATGGCCCTCCAAGTACAGGAGAGAGTGGGGGCACGTCCACATGGGATGCCCTAGGGGAGCTCATCCCCTTGCACCACATCTTTTCAGTTGTTCCCCAAAGTTAGGGTGGGTAGCAGTGCTGTGTTTCTATCTCTTATTATTGGCTTAGTATATGATTTCAGGTTGTGTTTGTTCATTTGGTGCGGCTACTGTTTTAAAAAACACTGGGAAAAGTCCGTTCAGACTAAGAAAGAGAAGTTCCCAGAATCCCAAGTTACCCATTTTGCCTATCCCCTCCTCCAACTTTGGGATCATGTGATCATGACCGGGAGTTGACTCTGCCCCTCAGCCCTTCGGAAAAGGTATTTTCCCGCCGTTTTTTTAAAAAATTCTAGCACACGAACCGCACCACGCTGAGAGCTGAGAGTAGTCTCAAAATGACCCCCATCCACGACTCTCCAAGCACAAGAATTTTCAGAAAGATAGCTTCAAAAACAACACAGTTATCCCCCTTTCTTTTCTGCAATGCAATCCTATGGGCGAAATGTTTCAAGATGGCAATTGGATCGGACTGTGGAAACCGGAGCGCTCCGAAAATGGGCGCTTCTCTTCACCTTGCTTCTAGGGGTCCGCGGTCCGCTTCTACTCTGCCTCTGGGCAAGGCAGAGCAGGCCAATTCGCTCCTGCTTCTGCACTTCTAATCGGAGCGGAGCACATGCCTAGTTACAAGAGGATGTGACTCCCTTGTCACAACACTTTCACTGCCTATCGGTATGATTCTGGGCAGAATTCAAAGTGCTGGTTATGACCTATAAAGCCCTTTATGGCTTGGGACCAGGCTACCTGAAAGACTATGGGGCTGTCCAGTTCTTAAGATTTTCTGGAGAGGCCCTTCTTTCAAGACATCTGCTGTCAGAGTTGTATTAGGTGGCAACCGGAGAAAGGGCTTTTTTGGTGGCCACTTCCAGGTTGGGAAACTCCCTCCCAAGGGAAGCTA
Source organism: Elgaria multicarinata webbii (assembly GCF_023053635.1). NCBI lineage: Eukaryota > Metazoa > Chordata > Lepidosauria > Squamata > Anguidae > Elgaria > Elgaria multicarinata. Next base: position 111,360,521 of record NC_086173.1, on the reverse strand, counting down.
GGTTTGCTCTGTCCCTCCTGTCCTCAGGCAAAGACCATTTTATTTAAGAAGACCTTTTAACCTCTAAGTGAGGCTTGTGGGTTGGGTGCTGTTTTTAATATATATATTTTTCTATAATAGTTACATTTGTATTGCAATTTGATGTATTGTTTTAATCAGTTTTAATTGGTTCTATTGGGTGCCATTTTTGGTAGAAATTTGGGGATAGAAAAACACACAAAGAACAATAAAATGAGCAGTAAAACAACAACATTTTAGTAATAAATAAATAAAATAAATAAATGTTCTGCTGCCTCACCTTGATTTGGAGAGACCCAGAGAAGCAAACAGCATGTCTGCATAAACAAAACAAAACAAATAACAGCAACACCTTTCCCTCCAAGCTCTTCATATAAGGAAAATGCCAGGGGAGGGGAGTCATTTTGTGAGTGACAGCTCCAGCTTCCAAAGAGGGAATAGCTTTACCAAGGCTCTCCTTTTTATTCCCAACCACCGTGCTTTTGGAAGGAATGTAGAAGGAACTTATTAGAGGTGTCTCCTCTGTTTGCATGGCATTTTGTGACTGTGGCTAGATCTACACTGCTGTTTTATGGTGGTATTGAAGTACACTGATAACTGTTGGGGCACAATTCACATTCCATGGATGGTTTTAAAAGGGGATTGGATGAATTCCTGGAGGAGAAGGCTATCAATGGCTTCTATTCCTGATGGTTGTGTGCTGTCTCCAGTATCCAAGGCAGTAAGCCTGTGTGCACCAGTTGCTGGGGAACATGGGTGGGAGGGTGCTGTTGCACCATGTCCTGCCTTGTTGGTCCCTGGCCGATGGCTGGTTGGCCAGCATGGCACTTCTTATGTTCTTATGTTCGTATACCGCTTTCAAGGTCTTATATCCTGCTTTTTATTCTGCATTCGTAATGATGTGACACAAGTGGGTAGATCTGGCCTGCATACAGAGGATTCCAGGAATGGCTGGTGAGGGACCTGTATCCAGCGCTGTCTTTTCAGTGGGTACCTGCTGCTGATTCCAACTTCCCAAACAGCTATGTGGAGTTCTACCGAGTTGCCACATCTGGAGTCAAACTCCCTCAGCACTTTCTCTCTAGCCACTGCTACAGGGAAGGCAGGGCACCATTTTCCTACTAAAGGAGCCATCCGAGGTGCTGAACCCATTTTGAGGGCTAGGGTTCAGCACTTTGAAAAGCCCCTTTAGAGTTCTGACTGGAACCCAGAGCAGATTCATTGCTGCACTGAAATAGGAACCGTCAGGCTCCACTGGTTGCTTTCCTGCAGTTTATAACACACATGATCTCCAGGCTATCAGGGAGCACAGCTAAGGTGAGAGATGACTCTGCTGCCTCCTCTTCCACTGCTTAACATAAAGCCTGATGATGAGCTCAGCTTCTCACTGAAACGAAGAGTTTAAAGGATGACCCCTTTCTGCCTTGGAGGCTTTACAGGCAGAGAGGGTTTTAGAGGCACTCCAACAGTCACACAAAAAAGAGCACCCACAGAAGGGGTGGGGTGAGGTAGAGGAAATTCCTTTTAAAACACCTCAAATTTTAATGGCTCTTTGCACTATTAAATGTGCACAAGTTCTATAGCATGCACTTTCATATATTTTCTCAGTAAACTGTCATCCATCAAGGATGAAGCATTTAAAGTTTCTGTGACTGTGGTGTTGTCAATTCTGCATGAAACAGAAGCCTAAAACTGTTTTCATTCACCTAACCTAAAAAATGTACAGGCTAACTTCTTAGGGGCACTTCAACAACATGTGCAGACAAATTGCTCGCAAACCCCCAGGATGGAGGCACTTTTCCAATAAATCCTCTCCCCACCCTTTCCAAAATTCAGTGGGTAACAGAATCCCTTTTGAAACCTCACAAACTGTAAAGGCTCCCCAAATCCCTGCACCCATCCTTCTGAAATTTGTTTCCTAGGGGCATCTCTTTTATGCACTTTTCCAATAACCCCCACCTCAAAAAACCCCCAAAATCCTCAGGGGGTAAATGAATCCCTTTTGAAAACTCACAAACTATAAAGGCTCCCCAAATCCCTGCACCAATCCATCAGAAATTTGTCAGAAAGGCCACCCATGCCTGTAAATTTTATCTGCCAAGAAATTTAAATTTAATAGTTACTTGCACATGCACAAATATAAAAAATGAATTTATTTCCTAATCACAGTCAATGGGGCGTCACAAAGCTTCAGATTTCCTGTAGCAAGATTCATATTTGAACCCAAGTCAAATCAGGCAGCCTTCAAAGCAGATGGAGACAAATCAGTGTCCAAATTGAATCTTCTGGTCAGTGACAACTGCTAATTTCTTTACATTCAACTAAGGATCCATTTTACTTTAAAGCCATTGAACAAATTAAAGTACATACAATTCTTGTTGGGAGGGGGAGCTTTGGAAAACATATATATAAAAATTCCAGTTGAATAAAGTAAACATGCAGTTTCTATATAATGGGGGAAGGTTCTGAATTTCTAAAAACCCAGTATCCCAGTTGGCCAGCACAAAATCCAAACATCTGGAAGAAATAAAATGCAATCAAAAACTCATTCCACATCTTTATTCAAACACTATCCAACTTACTTCTTTGGACAACTTGATCAAAGTATCTTACAATCCTTATTGTATTTATATTCATAACATCCCTTTGAGGTGATGTGTTGCAATGTTTCTGCCGGCCACAGATGGTAGTCGAGGAGAGAAACTTTAATATCGAGGAAATTTCTTCTCTGATTTGATGAACATTGGCTTGAATCTTATTTAAGTAAACCTGGGAAAAGGTGTGTTTCACCACCCATATCTGAATGCCACCAATAGGCTAAAAGTATTTTCCACTAAAAAGGCTGTTTTCAGAGGGGGTGGGAAAGACGATGGAGAGGCCTCAAGATAGCTCGTATCCTGGCCTCTTCAGTCTCCCCACTCCCTACCATCTTTCTCCCCTCATCAAGGACATTTCCCACCTTTGGAAGCCACACTAGCTTCAAAGATGTTCTTCTGAGTTTGGAGCACTATCCATGACCTCAGACGGGGGAACCCCCACTATCCTAATGGCCCTGTCAGACAATTTGTTGCCCTTTCATGACACCCTAAATATGCTCCCTGAGGTGACCGCCTCACTCTGCCTAATGGTTGGACCAACCTTGGTAGAACTGACTTGGCAGCAAGCAATGGCTTGTTAAAATGTGCTGCTTACATGCCAACTCTGCATATGAATGGGATGATGATTCATGTGATAAACAGGTTAATAAACAGAACTCCTATATGGGAATGTGCTTTTCCTGCGGCTGCCATCATGGCCTACCATGCGGGTAGAGCCCAATTGCATGGGTTTTGACCATAGAAAAGCTGAAAAAAAGAGGCCAATTGGGTGGGGAAAGCTCATGCAATCATATTGTTTGTTTATTTAAATACACCCCTATGTTACCTCAGCTGTGTGGGCCTCTCATATAAAAGAAGCTGGGGTAACATTTCAAATACCCCCTCGAGGCATTTTTTGTGCCTAAGGAGAAGGGCAAGATAGTGCCCATTCCCCATACAAAGGCCATTAGGACTGTCAGTTAAGAGGATAGTATCCTTCACCACACCTAAGGCAGCAGGCTAGTTTAGGGGCACCAGAACGGGCCATGTGGGATATGTAGCTCTGCCCTCCAACAGATGGGAAATGCTGCTACCGCCTGAGGCAGTTGCCTCAATCTGTCTAATGACAGGGCCGGCCTTCCTTACAATAATGGCCTTTTTGAGATGCAAAAGTGGCTGTTTCCCCCCTTTAACAGTGTGTTAATCGTTTAATCATTAATCATTTATTTATTCATTTAAAACATTTGTATCCCGCCCTATATCACTAGGATCTCAGGATCTTAGCTATACATAAGTTTCTCTTCAACTTCACTAGTGGAACTTGCAACAAGATGGAGTGGTCTTGTTCAATCAGCCATTGCATCTTCCAGAATACTCCATTCCATTTCCCCTCTCCTAACTTTTCCATTACCTCCCCAACAGGTGCTTTGCATTCTACAGCTATTAAGCTTCTTAAGTTGTCATTTGGCTTTTTGAGGAGTCCATTCCCCTTTAGTGTTTTTGTTCTAAAGAGTTGTTGTTATTGTTGTTGTTGTTGTTGTTGTTGTTGTTGCCATTCTGCAAACTTTGGAGGTTTCCCAAGCCTGCTAATACCTCCCTCTTGTGTATGGATCGTGTCATTTTAGGATCCTTTCACAGAGTATGAGTTTACCACTAACATATACAATAATGAGCTCTGTTTTCATAGAAGTCCAATATCAATAGAAGATGATCAAATTAAAATATTTTAAATGTTGGGAGCTCTTGTTCTCAACTGTTTATATAGGATAACTTAGGTAGGGGAATGACAAAAATGTAACAATGCACAAATGAATACATATGATCAGGCAGGCTTGTTGTGTTTTGTCTTATCAGCCCAAATGAGACACAGCAACACTAGATGGCGCTGCCTGTTGAAAAAGTAGCATCAGGAATTTGGGATTTTATTGATGCTTTCGTGCATCTTCGTTAAACTTTTTTGCTAGTTCCAGACAATTATTCTCACTTAGTGTATATGCTGGTGTATATATTATGTTGGTGCTTCATTTCAAAACGTAATGCCAGTTTGGAAGAAAAGTCAATAGATTTAGCTATAAATTAGCAAAAATGCTCAATACATCTAAACAGTGGAGAAACAACATTCTATTTCTTTAGAGCTAATGAGAAAAGGTTACATTATTTTTCAATAAATAAATTTAAAGAATGAACTATATATGGGTTCGGCCGAGGACAATAAGGGGATGAGAAAGGCTCAGACATAGCTCCCCAAAATAAATATACTGTGTGTGTGTGCATGTCGATGAATGCAGGTTTTGTGTAGGTGGTGTGTGTGTGCCTATGCACGTGTGTGTGTATGCTCTTTTGCATCAGAGATCCCATGTACAATAGAATTCCGCATGCATGGCTCAGGTCCTGATTGCTGAATTAAGTGCTTAGGAGTGCAGTGTAGATTCTGACACTGGATGGGGAATTGTACATCTAGCACCTACATAGGTGATTAGTTATACCCAAATTCATAGTGCTGATTCAGGGTGTTGGAGAAATCTGCAATGGTGCTTGGATTTCTATGAATCTGACCCGTGGTTTCACAGCAGACCAGCTTTTCCCGAGTTGCATGGAATCTGAGGATTTTGTGTACCTTTTTTTTTAGCTTTCTGAAATTTTACACAAATTTAATCATAGAAAATATGTAATTTGTGTTTTTTTTGTTTTGTTTTTTTGTTTTTTAAACCAATCTAAAATGTGCATTTCCCTAATGGGCTAATGCAAATGGGAATTTTGCAGGAATTTGGGAAATTGGGAAAAATCTGATTCCATCAATGAGTGGATAACAGAACAAAAGGCAGCCAACAATCCGCTAAACATAGACGGAAGAGTTTTTACAAGAACCGCACATCCCAGTATTGATCATACTGAATGAGTACACATGTGCAGCTACACATAGGCAACCCATTGCTGCATCTACATATTTCTGGACCAAGGTGAAAATGATTAAGGCTGCAATCCTATACCAAATTGCCCAGGAGTAAGCTCCATTGAATTCAATGGGAATTACTTCTGAGTAGGCATGTATAGGCTAGCATTGTAAGGTGTGATAAGGAGCAGATTTCCTTCAGTGAAGACTCTTTTTATAGCCCTCTGTTAATCTTTGATTTTTAGAAGGCTAACTAATCTCAACATCACTTCTACAGATTAAAATAATAATTCCATTGTTGAAATACCATTGGAATAGTTACAAAGGTGTATCCTATTACTATTTTTTAAACTTCCTGAGAGTATTAACATAAAGTTGTATAGAGTATAATTAACTTTAGAATAACGAAAGCACTCCATTAAATCTTGAATGATCTATCCTTCCTCTCATGTTCAAGAGCATGCAACATGGTCTTAATTTGAAATTGCAATAGATGCCCTTCTTTGCAAGGGACTGGAAAAAGTTCTTTTGTTTATGTAATTCTTACTCTCTTTTTCTTTTTGGTAAATGGCAATAAACATTCCCTAACTGACTGCAGTCCTATAAAAATGTCATTGTAAATACGCACATGTTTGAGACTCTGTTTCTGGTCATTAACTCATTTGTACACTCTGAGTAACACTTAATAAATGATTTTGCAGAAAGGTGTATAGCTGTGATTTCTTAAAAGTGCTGCACTTTCCACCAAAGGGAATACGTTTTTCAGCTGCACCAAAGGGGATATGCTTTTAAAGCAGGACATGGGGATTTGTACATGACTTCGGCTGGCTCTGCTGGGAGTTTTGTTGATGAGTTCCTAAATATCACTTGAAAATGTATCCATAGGTGTCCTATAAACAAATCTTTGAACGGACCGGCTTCCTTTCTGGTCTACACACATAAAACCCCAATTAAATTTCATGTGGATCCAAAGGAGATTAATAGAAAAATCTTTTAGTCTACGCTGAAAATAAGCTATCAAAATATTTAATGCCAATAATTAGTATTTGATCTGGTAATTATACAACTTCATAAATCACAATGAACATTCTGTGTTAGAAATGCCCTTCCATTCTACACAAAGGAATAGTGAATGCTTTATAATAATTGATTTGGCTTTTAAAGAAAAGAAAGGGGGGATCTCCAGCATCATGACAAAGAATTTTGGGAATAAGCCAGCACACTAAATCACTATTTCAATTTTAAAAATCATGACAGTTTTAGTACAAACATTACGTACAAGAGTATAATGGCTTGCATTCTGCCTTATTGCTTCGCTGAGGAAGGTGGTGATGAGAAGCAGTTTATTTGAAAAATGGTTCATTGAAGTAAGCTGGAGAGATAAAAAGAAAACAGGAAGAACCCATAAACCTTACATTAATTACATTACAAGAGATTTCCAAAATGTATGCCATTATGGGCCAGATTATGGCACCTTCCTAATACATACAAGCTTATAAGCAATGGGAGTATATATATGAAGTAAGGTATTATTTCACAGAGCTAAATTGGATTCTCCTCAACTGGTTTTCACATTGACTTTCTCAGCTGCTTCTGTCATGTGACCAGCTGGTATGGAGGTTCCAAATGGGCACAAATCTGGATTCCATTAATTAGCAACATTTCACCATAGTATCAGGCCTAGGGTCTAGCTTGCAACTGGTTGCAGGCTGGAAGTTAGGTGCCAGCTCAGATAAACAGGAATATGGAAATAGTCACATATAATGACAGCTGTGTTGACTGAGGAAAGTGCATAGCGAGTAAAGTAATTTAAAGGCCTCACAGGTAAGTAAGCTATTCTGACATTTTTTTAATCATACAAAGAGTGGATGAATGACCATTCTAGGTCTAAAAAAATATTCCAAGTTGAAGTGTTTTCTCAGTTGTTGTATGGTTTGGAGATATGGAGTAATAATGGAAGAAACATTAGAGCTCTGGAAACAGAATAGAACAAATTTCTGTGTAGACAAGACTAGCAACAATTCTTCAATTAAAGTATGGATGCATTATAATTTCTGAAATTCCACAAACCTATGCATGTGATTTTTTTTAAAGTAGATTGGAAAATCAAGGTAGCATTATCCATAATATGTAACAAGTATATAATTTGCCTGAAGCATTTTGGGACCATCTAGGAAGGTCAGTCTGGGCAGGATCTACACCACTGTGTTAAAACAATTTATAACAGTAGTGACAACTGTTGGGGCCCAGGACACACTCCATCTACAGTTTTCAAAACATTTTCAAAGTGTTGTATCCTGCTTGGTGTAGATCTGGCCCTGGTGTGATGATAGGAGACAGATGCAACTTTCTAAATTTTGTCAGTAGGTATTGCCTTTAAAGGAAAAGGAAAGGAACCTCTCGTGCAAGCACTGAGTCATTTCTGACTCTTGGAGGGACACCAGCTTTCGCTGACGTTTTCTTGGCAGGCTTTTTTATAGCGGGGTGGTTTGCCATTGCCTTCCCCAGCCGTTATTACCTTTCCCCCAGCTAGCTGGGTACTCATTTTTCTGACCTCGGGAGGATGGAAGGCTGAGTTGACCCGAGCCAGCTGCCTGAAACCAGCTTCTGCTGGGATCGAACTCAGGCCGTGGGGAGAGTTTCAGCTGCAGAAACTGCTGCTTTACCGCTCTGCGCCACACGAGGCTCTATTGCCTTTAAAAGGGACTATCAAATACTTCAATATCTTGAAGATTTGACATTCTTTCCATTTTGTAGTGCTATTCTTGAACTGTGCTTACAGATTATACTTTCAGCCATGTTGGATGGCAGATACAAATGGGTTCCTGACAGATCTACATCTGAAATTTGAAAACAGAATTCAATAACTGCTAAAATGCACATTTGTTCTGTTTCCCCAATTCACACTTCTTTATAATCTGTCTTCATACTGCAACAATAGGGCATTCCAGAAGGGAGGAGTAGTGTCTTCCTTGCTGATGACATCCCTGAAAGGGTCTGGATGGAAGCCTTAAAACAAGTTCCTGACTTTGCTCATGTGTGTTTGTGCGAAGTTGTGTCCCTTGTTAATGCTACTGATTATTGCAGTCCTTGCTGTTTCCTGAGTAAAGATGGATTCTGTGACTAGGGGGTTTCATCCAACAAATAACTGGCATTGCCTTCTCAGTCAATGTTGTACTCGGTGATCTTCGGGCACTGCCTCTTCTAAAGGATGAACAAGTGCAGCTCGGGTGGGGGGTGGGCAGCCTGTTTTCGGAAGTTAAAATAGTTCTGGAGATGGATGCTGTACTTTGGTGACAGATTTCAGGAGAACATGACCTACATGGCTCATTGTTCTCAGTTCATGTGATTTCCCACTATCTTCTGCCACTACTGGGTCTGTCCTCTCGCTTGGATTAACCTCTCGCTTGGATTACTGCAATGCGTTATACGTGGGGCTGCCTTTGAAAACGGTCCGGAAGCTTCAGCTGGTACAAAATAGGGCAGCAAGGTTACTAACAGGGACTGGCCGGCGAGATCACATTACGCCAGTCCTTTTCCAGCTTCATTGGCTGCCAGTCCAGGTCCGGGCCCAATTCAAAGTGCTGGTATTGACATTTAAAGCCCTAAACGGTTTGGGGCCAGGTTATCTGAAGGAACGCCTCCTCCCATATGTACCTGCCCGGACCTTAAGATCATCTACAGGAGCCCTTCTCCGTGAGCCCCTGCTAAAGGAAGTGAGGCAGGTGGCTACTAGGAGGAGGGCTTTCTCCGCTGTGGCACCCCGGTTGTGGAATGAGCTCCCCAGAGAGGTCCGCCTGGCGCCTACACTGTACTGCTTTTGTCGCCAGCTGAAGACCTTTTTATTCACTCAATATTTTAACACTTAATTTTAACTTAAATTTAAATTTTACTGTTTTAACTCTGTATTTTAATCTTATATCAACTTTGCTGTGTGGTTTTATCCTGGTTGCGCTTTTTATACTGTATTTCGTAATTGTGTTTTTAACCTGTTGGGTGTTTTATTGTGGTTTTAATTTTTGTGAACCGCCCAGAGAGCTTCGGCTATTGGGCGGTATAAAAATGTAATAAATAAATAAATAAATAAATAAAGACTTGTGGGAGAACTTTGTTTTCAAGGTTTGGAATGACAAGCAGTGAATTGAAAACTTCAGAATGACTCAAGGAACCCTATTTGAAATCATTGTGGAGCTTACCCCAGCATTTCAATGGAAACATACAGTGATGCAGGAACCGCTCAGTGTGGCAAAGATGGTGATGATTGCAATTTGGAAATTAGCTAACTCCAGTATCTATAAGACAGCCATGGAGTAGTTCAGAGTCAGGCAGTCAACTATGGCAGAAATCTTCATGGAAATTTGCTTAGCCATGGAGCACCTTCTACTTTGCTGCACCATTCATCTTGGAGACTACTGTGAGGTGTTTTTTTATTTATTTAATTTAAAAATGTAAATGTGCATGTGCATTTCTGTGGATAAATCTTACCCCTTTCATTCCTTAATTTCATTTTTATAGAATTGGATTTTTACACACATGTGTTTGAGTGCTGTGACTGTTCCTAGGTGTGCAGTGCAGCTGAATTTCAGCTGTGGTTAGTGCTTTGTTAATATAAGGACATCTCTGTTTATTTGCATGACCACTTTTTCCCCCTTCATGGCTTTTCATTTTGGGGGTGTCCCCATTGTATGGGGGAATGTGATGGGATGCATAATTTGATAGTGTCTCCGATTAGACAGGCATCTGACTATTAACCACAAGAACTATAACTCAGTGTTGGTTGCTGTTTTTGGCAAATAAATCCCACTTGATCAGGATGTACTAATGTATGTAACACACATTAAAGTCTATTATCAAAATTGTCATCAATATTTTAGCATCCACACTATTTTAGCAATAGGAATAACAAATATATAAGCATCATATAAAGATACTGGCAGTTCCTGATTCCAAAGGCCTACAATAAAGACAGAAAGCTTATGTCAAAATTTTGAAGTGCACTGTATACCATTCTATAGGAAAACCAGCTGGCCTCAGAGCTTTCCCATTGCTCATATTCTCAATAACACACTTAACCTCTTCCACCTGCAAAAGCTCTGCAAATAGTTTCTTTTGCTGCTGATGCAATTGTGGACCAAACTGAAAAAGAAATTTCCAAATTCCTGATTCATAGGATGCCTATCCTTCCTATATAGATCAGAATAAAGATTTTGGAACTCTAAATTTATATCTTTTGTATATATGTATATATGGTTATCTTTAACACTAAATGGCAATTTCATTGGTGCCAGAAGTGATAACATAACTTGGCATATTAATGCCTAGAAATAGTTTTCAAATGATTAAACTGAATTTCATTGTGTTATTGGCAGAGATATCTCTTGATTTGGAAAGAGATATCTCTGCAAATACTCAGAGTAAAGTTAACTAACTTCAGATGAATGTTTTGCCATGGCTAATCTATGTATTGCATTATATTCCTTTATATATTTCCCAAACATATTTTCAAAAACATTTTGTAATATTTTGGATGTTTAGTGTGTGTGTGTGTGTATGTGTTTCTCCTTGTTTTTCACCTTAAGATGATGCAGTTGCCAATTAAGGAGGAAGGATTTAATTTTCATAAAGATTATTTGTTAGTGATTGGAAAATATATTTTTCCTTTAATACTGCTCTATGGATTGTTTTGAAGTCAACTTATGTGACACCTCTTTCTACCTAGATAGCATTAGGATTTAGGCATACTAAAAAGTGAGAAATGTTTGACTTGCAATTTCAGCAGGTAGAGAGACATGCAGTTTGATCCATATCCTCACAATAAATTAACTTTATGGGAGAATAATAATAATAATAATAATAATAATAATAATAATAATAATAATAATTTATTTCTTACCCACCTCTCCCTTTGAATCCACTTTTGAAAATAGAGAGGTGGCCTTTTATATGGAGAAAGCATGCCCCTATGATGGGTTCTTTTTGGTTGGAAGTTATTGTTGTTCTTGAAAAATATCTGTGATAATCACAGGTGTTCATGCACTTTTAAATTATATCCCTGTGATGTGGGGCTTAACAGATAGACAACAAAAGCTTCAAGTCTGGCAGCATAATTACCCATCCCATATTATAAAATGGTATGAAGATCTTACTGCTCTTGCTACACTTGAACATATCTCTTACAGTCCTCATGATCATTTTAATGCTTATTTAGATATATGGACTGCTTATATTAATGTATGTATTTGAATAGAAGTGTTGGATCCTCTTTTCACCCACTTATTTTTCTTTTTATTAATGGTGTCATAAACAATTATTGTCAATGGGTATGCATTTAAGTTATGGGGGTTCTTTCTTTCTGGTTTTTTCCCCCATGTTCTCCCCCTCTTTCACTGAGTTTCCCCCTTTCTCTTTTTGTTATATTTGCATTTTTTTAAAAGAAGGTAAGGGGTACTGAAGTCTGGCTTCCGGAGGCCCCAGTTTGAAGCCCACCTAGTCTCCTTCAGATCTCCCATGCATATAGTGAGCTTGTGGAGGAAAGAGCATTGGGACTCCAACTGGCCCTGGCATTTGAACATAGAGTCTACTAAACATGTAACCTATAAGTGTGAAGCTACCTTTTAAGAAATTTTAAAAGAGCTCTCTGCCGGAGGTTGAAATAGAGCGCATGGGGTGTCGGGATGGCGCAGTGGCATAATCCTGCTTCCCCCGCTCCTCCACACTTTCACTGTATGAGGCTTGAAAGGGTCTCATAGACTGTATTTTTCTCTCAGTGACTCAGGGGGCTTTGCAGCCTTTCTGGGGCTTCCTACTGATGGGTAAATGCGAACTCCAGGGAGGCAAAAAGCAAGTGAGGGCTGCTGCCTTTGTTTCCTGTGCTTTTCAAGAGCATCTGCTGGCCACTGTTGGGAACAGGATGCTGGCTCGATCGCAGGCCTTTGGTGCAATCCAGTAGGGCTCTTCTTAATTTCTTATAAACTGTTTTTGTTTGGGCAATTCATGTGTGTCTTCTATCCAGAAGTAATCTCCCCACCAGTGAGCAGGATGGCTGGGTGCACTCCTGCCTTTGTTATAGCATATGTAAGCAGCCAGGGTATGGCAAGCGACCATTCTATGTGTGTACAGAGACATGTATGCATTTATGCATTTATGTATGCATTTATCCATTCCCAAATGCTAAGATCCCAATGCATGTAATGTTACCCCGGTCTTGCTTTAAAAAGCGTAAATAAAACTGGGGGGAAAAACTATTTGGAGGTGGGTCAATTTGGAGTGGAGAAATCCCCTACTCTTTCCTCTGTCACTTCTCTGATCCCAAAGCAGCTTTTTTACCCCTTTTAAAAAGAAAGATTATTAGTGTGTCATTACCTACATCTGCATTTAGCATGTGGCTTAGCCCTTGGTATGGCTTATAATTTGGAAGCATAAACATTCCTGCTGAGCAGGATTTAAATGAACTTAATAAACTTCCTGTTAGACAGAAAGTCCCCATACCCACTGTTTCAAGTAGTGTTTGCAACCACTTAAGAATCAGGCAAGAGCTATGTAAAATAAAGTTCTTTATTTAACTAAGCATGCTTCTAATTCCTTACTCTCTGTGTACCTCCTTTTTGTACTGTTAACACAGGCCATAGCTAGACCTAAGGTTTATCCCTGGATCGTCCAGGGGTCAAACCTGTTCATCTAGGTGACACACAGGGGATCCAGTGCTCAGGCAGGGGCGAACCCTGGATGATCCCAGGATAAACCTTAGGTCTAGCTGTGGCCACAGAGTCACTTCCTGGAAGCTGTTCCCTCCAGTCTTTCCTCTGTGTCACTGAGATATTCTTCCTGACTTTTACCCCAGTTCTCCCATCTAGTTCCACATGCATTGATACATCCACCTCTCTGCTGGCTTAAAACTGATTCACCCAAAAAAAATTCACCTTAAAAATGGTGAATCTTGGACTTTGGCAAGTTTTGAGGGGGTAAGTTCCGTAGGGTGGAGGAAGGGGTGATGTGAAAAGAAAGTCATCACCTACTTGCTTCTTCTCTGGGAGAGGCGATGGGAAGTGAGGCACGGGAATGTGTCCTTCTAGGCTCTCCTCCCTCCACGAATCTGGGTGTTTTTCTTTGCCAGTGCAACTGCGCCAGCCAAGAAGGCGAGATCTGTGCTGGGAGGGGCTGGAGGATGCGTTCCCGGTAGTCCAGGAATGCATCGTTCTAGGCCCTCCCAATGCCGATTCGGGCCTTCTACTTCTCCTTCTCCATGAAATAATCCTTTCCTGGCCTTTCCCCCAGTAAATTAGGTCCTGCCCCGGCTGCCCCGTAGAAGCCCCATTTTTTGGAGGTCTCCGGGGTTTTCTAGGTCATCTGGTCATCCTACATAAAGCTGTGTATGTGAATGGCAGGGGTTGGGTGGTGCCCTTTTCCTTTCCTTTCCTTTTTTTTTAAAGTTCTCAATGCCTCTTTTTAAAGCAAATCTTGGTGATGTATTGGCAAAGGTCTCAATAATGGCCATAAAGACATGGTTAGTGCCATTGAGAAGATTAAGTGTAAAAAGAAAATTAGGTGTGAAAAGTTCTGCTTTTAATTTTACACTATATGCTGGTCTCATAACCATAACTAAAGCAAGTTTGTTTTCACACCCATGAACTAATCTTAAGGAAACTATGTAAGCATTTATGGTATTTATAATTCTTGGAGTAATAATAAATGAAACTCTACATTGTTGAGAGAAGAGCATGAAGACAGGCATATAAATCTCAGTTTATGTATAGGATTATCCATGTGTGCTATTCAATGAGGGGATTGTCAAGATTGCTGTGTGTGTGTGTGTGTGTGTGTGTGTGTGTGTGTGTGTATGAATGAATGAAAGTGCTAGCAGGAATGTATGCCTGGCCTGTCAGCATGCAACTTCAGGGTTCCTCAGGGCAATCTTTACTTAAGCACTTTATTTTATCTCTCATTCCTATTTTTAATGCATATGATTTGTGAACTGAAATACACTATGCTTCTACTTTTTGAACTGATTCTATTTCCTTTGGGATGCAAGACAAAGTATGTGCATGCATATGGGGACATGAATTGCCCTCTTAACTTCAAAATTTCTTAACATATCTGTGTAGGATGACCATATGAAAAGGAGGACAAGGGTCCTGTATGTTTAACAGATGCATACAAAAGGAAATTTCAGCAGGTGTCATTTGTAGGAATGCAGCACTTGGTGAATTTCCCTCCTCATCACAACAGTTAAAGGTGCAGGAGTCCTGCCCTCTTTTGTACCTGGTCGACACCTGATGAATTTCCCTTTTCTATACAACTGTTAAAGATACAGGAGTGCTGTCCACCTTTTCATATGGTCACCCTATATCTGTGGATGTTGAAACTTCATCTAGTCTCTCACATGTATTACAACATTGCTACACCAAAATGTTATAGTTGTCATAAAAATTATAGCCAACAAGCAATGGCTTTCTACGGATGTACTGGGGGAAATTCTACCTGATCTTCCATCGAAAGCTTAGCAGCGTAGTTTCATAGCATAAGAATAAACAAATAGTCCTGCATGAACACATCTAAATTTCTCTTAAAAGCTACAGTGACAGGCAAGTTATTTGATATTGGTCCTACATTCGTAGAACAGTGTGCAGAGCTTCCCATATAAATATACTCCAGAATACAATGTAGGAAAATAAACTAGGAAATATACTCCAGAACAAAATTTTAGTTTGGGGGTGGGGGTGGGGGTGGGGAAAGAAACTCATTAAATTTCCAGAAATGGAAAACAGGAAAGTTTGCTGTTTAGTTGCCATGATATCAGTGTCCTTTTAGAATTTAAAGACCCTTCAACAGGAATGAGTTTTAAACTAGAAATCAGCAACATGATCCTAAAATTTGATGTACTGGAAAATAAGCCATCAGGAGGGAGCACATTAATAACTGTGCCAGCATACTAAAATATGGCATTACATCAGCATTGCAGGGAGAGGTGTATTATCATCCTTATGATCATGACTTGGAAGCTTACGTTCAAAAATACCATATGGCATATTTGCAGGGTTTGCTTTTT
The DNA here is from genome assembly GCF_023053635.1 of Elgaria multicarinata webbii. Lineage (NCBI taxonomy): Eukaryota > Metazoa > Chordata > Lepidosauria > Squamata > Anguidae > Elgaria > Elgaria multicarinata. The sequence goes on along the minus strand of NC_086173.1, from coordinate 111,344,989 downwards.
TACATTGGATGTCCAATCACACCCTTTCTAAATAAGATCTTTTGACGGCAGAAGAAACACATCAGATATCTTAGAAGGTTTCGTAATATCCTAAGTTGTTAGTGAGTTACATTATGCTCTTCCAAACTTCAGAGAGTTTAGTGTAAACATCCCACGCAGATGATCCTACCTAACCAGATGAACTGCTATTTGTAATAAACTGTTTCTATTTATATCAGCTAAGGCTGTTTATTAAAGACCCAGAATGGCCACAGATGTTTGGCGTATTCAATGCTGAATTCACGATGTAGGAAATTAATAATCAGTTAAAAGTAGTGTGGTGACCACGGTGTATTTACACATTCAGCTGAGAACTGAGAGCTTATATTATGCTAGATTTACCATTATTAGTGATGTAAAAAAATCAAATCTGGTGCATTTAAGGAGTTGCTGTCCTTTGAAAGCTTTCCACACCCATAAACTCAGCACTATTCCAGGGAGGTTAGTGGCCTTACCTATGCAAAGGCTACTGTTCATGCCAAACTATTTAGTGGTGCAATGTGGCAAATGTCCAGGGGGAATGTATTTGCAGCCAAGGCCATCAATGCTAGATTTAAGCCTAGGTCTCCAGGGGTGAGAGCCTCAAATATATGAAACAACTATGCACTGTGAGTCCCAATGAAGTCTTTGAAAGAGTCATGCTAAGGAAATTTTCATTAAAATGCAACCAAGCCCCAATGAGCCACTCACAGACACTTTGCATATAGTGCGAGTATGTGCATTACTTTATTACACCTGTAAAGGAAAAATAATAATAATTGGACAAAGAGCTGAAAAGAATAGCCAATCACTGAATGCAGGTAGCAGGAGGGCATCAGGCTTCACCCCTTCCCCCTATGAGCAGGGGTTTTGCTAGGCACTTAGAGGATTCCCATAGGACACAAATCTGTATAAAATCTACATATGTTGTTTATTGATTTCATTTCATTTCTATTCTGCCCAATTGCCAAAGCTCTCTGGGTGGTTTACCACAATTTATCTATATCGATGTATAGACATTTAGAAATCATTTATTTATTATTTATTTATTACATTTATGTACCGCCCCATAGCCGAAGCTCTCTGGGCAGTTTACAAGTTAAAAACAGTGAACATTAAAAAGTATACAAAATTTAAAACCATCAAAAGCATAAAAACAATATCCATTTAAAAACAACAGTTCTGGGGTCTGTTAAAAACAAGCAAACTCAGCATAAGTTGTTGAATGCTGTTAAATGCCTGGGAGAAAAGAAAAGTCTTGACCTGGCGCTGAAAAGATAACAATGTTGGTGCCAGGCGAGCCTCGTTGGGGAGATCATTCCATAATTGGGGGGCCACCACTGAAAAGGCCCTCTCCCTTGTTGCCATCCTCCATGCTTCCCTCGGAGTAGGTACTCAGAGGAGGACCTTAGATGTTGAGCACAGTGTACGGGGAGGTCCACGTTGGGAGAGGCGTTCTGTCAGGTATTGTGGTCCCAAGTGTTCTCTGTTGTGGCACCCTGACTGTGGAATGCTCTCCCCTTGGAGACCCGATTAGCGCCAACATTGACGTCATTTCGACGCCAAGTAAAAACATGGCTTTTTAACAAAGCCTTTGATGGTTAAACTCACTGGCACATTGTTTTAACTGTTTTATCTGCTTTTACTGCTTTTAAATTATAAATTGTTTTAATTTGGATCATGGTTTAATTTGTTTTTAACTGTGCATATTTATTGTTTTGTACTGTATGTTTTTATCTGTACGCTGCTCTGAGATCTTAATGATATAGGGCAGGATATAAATGTTTTAAATAAATAAATAAATAAATAAATAAATAAAATAAATTACTAAGATTAATTTAGATTTCATAGGAGGCAAAGTCAACCAATTCATTTCTCATCTAAATCATCGCAGATAAAGTAAGTTCTTCAGTTAATTTGCACCCTAAGCCAGTTCATCCCAAATCAAGGCATTCCCCCCTCTAAGCTTAATTAGGGGTATTGCAGCATGTGAGGTGGGGAATGTTAATCTTCCCCAGTTGCAATTTCCCTTGTGAAACCTATCCCCTGCATGGCAATTAAGCAGAGAGAGAAAACTAGCATTAGCACCAATGGACACTCAGAGCTCTGGTGAAATAGATTCTAAGCTAGGGCTCCACAGGCCCAGGCCTGGTGTGGAGGATGTGGATAGGGAGACATTTTTCTCCCTCTCCCATAATACTAGAACCTGGGATCATCCCATGAAACTGATTGGTGGGAGATTCAGGACAGATAAAAGGAAGCACTCTTTAACACAGCACATAGTTCAGCTCTGGAATTCACTACCACAAGATGCCCACCAATTTGGATGGCTTTAAAAGGGGGTTGGATAAATTCCTGGAGGAGAAGGCTACCCGTGGCTACTAGTCCTGATGGCTAAGTGTAACCTCCAGTATCAGAGGCAGTAAGCCTGTATACACTAGTTGTTGGGAAACATGGGTGGGAGGGTGCTGTTGCACCGTGTTCTGCTTGTGGTTCCCTGGTCAACAGCTGGTTGGCCACCGTGTGAACAGAGTGCTGGACTAGGTGGTCCCTTGGTCTGATCTAGCAGGGCTCTTCTGATGTTCTTATGTGCCCTCTGCACATACAGCTGGTTGGGTCTCATGTTAGGTGTCCATTGGACATATGTAAGTAGAAGGGCAGAGTCTGCCACCTTCCTCTGGTGCACAAGAGGAAGGTGGTGATTGCACAATCTGAACAGGGCTGAGATTCTAACGTTGCTTTGAGATTCATATTTTCTATAGAAATCTTTATGTCAAAATTCCCCACCACCACCACACACACACCCTGCTAGGAGGCTGCCATACATCAGGTCTGGCTGTTTGTCCATCTGGTCCAGAATAATCTACTCTGACTAGCAGTAATGTTCCACAGTCTCTGGCAGAGTCTCATCGCCTTTTAATTGGAGATGCTAGGGCTTGAACCTGGGACTGCACTGAGCTATGGGCTCTTGCCCATAATCTTAAAGGCAATAGATCAAAAGGTAGAAAAATCCCTTAATACTGAGTAATGGTGAATTTTTTGTGAATAGGTTTTTGGGCCTTTTAGCTGATCATTCTGGACTTACAGGTCAATCCTAAGCGTGTTCATTTGGATGTAAGTACCATTGAAGGCTGGCCTAGATGTTTAGAAAAATGCATGGCACAGCCCTGACTATGAATGTATCATTTCAGAATAGGGAGTCTTGGGAATAGCAGAAAAAAATTGTCTGATAATACTGTCTCGTTTAAGTACACTTATACATGTTTATATGAATGGAGGAGCTTTCAAGAATAAGGTTTTTTAAAAAAAACCATTTCATTTAAATGATGGAGAAAGTTGTGATATTTCCAAAAAACTGTTGGTTTAATAATAATAATAATAATATTTATTTATTTATTTAAAATATGTAATGGCTGCCTTTCAGGGCAGAAGCTCTCCCAAGGCGGCTTACACCAATCAAAATAATTATGTTTTTCAAGTTACATGAAAATAAAATCCCAGGAGAGGTCATTGCGACCTATTTTCAAGGGGAAATTTATTGTTTGCACTTTCTCTTAAGTTTCTCTGTTTAGTGAAGCTGGGCAGAAATTCAAACATCTGCCTTTCTTCTCTGCTACTGTCTGCTATGAAAAGATCAAGGAAGCCTATATTCTGAAGATGCCCTCTGTGCTGTACATTAATCGAGGTGGGTGGGTACAGGGAAACAGCTAGTATTTTGGCTCACAATTATTTTACACCCCTAGCAATAAACAGCCAAAACTACAACTTCAGCTTCTGTAAATGGGTTCTTTTGAGGTTCTATGCATTCTGGCTTACCACAGTCACCCTATCATTCTGTGTTAATGGTAATTGCATGCATGAACCATTTTAATGGATTTGAAAGAATTTTAATAGGGGGTCACTATTAAAATACTGTGGTGCAATACTTAATGTTATGTTTTATTAGCCTTCCAAAAATAAAACCACACTGGATCAACACTACTGCCTCATGGGACAACATGGGAAACAAGGAACATAAGATAATCAAGTGGTTGTAAAGATTTTTTTTTTTAATGGAAACAAGACTCATATTTTAATGCTATAGCTTCAGCTATAGTAAAATATTAATAAAAAAAGTCTCATTTTCTGTAATCCTGAAACCATGAGCAGTCTTACAAATGATTTCAAGATTATAGCTTTTCTTATGATTTTTTTTGGGTGGGGTGGGGGGGAATGCCTACAATTGATTTCCGGACTTACAATTCTAAAATAATCAAAGGAACCCTCCCAGTATAGAGCATATTAGAGATGCTTGAAATCAATGATACAAGTTGGTTGTAACGAACTGAAATCCCATTAATTTCAATGGTATTGAATTTTTGGGTGCAAACAATGGATTAAATCCAAAGTACCATGGGTGGACTTCCACTCACAGAATGTAGCCCCTGTGCTCGCAGCCAAACTCTGCTGCAGAAGGTTGGATGACCCTCCACAACAGTGTGGGAAGAGTCATGGGTGGTGAAGGGTGGCTGAAAAGGAAAAGGGAAATCAGTGAAAATTGTCTGTCCCACTTCCATTTGCAGAAGCTTCTGCCCATCCATGAACAGAAGGATTCCTTCCATTCATGGAAGTGCAACTTTGGATCCAGTCCATTGTGCCTTCCATGAGCCCCATTGAAATGTATAGCAGATGCACACCATGTGTTTCCATGGGAATTGACCATGGAATCTTCCTTATTAGACATAAGGATGTAATTTTTAAGAACAGGTATAGTTCAAAATAAAGCAAATGGAATGATGTTTGGTAACCTCCGGACTAGGCTACTCTTGTCCTATGATCCACTCTTTCGTACTATAGTGCTGGTCCAACAGTGCTCTTTATAGCTGATTCTTCCCAGCTGAACTCTCTGGCTAACTCTGAAGTTCTTCTTAGTAGTGTCATTCTTAAACATCCATGGATGGCCAAACCCATAGCCTGGGGACTTTCTATAATATAACTGCTGGCCCGAATCTTTGGGGCAGTTATGGGATGATCCTCCAAAATGAATCCCTTCCAGATACAGGTGGAAGGACCTCCCACAAGCAGCGCCCTTCCTCTTGCGGAAGGCAGATCCTGGATTGAACCCCCTAGGTCAATTTAATTTCCCTTGGGTATTAGTCATAGCCAAGGTCTAATAGCCATATTCAAGGATGGAAAGGATTTAAACCTAGATTAATCCTAGATTAGTTCACAATGGCGGTTTGGTTTTTCCTAGTAGTTTGGCTCAGATGTGCTTCTCATCTCAAGCTATTTTGCTCTTTCACCTTTTTTAGTTGCAGTGTGGAATACTTCCATTCAACTCCAATCGTTCCCTCTCACACAATCTTCTGAGCCCCCTCCTCGCAAAAAAACAACAACCCCTCTGTACTCACTGAGCATGCTCAGTCCTCTTTGGATTGTTTTAGGGGGCAGAGAGCACTTTTTTTCCTAAAACTTTTTTGTACCTCTGAAATCCTCAAGAGTTTCCAAGGGGCTATGAGTATGCTTTGGAAGCCCCAAGGTTGTTCTGCAGTGGCACTGCATCAATTATATGACGCAGCAACCACCTTGAAGGCAACTCAGGGCTTTCCAGAGAAACCCCGCATTTTAAAAGCCTGGTATTTACCCTGACTTTTCAGGATGGAGCGAGGTGAACATGGCCCTTTGGCCATCTAACCTCGCTCTATCCTCAACGACCCCTGATTGGCCACCGCCCACCCAGGCAGAGGGGAGCCTGTAAATGTTTGCTTGTTGTCTGCAGAATTGCTACAGAAGTGGGGGAAAGCCAGAGAGGGATGGGGAGGTGGCCATAAACCCTGCACTTGCTCTTTAGTGTGGGGATTACCTGATGCACCCCTGGAAGAGCAAAACCACAGGGTTTGGGGGGAATGTGGCACCAATGTGGCACTGTCAAGGCAGCCCCCTGGTATGGTCAATGGTGCAGCTAGGTAATTTAAACTCTGGACTTAATGATTTTGTGTGGCTATCTCCCTTTAGATGGTCATGTGTATTACTTTGGCTGTGAAGCCAAAACCCCAACTTCAAGTATAACCTGATGGGATCTGAACTTGGGGTTGTGGTGGACAACTCGATGAAAATGTCAACCCAGTGTGTGTCAGCTGTAAAGAAGGCAAACTCCATGTTAGGCATGATTAGAAAAGGAATTGAGAATTAAACTGCCAATATCATACTGCCCTTATACAAATCAATGGTGCGACCACACTTAGAATACTGTGTAAAGTTCTGGTCACCACACCTAAAAAGGATATTATAGAGCTGAAAAAAGTGCAGAAAAGGGCAACTAAAATGATTAAGGGGCTGGTGGAGCATCTCCCCTATGAGGGAAGGTTACAACTTGTTCAGCTTGGAAAGAAGGCGGCTGATGGGAGACATAATAGAGGTGTACCAAATTATGCATGGTGTGGAGGATGTGGATAGGGAGACATTTTCCTCCTTCTCCCATAATACTAGAACCTGGGGTCATCCCATGAAGCCGATTGGTGGGAGATTCAGCATCAAACAACGCTTACCTCTCCTTGCCCCCCCCCCTTCCCTGACTGCCATTCCATGCTTTTAAGTAAAAAATAATAATAATTGGGGGGGGGGTCAAATTTTCCTGTATTCTCTTATGTAAGGAAAAGTTCTCAGAATGTTTCTATATTTTAATGGAATGAATCTCGTTCTATCTTCTAACTGCTCATTGGTTGAGAAATGATCACCCGTTCATATTCCATACACTTAAATTAATTAATTATCCCAGCCTGTGTTGGTAAAATAGCTGTGAGGCTCTTCCTAAAGGTTTTTTTTTTACTGTTGTTTCACCTGACTGGATTAATACATTTTCCACTCACTGGTGTGAAAGAACTCTATGACATAAGGTCAATAAGAAATCCCAAGCAGAGCATAAAGTTAAATATAAATTATTTGGAAGTTTGTTATACTGAAGTATGAAAACACATAATTCTATCAAGTGGAATGGTATGCCTGTCAAAAAATAAAATCCAACATGCAATGTGCAAATGAAACGACCAGTCTGGTTTTTTCAAACTTGAAAAATTACAGTAATCCTTTTAAGGACTTAAAAAAATATGGAGTAGATTAGGCTGAACTAACTGGTGGTGTTTATCATACTTTGCTCTGTGGTTTCAGGAAACCTTCTGGCAAAGCTGAGATTTTACAAATGGATTTAAAATTAATCAACATCTATTTATGAGAAAGTTTAAACCATTATTAATTCTCTACAAATACCTCTCTCTCTCTCCCCCCCCCCCGTAGGACTGATCCTTTGTGTCTACCATCTGCTGAATTGTTGTAATCACATATTTATAAAGCACAGTCATACTTAATTCTTCTTCTTGGGAAAAGAGCATCTTTAAGTACATTAGTAACATTTTAAATTCCACTCGTGTAATGCAAGAATTTCCTACTACCCTCTGTTAAAGCATAAAAACAGGTCCATATGGTTGTGACTGAAAGCCAGTTAAGCAATGCCTGACTTTTAAAAATGTGGTAAATTCTGTGAACATTTTGTTTTAATCTACGGCCCTGACTGTAAATATTAAAATAAAAAATAAACACTAACACCCGCTTTCCCAAAGTACTTGAAAGTGCTTGATCTTCTAGCATGCATGGAGATGACATTCAAGCATAAACACAAATGTTTCATTAAGTTCAGGGTTGCAATACACAGGAACTGAAGTGTTATTTTACTAAAGGCAAATCAAATGTAAGCATATTCCATCCTTTTCATTTGTGATACTCTGCATTAAAAGTGTATCCTATTTTCCATTTAGTAGGCCTTGTTTGCGCAGTCTGCTGATCCGTAGTAAGAGAGAAACAAGCTGCCCTTTGTTACTCGTTTTCTTCTCTCTTTAGAGGAAAATCATGTACCCACTTACCTGGGAGTAAGCCCAGTTGAGGTTAATGCAACTTGCTTCTGAATAGACATGTATAGGACCACACTGTGCATACATTTTAGTACATTGCATTTCTCCATCTAGTTCAATATTGCCTATGCTGACTGGCAGCAGCTTTTCATGGTTTCAGAAATAAGTCTTTTCTAGCCTTACCTGGAGATGTGGGGATTGAACATGGAGCCTTTTCCCTACAAAGGTTGTGCTCTACCCCCAGGTTCCAACCCTCTCACGTTATTTCAGAATAACAGTTCTCCTGCTTGGCGTTGGTCCCCTTTACATTGAGCACAGATGTCAGGGGGCACAGCTAGCCCAGGTAAGTGGGGCCAGGGGCAAGGCCCACTGCATGGCTCTGCACCCTAGTCATCATGTGATACCCCTTCATTTGAGCAACATTTGAAGGAGCGCTTTTTCTGCTCTAGGTCTTACCTAATTATGGACACACTTTCTATGAAGGTAAGTATTAGAGAAAATGATCTAGTTTATTCTCTTTAATGTCCTCAATATTATATATATATATATATATATATATATATATATATATATATATATATATATACACACACACACACATATACATATATATATTATATATATATATATGATTCTCTCAATAATGTCTGGATCTGATTTGCTGGTAGTGCCTAACAAGCTTCTAGGAAATAAATAACAAAGCATCTTGGGTGGGAGACCAGCATGGGATAAAACCCACATTGTTGAAATCCATAAGTTGATCTGCGACTATAATAATAAAGGAAGTGTACTCTGTAGGAGGAACAAGGGATGCTGGGAAGTTGCATACCATCCTTCCCATCAAGAATACACAGGAAGGGGAAGTCAAGTGTGGTCCCAGCTATGAGCAATGAGTATTAAATTTAATTGTTATGAGCTGCTTTCCGATACAATTTTGGTGTGCAAGTATAAGTGAGTAAGCAATTCTGAATAGATTCTGGGGACTAGATGTGTTGCATGAATGCATCTGATAACAGACTGAGCTGTAAGGACCCTGTGCTACAACTGTAGGGTCTCTAGAACAGTAGAAAAACAGGCATTAATGGGGGTACAAAGGCCTACATCCTCTTCTGCTTCTTTCCTCATGCTTGTTCAAGCAAACTAGACCTGTGGCTCTTATAGACACAGGTTTGTTGCTTCTAATTTATATACTGCCTTCTCAGAAATGCCTCAGATACTGAACAAAACAAAACAATAATAAAGATCACAATAAAACCGATAAAATTATTGAAAGGGTTCAGGGGTAAAAAAAAAAACACCAATAGGGAATGATCTCAAGTTCCTTGAATTAATATTTTTTCCATGCCTGCAGAATCCATTTGTCTGAAGAATGCATTTTAAAAAAATGATAGGGGAGGCACTCAGAATTTCCACATAGTGATGTCAGCATTGTCAGCTTAAAGACGGATTCCAAAATAGCTGATCTCTAACCAGTCTTGAACCAGTTGACTTTTCTGTTGTTGCTCTTAAAGCTGGCAAAGACTTCAGAGAAATCTTTGTGCTGCTTCAGTGTCACCACTTTTTTGTGCAGCAGCAGCAGCAGCAGCCCCATAGAGAGCAGCCACTTTTTCCACATCACAAACAAATGGCTAATTTGCCTGGGAAGTTGCTGCACACAAATAGTTTACCATGAGCAGCTAGCCAATAAGTGGAGCGATTGAAAGTGACGCTCCCCACCTCATGGTCATAATGTGTACATTGGCTCTGAGGTGACCAGAGAACCTATTTATAGAGGGAGGGATTTTCCCGAAAATACATTTAACTAAAATGAAATGTGTGCTGTTTCTTCCATAAATGTATCAAAAATGTTCTCATGTTGATTTTAAAAATGAGGCAGACTCTGGCCTCATAGACAGGCCAGAGAACTAAAGGCCACTGGGAGGCTGCCCCTGCCTCCTCGGACAAACGTCACGGCAAGGGGGAGACCAGCCTAGCTCAATCAGCTAGAGAAGGAAGAGCTGCAAGGGAAGAATAGCTCTAAAAATGTTTAAGCTCAGAGGTGGTGCCTCAGTTTTGTTTCCCTCCCTCTTCCCTCGCAATCCCTTTTCCTTTAGTGTTGTGGCAGGGACTGTCTCATTATTAATCTTTGTAAGCCTCTTTGAGACCCTTTTTGGCTGAAGATACTGACACTGTAAATAATAATTATAACAACAACAACAACAACATCCCACCAAATTAAATATATGTTTTATGTAATAGTAACACTGTGAAACTCTCTTTGACCCCAGCTCAATATATTAACCATGCATTGAAAGGACTTCCGGTCATCACAATATCTTCTATCATCTAACTGATGGCATTGTTGTATAAATAAGTAACTTTCTTTTTTGCTTTTCCCAGTTTGTTTGTTTTAAGCTTGATGCTTGACAATCAGTGGATGCCAAAGTGTACTTAGATTTTTAGAAATGTTTCTCAATTCAGTAACAAAACAAAAAATGCCATTAAGCACAGAGTTAAGGAACAAAGGCCAGATCTACACTGAGCAGGATATAGCACTATGGAAGTGGTATGAAAGCAGTATATAACAGGCAGGAGCCACACCAAGCTATCTGAAAGCGGTATGAAAGCGGTATCTGGTATGTGTCAATGGGCCCCAACAGTTGTCAGTGCACTTCGATACCGCTATAAAGCAGTAGTGTGGCTCCTGCCTTTTATATACCACTTTCATAGTGCAATATCCTGCTTGATGTAGATCTGGCTAATGGTAGGACAAGCAGCACAGGAAATGAGAGTTTCCTCACAGTGAGCAATTGTTCTGTGGTATTAATGTGTTTGCATTAGAATATCCTTCTCTCCATAGAGGAGAAAAAGCATAGACTATCCTGTAGATGTTGAACTACAATAAAAATGCTGCTATTCTGGTTGCTTAAACAAACATCCAAAAAAACCATAGACACTGTTTCTGTGAGTTTGCTCAAACAATTATGACAGTAAGAGAATTTATGTTAGGGTTTTTTTGGGTTTTTTTTTTAACAAATTAAAAACTCAGAAACTAATTTCAGGTAATATGACGGGGACAGGATTGGAAGGGAATTTTGTACCATTTCGGTTTAATTCAAAACTTTGGTGATTACATGATGGTGGAGCATTACTGACCAATTGATTTCACTCTTCTTGAATTGTTCGCAGGGTGTATATTAACTGGAGTGGGCATATTAAGGACATCTCTCTATCTGAAATATGAAAATGCTTATTCTATGCTTACATGTAGGCTGGTTGTAATCTACAGTCCTGCATATATTTGCATATTAATATAAGTGGCAATATTAAGAGGACCATACTAGATTTTGAAACTGTCACTGCACTTGATGCTGTTAGTTCACATAACCCATTCAAGTCTTACGGCCAGTGAGATAAAATAAGTAAAACGATGAGTTTTGCTAGAGTTGAGATAGGCATGACCATTCATGGTAGCTTACATACGGCAAAGAATGAATTGCTTGTTTTTCCTCCTAAACCTTCTCCTCATCTCTCATTCTCTCTTACTGTCAATGATGTTACACTTACTCCAGTCAAGGAAACTCGTAGTCTTGGCTTTATATTTGATTCCTCGCTCTCCTTTATTCCTCATATTGAGGCAGTAGCTAAATCCTGTCGTTTTTTCCTGTATAATATTGCCAGGATTTGATCATTTTTGTCTGTCTCTTCTGCCAAGACTCTTGTTCATGCATTGGTTATTTCTCGGTTGGACTACTGCAACCTTCTTTTCACTGGCCTTCCTTCTTCTCATATCAGTCCGTTGGTTTCTGTTCACCACTCTGCTGCTAAGATCATCTTCTTGGCTCGCCACTCTGACTATGTAACTCCACTTCTGAAATCTCTTCATTGGCTTCCAATTCACTTCAGAATCCAATATAAACTTCTCCTGTTGACCTACAAAGCTTTTCACTGTCTAGCTCCTTCCTATCTCTCCTCTCTTATCTCACACTATTGCCCCGCTCGTGCTCTTCGCTCCTCTGATGCCATGTTTCTCACATGCCCAAGGGTCTCTACTTCCCTTGCTCGGCTTCGTCCATTTTCTTCTGCTGCCCCTTATGCCTGGAACGCTCTTCCAGAACATTTGAGAACTACAAGTTCAACCGCAGCTTTTAAAGCTCAGCTAAAAACTTTTCTTTTTCCTAAAGCTTTTAAAACTTGATTTTGTTCTGACTTTATACTGTTAGTTTTACCCTACCCAGTGCCTGTTTACCCTACCCTGTGCCTGTTTGCTTTCTCTTCCCCTCCTTATTGTTTTATTATGGTTTTATTAGAATGTAAGCCTATGCGGCAGGGTCTCGCTATTTACTGTTTTACTCTATACAGCACCATGTACATTGATGGTGCTATATAAATAATTAATAATAATAATAATAATAATAATAATGAATAATATCTGATAACACTATCAGTCTTCGACAATAGTGGCAGCTCAAAGGAAAGACGTATAATCTCGGATGTATTTTTAAGAGCCCAAATAGAAAGAGGCTATTTAATTGAATGTTTCCCACTGTTTTCAGGTTATTGCCATGTTTACACTACAAAAACTGCTCAGACGTTTACACCTGTGTTTGCTCACACATATGCGTTTGTTGACAGAGGTGCCTCAAACCCAATTTAGGTGTTAAAGTCTGTGGAAAAAAACAATTAACATATAAAATGTCATCTCTACAAAAAGAGGTAATCCTCAGATTCATGTTGCACACAAAGCATGTCTTTACAGCTGCTCTTGGAGGCTTTATACTTTTGTTCAGCTAGAGTTCACCCTGCTGGGGAGAAGTTATCATGTAACCCCTCTTTTCAACACTCTTTTGTCACTGTTTTCCTCTGCACCAGTTCACTTGCGTGCCTTTGCCATTAGAATCATACCCCCTACACAGACACACACCACTCAACTGTTTGTTTAGTTTTTCAGGTAAGCTGGCAACTTCTCTTTCACCGAGTGCACGAGGACAGTATGCTTGTTACCCTTTCTATACTTAGGATTCTTGAAAACCTAGATATCTTCGTACAGATTCACATTACACCATGGGTTTTGTACCTGGGAATTGGAAATCCACATAAATCTCATGAGAAGGGTGCTGACTAACTCACGACTGAATATGACTCCCAACTCATCTACCTTATTTGAAGAAAGGGATCTTGACGAGGATGGGAACTATAACCTTAATAAGTTTAATGATTTCATTATTTGTACCCTGCTATTCAATAATAATAATAATAATAATAATAATAATAATAATAATAATTTATTTCTTACCCACCTCTCCATCCTGATCGAGGCGGGGTACAACAAGTATAAAATACATAAAATATTGATCAAAACACAGTATACATTGTTAAAACTTCCCTAAAAACATACTAAAAACATCCTAAAATTCAACTGGGTAGGCCTGCCGGAAGAGGTCAGTCTGTATAGCTTTCTTAAATGCTAAAAGACTGTTAAGTTGACGAATCTCCTCTGGCAGGCCATTCCACAGTCTGGGAGCAGCAGAAGAGAAGGTCCTCTGGGTAATGGTTGTCAGCCTAGTCTTAAAATAATAAGTAAAGTGGCTTACAAATATAGTTAAATCTCATTGACCTACAGTAGACTTGCTTTTGAATGTTAAGCGTAACCATGGAGCACCATCTTTGTGTATGTTTTGTCAGCTGGTTAAGAAATAAGTTTTCTTGGGGGTATGCTGATATTCTACTGCTACTGTAATGCAACTAGTTCCCCCTTTTTAAAATCTGCTGGTTGAAAGGGTTCCATCTTAAAAGCCCCTAAAAATAATTTTAAATAATAAATAAATAAATAAATTCACTGTTGTATTGTTTTATTGTTGTTGTTTTGTGTACTGACATTTTGATTGTTTTTGTTTTGTGTATTCCTTACAGGAAAAAAAACGTGATAACACATTTTAAACTAAACTAAATTGAACTAAACTAAACTAAACTAAACTAAACTAAACTAAACTAGCCCTTTAAATAATGCTTGACAGGCAGGAAAAGAATCATCAGTGTGTTTTTCTGTTTTATGATCAAGCATGGTCCATTAATTTGGAGCAGGGTGGGGGAGGTGCCCTGCCCTCCTCCTGCATAACCCCCCCAAAACAGACATACACAAAATGCACGTTTTAGCATTGATGCCACCTCAGCAACAAGTGCAAGTCCCCAGCAGCAGTTATCGAGCTCCAGCACACTTACTTTCCCCCCTGCTTTGAGTCTGCTGTTTCCCCCTCCATTTCCTTAGCGAGTGGAGTGCTGGGCACTTTCACGCGTGTGCGTTGTGCTCTTTCAGCTCATGTATCTTTTCACCTGAAGCGTTATTATGCCGGAGAAATCTTCCGCCCTGCTCCCTACATTCTCCTTTCCCCTGCAGTTAATTTTTAAAAAAATATATTTGTCTTTTTATTTCTGCGCAAATAAAATAGTCCAGCAGCCTGAAGCTGCGCAATTATGGTAAAACGACACACTATACTTTCCCTAAGATCATATTAAACAAACTCCAGGGAGAGAAGGAAGGGAGGCTAATAATAATAATAATAATAATAATAATAATAATAATAATAATAATAATAATAATAATAATGTTATTTGTTACCTGCCTCTCCCTCTGGATTGAGGTGGGGTACAACCCAAATGCAAACACCATAAAATACATATAACTAATTAAAACATTTAAAACTAATAAATTATTAAAAGCAGCACATTATTAAAAGGCACATTATTAAACTAATACATTATTAGTAAGCAGGAGGGAGCGCATGGGCTGAGTGTTGCTGCCATTTGGCTTGGGAAAGGTTTACAGCGAAGGAGGAGAAAATGTGCACTGCAGCTTGTGTTCCAAGCATGCCGGTGCCTCACTCCATTTCTAAAAAAAATCCCAAGTCTTTAACTGCAACGCTTCACAGTTCTAGGGAGGTGTAAGGGTGAACCACCCCCACCCCTGTCCTGGTACATTTTCTGCATTTCTTTTAAGGTGAAAATGTACCCATGGTCATGCCTACTCAGGAGTAAGAACATAGAGTTAAATGGGACCGCTCTCTCTCCCCTTCACGGTTGAGCGGAGAACTGCCCTGCCCTCCTCTTTTGTTAGCAAGACCACCCTTAGACACAAACAAAGAATGGGATGGTTGGATAGAATGCAAGGCCAGCAATACATGGGAGGGAAGAGCGCATTTGTTTCTCATGGAAGGAGAAAAAAACCAGACTTTCCCAACTCCAAAAAGAAAAGAAACATGGAGGGGAAGAGGCAAAATGAGTGAAGGGCAGGGAGGACATCATATGGGTACCGGGCTGCAAAACCACATACCAGGCATGGTGAGTATGCGATAAATTGTTGGTGTGATGGAGCCCATCAGCTCTTCCAACCTTTTACTTTTGCTGCCCGTTCTGGACCTGCACTATTGGAGAGTTGCTGTGTGCATGCTCCATTCTTCTTTTCCTTCCACTGGGCAGTGCAGGCACAGCAGAGGCACTAGCACCATGTCATTTGCCAATGCTGACCCATCTGGTTGCCACATATGGTGTGCCACAAACAGACATACAGGTAACAGCTGACTAGAGGAGAAGAATGTGCATTATCATACATGCCCAGAGCCAACCACAGCAGAAGTATTTGAAAAAGATTTTTCCAGGCATGCTCAATGGAGCAGAAAACTGGCAGCCCTTCCTCTTCATTACTGAGAGGTCTTTCCCTTTTGTCTGGAGAGTAGTGTGTGCTCCCAGGAGGGCTGGGAGCAAAAACAAAATAAGCATTTCCACTTGTTGCAGGGCTTTCCCTTGAAGGGCTAAATCACTGTTGCACCACTGGTGGGATTCACTGCTTGCACAACAGAATCAATGGGGTGCAAGAGAATTGTTGGAGGTAGATTCTGCCATCATATCCATGGGTGTGTTTGAAACAGTGTTTCTGTGATTGATTATTGATAGTCCATGGACTAAGAGATGATAATTGATATATTGGTATCCAGTAAGGTGGCAAACCTTCATTACGATTTTTTTTTTAAAAAAGGTGTACATCTCTGGATTGTATTTTCATGTGATTGCTGGTTCTGACCGGTTGCTTAAGCTTTTTGTGATGTCATCAAGATGGCTGAAGCCATCTTTTTCTAACTTCTCTCATTTAAACTGTACCATGTGAACCAAGGGTCCAATTTAAAATGGTAAAACTGCCTTGGAAAGCTAATGAATTATCTTACAAATAACTAATTGTAATAATGACCTTAGCTGTTACCATTTTCATGGTGCAAGCTATATATCAAGAAAAAAGTAAAAATTTTCCCTGATTTTTATTCATTTACTGCATGTGAACATTACCTGATCCAGATATGAAACTAAAGAGTATTAGACAATTTTACCCTTCCAACAAGCCATATCTTGAATACATTAATTTTGATATGCCATAGTTAGACACATATGAGCATATCCATGTTTCATGTAATTTTACCCAATGTATGGATAACAGGTAACTCATTATCTTCCTCTTATGATCTTAAGCTTTGGTCTGATGCACCCACACATTCCCTTGGACACTGTCTGGATCTTGTTCTCACTCGGAATTGCTCTGTGTTGGACTTTTCTACTGCTCACTTTCCGCTGTCAGATCATCACCTAGTTTCTTTCAATATTACTCATAATCCTCCTCCTTCACGTCCCGCTTCTCGCTCTTGTCGTGACTTGCAATCTATCAATTACGAGGCTTTTTCCCAGTCCCTAGCCTCCTCCCTTCCTTCTGTCTGTTCGGCTGTCTCCTTGGACTCAGCTGTCTCCTTCTTTAATTCCTCCTTATCTTCAACTCTTGATAATCTTGCTCCATCTACAACTCGGATAGTTCGCCCTTCTCAACCCCAACCGTGGCTCACCTCTTCCCTCCGCTACCTTCGCTCTTGTTCCCGGGCAGCTGAACGCCTTTGGCGTAAGACCAGGGACCGGGCAGACTTTGTCCATTACAAATTTGTACTTTCCTCTTTCTCTTCTGCCATCTCACTGGCCAAACAGCAGTACTACTCAACGCTGATCCAGTCAAATGCTAGGCATCCTCAGCGGCTCTTTGCGTCCTTCAATTCTCTTCTGAAGCCTAATCCGCCATCTCTCCCCGCCTCTCTGTCTGCTAACAACTTTGCCTCTTTTTTCAATGCTAAAATCCAAACTATCCGCTCTGATCTGGCCAGCTCTGCTCCTCTTCCAGTTCCTGTTCCTCATCTGTCAGCTCCTCCTGCAAATTTCTCTGCGTTTCCTTCGGTCTCTGCGGATGAACTGTCTACAATACTGCGCTCTTCGAAGCCTTCCACTTGTTCTCGTGATCCGATTCCTTCTCGCGTCTTTATTAATCTTATTCCTGCTATCCTCCCTTCCTTGCTACATATTATTAATCTTTCTCTGTCCTCTGGTTCATTTCCTTCTGCTTTTAAACATGCTACAGTCTCTCCCATTCTCAAGAAACCTACTCTTGATAGGCTATCTCTGTCTAACTACCGACCTGTCTCTTTGTTGCCGTTTGTTTCAAAGATCCTGGAGCGTGCGGTCTACTCTCGCTGTCTTGACTTTCTTTCTAGTAACTCTGCTTTGGATCCATTTCAATCTGGATTCCGTCCTCTGCATTCCACCGAAACAGCCCTTACTAAGATCACCAATGATCTCCTTACTGCCAAGTCTAAAGGCCATTATTCCGTTCTTATTCTCCTTGATCTAACTGCAGCCTTTGACACGGTTGATCATGATCTTCTCTTAGATTCCCTTCATGACCTTGGATTTTGTGGCTCTGTCTATAACTGGTTTGCCTCCTATCTAGCGGGTCGCTCTTTCAGCGTGTTGACTAATGGCAGCTCGTCTTCCTCCTTTCCCCTTTCAGTAGGGGTTCCGCAAGGTTCGGTGCTTGGCCCGTTGTTGTTTTCCTTATACATGTTGCCCTTGGGCAAGCTTATTCAATCTCATGGTCTCCAATATCATCTGTACGCCGATGATACACAACTATATCTGTCATCTCCGGAACTTTCTCCTGATGTTCACGATCGTATCTCGGCATGTCTTTCAGATATCTCAGCTTGGCTGCTTCATCGTCGCTTGAAGCTTAACATGGCAAAGACTGAATTGCTTGTTTTTCCTCCTAAACCTTCTCCTCATCTCTCATTCTCTCTTACTGTCAATGATGTTACGCTTACTCCGGTCAAGGAAGCTCGTAGCCTTGGCTTTATCTTCGACTCCTCGCTCTCCTTTATTCCTCATATTGAGGCAGTAGCTAAATCTTGTCGATTTTTCCTGTATAATATTGCCAGGATTCGATCATTTTTGTCTGTCTCTTCTGCCAAGACACTTGTTCATGCACTGGTTATTTCACGGTTGGACTACTGCAACCTTCTTCTCTCTGGCCTTCCTTCTTCTCACATCAGCCCGTTGGTTTCTGTTCACCACTCTGCCGCAAAGATCATCTTCTTAGCACGCCGCTCCGACCATGTTACTCCGCTTCTGAAATCTCTTCATTGGCTTCCAATTCACTTCAGAATCCAATATAAACTTCTCCTGTTAACCTTCAAAGCTTTTCACGGTCTAGCTCCTTCCTATCTCTCCTCTCTCATCTCACACTATTGCCCCGCTCGTGCTCTTCGCTCCTCTGATGCCATGTTTCTCGCCTGCCCAAGGGCCTCTACTTCCCTTGCTCGGCTTCGTCCATTTTCGTCTGCTGCCCCTTACGCCTGGAACGCTCTTCCAGAACATTTGAGAACTACAAGTTCAACCACAGCTTTTAAAGCTCAACTAAAAGCTTTTCTTTTTCCTAAAGCTTTTAAAACTTGATGTTGTGCAGACTTCTACTGTTACTTTCTACTGTTAGTTTTTCCCTACCCTGTGCCTGCTTACCCTTCCCTGTACCTGTTGGCATTCTCTTCCCCTCCTTATTGTTTTACTATGATTTTATTAGATTGTAAGCCTATGCGGCAGAGTCTTGCTATTTACTGTTTTACTCTGTACAGCACCATGTACATTGATGGTGCTATATAAATAAATAATAATAATAATAATAATAATAATAGTAGTAGTTTTGTGAGTTCAGCAACTGTTCACTATGCATATGTTTCTATTTACAAACATTACAATGTAACCATTTTACAACTACTACCATTTATTTATTTTTATTTAATTTAATTCTAATGTTTGTTACCACTGCAGTCATCTTCTGAGTCCTCAACTGCAAAGTCTACATCTATTTTCATGGTTGCTACATGAATGTAGTTTGCACTTGGCTAGGGTGATCATATGAAAAGGAGGACAGGATTCCTGTATCTTTAACAATTGAATGGAAAGAGGAATTTCTGCAGGTGTCATTTGAATATATGGAGAACCAGGTTAAATTTCCTTTTCATCACATCAGTTAAAGCTGCAGGTGCCCTGACCTCTTTTAAATTGGGTCACTCTAGTATAGCTCCTGCAGCTTTAACTGTTGTGATGAAGATGGAATTTCACCAGGTGCAGCATGCGTACAAATGACACTTGCTGAAATTCCCTTTTTTATACAACTGTTAAAGAATACAGGAGTCCTGTCCTCCTTTCCATATGGTCACCCTACACCTGGCAGTGCAAGCAAGTCCTTTGGACAGCATGAGCAGTTTGATAGTGGACAGGAATGCACACACTTGTGATTGGTGCTAAAGACTGTGATTGGTGACTTGTGTGCCTTCTTGATCTGCTGTCCAGAGACTAATTGCTGATGAGCAACTTAAGAACATAAGAGCCCTGTTGGATCAGACAGAGTCCATCTTGTCCAACGTTCTGTTCACACAGTGGCCAACCAGCTGTTGATGGGAAACCCACAAGCAGGACATGAGTGCAACTGTACCCTCCGGCCCATGACCTCCAGCAACTGGTGTACACAGGCAAACTGCCTCTGATACTGGAGGTAATATATAGCCATCAGACAGCCTTCTCTTTCAGGAATTTGTCCAATCCACTTTTAAAGTCATCCAAATTGATGGCTGTCACAATGGCCTTAGCTAGACCGGGCGAAATCCCGGGGTGAACCCCGGGATCGTCCCTGCGCATCCACATGATGCACAGTGGATCCCGGGATCAGATCCCTCCCTTGCCCCAGGATCTTGCCCTCCCCTTTTGGCCCACTTTTTCTGCAGTCCCGGGCTGAGCCCGAGACTGCAGAATGTGTGGCCCGTTGTCGCGGTTTTACCCGGTGCCGTGCGATTCCTTGCGCGGAGCCAGGAGCCGCGCACGGGGTGCTGCGCTCCTCAGGAGTGCTGCATCCATCAGGAGTAGGGTGGAGAGAGCAGGGAAATTAAGTTAATTTTTTTATTAAAAAAACTACCTTTAGTGCACAAGCGTTTGTGTGCTCCATCTTCTGTAAAAATAAAAAAATGGCGGGCATGACGCCTCTCTTCATGAGGTCGTCGTGCCTCACTTGTAAACGGAGGAGGGATCTCACGTTAATCACAATGTGAGATCTTCCCTCCTTCGTCGTGGACTATGAGGTAAGTCTAGCTAAGGCCTATGTCTTGTGGTAGCGAATTCCATAGTTTAACTATGTGCTGTGTGAAGAAGTACTTCCTTTTATCTATCCTGAATCTTCCATCAATCAGCTTCATGGGATGACCCTGGGCTCTAGTATTTTGAGGGGGAGAAACATCTCTCCCCACCCACTTTCTCCACACCATGCATGATTTTGTACACCTCTAACATGCCTCCCCTTACCCTCCTTTTTTCCAAATTTCAAAGCCTTTGCTCTCCTTTCTTTCTCTTTAAACCACACTTGGACTAGATAGCCCTTCAAACAGAGGAGTGTACTCTAATTGTTGCCTGAATCTATACATAAAACATAAACATCTATGAAACATCAGCTGAGACTAGCAGTAAAACAATAATAATAATTCAGCAGACCAGAAATACTCTTCGATATTTCCTCTGCTGAAAACTAGCAGCAGTGTAATTGCTTCATGCCTCAGCAGGGAGCCTATTCTAGTTTTACTCCAAATAATTTAGTTATTAGTGCTATTCAGTCTGAAGAATTATGGAGTTAGATTTCTGTCAGACATTAAGAAGCAACTCAAGATTAAGCTGGAGCGAATAAATTATGTTTAAAAATCATAGCCATTTCCCATTAGATACTGTCTGGATTCTGATTTCTACTAAGTAGAACTTGGGAGTGGGAAAGATTTATTTTTCAAATGATGGGAAGTCAGTAGTTACAGTAACACCTTAATTACTGACATTAGGTAACTGTTCCTATGCCCAGAATGCCACCTACCTCAGCTAAATGGTATCTTTATGAAATTAGTAGAATGTGGTTGTAAAATAAGTATAAGTAAAAGTTATGAACTTCAAATTTTGGATTATAATTGGAAAGCTAACCTTTGGAAAATATGTTGTGGCTATAGCCAGGAACTGCACTTTGAAAAGACAACTTTCGGTGGCAGAAAAAGGACTATATTGTGAAAGAGCTTTTTAAATTTAATTTATGGTGTATTTATGCATTACTTACACCCTAAATTAAAAAGCTCCGAATTTTTTCTTTCTAGGCCATTCTCCATGTACACTCATTCTTGTTAGTTTCTCTGTTACAACAGTCAAACATTTAAAAGTACTTTCAATAACTCAGATTTTGGTTCATTATATAGGCAGTTTATGACAGGAAGTGTAAATAGGTTTGCCAACATTTATGGCAGGACGTGTAAATAGGGTTGCCAACATTTATGGCAGGACGTGTAAATAGGGTTGCCAACTTGAAGGCATCTGAGCCAGCTGCCAAAGGAGGGCCAGTTGTCAAAATAGGAAAGCTTGGGATTTCCCCACACTGTTTTCTCCCCTCCCCGCCCATTTTATAGTTGTTTTTAATTGTTCATTTTGCATCTGCATGCATTGTGTAGGAGGAGAACTGGATCACAAGTGTGTGATCTAGACCTCCTTGTTATGTAAACAATAATAATAATAATAATAATAATAATAATAATAATAATAATAATATAATATTTATTTGTTACCCACCTCTCCCTCTGGATCGAGGCATGGTACTACACAAATGCAGACACCATAAAATACATATAATTGATTAAAATATTTAAAACAAATACATTATTAAAAAGGCATCTTAAAATTCGACTAGGAAGGACTGCCAGAAGAAATCAGTCTTTATGGCTTTCTTAAATTCCGGAAGACTGTTAAGTTGACAAATCTCTCCCGGCAAGCCATTCCACAATCTGGGAGGAGCAGAGGAAAAGTTCCTCTGGGTAATAGTTGACAGCCTTGTTTTTGTTGACTGGAGTAGATTCTTCCCAGAGGACCTGAGTGTGTGGGGCGGATTATACGGGAGAAGGCGATCCCGCAGGTAGCCTGGACCCAAACCATGTAGGGCTTTAAAGGTGATAACCAACACTTTATACTTTGCCCAGAAGCTAATTAGCAGCCAGTGAAGAGATTTTAAAACTGGTGTAATGTAGTCGCCCCTAGGTGTACCTGTGACCAGCCTGGCTGCCATATTTTGAACTAGTTGAAGTTTCCAGACTAGGCACAATGGTAGCCCTATGTAGAATGCAATGCAGAAGTCGAGCCTCGAAGTTACCAGCGCATGCACTATCATCTTTAGGTCTTCCAACTCTAGGAAGGGGCGCAACTGGCATATCACCTGAAACGTGTGAAATATAGAGCGTGACATCTGAGCGAAATATTAAAAATAGCTATTCTGCCTCTGTCTCTTGTTCCTGCCCAGCCCTTCCACTCCTGTACCTTCCCCAGAAGCATAGGATAAACAGGCTCAATGGAAGCAATCATGATTTACTGGAGAACATTCGTTATTGGGCAGATTAGAAATGTAATACATAAAAATAAATTTAAAAAATCAATGTGCCCCTGGTGTGGCAGATTTATTTATTTATTTATTACATTTTTATACCGCCCAATAGCTGAAGCTCTCTGGGCGGTTCACAAAAATTAAAACCACAGTAAAACACGCAACAGGTTAAAACACAATTACGAAATAGTATAAAAGTATAGTATGCAGATGCAGTGGTGGGCAGCTTGAAATCAGCACTGGTGAGTTTCTTGCAAGTTTGTGTGAGGGAAAGTACCACTCAATTCACATGATAAAAGATCCCACAGTTCATTAACCATAGGTTGTTTGGGAGCACTCCTGACTGCTCACACTCTTCTGGCACGCTAAACAACCTGGGAAGGCTCCATCCCTGGGTTGTTCTCTGTGACATCTGAACCCAGAACTGAGTGAGAAACAACTGAGAGTTATAATCCAAGAGCAAACCATGAGTTATAACTCTGGGTTGTTTCCCCCTCAATAACACAGAGTTCAGGGTTCGGATGGCACTGAGAACAACCCAGGGACGAAGCGTCCCTGGATTGTTTACTGCAATGGAAGTGCCAAAAAGTCAGAAGCCAGCATGGCCACTCACTCTTGCATGCTCCTGAACAACCCATAATTAACAAACCATCATGCAATCAAGGTCTACAACCTGCTCCCTTTGTGTGTTTGCCCTGTTCCACACCCCTCTCATGCCCCTGCCTCTGTCAGTATTTGACTGTCAATTACAAGTAATGTAAGGGACATGGTAGTAGTAGTCTCCTTTACTTTCAATACAATCAAGACGAAACCTTTAAAACTCATTGTGAAATTGTTAATTTGTGTTTCATGTTTAAATGGATACCAATCTCAGAATTTTACACTTATTCTCCATTGTATTCTGCCTGTTGGACTTTGATTCTGTTACACGCAAGAGACCAGCAGCTAAATATCTGGATATTTAAATCAAATCAGCATGTGAAACTCAACCCAGTGTCCCCTCAACCACCTCCTTGGCCTCCATGGCCTTTGTTCTCCTGACTAGAGTTCTCCTGTCAATCCAAGCTCTCTGTTCTTTTTGATCCCTTTCCACCAGCATAACTCCCTACTGTCGTCAAGCTCTCCACACACACCTAAAATCTATAGTTAATCTTTTTTGGGTAGGAATAATCTCTTGTCTTTGCCTGAGATATTTCTATTTTGTCTACTGAACAATGAAGAGCCATGCTGATCAAACCAAGGGTCCATCTTGTCCAGTGATTTGTATGAAAACCTAAAAAGACTAATCGCGCAGAGCCTTCATATAGTTCTAAACAATTCAATGGACTGGTTGAGAAAGCTGTTTGGATGGTGAAATCCAAATATTCCACAAAACAGCTGCATCGGGCATTGATCCCTGTTGAAACTACAAAAAATAAATTGAATTCATTTATTTCTTGGACAATTCCACAGTAGTACATGAGATCATAAACTAACCTACTTCTTAAAGGTGGAAAGGCTAAGTATTAACTTGGTGGTGTCATCTCACCTGGATATATCTATGATTCCATAGATGACTGAAGGGCTGTCTATGTCTGTAGGTCCAATATAATTTCTATTTGACCATTACATCAACAGCAGGTGTTAAGCTGGGGTTGAATGCTGTTTAAACATTTGATCTGGTATAGATTCAGGTAGACTTGGGTCATAATTTTATGCAGCACTGTAATCAATGGGATTAATGGAGTAGACACATAGGATCAGGCTGTTAGAATGCTCAAAATATGAATCAACTTTCCCCACTCTACAAATATTCAATGAGAAAAATTCATACCACACAAACAGTGGTCTAATGGTAAATTTTGAAGTGTAGGCAAGGAGATTCCAAAAATGCAGGCAGCTACATTTCTCTTCTCTTCTCTTTTCTTCTCTTCTCTTCTCTTCTCTTCTCTTCTCTTCTCTTCTCTTCTCTTCTCTTCTCTTCTCTTCTCTTCTCTCTCTCTCTCTCTCTCTCTCTCTCTCTCTCTCTCTCTCTCACACACACACACACACACACACACACACTCACTCACTCACACTCTCTCTCTCTCTCACACACACACACACACAGAGAGAGAGAGAGAGAGAGAGAGAGAGAGAGAGAGAAAGAGAGAGAAGCCCACTGTGGCTTATTTAAGCCAGGTGGGTTGGAACATGCTTTTAAATATTTAACCCACTGTGGGTGATCACCATGGGTTATTACTGTTGTGTTGAACACAGCAAGGGTGGCTTATGCAAGGATTAAAAAACCCTCATATAACCCATGGGATGTTTAAGGTTATGAAAGGGTTGTTTAACTCTTGCCTAAGCCACCCATACCAGTTTCAACAGGATAAGCCACAGCACCTGACAACTGAGGCATGAATATTAAAAATGACCATTGGCATTTGCCACAACCATGGCTTAAGCCATGGTGGGCTGTGATAACCATGCAAACCTGACTTGTAGGGTTTTTGTTTTGTTTTTGTAAAGCTAATGGGTCTTAATAACTCATTCAAGATAGTTGGCATTACAACAGGGATACCACTCGAAAATATATTTGCCTGGAAAATTCATTCCCCCACCCCCAGCTACTGCGAGGAATTCAGCTAAGCACAGAGGGAACAGGGAATCCTGAGTGGGTGGCAGATGATAGGTGGCAGATCATCCCTGCTAATCAAAAGGTCCTGGAGCTTTGACCCTGTAAGCCTTGGCTCACTACGCTACTGGACACAAGCAGCCTTCTATTTGATACTCAACTGTGAAATGCAAGGCTTAGACACAACAGAGGAATCAGTGCTAGGGAAAACACGTACATTATGTGGTGCTTGAAGCAGTAATGCCTCTGACACCAATTGGCTGAGGTGGTGTGATAGAATGAAATATTATTCATGAGCATTCTAATGAATATTCCAGGTTCTGTCAGAGTGTGTGCAGTCCATCAGTTTGGCTGGGATTGATCTCCGATGAGTCCAAGGCCAGATCTACACCTTGTGCCAAACTATTACGAATGTGGAATAAAAAACAGGAAAATACCAAATTACTGGTAGTTGGAGGAAAGGGGGTGGGGCCTTCTGGAAGACCTGATTTGGCTTCTGGGACTGAGGGTATGCACCCCTGGGCTATGAGTTGGAGGGGACCAGGCTGATAAGTGCATGCAGTTCTTTCAATGACATAAGATCACTGACTACTATGGTTTAAAGCAGAGACCTGGGGAACCAAGTTGGTGGGATAGATATGAAGCTATAAGAAGACGAGGAGAAAGAAGGGCTAAACTAAAACAATGTAGTGAGTGATTGACCAAGACATACTGGGAGTTGGGGCCTTACAGCCAAGAGAGCTTCAGTAAGTAAGTTTAGGCACTGACAGGGCTGCTGTAGCTTTGAGAGTTGTGTTGTGGCTTCTGCTGTCACTGTAGCATTTTAACTTGGCAACCCCAAGGAGCAAATGTGGATCCATTTCCCAAATGCAGACTTTTGGGTAGCGTTTAATGTGGTTGCACCCATTCCACCTTCATAAAGCCATCCATGCTCAGTTCTTTCTTTCTTTTCTCTAACTTCCTCTCTTTAATTCTGGAGATATTCCAGAGAAATCAGAGTATCTCAGCTAGCTACCATGTTTTGCCTGTTTTATTTAGGTATGTGCAACAGCATCAACTATTTTGGCTGGATGTATGTTTTCGGCAAGATGATTTTGTACCAACAGTAGTAATAGAGACAATTGGTATTGTTTTTATGTTGACAGTTTTATGCAAATTAAATACATTCAGAATGATGAAAAGGATCCAGTGTGTGGATAGAAGCAGTTTGGGCCAATGATTTCTAAGGTTGCTTTCATTTTTCAAGTACAAAAAAAAAAAAAAAGTATTTCCATAAAGCTTGGCTAAACAATACACTCAAGATGGCCCGGGGGGAGGGGGAAGAATCCACCATCACAAATGGGAATACGAAAAAGCCCAAATCCTGAAGTAATGTGATCTCCTACAGAAACATTACTTGCTTCAGTAATGTTGCATCTCTTTTAAACTCAGCCTTTTTCAAAAAGTAATATAACCCTTTTTCAAAGAGGTGGTTGCCAAATGCAATTATTGTGAATGTTTGAAAAGTTCAGAAGAACATTATGCATAGAAACCTAATTTGAGAAGCATTAGAAATTCTAACATCAGGAAAGTTTGATCATAACCGAAAAGCAATTTGTGACCATGTCCAGCTCATTTATGAATGTTTTGTGATCCTTGAAATGAAACATTTTCTTTGGCACTAATGGAATCTGATCAGTGGCAGTTGAGTTGTAATTTGGTGTGCCAAATACTTTTAAAGTGCTCTAAATTTTATTAGATATTGCAGGGGGAAAGAACCTAGGAAGATTTTAATCTAGATATTCACACGATATATTTGAATTTTTTACTTTAAACTCGTTCAGTCCAGATTTATATTGACAAAGTCATGAGACACCTGATTTCAGCATCTACAATCTTAACGACTGAAGCCCAGAAAAACCTCATGCAAGTGAATGTGTTTTGCATTAACCATATGTTCAAGTGGGGGGACGACCCTCAAACATCACAAAAGGGAGAGAAGGGGACCAGGACAAATAAAATCCACAGCTGGAGATGTTCGACTCAAGTCAGGAATCATCTAACTCAAGAAGAGAGGCTATCTCAGATCACCTTTGTTTGGCTCCATGAAGACAACTCCAGGGAGAAAGGCCATCATTTTCTCTCCAATAAAAGCAAGTCAGCTTGATTAGAGGCTGCAGCAGATCTCTCTGAGTTTAGCTCCAAAAGTCAGCCCCAGGAAGAGCTGCCAGCATTGCTGGCCTCCTTTTCCACCTGTGCATCTAGATTGTTGAGCAGACATGATGCTGCAAAAGTTGCCCTATTCTGACAATGGCTTCAAGGGAACTAAGGATGTACAGGTGAGCTCGGTCCCTGCTTTTGATCCCTTAGCTGAACAAGGTTTGTCTTGGTGTCAGCAATGAATGCATCATATTTATCATCTGAACTCCTAGTGCTCTTTCATCACTGAAAGAAGATGAACTTGTTCCCTCACCCCATCTACTCTCAGCCTAGCATCTGCTACACTGAACCTAAACGAGTTATTAACCTAAACCTAAACAAGTTACTAAATATGTTTCCCATATTCCCCACTGCATTTGTGGTTTTGGCAAGTGCAGAGATTGTGGAGACTACTGGAGAAAGGAATATGATGTTGAATTCAATACATGTATTACAGCTACATCAGTCATAGAAACACCTACTGTAGAGGGTACTTACACCTGCAGGTGTGCAAAAAGAGTGTTCACCAGAAACGAGGTTTCAACAATACATTATGATGAACATTTGCTGTTATAGCAAATGAATTCATTTCACTGGCCAAATGGAAAAAATCCCCCATCACTGGCCTGATGCTGCTGTTTCTGCATCATCAGTTTTAGTACAGAAACAGAAATCGGTTCTAGAGCTTCGTTAAATGTTGAATGATCCAAGCACTGAGAGCAGAACTGAAATTTGTCTGGCAGAACTGAGCATGTGGCTTCACTTGAGATCTGAATCAGACCAAATTCAGAAACTATACTCTGCACTAAATTCAGCTGCCAATAACACTACAATACATTTGGTATTCAAGGATGGTGCCAGGCCAGCCCCTCCATCACACACCTGCCAATGTGAATTAGGCAAACACCCAGTCAAATGGTGGTGCAGTTTGTGTGAGCTTTCCACTGCTTCTTTGAGATTATTATTATCTATTGCATTTATATCATGCCTTTTTTTCCTCCAAGGAACCCAAGGCAGTGTACATAATCCTCCTCCTCTCCATTTTTATCCCTGCAACAACAACTCTGTGAGTTGTGTTGGGCGGAGAGTCTGTGACTGGCCCAAAGTCACCTAGTGGGTTTCCATGGCGAGTGGGGACTAGAACCCAAATCTCCCAACTCCCAGTCCAGCACTTTAGCCACTATACCACACTACACCACACTGGAAGAATTAAATTAATCCCGGCCTCTGTGCAATCAGGCATTTCATACTGGCATTTCATCAGCTCATATAGGAAGCCATATCCGTGGTGCAGGGGTGGACAACTTGTGGCTCTCTCAATGTTATTGAACTGCAACTTTCATCATCCCTCACCATTGGCTATGCTGGCTAGAGCTAATGGGAGTTGCAGTCCAACAACACCTGAGCCCCAATTATTTATTTATTTATTTATTTATTTATTTATTTATTTATTTATATAGCACCAACAATGTACTTGGTGCTGTACAGAATATACAAATTTCCCTGGTGTGAAAGAAGGGAGGGACTTGAGCCACTTCTCCACCATGGAATTGTAGCAGCATCTCCAGATGAATGAATCGCAGGTTTGTGTTTTGCAGCTGAAGATGTTAGATGTGCTAAAGGAATGCTTAGCAGATCTCTGCTCAGCACCTTTCAAAAAGCTCTGCTTTTGGTTTGAAGTTCAAAGCTCAACTTCCTGTCTAAGCTAAACTGATAAGTGAGATTACCCAGTAAATTCTGGTACTCACTGTTGATTAGTATTAAGTGAATTATCCCTGCTTTTTGCTGGAATGTCAGTTAGGTAGATTAGATGTGTGTGTTTCTGAATGGAAATGTTGAGATTCCACAGAACAGCTAGTTGCAGAAACAGAAGGCAAGGACTGAAGACATAAGAAAGATGCCGATGAGGAAGGAACTGGACATTAGAATAGCAGACACTATTAATAACATATGTGACTTCTCTGACCGACAGAAGTAGTCTTCATTTATACTGATCCTTAAAATTGATAGGAGGTTTAACAGTTATTGAGCCTGTTCAGACAACGTGCTAAGCCATGGCGGTTAAGCATTTTGAGCTAAACGTGGCTTAGTGTGTTGTATGAACCATGACTTAGCATGTTGTGTGAATCATTCCTAACCATGGTGGCCGCATAACCATGGTGTAAGCATGGTTACTAATAGGACATTGCACACACAGTCCCCCCAACTCACCTCTGAGGCCATTTTGGAGCTTCCAAAACAGCCCTGATTCAACTTGGGGCACTTTGGGGCTTGGCCGCCTCACTTTGGCACCAAAGCAAAAGCCCACCCCACCAAAGTGGGTCAGCCTTGTGGGTTCCTGGGTGCTGGCCGCATGGCTATTGCCAGGAAAGCTGGGAACAAGGCCAACCAGAAGGCCATTGGACTCCCCACTCCACTTGGTCCTGCTTGTGCTCACTCTCCCCCAACCTCCCATCCAGAACAGCCACTGGGATTTACATTCCCATGCATCCTCCTCCCTGAGAGCCAAGCTACAATTTAAAGGTGTGATCATGAAGGCTCTCTTTTTTAATAGATCTATGGTCACCAACTAGGAGAAATGGCACCATAGTTTGCGGCCATAGCTCTATTAAAAAAAAGATACCCCCATGATTTTACCTTTAAATCATGGCTTGGGTCTCAGGGAGGAGGACGCATGGCAACGTAAGTTTTGGCGGTGGCCGCAGGCAGTGACCAGGGAGGGAGAGGAAGGCAGGGAAGGATAGGGAGGTGAATGTGGTGAGTTCAATAGACTCAGATGGACTAACGGCCAGCCTTGTGTCAGCTTTCCCAGGTGGGAGGGTGGGAGAAGTGGCCCACCACCACCCTGAATTAGCCCAAGGCATGCTGAGGGCTTTGGTGTAGATTTGCTTCAGAATTGGGGTGCCTCAACCAATCCAGCACTGGCTCAGATTTGGGCCAAGGCAGACCAAATTAGCCCGCCTTGGATCAGATTCAGGGATTCAGCTTGAGGTGGCACACAGCCCTACTCACTATTTGCTATGAAAGGGTTAGCAGCCTAACCATGGCTTAGCGTGTCATCTGAACAGGGTCAATCTAACTCCAATGATTTGCATTCCTTTCAGTTAGAGAAACACAAATTGCTTCCAGCCAAAACTACAGATGCTGTCCACTATGACTATCACCACAACGTCATGATGCTTCTGACATGAGGAGAAAAAATAATGCTACATGTTCATGAGCCATATGTATGTGTAGGGGGAACTCACTGTCGGTAAGAAACATTTTAAAATGTTCCATGCTTTTCCCACCAGTAGTCAAGAAAATAAGCTGATTGATTGAAAATGCTCTTATTAGCTGTCAGTTCTGCATAAGCTTAAAAGAGCAAAACAGAAATTCCTGGATGCCATCATCACATTTTCAATGCCAAGGCGACCTGCTTCCAGGAATTTTTCCAGTGCTCCTCTCTATCTTTGATTACTGCCCATTAAAAATAATAGCCTTTGGAGAAAGTGCAGATGTTCTAATGTTTTTGGAAAGAGTATTGCCATAAAAGGAATAAGAAGAACTTCTTCAAAATCTTTAGGAGCCGAGGCCTGAAATGCTTCCTAGCAGAGCTTTGAGGAAAGAAAGGGGCAGAGCCTGAGGTGTGTGAGGAGGGAGGAGGGGAAGCAATGTGTGACAAATATGCACTTTCAGTGGCGCTGTCTGGCTCTCATTTAAAACAACTTTTACAATACATTTATAGGAAATGCAACTCCTTTTCTACTGTGTGTTACAACGTCTTTTTTCTCCAGCTTCACATATTTCCCTTTTTCTTTTAATCTGATGCCTTGCTCTGATCCTTTCCGTCTGGTACCCAGAAATGCTGTTGACTGTGTCTTCTCAGCACATGGCTGGCATGACAAGAAAGAGTCGGAACAATAAAGAATCAAGTGCCAGTTATTTAGGGTTCCTCCTTCTCCTTCATTTCCTCCACTTCATAAAATGGAGCTTACAGTAGCACTATCCAAATTACTCCAAGTACGCCAGAGAAGGAAGCATATGAACATCAGTGACACACAAGCATCTTATATTGCAAGCCTAGGCTTCAATCTCTTGTTGCTGCAACCAATAACAAAACCTATTTGAAAGGTTGGCAAACTTTAATTGATTAAATTGGCAGATTAATTGCTAATTAACTTTATGTGACTGATTTTATTAATTGGCGGTGATCAAATTTGATCAGATGATCTCCATTTTAATCAGTATTGCTAAGAATTAATAGCACTGTATCCAGTAGTGGTGTGGTTCCAAGCCCTCCCGCAGAGATGCAGTAAAGAGGTCCATGATGTAATCCACAAAGCTTTATCAATAAATAAACATCTCTTCATACCTAACAGGAGTGTGAATGTTAGGAGCTATCTTCTAAGCTTAATTAGCCTAACAGAGCTAGGCAGTCACTTTTCAAATAAAACTGGACAGTTTCCCCACAGCAACAGGCAGTTTACCTCAGGGGGTCTTTTTGGAGAAGCCTCTGGCAAGTGGCTACCTTAAGAGACCACCTCCTCTCAATCTGTCCACTGATCCTGCGGCAGTGCGGCAGACTCTGAGATCTGTCAACTCCAATGTCCCCTCCCCTTCCGACAGAGGTTGACTTCCCAGAGATGGTGGTGGAGAATGCGCTCTGAGCCTTCAGCATTCAGTCTGATAAACTCTTGAGAAGATTCATCCTTGACTCCCGAAGAGTCTTGGAGAATCTCCTCCCCTGCTTTCTGTCTTGGCTGATACCCTTCTCCTTCTCCTTCTCCTTCTCCTTCTTCTTCTCCTTCTCCTTCTCCTTCTCCTTCTCCTTCTCCTTCTCCCACCCCGGTAACATTCCATTAACCCAATGATATTGTACTAGTAGAAACCAAGTTCCAAAATTAGTGAAGCTCTGCTGGCACAGGAATTTCTTCTGCTAGTTGTATGTTGGGTTTAGGCCAGAGATAGAGATAGAGAGATACATACATACATACATCTATTTGGTTCTCATGAGTTGATGTAATAGGGGAAAAGAAAATGCACATGGATTTTGTTCTTTACTTTCATTTACTTCTTTTACAAGTTTTCACATTACCTTCTGTAACTTTGAAAAAGCACCTATAGTTGCTTTTAATTTGCAAATTTTAATGTTAATTGGCTTTAATTGGTTGCCAGCCCTGCTATTAACACAAAATCCAACAAGTGGGTTGGATCCAACATACATCTTCTGCAGATGAAGGGACTCCTTCCATCAGTGGAAAGCGTTGACCCAGTGGAATGTTTTGGTTGGTCAAATAGGGGCCGAGGAATTTTTTGCTGATTCCCTGCTCCCCCTGTAATCTCCCCCCAAAACTGTTCTGGAACCTGGAGGGTTTGGGGGCCCTCTAGAGAAACTGGGAGCTGTAGAGGGAGGAGGGAGAAGCAAAAATCTGCCTTCTCAGCAGAACTTCGCTTGCAGGAACTCCCACGGATGGGACCCAACTCAATGTGTCAGGCAATACTAATGCTGCGTGTTTTATTCTGAAGCTTGATGGTGCAAGCAAGAGCAATCACTAGGAAATGACTTACTTTATTTAACATTAATAACAAATTGCTTTTTTGATGTATGTTGTCTGTGTATATGCTATCTGTTTATGTTTTATGCAAATGCTTTCCTTTTTGTATTTTGTATAATGTGTTTTAATGTGTGTGTGTTTTTTAATTGTGAACTGCCCAAAGAGCTTCAGCTATGGGTGGTGGTGGGGTATAGAAATGTAATGTAATGAATAAATGAATAAATTCCCCATCCCTTTTGATCCCCCCATGCTTTAATCCATAACGCACTTATCATATAATGTTCAACAATCACAGAAGTAATAGAATTCTATTACTTCTTTTCCCCAGTGCTTCCAGTTCTTCCTTTCTCGGCATCAATTCATGAACACGGCATGAGAAGAGCACAGCCTCTCAAATGCCACCACACCCCAATTTTTTAAATGATATTTTCATTACCTTGATATAAGGGAAAGGCTCATAAGAAGTTCTGTTTGTCATTAGAATATTTCTTTTTACCAGTGATTACTGCATTGGCAATATGCCACATGTCCTTTTCACACCATCTGCGTTGGTAGCATTGAAGGGGAAAGAGGTAACCAGCCATACATTCTTTTCTGAATCAGTAATCCTAAAGCTGTCTCCTAAAGTGCTAATCAGAACTGAAATTAAACAGAAGTCGGCAAGTTGAAGAAATACTGGCCAGTAGCTTCTCCTTTGAAATGAAATGTGTATAAGGTAGAGTGAAAAAGAAAAGAAAAAAAGGAAGGGATTCTGAACATTCCTCACCTCACCCCACTACATGTGCCTGTGTTTCTCTTTGTTGTAAAAGATTTTATTAAATTAATAAAAAGTTCAGACAGGATAATCCTTTTCAGTGATATTCCAGCACTGAACTACTACTACTTGTTATTGTTTAAATGTCTCCTTTGCTGGATTTTCTTTTTTTTTACCATCCCCTTGATATCTTTCTTGTTCTAAATTATATTTAAAGCAAAAAATAAGAAAAGCTCCGGAGACCAGGAAAGCTGGGTCCTTGTCAAAGACTCAAATTGTTCTTGGGAAAGGGGGAAATATCCATTGACCTCCACTACTTTGTTTAAATTAGTGACTAATGGTCTTTCTCAGCAAACTATTTCTCAGCATGTTTCTTTCCATGTATTTTTAAAAACTTTTTTGTGTAATGAACCTCATGGATTTAGTACATTAACAGAGCAATCCTATAGTCCCTGGGAGAGCATCCCAGGCCAGAGATATTGCTACAACCTTGGGGGGGGGGGGAATCCGACATTCGCATTGGGCCATTTCCCCTCCCTTCCCCCTCATAGCTTCTGTGGAAATTGTGGCAGTGGCTCCTCTGCCGAGGTTGCAACCTCAGAAGAAAGGGGGTAAAAAGGGGGTAGGGTAAACGGCAGGGAAGGAATGTCTTTCTCGACATCTGAGATATTGCCCCTGTGAAAGTGGCCAAGTTGATACTTTAGGCCAAGTTTTAACTATACTGTGAATTTTATAGAGGTCTGAGAGCCCATTTCACTTCCTCAGTTCTTTTACCATATCTGGGAAAAATGGAAAAAGTTTTACATTTCATGAAATTATAGAATCACAGAATAGTAGAGTTGGAAGTGGCCTATAAAGCCATCAAGTCCCACCCCCTGCTCAGTGCAGGAATCCATCTTTCTATTCTGCTGGGAGATGTTAAACCTGAGGTAATGCTGGTTGTAGGCAAATTTCTAGCTGTGGACATTAAAATTAAACTGCAATGGCTAAAGCAGAAATAAGTTAAGGGATGACTATTTTATTGATGGATGAACATGGACTTTACTTGTGCATGAGTTTCTATATACTCTCAATTTATTTTTGTGTTCAATCACTTTTTACAATTCTTAGTTTGCAGTTTTATTTAGATATTATCCTTTCTGGTGAGAATTGCTGTAATACTGTAATCATTTGTGTGTAAATGTTTGTAGACCAAAATAGATTGATCGATTGACCTCAGAAAACAGGGTGGGCAAAAAGGGGTGCAATGAAAGGCAGGGAGGGCAGATGAGGGTGTGAATCCACAGGATCCTTCATCCTCGCTGACCCAGCCCACTGCTGATAAATCACCCAGATGGACTCAGAAACACTAAACATTCCCCAAACTAAACATGTGGGGAAGAAGATGAAATAGAGACTGTTCAACTCCATGTACAGGATTCAAGGTTGGAGAATTGATGTCTAAATCAGTGGCAGTCCTAGGCCATGGGTAGGCATGCCTGGCCCAATCATGGCTAATTTAAGTCCCATTCATTTCAATGGATCTACCCGAAGTAGTACTAATATTGGATTTAACCCTTTGTAAAAGGACTGTTCCTGTTGAACTTATGTATTCCTATAACTGGCTCAACTGCAGTAAACATAAAGCAAACCATTCTACAACTGAGGTATGATTCCATAGATGTTGTGGCTAATGCCTTACAAACATTTGATATTAAGGAGTTAAACAATTTGCTTAAACAACTGTTTACTATTTTGCATAATTTTTCTTAGTATGTGTGTCTGGCCATAAAAGCATTCTGCCATCCTTTAGCGAATAGGAGAATGACACAAGCTATAATAAAATAAGTCCTAAACACAAGTGCTGTATTTTTCTCCACAACTATATTTGCTCTTGGAGATGAATGCAAATATGTAAATGTGGAAAATTAAATATGGGAACAAATTAACTTTTATAACTAATATTTAATTCCCATTTTAAAATTTGAAAGCCAGCTTTATATAAATGTCTGTATGGGGCTCCCCAGCTTTTCTTTTCTCCTTCTTTTTAATCAAAGGATATATATTTAAAGAGATGAATTGAATTATGGCTGAATTAGAATCTGCAAATGTCTGAGCCTTTAATTGCACTTGGCCTCACTGCATTTAGGTGGAAGAGAATGCAGAATAGTTCCACCATAGAAAATCTCTCTTACTCCTCTGTTCCTGCTTTATTTTGGTTTCAAATGACAGACACTACTAATTTGGAGAAGGCGTGACCTCCAGGCCTCTTTTCTTCTCCCTTGGGGAGCTCCAATCAGTCAGGTTTCTCTTGGCCTCCTTTGCTACTAGTACATTTCAACTGGTTTCCCTAAATTTTTCTGCTAATTCCCATTTCCTTCATAATCACAGGCTTTTATGTGACTTGCTGGCCAAGCGATTTTCAGGGGAACCATAATTGCTGTAGGTCTTAAACATTAACCCTGCCAGGTGTCACTGCATGAACTGCTTATGCATTTGATTAATGATACCAGAAGAAAAAATTGTTTTTTAATTGGCAGTCATGTTTTTCTTCTTGTTCTCTGCACACACACGCACATACACGCATCCAAACCTCAAGTGCTCCTGAAGCAGCCTGATAGTCCACAGCAATTTTGTTTATGGCCCTTTTCCAGGATAAAAAACACCTGAAATAGAGCAAGTACAACTATAAAAAGCAAGGAAAGGGAAGTGAGTTGAGACATGCAGTTATCTTACATGGTGCTTGAATGCCTCAAAAAAAAAAAAAAAAAATGGGGGAGGGGGAAGCTCACCTTGAGTTAATAATATACATCAGAAGCCTCTGGCAAACAAATGCATGCAACTTTAAATGTCAGAAAAAAAATACTTTGGTCTTAACAATTACCCATATTGCTTTTATTTGCCATCAAATGTATACTTTCTCGCTCTAAACATACTAAGCAAAATCTATGCTTAAGGCTGCAATACTATACCTCAGAGTAACTTGCATTGAACTTGGTGGAACTTTCTTCAAAGTAAATATGCATAGAATCAGGTTGCTAGCCCTGCTGAACTCACAGTGAAATGCTCAAGTCTATTAATATCTGGGAAATGTAAGCTCCCTTCGTTTTTTTCTTGACTGTACCTGCAGGGTGCAACTTGGTAAAGTTAAGTCCCATTGATTTCAGTGCTGTTCCCGCAGCTGTTTTGCTTTTGCTTTTTACAAAAGGAAAGACTTGGGGAGTTTCAATCACAAACACACACACACACACACACACACACAAACACACACAAAATACCTAGTTTGGCCCTTCGTCCAACACTGTAAGCAGAGCAGTGGTTCATACTAAAATGTATATAATGTTTTAAAGAAAAGGTTTGGACATATATATTTTAAAATAACAATGATCATTGTTTAAGAGGATGTATAATGAATTTGCAGCCTACCTGATGGAACATGAACATCTAGAAAGGGTCTAAAATGCCCACAATTTTTCTATTTCGTATTATTTCTGCTTTTAGTCCTACTATAAGTCTTTGTTGGATACAATTGTAGTGGCTCTTTAAGATACATTGGTTGTTGTTTTTTTAAAAAAGTCCTACACTTCATACAATCCAGACCTGTAGCTGAGATAAATGTGGATTATAAAGTGTGTGTTTTCATTCAGTGCACTTGAACATATTTTTTTTCTTAATGCTATTTTAGAAGAATGATAAACTTACACACACAAATGAATCCCACTCTATAGCCAGGCTGCATAAAAGGAAACCTCGGAAACAAGTGAATTTAGAGTTATATCCAAACATCACCCATAATCTGCTCTTGTGGCTACTTGTTGAATTCCAATACATTTTAGAATAGAATTGACAGTTTGATTTAGGCTACTATTTAATCTTTAGGAAAATCTTTGGAAGAATTTTTTTAAAAGAAAGAAAATCAAAGTTTTAGTAGGAATAACATCTTGAGTACTTTAAGGTTTCAGTTCTTATAGACATATTGTTCCAGTTTAGTTGTTTATCATTAGCTGAACCAAGAAGTAACTACAAGAATAATATACCATCAGAGACTACTTTCCACAGCAATCTAAACTAAATGTGTCCACCCTTAAAATGATTATTTATTTATTTATTTAAGAAATTTCTTAGGGCACAATCCTATGCGTATTTAATCAGAAAAAAAGGCCTATAACCCCCAGCATTCCCCAGCCAGCATGCACCGTTATTATTATTATTATTATTATTATTATTATTATTATTATTATTATTATTATTATTATATAATCCCTGAGTGGGG
Organism: Elgaria multicarinata webbii; assembly: GCF_023053635.1. Lineage (NCBI taxonomy): Eukaryota > Metazoa > Chordata > Lepidosauria > Squamata > Anguidae > Elgaria > Elgaria multicarinata. Next base: position 111,306,989 of record NC_086173.1, on the reverse strand, counting down.
AAATGCAATAAAACACAGTAAAATAATACATTGACAAAAAAACATAATCAAGCAGAGGAGAACAGTAACAGGTAAATAACAATTTACCCAATGCAGCAAAAGAGAGAAAATAATAATCAAAGTCCTGGGTAAACCAAAAGGTCTTTAGCTAACAGCAAAAGCTGGTAAGACTTGGTGCTATCCATCTATGAGTGTGTATGGTGGGGGAGAGTTGCACAGTTGGGGTGCCTGTATCAAGAACGTCCTCTCTCGCATATCGAACTTCAAGCAAATGTGGCCCGTCAAGATGGCATCTGCCTATTAGGCAGATCTGATGTGTTTCTGCCTGTCAAAGTGTTAGTATGGTCCAATGATCATCTTGGGCAAGGGGATATACACCAGCAGCACTGTGAATGAAGGGGAAATTATCTGAATGGAAGACAAGGACATCCTTCCTTCATGTGATCTTAATGGTGCCAGGGCCACACAGATCAAGATCTGCCAACTTTCCATACTGGCTAGTAAATTTTGCGTTCTCTGAAGGCGAATAACCACGAGAGAGAGAAACTTAGGGCCAAACAAAATATGGAGCTGAATTTGTAGTGTGCAGGTATGTCTTCTTCTTTTTTCTTTAATTGTAAGCATGAGGTGTAGTAATAGTTATTGGGACCATAGGACACAGGAAGGGGAGATGTATTCTTTCCTTCCCCACCTGTGGTCAGGACAAAAATCACCTGACCCCCTGTGACTATGAAGTCAGTGATTCTGCTTCCTGAACAAACATAATGCTGCCCAGTTACTGGTCGCTAGTTTGCCCAGTAGGATTAATGTTGGTCTGATTATTTTATTTGTGAGAGTTGCCCATTTTCATAGAGCAATTTTCTGTACTAAGGAACCTCCACCACTGACACTTTTATTAGTCTGTTTGTTGTTGAAATATTTATATTTCACCTTTCAGTAATGTCAGGGATTGCCCATGGTGGCTTACAACAGGAAAATTAAAACAATGCTATAAAAAGCTGTCAAAATCAAATCAATAAGAGACCCCCTCCCCAAAGGACAGCAATTAATGTAATTTGTATATAACTATAATTTATTTATAATATGCTTATACTGCCCTTTTCCCCAGGGTGGATTATAGCTTTAAAGTTCTTCCCATTTTGGTGTGAGCTTCTTTTTTTTCAAATTACTAGTCATGTAGTTTGAAAGCTTACATGGTATCATAACAAAAGATATGTCAATAACATGTTTCTTAGATCAATGTTGTTTGAAAGGTAGCCCCAGTCTTCCTTAGATTCCAAAGGGTTGTTGCTGCATTAGGTTGCAGTCGTGTTATTGTGAGAGCAGTCCCTGCTTCAAAGTGTTCAGCTTTTCAAATATGTAGGCTGCTGGAAGAACTCAGTGGGCCTGTTCAGACAACTTGCTAAGCCGTGGTTAGGCTGCTAACCCTTTTGCAGCAAATGGTTAGTAAGCCTGTTTAAACCATGGTTATGCAGCCACCATGTTAGGAATACGTCACACGACATGCTAATTCATAGTTCACATAACACAGTAAGCCATAATGTTTAACTCAAAATCCTAAACCACCGTGGTTTAGTGTGTTGTCTGAACAGGGTCAGTGACTACAGTCCAGAACAGAATTAGGTGGATTTAGGTCTACAAAAATCATCTTAATGAAAAGAACTGTATCTGTTATTGTAGAAAGTTTCCTTGTTATATTTCTTTGTTCTATTTCTAATTGGGGGGGGGGGGGTTGTTTTTGCTTTTTGTTTTTGAAAGAAAACACAAAGTACCACTTGGTGATTTAGCTCCTCTTTATGAGAGGAACTGAAAATAAGAAGCAAATGGCCTATAGGAGATGATGATGATGATGATGATGATGATGATGATGACGACGACGATAAGGAGGATGTTGGTCTGCCTTTTGACACCATAGCTCCAACACCATGAAACCTAAATACCTGAAACTTGGTATGCATACTAAGGGGACCAGAAAGATGTGCACTGCAGGATTATTTGATTTTTAAAATGCATCAATTAATTTTAATTCCAGCACCATCTTCAGTCGCTAGATGGTAGATGTTCATTAGAAACAGATAGCTTTGCATTTAAGACAGTTTGAGGCCATGAGGGAATACCTGAGGAGCAGAGCTATGTGGTTGCTGCTGCTCCTGCTGTGGAGCAGTCCCCTTCAGGAGAATGGAGTGGGGAGACCCAGTCACTCAGAAGGCCACTATGGCAGGGACCGTGCCAAGGAGTAATGGTTGTGGAATTACCTGGATGGGTCAGGCATAATATGTCCATCTCTGACAGGTGTGTAATTTTGCTTGGAAGGGTCTCTGAATCAAACTAAGGGTTATTCCAACCCATGTGGAGCTGGGAATGTTTACTAGTCACTATACAGGACAATGTAACAAATTTTGAGATGAATCCAATCCATAGAGGTTGACTGAAGGTTGTGTATCCTTTCCAGACCTGTGGGAAATAGCAGTGGTATAAAGATGAGATGCCAGCTATGTCAGATGTGCTCACCATCTCTTAATCCACTGAGGATCCACTAGCTTGTTCAGCCTCAGTGGACTATGCCCCTGGCAATCTAATATGAGAGTCATCTGAAACATTTACAGTGCAATCCTGTACAAGTCTACTCAGAAACAAGGCCAACTGAATTCAAAGATGTTTACTCTTAGTTAAGTTGCAAAATTAGGTTGAGGTAATGTAGGAAGCTAATAACAAGCATCACCACAGAAATTCAAATATATTAAGAATTCTCTTAACTCATCTTAACTACATTGAAATATTAATTGACAGTCAAATCTAGATTGCATAATTTAAAATCCAATTACAAAAAAATCCTATTAATTCCAAAAGTTCAATAAACAAGGATACCATTTATTACAAGACACCCAAGTACTTCCATCCAGGACATGGTCTAAAGGCACATGATTGCAATCACCTTGCTGAAGCTAAGTACATCTGGATCTGGCCAGTGCTTGGATAAGAGACCAACTGGGAATCCTGAGTTCCACAACAGAAGAAAGGTAAGCTATAAATGCAATAAATGCAATAAATAAATAAATAAATAAATAAATAAAACCACTGCTTCTAAAGTACCATTTTTTGAAATGTTTGAAGTTGCATTCCAAAATGGCACACAGCTGTGTGCATGCAGAGCTCTAGGTTGGGTGCATCACATTTATTTGGGATCACTTTTGTGTAAACATCTTGAAAGTATAGGATCCTGGACTTTAAAAATGTAATAATAAGTAACAGAATCAATTTGTGGTCTTGTATTTCACATTGTTTTACAATAAAATACAGTGGAAACTGGAATTCATTTTTAATTAGTGGATTCACACAAACGATGATTAAACACATACAGAACATCTAGCACTAAATTGTGATAACAAGAATGTGAAGTTGGCACCAAAAGGGACAAAGGTAGAGTGAGACACAGAAAACCACAGTAAACTGTCTGAATATTCATAATAATAAACCCCTTAGATGTGTGCAGAAGGGACATATGTCATTTCAATGAAGCATATAATAATTTTAGTTGACATTTTGAAACATTCCATGGAAAAGCATTTGAAATGTAATATGGGGATGCCAATAAAGAATATGCTCTTAATACATTACAGATTATATGTGATCATCCGTTTAAGACTACTATTCCACCAGCAAACTAATTCAAGTAGACGTTTTGCCTGTCTATACTGCTTGCATCGCCATCCTTTCAAATGCAAACTCCAAAATTTCTTCTCCATCAGATATGCATAGAGGGAGAATGGTTTTAATTTTTCAAACTCCATTGCAAATAGATTTAAACATTTTACCATTAAAGGGACAGAATTTACATTTGCTTTGTCTGCTCAGTTTTAACGTATCTGTTATGAATCATGTTCATTTTTAAAGTTCATTTAACTTGGCTTATAGTTTACTTTATTTAAAAAAGAATGTTATGCATCATTTGGAGCTATAATCTCAACCAATATTAGCAACACTCATAATAAAGATGAGCAGGTTCTTTTATATGCTCCTCATGCAAATGCAGCAAAATGCTAGCAGGAACTTCATGGCTAGCATCAAATCTCACAGCCGTTAATAACAATGACAAATCTCTTGAATTATATGTGTGATTAGTTTAAAATATATTCTGTTGATCCAGAATCCTTATATAGGTCCCAGTGCTTAACTATAATAACGCTCAGGTCTCTGTGAATGCTATAATAATGACAGGCCAAATTTTGCAAAAAGAGAAAATTGATTGAAAATTGATGGAAGAAAAAATCCACATGTGTGCTTCATTTTCATTATTATCGCTGAAGAATTTGGTTTGTAGAGTTAACTGCTGGAAACATAGCAGAAGCAATGGGGCAAAACAGGGCAAAATTCCCCAGAAATTCCTTTTATGCAAGCTTTAGTCCAAATGAATGAGAGCTACTCAACAGCATAGATTAATTATTCCACAAGTACAGTTATTTTTCATGGAATATGCAGTGGGGGCAGTGATCTTATCATATTTATTTATTTATTTATTTATTTATTTATTTATTACATTTTCAATCATAATTGGAACCTGTCCTTTACTTAGTTGTTGCCACAATTATGTAGAAATTCTGTAAAATATAAATCTTCTACTAAGGAGAAGATTTATATTCAGTTCATTTTTTATAAGAACTTGCCAACATTTGTGAATTTCTTCATATTCGGAGAAACCGAAACTGACAAATTTGTCCAAAAAGGCCTAGGGCTTTGAGTGCCTACTTCTTCAAAGTCTGGGTTGGAATCCCTTTGTATTCAACCATATTATTGCTGAGTTGGGGTTGCTGCCTCTTTTTTTCTCACAGGCTCCTTATCTTTAACAGCTGTATGACAGGCAGATTATCCTCTCCATGGGAATAGCTGTACCTATTGAATTTGGCCTGTCAAGATGGGTGAGAAAAATGAACTGAATTTCATTTCTGTTCTTTTTTGATAAGAATTTTTCAAAATTCACAAATTTCTTCATATTCAGATGCTAGGGCTGGGAGACTATCACCTTTTGGAAACTGGATTTTAAAATGTATCCTTATCTATGAACCAATTGTTATGCTTACGGGTATGTGATATTAGTTTAACAATATATTATAGACTTTTTGAAATAATTTGTAACGGATATTTTAAAAAGTTGTAGCTTTGTCAGGGCCTAGAACTTAAACTTTGGAAAATATAAATTGGAACCTTTTTTTTTTTACACATAGGAATTTAAAGTTCAAGTTTCCACAGTGTAATGACAATTGCTATATGACTGGACCTTACAAATCCACCAAGAAAAATGTCCATCCAGTTGAAACTAAGAGTTACCTGAAGGTAAGTCTTATGATGACTGTCACATTACCTGGCATCCTTTGACACATGGGGAGCTGGTTAGATGGTCTTCTGGCTTACTACTAGTTGCCCACTGCTGCCCATTCTGGTTGCGCACTGCTGCCCTAACACCTTTAGATAAGATTTCAGTTTATTGAACTTGGAAATATGACTGACTGAGAGTCTGAAAAGCTACTTCTTCTCATGGTTGATAACACCAACCTCAGTGGTCCATCGGTTTTGCCTGGCAAAGCACAAAGCAGTTCCACATAGAAACTTCAGTTCCCTCTGAAACACATGTTTTGAATTGTTGAGCGACCATCATTTCTGATTCTGCATGCACACTGATAAATAGCCACAAGTAATAATAAGGATTCAAGCCAAATCATAATAAATATTCCATTCTTTGCCTTCATGAGACAGTAGTGATTTTGCATGTATGAGATGCTTAATGTACTTCACAAGTGTTCTGTAGTGCCTTATTTTCAAATTGGAAACAAAATATTGATATGTATAGTCCACCGCAGACGAGCTCCTGTTGATTGTGATGACAGAAGGCTATCCAGGAAGCTCCGTAATCTTGCTGCACTGTGGTTAGTGGCAACAGCGGTATTAAAATGATAATCGCAGGCAACATTGACAAACCTACTAATGTCACCTTCTCACACTGCATTTTGTCAATATGATTGTTGAAAGGCCATGTTTATCTGGGCCTAGGGGCCCTGTATAAAATACTGGTATAAACTATAATTTTAAAATGACTTACAGTGGGGTAGAACCACTGAAGATGAATAACAGTTGAGCAGTTTGAGGACTTCAGCCAGTAAATGTTGCTTCCTTTATTTAATGGCAAAACACTGACATCTTTTACAGCTGTGCAAAAGGAAGAAATTCAAAGGCTCCTGTAATGTTGAAGTACCTTCATCTATTGAATTACTGACCAAGATGCAGATGTTAGAGGTGCTTCCAGAATAAATCTGGCAACTCTATAAAACATTTGTGCCTGGTTCCAATGGCTATATCAGAATGACCCTCAATAGGCAGCTGTTAATACACATGAAAGGCAATCTCGATTCATTTATGCAGGATATAATTTAGCCTTTTCTAAGGGGATTTTATGGTGTTTACTTCTCTTTTTAAAGTTCAGTCTAGAAAGAATAAAATGAAGATGGCCACATCCTGAAGTTAGTCAATTATTTTGTCATAGCATAAATAAGCATATTACATTCCAGTGCATTTACACTAGTGCATAGAATGGTCCCTCTAGTTTATCATTATTCTAGACAGAAGGCCAGTAGGATTAAGCAAAAGGCCAGCAGAGTTAAACAGATTAAAAGTAGATCTGCAATAGCTTGCAGTGAACACTGAAGATTCTAATGACCAGCCACAGAGTCATGAAAATAATACTTTATGTAGCCAATTATATTCAGATGTTTATAAAGGCTATAATAACTCTCAAAAGAAGGCAATTAATAAATTCTTCACCAACATCTTATTCCCAGTTGCAGCCTCTGGTGATCTCATACAGGTCATAAGGGGGACGTTCCAATGGGTGAAGAGGGAAGAAGAGAGGCTGAGATATACCCCAAATCCTATGGCCTCTCTGGCCCCACTCCCTGCAGCACACCTCCTGCTGCCAGGCTCAGAGGCCTGTCAAGAGGAAAAAGTTAAAAAGCAGGATGGAGAGGTAAAAATTGCTTCAGTCACCTCTCCTGCCCTGCCAGCAGCAGCCCGCAGGGGCATGGGATACTTGGAAGCCTCCAGGATTGGATGATTCCATCTAGTGGGTGTGAATCCAATAGGGCTGCACCCTTAGATTTCTTTTCAGTGTTGCAGCATTGGTCAAATTGATGGTGCTCTCACCAATTGCTGCTAAAACAGTCAGCAGAATCCACTTGGATTTTTTTTCTCATTCACCAACATAAATTTGAATTGCAAATTGAATTTGTTAAAAAAGGGAATACACTTCACAAATGATCCACACTTGTGGTATCAGTAATGGTGACAAATCCTATCTATTTCTGATATGCTGTGGAACTAGGCAGAGATGTCCTTTATTTCCCCCTCCACTGTGATATATCCTCTCTGCCATGGCATCAGACAATCTTCTAAATTAAAGGCATCAATGGTAATAATAGTGAATTCAGATTGGCTCTGGATTCTGATGATGCCCTTTTATTCCCCACTAATACTGTACAAAAAGTATTCCCAGATTAATGGGATTACTGGAACACTTTGGAGTTACATCAGGCTATAAAATCAACTGGCAACATTTGAGGCAATGTCTGTTTTAGTCCTGCCTGGCTCACAACTAACACATTGGCCTTTTCAATGGAAATTCAACCTCTTTCATTGCTCATGGCTTTATGTTACTAGAAAATGTCAGCAAAGGAGTCAAATTAAAAGTGACGCTCTGTTTAACCAACTTGAATTAGATTTAAATATATGAGCAGGTCTAGTACTGAGTCTACAGGGCAAAGTGACACTTCTAAAATAAATGTATTGCCACACATAGGCCTAATATACACCAAGCAGAATACTGCACTATGAAAGCAGTGTGAGAGTGGTATCTAAAAGGCAGGAGCCACACTACTGCTTTATAGTGGTATTAGGATGACCATATGAAAAGGAGGACAGGGCTCCTGTATCTTTAACATTTGTATTGAAAAGGGAATTTCAGCAGGTGTCATTTGTATATATGGAGAACCTGGTGAAATTTCCTCTTCATCACAACAGATAAAGCTGCAGGTGCCCTGCCCTCTTTTAAATCGGGTCACTCTAGTATAGCTCCTGCAGCTTTCCGGGATGGGGGAGAGGGGGTTAGAATGGAGAAAATGGAATATTATTTCTGAAAATAAATATACTTTCCTTCTCATGTAATTGTGCTATTATCATATGAGACAACGCCACCTAGCTGTTAAATAGCAGGAAAGGGAAAGCTGTTTATGTGGAGCTTGGATTTCAATTCTGTGACGAAACTGAAAGTAGATGCAATGGATTAACAACAGCTATTTGGGGCTCCTGCAAAACAGTACAAAAATGTTTTCTCATTCAGAGAGATGACAAGAAACAATGCACTTTCTGTGATTTGCCTTTGTGATTTTTTCAGATAGCCAAGTCTGGATGGTTAAATGTTGCAATGATGTCTTGGCACTGGTTACATGATTCCTGATTGGCTGGATCATGTAGGTATTAATGAGAAATACACTCTTTTTTATATCCTAACTAATCAGGGATCACATACTGAACAAGATTCAACACTACATAGCCAGATTGGCTATGTGCGGACATCACTGAAAGCAAACAAGCAAATTCAGGATGCATTGCCCTCACGCTAAATAAACTCTCTCAACCTCTTTCAGAGTAATCTCTGAAAAGTCATCCATAGGGGCCACATTTCAAATTTGCTGAAAATGTTTGTGAAAATCAACCCCAACGTCATTCAGCAATATGGAAAACTGCCAAGCCATGCTGCCCAAGTAATGTCTAATCTGTGCCTGTATGTATAAGATGGAAAGCAAAATGGGCTTAATTAACCAGAGGGTAGATTTGTGTTGGTATTTGAGTGGTGTGTGTTTTTCCAAAAAAATTAGCAATCAAACAAGTTAAGAGTAGCAAACTCTCTTTCCTTTGAGACATCTGTCAGCATCATTTCAATGTAGACTCTGCCTTGTGGATAATTTGTATATTCTTCCGCCCATAACTCAGTCACCTATGTGATTGTATAAATGCAGAAAGACATGGTTGTCACCCAGTCACAGAGGCTTTAATTCAAGAGAAATAAATTAGGTCTCATTAAATTGATTGTATGCACATACTTATAGGGCAGATTGCAGCCTATTTGGAAGGGAGGATATTTAAAGAAGTAAATCCAAATGCCATAACTCAGAGTGTGTCCAAGTGTACATATCGGATGTTCTAGATTCCTGCTGCATTAGGTACAGTGAAGTTTGGCTGCTTATTTTTTTGACTGTGTTCTGAGCAGTTACATACTGAAAGGAGCAAAATATTACTGGCATATTAGTTTATTCAAAACTCTTCGCTCCTGTGTCATCTGACCTTAACATCTCTTTACATGCTTTGCATGCCTTAGTGACAGCTGGCAACCAGTTTTGAAGGAGTCAAATGGCTTCAGTTGACATGGGAACATTTTCAACTCTTTAGATTCCAGTTCAATGAGATGAATGCAGCTGAGTTGGAATGAAATGGGTACATGTTATTAGCAGTGTATTTCTAGTTGCAGTCATTCATTTATTTATTCATTCTATGCATGACTGACTGTTATCTTAAGCATTCCTAAGTAGTGTTTGTGGATGAAGGCATTAGAACAGTATTGTTCTGAATCAGGCTATTTGCTAACACAATCTGAAACCAACACCATGCAACATTATCTTTCTGTATATCTTGGTCATTGAAGAGAGGGGGGAATTACAGTCCACTTTCCCAAGCAACTAAAATACAGGCCACACTAACCAGAAGGGGCCTGAAACAATTTACGCAACGTGAGTCTAGACTGCATAGTGCTTTCAGAAAGAGCTGAAAGTAGAGATGTGTAAAATTTGGTCCAATTCCAAATTCCAAGTCAAATCACATGGCTTTGGAGAGATTTGTTTTGAGGATTTGGCCTCTGAAGTGTCCTGAACCAAATCTGGATCTTCCTGAAGTTTTGTGAGTGATTCAGCACTTTGGAGGGCTATAGAAAGGCAGACATTGCATCCACAAACATTCGCTAGTTGACTTTCACTTTTCCATGCATGGAAAGCACCAGGATGGCAAGAGAAAAGAAAGGAGAGGAGCTGAGTGGCAGGTCTACTTTCTAATCACCAGGGATCTCCAATCACACTGCTTCGAGGGAGGAATGTCTCATATCATAGTGAGCTCAAGTCTTTTCTATGTTCTTTGTCAGTTCTTCCCATCAGAGCAGGAACATTTGAAGAGCTTTGGTGGAGTGAGAGAGGAGTTATTTGTGTGTGCCTTCTTTTCCTTCTTCCATCAAACCTCAATCCAACCTCCAAGTCCTTTTCCTAAGTCCTTCCTTTTCCATTCCGTTCCATTTATTCACATCTTGATTCTCCCTTTAAGAGTTATGTTTCATTTATTGTATTGTTTCTTAGTTGTCTTCTGTCTTTTTAGAACTTCTTTCTCCCCTGCACCCCTTGCAGCCTCTCCCCCATTGGACCCTAGTACTATAATCAGGTTTTATTTTTAATTATGCTCTCTGTTCTCTTATTGCTCTTGCGTTTGTTTGTGTGCCAGCAATTTACAATGATAAACTTCACTGTTTGGACTCACTCTGTGCTTTGTGATGTGTGGTTCTCTGACTACCTTGTGTGTTGCAGAAACTTAGCCAGGCCACTATGGGGAACATGGGCTAGGGTAAGCATGGGGCTTCAAGAACCTTTTCTTTTTTACTAACCCCAATTGTGAAGGCTAAGCACAACCCCACCCCACTCCACCCCCTGGAAGTTATAGTTCTGAAGTTTGGCAGGCTGTATCCCCATGGAAGGCGCAATTATGCCTGCAAATGCCATCTAATTCTGTCAAAATTAGCTTGGCCCTTGGAGGAGCTCTGCGATGGATTTGAGGACAAAACAGGACATGATTTCCAGTTTCTGACAAGACATCATCCCCTGAGTGGAGCTTGCATATTCAGAATGCCATGGGCTGCAGCTTCACTGTGGGTTAAATAACGCATGATGGGCTGTCGTGTCATGCAAACAACCACAATGTCTTTGGGGCAGTATTGACTATGTGGAGCACCATCTCAGTGAGGTATGCTATGATATCTTTATTTTTCTCATTGTTTTAAATTGGAATCTTGGTCTTGAGGTGTCTGTACTGTTCTTTTTGTTTTAATATTTTAGATTGGGTTTTTTCAAGGTTATTATACTGAGTGTGAGCCACATTGGGAAAACTTTGTATTTTGGAAGTTGGCATGAAAACCCTTGAGTGAATGAATGAGTGAACGAATATTTACAGTAGTCAGAAACAACCACTGCAAGAATTTCCATAGGAGACAGCTGTTGCTATGTTCTCCACTGGAGATTCTCCTTGGCATCCTGATTTCCTTGCTAACTGATGGCTGTCTGAACCCATATAAAAAGAGAGCTATGGTCAGTCATCACTATTCCAACACAGGGCCTATTATATAGGTATAACAGAATGAAACCGAATCATAACCTATAATTGCATTTGTTGATCCAAATTAATTCATAATTAATTCAAAAGAGGAGATTACTTTTCTGTTGGTGATAATTCAGTGTGTTCCTGGCATATAATAGTAGTAGTAGTAGTAGTAATAATAATAATAATAATAATAATAATAATAATAATAATAATGCAACCAATACACTACAAAAATAAACTTAAAAGGAGAAAAACAGGTTCAAAGGATGAAAGATTAAAAGTGCAGAATGGAACAAGATACCCAATTCCCACAGACACCCTGAAACCAGGAACCTAAGGCCTTAGCTAGGCCTAAGGTTTATCCCGGGATCATCCTGGAGTCATCCCTGTTCATGTAAATGACACTCAGGATATCCTGGGAGCAGGCAGGGACAACCCCGGGATGATCTCGGGATAAACCTTAGATCTAGCTAAGGCCTAATTCTAAAAGGAAAAAGAATAGCTAACTACAATCACAGCAAAGTGGGAGGCACTGCTTTTTTGCAAAATAATCTTGAATATATTCAAGATTAAGCCTTCAAAACTTGAATTAATTTTCTCCCCTCTTCCTCCCTTGAAAACTATAGCCCCTTACCAAAAACTGAAATGGTGTCCATAACGTTCAGCCAGGTCACTTTAGCTCATGTGTATCTATTGGGTTGACTAATTAATTCAGTAAAATTCTGTCTGCCTATAATGACAAGAGGACAGGGGAAAGCAACATTGCAAGAGATGCACTGTGTCTAAGTACTTCTTTTCTTTAACAAGTTCACATGAATGGCTTAGCAGGAAGTTGTCTCAAACAAGAATCACCTAATGCTAGGGGAAGCACTCAGGAAAAGAAGAATCAGGACAAGCTGGGATATGCCCTCGATGCTTTAAAGCGAGCTATGATGGAATGCAGAAAAGAAAGCCAAAAAGGAAGAGACGAAAGTTAAAGAGTTTAAGGCAACAGTACAGTTCAAGTCAGCCTGTGTTATTTTCTTTTTAGCCATGGCTGATAGACACAGCATGACTAAATAGCTAAATATGAGGCTAATTAAAAACAAACACTTCGCTTAAAAATGTATTATTGACCAAAAATATTATTTTCTCAGGAGCTTGTTACATGAGCATTACTGGCTTGATTGGGCATTATTAGCATGTCAATCACTTTTAGGCTATTTGTATAACCTTGTGCCTGGTTTTTTATTGCAATATATACAGATTAAAAAGTAGATACACACAGTACATAGTTCAGGAATTTGTAATCTCTATTGTCAGTATATTTTTGTTACAATTGTAGCGATGAAGATTTTAGAAAGGACTGTGGCCTTCATGGATCTAGAAATATAAGTATTTCTTCCCCACATCCCACCTCCTGCAGACTCTGTCTCATGTTCCATAACCTGATTTAATCTTAGGGATTTATGATGTTCAACCTTGCTCTGGGCAACTGTGAAGCTGATTCATGTGAACCCACAAGAGGAATCACTGGAGTTCCCTCAATTTACCACTGGACAAATCTATCTCCCTTATTTTCAAGTGTTTAGATCTATGTTCAGATTCATAAATGACCAATTCAGGTTGCTACGCTGTCCTGCCTCCAGGTTTTGGAGGGCTCTTGGGTAAGACATTCTCAACAGCTGCCCTCCCTCAGTGAGTCTACCTTCTCACCATCATGGTCACCAGCTGCTCTTGCTCCTCCTACTCTTTCTCATCACTTGTTGGCTTGTCAGGCAGTGGCCTCTACCACTCCTACTTCTCACCACCTCCATTGTCTGAGCGAGAGGTGAGCAAGCAGGTTGCAATGGTGAAGAAGAGGAGAAACTGCAAAGGTTTCTGGTCAGAAGGCCGCTGCTGGGGTGTGGACACTCAGCAGGTGCCCTAGCATGCCTACCCTTGCTGCTACCTTTTCTGCTGTCCCTTTGCCTGCTGTGCTCATTTCCTGTTTTGACTACTCTACCTTCTCTCTGCCCTCTGCAGTACTCCACTCAAAACCTCCCTCCAGTTTAATGAGGAGCCATTGAGGAACACTCTTTGGCTATAGCTTAAAAACCAAGGGCTTTGCTAGACATGCCGGTTTACGCCGGCAGGGAGGCGGGGCTGAGGCGCGCTAACTTTAGCATGCCTCCCCCACACTTCCAGACGGCGGAGCCGCAGGGAGGACGGAAGCCCTGCGGCGTCCACCATTTTTTTTGTTTTGTTTGTTTGTTTAAAGGGGCCGCGGGTGGCCTGAAGACACCGGGAAGGTAAGGTTTTTTTAAAAAAAACCGGGGGGGGGGGGGAGGATGGCAGGGTGGGTGGCAAGGGGGGGCGGGTGACAGAGGGAGCGCCGCCGCCGCCACTCCCAAGCAGGCGAGTGGCGCTTGCCCGGGCAATGCTTGGGCATTGCCCGGGCAAGCGCGGCTCGCCTGCTTGCGAGTGGTGGCAGCGGTGCGCGGTGCTGCCTCTGTCACCCGCCACCCCTTGCCACCCCCCTGCCATCCTCCCCCTCCCCTCTCTTCCCCCCCCCCCGCCCCTGGGCCGATGGGCACAGGCTGTGCCAGGCTGGTCCGCGGCTTTTCGCAGCTCCTCGCGAGTAAGCGAGGAGCCGCGAAAAGCAGTGGAAGTCTCCACACTTCCCCCAGCCCCGGCCTGAGGCCGGAGTTGGGGGAAAAGCGCGCCATAAGCGCATTTGCTTATGGCGCATTGGAGGAGGCCTCAGCGCGGCCTGCCTCCGGATTCTCCTGTGCATCATCTGGACGCACAGCAGGGAAACCGGATCAGAAGGCGCGCTAAGGCCTCGTCTAGGAAGGCCCCTAGTGTGAATCCACCTGATTTAGCTTCATCTATCATCTAGAAAGCATTTAACCAGTTTGCTGCCCAAATACCATGGGGAGAATATTTATCCACAGGATCCCCATAATTCATTAAACTAATAACCCAATCAACAAGATATAAGATTCTGGCAGGATTTTTTAATTGACCCCTCTGTTTTAAAGGCAAACCTGCAGCAATACATCGAATCACAGTAATCAGATGGCAAACCCGTAGTAGTATTTTTGTAGTTATATATTTGGGTATTTACAAAACCGTTAAGACAGAAGACTTAAAGAGAACTCGCATGATGTTCGCACTACTCAAAGTGTCTCTTCACAATTTAATTAACAGGCTATCATATCAATCCAACAGTCTTTTCCCTCTCCATCCACTCCCTCGTTACCCCCTTTACCTGATCCATTGCCTCTTTCTGTTCGGGCCAGCAAAAGTTGTGAAAGCACCTTGCAACTATGTTTCTGAGATAGGAATCTCCAGCACTTGGCTTCAAAGTGCTTTAACTTTCTCCAGCCAGATCATAGGCAGCTGGTGGGGAAGGAGCAGTAAGGGAGGGGAGGGGAGGAGAGCAGCTGGTGATGGGCACAAATGACAAGCTTAAATCAGCATCCAGTTTGCTGATATGTTTGTCTGTCAGTTCAGTTGTGAAGGCAGCCTCTGAGACCAATGCTCTGTGTGCCTTTGTTTTATGTGGCATCTTTTTTTTCATTTATATGATTCTGCTAGTTTTCTTCCCATTGCAATCAATGTGACTAAAGTTAGTTGTAAATTATTTTATTTTATTTATTCATTTAAAACATTTGTATCCCACCCTATATCACTAGGATCTCATAGAATCATAGAATAGCAGAGTTGGAAGGGGCCTACAAGGCCATCGAGTCCAACCCCCTTCTCAATGCAGGAATCCACCCTAAAGTATCCCTGACAGATGGTTGTCCAGCTGCCTCTTGAATGCCTCTAGTGTGGGAGAGCCCACAACCTCCCTACGTAACTGATTCCATTGTTGTACTGCTCTAACAGTCAGGAAGTTTTTCCTGATGTCCAGCTGGAATCTGGCTTCCTTTAACTTGAGCCTGTTATTCCGTGTCCTGCACTCTGGGAGGCTCGAGAAGAGATCCTGGCCCTCCTCTGTGTGACAACCTTTTAAGTATTTGAAGAGTGCTATCATGTCTCCCCTCAATCTCCTCTTCTCCAGGCTAAACATGCTCAGTTCTTTCAGTCTCTCTTCATAGGGCTTTGTTTCCAGACCCCTGATCATCCTGGTTGCCCTCCTCTGAACACGCTCCAGCTTGTCTGCGTCCTTCTTGAATTGTGGAGCCCAGAACTGGACGCAATACTCTCGATGAGGCCTAACCAGGGCCGAATAGAGAGGAACCAGTACCTCACGTGATTTGGAAGCTATACTTCTATTAATGCAGCCCAAAATAGCATTTGCCTTTCTTGCAGCCATATCGGACTGTTGGCTCATATTCAGCTTGTGATCTACAACAATTCCAAGATCCTTCTCGTTTGTAGTATTGCTGAGCCAAGTATCCCCCATCTTGTAACTGTGCATTTGGTTTCTATTTCCTAAATGTAGAACTTGGCATTTATCCCTATTAAATTTCATTCTGTTGTTTTCAGCCCAGCACTCCAGCCTATCAAGATCACTTTGAAGTTTGTTTCTGTCTTCCAGGGTATTAGTTATCCCACCCAATTTTGTGTCATCTGCAAATTTGATAAGCGTTCCCTGCACCTCCTCTATCTCAGGGCAGCATACAGATAAAATCATACAATATAAAACAATAAATATACACAGATAAAAACAAATTAAACCATGAATCAAGTTAAAACCAGTATATAATTTAAAAGCAATAAAAACATTTTAAACAGTTAAAACAATGTGCAAGCCAGGTCATGCTTACCGGTTTTTCCCCATTTATTTAAATGAACTTAAGCATGACCTGCTCTATCTATATTGCAGCCAAAGGCTCATGAATGAGTATGGCAGAAGCCTCTACGATTAGATGCTTCAAGTCCTTATCACCATAGAATGCTCCCAAAGGCATGCTGCAATGCATGTAGGGTATATAATTGTCAATATCCCAGATATAGTGCAATCTTCAGTAATTTCTAGCTATATATTTGGGCAACTTTGGAACCTAACCCAGAATGGTTCTGGAAATGTGTCAGATTACAAACCCTATGGACCACCAGTTTTAAGCGTATCTGAATTACAAAAATCAGTGGTGTGGTGACACCATGTGTTAACCTGGTGGGAGGTCTCAGGTGGGGTGCCACAGAGCTCAACATGGTTATAAATGACATTGGTGAGGGCATAGCAGGGATGCTGATCAAATTTGCAAATGACACAAACCTGGGAGGGATAGTAGCTAACAACAGAGAAGGTAGTATGAAGATGTACAGCTATCTTGACAGGATGGAACACTGCAGAAACAAAAGATGTAATTCCAGAGAGATAAATGTAAACTATTGCATTTAAGTGTGTGTGTGTGTGTGTGTGTGTGTGTGTGTGTGTGTGTGTGTGTAATCAAAGGCTCAAGTTTGGCATGGGGAAGAACTGCCTTTGCAGCAGTACGTCTGAAAAGGACGTATCTATCTTAATGTGCAACTCTGAAGCTGCACATTGAGCCCGCAGTGTGATGTGGCTGCTAAAAAGGCAAATGCAATCTCAGGCTGCATTAAAAGAAACACAAGATCAGATCATGGGAAGTAATAATCCCTATTCAGGCATTAGGTCTACTTGTTCAAAGAATGGAAGAAAAGGACAACTAAAATGAAAAAAGGAGTAGGAACAACTCCCCTAGGGGAAAGGCTACAACATCTGGGACTGTTTACCTGGAAAAAAGGCAAGACATGATAGAGTTGTACAAAAGTATGCATTGTGTGGAGAAAGTGGATAGAGAGATATTGTTCCCTGACTCCCAAAATGCTAGGATCCATGGTCATCCCATGATTGGTGTGAGATTCAGGATAGATAAAAGGAAATATTCTGCCCTGGTCAGGCTGCATCTGGAGTATTGTGTCCAGTTCTGGGTGCCACATTTTAAGAACATTGGCCAACTGAAGTGTGTTGAGAGGAAGGCAAACAGGATGGTGAGGGTCTGGAAACTATGAACGATGAGGAGAAGTTGAAAGAGTTTAGCTTGGAGAAGGGGAAACATAATAGCAGTCTTCATATAGTTGGTCTGAGTGAGTTGACTTGTTCCCTGTAGTTCCAAATGGCAGGATCAGAACAAATGGCAGATTTCAGCTGAACACTAGGAGAAACTTCCTAACCATAAGGGCAGTTCAACAGACTGGGAAGTGGTGGCATCTCCTTCCCTTGGCAGTGTTTAAGCAAAGGCTGGATGGCTGATAGAGATGCTGTAATTGCACCCTCCATGGCAAAGTCTACATTAACCAGGAGGTTGGACTAGATAACCTCTGAGGTTCCTTCCAACTCTATGATTCTAAATCCTGAGCTAGAGCTAAAAGCTTTATTTTCCCCTCACAAAATGTGAAAATTAGTGGAGGCTTGCAGCTCCGATTTCAGTGGGGCTGTGAATCCATTCTGGATTTCAGTCAGAACCAGCCAAAACTCTAAAGGACTTATCCAAGGTGCTGAACTTATTTAGGAGCTGCGTTTCATGACTTTTGGTTAACTCCTTTAGGGTTCTGGCTGGCTCTGACTGAAACTCAGAAATAGGAGCCACTAGCCTCCACTTACCAAAAGCCAATCTGAATGTGGAATTGATAATATTTTCCTCACTATTTAAATTTGCCCATTTTGATTAATGTCATGAGGTTAATATAATTCTCATTTAAGGCACAATCCTGTGCATGTTTAAACAGAAAAAGACATGTTTTCTGTCTAAACGTGCATAGGGTTGTGCCCTTACTAAATTATCATGCAAGTCATCTGTCAAACGTTAACTGCCACAAAATCCTTTGGGATGTCAAATTATGACATTAATAGCAAAATTAAAGTTTATTGAGTTTATTGTATGCTTCTTTGAGGAGATTCTTCTGTCAATGTCTTGCATGGCAATAAAGAATAGAGAGGAATTCTGATGTGATATGATAACCTTGACAGGGCCTGCTCAGGACTTCATGGCTAGCATGACAACTATGGGGCTGCCTGTCTCAGTATATTGTTGGCCTGACACATGTGGCAGGACATACCCTAGATCTGGTTTTTTTTACTGTTGGTCGGATGGGGGATGATCTGGTTTGGTGGTGGTGGTGGCTTTCAGCAACCCCGTTATCATGGACAGATCATTTCCTTGTGAAATTTGGGTTGCGGGTAGCAGAGCCTCCCTGCAGGGGTGTGGGACCAATTAAGATGATCCGCCCCCAGAGACTTATGGAATCCAAAGGAATCCTGAATGCAATGGGGGATTTTCTGGCTGAGAAGGTAGGTGATTCGGTCAAGGCCTTGGTCTCACTATGGAAAAGTGAGATGGGAAAGGCCATCAATACAATCGCTCCCGAGCATCCACTCCAGTGCTGAAACCAGAGTGAAATGTGTCCAGATAATCAGTTTCTTCCAAGAATGTCTGAAGCTGCCCAGCCACCCCACACTCAAGCACCTTGCCCCAAAAGGGGATATTAGAGATGGGGTGGTAGTTCTCACATACCTTTTGGGGCAAGGTGCTTGAGTGTGGGGTGGCTGGGCAGCTTCAGACATTCTTGGAAGAAACTGATTATCTGGACACATTTCACTCTGGTTTCAGGCCAGGGCACAGCACTGAAACAGCCTTGGTTGCTCTGACCGATGACCTGCTCCAGGTGAAAGACGGGGAGTGCTACCTTGTCGATCTTCCTGGATCTCTCAGCAGCTTTTGATACCATTGATCATGGTATCTTACTGGATTGGCTCTGCGAGATGGGAGTAGGAGGCACTGTGTTACAGTTGTTCCGCTCCTACTTGCAGGGCCGATTTCAGAGAGTGGTATTGGGAGATTCCTGTTCCACCACAGGGGTCTATTCTATCCCCCATACTACTCAACATCTATACGAAGCTGCTGGGTGAGGTCATTAGGGGTTTGGGGGTTGGGTGTCATCAGTATGCTGATGATACTCAGCTCTACTTCTCCTTGTCATTGGAGTCAACTGGGGCAGTGAAGGTGCTGGACCAGTGCCTGGAGGCTGTAATGGGCTGGACGAGGGCCAATAAACTGAAGCTGAATCCTGATAAGATGGAAGCTCTATGGATTGGCGGATCCCGAGTCTGGGAATTGGGTAAGCAACCTGTTCTGGATGGGTTTTCATTCTCTCTGAAGGAGCAGGTGCATAGCTTGGGAGTAATCCTAGATCCATCTTTGTGACTGGAGTACCAGGTGGACTCCGTGGCCTGGAGTACTTGGGGCCAGCTTCAGCTGATCCACCAGCTATGGCCTTTCCTGGACAGGGATCACCTAGCCACAGTAGTGCACGCACTGGTAACTTCCAGGTTAGACTATTGCAATATACACTATGTGGGTCTGCCCTTGAAGATGACTCGGAAGTTGCAGCTAGTGCAAAATGCAGCAGCTAGATTGCTTGATGGAACATCTCATAGAAACCATATAACACTGGTCTTAAAGGAATTGTACTGGCTGCCAATACATTTCGAGTCAAAATTCAAGGCGTTGGTAATAACATTTAAAACCCTAAATGGCTTGGGACCTCGATAGTTGAGAAAGCACCTCTTCCTATAAATGCCTGCCCGAGACTTGAGATCTGTTGAAGGAGCCGTACTCTGCATCCCACCAACGCAAGATATATGCTGTAGTGGGACACGGGAGAGGTCTTTCTCTGTTGTGGTACCCCGGCTGTGAAATGCCCTCCCCTTGGAGGCCCGACTAGCGCCAACACTGACTTAATTTCGGTGCCAAGTAAAGACATGGCTTTTTAACAAAAGCCTTTGATGGCTAAATTCACCAAGCTTGCACATTGTTTTAAACGTTTTAATTGGTTTTACTACTTTTAAATTCCATACTGGTATTAGCTTGATTAATGGTTTCATTTGTTTTAGCTGTGTATATTTATAGTTGCATATTGTTGTATAATTTTATCTGTATGCCGACTTGAAATCCTAGTGATATAGTGTGGGATACAAATGTTTTAATAAATAAATGAATATTCAAGAAGCAAGCACAAGCAGCAAGGGCTTTTACACAACTTAATTCTCATTTAAGACCAGTTTAAGTGGTTTTATGGGCTTTCTGATTTCCATTCCCAGTGATGCTAGAAATGTTAGTAAGTTTTTATGTACATAAAGAGGCAAAGAAAAATCTGGTTTAACATTCATAATCTTTGGGACATCAAAGCCAGGGCTGCTATGAAGAACACAGCTATTCATATAAAAAGGCATTTGTTTAGATCTAGTTATATTAAATTTACATGCAGATGTGTTTCATAAGAATATGTGTACCAGCCAAGGAATATTTATGGCATCCCAATGAAATGATTAAACATCTCACATAACACAAGGTTATGGTAAGTTAAGAAATATAAATATTATAACTTCAGGAATTTAAGCAAACTGATTGTAACATGCCAGCCTGCAGTAATATAACAGGAGCATAACATCTAAAATGCATTTTAATTAAAGATGTCATGTATATGTGGAATGTACTCTCTAAATTGTACATGCAATTCTCTCTCCCCCCGCATCCCAAATTAGAAATTCTTTTCTGTAAAAGCATAGTGCAACTTTTGGAGTTGGTGCTTTACTTCAAAGCCCCAATGCATACTGTGGAGAAAAAAGACATACTGTTCATCAGTGGCTAAATCCAATGAACTATGAGCAGAGATCTGCTAACACAGTGAGGTTTTCTGCATGCGCGCGCCCACGCACACACACACACACACACACACACACGGTGCCAGCCAAAAGCGGCTTTGTGGGATTGGTGACTATCCAAAATTCCTTGCAGTGCAGCATGTGGGGTTCGAGCTTTGTAGGGTGGTGGTGGAATGAAACAGTACACCTTGTGCAAGTGGAAGCACCTTCCAAACTGCTTGGGTTCTTTGGATTCAAGTACTTCTATTCTTGTAGCAACATGTCTTGAACTGGCAGTTAAGTGGTTTAGTTAAGAGGAAATTGTACAATTTAGGAAGGGCACCTAACAACCTGCCCAGTCACTGAGGTCATCCGACGGCATGCTCCTGGTGGTTCCACATAGACCCATCCTCTGAGTGGAGTCCACCAAGGGAAGAGCCTTCAGCATGGTAGCCCCCCTCCTATGGAATTCCCTGCCTCTGGAGGTCAGGCAGGCGCCAACTTCGTATTCCTTTCAGTGCCTCCTGAAAACGTCATTATTCCAGCAATCCTTTCCTTAATGACCAACCATGGTTCACTGTATATTTTGCTTCTTTTAAAATCTATTTTAAAGTGTTTTATTCTGTTTTTATTTTATTTTATCTTGAACACCACTCTGAAATTTTCAATGGGGAGCAGTATATAAATATTTTAAATAAATAATTAAATAAATAATGTGTTAGCCCGTCAGTGCCTTCTTATTCTTGTGGAAGTGCATGTGGTAAATATCTCTGCACTGAAATTATGGAATTACATTTGGAATTCACAGTCTAAGCACATATTTACTAGTTCCTCCAAGGAACCCAGGAACAGAATATATCAAAACTCCTGAAAGGAACAGGTACAGCAAAATTCAAGCTATGTGTTTAATGGGAATCTAAATGCAAATTGCCAGTGATCGATAGATCCTCTGCTCTTGTTTGTTTTCTGGATGTTTCAGACATAAGAGCAAATCATTAATCCACCAAAACTGTTGAATAATTGAACAATTAGTCTTCCACTAATTTGGGAAATCTTTAGGAATCACATCATTCTAATCTAAACAAGGCTGAAATATTATACATATACAGGAAAAAGACCATGTGGGATTTTAAAAAAGCAACTTAGATGTATTTTGCTTCAACTGAACCATGTACAGGAAAATGATGCATCCCAGTATGTCATCTGAAATTCTTATTTAGGTCCTCCTAAAGCATGGCAAAGACTAGTTTGAAGCACCTGCAGTTTTGCTTTGGGATGTCCGAGGGAACAGAGGAAAGAGCACTATCAACTCGTTTCTTTCAAAGACAAAAATTAGCTAAAATGTTAGGTCTATGGATAGTATGTATTTATTAAAAAAAAAAGTACTCCATGATACTGCCACATTGTACAATGAGATCAGGGTCCAGAACATGGTTTCATGTGTTGATCTTGTTTAAGTAAAGCAGGTCAGAATCTGTTCATAGTATGTTCATGGGAAGGTCTTATGCACCATCATAGCACCATGGGATCCATGAAAGCAAAGCAGAATATTAGATGTAGATTATATATAAATAACACACACATTTTATTTTACCTTGTTTGCTTGGTACAGAGGAGGGCAAAATCTTTAGGAAGGGCACTGGTCTAAGACTCCGTTAGTCTTTTTGCAATGGTCATCTCTTCCAGTCTCCATTACCTGGCCGCTGAGGTTTTGCCAAGTTCACACTTTCAAGCTCATCTTCCTCAGCCTTCAGGATATAGGGAAAGCTGAGATTCCCAGAGTGCTGAATCGAGTGACCAATACCACTTTCTGCATTAGTGCCAATCTACACTTCCTATCGTAAACATTGCCTGGGTTTGCATGTAACGACAACCCATCAGTTTATGCACGAGTGGGGACACTGCCTGCAGCACACTTATCTCTTCTGCTTTTACTGCACAAGCCATGATCAACTCCTTCGGAGGATGTGAAGTGTGACATGCAAACTGAGACCACCGGGGCTAAACAACCAGTGGTTTGTTGCCTCAGTTAGCATGTCATCTACAAAGCAGTTGGTTGTGGGTTGTGCAGTAAAAGTGGAAGAGTTGAGTATGCTGCAGGCAGCAGTCCTACTTCTGCACGGTAACCCCATCAGTTTTTAAAACAATGGGTTGCCATTACATGTCAGCCAGTCAATTATTATGATAGGATGGGATAGGATGGGATTATTAGGATAGGATAGGATAGGAACGGGCAACTATTTGTGCATCAGAAAGATCTGAAGGGGCTCCGTTAGCGCTAGTTGAGTTTGCAGAATGAGCCCACTGGATACAGCTCTAGGCTTTACTTCTGTGGAAGAGCATTATTTAGTCATTATTTGTGACCAAATAAATAATGTCATGTTTTCCAAATAAAATATGTTGCTTAAGACAAAAAAAAAAAAGATGTTGCACCTAAAAAAATTGAAGATGGTAGCAGTAGCACTACTCACATTTACAAGTTATAAATTCTGAACCTGGGAAAAATATAACTAATTTAATAATTACATAGTCTTGGAAAGAAATACTGTGCTGATTTATTACAAGAAAGGCTTAGTACAGAACTAAAAAAAATTAGGGAAAATAATTTGTTCATTGTTTTCCCTTGTCCCTTTAGTAATTGCATACTTGGCAGGGTCAGCATAAGCTTAGAGCCAATTCACGCGAACGCAGCTGGGAATTATTTTCCATTTCTACTAACTATTCTTTTTCTGTTGTCAGCCTGGGTTGATTGTGAAGCACTTTTCTGACTTCACCATTACATGAGGTTCTGTACCTCCCTGAAAAGGCCTGAGAAAAACTGTTTAGAATAACATGTATCCAGGGCAGAGCACACTGGATGCACTTTGACCGGCTTTCTGTTCTAACAAGTCTGATGTTTTAAAATATGTTAGTTGAATACTTATTACACTGGGCTGGTGCAAACGGAATTCACGATGGGTTGCACAAGAGTTATGCGCAAGGGGTTGCACAACAAGTCACACGAGCATAATGCAGGTGCGCATGATAGATGCATGGAGCAGAAGCAACCACTTTACCCATAGCGTCACACTGCACCTCCAAGGGGAAAACATGGTCAGTCACTGCAATCTTATCTGGACAGGGATAGCCTAGCTACAGTTATCCGTACTCTGATAACCCCTCATCTGGATTACTGCAATGAGTTATATGTGGGTTTGCTTTTGAAAATGGTCCAGAAACCTCAGTTGGTCCAAAATAAGGTAGTGAAATTGTTAATGGGGACTGGCCAACAAAAGGATCTTATGCCAGTACTCTTCCAGCTGCACTGGCAGCCATTCCATTTCCAGGCCTGATTCAAAGTGCTGGTATTAAAATTCAAAGCCCTAAACAGCTTGGGGCCAAGTTATCTGAAGGATCATCTGCTCCCATATATACCTGCCTGGACCCTAAGATCATCCTCAGCAGTCCCTCTCCAGGAGCCCCTGCCAAAGGAAGTGAGGCAGCTGGTGGCTAGCAGGAAGAAGGCCTTCTCTGCTGTGGCCCCCTGGCTGTGGAATGAGCTCCCAAGAAAGGTTCACCTGGTGCCTCCATTGTACTCCTTTCAGCACCAGGTGAAGGCCTTTTTATTTTCCTAGTATTTTAGCATCCTAGTCTTTTAGCTTTGCTGTTTTGAATCTGTATTTGAAATCTCTACGTTGCTACTATTCCGGCTGTACTTGGATATTATAGTTTTAAGCTTTTATTTTTATATTGTTTTATGTTGTACTTGTGGTTTTAATTTTTGTGAACTGGCCAGAGAGCTTTGGCTATTTGGAGGTATAGAAATGAAATTACTAAGTAACTAACTGTCCCCTCCCCACATGTGGAAGAAGCTGAAGTGTGAGCACTCAGGTGGCATCACTCACTCTTCTCTCTCTCTCTCTCTCTCTTTCTCTCACAAGCACCTACTACACATCCAGGGACTTACTGGACTTCAGGCGCTGACTCTTGTCTGGATCTCCATTTGCTCTCCACCAGCCACTCTCCTGCAGGTACAGGATTCCATGCAAGCCATGAGTAAGGTCCACCCCACGACAAACAGCAGGGTCTAGGATCCTCCTGGTTGTTTCTCCATGGTGTTTTTAACCAACGTGTCGTGTCGCAAGGGGCCCTGGACACATTCTATACACCGTTTTCAAACCACTCTCAAAGTGTTATATCCTGGTTGGTGTAGATTGGGCCCTAGTTATGCATTAGATGAAGCTGTTCCTGCCACGCAGCTGGTGCCTTATAGGGCCCTGCTGCCTGTACAGCCACTGTTCAAGCAACAGGAGCCCTGTTCAGGTAACTCGTAGGCACTGTGATGTTCTGCTGCCTTATATGCCAGAAATGTAAATATTTGTCAAGTTATAGTTTATATTATGCATAAAGTTCCAGGAAGTAAGTAGGCCTCAATGTACTTACAATTTGTAAATGGGGGTTGAATGCCTGAGTGCTGATTGGATGGTGGCAGGGGAGTGCTGATTGGCTGTGTGAGAGTGGGAGGAGCTAGAGAAATATATCTACATATAGTATGAGAGAGAGAGTGTAGATGTAGTTTATGATTCTGTGAAGTGAAATGTAGAAGTAGGGTAGAGAGAAGTGGATGACTACATGAGGGAAGTGTAGGATTATATGAGAGAAATGGATGATTATATGAGAATAAAGATAGTTGAATATATAGACAGTAGTATTATATAGTAGAACTTGTAGAACTGACAGAAACCAATACGCTTAGAACCTTGTAATCATATGCATTTCAACTGAGGAAACCAATAAGCTCATGTACATGCACTTATGTTAATAAATTCTAATTACTTTTAAACACCTGGTGTAGTCTGTAGAGAAGTGACAGAAGAAAAAACAATTAATAGTGGCAGCGGAATAGGAAACTGTGGGCTAGGTTGCTGGGCTGTAGAGTAGGGTGGCCATATGACCAGATTTGCCTGGATTTGTCCAGGTTTTTGATGGCAAATCCGGAGGGGAGGGGAAATCCGGATTTTTTTCCCAAAGAGCAGCTCTAATGGGAATTAACAAAAATGCTTATAACTCCGTCATTTTTTACGATAAAGACATGAAACTTGGCACAACGGTACCTCTTAGGAAGGGCTTTAATCATACCAAATTTGAAACAGATCCGTTTATCCATTGATTTTTTAGGAATTTTTTTAAAATTGAGGTTTTAAAATTATTATTTTTAAATTGTCATTTTTAAAGATAAAGAGATGAAACTTTGCACCATGAAAGGATTTAGGTGGAGCTTTAGCCACTCCAAATTTGAAACAGATCCGTTCATCCATTGATGTTTTAGGAATTTTTTTAAAATTGAGGTTTTAAAATTATTATTTTTAAAATTGTCATTTTTAAAGTTAAAGAGATGAAACTTTGTACCATGATAGGATTTAGGTAGAGCTTTAGCCACACCAAATTTGAAACAGATCTGTTCATCCATTGATGTTTTAGGAATTTTTTAAAAATTGAGGTTTTAAATTTATTATTTTTAAAACTGTAATTTTTAAAGATAAAGAGCTGAAAGTTGGCACCATGATAGCTTTTAGGTAGACCTTTAGCCATACCAAATTTGAAACAGATCTGGGGCCAGTAGCAAACCCTGTTAACAACAACAGCAGCTTGCAATGAGTGAAGATACAGTCAGAAAAGGTATTTGAGGGAAGGGGAGAATGTAACACACAGAGTATAGCAAAAGCTTCAAAGTACAGCAAAACCTACAAAAGTAGGAGTGAGTGAAGTTAATTTCAGATACATTGAATCTCTCACTTGTTCTTTATTTTAGTGATTTTAACATTAAGATGTTATGTAGAACAGATTTGTCTTAAACGTGTGCTGTAAAATCAGACATGTGACCAAGGCTATGTTTGGGTGGGCACGCCCCCTTGGTACTGGACACGCCCCCTTGGGGGCGACCATGTTGTCCTCCTTTTTGGTTTCCAAAATATGGTCACCCTACTGTAGAGCTGTGGGGCCTAAAGAATAAAGGCGAGACAGGAGCAGCAGCAGTAGGCCTAAACCCTCACACATGTCATCAGCACAGTGAGGATTGAAGTGGTCCTGGGTGCTAGTGGTGTAGATATCAGCTTGTCTCAGGTGAAGTTGAGATGACGCAGGTGGGCAAGACATCACAGGCACCACACACATCTGTCTTTCCCTTTGAGAATCTACTCCACCCTGCATGCCGATTGATAAAAGTCTGTGACTTGTGCTATATGCGATGCTTCTTTGTTGCTAGGGCGGGGCAGGTAGCGATCCCCTTCCCACGCCCTAGTATGATCTGGCATCAGCTAGCCTCAGTATGGGATTCTGAGGTGGAGAGGGGATGTTAATGGGCTCTGTGGTAACAACCCCATCTTGTTCACTCACATTCCATGGACTGTAAAGAGACAGGCCTCTCAAGGTGCACCCGTGGAAAAACGCCCTTTTCCCCTGGCCACCAATCATTTGGTTGTTTCCAACTTTTGTGCAGTTTTCACCACATTCTAAAAGGTTGAAATGCCTCTGCTAAGGCTCAGTGACTGGCAGTAAGAGCTTTCAGCTACAAGATTCTGGTGTTTTGGCCCCACCTCTTTTCCTTCAGCCCCACCCACATTTGGAATGTGGCACCTGAGACCTTCTTCAACATAGAATTCAGCCCTCAGGCTGAAAGAGGATCTGCCTCCTGTCACAGTGTATGAGGCAGTCAGGTCTGCCTGTCAGCCAAAATAGCAGGGAGAGGATTAGTCACATGGTTTCTCCAGCGGAGGGGTAGGCCAAGAGGGCTCATTGCTACTGGGGCATTAAGCTACTCCCATTTGCATTTGAGCTTCTCCTTCAGAATACTTCTTTCAGTGAGTGTCAGAATGCAAGCAAATTCATGTGGCCAAAAATATGATCTACTAAACCTCTGGGCAGACTTCTTAAATTCCAAGATTGACCATGACCTTGGTGAACTTTTTGTCTGAGTAGTCTAACATGAATATAGTTCACCACTGAGCTCACAATGAGCAGTGTTATCTTTTGCGCATTAGTCCTTCTGCTCTTGGTGAAGATGTGGCTTGACCGTAGACCACACAGATAACCAGTTTGCCACAAGCGGATTCAAACCATGTTGACAGAAACAACAGCAACAAAAATCTCATTTCCCCCCTGCTGTAATTCAGGCTTGAGAAGGTGCATATCTGTTACAAGCCATCATGTTTTCTTGATGACTAAAACAGATTTTTCCAATGGGTTTTCTAAACACATAACAATTAGAGGCAGATCTCTACTGTCTGGAACTCTAAAATTGATTTTCATCATTTGGGTCACAATGGCTACCTTTAAAAACAAAATAAAAACGCAACATAGAATTCAGCATGCTTAAACCCACTGAAATCTATAGTCCCAGTCCAACACATAGGATACACAGCAGAAGTTAGGGTTTCAGGCATGCAGCCTGGTGAATAATTCTGGAATTTTTCTGATTACCTCTTTGGTGGAAAAATAGTAGTGACTGCAGGGCCGGTGCCAGGCTTTTTTGCGCCCTAGGCAAGGTGAGGTGCTTTCACACACACACCCCACCGTATCCCACACACACACACGCTCCACACGGCCCGCTCACCCCGGGGCCAGGGACGGGGCTTACCGTTGGCAGGCGGGCGGCTGCCGGCGCCCCGATCCGGCCCGAGGCGAGCAAGCTGGGCAGCAGGAGCGCTACGCGCGGTGCCCGACTCCTCTGGCTGCCCGGACGTGGCCACGGCGGCGGAGTTTCATTGAGGGACGTCGAGGCGGGCTGCTGCCCTTCGCCTCCGTCCTCCGGGTTGGAGCGGCAAGCGGGAGGCTGGCCACATGGCCGGATGGAGGGAAGGGAGGGCGGCGGGGGGGAGGGGAGGAGGAGGAGGTGGCAATCACGCCGGGCGAAGGAGCCGCCGGCACCGAGCAGGTAAGGCGGGCTGTCACCCCTCTCCACCAGGCGGCTCCACGTTCTGATGTCCGGCGCGCGCCGGAACTCAGAATGTGGAGCCGCCTGCCCCCGCTCCCCAGTGTCCCAGGTTGGCTTCAATTGCTGGGCAGGCACCCAGCTGAAGCCAAGCCAGGGACGCTGGGGAGCAGGGCGAACGGCGCACCCGGAAGCTGCCCTCACTTGGCCAGAGCGGCTCTGGGAGTGGGAGGGCGACTTCCGGGGCGCCGAATTTGGCGCTCTAGGCGGCCGCCTAGGTGGCCTTAATGGAAGCACTGGCCCTGAGTGACTGAATATCCAGTTTCTTGCTCCTCCTTTCAAGCAGCTGATTAGAGGTTGGATCCAGGATCTGCCTTCCATTGAGAGGAAGGTCCTCCTTCTCCCTGCTTTTTGTGTCTCCCCCCACCCTCATGCCACAGCTCACCCTATTCAGCAGGTTCTCCTAATTCTGTGACTTGGGTTCACACAACGTGATGACCCACACTTGGTGGTTGAGTATGGGTTGACTGCAAATTGTCATTGAACTGTGGGTTCTTATTGAACTGTGAGTTATTGTATTGTCTGAACCCAACCATGCTAATAAACTATCTCATGTTAACCATGAACAACACACAATTCACAATCCAATGACACACTATGGGCTCTCAAGGTGGCTTGCTCAAAAAAACAAAAACAAAAAAAGTGCCACCCTGTGGAAAATGTGCTGGGTTCAGACAACACGATAACCCACAGTTCAGCATCAACCCACTGTTCAACGACAACCCAGACTCAACTACTGAGTGATTTTCAGGGGGGTGGAAGGGCTGCCATGGGAAGAAAGGAGCAGGGTGGTCCACTTCTGCCAGCACAGTTGATTCAACCCTCTGATCCCACCCTCTGATTCCAGCTTTGTTTACTATGCTACATATATGCAGGCACTCCTGTGGATTGGAATAGGGAACTTACAATAGGGAACTACAGCCATTTAAGCACACAATTCCCCATCTCCTGAGGGATAAGTGCAAAGTTGTCTATTTCTGCACACGTATAGCTCTTAGCTGAATTGGAGCAAATGTGGTGAATTCTGTGTTGGAACGTGTGAGTCCAAAGGACAAGCCACATAGTCACGCTTTTTGTGCAACATCAAAAAGGAAAACTAACATATTTCTCCTGCTGTGGGATGCACATGTTCCCTGGGTGGAGAGATCCATGTGTTCAAGCTGTCCTCTTTTTTATCTGGTCACTCCAGCATAGCTCCTGCAGCTTGAACTGTTATGATGAAGAGGGAATTTCACCAGGTGCTGCATGCATACAAATGTCAACTGCTGACTTTCCCTTTTCTATACAACTATTAAAGATACAGGAGCCCTGTCCTCCCTTTCATATGGTCACTCTAAATTCATTCAAGCTATATAAAACTCAGGTAAATAAATTACTATTAATGTTTTTTTAAACTCTAACAGGTAGAATGGGGATAACAGGCACAGTTCCAGTTTAAAAAGGATAATAGTAGGATTTTTAATGTATTTTATATATTTTTTAAATCAGTGACTATATTTAGTCTGTGTTGGAGTTTTTTTAAAAAACAAAACAGAAAACCAAATCCTAACCACAGACAGCTTGGCCAAAAAGCCTCTGAATATCCCATGTGAATTTTGAGCTACTTGACCAGCATGGGGCCTACCAAAACTATATTCATATGAAATTACAAGAAAAATAATTGTAATTTATAGTCTAAATCAGATTACTAACACAACATGATGAAATGCATTCTTGGTCACCAAAAAGGGTGGTCTTGGTCAGAAATATTTAATATGGTTTGTGAAATAAAAAAGCAAGGAAACATTTTGAAAGGCTTAGGCAGACCCCTTTCTTTAATCACAGGATGTGGCAGCATGATCTAGTCTGGTGGTTCTCAAAGAATGGCTCAAGACCACAGTAAACTTAAGAATGGCCTGTGAATCTAAATATATTTGGCAGGATAGAGAATTAAGAGTTGTAGGACTTTTTCTGTCTAAACATGCATAGGATTGTGGTCTAGGGCTGTGATCCTATACACAGTTTACCTGGAAGTAAGAGCTTTTCTACACGAGGCTCTTAATTGCCTTATCTACATTCGGTTTCATTGCAGAATTGAAATCCAAGCTCTATACAAACAGCTTTTCCTTTCCTGTTCCACTAGATGGCACTGTGCTATAGTGTAATAGCGCAAATGCATAAGTAGGAAAATACCTTTTCTTTCGCCATCAGAAATAATACCCCATTTTCTCTGCTTTAAAAAAAAACACTGAGCAAATGCTCTTAAAAAACCAGAAGCAAAACTGGAGGATTATGCCATCATCGAAAGTACCCATAAACAACTGTGACTAAGGAATCATGAATGAACTCAATGGGACTTACTTCTAAGTAGACTTGTATAGGATTGCACTGTAAATGAGCCAAGGAAAGGCAATCATTGGAGAGTTCTGAACAGATACAGAATAGTATTAATAAAACCTCTTAAGGTGCAATATTATGCATATTTACACACACACAAAAAGGCCTACAACTCCCAGCGTGATGGTACAGGCTGGGAGTTCCAACCCTTTTTTCTGTTTAAACAAACATAGGATTGCACAATTAATCAATGTCTGCTTAGGGTAGGGGGACTTTGGGGGCGGGGATGAAGAGCAATATAAATACTAGTACTGTCAATGTCTTTAACTATGACTGGATTCTACAGAGCTACTCACTACATCTAGCTGTCATTCCTTGATCTGATTGGGTCTTCGTTGCATAGTCTGTAGCAAAGAAGAACAAATTGAACATTCAGTGCAAATCAACCATCACTCATTTTACTGCAGCACTGGAGTGACAGGGCAAGTGAAGCCGCTCTTTTCAACACCTATATCCTGCTGTAATTTATATGACATCGAACATCTTCACAAGAATGGGTTCCTACAGGAGACACAAATCAAAGGACAATTAAGGAACGCAGCAATTTAATACCTGGTGGGTCTTTAAATATAGGTATATACCCAAATATCCAAGAAGTGGCAGTTTCCTGCTGGCAACTTCAGATGGAAAGGCAGCCATGTTCGTTATGCTATCATTCTACCACTTTTTAAGTCAACATAGGCATGATAAAGTTACCTTGAGCCATGATAAAGGCAGATGCTTGCTGAAAGCTTACACAATAGGTCAAGGGATTTATGAGTCTGATCATTTGAACGCTGACCTGCCTCTCCATTTAAAAAGCTGAGAAGGAAGTAGAAAATCCCCACTGATGTTTCTAGGAGGTGATAGAGGATGTGGAAAACACCTGCAGGACATTGGGCTGTTTACATTGCAGCAGGGAAGGTCAGCGTTGCTTGCTGTTTTGACCTCCTCAAACAGAGGCAGCCAATAATAACAATTCAGTGGACCGAACTGCCATTGGTTTTCTGTGACAGCCAATAGAACAAACTTGAATGTGAAGATATCTACTTTGAAGTTGTGTACGATGTAATATACAACCTAAGCATCTGAAACTCATTTTTTGTTTTCTTTTTTCATATCATTTCATTTATTGTATTTCTATACCACCGCTTACCTCTCTGGGCAGTTCAAAAAAATTAAAAACCATTAAAATACATGGTATAAAGTATAAAAACCATTCACGCAAGGACATAAAACATAGCACACAACAACAACAACAATGATCTAAAACTAT
Organism: Elgaria multicarinata webbii; assembly: GCF_023053635.1. Lineage (NCBI taxonomy): Eukaryota > Metazoa > Chordata > Lepidosauria > Squamata > Anguidae > Elgaria > Elgaria multicarinata. The sequence goes on along the minus strand of NC_086173.1, from coordinate 111,274,352 downwards.
TTAGAACAATCAGCTAGAGACAATCCAGGACCTGATCAGAAAGACTTGTTATATGCTGTCAAATGCCTGAGAGAAGAGGGTACTTTTAACCTGGCACTGAAAAGATGACAATGTTGGCATCAGCCACGCCTCATTGGGGAGATCTTTCCATAAGTGGGGGCCACCACTGAGAAGGCCCTCTCCCTTGTTGCCACCCTCCAAGCTTCTCTTGGACAAGGCATCCCGAGGAGTGCCTTAGATGCAGAGCATAGTGTATGGGGCCACAGCTAGACCTAAGGTTTATCCTGGAATCATCCAGGGTTCACCCCTGCCTGAGCACTGGATCCCCTGTGTGTCACCTAGATGAACAGGTTTGATCCCTGGATGATCCAGGGATAAACCTTAGGTCTAGCTATGGCCTGGGTTGACTCATGCCAGAAGAGGCATTCCATTAGGTACTGTTGACAAATGCATTAATAACTAGGGCTGTGCACGAACCCCCCGAACTGCTTCATGGCCCGATCCAGAACTTTTGGATCGAGCCCAAACCGCTTTGGGTTGATCTGACCCTCCCCTGCTCCACGGAGCAGAGTGAGATCTGGAGGGGCAGATCGAGATTTTGCCACCCTTCCCTACTTACTTGCCTCTGCGGTGGGCGGTGGAGGCAGGTAAGTGGGGAAGAGGAGACAAAATGGGGGTCGAATAAGCCCCCCTACCCCCTGCCCCCTTACCTGGCTCCTCCACCATTGCTGCACAGACTGCGGCGGCAGAGCCAGGTAAGCCCCCTCCCCTCCACTTACCTGCCTCCGTCGCGGTCCAGCGCCGACTTCAACTGAGGCCTTTGAGGCCTGAGCCTCAGTTGAAGCCGGCGCCGGACCGCAACAGACACAGGTAAGCCCCCCTCCCCCCTGCCCCCTTACCTGGTTCTGCCGCCGCATGGATTGTGCTGCCACCGCCAGGTAAGCCCCCCCTTTACCTGCGTTTGGAGCTCTGGATGGAGGTGAACCGCTTCACCTTGATCCGCATCTCCCCCGACCCTATTCGGATCCACTTTTGGCAGAGGCGGATCAAGCCACTCTGCTCTGGATTCACGATCCAAATCAGAGTGGAGCACAGCCATATTAATAACACCATGTTCTACTATGATTGTCCCTACTTTTCTGTATCCTTTTAAGGTGCAATACTATTTATGTATTTATTATATTTCTATACTGCCCAAAAGCCAAAGCTTTTGTTTTTGTTTTCAATTGGAGAAGAGCGCAGGAGTACTCCTGTGCAAAATATGAGGTTTTTTAAAAAAAACAAACAACAACTCACACTTCCTCCACCCCACCCCCGAGAAGCACAGAGCTCCTGAGGAGCTCTGGGCCCTGGGCCCACTTCCCTGCTCCTTGTGATTACTCACGAGGAGCTGGGAAAAACCCATGACGGGATCATCCCGAGACCGTGGGAAAAACTGGGATGGAAGGGTAGGGCCATATCCCGGGGAAAGGGAGACATCATCCCTCCCTGTTTTCGGGATGCCCTGCATCATATGGATATCGTCCCATCTAGCCATGCCCTATGTTACTTAAAATTCAGATGGAGTTTTGAGTTCCAGGTCATCACTTGTGTGATAGCGCAACAGATTCTCCCAGATTCTGTCCCTAGTATCTCTGGTTACAGGATCTCAGGTAGAGGTTCTAACATCTTTAAGGACCACTACAAATCAGAGTAGACAATACTACGCTACAAAAGCCTGTCTCAGTATAAAACAGGTCCATGAGGCTTTGTCCTTTAATGTACTTGCAAGCAGGGAGCCAATTATTTCCCAGTAGCTCTGTCCATGTGACTCTAAATCATGCACCATCATTTATAATTGATGTGTTACACAAGAATTTTGGACTCAAGTCAACGATGTATTGTAAGGCACTGACACCAATTATACTTTCTCCTTTTTGAAAGAGAAGATTACCAAATAAGTATGTCTTTTTCAATGCTTCTCTGTCAGTGTGGTTCTTCAAGCAAAAAAGAAAATGTGCTGATCATTGAAGTAATGTACAGTATAATTTTTTGTTCTCATATTCTGGGACCCGAAACTCTTTATAGCTACACATCAGTTCATTAAATAATAAATTACAAGTTATATTCCATATATTTAGTTTATTTTCCTAATTATTGTTCATGAAAGATGAAATTATATCAACCACAAAAATCCTAAATTAATGTGCTTTTATCCTGATAGGGTATGACTCTGTTGTATATAAACCTGCTGCAAAGGAAGATGGAATAGAGACTGAGATGTGACATGAAATATTTTCCTTATGGAGACTGCAAAGAAAGTTCATTCAAGGTTCAAAACAACATTAGTCTGAGAACAGCAGATCTCCCCAGTACATACAGTAATTCATATGAGAAGATGTTCACAACATGGATTTAGTCCCATTTAACTGAAGTGCAGTGTGTGTGTGTGTGTGTGTGTGTGTCTGCATACAACTTAATAATATGCTTAATCATAGATTCATCACACATTTTCAGCTTAAATCAGCAAGCAAAATGCTATGGGACTGTATATTAAACTTCAACTGTAGAGTTGAAAAAGGACAATGGAGCTTTCAAAGTAAGCAATCATTAAGGTACCTGGTTTTAGTCTTTTGAAGCCATTCACTTCAATGGAGTAGGATTGCACAGTAACAAATAATGTGTTGGGGACACACCTGGTGTGGTAGTAGATGTTAGATACAAGATCCCTGCTCTGTATGTTTTTGCCATACACATGGAGGAACATCTGCATATGGCTATATATTCTGGTCACATTGGGTCTGCAGGTTTGTTAATGCTACAATTTCTACCCTAGAAATACCAAAACTAGCCCCTTGAACCTGGCTAAATGTACATTTTGGCCTGCTATGCCCACATGAAGGACAGTGCCAATGGTCAATTCTCCCTCCTCTAATTCCTAAAGCACATAAGAACATAAGAGCCATGCTGGATCAGACTGAGGCCTTTGCTAGACCAGGCTTTATCCTGGGATGAACCCAGGATCACCCCGTGCGTCCAGATGACGCACAGGGGATCCCGGGGTTAGGGAGGGGTCAATCCTCCCTTGCCCCGGGATAACAGGCTCCACTTTGGGCCTGGTATTTCCCACGGTCTTGGGCTGAGCCCGAGACTGCAAGCGTGTGGGCTATTCCACACCTTCTCCCGGCTTCAGCGATTACTCGTGAGGAGCCAGGAGAAGCCGCGCACAGGGCACAGCACTCCACAGGAACGCTGTGCCCATCGGGGCGGGGGCGGAGATTGGGACAGAGCAGGGGGGAATCACAGACGGGGGGATCATGGACGGGGGGAATCGCAGACGGGGGATTGCAGACAGAGGAGCAGGGAAACCCAATTTTTTTAAAAAAACCACTTACCTTTGCGCACGAGCATTCATGCGCGTCCTCCCCTTTAAATGAAAAAAAATGGTGGGCACAATGTCTCTATACTTCAGTTGCTTCACCTGACGTCAAGACGAGGGTGGGATCTCATGTTATTTACAACGCGAGATCACCCCTCGTCCATCCCGGAACAACAGGTAGGTCTAGCAAAGGCCTGAGAGTCCATCTCATCCAGCATTCTGTTCACACAGTGGCCAACCAGCTATCGATGGGAAACCCACCAGCAGGACCTCAGTGCAACAGCACCATTCCTGCCCATGATGCCCAACAACTGTTCTACATTGGCATTCTGCCTGTGATACTGGAGGTAGCATATCAGGACTAGTAGCAATTGATAGCCTTCTCTTTCAAGAATTTCTCCAATTCCCTTTTAAAGCCATCCAAATCGGTGGCCATCACTACATCTTGTGTTAGTGAATTCCACAGTTTAACTATGTGCTGTGTGAAGAAGGACTTCATTTTATTTGTCCTGAATCTCCCACCAATCAGCTTCACGGGATGACCCTGGGTTCTCGTATTATGGAAGAGGGAGAAAAATGTCTCCCTATCCACATTCTCCACACCATGCATAATTTTGTGCACCTCTATTGGGTCTCCCCCTATCCCCCCTTTTCTAAGCTAAACAGTCCCAGCTGTTGTAACCTTCCCGCATAGGGGAGATGCTCCAGCCCTTTGATCGTTTTAGTTGCCCTGTTCATCATTTTTCCAGTTGCACCTTCCTGCACTTTTAGAGTAGTTTTTGGGACTGTTTTTAAGAGGCATGAATGTGTGAGAGAGAAGGAGAGAGAGAAAGAACAGATGTGTTCTCATCCACATAAGCACTTACTGAAACAGCACTTGACTTAATGCCACAATAGCAGTCCGAAGGAAGGTACTTATATTCATCTATGGAAATAATTACTGGGATACTGCCATGCGGTATGGTTTGTCAGAATTAAGTCTGTGTCCAGTAAGCATACTTGAAATTACAGCCATATTCCTTTTGTGAATTATAATTATCCTTTATTTCATTCTAAGACTTTTAGGAATCAACAACCAATAGATCTAAGTCTTCCATACATGCTAGGCCTTCCAGAAGTGATTGTAATGACTGCTACAAAAAACTCAAAAGAGATATGATATGTCAAAACTAAAGCAAGAAATCAAGCTTTAGAGCACTTAAATTAATGTTCATTTGGGATGTTTCAAACTTAACAGTGCCATTAATAGGACCAGAAACTTATTCTATTGCATCTGAGTACCCTCTCCTGTGCTGTAGAGCCTGCTCTGGTCTTTGGTATATCAGAGAGCTGCAGACAATGAAATAGGCCAGACATTGGCTAGAGTGAAAATGCTCTGGAGCACATAATCATGCCTTTGCTGCCCGCATGGTAGTGTGGGCAGAAAAGAAGGCCTATTTTGCTGCCCCCACTGCATTCTTGAGTAGCCATCCAGCAGAGCTCTTTTTGGGTAGTTCATGAGTAATTAACATCTTCTCCAATAAATGAAGTCCTGGACCCATCTGGCACCTGCTGGGACCCTTTGCAAAGTGTCTGACATACCATCTCCTAGAAATTGTGGGATCAATTTCAGTTGATACAGCCTGATGATGTGGACAAGGTGATGTGGCCCACCACGTGTCTTCTTGATCCTTGCCCTTCCTGGTTCCTAACTACGGGAAGGGGGGGGGGTATGACTAGATCCAGGGAATTGGAAATGTGTCTCTCCATGAAGGAATGGTTCCTGCTGCCCTAAAGGAGGCAGTAGTGCCACCACTCCTTACATTCTTTGGACCCAATGATAATTGACAACTACTAACGAGTTGCAAATACCCCTTTCTTCAAGACAGCACTTGAGAGGTTTGTGGAGGGGAGGGGCAACTGCAGTTACTCTAGACCCATTTCAACCTGGGTTTCAACCTGTTTACAAGACTGAATCAGCCAGGGTTGCTTTGATGGATGACCTTTCTCTAGAAAGTAGCACTCAGTGACAATTATCAATCCCTTGAGCTACAGGGTTCCCAATGTTGTTTAACGTCTATGTGAAGTCGCTGGGAGCGGTATCTGATGACACACAGCTCTGTCTCCCTGTGACATCTGAATCAGGTGAGGCTGTGCAAGACCATTGCCCAAAACTGAGGCTGAATCCTGGCAAGATGGAAGCCCTGTGGGTGAGTGGTTCCCAAATCTGGAAGAAAGAGTTATCACCTGTTCTGAAGGAGGTTGTGTTCCCCCTGAAATGATCCATCACTGTCGCTTGAGGCTCTAGTGGCCTTCTACCAGCTTTGAACATCAACTGTGGCCTCTCCTGGACAGAGACAGCTAGGCCATAGGGGTACAGGAACTAGAAATCTCAAGACTGGATTACTGTAATGCACTCTATGTGATGCTCCACTTAAGGCTGCTCCAGAAACTGCAGCTAACGCAGAATCAAGCAGCTTGGCTGTCAGGACTCAGGAGCTGTCCCTTTCTAGCATGGCCCTTTCCTTTACTGAAGGAACAGCAGTGGCTGCCTTTGCTGCTGTGCCAGGTTTAAGGTTTCACTTTTGGTGTATAAAGCCCTAAACAACTTGGTATCAGGATATTTGAGAGAGTGCCTTCTCCCTTACTGTTCACTACTTGGATATTTAATTGGATCTAGAGTGGTATATAAATCTTGTAACTAAATCCATAAATATTTCGGATTGAAGTCATGTATTTGTAGAAATGAGATTTAATGCATACATAGAAAAAATGCTCTGAAAAGTTCCTTGTTATTCAAGAGGCAGCGGGTCAGCCATATGTCAGCTATGCTTTAAGGGGGGTTCCTGCATTGAGCAGGGCGTTGGACTCGAGGGCCTTATGGGCCCCGTCCAACTCTACCATTCTATGATTCTGTGATAATTGGGCTGAATCCAGGAATACACCCAAACTGAGCCTGAATCTTCAAGGGGTGTGCAACCCCAACCATGACAAGTTGAATCATTATCCCTAATATGCCTCTTGCCTGAATGAAGCTTCAATTTTGAACTTTGACTATGAATTCGGGAAACACAAGTGTAGGAATCTTAACTTGTTTATATGCAGGTTTTGATACAGCTCCTTAATAGGGCTCTTCTTAACACAGTCCTATAAAAGCATTTTTCCTAGGCTAAGGGAAGAGAAGCTGGGTTATAAAGAGGATGCTGCATAATTAATTTACTGTGCCTGAATCAACACAGGGAGACTAACCTCTCACATATGTAATGCATGAGAGGGCTTCTCAGAATTGTGGATGAGAGTGGCTGGTGCTTTTAATGGGAAATGTATGCTGCAGATCTTGACCAAATCCTCTGTAAGCAGATAAACACAGATCACCTGCCCATCAACAAACTTCCATGTTCCTGGTCCTGTTTGTTTAGGCTGCACAGGCTATATAAACATTTCAGAGGAGCTGCCAAGAACTTCAAAGGGGCTTATAAATTAGCATTGCTAAACGATTGCCAACACAATGGGAAATAATTACTTACACAACAAGGAAGTATGGCAAATTGCTCTTATGAAAGATGAATTATAAACTCAGAAGGTAATGATGATACCAAATGCTTGATTGTGGAACAGTGCTTCATTTCATGCTAACAAATAAAGAAAGTATAGGAAGCCCTGGGGACTAAACTGAGGACATCAGAAGAGCCCTGCTGGATCAGACCAAGAGTCCAATCTAGCCCAGCATTCTGTTCACACAGTGGCCAACCGGCTGCCCACAGAGAACCACAAGAAGCTCATGAGTGCAACAGCACCCTCCCACCTACATTCCCCAGCATATTGCCTCCAATACTGGAGGTAGCATAAAGCCATCATGACTAGCAGCCCCATGATACTACGATCATATGCAGAAAGCTCTGGCGTGGGCTGGTCCATGAAGTCACGAAGAGTCGGAAACGACTGAATGAATAAACAACAAACAAGCTCTACCTGTTGGCATTCCGTCCTGTCTTCCCTTCCAATGTATAAGGTCTATGTCATCTGCACCACGTATCCACCTTCATGCCTAGTTTGAAGCAAATCTGAGCCTCCATTAATTTGGGGGGAATTTTTGAAAATTCTACACCCCATTTTCAGAAATGGTATTTACTCTGACATGTTTAAAGATACAAACTTGCAAATGCGCACCCTCACAGATGCTACCTTGATCCACATTCATAGCAAGTTTCAAGCAAATCTGAGCATGCTCTGATTTTTAGCATTTTTTTTTCATTTTAAGCATCACCCCCTAACCCAAATTCACACCCCTTTCTAGAACTCTGTCAGTTTTCACCTTAGAAACCTCAAAATCAGCACCATGAAAGCTTATCCATGTATCCACCTTCATGCCCAGTTTGAAGCAAATCTGAGCCTCCACAGATTTTTGGGGAATTTTTGAAAATCCTACACCCCATTTTCAGAAATGGGATTAATCTGACATTTTTGCAGATACAAACTTGCAAATGGGCACCCTAACAGATGCCACCTAGATCCACATTCATGGCATGTTTCAAGCAAATCCGAGCATGCCCTGATTTTTGGCCAAAAAAAAAATTGTTTTAAGCATCACCCCCTAACCCCCATTCACACCCCTTTCTAGAACTCTGTCATTTTTCATGTTAGAAACCTCAAAATTGCCAGCCTGAGAGCTTATCCATGTATCCACATTCTTGCCCAGTTTGAAGCAAATCCGAGCCTCCAGTGATTTTGGGGGGGAAATCCCCCACCCCATTTTCAGAAATGCGTTAGGAAGCAAAGGACAGTACTTGCCCGTAGGGAAAACAAACTTGCCCATAGGGATCCCTTGCAAAGCACTTGCCTATTGCAATCTATAGGACAATATCTCTGTCATTGTTCTACATACAGATGTATTTATTATTTGGGAAAATAGGGAAAGTGTGTATTGTGCTTTGCCCATAGTTTAATTGAATGCTCAAACTTTATTTGCTTTTTGCACTTAACAAGCAGTGCACAGCAAACCCAGTCACAGCCCCAACAAACACACACACACAGAGTGAGAGAGAGAAAGAGAGAGAGAAGGAGAGGATAGATTAGGAAGGGAAGGGGTTGTGGGTGGGGAACAACAAACAAACACTCCAAATGAAGAATTATGAATTTATATAAAGCATTAAGTCAAAACAGAACAAAGGAAAGCTAAGCAAAAAGTCACAAACAAACAAACACACACACACAACAAGCAAACGCAGCTACAACTAACCCTCCAGAGAAAGGAAACTGTCTCTGGCTCCCTCTGGCTTAGTCCCACCCCCCTCCAGCATTGGGATTGGAGGGTGCTTCACATTATCATCACTATAGGGACTTGAATCTGTCAATCAAGGGAGAAAACAAGAGCTTCCCTTCTCCCGCTTTTAGCCATTCTAAAGAAAATAATAGCAAGCAAACCCCATGATGAAAAATTCTGAAAATTGACACAAATGACCCCCAATCATCACTCTCTAAGCACAGTAAGTTGTTTTTTAAAACAAAGAAGTTATAGACATGTTTTTGCTCAATGCAATCCTATGTGGGGAAATCCAAGATAGCGGATGGAGCTCCGAAAAGACGTGGAGCTCCGCATAACGGTTGATCCACTCAGTGATGCTCCACTGCCCCCGATCCGATCCGCCTCCGACTTAAATGGAGGCAAAGCACCCCGATCTGCTACCGCTTCTCTGACCCGAAACGGAGCAGAGCACAGCCCTAACATCTACCTCATTGACATAGCAATACCTAATGACAAAAATGTTGCAGAGAAGGAAGAGGACAAGAGAGAAAAATATACACCACTGGCTATGGAAGTTAAAGAACTACGGCAACAGGAAAAAGTTACAATTATTCCATTACATCAGTCACCAGCATCACATCAAATTTATTATTATTATTTACAGAAAACCTTTAGAAATTAGGCCTACCAAAATACATGCACGCCAACATCCAAAAAACAGTCATACTATCCTTTCAGTGGCAGAAATTCCTCATAGCAGCTGAAACATTTCCAGGAACTCCCACAGTGTTACTTGTGTCCATCACTTAGTGAGTTTCTTCACCTTTCCTGTACATTCTCAACCACCTTTGTTTTAAGTGTTTGTTTATTTATTGTGTCTTGTCACCTTCCCATATTCTGTCACTGGTATAGTGGTAAAAGTGCAGGTGTTCATCATAACAGTCCCCATAGTCACATACACACCCCGCCACATCTGAAAACGCTCACTATCTGTCTTGGAAGGTGAATTGACCAAGGTTGCAATAGATTATTTTTTATTTTTTATTTTTTGAAGGGAGCACATGCAAGATCACAGTTTAAATTAAAAGCATTAAGAGCTTCTGTGCCTATGTTGTGACTATTGTTATGCTCTCTTCTCTCATCAGCCAAGATCTCCACCCTGTGAAGCAGCTCAGACCATGAGGATTGGCCAGCCAGGTCAGCTAGACTAGTGGCACCAGAGTCCCAGGTGCTGGATTCTGCCCATGACCTCAGCATCACACCTGAGTCTGAACTGGAGCCTTTCTTCAAGGGGCTCCTTGAGCCAGGGACCTCCAGTTGGGAATTCTAGACACAGTAAGGGGGTTGGATAAATTCCTGGAGGCAAAGGCTATCAATGGCTACTAGCCCTGATGGTTGTGTGCTATCTCCAGTATTCGAGGCAATAAGCCTGTGTGCACCAGTTGCTGGGGAACATGGGTGAGAGGGTGCTGTTGCACCATGTTCTGCTTGTTCATCCCTGGCCGATGGCTGGTTGGCCACTGTGCGAACAGAGTGCTGGACTAGATGGACCCTTGGTCTGATCCAGCAGGGCACTTCTGATGTTCTTATGATCTTGCACTTCAAGGAACTGTGATTTTCCCTATGAGTAAGAGCCAGACTTCATGTCAATCCATTGGTATCATTGAGAATTAATTATGTTAGTCATGACTAAGTCCCATTGATTTGAATGGATCCACTTGAATTATGACCATGCCTGAATCCAACCCTGTGTGTATGGTATGCCTACAGATGTCTAATGATATGAGCTTGAAGCATTTGATTTCCAAGTGCCTGTAGCTTTTAAATGACTTTTGGGAAACGGCAATAAAAATAATTTCGCTTGGTACTGTCATCTTGAAAAATGATGTGACTTTTGGGGTAAATATGAGCATGCCATAAAAATGGTTTTCTCACATCAATTTTAAAAGCTGTGTAAAAGAGCCCAGAAACACCTGAATTTGAAAAACATGTATAGCAGCAGGTTACAAATTATGTGCCTCACTTTATGTGGGCTATTTTAACAAATTCTAATTTATTTTAGGAAGTCAGAATCAAAGATAATAAAGGTGTACTTTTTCATTAAAGGCTTTTAAATTTTTTAAAAAAGCTTATTTTTGGTTTGGGACATAAAGATGTTGTATACAGGTACATGTTTGTTTTCTTTTTATATGTGTGTTTAATTATTTTAAAAAATGAAACCTACATTGTATTGCACCCTAACATAATCTGGATCTAACCTTTAGAATTTTGTATCCTGTGCTTGCTCCATAATTTCTGAATTCAGCTACTGCATATTAGGGGTGTACAAAATGGGTCTTCTCCACCTCAAAATTCGAGCAAGAGCTCAATTGAGGCAATTCTCTGACCTGATTTTGGAGCAGCTCCTGTTACTCTGCCCCGTCAGATTACCCGTCGGAGAACTGCCCGTTTTTGGATAACCACTCTAGTCAATGGAAATTAATCAAATGCTTACAGCTCCCTCATTTTAAAATATAATGAGATGAAACTTGGCGCAGCCTTTAGCCACACCAATTTTAAATCAGATCCGTTCTTGCTTTGATTTTTAGGATTTTTTTTTAAATGGAAATTAACAACAACAAAAATCCCCTCAAAATATTATCCCCCTTAAACAAATAAACAGACACACATAGGCATACACACACACACACACACACACACACACACACATGTTAATCCACCCCTGCACATTTATGGAGGTAGCTTTTATCCTTTACTTTGCTGATTCGGAGCTCCACTGCTGCTAATGGAAGTTTCTACTCCAGCCTTCTCCAACCTGGTGCCCTTCAGATCTATGGAATGGAGCCCTCCCCACTGCACTGGAAACCCAGCCAGCCAATAGGAGTAACAGTTTAACTGAAATAAGTGCCTGTGGAAATGTGGATGATTGACTTCTATGAGTCGGAGCAAAAATACACTCGGTCTCCCCATACCCCATGGCCAAACCAGCAGCCAGTTAGTGTTTCCCACTCCCCTGAACACTGCGATTGGAGGAGAACATGGTCATGAACAGTGCTGTGTCAGTTCCTAATTGGTTAGTCGTAGATGTCAATATCAAAGCTACCCCTCACCCCACTCAGCGTCTTCCAAATATGGAGATATTCAATTGAGACACACACACAACACTGATGCCTGTAAAACAGTCAGATAGTTTCGGAGACATTAGAAGTTCCAATTGGGCACATCACCGCTCTGATATTAATCAATGGGTTTGGAAGCGGCCAATCTCCGCATTGGAAGTTCGAATGCTCCATGGATGTTTACGATTACCAGATAATTCTGCGGTGGAGAGCACACCCCTACTGCATATGTATCATATCCTGAACTATGTACCAGTTTCATCCTTCTGGGAAATTTCCATAATTATGAAGAATTGGATTACTTTCAAGACTTATCTAATGTCTTGGTATTTTCAAAACCCATTGCATGAAGAAGAATTTTATTTCACTAAACAATTTTTCCATTAATAAATGTACTCATTTCCATTAAAAGTGATACAAAGGAACAATTGAACAAACTTTTCAAGCAATAAATGATCAATTTGTAATGATTAAAAATATAATTAATTAATTGTTATCCAATTGAACTTAATATGTCTCTGCTAACTATCATAACACAATTCAATTTATATTCAATGATGTGTTATTCTTCCACAAAGTATTATACCTTTTCATTACATAAACAGATAATTTGGTGGTTCATTATCATTTGAATCTGACAGCTGGATCCTGTATCTGCTATGATGGGCAAATAGTTATTAGGACAGAGCTTAAAACATCTCAACTTATTTATTTATTTATTTATTTATTACACTTATATACCGCTCCCATAGCCAGGGTTCTCTGGGCGGTTTACAGAAATTACAACTTAATTGTAGGCTCAAGGAATCTAAGCTATGTGCACTCTTGCAATTGTTTAACAACAACAACAACAACAACAACAACAACAACAATAAAATACAACCTGGCAGCAAAGTATGGCAAACAACTCATTTGGGAATTTCTTCATTTGTCTTGCTAAATAACATTTACTAAAAAGCAATGGTAATTGACTTAAAAAGAGGCCACTTGTTGAAAGCAATTGGAAATCCTTAATATGTTCCAATAAATATCAGAAATAATTGTGTCACCAAACCTTTTTAAATATTTATCAACCTTTATCATTACATTATAAATATTCAGAGTCAGCATATAGCTCTCTCTGTTCTGTAATAAATGTTTAAAACTTGTATGAAGCCATGCAAATGGGCTCCCCCCACCCCTGCATAATCATCTTGTATTAAGAAGTTCCATATAGAAGTAGATCAGGAGGATCTATTATTATAAGTATCTGCCAATAGATACATTTGTGTTTTCCTTTAAGTTTCCTTATCGGTAACCAATTGTAAAAAGATTAAACCAAATGTATAAGTAAACAGCTCGGAAGAATGCTATTCCACACGAAACTAGATCAGTGGTGCCAACCTTGGGTCCCCAGATGTTGTTGGACTACAACTCTATCATCCCCAATGGTATCCCAAAGTTAGGAACCCCTGAACTACCTACTTTCTCTATAGGTATAGTTCTTCATAACAGAAAAGCCGAAGAGAAGGAACAAACACTTACAAGAATGTTGGCTAAATTCAAGTTATTGTGGTAACGATGGCCTCTGATTCTTAGATTTGTCTTCTCTGAAAAAGGAACTCCAGCTAAGATGCCAAAGTTATTACCTACTGTCTGCCAGCCTATCAAATTCAACAATTTTGTCTGATCCCCTGAAATACTTTCTCCAAATGGAATGTTATTTCAGAATATACGTAGGCATACATAGAAAAACATATACCAGCTCTGTTATAGTTTGTGCCTCTGATGGGATGCACATCTTTACTGGTAAAAAATACACCTTTGCTCATTTTTCTGGGCAATCTATTTTCTGTATCCTTTTAGCTCATCACTACTGTTAGATTTATATCAAATACAGCTCATTATGACAGTCAACACACATCATCCATTTAAGCGAAGGACTCATTTAAAACATGTGATCTGCAAAGTTTTCCATTTCATCAAATCATACTAACAAAATCCTACAATCTAGTAGTTTTAAGCTGTGGCTTAGAAGGAGGGAAAACAAAAAAGAAAGCCAGAGAAACATTTGCTTTGGCACCAGATTTTTCCATTTGGAACAATGATAAATGACTTAAGCTTGATCATTTTTCTGAACCTGGATTTTTTATTTTTTTTTGTTCTACATTTATTTACAGTTTCTATAAACACTAACACCTATAAAACATGGTTTACTGTTTGATTGCCTGGTGAACAAGCAGGCTTTAAATACATAAATTATGAGAACCTAGTTAATGAGTGACATGACGGACATGAAGTTTTATTTACCATTGGCATGAGCCTTCATATAAAATTAGTGGCATAAGAAAGCCAGGTTTTGTGAATGCACATAGTCATACCTATTCACAGCCTCCCCCGCCCCCTCCATTTTTTTTTTAAGACTTGACATAAGACTGTGGCCTATGTGTAATTTCATTGCCTGGAGCAAGGTTAGGGGAAAGCTGCTCCATCTGGCAATTTCCCTTTGACTGGCACATAGTTAAACAATGATGCAGTTTGACAAATTTCAAACCCGGCTTATGAAAAAATAACATAAACACAATAGTCACTCTGAGTAGATTGTCCACCTGTGCAAGCGGGCATGAAGTGTTAAGTAAAGGCTGCTGGTAATGAATAAAGATGCACTGCATAGCCGGATTAGGTCGTTCCAAACGTAAATCACTGTCAGATAAAGCACTCATGTTTACATGTAGCATTAATATTTTGATCAGTGTGTTTAAGAGAATTAGCTTCTTAATGCAGATGTTCTCATTTGGACCTTCACACCCGGAGCATCAGCCAACTCCTTTGCCATCAGTTATGTCAACATGTCATAAATCTTCGACGGCTTTAACTCCTATTCTAAACAAAGCTTTGTTGTAAAACTTTGGAGGCGGGTTTCCTCTGAGTTTCATTTTTGGCAAATTTCTTGTTATTTTGTTGAAAATCTGACACATTAATATCCAATTAACCATCTTTGAGTATCTTACTGACAAGGATCCCAGCAGCGATCCAATGTAGGGTTTTTTTAATGTGAGGAAAAAAACCACCTCATTCTGCCAGCTGTGTGCATTATGTGAACAAGTAGTCTTTATAATCTCTGTTCCTGTCAGAAGACACTAACAATAAAAGCTTTACATTTAGCGGAAACTGGGCTTGTGTTTTAACAGCTATGTATTTTGGCTCCAATCCTAATAAGCATGCTTTCTCATGAGTAAGCCGTTTCCCACAAACTGCATATTGACAGCTTTTGTGCAGGAGGTTATATTTAGCACAAAGAATATTGTAACAAAAGGGCAGTCCTGAAATACTTTGTAGATTTCATGATTATGTTGTGTGTTGTGAACCAAAGGCAGATTAACTTGATCAGCACTGAATATATTTTTATATACATCTGTATGCACATCTCAGCCCCATTTCAGCCCGGTAAAGTGGCTTACAAACATAACAAAACAATATTAATAAAAATCAGTTTGCGTGCGGACACAACTAATGTACAATGTATCAATGTACATTGATATGATTTAAGATGGAGACAAGTTTCATCTCATTCTAGTTGGATGCGATGACTAAAAGTTTTAGTGCCAAAATTTGAAAATTATGGATCAGACTCATAAAAAAAATATAAACTTTGAAAAGAAATATTAAGTTAATCCTTGCCTGCTTGACAACAAGCCTCTCAGATAAATTACCCACATTTCCAAGTTTGTTCCATCACAAAGAGGACTAGAAACAAAGTAAGAAAAGGAATACCAAGACTTCAGTGTTCTAAAGACAATGCCACACAGCAGCTGAACATGCTTCCAATTTGATGCTATAGGTGTGCAACTGAAAGAATAGGACACTTCTCTGGAAAACTGCTAAATTTCCATTTCATCAAATCACCCACATTCCAAGGGAAGGAAGGCCAGGTGCATGGACTGCAAAGCCTGCAGTTTGTTGCTGAGTATCCTCCCAGTCCAAGCCATCTGACAAGGGTGGGTGAGAGGTGAGCATATGAACTGTGTGGGGATTAGAGGTGAGTGAGCATTCAATTGTGGTTGCCATATTCCAGTTCCCCCAAATCCAGACAGGCCAATTTGCATAATATGCACATTGTCTGCTGTCATACCCCTCTCCTTGGGCTCTCTTCCCTGAGGCTATGGATACATTTGATCTGTGTAAAAGAGGGGTCTCTCCTTGCACTTCAAATCTTCCCTTTATACCCACTCACACCCAGTTCATGGAACACTTCTTTCCCCACTAGGCTTGATCACTCCTTTAATATCGCTGCCACCATATAACCTTTATTTAATACCGTTGGTCTCACTGAGAGACTACCTATAATGAAAGATGGCACACTTCCTTTTCTTATGCATGGAAACTCCTTGCTGTATTCTATCTGTGTGTAGTTTGGTGCTTTCCTTTTTCCCTCAGACTTAAAACTTTTTGGTTGCATTTTTATCTCTGATACTGACACCACTATTAAAAACAACAACAACAACAAACAGTGGAACTCTAGACATGCATACTCGGAAGTAAGTCCTTTTGCAGCCTATGGTACTAAATTTTATACAAATTTCCCCTAACTCTTTGGGAATATACTCTTTGCCCTTGTATATCACCCCATAATGCTGGAGTAACGAACATTATGGGAGAAGAATGATTGCTGTGATTAGGAGGTAGGAAAGAGTGGAGTGGGGGGTTAGGATCCATGGGGTATGGAAGTGGAAAGGATGAGATTGGCAACCATAAGCCTACTTCAGGCATTTGAAAGGGTGGGCTACTTTGGAAACACACAAGAGGTGTCTTTCTCTGCCCTCCTTGCAAAGAATAATAATTATTATTATTATTATTATTATTATTATTATTATTATTATTATTTATTTATTTATTACATTTCTATACCACCCAATAGCTGGAGCTCTCAGGGCGGTTCACAAAGCTCTCTGGGCGGTTCACAATAATAATATTAATTTTCATAATAATTCATAATAATAATAATTTTCTATATTTATTTCTTACCCGCCTTTCTCTCTGGATCGAGGCAGGGAACAACATCAAATATAAAAATACTATAACATATATAAAATTGATTAAAAACATATAAAACTAATACATTATTAAAATAACAGCCAGACACTTTAAAATTCGACTAGGTAGGCCTGCCGGAAGAGATCAGTCTTTATAGCTTTTTTTTATATTCAGAAAGACTGTTGAGTTGGTGGATCTCTCCTGGCAGGCCATTCCACAGTCTGGGAGTGGCAGAAGAGAAGGTCCTCTGGGTAATGGTTGTCAGCCTAGTTTTGGCTGACTGGAGTAAATTCTTCCCAGAGGGCCTAAGTATGTGGGGCGGATTGTATGTGAGAAGGTGATCCTGCAGGTAACCTGGACCCAAACCATGTAGGGCTTTAAAGGTAATAACCAACACTTTATACTTCACTGAGAAAATAATTGGCAGCCAGTGGAGGGATTTTAAAGTTGGTATAATATGGTCACTCCTCAGTGTACCGGTGACCAACTTGGCTGCCATATTTTGAACTAGTTGAAGTTTCTGCATTAGGCACAAAAGTAGCCCTATGTAGAGCGCATTGCAGAAGTCATGTTTTAATGTTTACCATTTTTTAATTGTTGTAAACTGCCCAGAGAGCTTCGGCTGTGGGGCAGTATATAAATGTAATAAAATAAATAAATTAATTAAGTCGAGCCTCAAAGTTAGCAGCACGTTCACTGCTGTCTTTACGTCTTCCAACTCTAAGAGGGGGTGCAGCATGAAGATGGAGCATGGAGCTGCGGCACCTATCTTCTTCTTACTCTAACTGAACACTCTTACAAAACAGCTATGGGCTAAACTACACACTACATTCGTGTGCATTCGCAGGATTTTTTTCAGGGGCGGGGGCAGTAGGGCAAAGCTGCTCAGTGATTGGGGTTGTAATTCATGCACACAGCGCACACCGCTATAACACACCCATGCACTTTCCTTTTCTGTGCTCTCTGATGCTAAGCATCACATTCCATGACATTTGGAAGTCTACACAAAGTGGTAGATGCTCCTGGGAACTGAATAGCACTACTACAAAAGAGTGTTGTATTCAAGAAGCATCATGAACTCCAACAATTTATTTGGAATGATGGATAAACACACACACACACACACCTCGGAATAAGAGATGAGGTCTACAAATGCATAAACACAGGCCTAAGCTACAACAAGCAGGACATCGCACTATGAAAGCGGTATGATAGCAGTGTATAAAAGACAAGAACCACACCACTGCTTTATAGCAGTATTGAAGTGCACTGACAACAGTTGGGGCCCATTGACACATATCATATACCATTTTCATACTGCTTTCATAGTGCTATATCCTGCTTGGTGTAGATTAGGCCACAGTACAGCTATCTCAAGGGTATCATGTAGGGTGACCATATTTTGGAAACCAAAAAGGAGGACAACATGGTCGCCCCCAAGGGGGGGTGTCCAGCACCAAGGGGGCGTGCCCATCCGAACATAGCCTTGGTCACATGTCTGATTTTACAGCACACATTTAAGACAAATCTGTTCTACATAACATCTTAATGTTAAAATCACTGAAATAAAGAACAAGTGAGAGATTCAATGTATCTGAAATTAACTTCACTCACTCTTACTTTTGTAGGTTTTGCTGTACTTTGAAGCTTTTGCTATACTCTGTGTGTTACATTCTCCCCTTCCCTCAAATATCTTTACTGACTGTATCTTAACTCATTGCAAGCTGCTGTTGTTGTTAACAGGGTTTGCTACTGGCCCCAGATCTGTTTCAAATTTGGTATGACTAAAGCCCTTCCTAAGAGCTACCATTGTGCCAAGTTTCATGTCTTTATCTTAAAAAATGATGGAGTTATAAGCATTTTTGTTAATTCCCATTAGAGCTGCTCTTTGAAAAAATCCGGATTTCCCCTCCCGGATTTGCCATCAAAAACCTGGACAAATCTGGGCAAATCCGGTCATATGGTCACCCTAGTATCATGTGGATATTTTTTTGAATCACTTATCACCCTCCCTTGTTTTCCCACTGCTTTTTATGTCTTCTCTCTGTGAAGGTGAAAAAGATGGAATAGCTGTATGATGACTTCTAATTAGGAGAGACAGAGCCCTCCATCTTAACCTATATGCAGTTTCCAAAATGTAACCTGTTGCTTGTCTCACTCTCTGTGGCCCTTTCTACACCTAAGGATTTGCCCAAGCAAATGGAGGGATCGTCCCTGCCTGCTCCCAGGATCCCCTGTGTATCATTTGGATGCACAGGGATGATCCTGGGATGATCCCAGGCAAAAGGGCTGGTGTAGAAACGGCCTGTGACAGAAATAAAGCAGATTATACCAAGAGATGGGGCAGGGGGGAAAAGTGTGAGACGCTGTCCAGTTAAGGCTTAAGTTAGAATAGTCATTTGATGTTTTGCTGGGAGGGGACATGCAATGTTCATAAGGCTGCATGCTGTTCAATGGAACATGAGATGTCTGCATGCAGTTATGGATGTTGAAGAAATCTGCAACAGATTCAAATAAGTTCACATTTCTAGGTGTATTTTTTATTTATTTATTGGCTGGATATCCAAACCCCCAAATAACAAGATGAGGGAGCATGGTGGTGGTGGCAATCCCTGCAGTATTTGAAACCATTGTTTCAACCTTGAAGCTACACATGGTTATTTCATGCTACATTCTTCTTGTTGTTGTTGTTGTTTGCAGGGAAATGCAGTGAGGCTTCAACACGCCTGCTCATCATGGTGCCACCGACACATGAGCCTGATGAGTGGCCAGCCGTCATCTCGATTTCAGAGCTGCAGAGGAAGTCGCTGCTCTGAGGGACTGAGGGTACCTTGAGGCGGTGGCTCCTGCCTCAACACATTTCCCCTTTTCCTTCCAAGAGGGAGGAGGGAGCATTGCAGGCTGCTGGCTCCAGGCACTTAAAGCACCTTGGGGAAGTGGCTCCTGAAAGCCCACACTTCCTGTCCTTGCAGGGGTGTGGGTGTGTAGGAGATGACAGGAGGGGGCTTTCAACTACACTGTTTGGCCCGGCCAGCGAGGTCATCCAGAAATGTAAGAAGGGGCTGTAAAGTTGGCTGCAACAGGGGGGGGGGTTTAAGGGTTGCATCAGGGAGAAGAGTGATTAATTCTGGCAGGGTCCCTAGTGTGCAGAGGGAAAGCAGCTGCTTTGCATGCAAGAGATAACAGTTTCAACCTCTGGTGTCTCCAGAAAGGGAAGGACTCCCATCTAAAACCCTGGAGAGCTGCTGCCCGGCATAAGAACATAAGTAGCGCCATGCTGGATCAGACGGAGGGTCGATCTCTGTTCACACAGTGTCCAACCAGCCATCGGCCAGGGACCAACAAATCAGGACACGGTGGAACAGCACCCTCCCACCCATGTTCCCCAGCAATTGGTGCAGGGCTCGCCTCGGAATATCTGCGCCTTTATCCTTGCATGAATGGGGGCTTTAAGGCTGCCATTGGCACTGGGAGAAGTGCACAATAGCTGGAGACTTCGAAAAATGTGCAACCCCCCCCCCCCCGCGCCCTTGTTTTGTCAATGGCAGCTGCCATTGACAAAGGAAGGGGAAGTGCGCAATTTCAGTATGACGGTGGCTGGCTGCTAAGCGCCTACCAGGGCCTTGTGATCGCTCGGGTAGGGGTCTGCGCTCATGCCGGGGGCACTCACAGCATCCCTAATGTAGACAATACTGTCTACTAGGGATGTGCTCCGCTTCTCCTCGAACTGGAGAAGCAGGAGTGGAGCAGGGGGCTTCGCCTACCCTTAAGGCGGAGGCGAAGAGGATTGGGGGACCCGTGGAGCGTTGCGGAGTGGATCGAGGTGAAGGCGGATCCTTCGCCTCGATCCGGAGCTCCGCCAAAAAGGACTTCCTGGTTGAGCCACGGGCTCAATTGAAGAAGCTGAGGGACCACGGACGGACGCAGGTAAGGCCCCGCTCCCCCTTGGTCCCTTACCGGGCTCTGCCGCCGTCACCGCACGGGCAGCGACGGCGGCAGGGCCCGGTAACCCCCCTCCCTCCTCTCCCTTACCTGCATCCATCCGCGGTCCCTTGGCTTCTTCAATTGAGCTCGCGGCTCAGCCAGGAAGTCTAAGCTGCACTTGCATCCCAGACTTCCTGGTTGAGCCACGGGCTCAATTGAAGAAGCCGAGGGACCACGGACGGACGCAGGTAAGGCCCCCCTTCCCCTTGGTCTCTGCAGGTAAGGGAGAGGAGGAAGGGGGCCTTACCTGGCGCCACTCCCCTCCACTGTGGAGCTCCGATTCGGAGCCGGAGCTCCGCGGCAAAGAGGAGCGGACTATGGGCAGAGCGGCGCGGAGCAGAGCAGGCCGATCTGAAATTTTTGGATTGGCCCGCGGGGCAGAACGGGGGGTCCGTGCACACCCCTACTGTCTACAGTACTGTGCTAGATAGACCAGCAGTCTGGCTCAGTTTAAAGCAGCTTCCTACGTTGTCCCCATTTTCCCTCTAAGTTGATTTTTGCTATCAAAATTAATCCTTTCCCAAGAGCTATTACTTTTTCAGCCATGGATGGGAAAGCAATTAATCACCCCATTTCTCTCCCGCTCCCCCTCCTACAGTGCAGTCAACGTCATACACCCTACTGTATGTCCCTAAACAACCCAATACGACAGGGGACTTCAAACTTTTCTACGTGAGGTGGTTAATTCACTGTACTCAGTTTCAGTTTCATCACAGAACTGAGATCCAAGCACTACACTAAGAGTATTTCCTTTCCTGCTTTTCTGCTAGATAATCTCTAGGTGTCACTGCGGTATAGAGGAATAGCGCAAATACACAAGTGAAAAAGCAGTTTCTTTCACTTTTACAACCAAATCGTGCATTTTCCCTGCTCAAAAAATGTTTGCCAAAAGTGCTCTTTAGACACAGAAGCAAAACTGGAAGGTCACAATGTTATCTAAAGAACCCGTAAACAGGTGTGAGTAGGGAATGAGTAGCACACGATAAATGCCTCAGGTAGAAAAACCCTTCATAACTATATGGCAGGGTTCTCAGCTCTCCTTCCCTGAAATAGATTACTTTGTAGACCTGATGTAAGTCACACTTTCTGAGCCACAACTTGCAAAGTGGGGATAGTAACGATGATGGACTTTATTTGCATTTGCCCTTGCAGAGAAACTAGGGATGTCAGAGGAATCCACCTGGGGGGGGGGGAATGAGAAAAGTTTCCAAATTTTGGGGAAATGCAAACTGAGCCAGGGGCACCAGGGAAATGCAGTAAATGTGGAAAGGGCTGCTTTTCCCTGCGATGGACTTCCCTAAGAGTAATTTTTAAAACGTTTACCTAAGATTAATACAGCAACTAGCAGCAAGTTGAGGCATTTTATACTATTTTATTTTATTTTATAAATTGCATTTTTAAAAATATGTGCCTGGGGAGCTCAGGGGGGCAAGGGGGTGCCCTCATAGCTGTGGTCACAGGTAAGGGGGTATGGCGATGGGGAGAAGAGGGGCTAGATTTCTTACAGCTATCCCCTCTTCTGGTTCTTCCCCCAACCAGATGGTTCCTGGCGGCCTTACAAGCTTGCCCTCGTGTTTGTTGGTGCTTCTGCTGAATGCCAGATAAGTCCAAAATAAAATCTCTCTCATCCAAGATCTGATTGTGGATGAGGGGGCTGACCTAGTATGCATCACTGAGACCTGGGTGGGTGAACTGGGAGGGGTTACTCTCACCCAGCTTTGCCCTCCAGTGTACTCGGTGCAGCATCAGCACTGACTTGAGTGCCATGGAGTGGGGGGTTGCTGTGGTCTATAGAAATACGATCTCCCTTTCTAGGCTTTCTGGTCTTGAGTGTCTCTATTTTGCGTTGGGTACTCGAGACAGATTAGGGATTCTGCTGGTGTACCGTCCACCCCGCTGCCCAGCAGTCTCCCTGCCTGAGCTGACAGAGGTTGTCTCAGATCTGGTGTTCAGAACCCCCAGGATGATGGTTCTGGGGGATCTCAACTACCATGCTGAGGCTCCCGTATCTGGGGTGGCTCAGGACTTCACGGCAACCATGGGGCTGTCTCAACATGTCATAGGCCCAACGCATGCAAAAGGACACACTCTTGATTTGGTTTCCTCGACTGGGCATTTTAATCAAAGCTGTGATTAAGAGGAGTAGAAAGTGGGTGTTTTATAATTTTTCTAAATTATACATTTAAATTGAGTGCAGGTGCAACAAAGCAGTGAAATCCTCAGTTCAAATTTCAGCACAGCCAAGAACTCACAGGGCGGACTGAGATAAACCACCCTTAGCACATATAAGGGACTAACTGGATTGGTGCTTTGTGCTTATGTAGAACTTTTAAACTTCTACATTTTTATTATTACATTTATAGCTTGCATTTTTTCCTCTTGCTAGAAACCCAAGGTGGGATTCATGGTCCTCCTCCTCTTCATTTTATCCTCACAACAACCCTGTGAGGTAGGTTATGCTGAGAATTAGTGACTGGGTCACATGGGGACTAGAACTTGGATCTCCGGACTCCCAGTCCAACACTCTAACCACTACACCACACTGGCTCTCTATATGTTCTTATTATTACTAAGCATGTGTGCTTTTTAAAGTGGAAAGGCTTTTCAAAAATGGTCCATGTATCTCATGCACCAAATGATCCCCACTTAGGGCCAAACAGACATGATGTTAAATGCATCCTTGAATTTAACAAGCATGTAGTCTGTAGGTTTGTTTGTTAAATATAAATAGCTGTGGGTGGGTGGGAATCCAGATCAGGGCCATAATGGGCACGAAGAGAAAATTTAACCTCTTCTGCCCCGCCCCCAATACAACTCTGACAAAAATCCAGACACACACACGCAGCATGGGAAAAGGACATTTTCTTCAAGGAATTTAAATCCTCCTGTCCCCTCATGGTCCCATTCCCATTCAGAAACACCTGCAGTGGCTATTTACACTAAACCACAACAGCAACTCCCCCACCCAATGGCATATTAAATGCAATAACGCTTTTAACATCAAGTCTAATTTGAATCGTACTGCAAGTTACTGCAATTTCTTTCTGGGAACAGGGCAATCTGATATCCATAACAAACTCCATGTTAAAGCCAAAGGCTTTAAAGTTAGATCAACAACGGTGTCTATTGGGTTGTTAATTGACAATGGTTTATTTTGTTAACTGTCTCATTGGCTTTCAACATACCCTGTGAATAAGGAAAGGAGCAGCAAAGTGAAAAGCATCTGTCAATAACACATATTTTAAAGTCCATAAAAATGCCAGGGGCCAGTATTAACATGGCAATGGCTCAGATAGCTCTGTCATCACAACCAGGAACTCGTACTCTTGCCAGAGCATAGCACAAAACCCGTCTCCCCGGCGTGTTTTCCTTGAGGCGTGCGATGTCAAAAGGAGGAAAGTAAGTGTCTCAGTGAGTGTGATGGACTAGAAAAGTCAAATGACAATGTGGTAATCTGGACAAGCTCAAATACAAAATACACAATGACTTTTATTACACTTGTAAGACCATTCAACAAGCCCTTTGTACTACCATGTGTATCAGTTCGTACATCAGGGTATTTTGTGATTTGTTCTAACTGCAGCTCCAGGTGCTGTGAGGGGCTGTTCCTGACGTTTTCCCAATACCCGCACAGCCCTCGGACTACAAACCTACCAATTTTTATTGAAAACTTGCAAGTCCAGGAACTAGGGATTAAATAAGACATCAGATACCTGAGATACCGAAGAGAAACTGATGGGTTCAGGTCCTTCACTGGATTGTAGTGTAGTGGCTAAGGTGTTGGACTGGGAATTGGATGATCCGGGTTCTAGTCCCCACTCAGCCATGGAAGCTCACTGGGTGACTTCAGGGCAGTCACAGACTTTCAGATCTCCAGGATCTTTCTGTCTCTTGCTCTGTCCGACTCCAACAACAGTCTGTTGTTCTTTTCATACACAGGCCACTTGTCCTCTTCCCCTGGCTAGAGGAAGGGGAATCCAGGCGAGATCTCTGACCGTCATCTAGTCTTCTTAGACCCCCAGGGCTATCAACACTTTTGCCAATGTTGGTAAGGTATTGCCTCAGGGCAACCTACACTGATAGCCCTACTCAGAGAAAACTGTCAGGAAACCCATAACATTAATTTGTACAGGTAACAAACTGGGCTTTAATACTAATTTATAATTTATCTGACTAATATCCCACCCTTCTTCAAAAGAAACCCGGGAAAGCAAAAAATAACAACCCCTATATAAATCAGTACAATATATAAACACCATTAAAATCATCACTCAAAAATGACAAATAAAATAAAATGCACACTCTCTGTTTGGAAAGAAAGAAAAAGCTATATTCCAAAACGAATTATGACAATGCTTCGTTACAGCAACAGCTTCATTTATCTTTTTCCCTATATAGATCTTGGTAGTGGAGAGAATGCCACCCTGGCCAATCATCTTCCTCTTCTTCTAATCTAGATCAAGCTTTCGGCAAACTAAATTGGCTTTTCTCCCAGATTGTCTGTGTTTGAATATGTGTGCTATTCTCACCTGACTCCACCTATTTTAGTCACAATCAAAGCCCAGTATTTTTCCATGAGCTACTCTCTTCTCTGGGGTGAACTAATCTCACCTCTGGACACAGTTCAATTCTGAGGATAGATAGAGTACACAATCAATAGGAACATTTCCAAGTATTACCTGTGTGGTGAAAGGTATTTTACCACAATAGGGATAATGTCTACTGTCCTGGAGCTAATGCATGGATCATTCTCTAACTATCCTGTCTCGCTGGCTATTGCAAGGATATGTCCAGATCAATTTCACATGTGTTCCCTCGCAAAACTGGAATTTAGCTACAAGGGACAATAATTTTTCTATGTTTGAAGTGCTCTTTTAAAGTGCCTGTGTTCATTCCCTACTCATACACATTAGGCAACTATTAATAGGGACCTCTAGACAACAAGTGTACACTCACGTACACTGGTTTAAACCAATGTCTAGTTACATACGTTTAGGGTGCAAACCTATGCATGTTTAGACAGCAAAAAAGTTCTAAAACTTCCAGCATTTCCCAGCCAGCATTACTGGATAGGGAATGCTGGGAACTGTAGGTTTGTTGGCTTGTTTGTTTTGTCTAAATACGCATAGGATGCAACCTTAGGCAATTTAGCTGCCTATTTGTTGATTTTCACCAGATTTCAAGAATAAAAGAAAAACGTTTAACTTCTAAAGGTTGTGTTCTAACATGTTTTGTTTATCTTGTCTTTGTTTAGTAAGACCCTAACCGATATTCAAAGAAAACAGGAAACTAAAGTGTTTGTGTTGCATCATGTTTCAAAATGAAGGCTCGGTTTCGTGAGTTATACTCCTCCTGCCCCCAGCATGTCAACTTTTTTTTTAACACTCCTTGCTGTTTATGCTAATCTTTTAATATTAGCTAGCATTCTAGCAGACAGAACTGAGCCAGCTGTTCCTAAAGCTAGCCTTTTAATGTTTGCACAATACCTTTTCACGTTTCCTTCATACAGAGCATTTCAGTTCATAACATTCAATTATATGGCATTATTATTTATCTCCATTATTTATGGAGACAGCTATCAGTTTGTGTTGATTTAAGATTTCAATTAAACAGCACATATGTCTGAGCAGACATGAAAGCTATATATCATCAGGGTTTTATACCACTATATAGCCTTCCCTAAAAGAAACTTAATATTTTACACACACAGGATCTAATTCACCTTTTGAATAATGGTGAACATCCCCCCTCAACTGATAATTCTATAGCTTCAGATCTGTAGGGCATGAATATGACCCCCACTATTTCAATAGTATTACAGGTGATTTATTCTCAATCACAGACATGAGTCAAGCCAGTGGAATTTTTTTTCTACAAGTGATTCAAAGAGAGTAAGAGTGTGTATGTAGCAGGTGTTTCTCAGGATATGTCCTAGAAGCCAGGACCTAGACATTCCGAAGGCAGGTGATTGTGTCAGTACCTGGTCTGAGGTGATGGGCTTGATTAGGTTCCAGTTAAAGTTTTGCACTGGGAAGTATGGAGAGGTACCAAGACTCCAATGTTATACCTTGAGATGTCTGTTCAGGCAGGGCACATTATCTCCTTCTAGTTTGCTTCTTGCACTTCTACTCTGAGGAGACTCCTTGGCGTGCTGTTTAGTATGCAAGATGGAACACCAAGTGTTTAACTCCAGACTGCCTCTTGAAACGTGAGCCTGCAGCTTGAAGTTGCAGACTGGAAACTGTTCTCTATAAATCATTGTTGTCATTATCCCCATTGTGATAGTTCCCCCCCCCCATGTATTTTGCAAATGTGTAAGAAACAGCATAAAAATAAATGGGGACAGTCCCAGGGCAAAGAGAAGCAAACTGAAAATGAAAAGAAAAATAAGAAAAAGGACTAATGGAGACATGTATTTCAGAATCTTGTGCCATAATTGGAGACAAGCGATGTTTCAGAGCCAATGGGCATAATGATTCCTCCCACTCTTGCCAATTCTGATTTTCAAATAAATAGTTCAGGCTGCCTCTCCTTCCAGTTTTCACAAAGCTCATTATCTGCTAGGGGAAAAGAATGGAATACACTTTTTCTCTACTGAAGATATACAGAATGAACACTGCCACTTTGAGGCATTTTTGTTGCAAAACAAAGATGGTCCTATGAGTAAAATACTCAATCTTCATTGGTCTTTGATAGCCTTTGGTTGAGTTTACACATGCATGTTTATCTTTCGATAGCTATATCCCAGACTGTGGAATGGCCTGCCGGAGGAGATTCGGCAACTTGACAGTGTTTTAGAATTTAAAAAAGCAATAAAGACTGATCTATTCTGGCACGCCTATCCAGTGAAATTTTAGAATGTTTTTAGAATGTTTTTAGGATGTTTTAAGGATGATTTAATCATGTATGTAATGTTTTTAATCAGTTTTTAGTGTGTTTTATATTCATTGTTGATCCCCACCTTGATCCAAGTGGAGAGGCGAGTAAGAAATATATTATTATTATTATTATTATTATTATTATTATTATTAGTAGTAGTAGTAGTAGTAGTAGTATGCCTTGCAAATATAAAGGAGCAACCATAGAATTCCCCTCAATAGATTTCTATCCCCTCTCAAATATAATATTTTATAAAAGAAATAGTATACACATTCAGCTGTGAGACATCAAATGATAAGTCAATGGAGACCTTAAGTGATGTGCATGAGAAAAGTAAGCTGCCTTAGGATTTATTGTAGGGCAGAGTATAAATTCCTAAAATCAATTAAAACATGGGGGATCCAGGGGGCCCAGCTGCTCCCTTAGCTAGAAGAGACAGAGCTTCACACAGTTTATGCCCTCTTTGCATGTAGATTGGGCTGCTGTAATGCACTCTATATGGTCATGTCTTTGAAGACAATTTGGAAGCTTCAGCTATTGCAAAATTCAGCTGCCCAGTTGCTTCTGAGAGCCAGACAATTGGAGCAAATAACACCAATTTGGACCCAGCTATATTGGTTTCCACTAGGGGTGTGCACGGACCCCCCGCTCCGCTTCTCTTCCAGATCCGCAATTTGCGGATCGGGCCGCTCCGCTCCGCCTATGTCCGCTCCGCTCCGCTGCGGAGCTCCAGATCCGGATCGGAGCTCCGTTTCCCCCCCCCCATAGGCTTGCATTGAAAGCTAAAAAAGTATACAACTTTTTTTCTGTTAAAGTTAGAAACATCAAGTTTGGCACCATGACACCTCATGGACGTATACACACGCACGCCAAGACTCAAGACAATCCCATCATCCCCTGATTTTTGAGGAATTTTTGAAAATCGGGCACCCCATTCACACCCCTTTCGATAACTCCGTCAATTTGCACGTTAGAAACCTCAAAATCGGCACCATGATAGCTTATTGATGTGTCCACATGGACGCCAAGTTTCAAGCCAATCCCATCATCCCCTGATTTTTGGGGAATTTTTGAAAATCGGGCACCCCTTCACACCCCTTTCGATAGCTCCGTCAATTTGCTTGTTAGAAACCTCAAACTCGGCACCATGATAGCTTATCCAGGGATACACATGCATGCCAAGATTCAAGGCAATCCCATCATCCCCTGATTTTTGGTGGGGCTCTAACCTTTTAACTCACCCCAAATCAATTCCCATTTTACAACTACATCAATTTGCATGTCAGAAACCTCACCTTCGGTCCCATGACAGCTTACCCATGCGTCCACATGGATGCCAAGTTTCAAGCCAATCCCATCATCCCCAGATTTTTGGGGAATTTATGAAAGTCGGACACCCCAGTATCTGCAGACAGCTCAATGGGCCCATTTCAAAGGAAATCCCAACATGCCATGAATTGGGGAGTAGAGATAAACCTAAATATGAATCTTCTTCCACACTTGAAAAATGTATTTGGAACTTCCAAAAGTCTAAGTGAGCGCAGGAAGGACTTATCCCCTGAGTCAAAGCAAGACACACAAAAACCAAACCATCCCTGCGAGGTGGGCAGGGGAGGAGGGAGCGAAGGCAGGCAGGCAGCAGACATTTCTGGAGGCACAAGGAAGTGAGCCAAGGATAGTTTCAAAGCCAGTAATGCATATAAAATGGAATAAATAAATAAATAAATAAATAAATAAAGGAGGGGTGGAATTAAAAGCAGCAGTGTTGCTGAATAAACAACAAGAAGAATTTTTTAAAAAAGGCTATATCTGTCTTTTACCAGTAAGAGGGAAGTGGACGTGCCCAAGAGGAGGGGGAATCATCTGCCAATTTGACTGGTCCTGTCTAGGTACCAGTCTTTAAGAAGCAAACGATCACTTCAACTCATGATAGGCATTCACTCCAGTGATTTACCTTTGGAGGGCTCTGATGGCCCTCCAAGAACAGGAGAGTGCACAGGGCACGTCCTTGCCCTAGGGGAGCTCATCCCCTTGCACCACATCTATTCAGTTGTTCCCCAAAGTTAGGGTGGGTAGCAGTGCTGTGCTTTTTCTATCTCTTATTATTGGCTTAGTATATGATTTCAGGTTGTGTTTGTGCATTTGGTGGGGCTACTGTTTTAAAAAACACCGGGAAAAGTCCGTTCAGACTAAGAAAGAGAAGTTCCCAGAATCCCAAGTTACCAGTTTTGCCTATCCCCTCCTCCAACTTTGGGATCATGTGATCATGACAGGGAGTTGACTCTGCCCCTCAGCCCTTCGAAAAAGGTATTTTCCCGCTGTTTTACCCGATTTTTCCAAAAATTCTAGCAAGCGAACCGCAGCACGCAGAGAGCTGAGAGTAGGCTCAAAATGACCCCCCAGCCATGACTCTCTAAGCACAAGAAGTTTCAGAAAGATAGCTTAAAAAACAACACAGTTATCCCCTATTCTTTTCCGCAATGCAATCCTATGGGTGAAATTTTTCAAAATGGCGATCAGAAAGGGTCCGCGAAAAGAGAAGCGCTCCACATATGGGTGCTTCTCCTCGCCGTGCTTCTACAGGTCCCCGGTCCGCTTCTACTCCGCCTCTGGGCAAAGCGGAGCAGGCCAATTCGCTTCTGATTCTCCGCTTCTAATCGGAGCGGAGCACATCCCTAGTTTCCACTGCGTTTTAGGGCTGAATTCAAAGTGTTAGTTGTGACTTTAAAGCCTTAAATGGCTTGCAATCAGGTTATTTGAAGGAACAGCTCCATCTGTATGTATATGCCCAAGCTTTATGATTGGCCAGGGACATCTTGTTCAGATCCCTACCAATCTGATGGTCTATTTATTTATTTATTTATTACATTTTTATACCGCCCAATAGCCGAAGCTCTCTGGGCGGTTCACAAAAATTAAAACCATGATAAAACAACCAACAGGTTAAAAGCACAAATACAAAATACAGTATAAAAAGCACAACCAGGATAAAACCACGCAGCAAAATTGATATAAGATTAAAATACAGAGTTAAAACAGTAAAATTTAAATATAAGTTAAAATTAAGTGTTAAAATACTGAGTGAATAAAAAAGGTCTTCAGCTGGTGACGAAAGGAGTACAGTGTAGGCACCAGGCGGACCTCACTGGGGAGCTCATTCCACAACCGGGGTGCCACAGCGGAGAAAGCCCTCCTCCTAGTAGCCACCTGCCTCACTTCCTTTGGCAGGGGCTCACGGAAAAGGGCCCCTGTAGATGATCTTAAGGTCCGGGTAGGTACATATGGGAGGAGGCGTTCCTTCTTACCCATGGGAACAGGAGACAGGACATTTTTGGTGGTGGCCCTTTCCTTCTTGAACTCTCCCTGGCAAGTGTGCCTGGCTCCCTCAATGACTGCTTTTAAATGGGATCTTATGATCTGGTTGTTTGAACCAGCTTTTAACTGGAACTGCTTTTAATTGAATAATTGATGCTGGTCTGTAGTAGAAGGATTTTATTCTTCTACGCTAGTACAGATACCTTTGGTTTTTATATTACTGGTGTTTTATCTTTATAATTGTTTATTTTTTAATGTTGTAAACTGCTTGGGGTTTTCTGCATTAAGTAAATGCATTAAGTAAATAAATAATTTGTTCTGGATTCACAGAAGTGCATCTTAATTTTGTGAATTTCATCCTTAAAAAGATAAATGCACCCCTTATGGGAACTCATTTGTTTGTCATAAGAAATAATTCTAGGTTGTTTTCACAAAGTTCCCAAATAATTATTTTATTTTAAGGTGTGTATGATTCATGCAGCATTTAATGTGTGAGAGCCATTTTTAATTAAAGCACAGATCAAACATGATTTGAAGCACAATTCAAAATGTGCTTAAACTGGCAACATCTCCTTATTTACAAAAGACTGCTGTGTGAGGTGGGGGGCTGATTCCAGTTGGGACCACGGCAAAATGACTGTGGGTTAATCACACAAACACACACCATTCTGTCACCAAATCTCACACCCCTGACTCTATTTTCCCCCGCCCAAAAAATTAAAAAGATGAAGTTAAGGCTAATAGTAGCTTCTTGGGAAGACGGGGAGTGTAAGATTGTTTCTAAGAGGAAAATGATAGGGCTGTGCTCCGCTCTGTTTCGGGTCATAGAAGCCACATCAGAGCAGCCTGATTCACCTCCGTTAAAGGCGGAGGAGAAGCGAGTCAGGGGGTTAGCAAAGTATAATGAAGCGGAGCACTCCGCTTGTAGCGGAGCGATCCGCCCGCCATTTTGGAACTTTTTCCCCATAGGATTGCATTGCGCAAAATAATCACGCATAACTTTTTTGTTTTTCAAGCTACATCCTTGAAACTGACTGTGCTTAGAGAGTGATTATTGGGGGTCATTTTTGTCAATTTTCAGAACTTTTCATCATGCGGTTTGCTTGCTATTAATTTTTATAGAATGGGTAAAAGCGGGAGGGAGTAATGGTTTTTTGAAGCAATGAGAGGCAGATTCAACTCCCAATCGTGATGAGAAGTGATCACCTCATGTGAAGCATCCTCCAATCCCAATGTTGGAGGGGGGACTAAGGCAGACCCACCAAGAGACACTTCTCCTTTCTCTCTCTTTGAGGGTTTGGAGTTCATGGAGATAGGAGTTAGTTAGTTTTGTGCTGCAGCTCCGCTTGTTTGGAAGAGATAGGATTTAGCCTTGGGGGGAGGGGGTTAGTTTTTTTGTTTCTGACTGTTTGCTTAGCTTTCGTTTCCTCTGTGTTTTGCCTTAGTTTGATTTATATAAATTTATAATTGTTCATTTTTGGAGTGTTTGTTTGTTGGTTTCCCACCCACCCCACCCTCTGTTTTAAAGCCTGTGTTATGTGACTGGGGCAGGATCTACACTACTGCTTATAACAGTTTATAATGGTTGTGACAACTGTTCAGGCCCAGGACACATTACTTATCCCATTTTCATAATGTTTTTAAAGTGTTATATCATGCTTGGTGTAGATCAGGCCTGTGTTTCATTTTCCTTATTTCTTCTATATAAAAAAAGATTAAAAATTACAAACATAAATTCTATCCTGTCTTTCTCTCTCTCTTTCTCTCTCTTACTCTGTGTGTGTGTGTGTGTTTGTTGGGACTGTGTGTGATTGTGTTACTGTGTTTGCTGTGCACTGCTTATTAAGTGCAAAAAGCAAATAAAGTTTGACCATTCAAAGTTTGGGCAAAGCATACACACTTGTCCCATTTCCGCTCCCAGTGCTACAGGGGCATAGCCGCCTGCTGCCTCTCCTCTGTACCCTCCTTACAGGGACGGTTTGTGCGTGTCTTGCTTTGACTCAGGGGATTAGTCCTCCCTGGTGATGAAAAGGCAGCTGCATTGCTGCTGTGCTCACCCTGTTGAAGTTCCAAGTTAATTTTTGAAGGGTTGAAGATTCTTATTTAGGTTTATCTTTAAATATTCCCCACAATTCATGGCATATTAGGATTTCCTTTGAAATGGCCATGAATAAGGATCTATTTAGAAGCCCATTTAGCTGTCTGCAGCTTACAAAATCCCTGAGATAGATGCATTTCTGAAAATGGGGTGGGGGAATTTATTTTTAAATATTCCCCAAAAATCAGGGGATGATCGGATTTGCTTCAAAACGGGCATGAATAACGATCTAGGTGGAAGCTCTCATGGTGCCCACTTACAGGTCTGTATCTGGAAAAATCCCTGAGATATTTGCATTTATGTAAATGGGGTGGGGAAATATTTTTAAATATTCCTCAAAAATCATCAGGGCATGCTCAGATTTGCTTCAAACTTGGCATGAATCAGTATCTAGGTGGAAGCTGTGATGATGCCCATTTTCAAGTTTCTATCTTGAAAAATGACAGAGATATTTGCATTTCTGAAAATGGGGTGGGGGATTTTTAATATTCGTCAAAAAATCAGTGGATGCTTGGATTTGCTTCATACTGGGCATGAATGTGGATACATGTACAAGCTCTCATGGTGCTGATTTTGAGGTTTCTAACATTAAAAGTAAAAAAGTTATAGTCTTTTGATTTTCAATGCAAGTCTATTGGGGGGGGGGAACCCGGAGCTCCAATCAGGATCCAGAACCCCGCAGCGGAGCGGAGCAGAGCGAACCATAGGTGGATCAACATGGGGCAGAGCGGACCCAATCTGGAAGTTGTGGATCGGGATCCAGAGCAGATCGGGGGGATCTGTGCACAGCCCTAGAAAATGGTATGGTGGGGAAAGGTTCCTGATCAAGACGAGGAGCCACCCATGGCTACTTTTTGTATACAAAGAGATATGGACCATCTAAGCATGTTTTTGAATCAAGTGCTTCAATTCACAGCTAGTTTGATCAATAGTCCATTTAATTTGAATGTGAATTAGAGTTTGGGATGAGGTGTCATCATTTTCGTTGCAATAGAATTGTTGTAGTTCTCCTGAAGGTACAGGGCCATAGCTTGAGTGCTCCTCAATACATCTTTGTACATAATACATATTAAAACAATCCCTGCTCCAGGCTTAGAATCTAAGACATGTGACAAAAAAGGAAATGGAATTGAGAGGGAGGGAGGGAGGGAGGAAGGAAGGAAGAAAGGAAGGAAGGAAGGAAGGAAGGAAGGAAGGAAGGAAGGAAGGAAGGGCATAACCCAGGCATTTGTTCTTCATTTAAATGTTTTTATAGGTGTTTCTCCTGGCAGGGAAGTGCAAAACAAGCTCCCTGCAGCTTCCTTTTCTGGGTGCTGCAATATGAAGCTAGGTGGGTCCTGCTCCCAGACCCTTGCCACAATGTCCTTCCTGGGAGGCAGGGGGTGCAGCTTTCCAGTGGCTCTTGGTTCTCTGGCTGATGGATGAGGCCAAAGCCTGCAGTGCCAGGGAACTGTCAGTTGGAGCTGCGTGTTCCACTTGGCAGGCAGGGGGGAAACGGCTTCTTCTCTGACTGATCTATGTGCCTATTGTTCTTGTGAGATACGCTGGGTGGGTGTGGGGTGCAAATCAAAAGTACTGTTAGAGCAGAACAAGCACCATTCTGGATACTGAGTTGCGGGCCCAGGGCTAGATCTACACCACTGCTTTATAGCGGTTATTGACGTACACTGATAACTGTTGGGCCAATATCCACATTTCATATACCATTTTCATAGAGTTATATCCTGCTTTTTATTCCATATTCATAATGGTTTCACACAAGGTGTAGATCAGGCTTTTCTCTAGAACAGAGAAGCATTATTTGGGGGGTTCCAATTCTAGCTGTCCACACCCCTTATTTCAATTGCCTTCTCTGCATGGAGGGTGATGTTCTGAAGGCACTAGCCTTCTCTCTCCGAGGAGGCTCTCCTCTTCAGAAGGTCACATTTACTATAGACAGAATAATCTGCTCATAGGATTTCCAGGCCCAAAATATATGTAAGTGAATGTCTAGTTCACATGCATACATACTTGTCATGTCCAGCTATAAATACAGATCAGGGCAGGATCTACACTACTGCTTTAAAACAGATTATAACAGTATTGACAACTGTTGAGGCCCAGGACCCACTCTACAGTTTTCAAACTGTTTTCGAAGTGTTGTATCTTGCTTGGTGTAGATCTGGCGCAGTACACCAGGAACCTACAGTTAAACAAAGTGAACTGGAAGAAGCTAAGAGTACCAATCCTTCAGTGTTGTTTTTTTCAGAATGGACAAGGCCTTTCTGCATCCTTGCTTAGTTGGTCCACTAGAATAATTTTTTTAAAAAAATCAACTAATTGACAGGACAATATCTTTATTATTTTATTATTTATTTATTTATTACATTTATATACTGCCCCATAACTGAAGCTCTCTGGGCGGTTTAAAAACAGTGACCATTAAAAACAAATGTACAAAAATTTAAAACCATCAAAACCATAAAAACAACAATATCCATTTAAAACAACTATCCTGGGGTCAGTTAAAAACTCAGCATATGTTGTTAACTGCCTGGGAGAAGAGAAAAGTCTTGACCTGGCAACAAAAAGATAACAAGGTTGGCACCAGGCAAGCCTCATCAGGGAGATCATTCCAAAATTGGGGGGCCACCACTGAAAATGCCTTCTCCCTTCTTGCCATGCTCCGAGCTTCCCTCAAAGTAAGCACTCAGAGGAGGAACTTAGATGTTGAGTGTAGTGTATGGGTAGGTTCATGTTGGGAGTGGCGTTCCATCAGGTATTGTGGTCCCAAGCTGTGAAAGGCTTTATAGGTTAAAACCAGCACCTTGAATTGGGCTCAGAAACGTATAGGCAGCCAATGCAAGTGGGCCAGAATAGGTCTTATATGTTCAAATCATCTGGTTACGGTTATCAATCTGGCCACTACATTTTGCACAAGCTGCAGCTTCTGAACCATCTTCAAAGGCAGCCCCACGTAGAGCACATTGCAGTAATCTAATTTGGAGGTTAACAGAGCATAGACAACTGAAGCTAGGTTATCCCTGTCCAGATAGGGGCATAGCTGGGCCACCAACTGAAGTTGGTAGAAGGCACTCCATGCCACCAAGGCCACCTGAGCCTCAAGGGACAGAGATGGTTCTAGGAGAACCCCCAAGCTATGAACATGCTCCTTCTGAGAGAGTGTAACTCCATCCAGAACAGGTTGAACATCCACTATCCAGTCAGAAGAACCACCCACTAGCAGCATCTCAGACTTGTCTGGATGGAGTTTCAGTTTATTAGCCCCCATCCAGTCCATTGTCATAGCCAGGCACTGGTTCAGCATGTCCACAGCCTCACCTGATGAAGATGAAAGGCGAAATAGAGCTGTGTCATCAGTGTACTGGTGACAACGCACTCCAAAACTCTGGATGGCCGCACCCAATGGTTTCATGTAAATGTTAAACAGCATGGGGGACAAGACTGACCCCTGTGGAACCCCATATTGGAGAATCCATGGGGCCAAGCAATGTTCCCCAAGCACCACCTTCTGCAGCCCACCAGCCACGTAGGAGTGGAACCACTGCAGTGTAGTACCCCCCACTCACAACTCAGACAATCTTCCCAGAAGGATACCATGGTTGATGGTATCGAAAGCTGCTGAGAGATCAAGGAGAATCAACAGAGCCACACTCCTCCTGTCGTTATCCCAACATAGGTCATCATACAGGGCGACCAAGGCTATTTCAGTGCCAAAACCAAGCCTGCCTGCATTGGGGATACCTCTCACAAATTGCCTGGCTCTCAGAAAGGATCCCTCTGACCCAGGCATTTGGGCCGGGCCAGCTTTCTGAAGAGTCACAGAAGCCACTTTTCCTGGATCTCAGCGTGAGCCAGAGGGTGGGTGGCTGCTCCAGAGAGCCCCATTAGCCCCATTTTCCAGCGGCAGAAAATGCCACAGCAGGAAAGAGACTGGCAAGGTTGTCCAAAGCAGCCAGTGATGGCAGCAGTGGGCTGTCCTAAATAGGGGTGTGGGGAAGCAGAATAATAAATGGGAGGATTTACACCACTTCATAAGAGAGCTGGCCCTGGGGCTGTGCTACTACCTTATTATTATTATTATTATTATTATTATTATTATTATTATTATTATTTTATTATTTTTTTATTATGTTTTTCAATCAAATGTGTAGTCCCACCCCCCAGCCCTACGTTAATCTTTTTATATATAAAAAAAAAGTTGAGAGAGAAATCACAGATCTCTCAATATAGCAAATAGCATGTCCCTTAGCCACTACATTAGCTATTTACTTATACGATGACAGCATCATAGGTGAAAATTTGGTTCACTGGATTTTGGACCTCCAAAATTCTTGAACATTTTGTTTAATGAAACCATTTTTAAATCTTTAAAGATGAAGACCTCCAGAGTTCTACCAGTAAGGTGGATATATGAAAATAATACAAATTGGCTTTCTTCCAGTTCTATACAATCATGATAATTGGCAGGGTTGAGATTGTATATTTTTGCAAGCGATTAGATTGTTGCTGGGATCCAGATTGAGCTAAGCAGCAGTACAGATGATTAGTAATTATGGAAATGTTTACTAGCTGTAACTGTAGTGACCCAAATATCCTCTTACCTCAAAATATTTGAGAATCCACCCACAAAATAGTTAATGCAA
Organism: Elgaria multicarinata webbii; assembly: GCF_023053635.1. NCBI lineage: Eukaryota > Metazoa > Chordata > Lepidosauria > Squamata > Anguidae > Elgaria > Elgaria multicarinata. The sequence continues at coordinate 111,236,716 of NC_086173.1, read as the reverse complement.
CGCTCCAGTTGCCCCTAAGCAACTCTGATTTAACGATGGTTCTTAATCTCAAAGCTATTTGAGGGCCTTGTAGGATATCAAATGATTTTACAATCATGATTTCTTTTAAACACATTTGCTTCTCCCTAATTATTTTTGCAATGAACCTGGGGCTTTTTTGAACAGGGATAATCAAAAAGAATGGAATTCACAGTTGGGGCACATCTGGTCATCAGTGAGCATGTTCCACAAGACGCTTGCCTAGTGTCACCCAGTGCCACCCAGTGCTCAAACTGACAGTGCAACCAAACGTCACAAATATTTCCCAACAGCCCTTGCCAGGATTGTCAAGCTACTGATTCCAGACCCCTGGTAGACTGCAAAAGCCAACCACTATAATGAAAATAAGATTCTTGTGTCACCTTAAATATGGACACATGTATTCTGGTATAAGATTTCACAAACAGTACCCACGAAAGCTTATGGCAGAATAAATGAGTTCGGTTTTTAATATAAGAGTCTTGGTTGTTCTTGCTGTAACAGACTTACATGGCTAACCCACTGGAAATTGCTAGAGTGAAAGACTCCATGAGCCATACATTTGAATATATTGGCTAAGCTAGTAAAGGATTATCATTTTTGCTAGTGAGCTAACTAGTAGGGGACAATTTCTACATTCACTTTTTCATCTATTCCTTTGGGCAAATACGGTACAACAGCTGTGTTGTTCAAACATTGGGAGGGTGGGTTCAGAGGGGGCAGGAACAAGGAACTTCCAACTATATCCTGTTCCAGCAGCAAAAAACCCAAACAAACAAACTATCAAGAAGGTAGCACAACATGACTTTCCTATACATAAGGGTCCTGGAATTTTTGGAGACAGAAGTGATGGTGCTATTACAAGCAGCAAAGTGCTCTTAAAACTATTTATTTATTTATTTATTTAATTATTAGTGTGCGTTTTTAAAAAAATATAAACCACTCTTCATCCACAGGATTCCAGGGTGGTGTACACAGCTTCAAAAACAAATCCAATATAAAAACCATATAACTACACATTACACATTAAAATAAAAATAAAGAACAATAACGCTTCAACCAGTTAACCAGACAACAATTAATTCAGCTTAAAAGTAACGTAAATTATTTCTTCACTTGAGTGCTTGTACTATTGGCTCATACAGAGGTGGGTCGTACTTTAAAAATGCTCAAGGTGAGAGTCACTAAATATGAACTCACACTGTCCCACCAGTTTGGGCCAAATCAAATTGCTCTGTTATTTGTTATTTTAACACAGCAACAATGGCTTAGAAGCTGACCAGCTCCTATCAGTCCAGTTCAGTTTCTTTCCTCTGACCAATCAGCTGCTCACCACATGTCACAACAACCCATATTGTTTAACCCATGGGTTGTCAGGTACAAGTGGGACTGTTTGAGCATGCTGCCTCCAACATGCTCATCACTTCAGCTTTCAGTTAACAACCTACAATAGCTGTGTTCATAGGTATTTATGGGTTAAATAATCCAGAGTTTGTTTTTAGCTTACATCTCAGTTGTTTAAACGTTAAACAAGGTTTGGGCATCACAATAACAGCCTACGAATGGGCAGAGCATAGGTTGTTAATTGAAAATGGAAGCAACAAGCACGCTCGCTTGCTCCACTAGATTTTGGCAATTGGTGGGCTAATAACCCACCAATTGCCATTACGTGTGAATCAGATCAATAATAATACAAAAACTCCACCAGAAATCCTAATTCCCACCCTGTTGACACCACGAAGGTGAAAAACCATATATGACAACCTCTTTCTACACCATCACTGCTGGCAGTATCTTACAGACCCTGCCCACCTCTTGCACTATTGCTGCAACAACAGACCCCTTGCAGGCATCTGCAGACGTTCAGGCTAGGGTGTCAGGCTGTGATCCAGACATCCCTCTTGATAAATACAAATGGACTCCCCCTATTACCAGCCATGTCTGAAGAAAGGCCATTGCTCTTGTACAAAAGGCCAGCTTTTTAAGAAGACACTTTGGAGAACACGTGTAATTTTTAAGGCTCAAACCAAATTCCAAAGGCAGAGGAGTGTTTTTGTCATTGTTATTATTAATTATCATTATCATCATCGTTATTATTATTTCCATCGCTTCTTTCTATAATTACTATTTAAAGATCACTTGAGCGTCCTTCTAGTACATCTTAAGCCATTCTTTTATTTACTTGCGTAGTAAAAACCAATTCTTCATCAAACCAAACAGTCAAAGAGATGGAAAATTCAAACCTTTCCAGCTCCTGAAGGGAAAGTTTCTTCCAACAGCTGTCTTGCTTTATGAAAGCATGAAGTCAGTACATCCAATCTTATGCTATCAATCACACAGGCTGACATTTCCTGCAAACTGTGTCCACAAGACAAACGGGGAAAGGGAACCTAAAAGGAACAACAAATTGCCAAAAAGCAGATGGAATTATGTGCTCGTGTTTATATTTGGCTGTTCAAATGAGCCCAGACTAAATGCCTTCTTCTTCAGAATTATAGCACTAAGCACTCATTTGCGCTATTGCTGAAAAACACCTGACACTGGTATTAAGAAATATTGGGTTTAATTGCAGTCCATTAAAATGTGAGAATGTCTTCAATGGAGGATTAATGATTTAAGTGAACTCTCGGCTTGCAGAGAATTTGTAGGCCCTCCTATGCAGATGCAAACATCCTCTCCCTCCCTCCTTCTCCTCCTCCCTCCCTTCTCTGAACTCTCGCTAGAAAGGTCTGCCACATGTTTTTCATCTCCCAGCTTTAGGTTAGTAGCGTTTAAAAAGACTTCAACATCAGGTTTCTATGATTTGTGACTTTCAAAAGAGTGTTTGTGTGCACAAAAGATGTTAAATTATTGCTTGGACTGTGCTTGAAACAATTCTTGCTTCCCCTTAAGAGGACTGGGTGTCCCCCCCCTCCACCAAGGAGTATCAGACTGAGAATTTGTTTTATTTTCATTGTCTTATTTTAGATAGGAACAAGTTGTGAGCTAAGACACTAGATGGAATTCATTGTGTGCTGGCACTCAGAACTATAAGTGCCTGCTGCATGACAGCTAGATGAAATAATGTGGGAGCCCACTGCGGAACCAGCTACATCTTGGATTCCAGGCACAATTCAAGGTGATAGTTTTAGTTCTAAAAAAACCTCTAAATGGCAGGAGGGCAAACATGTCTCTATGTTCCACAGTGCACTATGCACAGTGCACAGTGCTAAATCAACAATTCCTTCTTAACAAAACCACCACTGCATCTGCTTAGACAAACATGCTCATCTCCACACAACCCATAAGTGATTTATGGAATTTTGCTGCTAGGCAGGCCTCCATGGAGAGCACTCCACAGGCAGGACACCACCACTGAGTAGGGACTCTCCCCTGTCACCATTCAGCAGGAGCACCCAAAGAAAAGAGTCCAGTGTCGTTGACCTTCGCATATGGGTAGGCTGTCCTTCTCAGATCTGGCACAATATAGAGACCATTGTTCCTCTGAAGAGTTTGAACCAATGTTCAAGACATCAGGCTCATTTTGAACCAAGCAGGTGTGTTTTGGGGGATGGGGTGTGAAAGAGTGTTTCAGGCCAGATCCTTCTGATGTCTTCATAACAGAGGTAAAGGAAGTGTTGGATCTGGCACATATAAGATTCAGATAGGTTGGTGGGGAGGCATCTTTCCATACCCCCATTCGCAGACCTGCATCCAAAAGACTGGGCCCACCTATACTATGGACTGGAAGCTTCTTTTGGAAAGAGAAGAATTGGGCAGGCTGCATTCAACTCCGCTATTCCTCAAACACATGAGCTGACCATGCCAATCATATCTTAGGCCTTAGCTAGACCTAAGGTTTATCCCGGGGGTCATCCCAGGGCCATCCCTGCCTGCTCCCGGGATATCCTGTGTGTTATTTACATGAACAGGGATGACCCCAGGACGATCCCGGGATAAAATTTAGGTCTAGCTAAGGCCTTAGAGATATTTATGTATCCAATAAGGTTTACCACATACACAACTGGTATATAGATGGATGCATTTTAGCCTGTGAAAAGCCCTTCTCAATGCACAAAATCCATCCATTCTCATGCAGAATTCTCCTTCCTAAAGCTGTTGGCCCATACGGGAGCTTATGATCAGAAATATCAAGGGCTGGTTCTAGCAACACAGAGAAAACTTTAAATGCACACCAAATAAAATTAGGGCATTCCTCTATACATTGGCAGTATTTTCTACAAACTCAATTAAATATATTGTGGATATTTTTTTAATAAAATGGTAGACAAAGAGGGTTAATAAAAAAAGCTATTTTTTATAGGTCATGTGGGGCTATTGAAGTAAATGCAGTAATTGCCTGCCTTCTGAGATCTATGGAACATATGTGACAAAGCCCAGGGCTCCCAACCAAAATTATTTGTGTAAAAACATGTTAAGTTAATTATGTAAAATTTGTTAATCTCCAAGGACCAGTGACCATAACCTAGCGCAGAAAAGCAAGAAGATAAAAATAAGATTGACAAAGAAGCAAATCCACAGCTCCTGGGAATATCTGAAATATTCATATGGAGCTACTATTAATTTCAATCCTACTAAAAAAATAAATTATGTTTTAAAAATTAAGAAACTGTATTTTGTCCATGGATCAGAGCCATGCTGGATCAGACAACGAGCCCATCTAATCCAGCACTCTGTTCACACAGTGGCCAAACAGCTGTCAAAGAGGCACCCACAATCAGGACACGATGCAACAGCACCCTCCCACCCATGTTCCCCAACAACTGGTGTATACAGACTTACTGCCTCTGATACTGGAAGTTGCATCAGGACTTGTAGCCATTGATAGCCTTTTCCTCTAGGAAATTATCCAACCCCCTATTAAAGCCATCCAAATTGGTGGCCATCACTACATCTTGTGGTAGTGAATTCCAAAACTATGCCCTGTGTGAAGATGTACTTCCTTTTATTTGTCCTGAATCTCCCAATAATCAGCCTCATGGGATGACCCCGGTTCTAATGTTATTGGGGAGGGAGAAAAATGTCTCCCTATCCACATTCTCCACACCATGCATAATTGTGTACACTTCTGTCATGTCTCCCCTTAGCCCCCTTTTTTCCATCTGTTGTAACCTTCCCTCATAGGGGAGATGCTCCAGCCCCTTGATCATTTTAGTTGCCCTCTTCCGCACCTTTTCCAGCACCTTTTCCAGGTGTGGCCATCTGAGGGATCCCATTAACTTCCTAAGGGCAGTTTCAACTACCACACTAATTATTTGCATATGAAGATATTTTTATGGCTATAAAATACTGTATAGAGAAATCCTTGCTCATAAAACGTTGTATGACATATTTTCCATAGTGCATGCATTATATAGGAAGTGCTTTTACAACAGACATGATGTCAAGCAAGTTAATAGTATTTGTGTGTAAGCAGGTTCTTGTTTTTTACTTTTTCATGGGAGGAAAGTCTGCCTTCCCCCATTCTTACTTTTCACAGAATCCTACAGCCTGATAAACATGACCTGAACTTTAGTAATTTTTTATTTACTGAGTATCAGGATGCTCACTATACATTGTAAAGTGGTTGAGCAGGGCAATTTCCTCTCTCTTCCTGCCCTCCATTTTACATCCCCACCTCAGCTGACACTCTAAGGGCTTATCTACACCAAGCAGGATATTCCACTATGAAAGCAGTATATAAAAAGCAGGAGCCCCACTGCTGCTATATAGCGGTATTGAAGTGCTCTGCAGGATCTACACTACTGCTTTATAGTGGTACTGAAGCACACCGACAATGGTTGGGGCCCATGGCACATCTACACCAAGCAGGATATAACACTATGAAAGTGGTATGAAAGCAGTATATGGTATGCGTCAATGGGCCCCAACAGTTGTCAGTGCACTTCAATACTGCTATAAAGCAGTAGTGTGGCTCCTGCCTTTTATATACTGCTTTCATACTACTTTCATACCTAACATTCTGTGTCTCAACACCTCTCAAGCATAGACTGAACTGATAGATTTGTCTGCTTCCTTTAGATCAGTGGTTCCCAAACTTTTTCAGGTAACCACCCCTTTGTTTCCACAAACTCATGCCCAGTGCCCCCTACCCTACACTATAAAAATCATTATTCAGAATAGCGGTTTTCAATGACTCACTAAGAAAGATAATAACAATAAAATTAAAAACAGTAACAATTAATTGAATATTTATTCAAAATCTGAAGCACCCGCCACAGGCTTGCCAAGGAGGAAGGGAAAAGAGAGCGAATGCCTGTTTTGCAGCCGGCGTGGCAGGGCACACCAAGCAGGCTATGTCTCTTCATTAGCGTTTTGGTGCTTTTGAAGCATTTCAATTCACCGTTAAAAGGACTCTTCTTAAACGTTATTAATACATGTGTGGATTCTTCCCCTATATGGCTTGGGACCAAACTACCTTCTCCCATAAAAATATCCCTGGGTTTTAAGACCTTCTGGAGAGGCGCTTCTTGGAAAAGACCACCTCGAGCACCCCCTGCTGCCCTTTTGCCTCTTAGCGCCCCCCTGCCACCCCCTTGCCTCTTAATGCCCCCTATGCAATCCCATCACCCCCAAGGGGGCGGTACCACCCACTTTGGGAACCACTGCTTTAGATCCTCCTTTTCCTCCTCCAGGGTGGAGTGAGAGATGCCCATAGAAAGCAATGGAGAAATCTAGGATTTTAATATAGCTGTGATTGGGCAACAGAGTATCCCCCCATTCCAAAAACAAACAAACAAAAAAAGCAATATGAGGCAAGAAGTTCTCTTTCAAGATGACAAGATCGACCAGTCTAGATTTTTAAAAATGTCTTAATCATTGTAGACAGTTCCAGCACCAGCAGCACATACGGAGGGTGATTCCATGCTGTTTTCTGCCAAAATTTCAAAATGCATTCTACAAGCCACTTTGGGCATGTGTGCACACAGCGTTCTGGTGCACCCAGATTTCTATGCACATGCCTGAAAGCCTCCAACTGGGGAGAGGAATATTTTCACTTCTCTGGGTACTTCCAGATAGACGGCTCCTACCACAATTAATTGGAAGGCAATGGCCCCATTCAGAAGACACTTTAAACCATGGCTTTAACCATGGTGGTTAAGCCAGAAAGCCAGGCTGTGTTCAGAAGACACCTTAAACCACGGCTTTAACTATAGTAAATAAAGCAAAAAGCCTTATTCAATGTGGTTAAAGCCATGGTTTAAGGTGTCTTCTGAATGGGCCCATTGTGTAGCAATTCTGCTTTTATTCTCCTTAACAGATTATCAGCAGTAAGGAAAAAGCCAGACGAGGTGATGGGAGGGTTGGAAAACTTCCTAATCTGGAAGTTGCAGTGTAGCCTGGTCCAGAATGTTCACTAGCTACCCTAGTTCCCTCTCTCTCATTCTGACACTTCCAAGGTGGAGAAAATGCTGCTCTCTCCCTGTATTCTATTCAAGGAATGCTTCCATGCCACTCTGTATGAACGTAGATCCTGGCTTGGATGGAATTCAGCAGCGTCCCTGCTGGCCCATTTTTAATGCAAATTGCCAGGGCTGGAATTCTGAACAAGTTGAGGATGTTCCGGTGGTAGCCTGCACTAAGGGAGTCATGTGACAGATGAAAAGCCAATAACAAACATTGTACAAGAGGTCAGCAGGACTGATTTGAAAGGGAAAGAATTGGTCCCTATCTCATTGAGAAACCCTATAAGGCATAAGAGAGCTTTATCCTTCAGTGTGTATGCAGTATGCACCAGGTGTTTTTTGACCCAATGGAGGCAGGCACACACAGAAATCACACACTCCTTAAAACAGACTGAGTGAATGGTTGGGAAACCAGGACAGTGTTATACCCTATGAGGATCCTTCCACCATGGAAGGATTTGTTTAGATTGTCAGTGTGGATAACAAAGAAAATTAAAATTAATACAAAAATACAGACATACAACAAAACATCATAACTTAAAAGAAGAAAGAGAAAAGTAAAAGTAAAATCAAAAGAACAGCAATAAAACCCATCAACCCAAAGTCCACAAAAATCACTAAGAGGATTTAAAACAAAAAGGGATAGTGAAGATCTCTTAAAGGATCTCTCCAAACTGGGGGTTTGGGTATTAAAATAGCAATAAGGTTTAATGTAAGCAAGTGTAATCCCAAGAGGTTCATGGGAACACACACAAAAATCCCAACTTCTCATATATACTCATGACTGACCAAGAAAGAGATCTTGTGGGTGTAGTGGATAGCTTGATGAAAATGTCAACCTCGTGTGCAGCTGCTGTGAAAATGGCAAATTCCATTTTGTGCATAATTAGAAAATGAATTGAAAAGAGCTTAAATGAATAATAACTTAAGTCCCATTGATTTCAATGGGTCTGTTCTAAGTATGACTAAATCTGATTCCAACTCAGTTTGTCTACATTTCTGCCCTGGCTGTAGCATACTTGGGAGGTATGCAGATTTCAAGTTCAATTCCTCGTGTCTCTCTTCAAAAAATGTTTAGCAGCGGCTATAATGATGTCCCCCTGAGACCTTGGTCAGCATGGGCGATGCTCAGATAACTGTCTTATTCAGTAGAAGTCAGATTCATATGACCTTTACCTTAATGATTAGGGGAATGCCATGCTGGGTCAGACCAAATGCCTTTCTAAATGTGAGATCTACACTTTGTGTCAAATCATTCCGATCCCATCATGGTAATACTATATCCCCCTTGCACATTTATACCTTGTAGGATACACAGGGACATTTGTAGTGGTATTTGGGTTAACGATGAATAAAAAGCAGAAAATTATACTACAAGCGTCATCAGACAGGGGGAAATCGTATTTCCTTACCGTCACTTTCCCCCTGCTTCTGTCACTCGCTAGTTCCTCTTTTTTCACACATGGGAAGAAAGAGAAAGTAAACATTGACCACGTGGGCCATTCAGTGGCCGTTTTTATCATGTTGCTTTTCCTGCACACAGCAGGAAAGAGCGGCACATTTTGCTTCCAACCGCCGCCCCCCCGGATTACTGGGGTCTTATTTGCTGTGGAAAGAAGCCCAGAAGGAGTGGGAGATGCATGGGAGGCAGACGTCATCAAAAGGACCTACAGAAGCATGCAATAAAACGCTTGTCTGATGACACTCTAAGAAACCGGTATATGGAATGTGTAATGTGCCCCAGCAGTTGTCTGAGCACTTCAATACCATTATTAAGAAATCGTGTAGTTCTAGCCCAGCATTCAGTGACCAACCAGATGCCTATGGGAAGTGCACAAGAGGGACAAGAGTACAATAGCATCTTCCTGTGCTATTGAGAGCCTACTCAGTGGTACCTTCTCACTGATGGCCCTGCAGGTCTGGATTCCGTTGGAGGTTCCACTAGGGCCCTGTTTTGCAGGTTTTCAGGAAAGCTCTGAAGACTCACCAATTTTTGCTGGCCTTCCCATAGTATCTTGGGCTGTTGATTTTTATTGGTAATATCTATGTTTACTGATTTTTTTAAAAAAGGTAATTACAGTTTTTATGGAACTTTTATTGAATACGTAATTATTGAATTTTATTGTATCTGTTCTGTTTGTTTTTAATCTTGAGAGGGTTGTACCCTTAAAAGTTGCCTAGGAATCATTTGAAAGAAATAAAATAAATAAATTCCTCTCAACGTCAGCTTTTTGTCAATATTGAAGTGCACTGATAACTGTTGGGTGTATTACTCATTCCGAATACTGTTTTTCTAGTGCTATTTCCTGCTCTTTATTCTGTATTATCCAGAACATTGCAACAGATGTCATTGTGTGTGCTATGAAGTATAAATGCAAAAGAGGAATATAGCGTCACGATGATGGGATCGTACTGAAACAACACGAGGTGTAAAAGCTCCATCAGATGAGTGTTTTATTGCATACTCATTGCTGGGCACTCACAGATTTTTGTGGGTTCCTCTCACAATATCATCTGCCTCCTGCATGCCTCCCACCCCTTTTAGCCTTCTTCGTATGACAAAAAACACCACATCCCATTAAGTCCGATGTATTTTAAAAGGCGGAAGTTGCCACTATCTCCTCCTGTGTGCAGAAGAAGCAGCGGGATCAAAACAGCCCACTTAATGGGCCATGTGCAAATTATACTTCCTCTTTCAAAAAGGAAGTAATGAGGGACAAAAGCGCAGGTGGAGAAGCAACGGTAAGCAAACATGATTTCCCCTTGTGTAATGTTGCCCTAGATCTGGCTTTGGTCTGCCAGGGAAAGCGTAGCTCAGTACAACATCCACTTAAGCTAGCAAGGTAATGTTCCCAGCTTGCAGATGAACACACAAAATTTAAAACTAAAATAACAATTTAAAAGGGTACAAAAATGATTACAAAAGTATAACAAACAATTTAGCAAATACTGTATTTATTTTGCCTGACCTAGTGTGTATTGGAACCATTTTATCAACAACCATAGTTCTTCAAGGTAGTTTCATCCCAAATAACACACAAATCCCAGAATGGCCAAAAAGACACAGTCCCTGGAGCAGATGTGTGTGCTGCTATTATTCATTAAATATTTTGATTTAGTTTTGCAAATAATCAGATTTGATCCGATCTTCTTGCTCATGGTTTGGAGAACCCCCATTCTTAAAAAAATAACTGCACATCCAATTGCTGTGAAATCTCAACAATAAAACATAACTATTCCATAAACACACAGATACCACTATTTAAACATTGGAGGGGGGGAGGTTTGTATAAAATGAAGTGCAATCTGATGCCTGGAAGTTTTAGGTGGCATGATAATTACATTACAATTACTCAGTGTAAGCCTAATTACCTTGTTGATTATGGCAAAACACTGTAATGGCATGATGGCTAAATACTATAATGACTTGTAAGTTAAACTGCATAGTAATTGCTGTACTGAGTTAAACATTAAGGAAGAGAGGTAATAAGAGGCCAGCAGAGTAAGGGCAGATGCTATACATGAGGATATCCAAGAGGTTACAGCTGATAAACAATGTGAAGCCCAGAGTTTTTAGGAGAGGAGGGGAAGGTATGAACCACCCCACAGAGGCCACTTCCATGGCAACTTTTACAAAGCAATACACGGATATCATCCATGTGCACTAGCTCACCATGCATTTGGCCATTTTCTCCATGCCATCACTGACCTTTCTTTCTGGTCCTCTGATAGTATGAGGACAATCCATTGCATTCAAGCCATTGCATTCAAATGCTTCATTGCATGGAGACAGCCACCATGGCAACTAATTTAAAGCAGCTGTTATGTGATACCACATGACATTGGATAGAAGGAACAAAAGTGTGAGATCAGCATCCTACAGTCTAACCTATTTAGTCTCAAATACCGAAAGCTACACGGGAAGCATAATGTCTTTGATCTCTGCAGATGTTGTCAATAATAATAATAATAATAATAATAATAATAATAATAATAATAACAACAACAACAACAACAACAACAACAACAGGAATAATAATAATACATCTTTTTTTCCTCCAAGGAGCCCAAGGCAGCATACATAGTCTTCTTCCTCTCTATTTAATCCTCACAACAACAACAACCCTGTGAGGTAGGTTGGCCTAAAGTCACCCAGTGAGCGTCAATGGCTGCGCACGGACTAGAACCTGGATCTCCCAACTCCCAGTCCAACACTCTAACCACTATACCACACTGGCTCTCATGTGACCTTGAATTAGATTCTTCTACTAATTTAATATTACATTGACCTGGTTCACAGGTAACCACAACCCAGAGTATTGGTTGTTGCCATACCCAGAATTTACTCATGATTTGTCTGCCAAATAAACATGCAAAACACAGGGGGGGGGTTTTCAGTTCCTAGGTTGGTTGTTTCCCTCGTCCTTTGCCCGCTCACTCCCTGTATCCCAAATGCCTTTGCACCACTGTAATAGTGGTCTGCAAAGTGGCCTGTTTTTGTTTTGTTTTTACCACACTTTTCCATTGCCTCTGTAGCCTGATGAAACAATCCATGAACAGCCCACAATTCTGGGTTCATATGTAACAAAAACCCATAGTTTAATCAAGCCAGACTTCACAACTCAACAACAATCCATGGATTTTCTTCCTAGATTGCTTGTGGTTAACAATCCATAGTTAACCCATAGTTCTGGATCTACGTATAACTACAACCCAGGATTCAATAGCCCATACTAAACCCATACTGATTTCCATAATTCTAGAAGTAGAAGAAGGGTAACCATGTGGTGAATTTACCCTTCAATGTGTACAGCATGAAAGTGTCTTCTGAAAGCATCACCAAGCATTAAATTGCTAGTTGCCACATCCTGAAAAACAATGGAAAGAAGTTGCCTTTCAGAATGTAATGACTTTACCACAGCGCTTGCAGAAGAAAGATGTTTTCACAACTTCATTTTATCATGTAGATATTTGTGGTTGGGAAATGGTGAGGAATTTTTCACCCCAAATTTGGTAATGTGAATTGGCCCTCAATCACATTCAGTGGAGTTACTCCTGACTTCCATTATGAGTAACTTCTATCTTTGTAAACATTTGAACAAGTTGCTTAGCTTGGCTGTAGAATCTCATTTCCTTCAGATTTCTAAGAAAAATTTAACAAAACTGAAGAATTCCATCAGTGATACCTTACCTTATTCAAGGCTGTTATACTAGATGCCCATCGGAGTTACCCTTTTGTTCTACCTTTTGCTGAACTGAGACACTTACCATACCACACAGCAACAGTTTATAGTTAGCTTTTAATAGGAAATGTCACTACCAGGAAGCTGGGGCCTTAATGTGGTAAAATCAGGAGACAGCGATAGGAAATGCAATGTTAGTTTTTCTGTTGTAGCATTTTCCATGTTTGTGTCTTCATTTCATCATGTAGAGGTACATTCAGTATAAAAATAAACCACAGAAGAACATGCTTGCCATAATGATTCAAAAAAAGAGCATTAGGTATGATCAAATTTAAGAAATTGTGTACATGATCATATATTCTAATGTAGGAAACAGAACGATAGTGTTTGGTCTAAGCTTAATGAACATCTGTCATAGCAGGGTGGGTCTCTAATACTGTTTAACTGGGGGAAAATAGTTGATTTAAGCAGAATACTACATTTCTACACATGCTGATGTGGAAGTATGTCTCAGTGTGTCTATTCTTAAAAATAGTTCGCCAATGATAAACAAATATATTAAAAACTTTAGAAGTCACTTTATTTTCTATTTTGTAGTTTTCCTATCTTAGGGTATGTCTAGATGAGAGTTTATCCCGGGGATTGCCCTGGGACCATCCCTGTGCATCCACATGACACACAGGGAATCCCAAGGGCAGGGAGGGATGATCCCTCCCTTTCCCCAGGATAACCAGGATGGCTTTAATTCTGACTTTTCCTGCAGTCGCGGGATCATCCTGAGACCACGGGACATGTGGGCAGCTGTTGCATTTCGTCCCAGCTCCTCACAAGTAAACGGGGGTGGGAGATCTTTTTAAAAAACCTACCTGTATTGCTGGAGTGCTCATGCGCTCATTTTCAACAATTAAAAAAAAATGCTGGGCGTGACGTCCTCTTCCTCCTGGGATGCCATGTGCCGCATGTGGACTGAGGGGGAGGATCTTGCGATCACCATATCGCGAGATCCTCCCCCTCCCTTCCCTAGGTCTAGACATGCCCTTAGTCAAAACATCAGATTTACTCATTTTTTTACTGTATTATTTTTCTGAAATAGTACTTAGAAATTTAAACATATTTTACAAATACTGCAGACCAGAAACAAGCAATGGCATTTTTTTAAAAAAAAACTTCAAAACAATTACTATCAAACGTAGCCACTGACCTGCCAAGAGCATATACTTGGAGAATATTATCACCACTTTGAAACATTTACAGTTAAAATGAGAAATCTGAGTCTTCTTTTAATTGGCTCCATTTAGTATATAATTCCAGCAGAGCTTAAGTGTTATTTAGAATGTCCTCCCCAGTCAATGACCACGATTATAACAATGATGTTATAGTTGAATTTAACGTGTTTTATTTGGACTCTGTCTTACATTTAAGGTTGTTAATGTTGACATGGGAATACGGGCTCAGTAGAGTAATTCACAAAGGATTCAGTTTCTTTAGCAGGCCAGCCTGACATATGGATTTAATTTAAGAGGAAGTATCTACAAAACATGGGCAGAAGATACTGGAATTATTATTGCTGCAATTTGGGAAGGCATCTAATCTACTTTAATTCAAGCCAACATGCACCTACAGATGCAATGACCTTTAGGATTAGAGCTGAGGTGAGATGCAGTCATTTTTTGAGAGAACTGTACACTTTATTTTATCATTTAATATCAGGGCTTACTCCTGGGGTACAAAATCTAAATGAGTTGGAGAACCAAGTTCTCCCCCTACAGGTGTCCAGGGATTACATTCATAATTTTTCAATAACAAAAAATATCCATTCCATTTCAATTTGATGATCGTTCATTCTACAAACTCCTTTTCCTGATGCCAATAACCCACTACAAATGTTTGATTCCAGGTAGGGAAGTTGATTCCAGATAGAGGAGAAAGATGGCTTTCAAAGACAATTAGCTGTCAATGTCTCCTTCCTGTAATCTGCTTACTTCATCTCGCTTATGTGAAATGCAGGCCTGTCTCAAACACATGGACTGATTTAGCTGGGACAAATTTAACAGAACCACTTGTGGATAAATAGTCCAGCCTGCCACTTGTGGCTTCTTGGGCCTGAAAATGATTGAATAGCATGGAATACTGTCGGGCAATATTGAGGACCCCAGAAAGTCTGTGTCCTCTTTTACAGAGGTTGTCCTCTATCTGAAGGCATCCTCTGTTTGAAGGCCTGTTCTCTGGTTTAAAGCTACACCAGCATGAGAATTGCTTCCCATTACCAGTTAGCACCTGAACAACTGTCTGAACACAGTGGTCACCTTCTCACAGTCTTCCACGCTATGGTGTGATGTACTGAATTTCTATTAAAATTGTTTCTAAATCTGCATTTATACATATAAATGAGTGTCTGTAAATTTTATGAAAATAGCTATCCTTTTTTGTTTTTTTGTGATTCAGTTCCTCTTTGGGGGCAATTCCAACCTTTAGTCTGCACTGTCTCCTGTGAATGCAAGTATTTCAAGAAAAAGATACTCATTTTATGTTAAAAAAAATAGACTATCCTTTTCTACAATGAAATGGTTTTTATTCCCAAGCAAATGTGTCCTAGCATCAGGGGCAACAGATGCCAACCCCATTTCATTCTCGTGGTCATGAAAGTGCTATCAATTCTGTGAGTTTAAAATGCAAACTGTATAGTTTTTATCAGGAGAGCGATGGAGGGCATTTGTCTAACATATCAGGAATGTAGAAGCAGTTAAGAAATATGGAATAGCAGTTGGAGGAAAGAGAAAAAGTGGTTGTTTCTTTACTTCACAACTTCAAGTAATACACACGTCTTTCTGAAGAGTAGGCCTGTAAGACCATTAATGCTGCAATCTTATGAACATTTAAACAAATAAAAAAGTCCTACAACTCCCAGCAGGTAAGACTTTTTCTTTCTTTCTAAAAATGCATAGAATTGCACCCTAACTCCAGGGTTTAAAATTACCTACTTGCACCACTGAGGGAAGGAAGAGGAAATGGTAACAAAAAACTCAGAGCTGGGAGAAGCAAGGGTATCATGGGATACTTTTATTTCTTTTAGATTAGAGAGCAAGGGTGATAAAAGGCAATAATACTCTGACAGCATTTAGGTAGGCTTGCACAATGCTGACCTTTTGCAACAGGGCACTTTCTAAGGAATGGGGGATTTGTCCAAGATACAATTGAATGAAAATTAGAAAGAAAAGCAAGAGGAAGACCAGGGCTAGATTTACACTAGATTTACCTTTTTATAGTGGTATCGAAGTGGACTGATAATTATTGGGGCACATTACAAGGTCCATCAAACGGGGGGAAATCATGCTACCCTACCATCATTTCTCCACCCCCACTTTCATTGCTTGATACTTCCTCTTTCAAAAGAGGAAGTAAACAACATGCATGTGGCCCATTCAGTGGGCTGTTCTGATCATGCTGCTTCTCCTGCACACAGCAGGAGATAGCGGGAACTCCCATTTTAAAAAATATATCAGACTTTCTAGGCATTTTTTTGTGGCGTGAGGAAGGCCAGAAGGGGTGGAAGGCACGCAGGAGGCAGACAATGTTGTGAGAGGGGCCTGCGAAAATCTGTGAGTGCCCAGCAATGAGCGTGCAATAAAACTCTCGTCTGATGGAGCTCACTGTATTCCACACATCACTTTTCTAGCATTCTTTCCCTCTTTTATTCCGTATTATCCGTGTGTGCTATGAGGTATAAACATGCAAGAGGGATATAAAGTCACCATGATGTGATTGTATCAAAATGACATTTGATGTAGATTTAGCTCTAGATTCAATTCAATTCAATTATATAATCTTTTGTAAACTGCCCTGAAAGCTTTGGCTATGGGGTGGTATACTAATAATAATATAGGACATAAAGTCGGGGGAAAGGGTAGGGAGATATACAAACCTGAAAAGCTTGCATAAGCGAAAAAAGGAAGTGAAGAGTTAACACACAACTCTCCAAATTGATACACAAGACACTTGAAGTATCCAAATGATCTCAGTGCTGCTTCTCCCAATCCAGCAACCCCTGGCAGGTCCCTCTTTATCACTTTCACAGCAGCTTTGTGTGCACATGGGAACACGGACTCTGCAGCAGAGACACACAATGCAATTTACAAACTGCTTTCACCATAGTACCCTTAACCTGATTTACGCCTCAGTCCCAAATGCAATATCCAGCAGAATTCATTTCCCTAGCATGTTCACTTTGCATTACAGACTGAGTGAAGTCCTTCTGATCCAGTGCATTTACACACAGCTGCATTGTAATATCCCTGTCGCACAAACAAAATATCATACATTCAAATGTTATGCTGGTACCATTCCATCCTAAAATATTGTTCAAGCACACTCCTCAGTACTGTGAGACGACACCATGGAGAATCATGGAGATGGTGTGATATAACATTCCATTATATTTATAAGAGTTTTAAGGAACACTTCAAGAGATTCCAGACAACTAGATTTTATTTTGCCACAGATTTCTTCCTTATCATTTTTGTTATGGAGAAATATATGCTTAAATAAGATGCCAATAAAGTGTATGTGTGTGTAAATATATACTTCAGTATATCCTGAAATATACGTGAGGGAGAGCAGGAGTAATCCAAGATCTACGGGTTGCAACTGCATATTTATTTACCTTGACGGTAAGTTCCATTTAAGTTAGTTTTAAATAGCAAGATCTCTGCCACTGCTTCACAAATTAGAGACTGAAAAGCACCCACCTTGTCTTCATAGCCACAGCCGTTAATTATTTAATTAGTTATTTAACATAGCTAGAACCCCTTACTTTAATTTGCCTGCCAGCAAGTTAACTTCTTAGCTCCCTCTACTGGATCTCTGGATAACGACGGTACAGCATTCATATTGCACAGTGCATAAGAAACATTTGATCGTCTAAACAGCATAGCAAGCAATACTTTTACACAGGAATAGAGAGTGGCTTATTTAATTGAGTTTTCAGAATAAATTTAGATGCAAATTGGAATAAAGCAACAGTATGATTTACTGTGCAATCCTGTACATACCCACTCACAAGTAAGACACACTGAGTTCGATGGGGCTTACTCCCAGATAAGTCTCTTTAGGGCTGTAGCCTCAGAATTGTGAAGGGAACAAAGATTGATCGCCACAAAGGATATTATTATTACAAGTGTATTATTACAAGAGCCCTTCTGTACATCGCAGGACGTTGCATAGAAGGCTACACTGAAATGTGAAATCCTTCTGTTAGCTTGCAAAAGCACTTACAGCGCGACAATACTGATTCAGAAGATGTTGTATTATTACTAGGGCTCATAGTAAGGAAAAATGTCTTCAAAGGAGCCCAGAGCGACTGCTGTATATAAACACAGGATGGAAAAGGTAGTTCTGTTGTTGCCAACTGTCTTAGTACACTAGCCAAAATGATTAATGTTGATAATTCCTCTCCAGTGGACTCATTAAATCTGGACTTATTTTTATTACAGGCCTTTGACATTTCCTACTTTCTTAATATCAGAGGTAATGACAGTGGTGTGATTATATACTTATTCCTTTCCACCTTCAAGCAGTTTTCTTTGGCAGGACTTACTTCTCTCTCTCCCTCTCTCCCCGCTCTCTTTCTCTCTCTCTCTCTCTCTCTCTTTTTTTTACTGAAAAGTTGCACACGGGGACTCATTCTTTCCTGAAAACTGTTAAAGCTCCATTAGCAAAACTAAATGGTAGTGTATTTTAGATGAATGCACAACAGCCCCCTTACTTCACATAACCTTCAGGGATAAAAGATTACAATAGTAAAGGCACCATAAGAAAGACATTTACATAGAAGTATAATTTATAATGAGGGGTGGTTATTTTGGGAACTTTTTTTTAAAAAAAAAACTGTCAAAAAATGTCCAAGTTAAACAAAGGAGAAATTACAGAATGAATCTGGAGCTCAGCCTTGAAGAATAAGGTTTCAGTCTAATTGAGATCATGCGCCGCATGTGCAGTTTTGGCACATAAGTCATATTAATCAGAAACTCTTTAATCGTGGATAATTTCTCCTGTGTGTGCCAGATTGGGCATTCTGCTGCTAGACCAGCTTTTGAGTCTGTTTAAGAGTGCACCTTTGACTTCATAAACACCCACTTACAAAATTGGGGTCAACTTCCTTCTAGAAAGGCACGCTGGGCTGGCTTTGCAGAAACTTTCCCTAATGATTAAATTGCATCTCAAATGGAAATCTACAAACTGCAGATTCCATTGGCGTGACTCTTTCTCATGATTGCAATTTGCTTTGAAAGTAGACCTTGGACTTAGAGCACACAAGAGATGAGACTGTGTGGAAGAGGATCCCATGGCTGCCGTGTCAATTTTACAGTGATTGAACTGAGCATCATTCAAACTACTGTTGTAACATTTGTGCAGAAAGAAATGCATGTCCCCTGGGGGGGAATCAGACGCCATAACTTTTTTTTGTCTGCCAAACTCTCTTTTGGATTTTATGAGATAGTAGTCAAATGGTGACATACCAGAGGGTTTAGTCACTCTGTAAGCTTTTGGTTGCATGGTGAAAGTTACAATCCAATCACAAACCTTTGGCACATCTGTGCTCCAGCAAATACAGAGGTGTTTTTGAAAATCAGGGTAAATGAAGAATATAAAACTGTTTCAGAGCAGATCATGAAATTTGACAAGACTTTTCTAGACATTCCTATTGTGGTAGATCACTTGTTGAGATAATTATTAAGAGTCTTGATTCATGTTCTTTCAATATGGAAGATGAAGTCAACTCTAACTAGGAGGAAGGTCTTCTCTGCACTGGCCCCATAAGTGTGTAATATATCACCTTTTAAAAGGGAAGATGGTGCACCTCCTTCCAGCCCTTTAGTCAATTATGTATAGCCCACTTATTCTGGTAATCTCTAGTTACTTCTTTCTTTCTTTTTTCTTTTACTGCTTTGGGAGGTAGATAGTAGAATAGTTAAGAATGGCTGCATTCTGTTGTTGTTGTTGTGACATGTTAATAGAATTGATTTTTATTGTTTTTACTCAGGTTTTAATGTTGGATTGTAAATCACCTTGACCTTTCGGGAGAGTAGGGTAAAAATGTTTTAAATAAAATCAATAAATTGTTGCCTTGCTCTGAGTAAGACCAAAAACACATAATTTCTAGCCCCGCGGACCCCCAAATTTGCTTTTTCCAGATTATTGCCCAAGGTATATCTAGATGCGCTCACCTATTATCTCATGGGTCCATTCTAGGCTTCTCACCAAATTAAAGAAATTTTAAACTGCAATGCTACACCCAATTACCTGGGAATAAGCCCTGGCATTGACAGATGTAGAATTGCACTGTTAAATAATCAAATATGTTTTAACTGATTAATCAATTCATTGATTATATCTGCATACATTTGAATATTATTAAAATAATTACTTAGGACAAATACTTTGTTTTTAGAAACTTTTTTTGTTTTCAGATGGTGCATACATATGTCACAGTAGGGGGCATCTTAGAACACAGTTTGCATGATCTCAATGATTTAAACAATGCAAAGTGACTTGTTTAAGCTGTGGTGCATGCTGGGGTATGCCAGGTGCCATTTGTCTAATTACCTACCCAGGCATGGCCTGGTAGGTGAAAGGAGAAACAACCCTCAAATAACCTATGGCCTGTTGTTGGGTTATTTGAGGGTTGTTTCTCAATCAAGCCATGCCACCCAGCTTCAGACAGTACAACAAGCCACACGCAAGTGGGTAAGTAAGGCAAATGGCAGCTGGCGCATGCCAGCATGTGCCATGGCTTAAACAAGCCACTGTGGCTTTTTTAAGCTATGGTAATCATGTGGGCAATTGCCTTCTGTCTGGAGGAGAAATACCTCTTCTAAGATGGTGTCTATTACATGCAGTTGTTATATGTACTCATGTTAAAGAATAATTAACATTTTAAATGTGTTGCCCAATTAATCAAGGATGTCTTTTTGTCAATGAAAATGTGTTTAATCAATATAACAAATTATTTGGTAAAAGCTTGTAGTCCTAATCCATTCCCTGATCTAACCAGTATTTCAGAGCAATTAATTACCTGTCAGTCCATCCAAGGTTTTATGCTAGGCTAATTAGATGGGGAGGAATCTGGGGAGTGATTTAGCTATATTTTATAATATGTGATGGGACAGAGTTATTAAACTTTTCAGTATCCAGACTCACTATTTTTCATTTCAGAGTAATCATATTACACAACACAGATTTTTGGAGCTTGGCTGATGGCAGATTTAACAACAGAAGATAAGAAAAAATATCATAATTAACTAGTTTACATATTATATGTTGATGGATCATTGTAAACAGACCTTAAAGAAAAACCTTAGATCATAAAACAAAAGTAATTGTTTCATCATTTCACTATTTTTTTCATCACTGAAGATGATATGATAGCAGCATCATTACTGGTAGTCTGTACCTTCATCCTAATATCTCCTTTGGCACACAGATTTTACAAAATTTTGTAGTGTTTAAAAATATAGCCTAGGTATTTAACGTTCACCTGAAGAAGAAAAAAAAATAGATTAACGCTTTAGTTATTTATTTAATATTTATATTGTTCATTGATATAAGATCCATGAAAAAGAAAATCGTCCCAGGATTATTTTTATTTATCGGTTTTAATTTAATAATTAGAAAATTATCCTGCCACTATTTAATTTGCTTCCTTACTCAAGCATAGGTCTATGAAACATTATACATACTGCAATAAGGCCTATAATTTATTGTAATGATGCATGTGAGAATTTCCATTACATACTTTACTATATATATTTACTATATTATATACTTTACTTTAGATAATATACAAAAGGCATTTCATGTTTCTAACACTCTCCGTGGCTTTATTCCAGACTCACATATAATCTTCAACTCTTTCTCAATTCTCCTTGCTGTTCTTTCCTAACTATCTAAAACTGGGTTCATATTTTAAATGCGTTCACACAATCATGGTGGCCTATTTTGCCCCTCCGCATGTGCTAGTTGCAACATCTTAACATAATTATCTTCGCCAGGCATGGGTTGTTGTGATGTCTGAACCTGGTGGCAGTTTGCAAACCACCCTGAAAGCTATGGCTTGTTCTAGGGTTTCAGGATGGTTTGTAAACCATCCCACTCAGACATCACAACAACACTCAATTGGCAAGGGATGGAAAATAAGCCACCATAACTTATTTCCCCCCCAAGATAGAGCAAAACTTTCTCCTCATTTTAGTGAAAACATGTTTTTATTTACAAGTGCAATCATCTTCCTGTCTTTCCTACTGTTTTTATGGGTGTTTCCACACAAGGCTTTTATTATGCAATCACAACTGTTGGTTACCTGCCTTCTGACGTGGGTATTATTATTATTATTATTATTATTATTATTATTATTATTATTATTATTATTATTATTATTATTCCACCTTATGCCCAATGCTTGGCCTCAAGGCAGCATTACAAAATTAAAATATATACAATTAAATCCTATAAATAGAAATATACAAAAGTTTAAAATATATTAAATATTTTCCAATATTAAAACATTTAAACATTTAAAATACATCACAATTTTAAGAGTCCTACGCATTGACAGAGGTCCAGACTATTTGCCAAAGGCCTGTCGGAACAAGGACGTTTTTGCCTGCCTCTGAAAGCACATCAAGGAGGGAGCCAGTCTAGCTTCCCTGGGAAGAGAGTTCCAGAGCACTGGAGCAGCCACTGAGAAGGCTAATGTCATCATTGTGTTAACATTCCACAGATTTCAAATGTTCTGATTGGGGAAAATCCATTGGTTTTGTGGTGACCTGGAACAATACCACTGCAGTACTACTTCACCTTCCTGGTGGGAGGTGCTTCGTTATTTTATTTATTTATTTATTTATTTATTTGTTGCATTTTTATACTGCCCAATAGCCAAAGCTCTCTGGGTGGTTCACATTTACATCACCCATGATATGGTATTCTAACACCATGCCCCCTTCGTCCTGGTGCTCTCCGCCACAGTACAAGCTAATGAGCATAGTTTGCATTATATATCTGGCATTAGCAACATTGATTTTGGTTTTTGCATCAATGGCTAATCAAGGGCTTGTAAGGAATGGCCACAAGGGCTTGTAAGGACTTAAAATCAGAGAGTGCGAGCTTTTGAAAACATGGGCTGAAATGACTAAGGGCCTTGCTAGGCCTACCGGTGTTCCGTGCTTGAGGAGGGGTGAAAGCAGGTTTTCCTGCATAGGTGTGACGCCTCATGGTCCACACGTTGTGTGGGTTATCCCGGTATTGGATGGGGGTGGTTGCAGGAGTTTGTTCCTTTTGTGGTGCTGTCGGGTCGAGCATGGGATGCGGAGCCACACCGGCCTGATTTTCGGGGGGGGGTTAGTCCGCGGGGCGATTTGCGCAAGTGCGAAAGAGCGCAATCTGTGGTGGTTGGCGGCGGCTGAAGTGCCGCTGCTGCTTTTGTTGCATCCCCCCCCCCGGGCTGGGCACAGGGAAGCCAGTTGGCAGTGGGGGATGACCGGCAGGGGGCGTGGCCAGTGGTGGCAGGAGAATGGGAAAGCGTGGCATTGTTGAGCGGCAACATTGACAAGGCAGAGATGCTGTCATTTGCTTTCGGGGGTGATGACAGATGTATTGTGATCTGAGGACAGTCGTCTGCATGGGCACTCTGCGCCTACATCTCCCATCCGGCCTCTGCCTATTTCCGGCGATGACCGGCCCTGCGCCCCCAACCCACGGAGCCATCTCACATCTGGGCGTAGGCATGGCAGCAGCTCTGAACCAGCTGTGCCAGCGGAAGCGCATATGCGGGAAGGAGAGGTGGCTGTGTGTGTGCGTGGGGGGAGAGTGATAGCAAAGGGAGGGGAGCTATGGAAAATCTCCCTGAGGTAGCCATTGTCACCCTTCTCGTGGGCGCAGCCATGTACATTGGGGCTGTGGCGCAGTATCAGCGGTTCCATGCAGTGGTGGCTGCCAGATGGTGGCAGTGGGAGGAAGAACTACTGATGTGGGTACGCCGCCGCACCGACCTACACACGGGCCAAGCAGAAAGAAGGGGGGTCTCATCAGTTTCTGCACCAGCGGAGGTATGAAACCAGCATCAGCAGCCTGCCGCCGTCACTCCCCCCCCCCCCAGCAAATGCAGTCGGACAGATAGGGGAGTGTATTGACACAGTGCAAAGGGGCCCCAGGGCACAGGCCCACCCCTCGGCTGACGCTTCCCTGACCTTCCGCCTGCCGCTGCGTGGCTGATGGAAGATGGCCGCCCACCCTCGCCTGTTGCCCCCTTACACCCAGCTGCCGCGTACCCACACCAATAGGCACACAGCCCTGCCTGCCTCTACCGTGCCCATCATTCTCCCACTTGCCTTTACATCATCTGCGTAGCCTAAACCACCGGCATGAGGACAGTACCTGCGGCTGCCCACCGCGACAGGCCACCAACTTCCCATTAAAGTTGGATGCCCGCCTTCCCAAAAAGTTACCCACACAGAGGTACCAAGCTGCACATAACCCACACATCCACAACACACACACCCAACAACTCACCAGTTTTTCAGTCATCTGTTCGTGCGCAAAGCAGACCCATTAAGTAAAAAAAAACAGCCGCCGCACCGCTGCCACAGCTGCACATGGGGCACAAATGGAGGATGAGGTTTGGCCGAAACCGCTGGCCACTCCCCTTCTTCCTGACCATTGCTGACCTCGCCGGAAACCACGCTGACTTCATTTCGTCCCACACCACTGCCGCCCGCATCCAAATTAGCACGCGCCAACAGGAAAAACTGGGCTTTAAGCCGATTCATAAAACACGGGACAACAGAGGTTTCAACACAGGATGGACACGGATCCTGGTGAACGTCATGTGGACCTGTAAGTACGACGCCAGTATGTAACACGCTCTACAGCCCTGTCTAGCAATGGCCTTAGATGAGTTTTATATTTTATCATCAATAGGAGTCTATCTTTAAAATGTGATCCCTAAAACCACAGTCCTTGTGAATGTACTATATTTGTTCCAAACTAAAACTTAAAAGGAAGCTTTAAAGAAGAATAGGTTCAGCAGCTGGTGATGATAAAGTAATGAGAGAATACTCACATTTGAATGAACATGCAATACCTGATCAGAGTTTTTTCTCCCAAAGAAACATTTGTGTTTTTCTGTGAAATCAGAAATTTCCTTCCATTTATTAAGCACAAAGAATAAGAGAAGGATGTCTGTCATGTCAGACATAAAGGCCAATAACCTTTTTACAAAATATGAAGGAAATCAAATGAAATGTTGGAGGGATTCTCTAAGGGCAACAAGGAATATGATCCTTAGGGCCTTGCTAGACCTGGTGGAAAATCCAGGGATGAGGAGGGGAGACCTCGCGTTATGAATAATGCGAGATCTCGCACTTATTCACACGCAAGCTGTGAGGAGCTCTGGAGGAGAGCCGTCGCGGCCACCATTTTGTTTTAGTTTTAAATCAGCAGGAGCAGCGCAGGAGCCAGGAAAGGTAAGTGGGTTTTTATTTTTTAAAAAAAATCTCCTTCCCCCCCCACCCCGTCCGCAATCCCCTCGCCCTGGCCCCATTCTCCTTCTCCCCCCCCCCCCGTCCACGATCTCCCCACCCTGGCTCCGCTCTTCCCCCCATCTCTCCCGCTGGGTCTGCTCTTTCCTCCCCGGCCCCCATCTCCCCTTCCCATGATTTCCCCTCCCCGGGCCTGATGGGCACAGCGCTCCCGGCTACTCGCGAGTAAGCCACGTAGCTGGCAAAAGCCGTGGAACCGGCTAGACCTTCTGCAGCCCTGGGCTCAATCCGGGGCTGCGGAAATACCGGGCCACAATCGGTGCTGGTTATCCCAGGCCAAGGGAGGGTTTAGCCCGGGCTGACCTCGGGATCCCCTGTATGTCAACTGGATGCACAGGGGTGAGCCCCGGTGTCAGCCTGGGCCAACCCATGGTCTAGCAATGGCCTTAGTAACACCTTGGCTTGCTAAATAAAGATGGTGCAGTGCAGTCATAAATGCATGTATTTTACTTACTTCATGTCATATAGTGTTTAGTATATTATTGTATATTTATTGCCTATTTGTATACTCCATGAGTGTTTTTAAAATCCTGTATGCCACTTGGAGATGGTTTTACCCTTAAAGGCAGCCTAAAATAATTTTCAATAAAATAAAATAATAATATGATAATGGATGAATTACATTCAATGGATGAAGCCCCATTAAACTGAAATCCACTAGCTGATTCATACCTACACATACATGACTCCATTATCATGCATTTTACAGCACAATCCTAAGCATGTCTACTTAGAAGAAAGTCCCATTGAATTCAGTGAGGCTTACTCCCAGATAAGCATGCTTAGAATTGCAACCTTAAAGTCTTCCAGGCATTTTTTAAAAAAACATTAAGGATGCAATTCTGTGCATATTTAGACAGGGGGGAGGAAGTCCTACTGCTCCCAACATTCCCTAGCTGGCTCCCAGAATGCTGGGAGTTGTAGGATTTTTTTCTGTCTAAACATCCATAGTATTGTGCCCTAAAAGTGTACCAAAAAAATCCAGTTCCCCACCTCCCAATTTTCTCTCTACAGAATATCTTCCATTTCCATAAGAGGCAAGACACAGTGCACCTAGGAAGTAACTGAATGCATATTGTAGAGGTAGGGAGCAACTAGCAACCATCATCTGAGCTTCAACTTATTTGCAAACTCTCCCACCACTTTCCTTCTCCTCTTCCTCCTCCTCCTCCTTCTTCTTCTGTAATAGTTTGGGTCATAATTGCCTATTCAAGACCAACGGAAAGCAAAAGGACAATGCATTCTCAATGGTGCCAAAGGGCAACTTGGTTATTTAAGCCCAAGTTTCCTTTTGGCACCTTTCAGAACACATTCTCTTTTAACTTTCCATTCATCCCGGGTGCCTCCCTTCTGTTTTTTGTCCATTCAAGACCAAGCCATCCAGAAGTACTGCGCATTACAACAGGGAACAATATATGTTGCTGGGGAAATTAATTTCTCCTGTGAGAATTGCAGCTTATCTCAGAGGGAGCAAGGAATTCTGAGGTGGGGGTGGCAGATGACATTACCGTCCCTGCTCATAAAAAAGTGCCAGTATTGCAACCCTGTGAGCCCTGGCTCTGATACCCCACTGGCGGTGGCACCTCCCAGGTGTAATGTAGTCCCCAGGGAAGTTTGCCTACTTTGATGTCTTCTCAGCGTCAGGTGAAAATGCTGTACTTTTCCTATGCTTTTCCATTCTTTTCTTTCTCTTTTTTTCCCCTGTGTTCCTTCACATTGCCTTTATTGCTGTGTTGTGTCTTTATTGTGGCCTTTATCATGTATTTTGCAGTTTTATTTGTAAGCTGCACTGGAAATATTTATATCCAAGGGCACCATATGTACATCTTTTGAAACAGGAATATAACAAGACTGCTACTTCTTTTTCATTTGGCCCCATCTTGTGCCTTCAATACTTGCCCAATGTGTAGAAATTTTGCATGCATTTATCTCCCTGCCAGGAAAAAGCTTCACCTGCAAAAATTTATGCTCTCAGGCTGCTGTTAAAGTGCACTTATAAAGCCAGTAAAAAAGGTGGAAAAACTATTCCCTCCTGCATCGTGGATTACAATAGCTGACTCGTATTGCATTCAATGTCTCTATATTTTGTTTTATTTTGTTTAATCAGGATCAAGTTCAAAGTATGGACAGAATTCAAAGGCATGGACTTGCCTTCCTTTTTTGAGATTATCTCGTTGCTATTGCTTAGCCTGTGTTTTCTCCCATCCAGGAGGGCACCATGCAGAGCCCTCGAAATAGATGTGGTTAGGCTTGTCTTCAAAAATAACAATTTAGTCTAATGACGATTCCCTATGTTATAAGCCAACTTTACTGAAAAGCCAAAAACTTTTATTTCAAAAGCTGGATGTGTTTGCAAAATTTCAACCAGATATCACATCACTTATGGAATACAACCACTTAAAAAGGAGAAAGCGGTTAACAGCGCCACAAGTATTGCGCCGCCCGCACAGACTATACATGTTATAATCAAATGTAAAGGAAATAACTACTTCATCACGCATAAGAATTTTCACTCTGGATGTTGCAGAGATCTGATTTTCTATTTTGTTTTATGTTGATTCTACTGCCCGTTTTGATACTGTATTTAGGGGAACACTATTCAAGTTACATCTTCAAAGCCAGTGTGGTATAATGGCTGGGGTGTTGGATTAGGACTGGAGAGGCCTAGATTGAAATCCCTACTCAGCCATGAAAGCCCCTGGGTGTTCCTGGACCACCTCTCAATCTAACCTAACTCACAGGGTAGTTGTAAGAATAAAGGGGGACAGGGGAGAACTACATATGTTCCATTGAGCAACTTGGAGAAAAGGTAAGAGTACAAATCTTAGCTAGGATCCAGTTCTTTGTTCCACAAAGAGAAGGATACCACTAGCGGAATGGGACTTCTGTGTCCTCTCCTCCCCAGTGCAGCCCTCTGTGTGCCCTCCAAGGCCAGATCTACACCAAGCAGAATATGACACTTTGAAAATGGTTTGAAAACTGTCTATGGAGTGTGTCCTGGTCCCCAACAGTCGTCACTACTGTTGTAAACTGTTTTAAAGCAGTAATGTAGATCCTACTCAAATCTGCTCCAGAAGTTGGAGGACCCTCCGGGGAGATTCAAAGAGACTGTGTGTTTGGGGAGGAGTGTCTACATGGAAGGAGAGGACTTGGAAGATACATTCCACCAGCAGGAAATTACCACTGGTGGAACAAAGATGGTGGATCCAACCTGTAATAAATTAAATAAAACAGACATATGAACAACAAACCATCACAAAATGAAACATGCTTAAGTTCACTGAAAAGTTATCATTTGAGCATGTCAATTATGTGATGGATGGTGGAAATGACATTATTATTATTATTATTATTATTATTATTATTACTATTTATTTATATAGCACCATCAATGTACATGGTGCTGTACAGAGTAAAACAGTAAATAGCATAGCTGATATTTCATTTCATTGTAAATTGTGTGTGTTTGTTGTTCCTTATGTAGCATACATTCCCTATGCAAAGTAAGTACAAAGTAAGTCCCATTGTAAATTTTGAGAATGAGGCAGAAATCTTGATGTAGTAGAATAAACAATATTTATTTTATTAATTTATATGGCCTAATAACCAAAACTCAATATAATACCACTATAGATTGTAGGTCACGGTTACCATTTTTAAGTGTTCTACTTGCTGAAATGATTTTTCCCCATAGCAGAGTGTTAAGAAATTATAATTTTGTAGTTTACTATGGATTTCTCATCTTTTATCACTGTGGGTTGTTCCACTGTGGTGAGTCTTCTGCACCTTGGTGCCTTCCAGATATTT
The DNA here is from genome assembly GCF_023053635.1 of Elgaria multicarinata webbii. Lineage (NCBI taxonomy): Eukaryota > Metazoa > Chordata > Lepidosauria > Squamata > Anguidae > Elgaria > Elgaria multicarinata. Next base: position 111,207,712 of record NC_086173.1, on the reverse strand, counting down.
TGGCTCTGGGGGATGCTGAGAGTTGTAGTCCATCACATTTGGAGGGCAACAGGTTGGAGAAGGCGGCCTCAGGGCAATATCTGGCCAGAGTCTTGGATCTGACAAAGTACTATTAGCCCAGTTTTTTCAGGTGATGATTCTCTGTGGGAGCTAATTGATTCTTCATGCAAGACCAGTCTGAAATGTTCTGAACAGGAAAAATGGATCAAAGAATGGAGTAGGGGGCATGTCTCTCCCTTTACAGCTATTGATTATATAATCTAAGTCTGTGTGTGAAACGAAACAATGCATAATTCATTTTGAGGCACAGAGACTTTTTTCAGATTCATCATAGGCTAAATAAGCCTATGCACAACTATTGTAGACTAAATAAGCCACAGTGGCTGGTTTAAGCTGCAGCGTGTGCCAGGCATAATTTGCATAATCATTCACCCTGACATGGTTTGTCATGTTGTCCAAACCTGGGCAGCATAACTTGTTTGAGGGAGAAACAACCCTCAAATAACCCAACAATAGCCCATCGGTTATTTGAGAGTTGTTTCCTCAAATAACCCATGGACTGCCCTGGTTCAAACAACACAACAAGATGGAAGGGTGATTATGCAAATTGTGCCCAGCACACACTGCAGCTTAAGCAAGCCACCATGGCTTGTTTAGTCTACAATAGTTGTGCAAACCGGCCTGGAGAGAGGTGGGCTGTGTTTAATGGCTTCCAGAAGCTAACAGCATCTGGAAATGCAAAATACCTTTCTGTTTCTGGCATCTGATATGCTGCAGTAGAGTTCATTGGGTTTTAAGCTGTACTTCTATCAATGCTCAACCTGTATATTTTTAAATAAAGTCAAAATGTTATAAGGCACAAGTTGGAGAAATGGGGAGAGCATAACAATATTCTCCATCTTAAACAACACCTTCTTTTCTACCACCTCATTCTGCTGTGTTAGTAAATGAGTTTAGTATTGGCATGCCACTTTTAACTAAATGACTCATTTGCTGACCAGTTGAGCATGTCCTAGATTTAATGTGATTTCTTATTTATAATTGATAACATTTTTATTAATGCTAAGTGCATTTACATGAATATACATCCTGCTGATTCCAGTGGAAATTATTGACAAATATGAATGAAAAAGAAAATATGAAACTTTTCTTTTTACATTTAGTGGTGGCTTTTGCTTATGACAGTATGACACTCCCTTTAGTATCTTAAAGAGGCATATTTATTGACGTTTTTGTAATATGCAAAGTTATAATTAATCATCAATTAATTAATTATAAAGAGGTTACTCATCAACTAAACACTTTTTCATTACTTTACAGCCCTAATCTAAAGACAATAACCCTGACCCTAAGCAGCGTTGTGTGCTCATAATAACTCCAGTTGACTTTAATTAGGGTCCCAGTTGCTCATGACCCTCTGGGATTATGTCCAATAATATCACTGACAAATTAATGGGTTGTACAACCTCAGGGCTAGTCATACATTAAAAAACAATTAAGGTTTTAACATACTTCTGAATACAGCAGAAATAATGTCTCAATAGATCAAGGTATGGCAGACGTAAGAGAACTTGACTTTATTTAACTTGGAGCAATTTGCAACTTATGGAGTGGATGCTTATTATGAAAAATAATTATGTAGCACTCCCTTTTCCAGTGACATCAAGTAACCACCGCTATGCAGTATCCCAACATCTAATACATGCTGTAGCCCTTATTGCCAGGGGAAATATTGTTCATAGTAACAGAACCCAACAGAATTCCTTCATCTCATCACCGTGGCTTTCTGGCACAGGAACAAGCAGCAGAGATGCTATGACTGATGCAAATTATTTGCTCATTAGGCAGTTGAAGTTTAAATGTAAAGTTCACATCCTCCTAACACAATAATTTTATACAGGCTAAGGAAGCTAACAAAACGTTTGATTCCTTGAGGCGTTTCCTGCAAAAAATGGGGAAATAAGAATGACAGAGGTGCTTCGAAACTGATATGGTTGAAGGCAAATCATTTGAGGGGGTGGGGTGGGGAGAGTTAAGCTATTTTTAAAATTATATAATTTTATTGTTATTTTTTAACAAATAGTATTAATTTTGGAGGCTACTCAACTCTCTCTCTCTGTGTGTGTAGTGTAATATAATAGCAAATGCTTTCCTCTTCAGCTTTCTGAGCAATTACACTTTTGTAGTAAAATTAGAGGTCTGCTGGTATTTAGAGGAAGAACCATTTACTGTATATTGTCATGATTATGATAGTAATTATAGAATAAAACTGTCACTGAACGGGTGGCAGGTACTTCAGGACATAAACCAGAACCCTTGAGGCTATCATGGCTGCTCGCCAAAGACAAAATGCAGCCAACTCTGTCATGGAGACTCCACAAATTATCCTGGCTTGGGACATCAGGTGATACAGGGGAGCCAATCCAGTGCCACCAACAAGTATGAGGACTCTCAGACTAGCCGACTGCCTCAGTCTTATCAATTTTATTGGGAGGACAGCTCAGTTTTCCCTCTGTGAACTAAACAACTGGACTTCAGTCAGCAAACTGCTGCTGCTTCTTGCTGACAAATGAGAACAGTTGGATCGAGAGCTACACTACCATCCACCAGATTCATTTCTATCACTAGCTTGAGCCCAAAGAGCTGCCTTTCTGAAGAGGACTAGCTATATATTATTGCTCATATTAGTGTCATCAGTGTACAGTAGAAGTCACTCTGCTTCGTAGAGTAACATAAGCAAAGTACACTGGCTCGTGCCCTGAACAGCTTACGTTCTAAATTTTAAAAAGGAACAGATGCAGGCCTGCACCACCATCAGCAGGGCTGTTCCTCAGCCAAGTAGGACTAGTCTACATCTTAGGCCTGAAAAAAGGTTAGTTACTCTGATGAGGGAATATTAGTGACTTACTAAGTTTTATTAGAATATGTTGTTTATTTTTGCATGCCCAGTATTTTATTAGACCCTGTGATCTTCTTGCAAATCATTCCATTATGGACTTTGGTTGGGAGTTCACCATTTTCAGCCACTTCTCATCTAAGATAACTTAGTAACTAAGGCCATTGCAATTTATTTAATTTCAATACGAGGTTCTAGGGATAATGCCAGAGTGCTTTGATTAAAGTGGATCGAAAGCTTCGGTTATTGAGCGGTATAAAAATGTAATAAATAAATAAATAAATAAATAAATAAGGCTTTATTGCAGGTGATCCTAAGGAAGTCTACTTGGAAGTAAGTCCCATTGAATCCAATTGGACTTGCTTCTTGGTAAGTATGCTTCTTGCAGTCAGAATCAATTAGCCTAAAGTAATAGCCTAACCTCTGTGAAGTTGTTTCAGTTCCTGATTTGTGTACATGTCCAAGGGTTGAAATCATAGACTGAAGTGAGCTCAGACAGTCGATGCTTCCTGAAAAAAGAGAGGTTCCGCTTCCTCTTTTTTAATCCCAGTATAAGTGAATATTAATAAGACTGTGTTATCTCTGGTGAGTGGAGTTCACAGTCTTACATAATGACCCAAGTAAAGGGGTGTACCAAAACACTCTGTAAACCTTTGTATCTCAAAATAAAAAATTCCTGAAAAAAGATACTTCTGGTTCTTAACTGTGCATACAAGCCCTAAATCCCATTTCTCTATGAAAAATAATAATAAGCTGAGATTTTATTTTTTTTAGACTCAATATATGCCATGGATTCTATATTAGAAAAGAAAATCCTGTGATACCATTTTCTAGATATGCTGAGCATAGTTCTTGTATCTTGAATTCTGGGTTTAAAGGAGCCCCAATGATGTATCAAAACTGGCAGGATTTATCTCTTCTCATAAGAGAGCTGAAAAATCAATATTCTTTCCATTTTCTGTAAAGCATAAAGTGTATGTATTTTTTATAATCTGTATATCTGCCCAGGACTGTTTAAGATATCAAATCATATGGAGTGTCTTCTACTTCTCTCCACAATCATAAGTTAGAAATAAGTTTGTATAACCTAACAGTCCCTGCTTGCCAAATGGTTCTGGATTGCTGTGACCCAGATCCAAAAATGTTAGGCTTTGCTATAGTCCACATATCCATTAAGCAAAACCAGTCAGGGGGGAAAAAGAGAGAATTACCATTCAAGAAACTATATTTCTATAGGAACATGATATTGAACATTTCAGAGATGGGAAAGCTTCCAAAAATGTGTTCTAGTTTGGTTAAATTGGAGATATAAGATTGACATGTTAAACGCTCATCTGCAATTCATCCAAGCCATCCTAGAAAGGGGGCAACTATCTGATGAAAAATTAGCTTCTTCTCTGTCAAGGTTGCCAATCACACTCTCCAATGGAAATTCACTGGCAACTTGTTTCATACAGCATTTGGTGGTTTTTGTCAAACATAGAAGAGACATAGGCCTTAGTTAGACCTACCTTATAATCCAGGACAGTGGAGGGAAGATCTCGCGTTGTGTTTATTGTGAGATCCCTCCTCCGTTTACACTTGAGGCAGGACGACCTCAGGAAGAGAGGCATTGCACTTGCCTTTTTTTCTTTTCTTTTTTTAAAGGAGAAGCAGTGCACAAACTCTGGGATTAAAAAAGAGAAATATGAAAAAATAATTATAATAGCATTTTTAAAGCTGAGATTTTATTCTATTTTTAGGGTGTGATAAAGCCTGGTCTAGCTAAGGCCATAGTTGCCATTGAAACTAAGTGGAAAGAAAGAATTAGGTCTCAGGATAACCTGGCTCTTCAGCCCCAGTCTTTCATTCCTTGTCTTAGACAGCTGCTGCTCCTCAACAAGGGTCCTTGGCCAACCAGTGTTGGGCTGGATCAAACAGCTGGAATCTTTCCATATCAAGAGATTAGGGATAGTAATATTTGAAAGCATGATTCAAAAATTAGAAGTTAGGGGGTGGACAAAACCTCACTTTGCTCCCTGGCCAAAGTATGATTTAAAAATGAGACGAGTTCCTGAAAGCCTCAAATGAAGAAGAAAAAATTCTAGAAAGAGCCATGTCTATGGTATGATGATGAAAGTGATTTAGCATTCAAAAGGTTATTAATGTTCCTATTTTACAGTATAGAAACTGAGGCTGAGGAACAGTAAGTTGCTCAATAATAGCCAGTGAGTTTATGTAAGAACAAGGATGCAGTGTCAGATGCAAAAAAAAAAAAAAAGCTCTGAAAATTGCTTTATAATGGACCAGTTATTGTTCACAATACTTTGGCTAGGCCTATGTACTGAGATGCATTGTAAGATGTCAGGACAAGACGGTAAACCCAAAACCCTGATCTTGGTTTGGCAAGAAACTGTGAACTACAAACAAACTCTACACAAAAGCTAAATCAAAGCAGTTGAGACAGTTTGGTTTCTGATTTCAAACTCTTTAAATTTTCAAGTGCTTGGATCTGGAAAGTTTAGTATGAGGTTTGGGTCTTTCTCCGATAAATTCCCTCTTCTTGGCCATGCTAGCTTACCAAGTTTACAGCGATATATCAAGAACACTTATGCATTGTCTTTTTAAAACATCAAGCTTACAGACATTAAAGTACCTTTCAAAAAATAAAATTGGTAATGGCAATGCTAATCAGGACTTAATTGCAAGTAAATCATGCATACAATTGGGCTGAAGAGCTGCCTGAAATACTATGTTGATATTTTGAAAGAGAACAGTAGCATTTACAAAGCAGCCACACATGGGTTTTTTCTACATGAGACTTTTATCCTGCACCTTTAGTGAGGCTTCTGCTTCTGGATTAAAATCAGGTCCTTTACACATGTTTTCTCCAGGGCGTTTCTCTGCCTTTTGAATGTGTTATAGCAAAATTGTGCAAATACACAATGTTTCTATAATGCCACTGAGAAAAATACCAGACTTTCCTTGTTAGGAAAAAAAAATGTGATAGAGGTTGCATAGTATGGGAGAGACTCTGGAGGATGACAACATCATGTAAAGCACCCATAAACTACTATGAGTGATGAATGACAAATGCACAATAAAAGCCTCATGTAAAAAGGCTCCAAAAAAGACTGTTCAAAATGAGGTGCAAAGAACACTATACCTATATAGGATCGTAACTTGTATCATTAAGCCAGCAAGATTACCATGTTTAAAACATCAAATTTACGCAGTAACAGTGTGTCAGCAACAATCACCCAATGAAGCATGGAGGACTGCAGAGTGGGTCTGTGGCAAGAAGGGACAGTTTGTATGTCAGGCAACTGCGGAACCAGCTATATCCAGGGCTTTATGTATTTAATGATTTCACAATAGCATTGCAGAAGAAAAAGGTGTGCAAGTTTTTAGCCCCAACCTTCTTGCATCCTCCCCCTCCCCAATTTATACACAGACTTCTTTTCCATTGTTTTTACTCAAAAAAGAGAACATTCTGATTAAAAAGTCCATCATAAAATACAGACATCCAAAAGCAAATGAAACAAATCCTTGTAAAATCTCACAATAAGTTTACGGGACATGATTGCAATCCTGTGCGTAGACACCTGGGGTAAACTACATTGTACGCAATGATGCAGTGGTCCAGGTCAGTCTAAAGTCCAGTGGCTTCATTATATTTTGTTCTTTTCTGTTGTCTGTTTCCACCAACAAACCAAAGTTTTAAAAGAAATCAGCTCAATAGCTGGACTCAACAGGGTAACCTGAAGTGAGTTGCCCGAGAGCGTCACCAGACCAGCATTTTATAGCACACTCATTACTGGGCACTCATGGGTTTTTGCAGGTCCCTCTCACAATGCCGTCCACCTCCTGTGCGCCTCCCACTGGTTTCCTGCTCCTTCTGCCATTTTTTTCCGTAGTAAAATAGTCCAAACAAAATGCGACTCTTCTGAGTTATAGCAAAATTGGTCACCATTTTCTACCATTTGCACAGAAGTTGCGCTATAAAACACCCACTAGAGGGCGCTGTCCCACTACACTGAATGGGCCATGTGGTTACAGCTTGTTTCCCCTTTCTGTCCTGTGTGATTCTTCTCCTCCCTATAGCGGAAGTGCAGCAGGAAACAAGAGCGACATAAGGAAATGTGATTTTCCTTTGTCTGATGATATCCCTAGAGACTAAAATGGCTGATTGATACTTGTGATATCCATTTTGGTACTGTATTTCTTCGATTCTAAGACACACTTTTCCCCCCATATAAACATCTCTAAAAACGTGGTGCATCTTAGAACCGCGGGTCGTTTATTATTTCTTAGAATCAAAGCTTTTTTTCTGTTGGTGGTACTGAAATTAGTATGCGTCTTACAATCGATGGCGTCTTACAATCGAAGAAATACGGTAATTGAGAGCCTCTTGGGAGTAAGTAATGGAAAGGCAGGATATAAATGTTTTAAATAAATACATCTCATAAGCATGTATAAAAGGATTGTACCTAACGGTGATAACAATATGTTTTTCCTTGCACAGGATGCAAGGAAATGCAGAAGAGAATGGGGAAGAAATGCAGATGAGAATATTTGCGGCAGGTGCAGCTTGACAAGTAGAGGTGAGCAAAGCTGTGCCTGGTGAAATTCCCTCCTCTACAAAACTAAGGAAAGTAAAAAAAAGAAGAAGAAGAAGAAGCCCTACTCTCCTTTGCAGCTCTCCTCTCTAGCCTGGTACCTCTGTAACAGTGTGTGTCTAAATTGTAGGTGCAACTTGGTCAGGATGCAACACGTAAGAATGTGAGAAGAGCCCTGCTGGATCAGACCAAGGGTCCATCTAGTCCAGCAGTCTGTTCACACAGGGGCCAACTTGCTGTCGACCAGTGAACCACAAGCAGGACATTTTCTTTTGTAAATGACAAGTCTATAACATTTATGTATGGGAAAATACTGATTTATTATCTAAAAAATCCAAAAGAAATCAATTGCCCTAAGCAGTGAAAATTTTGTTATCTCAGCTATATTTTTCCATTCCAAGTATTTTACACACAAATTGCGAAGTCTTAAACTAGAAAAAATATTTTCCTACCTATTGCAAATTAGTACTTAATTTGGCTCTTATGGGATACTTTGAGATGTTTTATTGCCACAATTGTTAATTGCTCCAGCTTGAGAACAACATTCTCTTTCCAGTGCATCCTAATTTCCAATGGCCCTGCGAACCTTGAGTAAGTGCCATATTTCTCCTCGTTTCCACAAAGTCTAATCATTACTGTGCATACAAAGCTGGGATTGTTTGGTAGGGCCAGCTTATTTCATTTCACTTTGCCTGAGCCAAGCTAAACACCAGTTTTACTCTCACAAAGTTGAAATAGTGGCACCAATGAAAGAGGAAGAAAAATAGTTTCACTCACTTGGTTTTGCACTTTGCATGAAGCTTACATATTCACAGCTTTCTGTGTGCTTTGCAGCAATTTTGTTTTAAACTGAAACTGTCTGGATTGGATTTGAAATGAAAAATGTCAACTCTCTAAAGAAAATGTCAGAGTTTGTGTAATGGGAGACCAGATTTTAAAATCATTTGGTTAATGGGTTGGAGAAATGCAGGACCCATATGGGTTCCTTTAATCCCAGAGTTGCTCTGCAGACCTGCTGGTTGACCAGATATTTCATATCCTCCAGCCTAAGTGACATGAGCAAGCCTCCATCGCTGGATCTAGTGCCTAGCTAGAGTATTAAAAATATTTGCAACATAAAATGTATGTTTTATTGCTCTCCAGAAGGTATCCATTCCCCCCCCCACACACACACACACATAATTGAGAAATCTGGATGTTCTGTGCTAGGGCCCTTGAAGTACACATCCACCACTGATCCTTGTTGAGGCCAGAGAGATATTACTGTAACCTCAGTCTGGGTGACCTTGTCATAGGAGCCTGCACAATGATAAAAGAAGTGAAACCCATAGAAGTCATCTCTGGTCTGGTGTCTAATGTAACCAGTCTGGGTGAGCTGATAGTGGTGTGAGGAACTCAGCTTGACAAATTCTTCAGTTTCTCTCCATGTGATTGCTGTCTATGAGGACATTAACAAGGGTGATTGTCTCTATGCCCTCTCCAGTTTACCCCAGATTGAGGGGTTTGGGACAGTACAAACCCAGGATATTTTGCTGCCTGCAGCAGAGCCCATAGAGTAGTCGCCCAGCTACCCTGCTCCACCAGGAACAACACATGGTAAAGTCTTGCTGCACCATACCTACGCCAATTCCTGCTACTTCTATCCCTGCCCTCCCTGCCAATAGTATCACTGCCTAAGTGGATTGCTTGGCATGACCAAGCAACCCATTGTCACATAGCATGACCAACACTGGTTTGTAAACTTGCCTTTGGTGGTGGTGTGGATCACCTCCTCCTCCCGTGTTATGGCTCGAGCGGCATTCTGGACCTCAGGCCAACTGGACAAATCTTTAGCAACTGGCTGCCCTGTTTCCCCAGGCTGGGCTTCTCCCTCTTATAGGTGGCACATTGCTTTTTCTTTCATGTTTTCTTAAATATTCGCCACAATCATTGGTCTATAAAGTGTTGTGGTAGTCGTTTTTAATTAAATTCAAAACCTCAGGATTCCAGCCAGAGTCTTCATAAGAAAAAAAGTGCTCCAGGGATTGTGTGTGGCTTATTTCTTCCCACTACTCCTGCAATCTAAACACCAGTTAATAACATTACTTTTCAGGTTCTTATATTTAGTACTTTATAATGAATTTTGCACCAGAGACCTCCTTGCTTACCAATCTCACCTATCCTTAAACAGCTGTATAACGAAGGTTCTCAGAATGGGCGTCCAGTTATTGTATTGGCATCTCCTTTCTAGCCTGCCTGGAGCAACCCCAGGTGGAAATTCTCCCTGCCCCAAGAACATTTTTACAAAGAAATCTGTCATTCTTTTGTATCGCTTGTCCTGCTCTTGGCTTGACCACATCCAGTGGCTAGCCATACTTTCCATAGGTCACTGGACTGACTCTCTTGAGGGCAGTGGTGCAGCTAGGAAATTTTGGACCTGGTCTTATGGGGACCCCCATTTAGATGGTCATTGGTATGACTTCATTTATGAAGTGCACAAATAACATTCTCTGCCTTGAAACCCCCCTGCCATTCTATGCTTCACAACTGCTTCTACAATCCTGATCATGTTAGAGAAAGAAAAAGAAAAAAATGTTTACCATCTCTGATTTAAAAATAATAATAATACTCTGAGGATCTGCAGTTTGGTATTGTAAATTCACATAAATTAGAGCACCATCATGAGTATAGGGTTTAAATGGAGTTTGCTTCAGCTGCCCTGATGCTAAACTCATCTAATTAAGAATAAGCACCAATTTGTTGAAGAAAGGAATAAGATATACTTAAACTAAAAATAATAAAATCATAGAATAGCAGAGTTGGAAGGGGCCTACAAGGCCATCGACTCTAACCCCCTGCTCAATGCAGGAATCCACCCTAAGGTGGATCTGTAACCATGTATGAGGATCTGTAACCCAGCCAGTCACTCCCAGACTAGAAAACTTTTTTTAAAAAAATGAAGGGGGAAATGATGCTGTCCCGACATGTTCATCGACTTCTATAATGAGCAATTTATAGCAAGTGGTTCCCGAGTCAAGGAGATAGGCTCATTGCCTGTTCTGGATGGGGTTGCACTCCCTCTGGAAGATCAGGTTTGTAGTTTGGGGGTACTCTTAGATCCATCTCTGTCGCTGGAGGCTCAAGTGGCCATGGTGGCTTGGAGTGCCTTTTACCAGCTTCAGCTGGTTTGCCAACTACGGCCTCTTCTGAACAGGGATAGCTTGGCCATGGTGGTATAGGCATGCCATCGGATGACCTGAAGATTGGATTACTGCAATGCATTTTATGTGGGGCTGCCCTTAAAGCTGCTCCGGAAGCTGGAGCTAGTGCAGAATGCTGCAGCTCAGCTGTTGTCTGGAACTGCCCCTTTTCAGGATGTAACTCCTCTGCTGAGGGAACTGCACTGGCTGCCTATTTGCTACCAGGCCAGGTTTAAGGCTCTTGTACTTGTGTACAAAGCCCTAAACAACTTGGGACCAGGATACTTGAGAGAGGGCCTTCTCCCTTACCAAGGTCATCCGAGGGCACACTCCTGGTGGTTCCACATAGACCCATCCTCCAATTGGAGTCCACCAGGGGAAGAGCCTTCAGAATGGTATCCCTCCTCCTATGGAATTCCCTGTCTCTGGAAGTCAGGCAGGTGCCAACTTTTTATTCCTTTCAACGCCTCCTGAAAATGTCATTATTCCAGGAAGCCTTTCCTTAATGACTAGCCATGGTTTACTGTACATTTTGCATCTTTTAAAATTATTTTAAATTGTTTTATTCTGTTTTTATTTTATTTTAACTTGTACACCACTCTGAAATTTTCAATGGGGAGTGGTATATAAATATTCTAAAGAAATAAATAAAATAATTAAGTTTGTGACTTGCCGCTCACAGAGATTTGTAGGTCGATTAAATGATGTTAGCAACAGCCAGGACATATCCTGCAGGTCCCCCCTCCCTTATCCAATTTTCAAAAAGATTAGACATAACCTAGAATAAACCCTGAATGGCACAAAACTGGCAGTATGTAAAGCTGGCGTTCCACTATGAACTTGCCAAGGAAGGACTTTCCTTGTCTGCGATCAGAGGGAGAAGAGGGTGAAATGCCTCCCTGCAACAAAGGGAGACAGATCTGATCCCCCACCCCACCAAGAGGATCCCTTTAAATTCAATGGGGCTTAATCCCGAGTAAAAGAGTTAGATTTTCAGTGTGATCTTATGTCTACGCTGAAGTAAGTCTCATTGTGTTCAATGGGGCTTACTCCCAAGTAGTAAATATGCCTAGAGTTGCAGACTTGCAGCACAATCTTACATCTACTCAGAAGTAAGTCCTTGATTTCCTGGGGGCTACAAGGAAACAGACAAAATAACAACCCTCCTTTACACACATGCCAGGGAGGGAAGGCGTCATTCCCTCGATTCAAACCATGTGTCTGCCATATTAAGGAGCCCATCCTAATACCGCAAGAATCAGAAAGCAAAAAGACACAGTGGGAATGTGGGGTTTTTACTTAATGTACAGACACCCTAAGTTGCCAGGCCTATTTGCCACTGCCCCAACCACTTGCCGCTTGCTGGGTAGTCATTTGAGTGGGTTGGAGGGGGCCAGGACTTTGGCCCCAATATCCACCCCCTTCTTGCACTACTACACAAAGGTCCAACAGGACATTGGGCCACTTGCTGAGTGGTGTATTTCTCCTGTAGTTCCACAACCCACATCGCTGCACTACGCATAGACTGGAGGGGGAGCAAATTCCATTTCCAATTAAAGTCAGCTCTTAAATGACAATGATTGCCATATTTACAAATATTACCAAAATGCAGCAAAACAGATTTCCTTTGGACTCCTTGAAATAAAATGCAACTCATTTCCACTGACATTTAGACATTTGCATTGCCATCGAACCATTTCTGTAGTTGGAGGGATATTTATTTATCAAGCATGTCAGAAATGGTATTTAAAGGAAAGATTTGTTTCCATAAATACTGATCATCTTGATGTTTTAATAGCCCCATGAAACGCTCTTAAAATTGGAATATGGGGGAAACTGTGAAAAGATGGTTGTGATTGTATTGTTTCAGAAAGCAAACCATACTCGGGCAAATAACTGTTACATATAAGTGCCAACCCCATAGTCTGAAGCCGATGAAAGAGATGTATTTGAATTAATATGTTTCCATTAAGACTCTGAAAGAGCAATGTTCTTATGCATCAATGCTTAAATGCATTCTCCTTCAGCAAAATGCTTAACCACATGTTTCCCTTTAAATACATGTAACTTTCCTCATCACCTGGAAGAACAAACTTTTTTTTCTGTCTACACTGGCATACTAAGAACATCACCCTTGCTTCTCTCACAGGATTTAGTTATTCCATACCCCAAAACTGGACATAGTAATGTTCCATGCCTTTGTGAGTCTGCATGTTGGATAAATTTTCCAAGCAGTTCTCCTTTAAATCTACAGGAGTGGTCCACGGAACTGACTGCTAGGTTCCATACTTTCCCTAGAATTTGACAGCTACTTCTACCATTTCTGTTCTATGTAAGGAGAAATATTGTCACCAACATATGAACCCACTAATAAATTCCCCTAATCTCATGCAGAATTACATTTGATGAAATGGCATTCTGCATTGATTTGTTATTTGCTATTTACTTAGAGAATTTACCTCACTATGCCACTTAAAAGTGTTCTCAAGCATTACAAACATTAAGACAACAAAAGTAACATACATACATAGACACTCTCTCTCTCTCACTCACACACACACACACACACACACACACACACTGCAGGCCAGGGCTGCCTTAAAGCCGCAGCTCTCCATTTCCTGCTCAGCAGTCTTCTGCTTGGGGCTCTTGGCAGATGCCGGGAAGCCTCTGAGGGCGCCTGGGTTGAAGGCCTGCACCTGCCTCGGCCTGTTCTTCGCACCATAAAAAGTGCTCCAGCAAGGAGGCTGTACTGAAGCACTGGGGACCGCAAGTGTGGCTGAGCTGGTCCACGCTGCACTTGGTCCCCATAGGTAGGCTATGAGGGAACCAGCCGGCTGATTGACTGACAGCTCAATCATTGCTGTTGGTGACAGGACCAGAGCTGCACCTCATGGAGCCTAGCAACTGAACCAGTCGGCCCCAGACACTCTCCCTTCAGGCCCAGGATGGTCAGCCACTTCCAGATGATGGCTGCCAAAGCCCGATTAATCTTCCCTCCCACCCATGTTATTCAGGGAGTTGTAGGCACAAGCCCCACCCTGCTTGTGGATTTCTTTTTCCCAGGCAGGCTTGCCTAGTGACTGCATTAATGGCTTTTAAATGCGAAGTGATTTTTTTTATTACTATTCTTATTTTCAAGGCCTTTTAACTTGATGAAACTTTTTATGCTGTTTTTTTCCTGTTGTAACTGAACCACAACATTCTAAGAAAGATGCAGGAATTACTGAATAAAGTTTATTATTTTCATGTAAAAGCCTGACTATACCATTGAACAGAAGAGTGAAGGGAGGAATGACTGATAGCTGAGGCTAGAATGGAATAGTGAGCAGTTGGAGAAAGTGAGGTAGAAGGAGAACAAAGACAGTGAGAGATCAGGAAACTGGGGGCTGAGTTAGAACTGAGAGATAGTGACGTGGCTTGCTAACACATGATTTAAAATCAGCCACTCTACATGCCAGTACTATACCTCCCAGCATGCCTTTGGCAGCCCGCAGGTGCCCACCTCCTCTGAGACCTCCTCTTACTGCCAATGCTGCTCCTCACTAGAGCATTGAGGAGTAGCATCACCAAGGAGGCAGCTGTCAGTGGATGCACCCAGCTCTGGCCAATCCTGCTGGGACTGCCTTGGCCTGCGCTTCTCACCCACCAAGTGCTTTCTCAAGAGCCTGTACTGGAGGGCTGGGCCCAGGCTGGGCACTTGCCACCCTTCATTGGGCCTATTTCTGGGCACGCGCAGAGTGCCTCCCGTTCCTCCCTCCCTCTTAAGGGCAAAGGCTGTGCACTTGTTTCCCCCCAGATTCTGAGAAAACAGCGATATCAGGACGGAGTGCCTTTGATCATGTTTCCCCTGTTGTATCTAGTTACAATTTTAAAACCATGCAGAAGGCAGGATGAGGCACTGCAAATGGACACAGCCCGTTTATGTAGGTTGTTTCCTTTTGTGTGGAATTGGGTTGACTGCTCAAGACCAACCTTAGGAGTCAGGGTTGTGAAAGACATGCAGTGACAACCCACCTATGCACTCACAATGGCTGTCAAAGACCAGTAAGTCTGGCCTCCTGCCCAAGGCATGCTGGGAATTCCACCCAAGGCATGCTGGGAGTTGTAGGCGTAAACCTAGATTTTTATTAAATTCTTTAAAAATACTTAAACCCCCAAATTCTGTGTTCTTAGAATTTCCTGGTAAAACCAGACCTATCAGCATGCCAAAGTCTATCTCATGTGAAAGTGGGTAAACATTTCCGGACATACTTCACACACACACATACTTTCCGCTTTATAGGTAAAGTTAACCTTGGGTGGCTGATGACGATCAGGAATAGGATTGGCTGAGTTATGCCAGGAGGTTGCCCTAGGATCTTCCCAAAGAACAAGATTATACAAGCAGCCAGACAATAGAAGGAGCTTTGGTGTCAGAGGCTGGAGTTTGCTATGGTGGAAGTTTAGGTAAAAGAAGTAATTAAGAAGCCTGCAGTAGCAACAGTGACTCTTGAGTCCTTAAAAATTGTTACTAAGCAGTCTTTTGAAAATTCCAAAGTAAATATTACTATTCCCTCATGCCCAAAATATCCTTTTAATAAATAAATAAATAAACTAGTTTAATAATCCATCTTGCCTCTGGTGTTTGTACCCATCTCATGCCTAGGCCTCTTACGCCAGCTACAAGGAGGTTTTTAAGTAGTCTATCAGAATTGGTAGCAGTGGAAAGGAGGCAGCTTTTGGAACTCTGATTTATTAGTGGCAGAGAGTTCCATAGGTCCTGAAATATAAGCATTTGTCCTAAAAAAAAAAAACATAGATGGGACTGCCCCAGTGAAGGAGCAGTTTCCCCATAGGTGGGGGGAGTGATGGGGAGAGGAAATCCCCCATAATATATCACAAAACCAACATCAGCTTAATATTCTTTCCTCAAAAAGAAAAGGCTGCTCTGGAACGCACTGGCATTCATGGAAGTGGGAAAACAAGGAACAATACTTAGGACAATATTAAAAAGAAAACTATTTTTCCCTTCTCACATTGATGTTCATAAAATATTTAATTTGAAAAATCAATTTATCCCACCCGATGCTAAAATCTTTCAGGATCAGCCAGCCAGGCAGAAAGAGAGGCAGCCTCAGCCTTTATTTCAAGTAGCAACTTAAACAAATAGTCGATAACTTTTATATATATATAAAGGCACACAGGAAGCTGAAGACGGCAGCCCAGAACAGCCGGTCCAACTTCCCAGTTGCACTTCTGCCATGAGACAAGGTTAAAGCTGAGCCCACTTGACTGTTATACAAATAGCTTTGCTTCAACATAGTAAGCAAATGAATAAAAGAGACTGTGTATGTATGGAGGAAATAAATGTGATGTTAATTATTAATTTTGACAAGCCTGAATTCCTTGATAATATTTTTTGTCAGTGCTGAGACTTTGGGGATGGGGGAGAGGGAGTGAGGAGAAACCCTGAAGCTGAATGTGTAGAACTTGTGGCTTGGACTCTCACTCCGCAGCATATAATCAAATGGGCTTCGCTAATAAAATGGGTTGTGACAGACCATGATGAGTGTGGTCTAGCTTGGTGTGTTTAATAAAAGGGTTTACAAATGCGGTATTAAAAGTGGGATTTACAAGTGCAAAATCAGTTTGAGAAGATATTAACTAAAGGTTTCTGCATCTTTACTAACCTCACAGACACGTGTAGGCTGACCATATGGAAAGGAGGACAGGGCTCCTGTATCTTTAACAGTTGTATAGAAAAGGGAATTTCAGCAGGTGTCATTGTTATGCACGCAGCACCTGGGGAAATTCCCTCTTCAGGAGCTCTGTCATCTTTTGTATCTGGTCAAGAGGGCAGGGCTCCTGCAGCTTTAACTGTTGTGATGAAGAGGGAATTTCCCTAGAGATGCCTGTGACAGAACCTGGAAGCTCTACCAGGAGGGTATAGTAGCAGGGCCCTGTGTTTACTTGGCAATGATTCTCAGAGCTGGAAATAGGTTGGAGGAAGGAAGTGGGAGGTTACCTCAATTCCACAGAAATTCTACAGAATGTATAGAGATACAAGTTTCATAAACTTGCAATGAAGTATTCTCAATATCCTAAGAATCCCGCAGGTTGTTTCTGTAGTTCAATATATATAGAAAAGCCTCCATACACAAATGATATTGTTACAAAAGAAGGTTCGCTCCACTTCTCTGATTGGTAGGGCATCCCTGGAGAGATCCCTTTACAGTAGAGATGAGTAAGTGTGGCCCTCCAGATGTTGCTGGACTGCAACTCCCAGCATCCCTCACCATTGGCTATGCTGGCTAGGGCTAATGAGAGTTGCAGTCCAACAACATCTGGAGGGCCACACATTCCCCCCACTGCTTTGTATGCTGAATCCGATCCTTTGTTGTGAGAGATCATTGGAGATCTACAGTTACTTGGTTCTCACAAAGAAAATAAGCCAGCGTGGCTTATTTAAGTTGCAGCACATACCATGCCTGATTTCCATAATGACAACCCAGGCACAGCTTATTGTGTGGTCCACATCCACCGTGGCTTGTTTTGATCATGTGAACTGGCTCAGTGGCTCTGTAAAATCTGTTTATTCACAAGGAGAGTGTTCAATTTACAAGCAGAATCTATTGAAAGCGATTAGACTCTTAAAGGAGGCAGAGCAACCCCTGCTCCTGCATCAGGGCAGAGAAACAACATGGACCTTCCGTCCCCTTCCCCCATGCTGCATTCCAGCTAAACTTCCAGCTCTCTGTGTCTCGGCCCATATTCAAACTGCTTCAAGCTGTCTTTCTGTTCCTTTTCCGAGCACTGATGGGTATACAATACCAAAGACTGGCAAGAAATTTCAAGTCATTGAAGATCTTTAAAGTCTTTGTCAACCATCAGTGCCAAGTTATGCAAAACTGTAGTGCTAGGCCCATTTACAATAAGTGAGAAAGACAACTAAATTCTTATATTAGTAGCGGGGTGGGGGAAGTAGTATAAATCTTTTTTGCAGATGAAATACTGTGAGACAAGCCCTGCTATCTGTAGTAATATGGAGATATATATATATATATCTTTAGAAAATATGTCAGTACTTCAGTTTTCCAGAAAAAACAAAAAAACAGAGAAAGCTAAAGGTTATAGACAGACACTTTATGTATCATTCATACCTTCTTCAATACAGTGGGCAGCCCACTATTAAAATTTCCCCAGCTTGTTAGTAGACCATCAAAACAAACCAATTTTGGCATCCCAACTATGGGAAGCTTTAAAGAATGCAACACACTCATAAGAACATAAGAAGAGCCATGCTGGATCAGACCAAGGGTCCATCTAGTTAGCATTCTATTTACACAGTGGCCAACCAGCTGTCAACCAGGAACCCACAAGCAGGAGACAAATGCAACAGCACCTTCCTGCCCATGTTCCCTAGCAACTGGTGTACATAAGCTTACTGCCTCTGATACTAGAGGTAGCACATAGCCATCAGGACTAGTAGCCACTGATAGCCGCCTCCTCTAGGAATTTAGCTAATCCCTTTTAAAGCCATTCAAAATGGTGGCCAAGTTAAAAAAAAACACCCACTCATAAATGGGTCAGACACAACTGAACACCTGACAGACCACCTAATATAAGCTAGGCTCTGTGCTACATCCAACATTGTTTGAATGGACTTCCACTTTTGCAACACAGCCTTCCCATCCTCTCCTCCCCTCTGGAGCTCCCCCCACCAGGTCCCCACCCCTCTAGAACAACCTTGGGGGGCAGGTGCATGTCAGGGAGAGGGGGAAATCTATTCCACTAACGGATGCTGTTTCATCAGCAGATGGATACAATTGGATGTTGCCTGCTGTGTGTCAACCTCATCGCTTCTGTGATGTCTGAAAAGCATTACATGATGTGCTTAAAAGCTTCAGACAATTGGAAATAGCATCTTCCAGACCACCCTTCCCCAACCCGGTGCCCCCCAGATGTTTTGGATTTCAACTCAAATCAGCCACAGTCAGCATGGACATTGGCCAGAAATCCTGGGAGTCATAGTCCAAAATATCTGGAAAACACCAGCTTGGAGAGGGCTGTTCCAGTCTCATTAAAAAGGTTTAAAATTGGAACAAAGTAAAAACTTCTCTTAGAAAATATGTTATTTTATATTTAGATGTGAGTGGGTGTTCAACGCAGACCCTCAAATCCTTACTACTTTAAAAATGGTCTGCAATATATGCACCAATTTTTCTGTGACCTACCACAGTTTCCTATACATTCCAATTCTCTCTTATACAAAGGAAATTGTCATTCAAGTGTGTTTGTGCACGCTCACACATTCAGTTAACAGCAATTGTTAATTCACAAATTAAGCTGTAGTTAGTTATTATAAAGACTCCCTAACAAAACAATTAATTTAAATGTGAATTTGTTTATTTATTTATGTATTTTCATTTTGGTCATAGCAATAACATTCTCAAACCCATCTGTGAAAAATACACTACAACTGAACTAGATGCATGTTCATCTTTCTTGAACAATGCAACATTCTTCTGATGTTTTCAATCATGCTTCAAACATGTCGTGTGGGGTGGGGCAAGGGGGGAGACTACTCACTCAATAAAATAAGAGTGGTTTTTTTTCTTTAAATATATTACATAAAGAAAAAGAAAAATGAAATCACAGCAGCCTGTGGTATACATTAAGTGACTCATATTCGATTGAATTATATCCCACACATGAAGAAAAATGGTCTCCACTTGTACATATGAACCACAGCTCACAAAATAGTAAATACTGCCTCAGATGGTAGATAAATGTGTTATCCATTACTATTACACATAGTGCTGTTACCATAGCGTCATATGAACTATGCCTCTTACCCCATGCTGTGAAGTACAAGAAATATCACCTCAGCTACCTGTCTAGCCTTTCGCCTCCTTTATATATATATATTAGTACAGTTGCCAATATCACTGACTTCTCTGAGTCTGTTATTTTGGTTCTTCTCTCACTGGAAACATCTTCTGAGTGGTTGCAATTATCTGAGGTATGCCATCAAAATGGTGAGATGGGGCAAAGAAGAGCCAAGATAAAGCCTTCTACTAATCTCATAACTGCTAGGTTGCACCCCTAAATTCCCAACTCTCTCCCAGCCCAATGTAAGTAGCCAGGACAGGTGGGCTACAGATGGCTCAGCTGTATGTCATGCCCTGCGCTTTGTCTATACCTTTTACAGGTGTTTCATTTTGTGCTGCAGTTGGCCAGCCGGAAATCCAATTACTCTGTTGGAAGGAGTCCCTACTTTCTCTTTGAAAATGAGAAGAGCATTTACTGATGCTCTTCCCTTTCCTCTCATCTCTCCCTTATTCAATTTCACTTTCTTCCTGCTCTGTAAGAAAAGTTTGACAGTTATTAAAATGGACAAGATGGGCAATCCAATCTAAAAATAGTAGAATGGGGACAGGGCCCACCCAAGTTTCTCATAGATAAGACCCACTATTGGTAAAGGGTTGTAGCACAGCTTCTTTCTTTTATCCTAAGGGTTTTTGGTTTTTTCTGCTGCCACTACAAGTGTTAAGGCTTCCAATATGCCACATCATTCTCAGGGCATTTTATAATTTATTTTGGTGGTGTTTTTGAGGTTACCTATTCACTGCAATGTGCTGAAGGGTGCTGTGTGCGTAATTTCTTTCTATTACACATCTCTCAATTGTTCTGCAGTTTCCCAAGCTGCCTGTGCTTGCTGGTGTGAAAAAGCCCTATGGGAGGAATTACCTCATGATGTCTTCCCTTGGGCTTTAATTGAAGAGTGGGAAGCCCGGGAGGCTGCAGGCTGCTGGAGAGATGATTGTACATTGAAAGACAGGACACTTGTGCCCACTTCTGGGCCAACCTTTTAAGTAAGGTAAGCACAAGAATTCTGAACCCAACCCATGAGAATTTCTCTGAAATTTCTTGTCCTTTGAATCTCTTTTCAAAAGCAATTTCTTTTCTGTAAATTGAATGAGAACGGTCAAAAAAAAAAATGGGAGAAATTTTTGGCACAGCATATGTGTTAGGGATGTGCAATCCACACTGGAAAGATCTGATAGCTGCAAACATCCGCAGAGCATTCAATCTTCCAGAGTGGAGATTAACCCTCCTAAACCCATAGAATAATTTCAGAGTGGAGCTTCTAATGTCTCTAAAATTATTCAGCCGTTTAATGTGTGTGTGTGGTGTGTCTAATTGAAAACCTCCCAACAAGGAACATGGGGTGATGGGGTGGGGTAGTTTTGATAATTGATATTGACATCTGTGGCTAACCAATTAGGAATAGCCACAGCACTGTCCATGACCTTGTTCTTCTCCAATCGCAGTGTTCAGGGGAAGGGATGCCAATCATTGTCCTCATGGTGTCCTTGATTCTGCACTCATTGGGGTTCTCAGACTGGTGGCATTCATTTCAGTCAGAGAGAGAGAGAGAGTGTGTGTAAAGATACTGTTTGTTTAGCATTTGTTGCAAATTGAATATATTTAGGAGGGGGAGAGAAGGACCTGTTTATTTTTTCCGTTTGGCTGTTTTTAATGCTTCGTACGTTTGAGATGTTCCACCCCCAGCATGTGCGCATCCAAAAAACTTGAGAAATCCTTTTTAAAAGACTTTTCTTTGAATTGTTCCTTCAAATATTCTTTTAAGTCCATTCAAGGCAGCTGTGTGCATGTCTCTGTTCTGTTCTTTAACTTAAAAATCAGGGGGTAAAGAAGCCATTTCAATTGAAATCCTGTCTGTGTGACTGTTGTTTGATTTACTTCCCCCATTACAAAAATCTTGTACTTGTATGTTTGTGTGTTTTAGGGTGGCACAGTGCACACAAACAGTACACAATTAATAAAGCACACTTTGATAACATTCCGTGAGGTGTGGGAAATACTGACTGCTGGTGGTGGTTCTGGCTGTGGGGGGAGAGGGGGAATGCAGGGCTGGTTGGTTGCATGTTTCTGCTTGGACTCATAGAAGTCATCCATAGTGTGAAAGTGCTGTTCAGCTGGCATCATCCGTGACTAAGCTTCTACACCTGAATCAGGAAGGCTCTTTATTTCAGTTCAACTATAACTCCTATTGGATGGCTGGGCTTCCAGTGCAGGGGGAGTCATCATCATTGCCATCCTCCTCCTCCTCCAAGTCATTGTTGCCTTGACTGGATTTGTTCCAATGTGCCCAACCAACAGTGTGTGTGAGGTGCCACCTCCTCTTTGTCCTCTCCAGTCATCTCTGAGAATGGGCAGGCTGTGTGCTGTTGTTGTGGCATTTATTAATTTAAATTTACTTATTTATTATTGTGGTAAGCACTTATCCCACTGCTTCATTTCCCTCTCCCTTGCCATGCAGATCAAGCCACAAGAGGTGCCTGAGAGGACATTTGAGTTCAGATTTTAAAATGTTCCTATAAATCACTGCATGAAGGGATCTGTTCCAAAATTGGTGTGCCTAAGGCCCTCTTTAAAAGCTGTCACTGCCAATTTTCACATGTTTGTCTTTAAAATTGAGGGAGCCGTAAGCATCTCTGTTAATTCCCATTGACAATAATGTAGCGGTTACTCAAAAATGGAATGGTTGTTCGACAGGTAATTCGACGGGGTGGAGAGAGGGACCCACTCTGGAAATTAGGGCAGAGAATCACCTCAACCAAGCTCCACCCTGAATTTCAGGGTAGAGAATACCCGCTCTGCACATCAGTATATATAACAGCAGAATAGGGGGCAGATGGTAGTTTGGGATCTACTGATAGATATCTGGGTGATTCACAGTAGCTTGGCAAGGGTCCAGCTTCCAAATTTTTAACAATAGCAACAAAAATATTTTTCTCACCTAAGTTAGGCTGCTGAAAGAAGAAATCTTAGGGGCACTAGGAGTGGGCTTCTGCGTGAAAGGCATGTGAGCTCAGTACAGTTCTAGCACTAAAAGCAAACTCCTAGGCTCAGAATGTGCTCAGAGTTCACCTGGTCTTTCATTCTAAGTGTATGTCTTTTGCTCCAAGCACTGGTTGGTGGAACTTGGGGTCCTAGTAAAATAACAAAGTAGATCCTACAAGCCTGACATCTGCCCACCCTTGATATATAACATCCACATTGATGAGGAACAAGATAATATTTCTGTGGTCCCCTGTGCATACAAATATGCCCTCGTGTGGGGAAAGGAAGATACAACAAAATGCCATGTTTGCTGTGGTGGTGTGGCACTGGATTTCACGTGGTTGGATTTTACCACATGTGGGTGCATTTATAAGAATGAGTCACCATGGAAGAATTGCAGGAGAGAATGAAATATGCTTAGGCTACCACAGCACATGGCATTCTTGTCCCATGGCCAAGAAGACAACCTTTTCCTCCATGGAGGTCTCTGAATCCATCACCTTTATAAGCAATGAACATAACTGAAAAATAATGACAATGAATCGAACTTAATAACTGGCACTCAGATAAGTACTTTCCAGCTGTATCACAGCCCCTGGAGGCTTGATGTGCATTTTGCTGGCAGAATTTGCAAACAAGCTCAGAATATTTGCTTATTATAGGGGGAAGAAATCAGATTTTCCAAATGCTAATATGTTGCCTGATGCAAACCAGAGTCTTGTTTCACAATGAATTAGCCAGCAGTCACTTAAACCTAAAGCTTGTTTCCACATTGCTTTGTTTATATTGACTGCATTTATGATGCTTCAGAAGTTGCCAGTAAAATATTTATTTAGCAGTTAAAGCGTTCTGCAAATGATTTTGCTGTCTCAAAAGATAAATATTCTCAGCACGCTAAAATGGGGCATTAGCGTGCTTGTTAAGGAAACTGCGTTTTGACAAAATCCGCTCAAATTGCAAATAGTCCGTTTCTTTGTATTTGAAGTGGCAGCACTGATTGTTAGTGATAGTTGTTGTAATTAGAAGTTACCCTAAGATGAGAAACATTAAAAGGTAGTGCAGAATATACAGTCCCAAAATCAAGCATAATAAAAGATTTTGAAACCAGTCTGTCAAAGGAAATGTTTGGCCTCAAGGAGGTAGTTCTAATAAATGTGCATAAAGGAGAGTACAGTAAGTAATACTGCATTACAAAGTCTATTTAAAAACACTAACTAGTTGAGCTTTGGCTAATGTGCTCCTCTCTTGCCAGACCAACCAGAGGGGGAAACATACAGCTGTAGCATTATGGTGACAGAAAAGGGCTGTGACCAGTGTCAATGGTGGAGATGTAGCAACACAACTAGCCATGATGCACAAGATCTGTATTCAGTATCTCCCTCATTAAAAAAAAACCAATTGCTATCAGCCACAAGAAGAGGAGAATTTATTTATTTATTTATTACATTTATATACCACCCCATAGCTGAAGCTCTGGATTAGGGTTAAGAACATGGTGTTGAGGAAGGGAGTTAATCCTTCCCCTCCACACACCTTTTTCCTAATTAAAATCTATGGGGGGTGGCATATGGCGACTTTTATCTTCATTCATTTTGGTCTCAGGATGACTTTTGTCATAACAATTATTGGGTAGATGGGTGTCCGTGTGTGTTATGGTGACAATTTCATTTGAATGAACCCCAGTGTAGAAAAATCTAGTATTTGCCACATGAGGAAAACCTATTAAAAACTAATGTATTGCTATAGTGAAACTATTGCCTGTCATCATTTGACTGCATAGTCAAACACAGTCTTCATTGTAGTAAAATAATGTGGCAAAACCTCCTAGAGATAAGTTTAGCCACATCAACAATAACTTTGACAGCAGTCATAATTATTTCTACTCAAAGATAGATCTGGATCATCGTCATCTTCTTTTCTTGCACATGGCAGTTTTTCTAGACAGACATGATGGCCTTCTTCTTCTTCTTCTTCTTCTTCTTCTTCTTCTTATTATTATTATTATTATTATTATTATTATTGGGTGTTGTATAGCCTGAATTAATTAGCTGCTGCAACTATAACTGTTATCCAGACCCTAGCCTAGTTAACATGATGTACATGGATATTAAGCTGCTTAGTTCAATTGGAGGATCTATTACTTAGCCACCCTTTCTGTAAGAGTGAGGGAAGATCATTAAGAGGCCAAATCTGCCTTACCTAAATTGGAGTATTTGTTCTATTTAGAGATAGGGAAATAAATATTTAGCCCTGTTACTGATCATATCTTGTTTAGAATTGACCTAAAGTTAGTATGCAGTAGTTATTAAAAGACCATAGGGCCCTGCCCACTGACATATAATCTTTTTTTTAAAAAATCCAAGCCAGGCTCCACTGCAGCTAAATAGTTCTAAATAGTACTGGGGGTGAATACACTTTGTCCCTATCATGCCAAACTATTTTGCTCAAACTTGGATAATAGCTCTATTTATTCAAAGCCCAATTCTGAGCCAAATTGGACCCCCAATGATGTAATCAGGAGCACAAGGGGACACACGCCACCTCTGGTGAGCCTCCAGTTCCTTTCCCTCCACACAGTCTCTTTACCTGTTTTACAGCTCCAGTAATGAGGTGGTAGAAGGGAGGAAGGGAAAGAGGAAGCATCCTTCCCACTTTGCCACTTGAGGTGGGTGGGACAGAGTCAGAGAGGAATGATTTAGGCTACAATCCTATACATATTTACCTGGAAGTAAGTCCCATTAAACTCACTCACAAGTAAATATCCATAGGATTGTGCTGTCCAGATCATCACCCACCTGAAGAAGAATTGGGGCAGGGGGTGGGCATAGTGCTTGTATTCTGTTTGAAGCAAGCATTATGAGCTACTGAGATGTGTATTTCCAAGCCAGGAAATATGAAATGCAATGACATCGCTAGTCCTAAATCTTAGATCACGAATAAAACCACTTGTGCTACTTCAGAAATGCAAGCATATCATTGGAATACTGCCCGCTTGATGACTGACAGCTGAATGGGTAAACTGGCTCCATTGAAAGCATTGCTGGTTGAGTTGATCCATGGGGATATGGGAGGTTTATTTCTGGCATTCTGCGAAGGCTCATTCCCACCACCTGATAGATACCGCAGTCATCAAGTGTTAAATGTGTGTATGAACCACTCCTAAAACAACCAGGATGTTGTTTCTGCCAAGTCGAAAATAGCTTCCTTTTCAGCAGTGGGAGGGGGGACAGCTTCAAAATACCCTCCCCCATCATTTACCCCAGTCATTTCAAAAAATATTTTGATATCTGGCTTTGCTGTGATTACTTAGGCACAAATGTCCTTTGGCAACAGTGAGATTTCTACATGAATAAGGATTTCATAGTTTGCTGCAAATTCTTCCCAAGAAATGTAGTGTCCTATTTCTGGTTTGTATCTGAAATGAGTCCCTTTGTATAGCATGATGACTTTTGGGCATGTATGCTGTTCTGTATGCCCCAAAATTGAATACAACCCTGTAGAATGTATAGTGGAGAGACTTTGTAGGACAGACAAGGTCATGTTTACCAAAAGCACACTAATAAAAATATCACTGGTGAAAGTGAGATATGTAAACAAAGGGTTGGAGAATGGGATCTTTGTCGATGGTGGATGGCTGAGCCCAGGGAAAACAGCTTTGTACATTTTAAAAGGAAGGAAACGCAGCAATGTGCCAATGTCTCTGGTGCAAAACTGGTGGCCTTGCATTTGAAGCTCTCTGGTTTAAAGGCCACATGGACCTAAGGAAAGCGCATACTGACAACATCTCTATCTTTTTCTCCAGATAGCATTGGGAAGGGAGAGAGAATGAACATTTCCCCCAGAAAAATTACCTTGATTTAAACAATGTTTAATAAAACTGGCTCTTGCAGGTAACAAAGTTGATTGAATGGCGTTATAAGCTAAAGGGGAAAACATGTTTCAAAATGCCCCTGCACGTTGCATTACTTCATTCTGGATTCAGGCACTAACTGGCTAGAGCAGGAGTAGGCTAAACTTTTGGGTTGTGGTCACATATGGGAATTTGAGAAAGTGTCCTGGGCACACACACCCCAAAACAGTTCCTATGGGCATGGGGATGGCAAAGCATAAGAAACCTGTCAGTCCCAAAGACAGAGTACAAGACACAGGTAGGACCTGAGGCCCCAAGTTTTGAATCCACAGTTTTCAGCACCAACAGAAACCTATTTCACAGTCATCTCAGCTGCTGGTAAGAAAATGTATTACATTTTTCAAAAAAATGGGAGGAGGACACATTGGCAGGTGCCAAGAAAAATGCCCAGGGGCACAGTGCTGTCTACCCCCTGGCTTAGAGCCTTAGAGTCTAAATTATTGTGTACTTCCAAAATGGTTTCACATGTGTGTGTAAACTTGGCTGCTTGCAACTGAAAGTGAAAACTTCTGTTGGTGTCTGATGCTTGACACATACATCCTGCCAGTGGTGTATTGATGCTGGATGGTTGTTTTACAAGTAACACAAGTAAATTGTCTGATATTGCAGTCACCAGGTGATGGACATGAATATAAGAACATCTTGAGGTACTATCTCTTGGGTGTCCAGGCACATTTATTTAAATGCACATCAGTCACTTTCCACCTGAAGTCTATATACAACATATATTTATTTATTTATTACATTTTTATACATTTTATATATCGACGCCTGTCACAATTATGTAGAGTATCTGGTCTGACAGAGATACATGGAATCAGGGCTGTTTGCAAGACCTTCAAAGCCCAGTGTTGTGTGGTGTAGCAGAGCCAGGACTTGCAGGGACTCCTCAGCAGGCACTTATTGATTAGCAGCACCACTCTTCCAATGTCCTTGTTCCCTTTGACCTGAACTGCATTTCTTACAACAGCTGGGGGATATGAATTTTCCCAGCAACAATATAATGTTCCATGTTGTAATGTAAAGTATTTGGGGGTGGTTCAGTCTTGAATGGGCAATTAAGACCCATTAGCTTTACAAAATACCTGCTCCAGAGGGGTATAAACCTGCTAGAACTGGTTTGTTGATATGAATCTACCCAGCAACATGAAGTTTTGGGGGGGTGGCTATGGCGACTGTCATGATGAGCGCCTGCATCTCGCAATTTACCATTACACCACTGCTTGTATTCTTTTTTGGATTCCAGCCAGTGGTGGCCACTGAGTCATTTAAAGGCAAGAATCACCTCCACAACTGTGGGGCAATAAAAGCGGAAGCAGAAGAACACTCTTGCCAGAAGCTGATGGGAGGCAGCCAGGGAGGCAGCGCAGTTCCGTCTACAAGTCCATGGCTGCTGACTAGCTAGGAGTCCCTGTTGCCATCAGTGGGGCTTCTCTAGCCAGTCATCAGCCATGTGATTTCACTTATCTTCCTTCCTGGGTTGCCTGCTATTTCCCAGTAGGGATGTAATTCCCCCACCCCCTTTGACCATCTTGCAGCAGTCTTGAGCAATTCCTTCCAGTGAACTGTGTCAACTGCTACAGCTCATTCTCACCTTTCTCTTGGGAGCTTGGCAATGCAACCAGCTTTGGACA
This sequence comes from Elgaria multicarinata webbii, assembly GCF_023053635.1. Lineage (NCBI taxonomy): Eukaryota > Metazoa > Chordata > Lepidosauria > Squamata > Anguidae > Elgaria > Elgaria multicarinata. The sequence goes on along the minus strand of NC_086173.1, from coordinate 111,179,642 downwards.
GGTGAGCAGTAGTTTTGTTCAGCTTCCTTCTCCCCCCCCCCCCATCTGTGGCCCTATGACCCATTAAGCCAATTGCCATCACAGACAAGCTTTTCCTAAACTGGGATGGGCAACTTCCAGGGTTGGGGGGCACAATGCCCCTGAACCATTGAGGGTTGCTCACACTCCAGTGATTCCACCCCCACCAAAACTGCTGCTGCTCCCAAAAATTAACACTGAATTTGTTATTATTTTATTTATTTATTTATTTATTTATTACATTTCTATACCGCCCAATAGCCGGAGCTCTCTGGGCGGTTCACAAAATAATTTAGGAAGCATTCAGCACCAACAAATAGAAATAGTTTGATCCAGGATAGACTAGGAAGTGATTTTGCTGAACATGTAGGGTCACGAGGTTATGAATTAAGCTTGCTATTGACAAATGCTGCAGGAAATTATTTTGAATGACTTCACCCATTTTCAAATCTAAAGAAAAGATGGGTAACCAGACCTAGAGATCTCATTGAAAGGGAAAAACCAGAGTGCCATCTCTTCCACTTATACCAGCCAGCTTTGTTCAGAAAGCCATCTAAATGGGACAAAACGCAAAAGTCAATTTTGCAGACGTCTGCTCTCCGGGAAGCCTTCAAAGCTTAGCAGCCTAGCCAAGGATCCACACGATTCTTCCGCATTATTGTGCCCCCCTCCCCCACCAAGTGGCAATTTTACAAGGCAACATTGCACAGGCTTCCAAGAGTGTGATTTTGCTTGCAAATGAGAGCTGTGCTTCCACATATCTTGTTTCTTCACAAAATTGCTGTTGTGTGGTTTTGCCGTTGCATATGTGGGAGCAGCTCCCCTGCAAAAACAGCCACGGGGCATGTTGCTCACTGCTGTCCTAAAGGATCCATTAGAAGACAGACATAATTGTTCATCTTCACAATAATGAAATGGCACAGATGCAACAGATTCATGCTGGAAATTTTGGAAAGCAGTACTGAACCCATTTCCCAACCAAATGTGAACCAGGTGCTTCACCCTTTCAGCCATAAAGAATAGATGAGTGTGCAGGATGGCTTTCAGGGTGAATTATCACCTCAGTTCCCTTTTACCTGATTTGCAGCATCAGAAGGCAGGAGGAGGTATGCAACTCATTTTATTGTTCCATTTGAATAACTACTGATCTGGTTCTAAGAAATACCAAGGTAAGAAGAGAGCCATTGGGATGTGTATAAAAACGTGGAAGTTATTTTAAACAATTTGGTATGCCAATAAGTCATTTATCTGAAGGCCTTGGCAGAGATGAATTGGAAGAAATCTTTTATCAGGAGCAAGAGGGGAACTAGAAATAAGAGACACAAAAGTCATAGGAACACAGAAAAGCTGCCTTATACACAATCAGCCCCTTGGTCCATCTGGCCCAGTATTGTTGACACTGACTGGCAGCATCTCTCCAGAGCTTCAGGCAGGAGTCTTTCCAGCCCTACCTGGAGATGTTGGGGATCAGTTCTGTGACCTTCTCCATGCAAAGCATCTGCTCTACCATTGAGATGGAGTCCTCCAGACTATATGTTCAAAAGGAGCGACAGCTTTTAGCTTTCCCAGCTTTCTCCAAATGAACTGGGATTTTTGAGACTGAAGAAGGCAAGTAATTTCCTTACTCTACAATTCACCCATATTTTTCATCTAGATCTGACCCTCTCTCTGATTTATATGCAGCCTACATACACTTGCACATCTAAAGATGTGTATTATTGGGGAAACTGAAGACTTTGAGATACATAATTCATGCAAAAAGGTTGTGGTCATAAAAGCCTTTCAATTAAATTGTGAGGCATTTGGGAATACAAGTTACGTGCCTGGAAGAAAGAAGAAAACCTAGACGTTTAATGAAGCATTCTAATAGGGTGACTCACTGAGTACTTACAATGGTGTAAGGCTATGGAAGTCAATGGGACCGTGTCTGCATACATGGTTAGTGAATCAGCCCTGAGGTTTTGTACTTTGTGAATAAGTATTAGTCATCTGAACTTTCCTTGATCAGCTTTGTTTACTTTTGTTTCTTTTTATCTTGGCGGAATGCGTATGAGGTTTGGGACACTGCACCGAGCATATTTTAGACCTGGTGTGTGCAGTCAGAATGGAAACAATTTGGGGAGAAATTAATTTTTGACATTGAATCCATAATTCTTCACATAAGTGGTGCTTAGAGATCCCTTGTGGGAGGGGTGGGGAAACCAAGATAAAGTTACAAGTCTCTGTTTCAACCATCTCTGTTATGGGCTCCTTAATGGTGTTCCCAAAAGTATCCTCAGGATACATGAGTGCTCCATATAAATTAAAGCTGTCCAGGGATAGTAACATTTTGGTGTACATATAATTATTTGAATAAATTACCTACTGCCCTACACTTTCTGCTATCAAGTCAGACAACAATGGTGCAATTGTTTATGGAATTGCTAATTAAATGTTTTTTAATGATGCCCTTCTTCAAAGGTGTTTATGCTGAGTCCCACCCATTATACCCTCACAACAATCCTGCAAGACAGGTCAGACTGAGAAATGCTTTCTGCACGTACTCAAAGACACTGTGTCTAGTACTTCTTCCCATGTTTCAAGGCTGCACCCTGGCACGGGAAACAGGCTGAGGATTATGCTCTGATGCACCCTGGCACAAACAAGCATGGCTGGAGGGGTGGGGGGAGAGCCATGGCGGTTGTGCAGTTATGCCTTTCCCTCCTGTTTTTGCTCACACGTGAATGTTCGCTATGTACACCTATAAAAACTAAAACGAACAACTGGTGCCTGAGTTTTGCTTTTCTCACCCTCCCTCCCAATCCCTTTTCCTTTAGTGTCCTGTCTTTTAGATTGTAAGCCTGAGGGCAGAGACCTTATTAAGGTTTGTAACCAGCTTTGGGAGCCTTTTTTAGGGAGGAGAAGGAGAATCCAAGTGGCCTTCTTCTACTTTCTCTTTGGTAGAAGAGAAACATCATTCGCTTTCAGGAACCTTGCAAAGCATAGACCAATCCTACCTTTACTCAGGCGTCAAGCCCCCTGAGCTGCAATCCCACATCAGGATTGCAGCCTGAAACCTAAAAAGGAAAACAAAAGGGAGTGGGGAAGTTCTTGCAGATTCTCTGAGTTTTCCCTGCAGGCGGGAAATATGGAAATGTAGGATGCGATTTTGTCGACAGCCCGGATTCTAACATTCTAAGTAGGGTTATTTTTTTCTTTTTCTTTACTTTCCCCTTTCTTCTCTCTCTCTCTCTCTCTCTCTCTCTCGTGGCAGTAGGTATTTGTTTTTGTACCATCAGTTAGGGCTCAGAGAAGTCGCGTCTGAAGCTGTTTGGAACTTACCTGTCCATTTCTGTTCAAGCCGGATGTGGTTTTGTTTTGTTTTTTGGTTTGGGGTGTGTGTGTGCGTGTGCGTGCGTGCGTGTTTGTGTGTGCTTGGGTGTTGTTGTTGTTGTTTTGGCATTTCAAAGATGTCCCCAAACCGAAAGCGGAATCCTTCGCGTGGGCCACGACCCCGCTCCAGCCGCACTCGGCCAAGAGGGAGGGCGAGGTGAGAGTAGCCGTGGTTCTGAACGTCTCTCTCGCAGAGTTTACGCTCAGGAACCCTAGAGAGGATTCCCTGGACTGCGGTGCGCCCTTACCATATTAGGGTGCATATTCCGGGTTCTAGATGGAATGTCAGTAGGGTATTTGCAGGAACCGACGCCCAAGGCTACGGCAGCCAGGAGATAAGATCGGTCGATCCCGTGCATTGCAGGCGACCATCCCAAGCACATTTACTTGGACGCAAGTTCTCCTTTACTTCTGAGCAAACCTGCACAGGACTGCACTGTCAAGTCTGCAATCTCATACTCAATGACCATGAACTCAAGGGAACTTACTTCCGAACAAGCAGAATAGGATCGGGTTGCGGGGCTGCATTTCTGGGCATCCTCCCTTGAAAGTAAGTCTCACTGAACTCGATGGGCGTTGTTTCCGAGTAGCAGCTCCCGGCTGCATTGGGTGAACTCTGCCTGGGGAGTAAGTGCCATTAAAGCCAGCGGCATCTACCTCCGGGTAAACATCCATAGGATTGGGCCGCACAAATTCTACCAGGGGAAAAGACACCCTGGGAGAGAGGCGAGAAAGGATCGCGGGGCTGCAGTTGCTCCCGGTCTACGAAAGAGACCGAAAGAATTCGGCGCCCCCATCAGCCACTTGCGCTTCCGTTCTTGGTTTCGGCTCTATTTTTGTTGGTCTTTTCTCTTAGACAAGGAAGATAATTGCCTGCTTCCTCAGCCACTCTATAATTTGATATCGAAACAGGAAAGAACGAAATGAGAAGGGGGGAGACATAGCATAAATCCACACCTCCCCCAAAAAGTCGAAGTTGAAATACCTTCACAGATAGCTGCAGATTTCATCTGTAACTACCCGATTGTTGGAAAGAGAGCTAAAGGTGCTGGCGTTCTCCAGGCATCCTGCCTCACGCTATACTGTAATACTCCAGTATCAGAGGCAGTAAGCCTGTATACACTAATGGTTGGGGAAGATGGGTGGGAGGGTGCTCTTGCACCCTCTCCTGCTTGTGAGTCCCTGGTCGACAGCTGGTTGGCCACTGTGTGAAGAGAGGACTGGATTAGATGGACCCTTGGTCGGATCCAGCAGGGCTCTCCTGACGTTCTTACTCATTTGGGGTTTTTTTCTCCCTGACGCCTCTGGTCAAACAGATTTTGCAGGGTTTGGGGTGTGTTTGCACTTCGAAAACTTGCCTTACCTCTTTGACCAGAACAGTTGGCAGGATGGGCATGAGAACAACAAGCCCGCTTTCATGCCACCTTCGGGCGTGGAGGGTGGGGAGAAGAAAGGGAGAAAAAGAAAACACGCAGGCAACGCACATCCAAGCGCAGACAGCCATTCGTCCCCAGGCCGAGAAGTGTAGGAGTTCGATTCGCAAGATCTCTCTCCACAAATGAGTGGTTTGTTGGATGTCAGCGAACCCCCCTGGGCCACCGGCCAAGGCAGACTGAAGTCTCTGCTGCTTTGTGGCCATGCCTTGGAAGTCGATGCCATTGATACCATGTGTGTTTTGGAGGAGGTGCAAAGCGGATTAATCTGGGTGGTGGATCAGGCAGATTGAAATAATATAGGTGCGTTGATAGCGCCAAAGTGCAATTCCAGATTTTAAACGGCCGGCTGGGTTTATTTTTTTTATTATTATTTTATTCCTTTAGTTTCTTTTTCTTTTTTTAAGGCTCCGATTGCGAAGCTCAGTTCTCATTATCCGTGAATAACAAGGGGCCTCGCCTGCCAAACCATGCCATCCAATGAGGTGGACGAGGTCTCTCCCGTTGGGAATGCAAAGGGGACCCAAACTTGCGGGAAGGCAGGTCCCGATTGCTCGCAGGGGTTTTAAGGAGCCTGGGAATTATGGGGCGACCAACAAAATAAAGCCAACATGCTTCCCAAGTAGGATCGAAAAACAGCACCAGATTGTTCTTCCCGGAAAATCGGGGGGGGGGGGCCGTTACTCAGCTGTGTGAAAATGCACTCTGTACATGCTCACCAGCAGATTAAGTGTTCCGGGACTAGGGTCTGGTTCGGAAAAGACATTCCAGAGCTCGTAGCAGCTTGCTTGGCTTGATGTTTCAGGTTGCTTTCTCATAGCCTTCAAGGATAAGGTGAGTTTAAAATTTCAGAGGAAATATGAGTCTTAAATATCAGTGAGCTCTGGCTATCTACCACCTCTCCTCCCCTCCTCTGCATTTTAATTTTCTAGGTTTGGGAATTTTGAAACTTGCCTGTTGGGTTCTTCTGGACTTTTGTTAAAACTATATTGTTCTTCTTAACGTATTTAATATATTTTCCAGCTCAGGAAAGCCACCAAATGGGTGGGGTCTTCTGGATGGCTCATGTAAAGGCTGGGGTTTAAGCGCCCCACTCTACCCCAGTTTCCAGGGAAAAGGTGCTGGGGCAAGTAAGTTCCCATTGATAAAACAGCAAGTAGGCAGTGTGTATTTTTGCCCATTCGCCTCGCTGAAACTGGTGTGTCTCGAGATCCATTACCAGCAAAATAAGCTTCCAGGAGGGTGAGCTGTATGAAAATGAACGGCAGGAATGCCCGCTGAAAACCACGGCAGCTTTTCTGAAGGCCCCATAAGAAACCATGGGAGCTTCGAATGCCCCTTGACAAGACTGGGCTGCACTGAAAGAAATGCAAGCTGCAGGTAAACTACAAAGAAAGCAGGGAATGGATTCCCAGAGGGAATGGAATGGCTAGGAGGTACGGCTTAATTGAGCCAAATAAAATTGCAAGAGAGGAGTTTTATGAAAGCCGACAAGACTTCCAGTAAACGTGTTTCGGCCAAGGTGCCAAAATATAGCTAATAGACCTGCCCTACGGTTCCGTCCGTCAACAGCTGGTGCAAATATTCCACTGAGTTCATGGAAGAGTTCGTGGGGATCGCTTTTCAACTGTGCAGCTAACTGTTTCAAAGTTTGCTGTACAACTCAAGTCCAGGAAGGAACTTACTGCTAATAAGAACTGCCAAAGGCCCTCGCAGTGTAATCTGCTCGGAAATAGGCCCCATTGAATTAAACGGGGGGCTTACTCCCAGGTAAATGCGTATAGGATTGCACTGTCGGTTACTCCTTCCCTCCTCCAGCAAGAAAGGGGTATCGGGTCTTTCTAAGGAATGCTGGAGTGGGGCGCGCATTGGAAATAGATAGCCTGGAACAGGGTTCCAGAGCAGGAATAACTGTTTAGAAACACGAAGTCGTGATCGTTTCTGATGTAGCGCAACAGAAGTAATTGGTGCAAGTAGGTTTTGCTGCAACTCACCTCGACCAGGAGTTCACATACACACCCTGATTCATTCGGAGGCACAGTCTCTGATCTCTTTCCTCAATAAAATCCACATTCTGTTTATCCCCTCTTATTTAAAATGAACCAAGGCAGGATCTACACTACCGCTTTGAAACGGTTTAAAACAGTTTTGACAGGACACACTCCATATACAGTTTCCAAAGCGTTTCCAAAGTGTTTCATCCTGTTTGGTGTAGATCTGGTTTTGTCAGCCCAAAGAGGCAACTTAAATCCGACTCTTCCTTTTCATAAACATGGCTTGTAGGAGACAGGCAGGCAAAAAAGGGGCTTCCACTAACAATCTTTGCTAAGTGATCTTAAGCATGCACCTTCAAGTCAACTGCCGGGACTTTTCCCTGAGTTAGGGAGAAAATCCTTAACCTTCCCCCACCCCGATATGCTCCCACCAAGGCCACAGCTAGACCTAAGGTTTATCCTGGGATCATCCAGGGTTCGCCCCTGCCTGAGCACTGGATCCCCTGTGTGTCCCCTGGATGAACAGGTTTGACCCTGGACGATCCAGGGATAAACCTTAGGTCTAGCTATGGCCCAAGTTTTTCAACAGTCCTGTACCGAGATCGAAAACTTAGGGAACCGTGTTGGTCCATTGAGAACAAACAATTCAAAAACGACAGCAGGAGCACAATACTTTGCTAAGAATCAGTTTCAAGGTCACAAAGGAACGAGCAAGCGTGCTAGCTTCACGTAATTCTTTCTTAGGGTGGATATGAACAGAAGTGGGGAAGAGTTCTGTGAAACTCGAAATCTAGCACTTTTTGCACGCCTACTTTGGGACTTCAGTTGATTGTAATAAGCTATTCTGCTACAACTGTCCTTTAGATTCCTCCATGCACCAAGATGGTACAAAACTGCGTTTTCCCCTCTGCTTTGGAGAATACCAAATTTAACCATCCAGCATGAGAAGAGTACTTTCTACCACCTTATGATGGGGCTTTGTCTAAGGGTTAAACCAGGGGAGGGGGATGTACTCCAGCCTCTAAGTATTACTCCCCAGTTTGATTTCTTTTAAGACTGTACCTGATGTTTCCTCAAAAACGAATCTCCAGCTTTACGACTATAAGGGCTACCACATTTTTCTCTACTTCTGCTCTCGTCTTTTCGAGGAGACCTGCAGTTTTATTACTTTATTTATGTAGTGCTTTAAAACACTGCCCTATACATGTTTAGACAGAAAAAGTCCTACGACTCCCAGCATCCCCCGTGCTAGGCATTGTAGAGCTTTGTTCTGTCTAAATAGGTATAAGATTGAGCCTTTAATTACTAGTCCTCTAGAAGCTTCCTGGATCACTTCCTTAAGGGCACAAGCCAATGCCTGTTTAGGCCGTGGGAGGGGGGGGGAGTCCCACAACTCCCAGCATGCCCCAGCCAGCCTTGCTCCCTAAATCTGTTAACATATTGCAAGACCTCACCATCACCAGCCCTTTACCAGCAACTGCTTTTACTCCTCTTCTCTCACCCAAACCCCTTTCTGGTTCAATATCCAGTTGTGAGAAAGCGTTCTGTGAAACCCGAAAGCTAGTTAGAAAGCTACTACAGTTGTTTCTAATAAAGCTGTTATATTGCTGCTGCTGTGTGGATTTTTTTTTAACCTTAAGCAAGATTAGAAATGTCTTGCTTAAACTCCATGCTTCCACCTCTTCTGCTCAGACTGAGCTCCCTCGAAAACTTTGATTTGATTTGATTTATTACATTTATATAACGCCCCATACCTGAAGCTCTCTGGACAGTTTACCCATTCTGCTCAGAAGTCCCTGTCTTTCGCAGGAGGCAATCGCATCTTTATTTTCCTTCAAAGTTACAGGAATTCAGTGTCCGTTGTGCTCAGCAACAAACTGTCTCCATTAAAACCAAAGTCCCTGGATTCAAATTGAATTCCATCACAATTTTAATCCATGGAATTCATATTAGTGGTCACCGGCAAGCGGTATTTCGCTTTTCAGCAAACGTGTGCTCACCTGGGATGCCAGTTCAATTGAAATCTACGTGAGGAGTGTCCTAATTCTAGAAGCACTGATTTCCCAGTAAGCCTTTATCTTAAGTGCACTTCATAGGCAGTAAGTTTCAAAGGGCTCAAGGGAGCTTTATTCCGAGGACATACTTAGGGGACCAAGCTGCGGGTTCACTGAAGGGAGCCCCATGCAGCATAACAAAACTTCCATGTAAAACTGCCTTAAAGCCAAGTATCTCGATTTAACTCATTAGCCTGTGACCCTATGCACACTTACTTAGGAATCAGACCCATCAAACTTAGTGGAAACATGCATAATCAGAATGCAATTTATGGTGCTCCAAATAAAACGAGATCACTAGCAGTTAACCATTCTACCACAGCAACTACCAAATTGCCATTGTAGGCCCCGATCCAACACGAGAAGGAGGAATGGAATGGAATGACTGAAATTCTCAACAGCAGCACTTTGTGCTGCAACATTTTGTTGCAGGGCCCACTTGTTAGTTATGCACCTCCACTCATCTAATGAAAAGTTCTGGCTTCAAAGGCACAATCCTTTGCATGTTTAGACAGAAGTAAGTCCTGCAATGCCCAGCATACCCCAGGCAGCAGGACTGGCCCAATCATTCAGGGAGTTTTAGGACTTTTCCTGTGTAAACATGCATAGGATTGCACCCGAAGGCTAGGCTAAGAAGTAGAGCCAGAGTGGTGTAATTCACCATGCAGCTCACTGGGTGATCTTGGGCAGGTCACTATCTCTTAGGCAAACGAACCTCAAAGGGGTAGCCATATGGGTCTGCTGCAGCAAAGGGTCTTGTGGCACTTTAAGGACTAACATCCATTTCCAGCATAAGCTTTGGTGAACATCATGCACTTCATCTGGGGCACCAAAGCTCAGCCCAGAATAAACGTGTCTTGAAGGTGCCACATGGTGGGGGTAAGGAGAACTATCTAGGCTGCCTTCAGCTCCTTAGAGGAAACCTGGGATAAAAAGAATACTTAAAATAAAATAAAAGTGTTTAGGATCGGACTGTAAGTCAAAATAATGCAGCTATGGCAGCCCGATCTCATGCACTGGTTTCAACAGGGCTTACTCGCAAGTAAGTATGTTTAGGAATTCAGCCTTATGGTTACACACCGGCTGCTAACTTTCTGCAGTGCTAGAAATCCCAACTTCCTTCAGAACTGGAATGAGTCACATGGTGTCAGTCTATTTCTTGGGTATCAGCTACAGGGCACAAGCGACACAGAGACAGGGTTCTAACTTCCAAACCTGCCCTGCTTGGAGCTTCAGAAGATAGCTGGCGGGTGGCTGCCCTGGAAGACATGGCTGGACTAGGTCTGACTCAGCCAAAGACTTCACACGATCCTTCCATTCCACCGAGTGCTGCCTTTGCCACACAAAACTGATACGGGGCCGGGCAACTCAAGAATAATATACACTTCAGAAGTGATATATGAACGACTCGATTTGGGGAAGCTCAGAACCAGCCAAGGGTACTAGAACTCCCCAGGCACATCCCAACCACAATTCCTTGGAAAGAAGCCTCACACTGTCCCAGTAGAGCTGGGTAGAGCTTCACGCAGTCTGGTGCCTTTCAGACTTGTTCAATAATCTTGTTCAGACTTCCATCATCCCCAGACAGAAGATTTTAGTCCAACATGTCCGGAAGGCACCAGGTTGAGCACAAGTACAAATATCACTTGAACAGAAATAGTGCATCTTTAAGACAGACAGACCACTAGGATCACAACACTCCTACAGACTCAATGCTAAATATAATTCAGGATCATAGATTTCAATGAGGAAAAAATTAGGCGGACTTAAGGCGAAATCCTATGCATGTTTAGACACACAAAAAAGTCCGACAACTACCAGCATGCACTAGCCATGGCTGGGGCATGCTGGGAGTTATTAGACAAAGCAAAAGGTCCTACATATATAAGACTGCCTTTTTAGAACTCTTTTGACTCTGGTTCATGATGTGGAAGTCAATTCCACCAATTAACAAACGTTTACAAAACACTCCAAAAAACTACTAAGAGGGTAGCTTTGTCATTGGGCTCCCTTTTTCCTTGAAATCAGAGAGCCTTTCCCAACACGGTATCTTCCAGATATGTTTGACTACAATACCCAGCATCCTCCAGCCTGTGGTACTACAGAAAAACTAAAATGGTAACCGCTTCTCGTTTGGAGAGACTTGGCCCCTTGCTCATGCTGAGGGAGGAATACTGGAAGTTGTAGCCCCACACAACTGGAGGGCCCCAGGGTGGGGAAAATTGCTATAAGGGTATGCCAGTCTTAGAGTGGCACAGAAGTCTGCAGCAGGTCTTCCCCTTGAAAGTGTGCATAACCATGCGTTACAGAAAAGACCCAACCACAGACATCGCTGGGGAGGTATTTTGTGTCTCTATATTTAGTCAAGCTTAGTGCTAGAACCACTTGACTTGTTTGCTAGCATTTAGAAGTTCCGAAACTCAAGCTGGAGAACTGGGAGACAAAAGCTGGTGTGAGCAATAAGAACTCATCTCTTCAACCGGCCCGATGTACCACAAGGACCGTTCAATTCTGCATTGTGCTGGGTTGCAACATTCTCAGTAATTTGAAGAGCACAGAAAAGCAGCAATACACTGGCCCGGGATGGGAGGCATATATACCTAAACAAGGAACAGTCTTATGGCACCTGAAACATTAAGGCTTAAAATCTCAAAGAGATTGGTTGTGTGGCAGAAGCTATTGTGGACTAGAGCCCATTTCACCAGAGATTTATACCGCAATAAATCTGAGGGTCCCCATCCTGAGGCCTCACAAGACTTGTGCAGCACAGTCCAATGTAAGTACACATGGTAACAGGTTCCTTTGTGTAGCATCCAAAGTTAGTCCTGCATAGAGTAGACCCATTGAAATGAATGGGACTTAAGTTAATTGTATTCATTTCAGTGGGTCTACTCCATGTAGGACTAAAACTAGATACTACCCATTCAAATCAATGAAGGTAACTTAAGTACTATCCATTTCAATGAGTCTACTCTGCATAAGACTGAGTTTATATACCACCTACTGTGTTTAAAGGTATTTATTTACTTCCACATAGGTGGGCATAGAATTTAAATTTTGTGTGTGTTTTTCTAAGAAAGGTGTCTATGAAATTTAAATAGCAGCAACAATAACTTGTGCTTCTGTCCTATATATGCACTTCAATCTTTACCTGAGAAGTCGTCCTATTGAACTCAATAGGATTTACTTCTCAGTAGACATGCATGGAATTGTACTGAAACAGTACGGTATGCACATGTACTCAGAAATAAGACCCGTTGAATTCTATGAGACTTACTTCAAGGTAGGTTTAGGGTTTAGGCACAATCCTATTCACGTTTAAACAGAAAAATGTCCACCAATTCCCAGCATCCACCAGCCAGCCATGCTGGAAATTTTAGGACATTGCTCTGTCTAAACATACGTAGGATTGCGTGGGTTGCTGCTTTCTGCAACAGGCTAATTCAGCGGTCACTCTGAAGCTGTTACTGTATAAGGCTAGTAAGTTCGCACGAAATGCTGACTTCGTGCGTTCGTGTAGGTTCTACAAAATCTAAGAGCAAATCTCTTATCTTTTAAGAGCTGTCTTTATTTTATTTTATTTAAGTCTTGTTATTAATAGTAACAAAGGGCTTTTTCACTTGGCTTGTGCGCCTTGCCTACAGAACAAAGGGACCCCAAAGAATGTGGGAGCTGAAAGATCAACTCTGACGGAGGCGGATTCCACGGGGAGAGGTGCAGTCGCGACCGCAAGATCGGACGAAGCTGCCCGGGTAGGTTTCGGTTTCAGGCCGAATTGAACCGACCCAGGTCCACTGCAACGCTTCTCCGTGCGTAAACGTTACGGCCAGCTCGAACGACTTCCCCTCGCGCCCGCTCCGAAAACCACCAATCGCAACGCAAAGAAAACCAGCCGCTTTTTACTCCTGTGGAATCCGTGGTGGCACCTTCCCACGACGCCCTTGACCCACTGATTTTAGTGGGGCTTGAAGGCGTCCGGGCCGGGACCATGCAAAGGAGCATTTCTTACTTGTGGCTAGGCGGTTTCATTTAACTCAATAGGACTTACTTCCGGCTGAATCTGGAGAAGGTGATCAACTTTGCAAGAACAATTAAAAATATATATCAAATTACACTACTGCCCAATGGTCACTTTTAACACTCTAATCTCGCAGTGCAGCGAGGTCAAGGGAACAGGCGTAAAGGGCAGGTTCTGAGCTGATCACTTTTCATCCCAATTTTTCAGTGGGAGAGGCTTTAAAATAAGGGACGGACTCCCACACCGAAGTCAACCTCATGTAAAAAGAATCTCCTTCCGGGTTTAACATCCACGAGTTTAACATGAAGTTTGGCTAGATCTCGCCTAGTGTGTTTAGGAGAGGGAAATACCAAACATTAATATAGTGAATTAGTTTAAGGCACAATCTTATATGCGTTTAGACAGAGGAGGAGGGAAATCCTACAACTTCCAGCAGATTTTCCTCCGTCTAAACAGACATAGGACTACACTCGTAATGTTTTGGTTTTCTTCTTTTTCTTTCATTTCTCCGCAGTCACAAGCCGTTCAGCCCCTCGGTGTAGTTGCAGCTTAATACCCTCGCAGTCTGAGCCTGGAAGGCAAAAACCCATTGCATGCTTACCTGAGGGTAAGCTCCATTAAGCACAGCAGGGCTTACTTCCGAGTAGACACGCCTAGGATCGCGCTGCTATAATGGATCATTAGGCTGGACTGCTAGGTGGTCTGCGGAAATGAACGCATTGCACCGCTCAGGCCAATCTCATTCATAAAATACTTTATTGAAATAAAATCGTTATCTTCATGTTAATAAAAACCGATTGTAAAATGCGTTTGTCGAATAATCTGGGGTGGGAGCGGGGGACTCCCGGATCTTAGACAGCAAAAGAACAGCCAGAACTCTCTTCTGCCCTGCCAGGCCAAACAAGAAACAATCAAACAAGGGGGGGGGCAAAACCTCATCCTTCACAATCCACGCCCACCCAGAGAGAAGAGGGGGCGACGTTTGACTTAAGTATGTACACGGAGGGGGGTCGGGGTAGTTCAAACGCATAGTAAATACAACGGAATCAAGTGGGAATAATAGTCCACTAACCATTTTGCCACCCATCTTCTTCCTCTTCCACTTTGCAGTTTCTCAAAAACAAAACCAGCCTCACGGCCCCTCGTATGGGTTTACGCCTGCTCCTCTTTACGTGCACAAATGCAATCCACGTGGTGGGAATCGAGAGAGGGCCTCAGCGAGGTCTAGTCGATTAGCGAGCCTGGAGGTTAGTCCTAACGGCCAGAGGTCCCAACAGTGCGTAGCGTGAAGGGTGGTGGTTGGGGTGGGGGAGATAATTTTGAAGGATTCTTTATTTCCTCGCGAATCCAGCCTCTAGTCTGGCAATAGAAAAGGCACTTCGGTCGACGCGGTCTTTGCAGTACCGTAAGTCTCCGCCTTCAAGGGCACTCCCGCGAGGCCTCGGGCCTGGGCCGCTTTGTTATTCCTCCTGGCTGACTTGACAGGGGGAACCGAGGCTTTCCGCTTGTTTCTCGGCTTCCTTCGCCCGCTCTTGCTCTGTCAGCTGTTCGCTGGTAGGAATTGAGTTCTTCTTCGGGCGACCTTTGGGCTTGGTGGGAGATTCCAGCCCTCCGCCTTGCAGGACCTGCAAAAATCCAAAGGCCTGAATGTTCAGGAAAACGCAAACAGGCCGAACGCATTTACCCAGCTGGAGAAACTACAGGCAGACAGAAAACCCATTTAAAATCATAAGGTTTTTTTTTTTAAAAAAATAAAAGCTCACAATAATAACGATCAAGAAAACATCGGCTCTTCCTTGAAATTTCAACAGCAAGCCTGCGGGGGCGGCCAACGAAAATACCTTGCAGCTGCTCTGGTGCTCCACCTGCATTTTTCCTGGCATCGCTTCTGTGCTTTTAACGTGACAAGCAGAAATCTAACAGGTAACCCTTCTTCCAGCAATGTGTCTACATGCGGAGGAAACCTCACCTGTTGAATTCTTACCTTTCATAATGCTAGTTAAGAGCACTTGAGGTCTATCAGAAATAGGGGAGGTAGCCCTATTGCCAACTTTTTACCCAGGGAACAAGGCCTTGGGTGGCAACCGTCTTGCAGGGGAGCGAGCTGGAAGCGGATCTCTTTGGTTGCTGGATCTCTACAGTCAAGAAAACAAGCGCTCTTCTAAAGATTGATTCTGGCTGGTGTTGCCCCTGGTGCCGTTTGTGCTCCTATTCATTAACGCGGTTTAGAAGCTCCATTTCACCCATAGGCCTCACTGAAAGAGTAAAAGCACTTATAACGACCCGCTTGAATGCGGTCCATTAAGCTGGCTAATGGTGCGATCCTATACACTGTGTAGGACTGCACTGTTGGTTACCTTAATGCGTAGACAGGTCTACTCAGAAGTAAATCCCATCGAGTTCAACGGGGCTTACTCCCAGGCAAGGGGCCATAAGCTGGCAGCCTCAAGGATGTAAGAGGGCCCCACTGTCTTTATTCAATCATCTCGGACAGATGCTGGATTTGGGTAAGGAAGAGATCCTGAGTTGAGTTCATAAAAGTATATTGCAGCGCAATCCTATACATGCCAACTTAGAACTAAGTGGCAGTTGAACTCGCTTAAGGGAATATAGAATTGCAGCCTTACTAGAACTATCAGAATTGCCAATCCCCCACCCCAAGCCAGCGCCTAGTTACATTATGTTCCTAAACACTTACTTGGAAGGAATTCTCATTAGTTTCAACAAGTCTGGCTTGGAAGCAATTTCCTGAAATGGAGTCTACATAACTGCGTTTAGGCATATTCCTGCCTCTCCTTTCCTCTAGTGTCTCCCCAACTTATTTACTGCTGCTTTGTAAAGCTCAGAACTCATTTGATGCACCCTCATCTTCTGGTCGTTAAACACGCAATAATCCTGACTGTGTGTCAGGTCCCACTCATTTCAACGAAGTTTGCTTCCAGGTACCGTGATTAGAGTTGTGGCAAGTAAATGATTGCGTTACTTCCAAGTAAATGTGGTTACGATCAGCATATAAGGGACTGGCTTTAACGAACCAAAATAAACATTACATCATCTCATTAAGGTTAACAAGTCCTATTTAAGGACGATTACAGTCTCTCCCTCCCCTGAATACCCCAGGAAAATCATTGCATTGTTTTGGAAAAATCAGCTTCACATCGCCTGAATCAAGTGGAACACGTTGAAGGAATTCGTATAAACAAGCCACACAGATCAACATCCCTTTAAAACTCCACATATAAACCTGCCATTAATTAATGGATGTGCAGCAAGCCCAAAGGCTGGGTCCAGACCAGTTAGGCAGTCCGATTGAAATCCATGAGACTTAGGTTAGGTATAACGCACTTGTTGCCTTATTGAACTCAATGGGACTGAAGCATGACTAATTTACCGTGCATCCCTATACATGCCAACTCACAAGGTGGTGGCAAGGAGTGCATTTGCACAATAATGCTTAATGCACTAGCTGCGACCATCCTGTCGGTCTGACATGGTAAATGCCTTGATTACACCAGATTAGACTACTGGCCACTTCCCTGAAGGGAAATTGTATTTCTGTTAGTGGGGAATGCAGCAGCTCAGCTGTTAACCAGTGAACGGTGTTTAGACTATATTATACATGTCTTGAAAGAACTTCAGTGGTGTTTTCCATGCTCAGTTCAAGGTGGTGGATTTAACCTTTAAAACATGAATTGGCTTAGCACCTGGCTATCTAAGGGGCTACCTGTCTCTTTATGAACCTGTCTGGTTCTTAAGATCTCTCCAGGGCACCATTTGCCTGCACTGGTCCATTTATCTGGGACCCTGAAAGGGCTTTTCTCCTGTCTTCTAAAAAGGGGGTGAAGACATGTCTTCTTAATATAGACTTTTAAATTAGATAATTAATACTTTAATATTTTCACTGATTTTAATGTTCTTGGTTTGTTTACTGTTTTAAAGTTTTACTGTTTAAAATTGTGCATTATCTTGATGGCT
Organism: Elgaria multicarinata webbii; assembly: GCF_023053635.1. Classification (NCBI taxonomy): domain Eukaryota; kingdom Metazoa; phylum Chordata; class Lepidosauria; order Squamata; family Anguidae; genus Elgaria; species Elgaria multicarinata. Next base: position 111,162,778 of record NC_086173.1, on the reverse strand, counting down.
TTTTTTTTTTTAGCAAATAGGGTGTATATAAATGATAATGATAATGGTAATAATAAATTACACTGAGTTCAATAGGATTTACTCCCAGGTAACTGTGTTTAAGGTTGTAAGCTTAGACTGGATCTCCTATCTCTATTTATTTATTTATTAAATTTATATACCACCCCATAGCCGAAGCTCTCTGAGTGGTTTACAAAAGTTAAAAACAATGAAGATTAAAAATTATACAAAACTTAAAACCGTCAGAAATATAAAAACAACAGTATAAAACAGTACTTCTTCATGGTAGCTGAAATCTTAAATTAAATTCACTTAAATCTTGATCCAAATCCACAGGATGAGTATTCCAGCCCAGTCCATGCCACAGGACAGGTGGAGTGGTTTTCTCTACAATGGATTAACTCCACACTTGACTCAACCACAGGCTTTCTGCCAGCCCCAGAAACAAGGCTCCTTGGCTTCAGTGGAGGATCCTATTTAACTCCAATGCTCTAGTCCAACCTGGTGCCCTCCAAGTGTTTTGGACTACAATTCCCATGATCCCCAATCATTGTCCATACTGATTGGGGCTGGTGGGAATTCTACATCATCAACTGGATGTTCATGAGATGAGCTTGTTATCACCCGACTTTTCCTGTGGTTGCCTGTGTAAATATGGGGTGGAAGAAAAACATGATATAAGTTAAAGTCCATACTTACTATTTTCTTCCATTTCATTCGCCTATTTTGGTACCAGGTTTTCACCTGCAATTGACTCAGGCCCAGTGACTCTGCCAGGTCTATCCTGCAGGGAAGAGAAGGCCGTTGATGGTTGTCTCTCCATTCTCCCTCCCGCTGCTGTCTCACCCTGAGTGTCCCTCTGGATGCTTACCACCACCCTACCTGCTTAAAATTGTTCCTTCTCTTGTTTTTGTAGCCCAGAATCTTTCACACAAAATGGGTAGTATCCAATGTTAGTCCTACTTAGAACAGACCCCATGAAATGAGTGGGACTTGTTAGCCATGACTAACTTAAGTCCCGTTCATTTCAAGGGGTCTACTCTAAGTAGGACTACCATTGGATACAACCTGAATGAATTTTTGTTCTCAGATATCCTTTTCATTGCTTAATGAGCTCCATGGCTGTGTATTTCAGTTGTTGTTTAAAAGTAGAGATGTCTGGGGAGTAAGAATTTGACACAGGTAAACCTGGGATTTTCCCAAAAGAAAAAATGGCACAAAAAACATTTGCGCCTGATTTCACAAATTAGGGGGAACTCCTGTGTCTCTCTGCACCCAAAGAATGGTCTTCTGCAGAAAGGATGGATTGCATGGAAATGGGCAAGCTGTGCCCGATTCCCAGTTTGGATTCTCACTGGGGGGGGGGGGGTCAGTAAGGCCAAGTGGCTCACTCTGGCAGGGTGCCGCCAGTCAAAGTGCATCCTACCCAAGGCCAGCCAATTTTGGTACCTGAAGCAGAAAACGCCTCAAACACCTTTCCCCCTCCGAGGCAGTAAAATAGAGTAAGGGCTCGATCTTATGCTTGTTTAGACTGGGGGAGGAAATCCCCTGGCTGGCTGGGGAGTGCTAGGAGTTGTAGGGGTTCCCCCCCCCTAAACATGCCTAGAATCCCCCCATCTAAGAATGCCTAAGAATATATTACCTGTGCAATTTTAGGCATGTCTACACAGAAGCTCCACTGACTTACTCCTGGGTAAGTTTGTGTAGAGGCTTGCAGTCTAAGGGCTCAGTCCTATACATGTTGAGGCAGAAAGAAGTCCTACAACTCTCAGCAATTCCCAGCTAGCCTGGGGGATGCATGGCCTGCTTGGAGTTGTAGGACTTTTTTTCTGCCACAGCATGCATAGGATTGAGACCTAAATCACTAGCTGCTGCCTGAGGCGGCTGCCATGCTGGAACAGGCCAAGGTTCCATCTAGTCCAGCACTCTGTTCACCTAGTGGCCAGCCAGACCAACAAAGCAGGACATGATGCAACAGCACCCTCCCACCCATGTTCCCCAGCAAATAGTGCATACAGGCTTACTGGAAGCAGCCATTGACAGCTTTCTCCTCCAAGAATTGATCCAACCCCCTTTTAAAGCCATCAGAATTGCATGTCCAGGGCAACTCAGGGTCAGGGAATAGTCTGCCGAACTTTGGGAGCTTGAGCCCCGAGGGGAGAAGGCTTGTGAGCAGGACCAAGAGTTGGCAAGGAGGATGTCCGAGGCTGCCCTCTCTGACCCCCTTCCCTAGGGAGAGCTGGCCGGTGGGCTGGCGGATGACGGCCCCTCCACCTCGGCGTGCTCTCGCCCTGGGCCGCCGCCGCCCTCCCGCTCTTCTCCGCGTGGCCCCACCTGTCGGGCGTGGAGAGGTATTTCTGCTTCTCGAAGCGCTTCTCCAGGCCCATCAGCTGCAGCTCGGTGAAGACGGTGCGGCTCCGACGGCCCTTCTTGGCTTTGCTGCCGGCCTCGGGCCCTCCCGGCTCCAGCTTCCCGCGGAGGTGCAGCTCGAGCGGCAGGTGAGGGGGCCCCGCGCCGCCTGGGAGCCCCGAGCCGGCCGCCAGCAGCGCCGAGCTCAGGCCCGAGCAGCCCAGCGGCGCCAGCGGGAACTTGAAGACGGCCGCCTGCTCGGCCTTCAGCACCGCTGCGGGAGAAAGAGACACACAGGCACAGGCGGTGACCGAGCGAAGGGACGGAGGGAAGCCGTCCCCCAGCTGCCCCGCCTCGGGGCTCCCCGCCCTCGCCTCGCCGTCGAGCTCGGAAGCAAAGCCGAGCAGGCCCGCAGCCAGCCTCGACGTTGTGGGATGGGGGGGGGCAGAGGTTCCAAAACCCGGAGGGGGGCAGTTCATCTGGTTTGCAGGCCTTTTAAGTACAAAATGGTGGTACGTTTTTTAATTGTTTGTAAAAATAAATAAAATGGGGGGGGGGGAGGCAGAGAAAATTAGGGGGACAGGCCCAGCCCTCCCCGCCCGGCTCTGACCTGAGGCAGAGCCCTGCAAATACATTCAGAAAGTTCACCAGGATACAAGGTCGTTCAGGAAGGAAACTTGTTGGCACCTTGGCCCTTCTCAGGCCGCCAGAGGTCCCTCTTTGGGTGTGTGTGTGTGTGTGTGTGTGTGTGTGTCAGTTAGAAATACAGGCGGAAGGAATCTTGGGGCACCTCAAGGGCGAGCAGATAGATCAACATCGTCGTTTATTTTATTTATTTTATTTGTAGGCTGCTTTTCTGCAGAGTTGCGCCCAAAGCGGCTCACATTACAAATGATTGAAGTGAACAGCAGCCAAATGACATCCTTCGTCCCATCATCATCATCATCATCATCATCATCATCATCTGCATCTGCTTTTAACACAACTGGGGTCCTAGGTTGAGTACACCCATTCTGCAATGAATGAAATTTAAGTTAAGTCATAACTATTCATTTCAATGGATCTTCTCTACCTAGGACCAGCGCTGGATACTGCCCTTTAAGGTGTATCAACAAGACTCCCACACAACCCTGGGACACAAAGATGGAGTCCCCTGCCCACTGCGATCCAAATAGGCTAAGGAAGCAATCCTATGCATATTTAGACAGAAAGAAGTCCCGCATTTCCCTTCCAGAGTTGCTGGATTTTTCTCCCTGTCTAAACATGCAAAGGATTGGGCCCTAACATACTTGGTCATTTGTGTCTTACCCTTTCTACCAGGATGGCATCATACATGGCCTTTGCTCCCCTATCTCCCAATTTAACCCCACAATGATCCTGTGAAGCAAATGACTTCAGTATACAATGTAATCCTACATAAACTAGGGCCATTCACGTCAATGGGTCTACTCTGAGTAGGACTACCATCGGATACTGTCCAAAATCTCTGAGGAAGCCTCCGGCTTGAGGAGGGATTTGAGTCTGGGACTCTACGGTGTAAGGCTGCGCTTCTACACGCAGTTCCCTGGAAATCTGTCTGCCTGAACAAAGCTGTCAGCTCAATACTCGGTTCGCTCCAGGGGCTCTTTTGGCTACCACAGTGCCAGGAGGTGGCAGAGAGAGAGAGAGCTCTCCTAACAGCTAGGGGATAGGGAATCTGAAACGCGTTTTCCTTGGCAATGATTCTCACTAAAATAAATAGGACTTACTTCCGAGTAAACGTGGTTGGGATTAGGCTGCAGAAGTTATCGAGGCACGATCCTGTGCATGTTTACGCGGAAGTCAGACCCGCTTGGACTTCTTCCCAAATCAGCCTGCGAGGGAAGGCTGTACATGGGGGAAAGCGCCATCGAAGTCTATGGGCTTTAGTTCTGAGTAAACATGCCGGGGTTGCGAGGATCGAGGGTCCTCTGAAGGAAACCAGAAGAGAAAGCTGCGCGAGGATCCGAAGCAATCGCTAGTGGGAACAGGAGGCGAAGAAACCTCCTGGTCTTTTGGGAAAGATTCCTTTCCTACACCCCTCCTCAACCTTCCTGCTGATATTAAAACAAAAAACAAAAAAACTAACAGCGCAGTTTAATGGATGCCTACTTAGAAGTAAGTCCTACTGAGTTCCATTGGATTGATTCCAAGGAAAGTGTGAGTATAGGATTGCTGTCTTGAAGGATTTAAACTGCGATCCTAACTAGTCATTGGGAAACAACTTCTCCGTAAATCAATCGGTGGGAGGGACATCTCAGGCTTAAATAAATTATAACAAATATGAATTGGACCTTTTCGGTGAGGTAAATATGTCTTGATGACGCTAGTAGAACTTTGGTCCTGTCCTAAGTTACTGGCGTTACAGAACCTTACTCTTTTCGTAAGGCGTGTGCGGTGGGGGGCGGGGGGGGGGAGAGAGAGACAGTGCCTCCTTAACCCTTTAAAAACAGCAACAAAAATTGGCTATTTAAAAGTGCAGCTATGTTATTAATCTACTCCAAGTGATCACATTTTATATTTTGTCCGGGATACAAAAGATCAAATCTCGCACTTTTGGAAAGCAAATAAATACATAAATCATTTTAAACTTCCCTTTTACTTGTACTAAAATAGCTGCAAACGAAAATATTTTCAAATCATATGGGTAATCTGTTAAGAATTTTTAAAAATTCATTAAAATTTGGGAAATACTCTAGCTTGGTTCCAGGTTTAGACATTTAGAACCATGACTAACTTGTGTCCCATTGATTGTAATGGGTTTACTCGAAGTATAACTAAATCTGGAACCAACCCACTTTGACAATTAGGCAGAAATAGTTCCTTCGATTTCACAGGAAAGGAATGTTTTTAGGAAATGGGTATTAACTTATTTTCAATCAAGACTCTATATGCAACCTCTAGAAATTGCCCTGATTCAAAACCAGTTTTAATGTTTGTGGAAATCTACTACTGAAGCATTGACAATTTTTGCAGGGAATGCAGAATAAATATAAGAAAATGTACAGTGTAATACTATGATTTTTGGACAGACTTTTCTGGTGAGCATGCTTTTAAAATGGAGTTTAATTTTCAGCCCTATTTCATAGACTGATCCACAGTGTAATGGAATTGTAATGTAATATTTCGATTAAATGAATGATAAATCTGTTTCTGTGTATATACTCAGATGTACCAGGGTGTGTGGAGTGAGCCCCAAAGGGAATGGGAGCAGCATGTATTTCCCTCCTAATTAAAAAAAGAAAAGAAAATTGATTTAGATTTACTTCTGTGTAAGCATGTATAGGATTGGGCTGTAATTTTCAAACTCCATTATTCTAGTAAACAGCATTTGTTCGTTTTGAGCCATCCATTGCTTGATCTCAAAACATCACTGCAAACAAAACAAAGCAAAACAAAAAGCCAAGGACAAGATCCAGTCAAAATTAGCAATGTAAAGTCCCACTGGTTGGAGAGAATTCAACATATACTTAGCATATACTTGGATCTTGGACTTAGAAAGCATCCAACCCAAACTCTTTGCCCTATACCTATCTCTCTGGAAAGCCCCATCTTAAGCAAGTTTACTAAGAAACGAGACTGAGTTCAATAGAGATGACTCCCTAAGAAGTCATGCGGAGGATCGCAGACTCCGACTATAGGATGAAGTTGCAAACTGTGGAGGAATCCTCACATGTTTCATCCAGGTAGGAAAGAAATATTAATCTCGGTGAGGAATTCACACCGGCTTGCACATAAAAAGCTCCTTCGGACAACTCCAGAACATTTGTAAGGGAGGAGGGAGAATCTGATGGAAGCACCCGAGAGCCAAAATCTACTTGCTAAAATAAAATTAAAAAGTGTGGGGGGGGAGTCACTTAAAACGCAAACTGCTTATTATTTCAGGTCTTTCTCTCTGGCAGACAGATGGTAAAGTCCAGCGCGAATGTTATGAGCGACGATGCTTTCTTCCTTTTTCTTTTTGTGGTTTCTGGCTCCAGTTTAGGAATATCTCATGTTGAATACTGGGTCCAACCGTTGTCCCCTTCCTTGTCCAGGCAAATATCGCCTCGAAAGCCCAGTTCCTTGGTGGCGCATCCAAGAGGAACTGACACGCCGGCTGAAACGCACGGCGTGGGGCATCGGCCCGGCCGCTTTCCGTGGAGTTTCTTTCCGAGTGCTCTGGGGTCGAGGGCGGGGTGGTGCTGAGTAACCCCGCGCAGAAACCTCTCTAGACTCGGGATGAGAGTGCGAGTTGAGAGCCCATCGCCCCGCATGGCTCGCCCAGAAAGAGGCAGAATCTCCATCCGGAGTGCCCGTAGCCTCTGCTCCGGGCCTCTTCCCGACCTGGGCAAACAGAATCCGTTCCATTTCTTCTGGCCAACCTCCAGCAGGTCGTTACTGCTAGGAGAGAGGCTGGATGATGGGCCCCGACCGCAAACTGATGGGACGGCGATCCAATCTCACGTCCTTGTTTTTTCTGGCCAACGCTCGCCGGCCGTAGATTCCGAAGAGCTCCTGGAAAGGTCTTCCTCGACTAGAAGAGGCCCCTCTCAAAACGCACGGCCCGTCGCCCACCGGCAGAAATCCAGGGGAAACCTGCGATCTGCTTGGAGCCACAGGGCCGTGCAGATCCAAGGTACGGCCTGGGATGGCAGCCCGACTCTAGGCTGGAGTTTCCTGCATCGCGAAGGCTAGGCAAAGCCAGGCGCCCTCCGGAGCGCCCTGCTGCTCTTCCAGAGCCAGAGGAAAAACTCCCGCGTGGAGTCGACATGCAAACAGAAAGGCAGAAGGGAGCACACCTACTGTTAGCGCTGGACGATGCTTTCGAAATTGTGTGTCCAATATTTATTTATTTATTTATTTATTTATTTATTTATTAAATCTGGTTTAAAGCAATCGTGTAAACCTTTGACCGTGGTGTTTCTTCTGAGTCCCGATCTTTTGAAGGCTCCTCGTTTATGGTTTCGTTCCCCGCCCCTTCCAAACAAGCGTAGCTACACTGAATCTGCTTTACATGCCCCCAAGGTCATTCCCCAAATATTTTGGGAGAGAAAATCCCACCGATGGCAGCCGGGAGGAAAAAAACACACCAACAACCTGCCCTGCCCGTTCAACCCCATGTTAATTCGGATTCTAAGTAAAACGGAGGCTAGAACAAAGAAAGGACCATGTGAAACGCTTTGAAAGAGATGTGGTTTGTTCTAGCCTCAAACGTTGTTAAAACTTCTTCCGTGTAAACGGGGCATCGTTTACACGGAAGTCGGGAGGCAAAGGCTTTCTCCCTCTCCGCTGCCTGTCGGGCTTGAGAACTGCGGGTAGGCCTCAGGCCCACACGCGCCACCGAGCTTGCAAGCAAGACGGCCAAGGAATCCCAAGGCGAGGTCCTTCCTCGCCCGCCGGGGCACTGCGCTTGGGGCACAGCGGAGGGGCTCCTGCGAGCACAATGCGCGCACGGCCCTTTCCCACAGGGGCGCCGCTCCAAGGGTCGGAAGCGGGGTGGGGGGGGGAGAGGAAAGATTTCGGGAAGGTGGGGGCAAAAGGTTCCCCGCCCGGCTCTCGGGTTCTTGAGCGAAGCTTTTAAGCGTTTGATGGGCTCCTTTTGACGCGGCTCCTGATTTGATGGGGCTCCTCCCCCCCCATTTCTTTTTAAAACGGGATTCCCCTTTTCCCCTTTAACGGGGCTCTTACTTTGTTTTTAAGCGTTTGGTGGGGCTCCTAGTCTCCTTACACAGGCTTCGAGGCCCTTTGGCTCCAAGCAAGGGAGAAAGGCCGTTTTGCCCCTCTTCGCCCCTCCTCCAGTCCCTGACCCACACCGGACCAGTCTTTTCGGGAGCAGCGCCCTGCCTTCTGGGCCCCTTTCTTCCTTGGAGGCTCTGAAGGCTCATCAACTGCCAAAACCGGAAAGCCCGAAAATCGGAGTTTAAACAGGCAAAGGGACATTGCAAAACACACGCGCACCCCCCCACCCCGAAAACCCCTCAGCCACCAAAAAACGGTCTCTCGGGAGGAAGAGGTCCGAGAGGAAAGGCGTGAGAACGCCCTCGTTAGTGAGGCGCAAATGAGTGGGGGGAACACCTTCCCCGCTCCCCCTCGCCCTCTTGGAGCTCAGGCCTGGGAACTCTGGGTCCGAGGCTCTGGCAGCGTTTCGTCCGTCGTCTGGGGGATCTCTCCCTTCCGGCAGGTCCCGTCAACAGAAAGCACCGGTCTCCTTGCCTGCACTAGACTCGTCTACGTCTCCATTCAGCTCAAGACAGCAAGGAAGCCGAAGGACGGCTTGCCCCCTGTGCAGTCCGAGCCTGGGCGACGATACTCGCGAGTAAGCCCCGCCGAGGCTTCTCTCCTCCCCCCCCCCCCCACCTTCGGGCCCCAGAGGACGATCGCAGCCCTGAACTCTGTTTGGCTTCTTTGCTGCCAAAGCGGAAGCGAACTCTTAGGCTGAAGGCGTCGGGTGAAATGGGTGCTGATCGGGCTCTGCCTTGGCCTTGCAGGCACCACACACGGAATACCTCCACGACACAAATGCAATCCTGAAATCATTCATTCCGGCAGATGATGATGATGATGATGATGATGATGATGATGATGATTTATTTATATAGCACCATCAATGTACATGGTGCTGTACAGATAACACAGTAATTAGCAAGACCCTGCCGCATAGGCTTACAATCTAATAAGTTGTAGTAAACAATAAAGAGGGAAGGAGAATGCAAACAGGATGGGACTACCCCCAACTTGTATTAAGGCTATGAGGGAATATGGTATTCACGCTGTCCCAAGGCCTCATCTTCTGGAGCCTAACGTTATTTTCCAATGTACAAGATCACGCTCGCACGATCAATTTAATCCAGTTTGCTAAGGAGTCACTCCCGTTCAGTACTCGGCGGCTCGCGGGCTCCCCGCGAAAGAGTAGGGGCTGCTGCCTGCCGCAGGGCCGGATTGCCCAGCACCCAAAAGGCGCACTCGACGGCGGGCCGGAGGCGCGGACGCACAGCCCGCGGGCACCACCCGACGCCTACCCAAGGGCGGGTCGGGGAGACCCAGGACCGGCGGAGGCCAAGCGGAGCTGCCGCGCCACTGTCTGCAGGGAGAGGCGGATTCCCCGTGCAGAAGCGGCCACCGCCACCCGAGGAAGGAAGACAGAACATGAATGGAATTGCCCCGTGGGGGGTTGGGCCTGGAGGGAGGGAAGCTCTTTGCCAGCAGACCCAAATGGATAAATGAAACCACAACGCCCCTCAGGAATTCCTTTCCGCTTGAGCTGCACCCCACCCCCACCCCTGTCCGGTTCCAGGGAGGGACTCGGCGCTGCCCCCTCCCCGGCCCACCCCTGGAAGAGCAGGCGGCACAGAGCGCCCCCTCGCCGCCGCGCCTCGGGAAGACGTACCTAGGGGGCTGTGGTAGGGCCGGGCCGAGAGCAGCGCCTTCACGCCGAACTTGAGCAGCTCCCCGGCCGGTGCCGCGCTCTTGGCGTCCGGGTGATCCGTCAGGATCTCCTCGATCATAAAGCTCCGGTAGCGATGCGATCGGTGGTCGGCGAAGGGGTCGGCGGGGAAATAGTGGGCGGCGGCGCCCAGGTCCAGCGGGTGCTGCATGGTGCCTGGCGGCCGGAGGGACGCCCCGCACCCACCCCGACCCCGCCCGGCTCCGCTGCCCGAAGCTCAGAGCGGCTTCTCGTCGGGCGCGGGGGCCAGGGCGCGGGGAGGCCTCCGCGAGGCCGGGGCCATGGCCGCGGCCTCTGGGCGCCGCTCCCTCGCCGAGCTGCCTTCGGCGGCGGCAGGCGGGGCTGGCTGGATCCCGGCCGATCTCCCGCCCGCCCGCTCGCCGGCCGCTCCCCTCCTCGCGGCCGCTGAAGCGCTCCCCGCGGAGTGAGGCCAGGCGGCGGCGCGGTGTGGCGCGACCTCCGGCTGCTCGAAGGGGCGGCCTCGGAGGAGTCCGTCTGCTGCTGCTGCTTTCTCCGCCCCAGCGCCGCTGCAGACAACAGCCTATTATAGGGCTGACGCTGGCCTGAGCACGGGGGGCTCGCCATGCCGGCGGGGAGGGAGGGAGGGAGCGAGCGAGCGAGCGAGCGAGGGGGAGCGGCGTGGGGCGGGCAGGGGCGGAGTACCTGGGAAGGGGCGCGGGATCCGGCGCCGGAGCCAGCCAATGGGCCTCCGCCCGGGCCGGCTTCAGCGAGGCAACACGCGCACGCCCGCGCACGCGCGTCACCCCCGAGAAAGGCCCAGCTGCCCGACCTCCGGGCCCGCCTGGAGCCAAGACCGACGGGGGGAACCACCAGCTGACATCCACCCGGGAGGAAGGAGACGGGGATGGTCCGGCAGCCTGGCGCCCACGTCTCCGCCTCCGCCTCCCCCTTAATCTGAAGTCAGCACAACACCGAATCTTCTTCTTGGGGCACCTTAAAGACAGAGACGTTCATCCGGGGAGAAGCTCTCGTGGATGTAGTCCACTTGGTCAGATGAGGATGCTGTGGCACTCACGCCCTGCTTGTGGGTCTCCCGCAGGCAGCTGGCTGGCCACTGTGAGAACAGTGGTGTGATCCAGCAAGGCCCTTCTGATGTTCTTATGATGTGAGCCCCCGTTTCTGATGGGCAATCGGGGCAGGACCTCACGGGCAGCAAAGCTTGTGAACGTAGTAGTCGTCGCTATACAAGGAATCCTTCCTTCCTTCCTTCCTTCCTTCCTTCCTTCCTTCCTTCCTTCCTTTCTGTTGTATCCCATGGGCTGTATCCAATACTAGTCTGCTGCTTTAAGTCCCATTCGTTTCAATGGGCCTTCTAGACCGTGCTCTTCCACTCGTTTCCTAGTTGTAGGCTTCCCACTGGGGCATCTGGCTGGCCACTGGGTGGACAGAACGCTGGATGATATCGACCCTTGGTTGGATCCAGCATGGCTCTTCTTAGGTCCTTAACCTTCCTTCCTTCCTACGTACCTACCTTCCTACCTACCTACCTTCCTTCCTTCCTTCCTTCCCGAAGCAGCTAAGGAATCTTCCGAGCCCCAACTGCCTTTATCACCCCCGAGGGCCAAACCTTCTACTCACACCTTTCCCTGAAACCGGAGAGCGGCCCTTCCTCCCTTCATTTCTAGTGTGCACACGAGCACACGCAGGGGCTTGAAATGAATTAACTCGGATGAGCAATTTTGGATGATCGCGAATTCGAAAGAAAATGTAGCTCCTTGGAGTTATTTTTTCATTTTGTTTAAAACATTTCTCTCCCCCTCTTTCCGTCCAGAGTCCCCCTCCTCCCGCAACACAAAGAACTCTCATTTTAAACTAAATGCAACATTTGATTTTTTGCAATCTCTTCTACTTCTACTCTCTACTCTACCTTGGGTGATAATTCAGGCAATGTGCATCCAAGGTAGGGGGATTTGGGGGAAATCACCCCACCCCCCAAAAGAAGGGGGGAAGCAAGAGCCTTTTGCGGTGTCCTTGATTTTAAAAACAAACACATCCTGGCATTCAAATTAAGTGACACGGAAATAATAATGTAGGCCTATTCTTGCCCCCTGTATGCTCTTTCTTTCTTTTTTGTATCCTGTTCGTTTATGTAAGAGATTCAGGCTGCAGTCCCATGCACATTTACTTAGAGTAAGCCCTATTGAACTCTGGGGCTTACCTCTGTGCAAACATACAGAGGTTTGCACTGCCAGTCTTGCCAAAAGCAAAACGAGTAGTCTGGCAAAATGAAACAGTTCAAGTCACGATCGAGTTCAACGGGAGAGAATTAAGCAGATGCGTGAAACCCTTTCCCGTTGCAATCGAGGAAAACGTAAGGAATCGAGGACATGTTAGGCTACAGTTCTCTGTACTCTTGGCGGGGGGCGGGGGAAGCGCCATTGGATCAACCGGGCCTTAACCATGCATAGAATCCGAGCAGGGTGAACAAGTGCTTAATTTAAATGAGATCCTGCAAAATAAAGCACATAATTAAGCATCTATCGAACTATCTTCAGGGCAGCATACAATGAATTTAAAAATTCATTTTACGTGGCCCAAAGTGTTTTTACTGAAAAGGAGAATATACGTTTTTTGAAAGAGGAAGGAAGGAAGGAAGGAAAGGAAAGGAAAGGAAAGGAAAGGAAAGGAAAGGAAAGGAAAGGAAAGGAAAGGAAAGGAACCACTCAGTTGCTGGCCCTGCCAACACTTGTTGAGCCTGGCATTGAATTTCCAAGTTTTTTTGGGGGGAGGGGGAATTACCCCACTCATGGACGCACAGAGTTCTTTAGTAATAGAAGATTTGAAAGCATATTTTTTAAAAGAAAAAATGGAAACATTTAGCACAGGATCCACCAGTTAACCAATTTACAGTGCAATCCTGTGCATGTCTAAATTAAATAGGGCTTACTGCCAGGGCAGTGGCCTATAATCAGGTACTCGCTTTCCTAAAAGTAAATGCCACTGAATTCAACAGGGCTTACTTCTGAGTAGACATGTACATGATTGTTTGGCTAAGCTCTTATTGGTTCTAACTGGGGATTTCAGCTGGAACTCTTTCTTTCCGTATTAATATTTCTTCCCCACTATATGGTTTCCACAGTACTATAAGTTGGAAATGAATAACAAATACCAACGAAATGGCAATACCGTGTGTGTGTGTGTGTGTGTGTGTGATTATATTTATATCCCACCTTTTTTTCTCTTGCAAGGAACACAGGGTTCTTACATGGTCCTCCTCTCCATTTGTATCCTCACAACAGCCCTGTGAGGTAGGTTGGGCTGAGAGTTAGCGATTGGCCCAAAGTCACCCAGTGAGCTTCATGGCCGAGTGGGGACTAAACCCGGGTCTCCCAAGCTCTAACCTCCAATCAGGTACTGAATGGTACCAATGATGTAACTAATAACGTCTCACCACTCTAATTGAAAATGGCAGTCCCAGTTTCTGCAAAATCCAAGACGCAATGAAGCGGCAGGCTTGGAGTGGGGGGGGGGGGGGAGGTGCAATGGGCGTGGCCTAAGCTTGAGAAGGGAAGGATATCAGGAATTCTATTCCTATCTGGCTCAAAGTCCTGGGGGAAAGCCTCTCCTCTGGGTGTCCTGGGGCTGGTTCACACCTAAATGCTCAGTACTGGGTGCCTGCGACTTCCATATTTGCCTTAATACCTAAAGGTGCGATCCTATGCATGTTTAGACAGAAAAAGTCCTTCAGCATAGCTGGGGGGGGGGAAGCTGGGAGTTGTAGGAGGGGTGTGTGTGTGTGTGTGTGTGTGTGTGTGTAGGCTGGCTGGCTGGCTGGCTGGCTGGCTGGCTGGCTGGCTGGCTGCGGGATGTAGGACTTTTTCTGTCTAGACATGAATAGCATGTCTGGCTGGTGGATGCTGGTAGGGCTTTTTTCCTGTCTAAACATGTATAGGACTGCGCCCTAAGTGGATGGGCCCTAGCAGGTGCAACGGGGCAAGCCATGCCCGCCTTTTCAGCACAATCCGTTCCCACCTTGGGCCGCCAGTCACTTAAGCAGCACCCAGAGGCTTCAGCCACACTGGCTCTGTTCGGAGGTCAACAAAGGCATAATGAAACAACCCATCCACCCCTCCCCTGCCAGCCTCCAGGCTTCGAAGGACAAGAGGTGCACCTGGAATTTCTCCAGCACAAACTCCCCCGCTTTGTTCCTTTCTCTTCTGAGGCGGGGTTACTCGGTGGTATTTTAAACTGGGGGTGGGTGAACCTCTTCCACAGAAGGCTCCGTGGCACTCCCAACCAAGGGTGATTTAAAGTGTGGGGTTTGTATTGTTCTTATGGGTGCTCTGCTCATCCTTCCACCGCGGGTTCAAAAGTTGAAGCAGAGGCTCGCAGCTCGCGATTGCGAGGTAGAACCAACCTCGGGATTAATTAACGCGGAGCACGAAGCTGGTCTATGCGGAGTGGGAGATGTACAATTGCAGGCCTCTGCAAATCTCTTTTCGAGTAACAAATCTTCCCCAGCAAACTACGGAAGAACCACATGTCTATTCTTATGTACCTCTGTTCTTGCACAAGAAGGACCTAATCCTCAAGCGATTTGCTACTCCTGACAACTGTGGCTATTTAGTCATTGGGAAGTGGGGGCGGGGGAGCCAGACAACTATTTGGGTTGTGTGGTCAGAGATCATCCAGCGTTAGACTGGACAAGCTAGATCAGAAAGGAAGGAAGGAAGGAAGGAAGGAAGGAAGGAAGGAAGGAAGGGCTAGATAGAAAGATGAAATCATGTTGGATATAGATGAAAATTGTTGATACCTCTGTGGCTGCAACTCTGCCTGTCCCTCCTTCCTCCTGAACAAAGCGTCTCGTGTAACCTGTCCTTGAAGGGACTCTTCTTAACATTTACACTGCTGTAGTCTTACTGAGATTCATGAAGTCTTACTGAATGGCTCCTTGGAACCACGATTCATTAACTACCATAGTCCACAACCATCATATTTTGGCCTAGATCCACTGACTTGAATAGGACTACTTTGGGGAAACTGGATTGCTGTGCACAGCCGAGCATCTGGGAGTCGGTTCCAAGGATTTCCTCGGAAGGTAGAACCGGGATCGCACCAGAAACACACTTGTCTGGAAGTCAAAAGCTTAACCCTAAAGCTTTTAAAACTTGATGTTGTGCAGACTTCTACTGTTACTTTCTACTGTTAGTTTTTCCCTACCCTGTGCCTGCTTACCCTTCCCTGTACCTGTTTGCATTCTCTTCCCCTCCTTATTGTTTTACTATGATTTTATTAGATTGTAAGCCTATGCGGCAGGGTCTTGCTATTTACTGTTTTACTCTGTACAGCACCATGTACATTGATGGTGCTATATAAATAAATAAATAATAATAATAATAATAATAATAATAATAATAATAATAAGTCGAATCCATTGCCCTCAGCGGGACTTGGTGTGAATACAAACGACCATTTTAGAAAGTGCATTTGTATGCCCATTGCACACGTTGGTAAATTACTACCTGGCAGGCCTGAAGCTAGGGTTGGGGGGCTTCCTCCCCTAATTTATTTATTTGTTTGTTACAAATAAACAATTAAAAACAGTTTACTATTTTGTCTTTGAAAGGCCTGCAAACCAGATGATCTCCCCCCTAATTTTTGGTTCCCCCCCGCCCCCCCCCCAAAATCCCTTTAGGACCTGCCACTTGCAAATGACCATGATTCATCAAACCAAGGAACTGTGTTTAGGAGTCGTGGAGTGTCAGATGCGGGCTGAAGGTTACTAAATTTTGCCTGAAATCGATCTTGGCTCCTCAAAAATCACATCTCAGCGAGGGCTGCGATGAACTCCATGTAAGACATTTCTGCACCTGCCTTTTTCCCAGGGATCATCCCAGGATCATCCCTGTGCATGCAAATGACACACAGGCGATCTCGGGAGCAGGCATGGAAGATCCCTCCATTTTCCTGGGATAATCCTTAGGTGTAGAAAGAGCCGCAGTGTAGACTAACCCGCGACGACAACTACCCAAATTGCCTCAAGCCCAAATCGCCTCAAAATGAAGCATACTTCTGGTTTCAGGACTGTGGTTTTCCCCACAGGCAAATGTAAATTGCTGGCTCGGCTAAAACTGATACAATTAATCGACTACATTTGTGCATTATGCAACACAACCGTCCCAGCTCCTGTGTGTGTGTGGGGAATAATACTGGGACGGCGAGGTGTACCTCCATAGCGATGGGCATGTGGCTAATTAGCCTGGGATGAGGAAAGCTGACCACAGATTTCCCGAGTTTCGGGGGACACAAACAATCCTCTTTAAGTTGTCCTACCCGGAATGGAGAGCACGCCCTCGTTCCTCCGCCTTCCGTCTGGAGACTCGTCCTAGAGTAGCGAGCCAGCCCAGAAGTCCCTTAGTCCTTGGAAGGTGCCAGGGCCACTAGAGCGATTCGGCAATGGCCTACAGATGTCCTGCAGTTCAAAATGATAAGGCTCATCTGGACCTCGATGGGATTTACGAGAGGGTCATCCAAAGATGCCCGTTTGGCTGGCCTGGGCATCTGGGGTGAAAGTCCAACATCACTTCTACTCAGAGTAGACCCACGGAAATGAATGGAGTTTTTGTTAGTCGTGATTAATTTATTTCCTATACATTTCAGTAGGTCTACTCTACGTAGGACTGGTGTTGGACTTTACCCGTGGTCTCAGTATTAGCCAAGAGAAAGACAGAAGAGGCGAAATACAGATGGAGCAACCTCGGCTCTCGGCCTTACCTATACTAATAGCTGGCAAGCAATACGCTGCGCCCCCCATTTATTACTCGAGGGAGATCCTCAGCCTGCACGTTCTCCATCTCCTTTAATAATCTGCGGAACCGTTTTCAAAATATATCGCTGAGAACAATGACATTCTTTGATTCTGCTCCCCCCACTGACAAGACTTTCCACAAGACAGCATATCATTAATAGGAGATTTATACACAGGGATTCAGGGCGAGATTCTTGCCCCGGGGAAGTCAAAAGCCAGACGCTGAGAACTTGGGTTTGTTTTTGTTTATTACAGATAAGATCAGCAACAGTTTTTCTCTGGCAAATCCTTGGATGGCAAAGCCCCTTCTTACCTAATTCGAATCCTGCCCCCCCCCCCGCTAGTCCCGATCAGGATTCTAGGGGGCAAAGAGGCGGGGTGAGGGGTGGGGTGGGGAGAATGGGATTATGAGTATATCAAAGAATCCATCTCTGCTAACAAGCTGTTTGGATGCAGTAAGAAGCTTTGAAGTGAGCCACTTCGCTGTAGAGTAAAAGAGGGTGGGACTTGATAGGTACCATCCTAGAGAACTTCGGCTACTGGGCGCTAGAGAAATGTCCAATAAATAAATTGGTTCCGAAAACTTTTTTTAAAAATCAAAACAATCCCTTAGCTGCGGTGGTAAAATTTGAAGTTCAAGAGTTCAGCATGACAGCCCTGTAATTACTGGACGGGATATACCTATAACCAGGATCTCTCTCTCTCTCTCTCTCTCTCTCAAGATAGGAACATAGAAAGCTGCCCTATACTGAGTCAGACCATTGGTCTGTCTAGACCAGAATGGTTGAAGCAGAACTGGGGACCTTCTGTGTGCAAAGCACGTGTTCCATCACACCGAGCTATGGACTCTAATTTTCTATATTCAAAGGAGTTAAGCCTCTGGTCTAAAGCGTCATCATAAAACACAAACAACCAAAACAAGCAACCACTACTAGGGGCATGGTTGTAATCCTAGAAATAGTAACCTGGGAGTAACCCCCATTGAGCTCAGTGGTGCTTAATTCTGGCAGCATCCTTTCATTTTATAAAACTCAGGAACTTTAACCATAGACGTTCAACTGGCTGCAAAGTATCCCTTTAGAAATGCAAACAATCTTGCAAAGAAGTGTTACCGTTCAAAATGCTTGAGCGGAGTAGGAACTCTATCAGTGAAAAGAGAGGTATCCAGTTTGATTATTTTCTTTATTCTCCGACTTCCTCTGTGCTAATCTGTCACAGCAATGGGGGAGGGGGAATGGTAAGCCCCGTTATCACCCCATTCACTTTCCAGCGCAAGGAAGGCCCGCCAGTTACCGTGGCGTTCTGGCAGATGATGTCACGGCTCCTGCTCTGGAAAAAGTCCTGGCGCTGCTCTCCCCTGCGTTTCCCTTCCATTACACCAGTTTCCTGCATATAAAACATACAGGCACTCCACGAAGCACCCAAAGGGCAAACCCTGACATGTAAGAAGAGATACAGAGCTCAGCTTGGTTATCAGCACCAGTAACAGGGAGGGGAATTGACTAGAATGTCAGTTTCCTAGTTGTGTTTATTTATGGTTAGCGAGGAGTATGCACATTTTCTTGGAAGTAAGGGGAACGGAAATACGTGCCACTTACTTCTTATTAAAGTGGTCGCTCTAAACTATAATATAAGGACGCACAAGATCTTCTTGAGATCTGATGATAGGCAAAGAAGCAGAGATTCTACTTAGAAGCAACTTCCACTGATTCCGGTGGACTTTCTCTACGGTGTTCTAGGGTTACTAGGGCTCTAAGATTACCAGGTAAGCCTGTTTAAAATCCGGAAGTCCCATTGATTTTGATGGAAATGGTTATTTTTCAATAAAGGCGCAGATTTGTGTGGCGCATTAGGAGTGTGGAACTAATTTGTTTAGGGCAGATTAGAGAAAGTTCCTTTGAAATCAATCTCCTGAACGTGTTGACGATCGGAATGCAGCGAGAAAACTTGCTTGGATTTTCAACAACCACTCTCTGATTTAATTGGAATTAAGCCCTAGTGAACTTGAACTCATTCCCAAATAATTATCCTTGTTTAGGATCCCGCTCTACAGAGGACCTGCGTGGCATGTGGCTTCATGAGCCTCCAAATCAACGAGCGAAGCACCCCCCACCCGGATGAATTGACTTAGAACTTAAGTCCCGTTGGTTGTCAGAATATTTACTTTCAAAGCAGAGTGCTAAAGATCACAGCAGCAGGATAATAGGAAGCAACAGCGTCGAGTCCAAGGAAACTCCTAGTCTGAAGTGGGAAAACAAACACCCACACAAATGATTTACGAAAAATAATTGTTTCTTTGTTTGATGGGGACTGAAACAGTCGGATTCACCCTTAACAGGATAGTGTGCTTAGGATGGTCGTCTTTAAGTACAGCTTAATAAAAAGTAAAATTGAATCGTCCAAACACGAACTTGACTTCACGTAGGGCTATTTTCTTAGCAACGGTTTCATTTCCCCATATAACAGTGGAAGGCACCTTGTGAGCTTGTTGAACTCCAGTTCCCACCAGTCCCAAACAGAATAGCCAGTGCTGATGGGCATTGCAGTCCAACAACATCTGGACGGCCAAAAACTGCCCCCCCCCCAATTGAAATAAATGAGAAACGCGGCAGGTTTTCTTTAGGGAAAAAGCAGAGCAGCCTTTGCCAAGGAAAGGCTTCCCCCCTGCTTGTGCTTTGGGAACGAAAAAGTGGTCGTGTGAATGTCACTTCCCCGGCTGAGGCTGCTATCCCCTCTGTGCTCCCTTACCTACGAGATAGCGCCCCACTGAACTAAATGGGGCTTACTTCTAGGTAAGCCAGTTTAGGATTGCACTAGATTGTCTTCTAGTGTACAGAAAGGATCTTACACTGGGCACATGTCCAGGCAGAAGAAGGACAGGTGACGGGGGTGAAATAAGTAGGTCAGGTGGGGCTCCACCACCTTTTCTGCTGCTTGGAGGGAGAATCTCACAGGCACAACGAAGTGGGGAGAGAGATGAAAGGGCAAAGGGATCACCACCACCTCCGGAAAAGGCGCCCGACAGCAGAAAATGTTCAGGGGCGCTGCGGGGCACCCAGAACCGAGCAAGCCTCTAGGAAGCGAAAGCCGCGAAGTGGGAGAAGTTCGCCCATGTACTCTTCCCGCCTGTGAACAGGTGCTGGTTAAACTAGCCCCGTTTCTCCAAAAACTGGTTGATATAGTCGCCTTGGGCGAATGCTAGTGGAAAAGAGGGGTGCAAATTTAGTGATGTGTCCAAAGTTAGTCTAACTTAAGTTCCACATTTAAAGGGGTCTACTCTAAGTAGGGCTAAGACTGGATTCAATCCTTAATAAATAGTGGTCTATTTAAGCAAATGTACATAGAAGGAAGTTCCACTGAGATCAACGAGAATTTTAAAATTACCTAAGGACACTGAAAAGTAGTGATGCTAAATAATGTTAATTCGAGTATGAGTAAATATGTGTTTTTTATTAATAATTTTAAAGCTGTCACTTTTTTAAAAAAGACCCATTGAGATCTTTTTAAGGTATGCTGGAATTGTTTATGCTGCACTGGATTTTATTGATTTGGTTTTTTTTTTGTAGCAATTATATTGATTTTAACTGAACTGTACAATGCCTGGAGAATTTATTTCATGAGGCTTATAATAAATGAAATTAAAGAATGATTTAAAATACTAATAAGTGGATAAATTAGGCTGTCCTATCCAGACTCACAAGGGAGTGAGTCCCATGGAACACAGTGAAATGTATTTTCGGGTAAACGTGCATAGGATCCTGTTGCATGTGTGCTTAGGACAGCCGTGGGCAATGTGAAGCCCTCAAGAAGTTTTGGCCTACAATTGCCCTCTACCTTAGTCAGCATAGCCAATGGTGACGGTGGGAGGAATATATATATATATTCTCAAAAAACGTTTTAATATGATTACCAGTATCTCACTCCACTGTAGACCAGTAAATCAACAGTTCCAAATACCCAACACTATATAAATAAATACAGAGGCTGCATTTATTCACAATATTAATATCCCAGACAGGTTCTGATCTCTCTAGTGAGATATTAGTATTCATACGAATACCTTTTTATATTTTTTGGATACAGATGTTCCCCCCTCCTTTAATCTCTTTTGTTTTTGAGGTTTTGTAAGTGGTTTAGGACAAGAACTGTTAGACTGCTTGAGGGGGGAGCTGAGTCTCTCCAAATATTTCAGCCTATAAATTGGCTATGCCAGCTTAAGATATCAACTATTTGCTGTAACCCAATAATATCCATATTTCCCTGGAAGTAATGCCTCCCTGCGCTCTCTTACTCCCCAGTAAGGATCTGCGTATAGGGCCACAGCTTTAGCCTTGCTCTGTCGAGACTTCCAGCTCTCTGCAGTAGGAGGAATAGTCTACAAACGGTACGATTATCCTGCCTACATCACAAACATCTCATCATATTCCACCCCCCCCCGGTCAGTCTTGTATTTTGCATGGCATTGCTGTTGTCGCCATATATATATATATATATATATATATATATATATATATATATATATATATCCTATACATTAAAAAAATAAATTACTGAATGCCTGGACTAACACATGTAGGGAGGCAGGAGGAGGAAAATAATAAATTTTAAAAAATAAAAAGGGGGAAAAGAAAACTTTAACACTTGGGGTGTTAAAATAAAAGAAGCAGAACCAAGAAATCTACAGTCCTGAATACACTAATCGGTCGGGAGCAAGCCCTATTGAACTCAGTGGGACTTGCTTCCGAGTAAATGTGCCTGCTATCGAGGTACACGAGTTTTCTTCGCAACTCCACACAGTGGACAGACCGATCCGAAGCATGATGACAAAAGCAAGTCCCATTCCTTAACGACTTCCCATTCCTTAGACTCCCCAAGTTAGGGACCAATCCTAGGCACATTTACTTGGAAATAAGCTTTATGGAACTAGCGCAGGGCTTGGAACTCAGCGGCGTTCTGCACTTCGGTGCTGATTTCCACCTGGGTTTTAGGAACAGAGAGGGAGGGAGGGAGGGTACGATCGATATGTCCGAGACAAGACCGGTTTGAGTCCAAGAACTTAAAGTGCAAATGAACTTGGCCGAAATGTGCCCCAAAGCCAGAGAAAGCATTTTTTCTTTAATTCAAAAATACATAAAACTCGAAATGTCACTCGGTTCCCTCCCCTTTCTTCTCCATTCCAGTCATCTGAGCTACTGGGCGCTAAACTGGTTTGCAGAATGGAGACATTAGAAGATGCAGAAGTTTACAGGGTGTGGTTTGATGTCCAGGACTGGTGAAACCGATACATCTTTATCCGATGTCTTCCTTTTAAGAAAATATCTCCCAATTCCCTTCGTCCACCATTCGCCAGCTGTTTTAATTTGCTTCCCAGAGCAAAAGTTTAAATAAAAGTCCGTCTGAGTTTAAAGACCCGACAACCCCGAAGGCGTTCTGCAAGTCAGAAGGTTTCATAGCATTCCTCTTCTAAGCAAGGGTTTTAAAAAAACTAAAACTAAAACCCACCCACCCAAAACAATGCATTTAAGGCTGCAATTCTACTTACATTTACCTGCAAATAAGTCCCACTGAAAAAGGGCTTACTTCCGAGTAAACACGCAGAGGATTGCTCTACTAGAGGCAGAATTCCTTCTCTTTTGTTACAGGGGGCTAACTTGGGGGAGGGGTGTTAATGAATCTCTAGCACAATAGCCCCCCCTTCAACTTTCTCTTTTTCTGTGAAAAATATTTCAAGCTTTTAACTACAAACTCAGGAGGCAACAAAAAGTAAACTCTCAGCCCTGCTGTGTAGAATTTTGGAACTGAGAAAAAATGTGGGCGCATCTCCCCCTCCCCCCCCCACTATCCGGATCTGTCGGTTTCTTGCCAAGGAGATGTGTAATTGCGTGTGGTTTTCTCATTTTAAACGACCTAAATATTCTGCAGTTTTGTTTTATCCACCCACCCCCAAAAGCACCAAGTATAGGGCTAGAAAGGAATCCGGAGCGATTTCCAACAGAGGATCCGAGTGGGACTCCTCTTTTCGCCCCTGAGACAGAGCAGAGGATCGGGCCTTTCCTGAGGCGAGCTGGCCAAGGCGGTTGCCGATGTCTTTCCGCCCTTGTCAATTTCACTGCAGCTGCTGCCTGAGCGGAGGATGCCGCCCATCCAGGCTCATTTCTGCTGCTTGTGAACAACACAATCCCCCCCCCCCAAAAAAAACACGTTCGCGATTGCGCCCCCTTTTTCTGCCTGTCTTTCTGCTTGATGAGGAGGCGTGGGGGACGCCTTCTCAAGAGGACATCCGCCCTTTGGCTCGCCCCAAACTGCTTCCCAATGACAGTCGGTGCCTGATGAAAACGGCCCATTTGGAACAAAAGGTAGCAATTTGCAGCCTTCCTGAAAATCCTTTGCAGATGGCCAGGCCCGCTCCGCCCCGCCCCGTCCCCCCGCCCCGTCTCGAGCGAGCAGCGCACGCTGCGGAGCCCCGGCGCGCTTGGCCAGGACGCGACGAGGCCGCCAGCCTCCGCCCGCGCCCTTCCTATGAAGGAAGCAGCAGCGCCGGGGATCGGAGCCCGTGGAAATGGCTGCTGAGTAACGTGCTCGGGATCGGGGCGCGGGTCACGGGCGGGGGAAGCTGGCCTAGGCCTTGAGCGGGGTAATTGCTCGCAGAGGGGGCCCCACGATCCCCCGAGCCTTTAATGATGGGAACCTGGGTGAACTCGTGTCAGTTTCAGTTTCTATAAAGGCCCTTTTGGATGGCTGTTGAGGAAGGATGAAGTAATTGACAAATGCGAGGGGGAAATTGTGTTAATGGTCCCCGCCGAGACGCGCCAGCCGCGTTTGTAGCGCCCTTGAGCACGACCGATCCGGCCAAAATTAACCACACGCCCCTACGCATTTCTACTCAGAAGTAAGCCCCGTTGAATTACTCCACACGGTTGCAGCCTAAGCCATGAAAGCTCTGCTGAGTTCGGCCTAAGAGTCAGCCACGGATGTAATTCTCTCCGCTCGAAATCGGTGGGTCTTAGATGTGCTGAACTTCGGCCTCTTGTTATCGTTCCTTCAAACCTGTCTGGAAAATCAGAGATCTGAGCCCAATTTCGATTCCTTTTCTCACTGTATATATTCATAGTTGTATGTGCTCAATTAACACAAATAAATATCACATCACACATATGCACTGTATGTGTGAGATATCTATTTGTTTTGTGGAGGAAAACAAACAAAAAACCGTATGTATCCTTGGTTTGCACTGTACATTTACCGGCCTTTTTATAACTGGTGTCCCTGGAGAAGAGAGCAGAACTCCGTAAGACGAACGCTATATAATGATGGTGTTAATTATAGATGTAACATTTTGATTATCATCATTATTACATGAGTTACATTGTGGTTAACAACATCATTACACAGAACTCATCACCAGGGCCCATACAGGCATCTGATGTGTCTCATATCCGGAGACAGTTCTAAAAAGACTGTAAAGTTGTTGTTGTTGTTTAAAACACACACACACACACACACACACACACACACACACACACACACACACACACCCCTGAAGGGCTGAAACCCCTCTTTTCCAATGCACGTTTACTCGGAAGGTATCCCTTCGGATTTCAGAGGGACCTGGCCGCAGTCTACAGCTTCTCTTTCAGCCCAAGAAACCGGGTTTCGTTGGACCCCTTCGCGCCCTCCCGGTGATCCTTTGCATAGTCAGCCTGGATTGGGGAGGGATGGGATCCCAGGGTGGGCACTTCCACGTTGTTTCCGTGCAAGCTTAGAAGTGGGTGGGTGGTTCTAAAGCAAAGGCAAACTCAGGCGTAGTAGTCATTCCGCCTGCACTGAATCCGAATTACAAGGATTTGATAGTGGGTGGTCATATTAGCGAGACGTCTAGAAAATGAACTGATGAGTCGTCTCTCTCTCCCCCGCCCCCGCCCGCTCTTACAGAAAGAGGGGGAGGGAGACTTATTCCAAACCCCCCTCCTGCCTTTTCCCAGACGCAATCATCTTATTACCCAGGGATTCCTCAAGGAAGAAACCAGAAGACGGCAGGAATGCTTTCGCCTCCTCCGAAGCTAGACTTGGCTCCTTGAAAGCTAAGCCGTGTCATTTGCAGTTGGACAGGAATGGCCAGCTGGTTGCGAGACAGACCCCAAAGTGGACAATTGTTGAAAATCAAATCATTTTACATTAACTCCCCCCTCCCGTTTCCTGTGTAGCGCACAAATAGCGCACTCTTCGCCCAGGGAAAGGGGGGCTGCAGCAGCGGAGAAAGCGGCAATAGCCTCGATCACCTTGCGTTGCAACTCGTCCTCCACTGGAGTCGCCTCCCCGGGAAAGAGAAGGTAGAAACTAGCGAGGGCAGTCTGAGCATTCATGAAAACATCAGACGAGCCCTGCTGGATCAGACCATGGGTCCATCTAGTCCAGGACACAGTGGACCCATGTGGACCCACAGTAGCCAACCGGCTGTCGACCAGGGACCCAACAAGCAGGACACGGTGCAATATCACCCTCCTGCCCATGTTCCCCAGCAACTGGGGTATATAGATTTACAGCCCCTATTCAAAAGCAGACAGCAACAACATTGTGGATCTTAAAAACAACAACAAAAACTACAGGCTAAGCCAATCTGACTGGCATCCCTGATCTTGAGATGGAAATAATTTCCACTAAAGTTACTTCCAAGCAAAAGTGTTGTTGCTTCTCGGAGCTTGAAAGAAAGGCCTCCTTTAGATGAATTCCTGACAGCCCCAATTCACAATTAACTAATCTACAATAGAACTACTTAGATTGGATAAGGACTGAAGGCTACAATCCTATTGTTACGACCTGGGAGGGAGGGAATAGCTTTCCCTACTGGGGGACCACCTTCTTTACAAGCCCCCTTCCCCAAGAATTACTGATAGGCTGCCACCAGTCAGGCTGAATCTCACAACGGACTCTAGTTTGTCCAGGTGCTTGGGGAGTCTTGGAGTCAGGACCCCTCCCTCCCTTCAGACCAACTCTAGGGGAGGGGAGAAAAGAAAAGAAAATGTGCTTTGGGGGTTTCTTGCTCCAAAGCCCAGAAACACAGGATGCAATGAAACCTTGTGAAAATCCAAAGAATAGAAATGGTAGTTTTGTACCCACGCAGTCCCTTTGCACGAGGAAGAGTTTAGTGACAAATTCCCCTTTAAAACAAATTCCCCTACATGGCTTGGGACCGCCTCCTCTCCTGACATGAACCTACCTGTACACTGCGTTCAACATCTAAGGTCCTCCTCCAAGTGCCTACTCCAAGGGAAGCTCGAGTGCCTACTCCGAGGGCAACAAGGGAGAGGGCCTTTTCGGTGGTGGCCCCCTGATCTCCCTGATGAGGCTCGCCAGGCACCAACACGGTTATCTTTCAGGCACCAGATCAAGACTTTTCTCTTCTCCCAGGCATTTAACAGCATTTAACAACGCTAAGTTTGTTTTCTAACGGCCCCCAGAACTGTTGTTTTTAAATGGATACTGGTTTTTTTTATACTGTTGTTTTTATGTTTCTGATGGTTTTAAAATTTTGTATACTTTTTTAATGTTTACTGTTTTTAACTTTTGTAAACCGCCCTGAGAGCTTCAGCTATGGGGCGGTATATAAATGTAATAAATAAATAAATAAATAAATAAATAAATATGCAGAGTTCATTGTAGAGGATGGACAGAGAGAGAGAGAGAGAGAGAGAGAGAGAGAGAGAGAATCTTGGCCTCCAATTAGATGGTATGGGGAAGGCTGTCAAGAAGTGAGCTTTTGCTCTGAGTTGAGTGTAAGCCATTCCCTTAGTAGAGCCTGATTATTATTTTGCCCGGTCATACAATAGCCTCCACTTCTGATGTCACAGATTAACCAACAAATAAGAAAATTACTTAGTGGCTTGACCCACCTCCCCAGCATCTCTAAACTTACATCTCAAAAGGCCCAGCTGGTTTGAACCAGTTAGACTCCTATTATATAAGAGAGCTGACATTTTTGGATATGTATAAGGAAAGAAAAAGATGAGATAAGCCTGGTGCTAACTTACCAAATGCTCAAGGGGGCATGGTCAAGCTGCAACAGAATGTAGTGGTTGGTCACACTATACTCATTGCCTACCTTCCTGTTGAACTCAGTGGACTTTACTTCTGAAGTAAATACATCTGGGATAGCAGTACACATCTCACTGTCTTCCATAGGACATTCTTCCAAATAATGCTTGATTTAGGGAGGGTGCTGTTGCACCATGTCCTGCCTTGTGGGTTCCTGGTTGACAGCTGGTTGGCTACTGTGTGAACAGAATGCTGGACTAGATGGACCCTTGGTCTGATCCAGCAGGGCTCTTCTTATGTTCTTAAGAAGGGGATGCAACTGTGATTAGCATTCCTTAGGCTGCAATCCTACACACACTTTCTGGGAGTAAGTCTCATTAAATTCAGTGGGGAATTACTTCTAAATAGACCTGTATAGGATTGCACTGTCATAGATCTAAGGCGATTTCAATATTCCTCAGATGAGCTCAATGGATTGTAAATGAGCCACCAATGTGGTATAGGTTGGAACAGTAGTCTTGGACTAGCAGACCTGAATTCAAATCTTCAGTGACCTATCAAACTGTCATTTTTGAAACTACACTTTAGCTATTCTTACCAGAGCAAGAGCAGACATGCAGGCAGGTATTGTGTGTGCATGCACACACACACACACACACACACACACACACACACACACACACACTGCAGAAAATCCATGTGGAAAGACTGGCCTTTCCACTTTCATTCTATCCATCTTGATTGGTTTGGGAAATACTGCAAAATATAGTCTAAGTGGTATAAATCCAGATCTTTTGCAGACAGTCAAGATGCATTCAAGGTTTGTAATCCTGAATAAGGGAGTGTGCCTGTCTAGTATTTTACCAAACCCAGAGTTCCAGTGTGCCATGTGAACCTTTTGAAATGACTCCAGAACTCCATACATAGGGTAGTCCTCTTTAAGAGAATGGGACTGCATTAGCATGAAGCATAGAGTCTTTCTACATGAGGCTTTTCTTGCACACTCATGATTGCTCACTCATGGTAGTTTACAAGTCCTTTACATGACATTGTCATCCTTCAGGGCCTCTCCTGCCCTTTGCAATAATTTCCCAGGATTTTTTTTTAATTGAGAAAAGTTTGGTATTAGAAATGTCTGAATGAGCCTCTCCTGTATTTTTGCAATTCCACTGTACCACAGTGCCACCTGTAGGTTGTGTAATGAAACATATGGAAAGGCAGAGAAAGAATCCCCCAATTGGGGGGGGGGCAGGAGTGTAAATGAGCTAACTGCAATCCTACAAAGAATCTGAAAGCAGAAACCTCAGTAAAGATGTGGGTTAACAGCCTCATGTCGAACAGCCCATAGGCCAATGCAGAGAGAGGGAGGGTGATTGTGGTGTTTCTCTGCCCCTCTTCTCCGTCACCTATTTGACCTTCCCATTCTACAGGAAGGAGATGTTTTGTGAACTGTCATGCACTTTGGATAGCTCCTTCAGATTCACCACTCCCCTGACTTTGGAGCCATCAGCCTCCACTGCTTCTTGCAACCCAGGTTGCTTCTCCTCACTACTGGCATAATAGACTGTGCCATTGGAACAGTAATATTTGGACCAGCTGAACTGCTTGGCAATCCTAGGAAGCCACTCAAGAAAATACTTGCATAGAAAGCAGCTGAAAGGGACTCTCCCCTCCCCTCCTGGCTCAAATGAGTTTTTGCTTCCCAGGACCAGCAACATGGAGGGTAGGAAGAAGAGTCTCCAATTAGCCTGGCTGTGAGGGGTGGGAGGTGCAGCAGCTTGACTCTTGGTGCCCAAGGCCCACTGAGGCTGGATCCAGCTAGACCCAGCCAGAGCTCCCAGCATGGAATAGCTAACGGGTGCAGCCATGAGAGGAGACAGAGAAAGAAAAATATGAGGGCTGCAACTGAATTGGCCATTAGCCAACTAAAAAGGTGCCCCCAAAATCCAGAGAAATGCCTTTAAAAAAATCAATCAAGTCAACTGTCAATGGATATAAAGATGTCTATTTGGGGGAAAAGGAAGCGGGGAAGGAGGGCAATGAATCATACATGCAGTCCATGTGCTACATCCAGACTTAGGCAGAGTAGATCCATTGAAATCCATGAGACTTGTTAGTCAGGACTAATTTAAATCCCATTGTTTTAGATGGGTTCTATTCTAAATATAACAAGAACCTAGATCCAATCCTTTCAAATGAAACAAGAAAACTCATTCTAACTTAGGCTGTACCCTAATGGACAGAACTCGGGTTAATTAAAGGGTTCCATTACCTTTGTATTAATTCTCATAAAAAAACAAAAGTTGCAAAGCAAGAAGCCTCTTCTCCTCTTTTCTAAGATTATGCCAGCATCAGGACATCCTCTTAGAAGAGGCATCCCTCCCCCCTGCTTCTTTTAACATGATGCCTGCCTGCTGCAGTTTATCTAAGTGCTCCTATTAAATTGCTGCCCTGGACAGTGGCCACCTAGAAGTGCCAGGGGTCTAATCCTGGACACATGCTCTGCATCATTCCAATGGCCATCATGGCTGGGAATGAAGGGTGTTGAAGTCCAACTCATCTGCAGAGCACCAGGTTGGGGAATGCTGTTTTAGGTGAGTTTCCACTGCCTGACATTGGGAGGGACCTTCATGACTTTTGAAGGTCATCATCACCTCTGACTTATTTTCCTCTCCTTCTGCTGCAGTGTCAGTGAAAAGGGGAATTGGCCATTCTGATCTCCACAAAAAGGGAGAGACATCTCGGCACTATAGAAAGGTTTATTATACATAAGCTTTTCTATAATAAACCTTTCTTTAGCATCCTGAGACGTGTCTGCCTCTTTGTGTACATCTTGGATGCTCACCCGCCTTGCACCTTCATTCTGATCTCCAGCTGACTTGCTCTTTATGGTGCTCAGGCAGTCCAGAAAGTCATCACGTGTTCTGGAACATGCGACGATGTCACGCTCTCCTTCATATGAAGCATCAGAGCTGCTGAAGGCATAATTTGGGCCTGAGTCATTTGTTACATTTCACGGTTGAGTCACATTTCGTCAGCACTGAGACACGCATCCTTCCCCAAAATGATTTTCCTGCAAGCACCTGGCCTTTGCAGGCCCACGGCTCATGCAGCTATCTTTCAGAATGTGCAGTGAGAGCACGGAACTGGCATCCCATGGGTGCTACATCCGACTGCACTCTGATCCCGTGATTTCCTCTCAAATTAAAGTGGGTCACCTTTTCACCGCCATGTTCCTTTCCAGACACAAATAAAAGGGATCAATTTCTTCAGCAGATTTCCTCATCCATGAAAGGCCACATACACCCAGAGCCACCCACGTCTGCAAGCTTTTACAATGTTAACGCTGGATTTAGAAAAACAAGCACATTATGAAACAGTGAAGACTGGTGGCTCCAATGTGAGTGGGGCAGTAAATCTGCTCCAGGTTTCAGTCAGAACCAGTTCACATCTTGGAGAGCTCCTTTAGAGTTTTGACTGGTTCTGACTGAAACCCTGGAGCGGATTCACTGCCCCACTCACATTGGAGCCACCAGCTTCCACCGATTATGAGTAGAGTCCATATGTTGCAGTTTCATACCATGCTCCAGCCTAGCCCAATCTGGTGGCCTCCAGATGTGTTGGACTACAGCTCCCATCATCCACAGCCAGGGGACACCAGGTTGGGAAAGGCTGCCCCATACCCCATGATCCCCCTCCCTTTTTCAGAGCGTGCACCATCTTTTACAAAACACAGTGATGCAACAAAAATCTCTAAGGGGCTATGGTGGGAGAGGTTGTGGTACCACACAGGGCAATAGACTCTTGCTCTTCAATGCTGGAGAAAGTGAGTGGCCATTTCCTGGTATATTTCCCAAGCAAGAGCATTTGGGCTGCAGATCCAAGTTGAATTTTCACTACACGCTTACAGTCAGAATTCCACATGCAAAGGTCCACTGGAGATGGACAGCCCAGATCATATAAATGCCACAAAAACAACACAAAACCATGTGCAGCAAGTGGAGAAGATTCCACAAGAAATGAACCATACAGTCTAAGTTGGATGCACTCTGTAGAAACAACGATACATAACTGATCTTAGCAGATTGTGCTGGCTTTGTTTGGATCAAATATTTGGAACAAAATGTGCCATGTTGGATGAAAGGATCTGCTGTTTGGCAATGTCCTTCCTAGCAGGATTTGCAGCTCAGGGCACACAGCTTTCAGAATATTAAAATCACCTGGTAAGCAGAGCAGAGCTGCTACTAAATTGCTCAGTACGTCCAGATGCAGATGAGATGCCATGTCATAGAAGCATTTACAGATTTCTACCTGATCACAGTCCAAGTTCAGGATCTGAGCTAAGGATGGGAAATTTCAACAGAGAGAAAAAAATCCCTCTTGCCAGAAAATTGTGTTTTCCTAGCAGTTACTTATTGCCTGCTTGGAGTTTCTGTGTCCTCTTCTACAAGAAGGTTTAGAATTCATAGTCTACAGTCCTGACCAGTGACTAGTTTTCCTAAAGCCTTATCTTCCTAAAACAAATTACCAGCAAGTCCCTTTAGGAAGACACCAGTGGAACCTGGTGGCTTGGACTTTGGTGGGGCTGTGAATCCGCTTCAAGTTTCAGTCAGAATCAACCAGAACTCTAAAGGAGCTATCCAAGGTGCTGAACCTATTTTGGGGGATAGGGTTCAGCACCTTGAATAGCTCCTTTAGAGGTCTGGCTGGTTCTGAGTGAAACCCAGAATGGATTCATAGCCCCACCGAACTCTGAGCCACCAGCCTTGACTAGAGAGTCCATGGGACAGTGGTAAGGCACATGATTTGCATGCAGAACATCCCAGGTTCAGTCCCTTGCATCTCCTGGTAAAAATGATCCAATGGCAGGTCATGGAAAGACTTTCTGCCCCTGAGGGCATGGAGAGCAGCTGCCAGTTAGCATAGGCAATACTGGCCTAGAGGGACAAATAATCTGACCTGACATGAGGCCACTTCCTGTGCTCTATGGCTATTTTCATAATGTTATTCATTGCTGATCATTTGATTGCTGGGCTCCCTTTCCTGCTGTTTTAGCTTTCTTTCTGTATTTGTTTTACAAGGGGCTGCCTACATGCTTTGAATGCCCCGCAGTGGCTGCGCAGTGGTGTTGCGTCAGTTATACAATGCAGCAGCCACCTCACAGCCATTGTGGGGCTTTCCTGTGAAGCTGCGATTTTTAAAAAGTCGGGGATTTACCTTGAATTTTTTTCGGTGGAGCCAGGAGAGTACTGTGCATCTGCCATCCAACCTCACTTCTGGGCAGATGGCAACCCCTGATTGGTTGCCGTCTGTCTGGGCAGAGGGTGGGCCTGGAAAGCCTGTGCCCTCCCTCTGCATCGGGATTAGCTGCCACCACTCTGCAGCAGAGCATGCGCGGGGTTTCCTTTAACGTGGCAGCAACCCGGCCCCATCAAGGCAGGGCCCACGTGTTGCTTTCATTTTTGTTATGAACCACCTGAGAAGTTGTTTTTTTCTGAAACATGGGACAGAAATATTTTAAATAACAAAAAGAAGTCAAGTAAGGACTAGCCAGCCCTTGTTATTTATCCCTAGAACCTAACTTTCTAAAATCTGGATTTGAATTATTTGCTCTAGAAGTGCATGCAGATGGTGAGTGCTGACAGAAACGGAGCCCAAACAGGGCCTGGGCAGGATAACAGTTTTGACAACTGTTTGGGCACAGGACACATTGCATGTACTGTTTTCAAATTGTTATATCCTGCTTGGTGTAGATCTGGCCCAGGAGAATTAAGAGGATGGTATCAGCATGCTCAGAGGGACCCCAAGGTTTGCAAAAGTACAAAAAGATATTATTAAAAAAGACCCAAGTTCTTAACATTTAGGAGGTGAGGAAGTATTAGAGGAGATATATATCTTTTCCCAAGGGACATTTTACCTAGTTTACTCTTGTCAGGGTTTATCCCAATTGTTGTGTAAACACATGTGTAGAAGTCACACTTTACAATTTTAGGTGGACAGCTGTACACACACACACACACACACACACACACACACATATGTATATTCATGCATCTAATGATGAATTTTAAGTATCATTATTATCACTTAGGTGTACATTTAGTAACAAATCTGTGAAGGTACCCCTAAATAAATAAATAAATAAAATATATTTGGCAATGTGATAGCAGAGGCACAAAAGAGTGCTGCAGCAAATTTATAAAAAGGCCTTTTCATTATTTCTGTTATTATGCAGATTCTTAAAGCCCACTCTAATTTGTAGCAAGCTACTCCTGCCGTTACAGGACTGGCAGAAGGTGCATCTGATCTTTTTCATAGGCAAGAGCACCCTCTGCTGGTGTTGAGATGCTATAGCACCAGAGTTGCAGAATGCTGGTAAGTAATGTAGTCCTCCCTTCCTTCCTTCTTTCCTAAATTTGTCACCTTTCATCCCAAATACAGCCCCAAGGTGACATATAATTAAAACTTAAAACAATGCAAAACTTTTTAATATATTAAAATCAATTTAGAACGTTAACAACAACTTAAAAACTTAAGAGCTTCATCAACAGCAGTATTAAGAGCAGGAGAGAACCTTAAAACCGTTATTTTTTTTTGCATTTTTCCAGTCTCCATTACTTCTTCAGTAGCGCTCAAAGCATAGCTATCTATCTACATTTATATTCTAAATTTTCAATTAGATTGCACTCCCGAAATGCCTTAAAATGAGCACAATCCAATCAAAGGTAAATACATTTCCTGTTGAAACTAATGGAATTCAAATGTGATTAATATTAGCTGGAGTTTGCCTCTTGCTGATATTAAAAGTAGCTGTCAGAATTTTTAAAACAGAACTATAGAAAATACAGAGTAAAAGAAACCTTGCCTTGTAAAGCTTACAATGCATTATATAATGAACAAACTTGATAGAAGGTAGAAGTGCAGGAGAAAACAAGACTGGGAAAAGAACAGAGATTCCCCTTGTTGTAGGACAGGGCCAACATTCTTGCGGGTGGCAAAACTGTGGGTGCCATTTTTCTGAATAACTGCTGAAAAGAGGCAGCTTAAAAGAGGCAGCATATAACTCCTTTGCTGAGGGAACTGCACTGGCTGTGTATTGGCTACTGGGGCCAGGTTTAAGGTTTTGGTACTAGTGTACAAAGCCCTAAAACAACTTGGGACCAGGTTACCTGAGAGAGCACTTTCTCCCTTACCAACCTGCCCAATCACTGAGGTCGTCAGAGGGCATGCTCCTGGTGGTTCCACATGGACCTGTGGCCTGATTGGAATCCACCAGGAGAAGGGCCTTTAGTGTAGTGGCCCCTTCTCTGTGGAACTCTCTGCCCCTGGAGGTCAGGCAGGTGCCAACACTAGGCTGCTTCTGGCACCTTCTGAAAACAACCATTTCCAGGAAGCATTCCTTAACTCACCAGCCACTGTTTTTATTGGCCCTTTGTTTTAAATTGAACCATTTTAATTTTCTTTTTCTAATCTTCTTTCTTTTTACTGTTTCATTCCTATGTGCACTGCTCCAGAACCTATTTTAGATATGGAGTGTTATATAAATATTGTAAATAAATAAATAATAAAAGATCATCCTTTATAGTCAAGCTGATTCAGCACATCCAATCATACTTATTTATTGAATTACAAATGGTTTTTAAAAGCCTTTCGGAAGAGATGAAGATGTTAGTGGTGACATGTACTTCCTCTTCCTCTCCAGCTCACAGGGCAGGTGGGTTGGAATGGCCTCTGTGAGGTGAGGAGGGGGCCAGACCCTACTTTATAAAGCAGCAGGAGCAGGTGAAAAGGCAATAAGGACTGTCAGCACTTCAGTCACCACAGTGCACAGGTATGTGATGCTTCAGCGTTATGCCCCAGCATAATTTTTGACATGGATCATTGTGGGACAAACGAAAGGTTGTGCGGGGTCTGTAGGCTCCTCAGAGTTGGCCAGGCAAAGTCAGCGGTGGGGAACCTGTGGCCTTCCAGATGTTATTGGACTCCGGATACCATCAGTCCAACAACATCTAAAGGGCACCAGGTTCCCTATCCTTGTTTCATATAATAATTTCCCCAACATCATCTGAAATCAAGATTGCTATATTGATCTAGGACTGGATCTTCATCTTTTGATTGTTCAGTTGCATTCATTGACAGTAGCTTGTATATAGCAACAGTAATTATTCTGTTCTAGTTGTTCAGCGACCATGGACAAACTCAGTGCAGTGAACTGTATTGCAGCTCGACATGGGTAGAAGTCAGCAAGAATGCTGTTTAGTATGTTTCCTCAATTGACCCCGTTCTGATGACACGCTAAGCCATAGCGGTTAAGCATTTTGAACTAAACATTATGGCTAAGTTGTGTAAACCATGACTAAGCATGTCATGTGAACCATTTCTAACCATGGAGGCTACATAACCACACACTCACTAGCCATTTGCTGCAAAAGGGCTAGTGGCCTATCCATGGCTCAGTGTCGTCTGAACAAGGCCAATATGTCTACAAGTTCAGGGTAGGAACTACAGTACTGCTGTATAACACATTCCATATACCGTTTTCAAATAATAATAATAATAATAATAATAATAATAATAATAATAATAATAATAATAATAATTTATTGCTCGCCTCTCCCTCTGGATTGAGGCAGGAAACAACACCAAATAAAATATAATACATAAAATTACTAAAAAGAGAGCATATAAAACAAATACAATATTAAAATAACAATAACAGCATCTTAAAATTCTTAGGTTTAAAATTCATCTGGTAGGCCTGCCAGAAGAGACTAGCCTTTACGGCTGTCTTGAACTCAGAGAGAGCTTTTAAGATGACGAATCTCTTCCAGCAGGCCATTCCACATTCTGGGGGCGGCAGAAGAAAAGGTCCTCTGGGTAACAATTGCCAGCCTAGTTGTGGCTGACTGGAGTAAACCCTTCCCAGAGGACCTGAGTGTGTGGGGCAGATTGTATGGGAGAAGGCGATCCCGCAGGTTTTCAGTGTTATATCCTGCTTGGTATAGATCCAGTCTATGATTAAGGATCAGGCTTTGTGGGGTACTATAAAGGAATGCAGTTGATACTTTGTCTCTTGCTATCAGTTGGTACGTTCTAAAGCACAAAGTAGTAGAAAATTGTTTGAAAATGTAATGTCAACATGATTGGGTGCATTTTCCCCACACTCAAATAAAGCTACATGTACACAAGCTTTTAAAAATAAATAAATAAATCCCCAATACCTGGACATGTTGTGATTTAAGAAGGTATGAGTAGATATAGGATAGAAAACTAGGATGGGCAGACGAGTTAGCAGAGAGTTGGGGTTATGTGGGTTTGGGACATGATGGATGTTCTGAGCATACCAGTTGGGTGGGAAAAGAAGCCACAGTGGTTAGCCCCATCCTCATTTTTGGACTGTTCCAGCCTTCCCCAACAACCGAGCACTCTCCAAATGTGTTAGACCACAACTCCCATAATCCCAGCCAGCACAGCAAATGGTTGTACTGGCTGGGAATGATGGGACTTGTAGTCCAACATATCTGAAGGCCACCACGTTGGGGAAGAAGGCTGGTTTATTCATATACATATCTCAAGGACATCACAACATGGGGAAATGAATCCCATGCAGGTTGGAGGGAGCCTGAGAGAACCAAATATTCAGCAGATTCCTTTTTCCTGAGAGAGCAAGGGAAGTGGTCACCAGCCCCAAGGCTGGTAGTACAAGAGCCTAAGAGGTGATCCTCATGTCAGAGGGATGGATGAAGGCAAAATATTTTTGTAATTCTGACAGTGAGTCCTTGGGAGATAGCCTTTCTAATTGTATGAAACTGATCTCCCATGAGACCTTGGAATAGGGTGGGGTATAACAATGGATGGTGGCTTGCACAACTTTTAAACTGTGGTTTGAGTGGGTTGGATCCATAGGTGAGATCAGATTTTCCCCTCTGAGCTCAGAGACAGATCTCAGATCCTCCCTCCCAGCCCCTGTGCGTATTTTCTTGGCTGTTCCCTCTCAGAAGTCAGAGCTCTGAGATTAGTAAGGAAAAACAATGGGAGAATTTGGGGCATGGTATGGGTGGGTGGGTGGATAGGAAAGCTTATTATCAAAGAAAGAAAGAAAGAAAGAAAGAAAGAAAGAAAGAAAGAAAGAAAGAAAGAAAGAAAGAAAGCTAGCTAGCTAGCTAGCTAGCTAGCTGGAGGGAGAGTGGGAAATTCTGCTCCTCCCTCACTTCCCCCAGGCCTGCTAGAGGTCTGCATGGCGTACGAAATGTTGGAATGATCCGACACGGCAATAGGATTTTCCGGCCTATTAGTCACTTTTGGGTCCATCAGTGGAACTTAGGTTACTCATAGCCAACTTGTCTCGTTGAATTCAATGGGTCCCAGGAGCAACTAACTTAGTCTGGATCCAACCTACTGTGTGCTGCTATTTTGTAACCCTCCTGAAAATTTCCCGTTTTATTTGATTTTAGTATGGTCCGTTGTTGTTGTTGTTGTTGTTGTTATAATGTGTTTCTTTTAATTTGAGCCACTTTGGAAAATTAATGTGAAAAGTGCTATATATATATATAAGTTGCATATAAATAAATAAATAAATAAATAAATGCCCATTTTCAGCTGGAGAACATAAGCTGACCATAAGCTTGTAGAATTTCGCATTATAAACTCATTTAAATCATCTCATGACTACGGGAATCAAATGGAGTTTGCTTCTGTTTCCCTGGTGCCCTCTTCACCTCCTGGTCTCTCAGTGGTCATTTGGGGGACTTAGGTCCCAAGGTCTAGGCCTAGCTGCACCACTGGGTGCAGCCAGTTACACAGAGAAACACCAGAAAGGGCACGATCCTATGCATGTTGCAAAGAAGTCCTACAACTCCCTGCATTCCCCAGCTGGCTGGTGAACACTGGGAGTTATAGGGCCTTTTTCTGTCTAAACATACATTGTATTGTGCCCAAAGCCTTTCAAGCTGCATCAAACAGCTGTGGCCAGAAGAGGGCTATAGAATGCAATGGAACAGCAAGGCCATGCAAATAAAGTGATCCACTCTCCCCCCCTCCCCGCTATCCCATTTAAGCCACCTAGGAGTCAATATTGTTCAGAGAGGGGTCCTCTTGCTACAGCAGACAAGTAATTATTTATCTGCCCCCTTCCTTTTTATCCCTCTTTCCCTTTCATGAAGAAGCCCAGCAGGCATTCCTTACAACACACAAAGAGAGGGATGGGCACAGGCCACCCAGTGAGCTTAGGGGCTGAGGACAGACTTGATTCTGGGCCTTGCTGGTCTGTGTCCAGATTTATGGCCACTATACCAAACCAGTAAATATTTACTTACAGTATAAACTAAATTAGAAAGAAGTCTAAGCTCTTAAGGAACTGAAGTGTCTTCCTGGATGGGACCCGGCTGGCCCAATGGAAGCAACTATAGATGCTCTACTAACTAAGCCCAACATCTCCCTTTCCTTCACACCTCCACAAAGATCCTCCAGTCCTTATGCTTTGCTCTCAGGATCCAAACATGATTAGACCACAAAAAGAACCATGCTGGATCAGACACAGAGTCCATCTAGCCCAGCACTGTTCACACAGCCAACCAGCTAACAACCAGGGAACCACAAGCAGGACACGGTGCAACAGCACCTCCCACCCATGTTCCCCAGCAACTGGTGTATACAGACTTACTGCCTCTGATACTGGAGGTTGCACTTAGCCATCATAACTAGTAGCCACTGATAGCCTTCTCCAGGATTTATCCAATCCCTTTTTAAAGCCATCCAAATTGGTGACCATCACTATGTACCACTACATCTTGTGGTAATGGATTCCATAATTTAACTATGCGCTGTGTGAAGAAGTACTTCCTGTTATTTGTCCTGAATCTCCCACCAATCAGCTTCATGGGATGACCCCGGGCTCTAGAATCATGGGAAAGGGAGAAAAATGTCTCCCTATCCACAATCTCCACACCATGCATAGTTTTATACACCTCTATCATTTTTATTTATTTATTTATTTATTACATTTTTATACCGCCCAATAGCCGAAGCTCTCTGGGCGGTTCACAAAAATTAATGTCTCCCTTTAGCCTTTTTTTTTTTACAAGCTAAACAATCCCAGCTGTTGTAACCTTCCCTCATAGGGGAGATGTTCCAAGCCAAACACCCAGCTTCCTCAGCCACTCATCAGACATCTTTTACCTCTGCTGTTCACAGCTCCCCCACCCCTATATTTTGTACCATGTTAGCATCACGACAGGAGAAAGCATGTCTGATTGACCATTTGCTGTGCCTGGAACTGGTGAGCTGCAGTGTAGAAGCAGCAAAATATATTCTTTTCATTGATGCTAGTCTCCTCCCCACTCCAGCAACCCAAAACCCAGTGGTAAAGCAGCCATCCAGGCAGCTTTGGAGTCACTGGGGGAGGGAGGAGGTGAAAGCCTCCTGGCTGCAGCAACCATGGTTTATGATATTTATATTAGGGGTGTGCATGGACCCCCCGCTCCGCTTCACTTCCAGATCCGCGATTTTCGGATCGGGCCGCTTCGCCCCGCCCCCGCTCCGCCCATTTCCGCTCCGCTCCACTCGGAGCTCCGGATCCGGATCGGAGCTCCGTTTCCCCCCCCCCCCATAGGGTTGCATTGAAAGCTAAAAAACTAAACAACTTTTTTCGATTCAAGTTAGAAACCTCACGTTTGGCACCATGACACCTCATGGACGTATACACACGCACGCCAAGTTTCAAGGCAATCCCATCATCCCCTGATTTTTGGGGAATTTATGAAAATCGGACACCCCATTCAGACCCCTTTCCATAGCTCCGTCAATTTGCACGTTAGAAACCTCAAACTCACCACCATGACAGCTTATCCATGTGTCCACATGGACGCCCAGACTCAAGGCAGTCCCATCATCCCCTGATTTTTGGCGGGGCTCTAACCTCTAACGCACCACCCATAACCCTAAGTCACACCCCTTTCGATAGCTCTGTCAATTTGCACGTTAGAAACCTCAAACTTAGCACCATGATAGCTTATCCATGTGTCCACATGGACACCAAGTTTCAAGGAAATCCCAACATCCCCTGATTTTTGGGGAATTTTTGAAAACCGGGCACCCCATTCAGACCCCTTTCGATAGCTCCGTCAATTTGCACTTTAGAAACCTCAAACTCGCCACCATGAAAGCTTATCCAGGGATACATATGCACGCCGAGACTCAAGGCAGTCCCATCATCCTCTGATTTTGGGGGAATTTATGAAAATCCAACACCCATTCACACCCCTTTCCAATAGCTCCGTCAATTTGCACGTAAAAAAAACCCTCAAACTCACCACCATGACAGCTTATCCAGGGATACATACGCCACACGCCGAGACTCAAGGCAGTCTCATCATCCCCTGTTTTTTGGCAGGGCTTAAACCTGCAGACAGCTCAATGGGGCCATTTCAAAGGAAATCCCAACATGCCATGAATTGGGGAGTAGAGATCAACCTATATGAATCTTCTTCCACACTTGAAAAATGGATTTGGAACTTCCAAAACTCCAAGTGAGCGCAGGAAGGACTTCTCCCCTGAGTCAAAGCCAGACACACACGACATCCCTGCAAGGCGGGCAGGGGAGGAGAGAGGGAAGGCAGGCAGGCAGGCAGCAGACATTTCTGGGGGCATAAGGAAGTGAGCCAAGGATATAAGCCAGTAATGCATATAAAATGGAATAAATAAATAAATAAACAAAGGAGGGGTGGAATTAAAAGCAGCAGTGTTGCTGAATAAACAGCAAGAAGAACTTTTTTAAAAAGGCTATATCTGTCTTTTACCAGCAATAGGGGGACGTGCCCAGGGGAGGGGGAAGCAGCAGCTGCCAATTTGACTGGTGGTCA
This sequence comes from Elgaria multicarinata webbii, assembly GCF_023053635.1. Lineage (NCBI taxonomy): Eukaryota > Metazoa > Chordata > Lepidosauria > Squamata > Anguidae > Elgaria > Elgaria multicarinata. The sequence continues at coordinate 111,122,325 of NC_086173.1, read as the reverse complement.
ACCAGTCTTTTAAGAAGCAAGGCTGTCAGTTCAACTCATGAAAGCCATTGTTCCACCGCTAAGAAGTAGAACTGTCACTTCAACTCATGATAGGCATCGCTCCACCACTAAGAGAAGTAGACCGCTCACTTCAACTCATGATAGGCATTGCTCCACCGGGTTACTCTCTTTGGAAGGCTCTGATGGCCTTCCAAGTACAGGAGAGAGTGGGGGCACATCCACATGGGATGCCCTAGGGGAGCTCATCCACACCACATCTCTTATTATTGGCTTAGTATATGATTTCACAGGTTGTGTTTGTGCATTTGGTGGGGCTACTGTTTTAAAAAACACTGGGAAAAGTCCGTTCAGACTAAGAAAGAGAAGTTCCCAGAATCCCAAGTTACCCGTTTTGCCTATTCCCTCCTCCAACTTTGGGATCATGTGATCATGACCGGGAGTTGACTCTGCCCCTCAGCAATCGAAAAGGTAATCTTTTTCCCGCCTTTACCCTACTTTTTTAAAAATTCTAGCGCATGACCCGCACCATGCAGAGAGGTGAGAGTAGTCTCAAAATGACCCCCATCCACGACTGTCTAAGCACAAGAATTTTCAGAACGATAGCTTAAAAAACAACCCAGTTATCCCCGATTCTTTTCCGCAATGCAATCCTATGGGCGAAAACCGCCGTTTGACCCGCACTGTCCGTTTGTTGACCCGATTTTTTAAAAAATATAGCACACGACCCGCACGACACAGAGAGGTGAGAGTAGTCTCAAAATGACCCCCATCCACGACTGTCTAAGCACAAGAATTTTCAGAACGATAGCTTCAAAAACAACCCAGTTATCTATGGGTGAAATGTTTCAAGATGGCGATCGGAGAGCTCCGCGGAAAGAGAAGAGCTCCGAAAATGGTCGCTTCTCTTCACCTTGCTTCTAGGGGTCCGCGGTCCGCTTCTACTCCGCCTCTGGGCAAGGCGGAGCAGGCCAATTCGCTCCTGCTTCTGCGCTTCTAATAGGAGCGGAGCACATGCCTAATTTATATCCTGCCTTTTCTCCTGCAAGAAACCAAAGCAGCTTACATAATCCTCTTCCTCCTCTCCATTTTAGCCTCACAACAACCCTGTGAGGCAGTTTAGGCTAAGAGTCAGTGACTGGCCCAAAGTCACCCAATGAGCTTCATAGCCAAGTGGGGATTTGAACCTGTGTCTCCTGAGTCCCAGTCCAATACTCTAACCACTGTGACACACAGGCACTCTGGTTACAGCCTTGCTGCCTCCATTAGAGACACAGTGCTGTGGGGGATGTTGGGCGGCAGCAGTTTTTCTACAAGATGCTGGGTGTCTCAGGAGACCACACAATGGGGCTTGAGGGACCACCTGCAGCCCACAGGCCGTACACTCCTGTGGTACATAGGAGGTGGGCATTGAGGTGGAGGACAGATGGAAGCTGCCTCTGGATCTTCTTTCACTTTTGTGAAGCATTTGAAGGCACAGCGTCAAACCAGACATGATGTTAAATGTTTTTTTAATTGTGAATATCAACAAAACAGAAAATACATCCAATGCTCTATAATTCCAGTGTGAATATTGTGTGTGGTTTTTCCCACATATAATAATTGGCATGGGCAAATGATAATGTAAATCACTTGTTCAGTAGTACATGTTGAAAAATGTCATAGTTGAAAAACAGATCCCGTGGTAGGATGATAAAAGCACTTGGTCTGTAATGCCTGATGACACATCAAGCACCCACTGCACTTGTAGTGCCCTGAAATGTTGATCCGTAGTCTGGGTGGATCAATATTTTAATGAGATAATCCCTGAAGTTTCTAGTTCTTTTCCATCCAACGTGTGGTGGACTGGCACAGCCTGGTATATGGCTGATGATGTGCCAGTTTCTCCAAATAGAATGACTGATGGCTCATGCAGCTGATGTATATTCAAAAGCACAGGTGATTATCCTGTGCCGGCTTTTGCTTCACAGCTAGTAAAGTGCTTCTTGGGATTGCATCTGCTTGTTGCTCTGCTTGGTTGATTATTGACATTAAATATTCCCTCTTAATTAAAGACTCACGAAGTCTCCACTTTTGCTTGATGTAATCAGATGTCTGTGTGAAGTTCCTTTTAAATCTCAACAGTTGGGCAAATGGCAGATTACTTCACTATTTTGGTGGATGAAAAGAAGTGTAGTGTAAAATAGAATTCCAATCTGTTGGTTTTTTAAAAGTTGATTATTTCCCCTGTATACTGTAGTATCCAAAAATGATAGATTTGGTATTACTATGTACAGTAAATTTAATTTGATGATGACATGCATTGATCCAACATGTAAAGTCTTGAAAAGACTCAGGATGAGTATATATAAGAAAGATGTCATCTATGAATCATTTACTGTATACAAGGCTGTGTGTTTGTAATAAGGATTGATCTGTGGATGGCAGATGCATGCCTGTTCCAGAGTTGCCATGATCTAGAATTATAGAGCATCGGTCCAAAATAAAAAATAAGATTGAGGAAGCACCTCTAGTTTCACATTTTCCTCAACTGAATCATCGCTATGACAATTTTCAATTTCTGGTGATTGACCGGGTTTATGCCTCTCACCATGAGTGTCAGGACATCAACAGGTTACTTCTATGCAAAGAAGCTGAGTGGATCTATCGCCTACAGACAATACATCCATTAGGACTTAATAATCAATTAGAGCTGTCAGCATTCCTCACCTAGAGTAATTAACTAGCTCTATTAATTGCAGTATAAAACAACTGATGTTACTAATCAGCCCCCAGCTATATCCAGTAGCCTTAAGATTTGGCTAGAAACAGATCAGGTATGTTAAAAATGGACTTAAGTTTATATACTAAAGATAATGAGATGGTGTTACTTGACAATAATAACAATTGTATAACTTATTTTTCAGAGATTGTATATAATGGGAGACTGTATGAATGGTCTTGGCTATTAGTCCTAAATAAGGTAGGGAATAACGCCTGATACTTCTGTTAGTTCACTTGTTTTCAATAAGAATATTAAGGAGAATTGCTGGTCTTAAATACTATGTAAGTAATGGTTATTCTATATGTTTTTATGTTCTATATAGCATGTCCTGAGGAAGCATTCCCAGCGAAACAGGTTATGTGTACCGGACTTCTGTTACTGAATTACTACACGCTGCATAATTGCTTTCATTACATGAATGTCATGTTATTACCAAACGCTGTATAATTGTTTTCATTATATTAATGAACTTTATTTTTATTGTGAGCATTACTAATGTATATGTTACATGCCACCAATACATATATATATATACTTTTGAAATAGAATAATTGGCTATAAGTACTTTGTTTAAATTGGAGATAGGACATGCAATTGTATATTGATGTGATAGGTTATGATTTATAAACAATATGTTTACATGGTCTGAGGCAGTGTAACTTAACTTGCCAATAAGAAGAATATATATATATATATATATATATATATATATATATATATATATACACACACACACAGACACACACAGACACACACACACACACACACACACATCTATTCAAACAGTTTTTATAATTATTTGGCTTTTCTTATTTGTGGTTGGTGGGTGTTTCACCCCAGCTTTTGTCGCTACATACAATAGCTCCAGATGGAGAGCTAGCAAAAAGTAATCATTGTAATAAAAGCAATAACTAATAACATTGACTAGCCTAATATATAACTATTTAAAAAGGCACTTAAGAGTCTGGCAAGTTAGTCTCCAAAACTTACCACGAGTGAGCACAGTTGGCACAATGAAATCTAGAGTTTTATATACTGAAGATCTTCAGCAACATTATAAACTGTTTAGAGGAATTTTACACAAATATCCATAAATCAAAAGTTCTGTTTTAAGAACGGATTCTGTCAAGAACTGATCACTAATCCCTTTGGTTCAAGAGGTTTTGGGGAGCATCCAAGAAATTAATATAATTAGTACTGTTAAATGGGCATTTTGCCTTAGGAAGACTACACTGAAGTAGATCTGTATGGGAAATAGTTATAACGTTTAGGTAATTAAGGTTAAAAAACTGTAAAGAGTTAGGCTGTATTTGAAATGTAAACATGATTCTGTAACGATTCTGTTTAAAAATAATTTGGGATGACATTTAAGTAAATGTGCAAGTGCACTACATCGAGACAAAGGCTTCATGCAGCTACCCACCTCCGTAAAGCATGCTGAGTGATAACATAATTAACTGTTGACAGTGTTGCCTTGCAACACGAAACAGAAATTACATGCAGCCACTGAAGCCTCAAAGAGGTTGATTGGCTTGGTATTCACCTTCAGTAGAGTGAAACAGGATGGATGAACTGTTTTCAGACCGCAGCAGCTGGTTTGTACTGTGCCAGTTGTTTTTCATGGGATATGTTCTAGGTCAGTCTTCCCCGACCTGGAGCCCCTCCAGATGTGTTGGCCTGCAATTCCAAGTATGGTCATGCTGGCTGGGGTGATGGGAGTTGTTGTCCCACTTTACATTAAAGACACATTACAAATTACATTAAACACACTGCCACTACCTCAAACAAGAACCACACATTGATTTTCATTTCTGCTTCCATAACATCTAGGCCAGGCCTGCAGAACCTGAGACCCATGAAGCCAAACTCAACCTACCACTCATATATGGTAGCCCTCCATGAACTTCCTGTTTTGCTACCTGACTGTCTAGTGGATATGCAGACCATGGTTATTTTGAGGAGTTAGTGATGCATGGATCGCTCCTTCTCATGTCTAGATTTCCCACTGGGCCTGTTGATTTTAGTGATTAGCTATACTTCTTCCCATGAATTCCCAGGGCCTTATCTGATTGAGACCATACAGCTCAAGATTGGCAACTTAGCTTCTGGTGAGATCTCAAGGTTAGGCCATTTGTTGTTAGCGAAGTAGCTGTGGTGGGAGTCAGTTATCTATGTTGGTTTACTGTCAAACATTCTTGAATTTAGTGGAATAGAGCCAGAAACGGAGGCATCAATGGAATAGTATAGGCATCCCTGTGGCCCTCCCAATTCACCGGATGATCTGAAATATGTACCAGGCTCATTAGGGTGCTCTCATTGCTGATTCTAAGGGGGATCCCAGTGACTAAAAGGGCATAAGCTTATGACCTTGCTCTGTAGTTGCTCACTGCAATTATTATATTGCAGTGATGCGCTTTAATCTTCGGCTTTGTTAAGAACATAAGAACCATGCTGGATCAGATCAAGAGTCCATCTAATCCAGCATTCTATTTACACAGTGATCAACTAGCAGTTGACCAGGAAACCACAAGCAGGAGACAATGGCAGCAACACCCTTGTTAATTTGCTCTTGCTTAATAAAACCTTTCCTTCTCCCATTAGTGTGTTCTGAATCCTAAAGAAGATTGCTTCTTGGCAATATAGTCTGAGTCTTCAAAAACAAGTTACAGCACATGACTGGTGGGCTGAATTGAGCTTGATGGTTCTTACAATATATGGTCTAGGACAACTTACCCTGACCTCACAAGTCCTATTCAGGTGATGTCTCTCCACATAAGCCATGTGGAAAGACAGTGGGGCTGTGCATGCTAGCCCCAACCTACTGACATATTCCCTGCTAGCCCCACTTTCATATACATCTCTATCATGCCCCTTCTTACTCACCTTTTTCTAAGCCACAAACGTTGTAGCCTTTTTTCTAAAACATTTAACCTTTTCTCATAGGTTAACCCGCCCAGAGAGCTTCGGCTATGGGTATATATAAATTTTAATAAATAATAATAGGGAAGTTGCTTCAGCCTTGTGATCATGTGGTTGCCCTTTCCTAGACCCTTTCCAGCTCTACAATAGCAATTTTGCTGTGTGGTGACCAGAAGTATATACAATAACCCAAGTGCCCCAAAATAGTGTCCGCAGCAATGTAGGAACAAAGCCAGACTATAAAGCACATGGTCTTCGATGTCTATATACTAATGCCCAGAGCATGGGAAACAAACAGAATGAATCTGAACTCTTATTACATGTAGGAAAATACGACTTGATAGGTATAACTGAAACTTGGTGGGATGACTCCCATGACTGGAATATAGCAATTGAAGAATATAACTTGTTCAAAAAGAACAGAAGAAATAGAAAGGGAGGTGGAGTTGCACTATATGTTAAAAATACCTATCCCTGCACAGAAATACAGGCGGATCAGACTGGGAGCCCCATCGAGAGAATCTGGATTAAAATAAATGGGGCAAGGAATAAAAAGAACATGATAATCGGAGTCTACTACCGACCACCCAATCAAGGAGATGACGAGGACGAAACTTTTGAGAAACAAATTGCCAGTGCTTCAAGGAAGTGTGATGTAGTAGTGATGGGGGACTTCAATTACCCTGATATCTGTTGGGAGACCAATACTGCCAAAAGTGGCCCTTCCAAGAAATTCCTGACATGTGTGGGTGATAACTTTCTCCTACAGAAAGTGGAGGAAGGAACTAGAGGATCGGCAATCCTTGACTTGATATTGACCAATAGGGATGACTTAGTGGATAAAGTGGCAGTTACGGGAACTCTGGGGGAAAGTGACCACGTCATACTTGAATTCTTGATTATGAAGGAGACAAAAGTTGAGTGTAGCCATACACGTACTCTGGATTTTAGGAAATCTTATTTTAATAAACTCAGAACTATGATAAGTAGGGTCCCGTGGCAAGGGAGCCTAATGAGAAAAGGAGTGCAGGATGGGTGGGAGTATTTAAAAAAGGAAATTTTAAAGGCACAGTTACAAACAATTCCAACAAGGAGAAAAGATAGAAGACAACAGAGGAAACCAATGTGGCTCCACAAAAAGTTTAGAGATGACCTGAAAACAAAAAAGGATACATATAGGAAGTGGAAGGAAGGCCAGGCTACAAAAGAAGAGTACAGACAGGTGTCGCAGAAGTGCCAAAATGGCGTCAGGAAGGCTAAAGCTCAGAATGAGCTGAGATTAGCGATGGATGCTAAAAGCAATAAAAAGGCTTTCTTCAGATACGTGAATAGTAAAAGACAGAGGAAAGAAATGGTGGTTCAACTGCTTAATGAGGATGGCAAATTGATAACAGATGACAAAGAAAAGGCTGAAGTGCTCAATTCCTACTTTGCCTCAGTCTTCTCCCAAAAGCGGGTCTATGACCCCCCTGGAAGAGGTGAAGCAGAAGTTGAGGGAGCAGGATTGCAGTTTGAGATTGATAAACAAATGGTCAAAGAACATCTAATTTCCTTGAATGAGTTCAGATTGCCAGGGCCCGATGAACTGCATCCTAGAGTAATGAAGGAGCTAGCAGAAGAACTCTCGGAACCTTTGTCTATTATCTTTGCAAAATCATGGAAGACAGGTGAGGTGCCGGACGACTGGAGGAAGGCTAACGTTGTCCCTATCTTCAAAAAGGGCAAAAAGGAGGAATCTGGAAACTACAGACCAGTCAGTCTGACATCCATCCCTGGGAAAATTCTGGAGCAAATTATAAAGAAGTCAATCTGTAAACACCTTGAAATCAATGCGGTGAACACTAGAAGCCAACATGGATTTGTCAAGAACAAGTCCTGTCAGACAAATTTGATCTCATTTTTTGATAGGGTAACCTCCCTTGTGGACTGTGGGAATGCTGTGGACGTCATATATCTTGACTTCAGCAAAGCTTTCGACAAAGTGCCCCATGATATTCTGATTAACAAACTAGCTAAAAGTGGGCTAGGTGGAACAACGATTAGGTGGATTCACAGTTGGCTACAGAATCCGACTCAAAGAGTACTTATCAATGGAACCTTCTCAAACTGGGGAGAGGCAACGAGTGGGGTACCTCAGGGCTCAGTCCTGGGCCCAGTGCTCTTCAACATTTTTATTAATGATTTGGACGAGGAGGTGCAGGGAACGCTGATCAAATTTGCAGATGACACAAAATTGGGTGGGATAGCTAACACCCCGGAAGACAGAAACAAACTTCAAAGTGATCTTGATAGGCTGGAGTGCTGGGCTGAAAACAACAGAATGAAATTTAATAGGGATAAATGCCAAGTTTTACATTTGGGAAATAGAAACCAAATGCACAATTACAAGATGGGGGATACTTGGCTCAGCAATACTACAAACGAGAAGGATCTTGGAATTGTTGTAGATCGCAAGCTGAATATGAGCCAACAGTGCGATATGGCTGCAAGAGAGGCAAATACTATTTGGGCTGCATTAATAGAAGTATAGCTTCCAAATCACGTGAGGTATTGGTTCCTCTCTATTCGGCCCTGGTTAGGCCTCATCGAGAGTATTGCGTTCAGTTCTGGGCTCCACAGTTCAAGAAGGACACAGACAAGCTGGAGCGTGTTCAGAGGGCAGCAACCAGGATGATCAGGGGTCTGGAAACAAAGCCCTATGAAGAGAGACTGAAAGAACTGGGCATGTTTAGCCTGGAGAAGAGAAGATTAAGGGGGAGACATGATAGCACTCTTCAAATACTTAAAAGGTTGTCACACAGAGGAGGGCCAGGATCTCTTCTTGGTCCTCCCAGAGGGCAGGACACGGAATAATGGGCTCAAGATAAAGGAAGCCAGATTCCAGCTGGACATCAGGAAAAAACTTCCTGACTGTTAGAGCAGTACGACAATGGAATCTGTTACCTAGGAAGGTTGTGGGCTCTCCCACACTAGAGGCCTTCAAGAGGCAGCTGGACAACCATCTGTCAGGGATGCTTTAGGGTGGATTCCTGCATTGAGCAGGGGGTTGGACTCGATGGCCTTGTAGGCCCCTTCCAACTCTGCTATTCTATGATTCTATGTATTATGATATATAATGGCAGTTTTATTTTCAGTTCTTCTTAATGATCCCAAACATGGAATTCGCCTTTTTCACAGCAGCTGTATTTTCGTCATTGCAGGGCAACATTTTCGTCAAGCTCTCCACCACAACTCAAAGATCTTTTTCTTGGCTAGTCACTGCCAGATCACACTTGATAGACAAAATAGCTAGGTCGCTTAATTCATCTTGCTGTGTGTGTGAACTAGACATTTACTTACATGTACTTTGTCAGGTATTTGATTTGAAAGTGTTCATATCCAAGTGGAGGCTTTTCTGGAACTGAAGAACAAAGTGAATAATCTTTGAGATAGCCATCTCAAGGTCTTTGAGAGCGGCCAGGATGTGCACCTGGATGGCTCTCTGACCAAGGCCATTTGCCCATGTTTTTTTTTTTTCTTGAGGCATAGCAACACAATCCCGGTGATGCAATCCGGTGTTCATATTGCATGTGGACACTATGATTGGCTCACAAGGCTATTAATATGTGACATGTGATTGAAGAGTGTGGAGAGTTTGTGTGAAGAGCTATTGTGTAAAGTTCCTCAAATATGTTATGCTCTATGTAAATATTTGTAAAGTAAACTTAGGTTAGTAGTCCAAAACGCTGTGTCGGCGTATTCCTTCACTTTGTGAACATCTGGCTGCTGCCAGTGACCTCTGTCTCTGCTGACGTGTACTTGCACTCTGTGCATGCTCTGAGGGAGTGCAATACATCAGACTCCTAACATACTTTGGGTCTGTAAATCCTACCAGCAGCATTGCTGTTCCCAAGTATTCCCTAATATAGCACAAATGTATATAGAATCAGAAATATATTATACAACTGTTATTTCAGTTCATAAACAGTCTGTGTTGCTATCTTGTCATAAGCAGTGTCTTCTTGTATCTGTTGACTGGTCTTTTCTTTTTGTTCCATTCTGTTTTGTCACAAACAAGACAGCTATTGTATAATGCGTCTATGTAAACAGGCTAACTGAGAGGTCTCTAGTGAGAAATAATGTTGTCTCTGGGAAGACTGAATTCACTTAGGTAAAGAGCAAAGATATAAGTGTCCTTAGTGGTAAAATTAAAGGAGAAACAGATGGAAAAGGATATAAAAAATTGTCATACCTAGAGCCAGAATGAATTATTAATGTATGATTATATAGTTGACATAAGGGTACATTGATATTTGTACATCCTGCTTACTTTATTTCCCAGGTAGTGATAATATCACAGATACACTTCTTTTAATTATCACTCCCTCTAATAGCAAAATCAGCAGGTGATGCTGGCAGCATTTGTAGCCAAACAGTGCCAATAATAGCACATAGGAACATTGTTAGCAGAAGTACAAAAAATCTTTAGGGTGGGGAGGAAATGAAAGGACAAAAATCTCTCAACACCTCAATGAGGACTGAGCACGCTGAGTGGTCACAGAATGCTGAGTGTCTGTTGGTGAGGGTGAGGAAATAGCAAACTGGGAGAGGGCATGGAATAGAGTATCCTTGAAGAGAGCATAGCTGGCAGAATGGCTGGCCCTGCACACACTCATCAAACCACCTGCATGTATTATCTCATGCTGTTCTGACTTCAAGGCTGGAGCAGAACTCTTGCCAATTAGACTGAATGAGTTTAGCTATGCTTCTGTGAAAACCTTTCACACACTCATGCCCACCCACAAAAGGCTGGGGAAACTATTTAGTCAGCTAGTGATTGGCTAGGGAGGTTCACCTCACATTTGTAAAACACTCTTGATTATAAAGTCAGGGGGCAGGGTACTCCTGCTCTTTGCCTTTGTTAGATTTGGTTTTGCGTCCATCTAGATTTGGATTGTCAGTATTGCAGAGTGGGTTCTGTCCATTTTGAAGACCTGTGCTTTGATATGTAAAAGACAAGTTTAGGTAACATTTGTTATTTTCCGTCTTGAAGTATTGTTTCCAAAGATTGTTCTATTCCCTGTATGCTATTCCCCTTTTTGTAAATAAATTTACCTGCCATTCTAACTGAATGTGTATGTTTTATTCCAATTAAGCTTTGGTATTAAGTCTTCTTAGTATTTAGCCTTCTGCTTGGTTACTGCTCCTGTTTAAAGTTTCAGGCTTAGGGTTTTGAAATAGAGGATCATAGAATCATAGAATAGCAGAGTTGGAAGGGGCCTACAAGGCCATCGAGTCCAACCCCCTGCTCAATGCAGGAATCCACCCTAAAGCATCCCTGACAGATGGTTGTCCAGCTGCCTCTTGAATGCCTCTAGTGTGGGACAGCCCACAACCTCCCTAGGTAGCTGATTCCATTGTCGCACTGCTCTAACAGTCAGGAAGTTTTTCCTGATGTCCAGCCGGAATCTGGCTTCCTTTAACTTGAGCCCGTTATTCCGTGTCCTGCACTCTGGGAGGATCAAGAAGAGATCCTGGCCCTCCTCTGTGTGACAACCTTTTAAGTATTTGAAGAGTGCTATCATGTCTCCCCTCAATCTTCTCTTCTCCAGGCTAAACATGCCCAGTTCTTTCAGTCTCTCTTCATAGGGCTTTGTTTCTAGACCTCTGATCATCCTGGTTGCCCTCTTCTGAACACGCTCCAGCTTGTCTGCGTCCTTCTTGAATTGTGGAGCCCAGAACTGGACGCAATACTCTAGATGAGGCCTAACCAGGGCCGAATAGAGAGGAACCAATACCTCACGTGATTTGGAAGCTATACTTCTATTAATGCAGCCCAAAATAGCATTTGCCTTTCTTGCAGCCATATCGCACTGTTGGCTCATATTCAGCTTGTGATCTACAACAATTCCAAGATCTTTCTCGTTTGTAGTATTGCTGAGCCAAGTGTCCCCCATCTTGTAACTGTGTATTTGGTTTCTATTCCCTAAATGCTGGCTTGGACTGTTATTTCTTAAGCCCTAGGAGTGTCCTGTAAAGTCTGTGATCCCTCTGGCTGAGGTGGATGTAAGCGATTGGGCAGCCTACTTTGGTAACAGTTTGTTTCTTCCTACACTGCTGGGAGCTAGGGAAACCACCTCCCTCCCTTCACAATGCCCATCTCAAATGGGTTGAAAGGCCATATCCTCCAAGCAGCAGATGCCTAGAAATGACATTTTCATCTAAAAATGTTGATTCCATTTAAACTAGACACTAAGACATTGATTCCTCCTGAATTACACACTAAGCTTGGAAAATTTAAAAACCATTCCTGCATTGCTCACAAGTTACATATTCTTAAACATTTATAATATGAATATAAGAAACACATACTATGCATACACATTTTACGTTCCTTGGGAATGCTCCCACAGATCTCCAAAGCCCGAAAAAATGTATCTTCCTCACAATCCACTTGGGCTTTGTGGGCATCCACTGTTTATTTCTGGCATAAATTGGGCCAAGAGACAGAGTATCATCTGAGTTGGATGTGATAAAGCAGTGTTCTTTTTTCACCTCTTGTGCTGACTGGCATTGCAGAGGAACAATGGAGCAATTCAGTATTTCTACATTTTGTGTCCTTAGAAGACCTTAAAGCCTAGCATAGTACAGTGTGACACTGCTCCCCCACTTTTGACCTGTTTGCTCTTGTGCTGAAGACAAAAATAAGGAATACTCTGGGACGAAGGAGGAGAAGCTTGTCATTCTTTGCATACTTGGAGTGTGTTGGATTTCTTTGTGCTCTACCAGTCATTTCCTTGGCTTGGAGGCACTCACCATTAGTAGTAGTATTTTATTATATCTATTTATTCCATTTCTCAGACAAATATTGTTTCCCAGAACATCTTCCATCAATCAAAAAAAACAAGAAAAAAAACAGACAGGCCTTGTCCTCAGGCTTACAAAATGAAAAGGCAAAACACACAAGGGGAGAGGAGGGGAAAGGGAGAGCAGATCGACAATGCCAGAAACAACTGTGTTGAAAGCAGACATTTATAATCCCATCGAGGCTAGGCTGCTCTTCCCTTGCTGGTGCTGTTACTTGGACAGAAGTGGTACAACCACTCTGGCCAGTGGGAGAGGCCAGAGGGTCCTTCTGCCCACTCCTGCAGGCCCAGGACAAGAGGCAGCTGGAGCCCATGGTTGTATTTTTTTTGTTTTTTGGTCAGGGCAAAGTGGGAAGCAATGCAATCTCCTTGCAGTTTATTTTTGATGGGCATGGGCTGACTTTTCTCTTGCCATGAGATTCTTCCTGGGAGGGAGAGGTGTGCAACATTCTTGCAGCATCCCTTCTTCCTCCAACCAGAGTGTCTTCCCCACTCACTTCTGCAGTTCTAGGGCAAAATAACTAATATGTGAAATAAAATAACCCAAGAAGAGACCTGCTGGATCCCACCAGAGGGGCTCGTCTAGTTCAACCAAACTGCCCCCCCCCCCACCGGCAACTTGATGCTTCTAGGAAGCTCACAAGCAGGGTCTTAAGGTAACCACCCTCACCTATAGCTTGTATTAAAAAATATCCATAATCAGGAAAGGTGCTTTCCCATTCAGCTCACTTGATTTTGGGCACAATCCCACGTATACACAGAAAAAATCCATACAAATGCTAGGAATTGTAGGACTTTTTTTCTGTTTAGACATGCATAGGATTGTGGCTTTAATATCTGTGGATTTCTTCTATAATGAATTTGTCTACTCCTGTTAAGGCCATCAAAACTAGCAGATGTCATATCTTATCTTGCTGTGACAGCAACACCTAACGTCCTCTGAGACAAGCCTCCCTCAACCTCACACCCTCCAAATCCATTGCACTACAACTCCCGTTATCCCTAAGAAGATGTGAAATGAAGCCCCAAATGATAGCTTGGCTAAGGTTGCCCTGGGACAGACTTCCCCAGTCTGGTACCCTCCAGGCGTTTTGGACTACGACTCCCAATATTCCCGACCGTTGGCCATACGGGTCAGGGCTGATGGGAGCTGAAGTCCAAAAACTCTGCAACACACCAGGCTGAGGAAGACTGCCCATGGGCGAACGAGGCCGCGCCCATCAAACGTTACCTACTGAGGTGGTGGTAGGGTGGCATTTGGCTGGGAACACAGAGCGACATCTGGGCAAAGCGGAGAACGTGCAACTCAAACGGAAAGGGGTTGCCAGCCGTTTGCTCAACAGAACACCCAACCGGTTGCGTTGCTGTCGTTGAGGGGCAGCGTCAGGCGCGGTCGGACAAACAGCCTGAGGAGGAGACGACGACGACCCCTCCGCCCCAGCTCCGTCCTCCCTCGTTCTCTTGTTTCCCGCCCGGCGGCCGCCTCAGCCACGGAACCCCGCCCAACCTTGTCTCCTGCTCCGCGCAGGCGCAGCCGTGGCGCTCTTTCTCCGGCAAGCGGCCGGCGTTTCCCCCCCTCACACCCCCAGCCACTGCCCGGAAGGCGGGACGACCCCGCCCCTCCCTCGGGCCTTCCCCAATGCCGGCTGGGCCCGGCTTCGAGAGGAGGCGCCGGATGGGTTCGTTCAGGAGGCGGCCAGTGACGAGGTGGGTTAGTTTCCGCTGCTTCCGAGGAGTGTGCTGCGGCCGCCTCCCTTTTGTCCCCCGCGCATCCCGGGGACTCTGCTCGGAAACCTGCCCCCGCAGTGCCCAGGCTTAATCATTCCCGCCCGCCTCTCCGCTTCCCTCCTCAAGGTCTTTTTTCGGCATTCAGGGCCCTCCGCCGCCTCCTCCTCTTCCTCTCCCCAATTCCCTTAGCAACCCCCCCCCCGCCCATAATTATCCCACAAACGGCTGCCTTTCCTTCCCCTCTGCGCTGAGAGAAGGTGGCCCGTGGGGGGACGCCGTAGGGTGGGTCATTCACGCCCTCCGAGTGGCCGTTCATCTTTGAGGCACCTCACGGGCCCAGATAGCCAGCAAGTGTGTAGCCAGCTCGGGTGATGGTCAGAGCTTCACATAGGGAGTGTCTCTCAGAATTGGGGCGGCGAGGGGGAGGTGTGAATAAGAGGCTGCTTTAACAGATGAAGAAAATAAGAAAAAATGAGAGAGGGATGAGATTTTTTTCCTTCAGAGAGTTGAAGGCAGGTGGTGCGTTTTCTCATCCCACTTCACCTCTGGCAAATAGGTGTGGCAGGCTTTTAAACTATTGCAAAAACAACAACACCCCACAACATCTTGTAGAGGTTCTTTGTCCAGGGAAATAGAAACTTGTATATACGACGGAAAACGAAAACCCCTTTCAAATCGCAATCAATATTTTTAAAAATACAAGCTCTCTCTCCAGCCTCAAATATCTGATCAGAGTATACTTCAGGTATCTCTTGATACTACACTCTGTTGTCAATGTGCAAAGGATGCTGTCATCAATTTTGTTGATAAGGCAAAAGCCATCAATAGGTTCAGGTTAATTCTCCAATAGGATAATGGTTACATTGGTGGGGTGTAGCAGCACTGAAATACTGTGCTTACTCAAGTAGTTGTGACTTGAGACATGGAGTATATATATCTCTTGAAGCAGATGTAGTCCCTTTGCATAATCTCCATGTTCCATTCTTATTTTGTACTGAAATCAACTATTTCATATAAAGATATTGTTATTTCTGGGATTTGAGCTCTGGTTGCTTACCATTCTGCTTATTTTTACCCAGTTTTCTTTAGCTGTGCTTCTTAAAATGACTGCTTCAAATAATAAAAAAGTGCCCACATTTTAAATTTTGTTCTTAATTTATATACATTGTGTATAGATGTTTTTGTTTTCTGATTTAGTTTTCCGCTATGATGCATATACCACTTTTTGTGTTAACTGAACAAACAACAAACACTTGCATGCTGATTATGTGAAGGTAATTATTTATTTGCACTGTTCCCTTTACTCTTTGTTGTTAGGATGCACAACTTGTTTCTAGCAGGCATACATCCCAGTTAATAAAAATTGGGTGTGAGGCCTGTGGGGTAATTAATCCCAAGGTAATATATACAAATAATGAAGCGCTTAAAATTGCTTTTGAAGCAATTTTCTTTCCCTCCTTTTCTCATCAACAGTTTCTGTAAAGTTCTCTGTGGTAATCTCACATATTAGGTAACAAGGGAATATATAAGTGAATGAGGTAATACTTAAGTTTTCAGTATTGGCTATCATTCATTAAGGTATGTGGAACTCAGTTCTAAAATGCATTGTTAGGATTTTTTTTACATTTTTTAAAAGTTGCATCCTATTCGTATAGTCTGTTTAATTTTAACACGCACAATTTGCATAGTTGATTCCTTAAGGAATTACTGCTTTTCTCTTCCAATTGCTGTGTGCTCTTTTAGCCTGAGGGCCAAATCCCCTTTCAGAGAAGTTCTTGGGGACTGCATTCCAGTTGTGGGTAAGGGGGGTACGACAAGAAATATCAGCATATTTTAGCTCAAAGCTCTTTCTGCCAGTAACTAAGCCCAGGGAGAGGCATTTCAACATTTTAGGATGGGGCAAAAATTGCAAAAAGGCTGGGAGAGCATAAATGATTGACATTTGGTGCTTTCTGGGAAATCCTGGAGGGCTGGATTTGGCCCCTGGGCTTGACGTTCTGCAGACCTATATACATTGGTACAAACAAGTTTGCCTGATTATTCAGCACTGAAAATGACTTGCCCTGTGCTATCTAGCCAATGTTGTGCAAGTGCCTTTATTTATTATTATTGTTATTGTTATTATGAATTAGTTTATGAATTGTCCTATAGTGAAAGCCCTTGGGGTGATGTATATAATAAAATGGAACACAGGATGCAATAAAAGTTAATGAATCAAATTAAATACGAGTCAAAGGCACACTTTCAAAAGATCTAAAAATGTACAACCAAGGAGAAGAACAGTACTAAAACACATCTATAAAACAGTGAACTGGCAGTAAAACACTTAACTTAAAAGTTTTGGAGAATAAAAAAGGTTTGCTTGGTACTGAAAAATCAACAACATAGGTGGACCTCTCATAGGCAGGTATTTCATAACTAAAAATATCTGTTCACAAATAGTAACCCACCAAATCTCTGTGCAGTGGCACTTGAAGTAGAGTTTCTGATGATCATCTCAGGGCACAGGCAGGCACATATGGGATGAGGCAGTCCTTAAACTGGCCCCAAGCTGAGAAGGGCTTTTGGTTGAATTGAGCCCAGAAGCAGACTGGGAGCCAATGAATGTGATATGATATTGGTATAATATGATTATAATGCCTGGTTCCAGTCAGTACTCTTGCTGCTATGTTTTCTACCAACTGATGTTTCTGGACCAAACGCTAGTGCCATGTACAATGCATTGCAATAATCTAAATAGGTGTTTCCTTGTTTACATACCATTACTCCACATGAGAAATATTGGGTATTTTCTGGTCCAATAATCAGCTGATGCTGCGCCTGATTTAGGATTGGCTGTTACTACATCATATCATAAGTAGTGCTGCTATTATTCTCTCCTAAGAGAGTCCAGTGGTGGGGCACCCATTAATATCACAAAGCATTGTTACTTATGAACCAGAGAAAGGTGGTTTTCAGATAGAAAACACTGTCAATTAATTAAAGCAAGCTCACAAAGCCATCAAAATTTGCTTTGCCTGGGCTGGAAGGATGTTATCACTTCCATTGTCCCTTGAGCCTCTGATGCGTGAGCTGTCCTTTGCTCCAGTTCAAGCAAGGCTGGGGCACAAAAGAAAAACCATCAAGCCTGAAGTACTGCTCCAAGTTAAGCGTAAGTGGGAAAGAAAGGAAAACTGGCATTAATATTTATACAATGTATTCTTTATGCAAAGGTGCCTGAAGTGAAGAACAAACTTTAAAACTACAAGTACTGTTCATTAATTTAGGGCAGAATCTTACGTATAGACAGAAAAAAATCCTACAGCTCCCAGCATTGCCCACCCAGCCATTCTGGTTAGAGAATTCTTGGAGCTGTAGGACTTTCTTCTGTCTCAACATTCACTATTCTCTGAAGGTTCATTTCCTCTTGCTACTATGTAAAACTACCCAATTTGGCTTCTATTGACTCCTTTTTTAAAAAAAAAATTAGTGCACCATCTAAATTTATCAACAGCCTCGTTAACATAAAGGCTGCCTAGTTAATTTCTATTTCTGTTTCCTGCCAACCAGGGAACCTGTCTGGTTTGCTCTGAATGGAGACAGTTTGAGTTAACAGCTGGATTTTATACTTTCATAGATGGAGAGTCTACAATTGTCTGAGATTTTCTTCTATCCATTGGTCCTAGGGATACTAAAATCAAACCATCACATCAGCTGGCAGAACCCAATTTGAATATCTGGAACCACTTTTTCTCCATATCATCTTAAGACACTAACCATGCAGATATCCTGGCTACAACAACTAGTCAATCTTCCCCCGCCCCCACACCATCATTCCCCTCCTTCCTTTGTAAACCTGCTTTTGTAACATCTTGCTTGATGAATTGATGTGGAGATCTCTTAAAGTTTGCAGAATTTTTGTGATCTTTCAGTTGGTCTAATAAAGGTATTAAGCTATATGGATTTTAAAATCTAATTAAGACAACATAAATATTAAAACATAATAGCAACAACAGATAGTTACTTATGGATCAACAGAAAACATACACTTAAAGATAATATAAAACAAAAAGGAAGTTGCTTTGGATCCAAGCCTAAATATTTTAGATTCTACTAACTATGCATTTCAGACATCTCTGAATGCAACTGCAGGTAGTCCAAGGCCACAGCTAGACCTAAGGTTTATCCTGGGATCATCCAGGGTTCGCCCCTGCCTGAGCACTGGATCCCCTGTGTGTCACCTAGATGAACAGGTTTGACCCCTGGATGATCCAGGGATAAACCTTAGGTCTAGCTATAGCCTTAGAATGAGCCAACAATTTAGCCTTATTACAACCCAAGTGTTTTTGTTGGTTACTCAAAGACAAGTTCTTAGCTGACACTGGCCCCGTTCAGAAGACACCTTAAACCATGGCTTTAATCATGGTGAATAAAGCAAAAAGTCTTCTTCACCGTGGTTAAAGCCGAGGTTTAAGGTGACTTCTGAGCGGGGCCTGTTCAGATGACAGTTCAGGCTCTGCGGTTAGCAAAACTCTGGTACTTTGGGGTTAGCACTAACCACAAGCTGTGCTGTTGCACACAACACTTTAAGCCACAGTTAGAGCCGCTAACCCTGCTGCAGATGGTCCGACTGTGGTTAGTGAGTGAGCAGGGTTTAGCAAAATGTATCACACAAGACACCTTAAACCCTGCTGCTTAACCAAAAGCCTTAACCAGCAGAGTTTAAGGGGTCTTCTGAACAGGCCCAATATTATTCAGGCTTAATTAGGTTGCAGGCAAAGTTGTTCCTAAAATCTTCTTGCTTGCAAAAATAGAATCCATCCTCTCACTAAAATCCTGTGAATTTAGGTTATTATATTCCAAAGGGATTAGGCATACTGAATAAAACGATAAATATATGCAGCGGTATAAAAGGAGCAATCAGAAGGTCAAGTAAAACTATAGAAAAGTTTGTTTCTATATTTTTGTGACTAAAATTGTAAGTTTAGAATGCTCCACATGTTGTTTACTAGGTGAGTTTTGATAAATTGCCCAAAATGATTTCTTATAATCCTGCTCTATCAGCTACATTTATTTTAATCTTTTACTATGCTTAAGCTACATAAAAAATTATTTGACCTAATTAATTTAAATTACCTATATGTCCCAGTCTCTTATGTTCGTTAAGAAAGCCACATCAGGAAGTCAAATCTATCAGAAAGAAGTGCTGTGAAAATGTAATCATTATTTCAAAATTCACATCTATATATAATTACATCTTTAAATGGATTAATTTCATTTACCTTTTTATTAACTTTATACATAATGGGTTGTATCCAGTTAAGTTAATTGCACTGAAGTCCCATTGAAATCAATGGGGTTAAGTCATGACTAACTTAATTCATGACCCACTAAATTAGGCTGTAATGCTCTGCACACTTAGCAAGGAATAAAGATGGGGCTTACTTCTGAGTAGATGCCTATAGGATTGTGCTGTCAGTCTGGATTCAATTTAAGGATTTATAAAGAAATGCTTGCTAGTCAAAGAAAATTATGAAGTAAGGCTTTTGTTTTAATTCACAATTTTGAATGAGTTGGGTTAAAAAAGCAAGAAAGAATATTTTATTGCATCTGTTTATTTAAAAACAATCCTTAAAATATAAACTAGTCAGATGAAAGCCTTACTTGAGATACTTTTATTTATTCTTATGCTGCCCCATAACATAAAGGTCTCTGAATGGCTTACAATAAATAAGAATAAAAACAATGTACATATAAAATAAAATAAAATACAAAATCATAAAATCAAAACCAGCACAAACCCAATAAAAAGCATAAACCCACATACAGAAAATAAAACTGACAGCAACCTCAGAATTAGAAACAGAGATAGTTATCTGCATTTCCCATTTAGTATTGCACATGTAGGCCGAGAAGAAAAAAATAGGCTGTTAGTGGCTCCTCCCAGATTACCTTTTACAAATCCAATTACGCACAGCAAAAACTGCTGCAACACCATTTGAAACCCAGTTCTGTAAGCAGGTATTTCTACATAGTGCAGTTCTTGTGTTGGTCAGAACTGATAGAAATGAAAGGATCCGCTGTTACCAGTTCCTTTTACTGGGTTACTGGTAAGTGTAGCAACTTGAAATTACTGTGAATTGTTTGTTAAGCAGATTTAAAGTGGTTAACTCTATTCTGAGCATTTAAAATGTACAATTGAATAAAGGTAAAAAATATTGTCTGCTTTGTTTTTGTAACTATTAATGTATTCTGTTTTTCTCTGTTTCTTTATAGTTTTCTGTGTGTTTGCAAATTGTTTTGCTGGACTGTGTCATAATGACATTTTGACAGTGGATTTCTTGTAGGTAATTAATTTTGGTAGTTTAGCATTCAGGTTCTTGGTGCTAAATGCATGTTAGTTTGAAATGCTGATTTGACATAGAACATCATGTATCCCTAGTTCTGCTGAATTGTATGTCTTTATTTGTTTTGTATGTATTTGATGCAACATAAGTGAATGCTTAATGTTTAAGTCAGCAGTGCTGTGATTAAAACAGATGGTAAATGCCTTCCAGTGAAGAAAAGGCAATTTTTACTATTCTGATCCTAGTCTTGCACCTAGGAAATCTTTTTCTGTTCTCTCAGTTTCTCTCTTATGTTATTAACCTAGATTTAGTCTTCTATCTTAGGACATGGATTGTACCATAACTAAAATTTTCCTTTTAAAAAAGTTAGGTATATAGGTTTCAAAAGTAGCAATTTATGTACATAATGTGGAATTTGTTTTTCTGAGGGTCTATAACATCTTTATGTATATAAAAAGTTTCCACTCCAGAGATGGTTGTCTCTGACATGTGGCATGTTAGCAAACTAGGAAAAGGGTTGAGGAAGTTCATCATGTCCCATTTACGTGCTGTCCTAGTGACCCTTGGCTAGTGTTGAGCCAGCTATGCCTCTGAGCTAATTTCAGTTGCTGGCAGGCAGAATTGCAGGATGGACTGCAACCTTCTTCTCTACTGCAACCTTCTTCTCACTGGCCTTCCTTCTCACATCAGTCCGTTAGTTTCTGTTCACCACTCTGCTGCTAAGATCATATTATTATTATTATTATTATTATTATTATTATTATTATTATTTATTTATATAGCACCATCAATGTACATGGTGCTGTGGCTCGCCGCTCTGACCATGTAACTCCACTTCTGAAATCTCTTCATTGGCTTCCAATTCACTTCAGAATCCAATATAAACTTCTCCTGTTGACCTACAAAGCTTTTCACTGTCTAGCTCCTTCCTATCTCTCCTCTCTCATCTCACACTATTGCCCCGCTCGTGCTCGTCGCTCCTCTGACGCCATGTTTCTCGCCTGCCCAAGGGTCTCTACTTCCCTTGCTCGGCTTCGTCCATTTTCTTCTGCTGCCCCTTATGCCTGGAACGCTCTTCCAGAACATTTGAGAACTACAAGTTCAACCACAGCTTTTAAAGCTCAGCTAAAAACTTTTCTTTTTCGTAAAGCTTTTAAAACTTGATTTTGTTCTGACTTTATACTGTTAGTTTTACCCTACCCAGTGCCTGTTTACCCTACCCTGTGCCTGTTTGCATTCTCTTCCCCTCCTTATTGCTTTACTATGATTTTATTAGAATGTAAGCCTATGCGGCAGGGTCTTGCTATTTACTATTTTACTCTGTACAGCACCATGTACATTGATGGTGCTATATAAATAATAATAATAATAATAATAATAATAATAATAATAATGGACCTTTCCACTTGCCTTACTTGAGATGCTGCTAGCATAGCTGTTTCATTTTAGTTGTAGCTGTATGAATCATTCAACTAGGAAGTACTTTGCATGGTGTCCCGCTTGTGGGCTTTTCAGCTAAACCCATACTGCAGCAGAGTTCTCTGTTCCCTGAACAGCCTCCTTCCCAGAATAGCATGAGTGATATCTGTCAAAAAGAAAACTCAGTTTCTGAGAGAGGATACACTGCACTTAAGTACTCACCATCAGCCAACTATGAGGGAAGGGTTGTGGTTGTCTGGATTCCCATTTCCTAAAACTTCTTGCTGACAACTTGAAGGACCTCAGAAAAGGCAATCTGTTGGCATGTAATTTCAATATGTACCCTCCCAAAGTCAAACCTGGGGGTGCTTCTCCTCAGCTCTTTGCTGTACTATCCTTAAATAGCACAGGCCTCTTTTGTGTCTTCTCTCACCAAGAAATCCTACAAGACATCTGATCTTTCAGGCCTTCGGTACTCTGTCAACAGAGCTGCAATGGCTCTATCACCCACTCTTGCTCATTTTGGTAGGGATTGCTAAGGCAGCATGTCCTTCAGGATGGATTGCCCCCACAGATTTATCAATCCAGTTTTTTGCCCACACAGATTTATCAATCCAGGTTGTTGCAAAACACTCCGAAGTATGTTCACACAAGATTGCAGCTGAAAACTTTATTAAAAAAACTTTTTGCCACCTTCTGTCTTGCTTTGACCTTGAAGAAAAACTTGTTTCTTTATGGACACACTGGAGTAAAATTTGTATTCAGATTTTTTTTAAAAAATGAACTTTTCTACAGTACTTTTAGGATGACATGAATTGCTGGCTTGGAAGCTATACGTGAGGTTTTGTTGAGTATTTCACATGCAGGTTGATTATGTGTGTGTCAGGTTACTTCATGTAGTAAAATTAGAAATTCTACTCAGTTTCACTGTTGACCCTATGAAGTACACGAGTGAAAATTCTCTTGGGTGAGGGTTGAAGAAGTAGATTCTTAGGACGCAATCCTGTGTGGGTACCTGGCAGCCTCTGAACTCAGAGGTTGCCAAGTGTCCCGTGCGGGTCGGGAGGACAGCAAAAGCGATCTTTGCTTATTTGTGTTCTAGAATGGAGAGCCTCTGAACTTTACCATAATTCCTACGCTGGCAGTTGAATTGACACAACTGAAACAAATATGAACTGTTAGTTTCTCCTCCTAAATCTTGCTTTCCTCAGTTAGTCTCCATAATTTTTGACGACATTGGTAACCACCCCCCACATATTATTGACTGTTTATATAGTCTGTGACACCTCTCTTTCCTTTGCTCTCTGTATTCAGTATGTTATCAAGTTATGTTCCTTCTCCATCTTTTCTATTCCCTTAGTTAAAACTGATGCTTTGACGTTAGGTACTGTACAAAATATCAAAAGACAATATAAAACAGGTAGGCAACCTTTTTGGTCGTGAGCACATTTGTCAATTTGAGAAACTGACCTGGGCACCACTATGAATTTGATGCCATGAAAGGTGTGACAAAGGACAAGTAAACTGTCCAAAAGACTGAGTACGAGGCAGAGGTAGTGTCTGAGCTCTAATACACTAAACTTCTTTCAACCGCCCAGAGAGCTTCGGCTATTGGGTGGTGTAAAAATGTAATAAATAAAATAAATAAACCCACACTTTTCAACAAAAACTGAAACCTATTTCATAGCAATCTGTGCTACTGGTAAGAAAATATGTTAATATTTTAAAAAAAAAACAGTGGGAGGGATATAGGACACTTGGGTGGATGCCAAGGAAGGTATCCAGTTGTGCACTGGCACCAATAGACACCATTTTGCCTATCCTTGATCTAAAAAAACCCTGACTACTGCAGTCTTTCTCTCTTGGGTCTTCCCCTTTTCACACCTCAGACAGTCATTCATTTCACTTCTCCATATTATGGCACCTCTTCTTAAAATGTTACATTGATTTCCTGTGCCCTTCCACATCTAGCACAGCCCTAAAGTGTTCCATAAGCTTAATACTTCTGCCTTCATTATTCTGTCATCTGCCCGTGGCTGTTAGGAAGGTGGGTGCACCCCTTGACCACTTCACTGCCAGGTCACAGAGGCATGCCCAGGGTTTAATGCAGAGGGAAGGGGCATACTGCAGAGGAACCACCTTGGAGCTGCTTTTAAGTAAAAAGGATGGAGTAAAAGGACTTTCAGGAAATGTGGCTTTTCAAGATGGAAGCAGCTGATTGGCAACAATGTAGTGTAGCAAAACAGCTCAAACTACTTTCACGTTGCACCAAATCGCTCCTGTAGATTGCCCTCTGATTAAGTCATACTATTCAACTGCCTAGTTACTTTAACAGCAGATATATTGCTTTGTAGTGTTTGTGTTTTCAAACAAAAATCCATATCTACTTTCCTGTACTAGATTTCTATAGCACCCCGTATGTCCTGTTTTGAATTCTAAGACTGAATACAAATGCCTTCTTGATATAGTCTATATGCTAGATTTAAACACTGAGAGGATATGGTGGCTGCATTCAGGTGACACAGTAGTCAATCCTGTGTTAGTCCACTCCACAGATGACTATTAACGTGTCACATTGGGGTACCCCCAATGTGTCATGCTAATAGTCATCTGTGGAGTAGACTATTAACACAGGGTTGACTATTAGTCTCTCCCTGCTCCGCACTCCCCACCGAATGGTGGCACTGGTTCCCGCTTTCTATTATTTTCTCCAGGGCACCCACCCATCTTCAATATCAGGAGGTAATTATACTTCCTAATTTACAGTATTGTAAAGTTTGCAACTACATAATGAATATGGTGTGCTTTGAACACTTGAAAGCACTCCGCAAATGCTAAGTATTGTCATAGGCTCAAACTGTTCCATTTCATGTACTTGTGCATTTAGTTCTGGCTTCTGTATGCAGCATTTTTGTGTGTGCTGAATTTCATGTTCATAGAGAGCTGGTTCAGTCCTCATAATAAAACATGGCTTATTGTGATGGGAACTAGCTGTAGTGAAATTATGAAATTGTTTATTTGTTATTTCAACCATCATGATCATATCAACTTTACAAATGCATACACCAGTAGTACAGGTAAGCACACAAAAACTTTACAATAAAAAGAAGTAAAATACAAAAAGATACTAAAAAGGTTTTCATTAGAAGGTGCCCACAAATAGGTAAAAGTTAGTTTTAATGCAAAGGATTAAAATAATAGACACTAAGAATTTACATTTAAAGGTCCATAAATGTATAAAAGTTAATACTGCTATGTTAAAACTCCACGTTAAATTTCATCATTAGAGTTCACCATATTGACCTCTATGAATCTTCTCAACTTTTGGGCAGCCACTGCGAATCTCGCAACTCTGTCATGAATTTGTCAGCATCAGAGAGCAAATATATAACTTTAATTTGATCATCACTATCAAATATATCCTGGAACAGATTCAAAATAAATTTTGTGCTGGGTTCAGAATACAGAGAACAATATAATAAATAGTAGTAATGGTCCTCTACTACTTGAGTACCACATATACAGAACCTTTGTTCTACGGCCCTCTTAAGTATTGCAAAGGCATAGTTTGAAAACACAATGCCCGAAATGCCTTTCTAAAGGATACTACTGATAACTCCTATAGATAGTGCTCAAATGCATGAGTTAATTCTAGAAGATACAGATGTGGAGAAAATGATGATTTTTTAAAGTACTTCAAGATCATGTTGGGAATAAAACTCGCCCACATTATGTGTCTCTGAATTATTATTATTATTATTATTATTATTATTATTATTATTTATTTATTTATTTATATAGCACCATCAATGTACATGGTGCTGTACAGAGTAAAACAGTAAATAGCAAGACCCTGCCGCATAGGCTTACAATCTAATAAAATCATAGTAAAACAATAAGGAGGGGAAGAGAATGCAAACAGGTACAGGGTAGGGTAAGCAGGCACAGGGTAGGGAAAAACTAACAGTAGAAAGTAACAGTAGAAGTCTGCACAACATCAAGTTTTAAAAGCTTTAGGAAAAAGAAAAGTTTTTAGTTGAGCTTTAAAAGCTGTGGTTGAACTTGTAGTTCTCAAATGTTCTGGAAGAGCGTTCCAGGCGTAAGGGGCAGCAGACGAAAATGGACGAAGCCGAGCAAGGGAAGTAGAGGCCCTTGGGCAGGCGAGAAACATGGCATCAGAGGAGCGAAGAGCACGAGCGGGGCAATAGTGTGAGAGGAGAGAGGAGAGATAGGAAGGAGCTAGACCGTGAAAAGCTTTGAAGGTTAACAGGAGAAGTTTATATTGGATTCTGAAGTGAATTGGAAGCCAATGAAGAGATTTCAGAAGCGGAGTAACATGGTCGGAGCGGCGAGCTAAGAAGATGATCTTTGCGGCAGAGTGGTGAACAGAAACCAACGGACTGATGTGAGAAGAAGGAAGGCCAGAGAGAAGAAGGTTGCAGTAGTCCAACCGTGAAATAACCAGTGCATGAACAAGCGTCTTGGCAGAAGAGACAGACAAAAATGATCGAATCCTGGCAATATTATACAGGAAAAATCGACAAGATTTAGCTACTGCCTCAATATGAGGAATAAAGGAGAGCGAGGAGTCAAAGATAAAGCCAAGGCTACGAGCTTCCTTGACCGGAGTAAGCGTAACATCATTGACAGTAAGAGAGAATGAGAGATGAGGAGAAGGTTTAGGAGGAAAAACAAGCAATTCAGTCTTTGCCATGTTAAGCTTCAAGCGACGATGAAGCAGCCAAGCTGAGATATCTGAAAGACATGCCGAGATACGATCGTGAACATCAGGAGAAAGTTCCGGAGATGACAGATATAGTTGTGTATCATCGGCGTACAGATGATATTGGAGACCATGAGATTGAATAAGCTTGCCCAAGGGCAACATATATAAGGAAAACAACAACGGGCCAAGCACCGAGCCTTGCGGAACCCCTACTGAAAGGGGAAAGGAGGAAGACGAGCTGCCATTAGTCAACACGCTGAAAGAGCGACCCGCTAGATAGGAGGCAAACCAGTTATAGACAGAGCCACAAAATCCAAGGTCATGAAGGGAATCTAAGAGAAGATCATGATCAACCGTGTCAAAGGCTGCAGTTAGATCAAGGAGAATAAGAACGGAATAATGGCCTTTAGACTTGGCAATAAGGAGATCATTGGTGATCTTAGTAAGGGCTGTTTCGGTGGAATGCAGAGGACGGAATCCAGATTGAAATGGATCCAAAGCAGAGTTACTAGAAAGAAAGTCAAGACAGCGAGAGTAGACCGCACGCTCCAGGATCTTTGAAACAAACGGCAACAAAGAGACAGGTCGGTAGTTAGACAGAGATAGCCTATCAAGAGTAGGTTTCTTGAGAATGGGAGAGACTGTAGCATGTTTAAAAGCAGAAGGAAATGAACCAGAGGACAGAGAAAGATTAATAATATGTAGCAAGGAAGGGAGGATAGCAGGAATAAGATTAATAAAGACACGAGAAGGAATCGGATCACGAGAACAAGTGGAAGGCTTCGAAGAGCGCAGTATTGTAGACTGATCTCGGGGCCATTCCTTGAGAACCTGGGGTATTAAATCAAAAGCTAACATTTGCTGTTCACAGTTTGTTACTCAGGTGGTCTGTCGGTGAGATTTCGACTGTTCTAAAAAACATTTTTTAGGTATCCTAAAATCATCCATATAAAGAAGTTTAAAATAAAACATAAACATGGCTACCAGAATATAAAACTGTACTGGCATAGTCCTGGTCTCAGCTCTAATGCTGCCTGCTGGAGTAGAAGAGGGTAAGCCAAGCAATGTTTTAAGAAATTTATTCTGGGTGATTTCCAAATGGGTTATTTTTGTCAAACCCCAAATCTCTCTCACATAGGTCAGCTGTGCGAGCACTTTGCCTCTAAATATTCTCAAAGCAGGGGCAATCATGTTACCCCCTTTAGTTCTGGTAAAGCACAAAACTGCTTGTGAGGATCTTGATGCCTTCAAAACAGAGGTCATCATATGATGGGACCAATTACCCCTGTCAGTAAACCAAACCCCCAGGTAATTAAAATGCCTGATTTGCTCTATTATTTGTCCATTAAGGTACCATTTATGCTTTGGAGGGCATGCCCCAAACACTACAACTTTAGTCTTGTTATAATTTATACTAAGATGCTCATTACGACAAATTGCGTCAAATTCTTTTAGTAAATGCCTCATACCAATTTGAGTATATGATAGCAAAACCAAATCATTTGCAAAAACCAGCCATTGGCGTGCAGACAACAGGTTCAAGGGGTTCAACTGAACACCCTAATCCACCACTACCATGTTTGCCCCGCCCACGCTGTGAGCAGCTTGAGGTTGAGTTCTGGCACAGGCTCTGGCATTCAGGGCTTTGCTATCATTAAATCTCCCCCACTTCCTTCCCGGAGATCGGTACTTCTCTTGGCTGTTTTCTGCTGCGTTCGTTCGTTTCTTTCGTTCTCTCTCTCTCTCTCTCTCTCTCTCTCTCTCTCTCTCTCACACACACACACACACACACACACACACACACACACACACACACGGAAGAAAAACTATTTAATTTCATGTATGAATTTGGTCTCTCTAAAACGGAGGAGATAGGAGTCCTGTGCAAGGAAAGGTTAATGCATAGCTCACTTAACCCTTGCTTGCCTGGCCAGCTCCTTCTGAGCAGGTGCAGTTTGCGTCCATGGCGGGAGCAGCAGCAGCAGCAACATGTCCTGTCCCCTTGAGGTGCATTGTGTTTGGTGGGAGGGCTCCAGAGACAGTTTCAAAAGTATCAGCAGCAACAGGAGCCTGGTGTGTTCTTATTGCTATTTTTGTTTGTTTGTTCGTGGTTGCTGGTCTCCTCTGTTCACTTTTGTTTCAGCAAAATCCATTCCCATCATAGTCCCATCTTTTCATGGGGTTGTTTGCACTGCCATGTTGGGTACAAATGTATTGGGGTTTGGTGTGTGTGTGTGTGTGTGTGTGTGTGTGTGATTTGTAGACTGAGAAATTCATATATGTGTGTGTGTGTATGTGAGTGAGAGAGAGCGCGCGATGAGGTATATTCAGAAATCCTGTGTAGGTCTGCTCAAAAGTAAGTTTCATTAAATTCAGTGGGACTTACTCCCATGTAAACTCGCATGTGTATGAGAGAAATGGGTGTTTTCCATCCCCCCACCCTCTGCTTTAAATGTTGCAAGTTGCTGGGTTGAACTCTTCTTAAATTTGGGCTTAAAATCCATTTTGTTTTGCTTTGTAAAGCATCTCAGTCATATTGTGAACATGTGGTTTTTTTAAAAAACCTTTCTTTCCTTTTTGTAGTGCAACACATAGACCTCGTTAAATTCCTCCTGTTTGTTGGGCCACAGTTAAAACACACACACCTGTGATTGTATGTAATCCAAACTGTCTCACTTGCATTAACACTTACTTGCCTACTGCCTCAGTTTGCCTATGTGTGAAATGGGTTGCTTCCTTTCCCATTGCTTTCAATAAGTAGGCTCTGCCACAAACTGCTTTCTCTGTGTTATTCTGGAGAAATTTCTGGGAGGAGGGGTGACTCCCTCAGCTCTTGCCGCCAGTGACCTCACTTTCCGCCCCACCACTTAGGCAACTAAGGTTTGGGGTATGTGAAGTGGGGGCCCTCATAACTGTATCCCCCTTCAAACCCGATGCCTAAACTTATTTTTGGCAGTTTTCCAACCTATACTTCAGCACCAGCAGTCAGAGCTAGCTAGATCACCCCCCTATTGCCTTCCCACAATTTCCAATGCAGAAAGGGAAAATAGGGCCATAGCATAGCAATACACCAGATCCCCAGTAAGTGTTTTTAGGATAGGTGCAATTTTGTGTTTTACAGTGCAGGGGGTAGTGGAGAAATTTTATAGCAAAAAAATAGTATTCAGAGTCTCTGTTTTTAAATGTGTATTTTTAAAGTACAGATTACTTGTTAATTAAAAAAATACAGTTTACTTCAGTTTTCATTTATTTCGTTTGATGAATGAAAAAAAAGTCCTTTATTACTGCATGTTCAATCAATGTTTACCTTAAAAAAAATCCCTGGCCGAACCACCTAATGAAATGTGCTGAGCACGCCTATGCAACTAGCTGTAGTGAGCCTTGCTCATCGCTCAAACCTGAGAAATTATGGTTAATCTTAGCTGGTTTCCAAGAAATCATCATTATCATAAAACTTTCGATTATAAAGATGGCTTATTTCAACAAATGATAATATTAAGCACAGTTTGGGGTTGGTACATAATACTAAACTGTGGTTAATAAAAAAGTGATTTCCTACTTGCATCTGTGCCACAGAAGGAGACAGGAAGGTTGGAACACATGAACACGACTCTTGTTCCGACTTGTTCCCATCATGATAAACCATGATTTATCATGCTGTCCAAACTGGCTCAATTGTTCTTGTTTAGAGAACTCAACAGGTTCATATTTCTTTACAATATTGTCATATCCTACAGGGAAGTATATACTCCCTCCTATTATTACTTGCATATGCTAGCAGCAGTAGTCTGTTTATTTGGAGGCCTCTTTGTTACATTATGCTGTGATTGGGTTGTGGCTCCTCCCCATGCCGGCATCACTCATTGGGGAAATGGACAATGCTAGTATGGTGAAGAACAGCTCTGTAGACTTCTTCCATGTGGTCCAGGGCAGGATTAGTGTCAGAGGCAGGCATCATTAGGGACCTGCCAAGACTATCAACCCTGTAGGACCCCCTGTTGACCATCAGAGCTTCCTGGCCTCTCTGGACTGTTGTACAGATTGGGTGGGGATAGCAGCAAGGAGTGGGTCCATTCAGGGAGGGATCCCACTGAGGATATATTATTGATTGATTACAGTTCTGTAGCCGAAGCTCTCTTACCTAAGGATCCCCCAAAATCTGGAACCAGGATTAGGCAACGGCTTCTCACATTAGCTTAGCAACATGGCAGCACAGTGTAGTAGTTTCCATTCTGCCAGAGTAATGGAAGAAGATTTGCAGAGAGAATTTTGCCAGAGTTAAATTTCAACTTAAAATTAATGTTGTTGTACAGTGTTTTCCATAAGGGAAAAATAGTCATCAGAAAAACTGTAGTCTGGTGGACATTATCAAATGATGGAAGATTATCCCTGAAAAGTAGATTAAGTAATTGACATGTGCAAAAGCTGTAAAGTCTCTGAAGATGAATTAACAACACACACACACACACACACACTCGAAAGAAACAAAGAAAAATATATGCACAATTCTGTGAATGACTACAGTGGGAAAGCCCTGTCTACATTTATAGGCCACAGTGCTCACTACTATTTTACTTGTTGTTTAGCTTACAAGTTATATCTTCAATATAATTTCTCTTTTCTTTGCTCTTCTGAGACCTCACATGTTCTTTGCAAGTTCTCAAAGATAACAATGAGTGTAATAGTTTTTCAACCAGTTCCTTTTAAATTGTCGTTAGGATTAGGACAACCTATGTTGGATTAGAGCTCAGCTTCAAGACAGCTTCAGTGAGTGCAAAACTCCTGTTGACTTTGATAGAGAAGGATTGCAGCCTTGGTTAAATTATCTATCCGAGCATTTCCCAACCTGGGCTTTCCAGATGTCTGAAGTACAACTCTGGTCAAGGATGACGGGAATTTTTTTTAAATCAAAAACACCTGGAGGACAACAGGTTGGGGAATGCTGATCTAGAGATGTAAATTTTCCAGAAATTTTGAAGCTATGAGGGGAAAAAGGGGGGGGGGTCGGGGAAAATGGAATTTTTTGGAAAAATTGGGAAAAAATGCAGTATTAGCACTCTTTACAGATTGAAAGACACTTTGTTACTTTAAGAACATACAATATAATTATGTACAAGTTGGTTTGGTGTAAAATTATCACATTTATTATATTAAAAGTAAGGTGTATTCAAACAATTATTACACATTGAATTTACTTTTTGAATTTTTTACTTTTGTGTGTGTAACAAATGAAGCTACAAGCTCCAGAACTGTATGGAACCTCTTTGGTTTTGCCAGTTTATGAGGAGCAGGCAAAAAACAATTAAAAACAAACAAACAGAAGAAATCAACATTAGTAACAAAGAAAAGTATGTATCCACTATTCCTCCACAGTGTCAAGCAAGACATAAAGCACCCATTCCCATAAAAAGAACTTAGGGAAAAAAAAAGGGGGGGACACCAAGATTCAATGAATATGTATGAAATTTAAGCAGATTCATTTTCTGAGCTATAGCTATCACTATCAGTCTCTGCTTCATTGGCAGTGCCCCCTAGAGGCAGAAATCCATCGTGCTTTTGCATTTGAGAGTTGTAGTCTCAGTTTGCAAACTAGGACCTGCTTGTCCTCAGTGCACAGAAATTGTAATAATCTGATACTGTACATATTTTTTTAAAAATCATTTGGAGAAGTCAATGTATGAACACCTTGTCTTAAACATTTTATTAATCATGCTAAAGTAAAACATTCCATAATGCATTTTTCTTCATTTCCCCCATTTTTTCAATTTTTCAGGAAACCCCCCCCCAAAAGGCTTTGGAAAAACACACACGCCCCCCCATTTTCCAGTTTTTTTTGGGGGGGGGGCTTCACATCTCTAGGCTGATCTGTCCCATTTATGAAGACTGAAGCAAAGTAAAGTATCCATTGAACAATTCACTCTTGTATTTTACTTTTGTAACTAGCTGCTCTTTTTAAAGAGTAAAGTCAATGTTCTCTAAATGGATGAGGGTAAAGAAGGAAGTGCCATGAGCAAGGAAGTGGGATTAAAACTCTTGACCACTTATGCCCCTGCTCAGAGCCTATTGCCTTATATAGGAATCTCTCAGCACTGTTCCCCACAGAAACAGGGGTAATCTGGGATTTAACCTGTAACCTCCTGAACTCTATGTGAGAAACATGCGCTCAGCCTAATAAGCCATGTGAAACTAGGAAATTAGTTAAGCAATAAAGTTTGAACCCAGTGCTTAGAACCAAAACACAGAAGAAGTACTGAAAGGAGTATGTTGCTAGGCACTGAGATGAAGCAATAAGAGCATCACCAGTCTGTACTCCTTTATCTTGCTTGGATAATGGTTAAAACGATGTAAATAATCTCAGTATCATCAGTCGGTCCTGAGGAAGAGACTAGCAGTTTAATGAAATATCTACTGAATGGTAGCTAGGTACAAGCAGTACAAACGTTTCCTGATACAAAGCTTTTGATATTATTTTTCTTCTCAGTCTAATGCTTTCTAGGAAAAGGGGCAGATTAGAGAGTAGATCTCTGGGCAATAAATGATGAACATTTTCATGAGGTAATGAGTAACACATATTTTCTTGTTTATTTACATGTTACATTAACAAACTGGGTGAGGGGTGTGGATCATTGTGAAGTAATGAAACATTGCCTATGCCATATTTCCATTTAGCCATGTTTCCGAGATTATGGATCTGTTTCTTAGCTGTCATGGCAATTCAGGTACATGTTACATGGATAAATGTAGTTGATCTGATTAGGCCAGTAGCCTGACTATCCAAAGACATGTGGCCTTATTAGCTCTGCAGGAGAATTAAGAACATGGCCTGAAATAACATGTAGCATTTGTTGTGTGATTATCTATATTGTGTGTAAATTATGAACATTGTGTGTAAAATACACACACACACACATACTCAGAGAGAGATTGGTGTAAAGCGGCACAACAGCAAAGCAACAAGGAGGCTTGGATCCAATGTAGAAGCAGTCTTAAGGTTAAACATATAAGAAAGATAGAAAGACCAACAGTTTTTAAAAAAACATGTTTTAAGCTAAACATTTCGACTTTCGCCCTCATCAGTAGCCACGCTGTTAAATGAGTATCTGGAATGGCAATTTGGACTGTCTGGAGATGAAAGTTCCTTAGGAGAGAAAAAAAAGAGGTATGATTGGAATAATGTTTAGGATATCCTCAAATCATACCTCTGTTTTCTCCTAAGGAATTTTGATTTTCATGTATTCCAGACTGCCATTTCTGATACTCATTTAACAGCACAACTACTAATGAGAGAGGAAGCTGAAATGTTAACTTATATTTTTAAAACTGTTGCTAGTCGTTCTGTCTTTAATACCACACACACACACACACACTCATTGATGTGTCTTCCTATTAAATATCAATCATAGTTTAATTTTCCATTTACTTTTTGGTGATGAAAAAAATATAACATTTTATGCGTCGTGATACTTTATTTTCTGTTAGTAAATAAATACAACTTGCTTTCACTTTCTGCAAGGATACCTTCCTGGCTTCTGCTAGAAATTCCTATTTAGAAGCTGGGCTGGCAAACCCCCACAGTCCAGTGTTCTATCCAGCTTATACTGAGTCAGACCATTGGCCTATCCCGGTATTTTGTGTGTAGAAAAACCACAGCAATTTTGAAATCCCTGTTAGTGAGTGAGGATGAAAAATCTTTATATATAGATAATAATTGTGTAGTGCTGCATGGGGTGGGGGGATGTGTTTCCTGTCACTTTTTGATGTGGATACGCAAGTGAAGTTCTAAAGCGCTCGTTTTCCATTGAGGTTAGTCATCCCGCTTGCCTTTCTAATACAAGTGCAGAGGCTGAGCATTACTCATAGTACAGAAATCTGTACAAGTGATTGACAGTAAGTAAGTTCATCTGTAGATACTTTTCAAAAACAAATTTTGGTTGTGCTTTTATCATGTATTTTATATCATGTTTTTATACTGTTTGTTTTATACTTTCAATGGTTTTAATTTTTGTGAACTGCCCAAGGAGCTTCGGCTAGTGTGCAGTATATAAAAATGCAATAAATAAATAGGCTTCCAGAAGCAAATTAAATATTAATAGCAGTGTGTGCATGAAATATTTATTTATTTATTTATTTATTACATTTCTATACCGCCCAATAGCCGGAGCTCTCTGGGCAGTTCATAAAATAAAACACATAGGAGTGGGGGTAGGAGAAAAAGAGTTCTGTTTTTCTCTGAATATTTGTAAAATTATACCATGCCTTTCCATGTAAAATGCCGAAGGAGTTTAACAATAAAATGCTTAGTAAAATATGCAATGACCATACTAACATATTAGGGAGCAAACTTACTAAAAAATTTTTTTTAAAAAATAATGTAATTGTCTGCAATGTATTTTTTCATGCCATTAGTAATTTTGACAACCAGAAATACAAATTAAATGCAATTGGGGGTATTCTCTATTATGTGCATTTTAAATCCAAGTTAGACAGATGTAATGTAAACTTCTTTGGTTTAGTCATCTTTTTATGCAGAAATGTTTTGTAAATGGCTAAATAAAAAAAGAAATTAAAAAATATATACCAACCACTAAGGCCATTGCAATCTTTAGAGGAGGTCTTATTGTCCCTGCCACAGCCTATGGATTTACGTTTAGTTGCAACATGGAGATCAGCCTTCTCTGCAGTGGCATGACCCTGTGGAATGATCTCCTCTCTGAAATGCATCAGGCCTCAACATTGGCATGTTTTGGCAAAGCTGAAACAATCTCATGATACTATTGTGCAAGTGCGTGTCTAGCTCTTGTTTGTTTTTCTTTTGTAAGCTGCTTCAAGATTAGTTTCAAATGAAGT
Source organism: Elgaria multicarinata webbii (assembly GCF_023053635.1). Classification (NCBI taxonomy): domain Eukaryota; kingdom Metazoa; phylum Chordata; class Lepidosauria; order Squamata; family Anguidae; genus Elgaria; species Elgaria multicarinata. Next base: position 111,086,754 of record NC_086173.1, on the reverse strand, counting down.
GGTATAAAAATATTGCTAATACATTAATTAATAAATAAAACATGCTTAAATATATTTGGAAGTTAAAAATCCATATAAATTGGCAGCATCTGCTTCTGCATCAGCTTTTGCTTGTAATATGTTTTACCCTGACTTCTGGTTACTTTTGAAGTTCCTATACTGGTGATGTGCAACAAATTTACAAAACACAACCAAAGCTACTGTTATAAATGTTCTGTTTCGACAGGTACTGCAATGGCTGCAGGAGTCTTGTTGCAAAATGAATTACCTTATTGTTCTCTGGTAACGAGCAGTGCATATCTTGCAACCATGAGTTCAGGTAATTGCTTTTTAATACTATTTTTTAGCACATGAAAATTAAAAAATAGGGTCATTAGGGGACAAAAAAATAAAAGACACTTAATCTGTAAACATGCATAGGATTTCACTGCCAGCCTTACCCGGTGATGGGCACATGCAAAATGTGTTATGGCTAACACAGGTCTAAGGGTGGCGTTTTACCAGAATTGTGGTGTGCTTGCAACATATTTATGCATTATGCTCTTACTATAATTACTATTTCCGTATTGGGGTAGTTAACTCAAACACTCATTCATAGTCCAAAAACATAAACTTGATTATTACAGGTTTTTTTGTTCTCAAAACTATATTCAAAACTATATTGTTATGAAAGAGAAAATGTCTTAATTAGTATACCCACCCCTTTGGACGTGGGGCCAGTATTTTAATTCTAGTAGGCCTAACTTGAAAAGATAAAGAACATGATTGGAAAATTAAAGTTTGCCAAATGAGGGGCGAATGGTACTATGAAAATTGCAGAGCAGGAGTTTAGAATGCTTTGGTGCTGGTGGCAATGTTGGACCCTAAGGACTTCACTTCCTGGTTGGTTGCAAGAAGTTAGAAAAATACTGTGGGCACAGACTACCCTCAGTTTATTCGCTTTAATTCCAAATTCAAAAATGGAGCAATAGCCTCGCTGCTCTGCCCTTGTTGACAACAAGTGGCAGCACATTATCCACAGACATCCAAAGCAAAGGCTTTGGGATGGGTGATGTTGAAGAGACTGAATTGAAGTCAGACCAATATTAGGGACTCCGGAACCACCACAATTCAGTTTGAGACTTTTTGGTAGTTGCTTCCCAATATCATAGGCCAGGCGTTGGCAACTATAATTAGGTGGGCGCCTGATGAGCCCCACCTGGCCCTCTACTGCAAAAGAGTCATGAGGAATGATATTGAAGCCAATTGGACCCTTGGTTATTCTCAGACCTGAGATACACTAGTGTGATGGATGCCCAAGGAAAAAGAATGAATAATGAATGCTTGGACTCCAAGGCAGTTATGGGGTTCGAAAAAAATTGAAAAAAATGTTTGATGGCTCAGAGGCTGGATCCTGGATGGGTTAAAACAAAGGTAATAATAATTTAACTCTGGCAGCTGAATAGAAAGGTCAGGCAAGTTCCATGCCTCTTGATAAATTTTATATCTAGCTGATTATCAGAATGGCATAGCACAATATTCAAATCAAGGTGGCATCAAGGTGCTAGAATTTGCTGTCTTGTTTGGCAGGTGTGGGCACATTAGGATTCCACCACTTTTCCTGTCAGGTTGTTTGATTGTCCGGTTCAAAGGCATCCTCATGGGTTAATAAGGTGTCAGGGTAATGCCAATTAAATCCATTGCACATGATATGTGTGTCAGAGTCAGTGTGTCTGAAACTCCTCTGTAAGACAGTGGATATATATTGGGATCCCATGCCTATTATATTGCCTTTATGGACACTGCTCTTCTTGGGTATTGAAAGCTTATGTGTAAAGAAAGTGCTCCATTGTGCCCCTTCCAGGAACTAGCATTTCTGCTAGTTTCGGCACTTGCCCACAGAAGTGCTAATTGCAAGTTGTAAGGGCCATGTGTGCACTGGCAATGGCAGGGACAGCCGCGTGCATACCAGGACTGGCATGGGCTGGCTCTGTGCAGGAGGCCCCCATTGGATACTACCATCAGGCTTTACAGGACAGTGTTAGGGCTTGTGAAATAAGAGCCCAACCTGGCACTCCCTATTCCCACAGCTGTAGGCCTGAAACTAAACTGTAGCAATAACCAAGCTGAAGGCTCTGAATTTAGTGTCAAGGCTTACACTAAAGCACACACAAAGCTTGAAATAGGTGTTAAGTTTATTTACAATTGGGGAGGGGGGGATAAAAGGCAAACAAGAACCAGAGTACATTTGGAAATAATACTTGAGGCAGAAAATAACAAACGTTATCTACACTTGTCTATACATACCTAAATGTGGGTCCAAACTGTGATAATAAGAGTCACAAGCCAAAAGCTAGATAGAGTCAAAACGAAATGAAGGCAAAGACAAAGGTCAGCTGTGCCTGCTGCCCTGCTTTATACCCATAAGCCTTCGACAAACATGAGATGAGCCTCCCTAGCCAATTACTAGCTGGCTGAATAGTTTTCTGAGGCCTTGAAGCCAGAACAGCATAAAATAACACATGTAGGTGGTTTAATGAGTGTGCAGGCCCATCTTCACAAAATGGAGTTTTTGCAGGTAACTAGATCACAAAAAGAACATGGATTTCTTGACAATATGCACTGTGTTAGATGTGGAAAAGCCAAGTCTTTTTCACTTGGTGTTGAAGGAGCAGACATCTATCCTAGTTAGGCATCCACTTAAGTAGCCTAATAGTAAAACCAGTCCTGCTTCAACCACCAATTTACTGTGGAAGCAGAGCTGCAACAAAAATTAGGTTGTGTGGAGAGAGTATCACCGTCTTCCACAACAGGATAAGTTCCTCTTCTGTTACTCCTTAGATATTCTTGCACACATGAGATGAGGGTGGGAGATAGGCAGCTGCATCAGAAGCAGTGATGGAATAATAGCACTATATAACAGTAGGATGATACTGACAACACAGGATAACAAATGACCATTGTCGTGACTTGTAATTATGACTCACCATTTTGGCAGAGTACTTTTCAGGTCACTGAAGACCAGATTTTTGTTCAATGTGGTTGAGTCGTTCTCTCCTTGGCTGCATTCAGATATATTACGATCATCCAAACAATGATTTGGTGGATTGGGAACATGCTCTCTCATCTCTTCAAATGTTCATCTTAACAGAACAGTCCTTGTTTATAATCCTGGTTTGGAAGCATGCTCAAACCACAATTTGCTGGTTTGCCAGTTCTGACCTAATGGCAAACTTTAGTTTGATCAAACCAAGAAGTGTGGTTGCATTTAATTGGGCATGCAAGGGGAAGAGGGAGCCCATGAGTACATAATTTAGAATAATGAATATAATATCTGAATTCAGCCTCTCTGTTTGCTGCTAATCAGTTATTGCTTTTCTGCTTTACTGGAATTAGTCAATAATTCCATCTCCTTAAAAATGTTGGCATTTGTCTCCCATATTGTTAATATTGTAAAATGAACAATATATGTATCAACACATGTCAGTTTTGGCCAATGAGTAGGGTTTTTTTTTCAGTCTTGAAAGTTAGATGAAAAAGCTGTTTTAATTTTTTTCTATGCTAACACCTGCTTTGAGTGACTAAAATGGTGCTGTGAATCGAGTACTTTAACATTTCTATAATACCTGCTCAACCTATATTTTCGTAAATAAACATTACAAAGACACCATATCTTGTTAGTCCTCTCTTTTCCAAAGCAATCTTTCGCTGTGAAGTTTGTCCTGAATTCCCCCCAGCAAGCACCTTCATTTTAAAATTCCCTGCACAAAGTGACCTTATCATCTCAGCTATACGGGGAAAAATCCAGTCTGATCTGGGATATCTGCTCCTCTCTGATCTTGCAGAAGCCATGTTCATGTGATTTCTGTTGTTCAGAAAGGGATGGGAAGGGAGAAATTGCTTAAGGGTAACTTCCTGAGGACTGAGTATCAGCAGGACTACTCCAGCTCATACATGTCTTCTCCATATGGCTGTGCTGACAGGGCATTCCCCTTTGCTTGCGGAATTTTTCAATTTATGGACTAGGAGCTTATACAAAGAGGAAGCTCAAAAAGAAAGAAAAAAGCGTAATGGCACAGCTACTAGATTTCCAGTAACTCATTTCTTTCTATATGTGATGTAGTCTGACAGCTTCTAAGGCTTGCCATATTTTGCCATTAGATTAGATTTAAGAGCTTAAGCTCTTCTTCTTTTAAAAAAGAAAGAATATGAGTGACTTCTAGCAGTTTCAGATAGAAATTAAAGTGAATTCACAGAACTGCCCTTCAGTGGTGTGGTATGGTAGGTACATTCTTAATAGTGCAGTCTGTCATTTTGTGTGGTGTGACCTTATAATGTAGAAGCCTGTGCTAGAGAGGAGGTAAGTGGATTTGCTAAGTGAGATCGCCTAATTACACTTTTTGGTATTAAATGATTCCAGATACTGTCAAGTCTACTTTGTTCTTCAGATCAAGCTATGAAAATTAATTTATCTTCCACCTTTTTCTACTTCACTCTTCAAGAGGTATCCATACATTCTTTTACAGGTCTCATAAAACAGTATGATAAATTGTTTTTCAGTAGGATTTTGCCCTTTCTGGCTGCTGATAAAATGCAAATGAATGATTGGATACTTTTCAGAACTCTGCTGTACTGTTTCTATGCTACTGCTAAAAGTAAAGTTTATGATACTTGATTTGCTTAGAAAGTATAATTTCTCCCAGAGAAAAGTTTGTTTTCCTTTTTACCCATTTATAGATTCTTCATACATGTCTGATTTTCATCTGCAGAGGATGCCTGTTGCCTCTCTTGATATCTTAGTTGAGATTTGTTGAGAAGTATTTATTTTTAATGGTATTCTGTAGAAACTGCCTCTTACCTAATATCTCAGAATCAGTGCTTCAGATTCCAGAAATATTGTCTGTTCATAGGAAACTATTTGGGAGTTCCTGATCCATTTCAGAATTATCTGCTTCAAGTGATTCTAATCAGCACTGGAACGGTTTGTCCCACACAGAATCAATGTATATAGAATTTAGCTGCCACCAGTGAGTTCATTGTTGGTTGCTATGGAGACAGAGCAGCCTATCCTGAACAGCTATTAGATCATACAGAAAGATGCATGCCTCTGTAAGTTCAGTACTGAGCAAGTCAGATTTCTCATTCAGTTCGACTTCCTGCAGCATATCAAAACTGCTACAAGTGGTGAGTGACCATGCAAGGTTCACCCAGAAGACGCTTGGCAGTGAATGTTTTTAGCAACTTTTTTCAGGGCCGGAGACATTCTTCCTCTGATCCTCTTCTCCGCATACTTCAGAGGCGACGGAGCTCAGTTGTAGAGGTCCTCTCGACTTCTACACACAGGGTTATGGTGGCCATTTCCTCTATCAGCCCCGAGGAGCTAAATGCTGCTTTTCATGAGAGAAAAAGTAAAGTATTTCAATATCCTTTATATAAGTCATAATTGGGTTTTTATGGCTCTGTATTAATGTGTCTGTGATTTTGCCTAGACAATTAAACCTAAATGAATGTTTGACTTTTTCCTTATCACTTTATATTATAATAAAAACTGTGTATTATTTTCCCAGCAGTTTTGTTGATTACTTTTCTGATTTTGTTCACAATGTGAAAGAAAGAAAAGAAGCACTCAGTGCTTTAAGCGGTTTATGACACTTATTTGATTAGAAAGATGCTACATGCAACTTTTCCTTCTTTATATTTTTGTACAAGAAACGAATTTCCAGCAAGTATTTTCATGAGCTTGTTGATTTTCATCTACATATATTTATTTTTGTGAATCTGATACACACACGTTTAGGTTAATAACTGCAGCTTTTTGAAAGATTTTATTTTGTCTTGCGTTGTGTGTTGCAGGAAGATCTCGGCGTCCAACTGCAAAATATACGAAAGTTGGAGAACGCCTTCGCCATGTCATTCCCGGTCATATGCAGTGTTCCATGGCATGTGGTGGCCGTGCTTGCAAGTATGAAAATCCAACTCGGTGGACTGACCAAGAACAGGCTGTTAAAGGGCTTTACTCTTCGTGGTAATGTGGAGCATTTGTTTCTACAAATATTGCTTTTAAATGACTAAGACTGCACTCCATGCACAACTGAACTCTGTTGAACTTACTTCTGAGTAAATATGCTTGGGATCAGACAACACATTCAGTGAAAGGGAACCAGTTTTAAAACGATTTAGACACGTTTAATGCAATGCCAGATTAAATGCAGTGCCAGGAGCAACTAGCAATATACACAAAGTATGTGTATGTAACATGTAAGCTTACTTTTGAATTCTGTGGGTGTTGGGATAATTCTCAAAATGTATGTTCAAAACATTTTGGATGCACACTAACTCCTATTGATTTCAATAGGATTTAAGTTAAGTTATGTTTAAGGTCCCATTGATTTCAATGGATCCTCAGCTAACTTAATCTGGATACAACTCACTGGCTGTAGTTCAATTCTTGGTTTTCATTTCAGGAATATCACTAAATTAAATGTAACTAAATTTGAAATGTATTCATATGTTAATTGAATTGAAGTTTTAAGATAGAATAATAAGATTTGAATGTAAAGAAAGCATTATCAAGCTTTTACTGGTTTTTTTTGCTTTATAGGGGCGTTTTATACAGCTGTTACAAGGACAATTGAAAGAAATGTGCAATTATTTTGTACAGGGATATAGAACTATATGCATATCCAGTGTTATCTACATTCTTGTTATCAAAGTATCTTGGCAACCTATTATGACAAGTCTTTCAATTACATAGGGATAAAAGGCATTTAATGGTTTGAAAGCACATAGTTATTTAAAGTGGTATGGTTCATTAACTAGAAAATTACCTATGAAAACCAACTGTGAACTGTTTTAACCTGTAACATTTCACTTTTTCTCCCACTCCCTCAGGATTACAGATAACGTATTAGCCATGTCTCGACCCTCAACAGAACTTATTGAAAAGTATAATATTATTGAGCAGTTCCAAAGGTAAAATAAATACATATCAGTAATGAATCACTGTAGTTCTTATGGTTGTAAAGCTGATCTATTTCTTACCTGCATTGATTTGGATTCTTTGTAACAATTTATTCTGAAGTAAGAAGGAACATGGGGGGTGTTGTTGGAGAGAAGACTGTGAAAGCATGCATAGTTCAATAATGCATTGTCTTTTTCTTTACATAAGATGTGGCATAAAAACAGTAATTAACCTTCAGCGTCCTGGGGAACATGCTAGCTGCGGGAATCCACTGGAACAAGAGAGTGGTTTCACCTACCTTCCTGAAGCTTTCATGGAGGCGGGAAGTAAGTTTGCTCCTGCTGTTGTTCCTTGTTAATTATAAAGTATGGTACTGCAGGCTGTTTCTGCCACCTACTTCTTAGGTTAAAAGCTGCCAGTTGAGGGAGGTTTGCCAAAGTAAATAAGCTGCAGCTAACAAGAGAGTTGGAAAAATGCAGATCCACTGTAGAGGCGTTATAGTAAATGTCATAAAAATCAGTAGAATTGACAGCAGAGAATGGATAGCTGTGCTTGGAAATACCCTTAACTTTCAAACTATGACAGCTATATTCCTGTAAAATATTAATCTGTATTCCACACATTGACAATACAATAGATTTGCATGTGAATTTTATTGTCTTCTGCTTCCACCCACCACCTCCCTGCCAAATAAATTCCACCTTTTTTGCTTATTTTGATGAGATAGACAACTGTTCGATAAAGAGATTTAGAGATGCACACACAAACACTCTACGACTTACTCTGTTGTGTTCTAGGTTTTACTTGCCAGGTATGTGGCTCATATCTTTTCTAACTTGCAACATGGCATTTGAAATTCTCACAGAAATCCAGGACAAGACATTATTGCTAGTAAATCAGATCAGGTCTTCTTATTACAGATATTAACAATATTTTTGTTGAAGTAAGAATGCATTGAATTGCCTTTGGTGTTCTGATAATAATAATGTTTTAAAATGTTTTTTCTAGTTTATTTTTATAACTTTGGATGGAAGGATTATGGTGTGGCTTCTCTCACTACTATCCTCGATATGGTAAAAGTGATGACTTTTGCCTTACAGGAAGGGAGAGTAGCTATTCATTGTCATGCAGGACTTGGCAGAACAGGTAAAAATATTCAACTACAAATTCGAGAATGTATTTTTATGACTTGCAAAATAGTGCCAATTAATGAACCTATGTAGATCTTTTGATATACATGTGTATAACAGAGTCTGTTCTGATAGAAAGTTAGCACAAAGTATTCATTGTTCAGGGCTGTTAACATGCCTGCATTTTTCAAATTTTCTTCTCAGGACAGGCCACACAACTCCCAAACTGCTCTTTGAGTTGTTGGCATGAGAGCTTTTGTAAAGGGGAAAGAGCAGGGGAGGGGTAGCAGTACTGCTGGCACTTGCTGTATGATCCTCAAATCCCTGTACCTTCACTCAGTACTCCACAACAGAACTACTGTAGAGGCTTGCTTTCCCCCCAAAGTATCACTCTTGGCATGGGAATGTTCATCTAGCCCTTAAATATATATGAGCAAGGCTGCCACCCCCACCCCCAGATATCTCTGTGTTACCAGTTTTGCCATTTTTTTGCTTAATTATTGTTTCATTTAGTTCTTTGAGAGTGGTTTACTCCCACCCCCGCAAAGCAGGAGAAGCACTATTTGAATAGCTCATCATGTGCCTTCCCTGACCTCATTCCCTTAGCAAGTACAGATCTGTTTGTTTCAAAATGCTTCCATTTTTTTATCTCCAATTTTATTGCTGATGCATTCTACACATCAGTTTGTTCCTGCTTATTTAATCTAGTTATTTCAGTGCTGTTGTCTTTTAATGATTCTTATTTTGGAAGTTACTCTGACTATAGTTTTATGGAAAATGAATGCATTTATCTTTATATAAATAAATAAGCATGGCACAGCGTGGGGAAAATCTGGAAGGATTCCTACAAGGATTATCTCATTCTCACAACTAGTGGAAGCTTACGATTTTTTAAAAAAATAGATAGTAGCTTACTATTATATAAAGGACATGAATATGCACCTATACTCTCGAAGTTACTTTCGTTATTTTATTTTGGTTTTCACCTGTTTATCCATTTTTGTCTTTTCCTTTCCAGGTGTTTTAATAGCTTGTTACTTAGTGTTTGCAACAAGAATGACTGCAGACCAAGCAATCCTTTTTGTCAGGGCGAAAAGGCCTAACTCCATTCAAACCAGAGGACAACTGTTGTGCATAAGGGAGTTTTCACAGTTCTTAATTCCGCTAAGGAATGTTTTTGCATCCTGCGAGCCCAAAGCACATGCAGTAACTCTTTCCCAGTACCTGATCCGGCAGCGGCATTTGCTCCATGGTTATGAAAGTAGGCATCTGAAGCATGTGCCAAAGCTTATTCATCTGGTTTGCAAGCTGCTCTTGGATTTGGCTGAAAACCGGCAGGTTATAGAGGAGGAACTAGTAGATGTGCCAGACCTGTCCGCTGAAATTGAGGAGACTGTTTCTCAGTTAGCTTCTACACAGCTTGATAAAGAATTAGCAAGGCAAGACAGTAGTACATCAGAGCCATTCTCCCTCTCAGGATCAAATCCTTTTCATCCCAGCGAACATGAATGTGATCCTCTGTGGAAAAGGAGGAACGTTGATTACCTTCAGCCTCTGAGTCGAGCAAAACGGCGCCTAAGCTATAGTGACTCAGATTTGAGAAGAGTTGTATTTGTCTCTGAGCAGGGAGAGACACCATGGTCAGTGCCTGTGCATGTGCCATTGTGTAACAAAACAAACTTGCCAAGCAAAGCAGACAATTGTCAAACTCTTAAGGTTGAGTTAAACCAAGAACTGTTAATTCGTAGTACGTTTACTTTTAATCTAGACAGAAAAGAAAGTAATTCTCCAGTTTGCCATCAAAGCCAATATCCCAAAGAAGTACGGCGTAGTAAAACCTTTTCTTCAGGCCTTGCAAGCGATCGGAAAGAAGAAAAAGAGGAGGAGGAAGATGATGAGGAGCTAAGAGCACTAAACTATCACTGTGGCAGAAAAACAAATCTCTATGGTAACAGAATGTGGTCCTCTGAGGATTCGGACTCTTCTAAAGCAGAGCGTGAGATCGGTGTTATGCCTGATACGATCCCCCATATTGTTGTGCAGTCAGAACTAAGTCTGGAGGCACGACAAATTTTGGCAGCTAAAGCCCTGGCGGATCTAAATGAATTTATTGGAGCAGAAGAAGTGAAGCATAAAGTGGAGATGTGGCAGGTATTTTCATTTTGTATCTTCACCCTTGTGTACTTGTCTAGTCTAGAAAGGAGCCTCTAGAAAGAAAGAAAAATCCTATGACACTTTTGGTTTCAGTGTGCATCAGGTATACTTCAGTGTCAGTAGGCTTCTGTTTTAATGGCAAAGAGGCAATTCCTCATACTGAGCCTGAAATTATGCTACAAATAAACTAAATAAACATATAAGGAGAAGAATGCACTTAATCAGGGATGATTACTATGCCCTACTTCACAGCCTTCAGTGAGGAGAATCTAAGGCAACTACCCTTATTGTGTTTAATATGGGGATGACATATCTCATTAAATGGGTATGGTTCTCCTGATGCTTGAACAGATACTGTGTGGAACATTAGATCTGCTCTTGACCAAAGCCTTTAGCAGATCTACTGGTTGGGAACAGAATAATTTCAACGAGGAGGCTAGACTCCTTCAGTTTATCAATAAGCACCCTAGTCTGATGGAAGTCTGTTGGTGTACTGCGCCACTCACCACCCTCATCCCTGCTGCCCAACAGTCTCCCTTACTGAACTAGCTGGGGTGGTCTCAGAGTTGGTGCTGAAGTCTCCTTGGCTTGTTGTGCTGGGGGAACTTTAACATACATGCTGAGGAGTGGCTCAGGACTCCATGGACAATCATGGGAATGAATCCACCTCACTTATTCAGCAGGGCACACTTTGGGATGGGGTGATAGTGATCTGGGGGTGGAGGAACTTCCTATAGATCCATTGTCATGGTCAGATCACTACTTGGTGGGGTTTAGACTTGCTGGGACTTGGAGCTCTGCAGGGTGGAGGCATGATAAAAATGGTCTAACCCAGGATCTGGATGGTTTTCTGATGGCTCTGGGGAATTTCCTGTCCCCTTAGTTGGCAATTCTGTTGAAGCCCTGGTTAACCTTTGGAAAGGGGAAATGGACCAGGTTTTGACGCGATCACTCCTGAATATCCCCTCCCATGGAGTGGAGCAAAAAGAGCTCCCTGGTTTTCCAGGGAGCTGCAGGTGATGAAATGATGGAACATTGACTAGAGTGACATGCACAGAAAACTTCAAATGAGTCTGATGAAACTGGCTCTAGAGCTCATTTAAAAATGTATTTTGTGGCAGTGCAGGCAGCAAAGAAATTACTCCACCACCACCATTGTGTCTTCACAGAGTTGCCCAATGGAGCTTTTCAGGTAGTCAAAGGCCTTTTAAGCTCTGGCCAACAAGAAAAATAGGTGTATTGCTCGATAGCCTGCTGTGACCAATTTGCACAGGAGTTTGTAACTTGGATGCCATAGTTGGTACAGATAAGGTAGTTGCCCCTGCTTGTCCGGTTATAATGGATACTTTTCAATCTGTACAGCTGAAGGATGTAGACAGGATCTTTGGAGATGTGAGGCCCACCACTTGTGTGCTGGACCTTTATGCTTCTTGTCTTATAAAAGTGGCCTGGGGTGGGGGGCTAGCTGAGTAAGGGTAGTGTTGAACACCTCTTTGCAGCCATGTGTGATTCCTTCTTGCCTAAAAAGGTGGTGGTAAGGCCTCCCTGAACCCAACTGTATTAGATAATTTCTGGCCAGTCTCCAATATTCCATTCTTGGGCAAGTTGCTAGAGTATGTGGTGGCTTCCCAGCTCCAGAGTTTCTGGATGAGGCAGTTTATCTAGATCTGTTTCAATCTGGCTTCAGGCCTGGTAATGGAACAGGGACTGCTTTCATCACTTTGGTGGACAATCTACGCTGGGAACTGGATAAAGAGAGTGTGTTCCTGTTGGTTCCACTAGAACTCTCAGTAGCTTTCAGTATCATCAACCATTGTATCTGAGGCATCTGTCTGAGATGGAACTGGAAGGCACTGTTATATGGAGGTTCTGGTCCTTCTTGGAAGGGTGATTTCAGAAGGTGGTGCTGGGGAATTCCTGTTTGACACCATTGGCCTGTGGTGTCCCATCAGGGTTCCATCTTCTCTCCCCTAATATTTAACATATAAAGGAAACAACTAGGATAATTTGTCCAGAGTTTGGGGGCTCATTGCCACTGGTATGCCCATGACACCCAACTTTACCTCTCCTTTCCATCTAAATCCAAGGAAGCTGTTCTCATTCTAAATTGGTGTCTCATGCCAGTAAAGATGAAGTGGACACAAATTGAAGCTTAATCCAGATAAGAAATAGGTGCTCCTGGTTAGCTGAAAGGCGGATCAGGGAATAGGGACTCAACGTGTGCTCGATGGAGTTACACTCTAAAGGCTCAGGCTCACAGTTTAGATGTATTTCTGGGCTCAGACCTGGATTCCCAGGTGTTGCTGGTGACCAGGAGAGTGTTTACATAGCTGAGGCTAACTTGCCAACTGAGCCCATTCCTAGAAATGTCTCATCTGGCCACAGTCACACATGCTTAAGTTGAATTCCATTTGGACTATTATAATTATTTTTTGTGAACCGCCCAGAGAGCTTCGGCTATTGGGTGGTATAAAAATGTAATAAATAAATAAATAATATGCTATATGTGGGGTTTCTTTTAAGAATGTAAGAAGAGCCATGCTGGATCAGACCAAGGATCCATCTAGTCTAGCACTCTGTTCACACAGTGGCCAACCAGCTGTCAACCAAGGACACACAAGCAGGACACAGGTGCAACAGCACCCTCTCACCCATCTTCCCCAGCAACTGCTGTATATAGGCTTACTGCCTCTGATGCTGGAGGTAGCACATAGCCATCAGGACTACCAGCCATTGACAGCCTTCTCCTCCAGGAATTTGTTAAGCCATCCAAGGTGGTGGCCATCACAACTTGTGGTAGTGAATTCCATAATTTCACTATGCATTATGTGAAGAAGTACTTCCTTTTATTTGTCCTGAATCTCCCACCATTCAGCTTCATGGGATGACTCCGGGTTGTAGTATTATGGGAAAGGGAAAAAAGAAGTCTCCCTATCCACATTTTCCACACCATGCATAATTTTGTGAAACTCTATCAGGTCTCCCCTTAGCCTCCTTTTTTCTAAGCTAAACAATTCCAGCTGTTGTAACCCTCATATGGGAGATGCCCCAGTCCCTTGATCATTTTAGTTGCCCTTTTCTGCACTTTTTCCAGCTCTGCAATATCTTTTTTTAGGTATGGTGACCAGAACTGTGCACAGTATTCTAAGTGTAGTCACACCATAAATTTGTATAAAGGCAGTATGATACTGGCCATTTTATTCTCAATTCCTTTTCTGATAAGGCCTAACATGGATTTTGGCTTCTATACAGTAGCCACACATTGGGTTGACATTTTCATTGAACTGTCCACCACAGCCCCAAGATCGCTTTCTTGGTTGGTAACCACCAGCTCAATTCCCATCAAGTTATACTTGAAGATGGGATTTTTGTCCCAACGTGTATCACATTATATTTGCTTATATTGAACTGCATCTGTCATTTGGATGCCCACTCTCCCAGCTTGGAGAGATCCTTTTGGAGCTCCTCACAATCCCTTTTTGTTTTAACCACTTTAACTTGGTGTCATCAGCATGCATTGCCTGAGGGGCTTCCAAATCCTACAACTGGCACTGCAAATGTACCCAGGCATGTTTAACGTTTGCTTCCCAACTGGGCCCAGAAACAGGAAATCTGCGTTGCTGAAGAGGCATTTCTCGAGTAGAATCTGTGGGTTAGGAAAGGGTGAAGCATCCCATGCTCATTGATTCTCTCCAAGAAATGAATACTACCCCTGTATTTCCATTAACTTGGCACACACAAGTCTGGAAATGCAGGTGTGATACCCCACATGGAGGAAGAGAGTGGGGCTGCTCTCTTTGTCACACACTCCACTGTCTATGTGTTGGGGAATGTCTGAAGAGGGGAGTCTGTTTTATATACATAAGGCTCCCCCATCATTTCAAACTCTTAGGTAGGGCTCTAAATCATAGAGGCTGCTATGTGTGTAGGGCAGGTTCTCCTCTTCAGACATACCATCCTCAATGTGCAGATGGCAAGGATGTGGAAGTGGGAGGGCAGCAGGCATATCCTCACTCTCTTCCTCTACTTGATTGATTGCATTGAGGGTAAATCCTGAAAGGTGCTAAGTTTGTCAAGGTTTTGCCTAAATGTTAGTACAGCAAAAGCAATTAACAGAAAACTGACTTAGATTTCTTTCTTCTGATAGAAAGAACTGAATTCTCAGAATGGAGCCTGGGATAAGATATGTGCTGAGAGAGATCCTTTTATCCTCAGTAATTTGATGTGGTCTTGGATAGAACAACTTAAAGAACCTCTTCTAAACAAAAATGATGTTGATGTGTTAGCAAAAAATAACATAGACTCTCAAGAAGCACTTAAATTATTAGAAAAGGTAAGTATTGTCCTTGTCATTTTTCCCTGCATGCATATATGAGGAAATGTGTGTTTTGTGCATACATTTGCACATACACGTGTATGTACAACAACATGCTGCTCTGCTGTGGTATGGTGGGGAAGCAATATGCTGTCATACATACAAAATACGTACAGCCTTAGGAATGATTTGGGGTAGAGATATACAGTACATCCAATTGCCTCAATTATTCTACTTTTAAAAAGAGGGGTTGAAGTATAGTAGGAATTGAGTATTCATTACATTGTATACATAGTAGAAAGCATAAGCAGACAACTCACTGTGCTTACTCTACTTTCTACTAGGGCTGTGTGCTTCGCACCAAAAATCCAAGGGTTCGACGGTGCTCCAACGGAGCTCCAAACTTCCGGTGCATTTAGGGGACATTTTAAAAACCGTCAGATACCTGCGGTATTGAGCAAAGGTTGTTCGGATTCTGAAAATATCTGATCCATTGTAGTCTAAGTCTATGACAATTAACAAAAATGCTTACATTTTTGTCATTTTTAAAGATAAAGAGATGAAACTTGGCACGATGATAGCTCTTAACCAGGGCTTTAGACATGCCAAGTTTAAAGCAGATCTGCTCATCCCTTGATTTTTAGGAATTTTAAAAGTAATTTCCCCCTCAAACCACCCCCACCCCCGCGCATACACCTCTGAAATGCGCAGGACCTTTTATCCTTTACAGTTGTGCATCTTCAGTTTATGAAAATAGAGATTTGCATTCCTAACCGTTTGCTCTAATAGAGTGAAATGGAGTGTGTGCTCTCCCTATGACAATAGATAAAAGACACAGTCCATTGCCATTGGGTTGAATCCAGACCTGCCCCTCAATGAAAGGAAGGGCTCCCATTTGCAGAGTAGTCTGGGATCCAGTGGAGGCTTCTTGCTGGGAGAATGGGGCAGGTTGGCAATTCTCTTCAATGTTCCTTTCTCCCTGCAGCCCACACTGTTCCAGTGGTTTGAGGGACCTTCTGGAATAGCATGGGAAGTGGCACTGGTGGCTGGGGAGGGGGATTTGGAGAAAGCCTCTTTCCCCCATTCCTCCAGCAGGAGCAGAACTCAGCTCAGCGCTAGTCCGGATTTTAAATCATGGGTGTAGAACCTCAGCCCCGGAGGCCAAATCTGACCCTCTGCGATTCCCTGGATGGCTGTGTTGCTTTTCCCTAACCACAGAGCACTGGGTGGTTTCCTGGCTTTGATGCAGTTTTTCCCCATCCTGAAAGGTTGGAATGCCTCTCTTAAGGCTTAGTTACTGGCAATAAAAGCTTTAAGCCACAATATGCTGGTATTTTGGTCCTGCCTACCACTGGAATGCAGCCCCGAAGAGCTTCTTTGAAATGGAATTTGGCCCATAGGCTGAAAGAAGTTCAGCACCTAACTTGGTATTGGGTTGTGGCCCATATGCCTTCAGTGTTACATTCTGAAAAATATTTCCTACCTAATGATCTGTTTTGTGCCTCATCAGGGAAAATATCACACTATACTGTGTATTTTAAATTGCGTGGTAAATTTGCAGACCATACCAACAGATGTGGAGGAGCTCCTTCTTAATCGTGCCATTAAAGCATTCACGAAGGCAAGTAGCATATGTGATAGTGATCTTTTGTTAGGGTTGAATCAGCTGTTGAAGAGCAGCCTAGCACATTAACCATAACCATCCTAATGATGCACTATTTCAAAACAATATTCCTTGCAAGGAATCTGTAGCACATGTACGTCACGCTGGAACCAGTTTTAATGTATGGTTACCCAACTGTGGAGGGCCATGGAACAACACTTGTTTCAACCAGCATGCAGACCCAGATGGGGCTTGCTTACTGTTTTAATGCCCAGGATTAATATATCACTTTGTGGAATGGTGTCAGGGTTTACTATGGGGCAAGTTTACTATGGAGGATAACCTAGGCAGGTATTGTAAGAGAGTGCTCCCATACTGTGGCACAGTGTACTTACAATTTTAAAATTTCTTAATAGGAGATTGGGAATGAGCTGCAGAACTGCATGTTATCTCCTTGTAGCCTTTCTTTGGAGCAACCCTCCTATTAACCATAATTAAATCACAGAACCTGGCTTTAACCACAGTTAAGATATTAGCCCCTTGCCATATGTAGGTGCCTGTGTTAATGGGGCTATAAGTTTGCAGGGAACACCTGAAATCTACCTGAGCCATAAGAATGTATAAACTTTTGTGGAGAGTTCTGTGCTCAGCCTGGAAAACCCTGTGCTTGCACTGGCTGGTGATTATTTCTATGCTCTCTGTATACCAGAACTTTTTGCAGAAGTCTCCAACACAGTGCCCACTGGTGTCATTGCTCCCACAAAGCTATTTCACCCTCTGCAAGTGAATGGAGCAATTTGTCCATTCTTTTAATAGGGAAGGAAATGCGGAAAAATAGCTGGAGAAGGGGTGAAGTCCAAACCCCACCTAGAACCCTTGAAGCAACAGGGTCCTTAGTGTGTGTGTGGGTGACCCTTGACTCCTTCCAGCTGTTTTTTGGTAGGGTTTTTCCCCTCACCCTATTGAAACCAATGGACGAATCACTATTTTAATGAGTAGGTGAGTTAAAGAGGAGTCAGAGAGAGAGAGAGAGAGAGAGAAAAGAGAAGCCAGAGGAAAGGAAAGGAGGAAGAGGAGGAAGAGAGAAAGAAGATGAACCAGAGACAGAAGCCACACAGAGTGCACATTCATGCATATGCACAAATGCAGATAAGTTGGAGAGATGCTTCCAACATTTTTTGATTGATCTCCCACCTCCCTACACAAGTTAATTTGTGGTGTTATCCAGGGCACTTTTTCAAAATGCCAAACATTCCCTGGGCCCAAAAATGTTGGAGACCCCTGGCTTAGAGTGTCTAGAAGGTCCAATTCTTTGCTCTGGCAGACTTTCACAGGAAGCTTGTACCCATGACAACAGTCCTCAGTGGTTGGGTCTGAGGTCAGCTAAGTCTAGCCTTGGTTTGGGAAAGCCCATCCATATTTGTTGTCCTGCGTAAGGATGCTGATGAAGGCATTGCATTGGAAAGATGTGCATGTGACTCAATATGCAAATGAACATCAGTTATTCTTCACTGTTTGTTGGTCAGTTTACCCAGACAGCTCAAGGCAAAGGTTTTAATTTTTCCTTTTCCTTCACATGAGCATTCAGTGTAGGTTTATAGAATAGTTGTTCCACATACACATTTCCACTCTGCACAAAAACCAACTCCTTTTATCTGGCTGTGAGAAAAAATGTAAATTGTAATTCTAAACATTTGCTTTAATATAGCTGGAATATCTGAAACAATTTGAAGAGAAGGAAATGTGACTCACAGTTTAAAATAGCTTTGAACAGCTGATTCAGAAGCAAAGTTTTACATTTAGCACTTAATACTCAATTTTTGTAAGCCTTTGTCTTTGTAAGCCAAACTGTAAAGTGGTAAATTTTTTTTAAAAAAATTCACATAATATATACTAGACCATCTGAAATATCTCACATATGAATTTGACTTCTACTTTTATTTTACTTTGATAAAGCCTAACATTTATGTATTATACATTTAATAAGGCAACTTTAAATTTGTTTTCAGCAGATGAGTTCTGATTCTGAAGGTGGATCATTTGTTTACAGCACTCTGAAGAATGTTTTCAAACAGATACTGGAACACCAAAGACAATACTCCAATGAAGGAAAAGAAACGCTCTTATGATGTTTACAATTCTAAGCTATAGTTCCCTGTAGCCATCCAAAACTACCATTCATTTAACTTTCATTTACTAGCTATTTTGAATCCCTTGGTTTGTGTTAACTAAATTTCCATTAATGTTGGATATTAAATAACTACAAGTTATTTTATCTACATACGTATGAGTTGATATTGAATGACTTCCCATTCTGTGTTCGTACCGTGGCATCTTGTTTTGACTGCATTGTTATAAATAAATTATTTATTTAGAAAGTTTCTCGTTAATAAGCTATGGATTGGATTCAGGTTCTGTCTGCAGGAGGCTTCTCACCCCACAGAGGAATCCAGCTGGCAGAAGGGGAGAGGTAATCTTTGTTGATCCCACCACCACCCTCCACTCCCCATGCCCATCCTACCAATCTGCTCTGGGCGTTGGGGTTGCTCAGGGCTGAAGAGGGAGGAGGAATTCAGCACAGATCACCTCCCGTCGCTTCCACCTGTAGGAGCATTCTGAGCAGACCACCACTGCGTCTGCAGGGAGAATAAAAGCTGGATCCAACCCACTGTTTTTCATATTGAGCTGTTGCCATAAATTCAGTGCCATGTTATGCAATGGTTTATTCAGTTAAATGTCTGTATTAGCACTCTTAAGTATACATGATGATGATAAAATCAATGGTATTATGTTTTACTTAGTGGTGAGTAAACATTGACTGATATTAATGACTGTTGCACAACTGCATGGCTTTCCTTGGGAATCATAAACGGACTATGATGCCAAATCAGAATTGTAGGGGGAAATATAATTTATAGCACAGAGGTGAACAATGACTAGCCCTCATTAGAAAATTGAGGATTTTGACCCTTTTTTAGCACAGTAAATCAGGGGTAAGCAACATGCAGCCCCTGGTACCCCAAGTGAGTAGTTTGCCACTGAAATTCAGTGGTAGACCAGCAATTTTGACCCTTTGGGGGGAGCATCTTGCAGACTACAGCAAGGGTCCAGGGGGCAAAAACAGTTCCTGGACCTCTGGAAGTTGCCCACCCCTGCTGTAAGTTAAAACTTTCATGCATGTTGAGAAACCAAAGTATGAAACCTGTATTATGTCTTGGAGACCAGAACATGAATAAAAAGAAACACTATCTTATTTCCTACCCAAGTTATTGGCCAGGGAGGGGAGGGGTATGACTTGACCTGGGATTGTTTGGAGCCTTTAAACTGGAATATTCCAAAAGATAAATCACATTAAGATGAAGCAGAATAAGATGTTCATGCTTTAGGTGTTCTAATTGCTGTTTTCCCATATGTTTTACTTCTGCAATCCAATTTCATCCTATCCCAGTTAATTGGTTGAAGTCATTCTGAAAAGTGCCATTTGGTTACAGTTGTAGTAGAATGTGTACAAAAGATATCAGTGGAAAAATTTATACTGACTTGAGACCAGGCCCAGTCTCTATGCTCATGAAAATAGCAGTGGTCTTCTGTCTCATAACATGTTTCCAAGAGACCTTCTGTGCCAAATGCTTTGTCCATCCATAGTATAGCATCTTCCCAGAGGAAAGACTCACAGCAGGACCCATGGCAGTGACATGATGGAACCTCCCTCTGCAGACATCCTTCCAAGAAGTTTCTGGTATCACTAGCAGTAACATCTGAGACAACCGTGAGACTTGGAGATCATAAAGGGACTTGATCTGGCTTTTAGCAAATTAAACCGCCCCACTCAGCTCATTGAACAACCTTAGGACAGTCACTCTCTTTCAGTCTAACCTACCTCACAGGATCATTGTGAAGGCAACATGGGGCAGGGTGAGGGAGACCCAGCATCACCACCTGACATACTGGGTATTTGCTGGAGACTACATGGCCTAGGGCTGATGCCTTGCCTGCCCCCTCCCCCACCAGCTACTGCCTATCTCCCCTCGCATTCACTCCCCTTGCACTTACTGGATGCACTGCAATGGGAAGTAACTGAGTAGCTGCGGGCTCAATTGGCCACTGCAGTGCTAAAGTGGGACCTACATAACCGCTTCAAAACAGTGTTACCAGGTGAGCCTATTAGAACATGAGGGGGAGGCCACATTTGGCAGCTGCAGGAGCACTGTTGTTGCGAAGGGAGGGTGTATTGGTGGGCATTGGTATTGGGTCAGTCAATTCTGGGAAGAGCACTGACAACAGTCTGCCCAGTGGACCCCACCCCCCAAAAAAATTGGAGCCAGACTTCAGGAGAGGAAAGTGGAATATAAATATATTAGAACTGCCACAAAATCATCTGAAATCAGTTTGAGTAGAGCCCACGGGTGAGCTACTTGAAGCCTGTCCAAAAAAATCTGCACTACAAGGCTCTACTCCTGGTGCTTACCATAAAAGAGTAATTCAATGGCCCCTAGACATTGTCTGAGGAGCCATAGGATACTGGGGATTACCCACTCTGACCTTGGAAGGGAGAGTCGGAGATCCAAGCCCCTTCCCCCTCACACCAGCATGGAAAGAACCATATTAGCTGTCCTCCAAGGTTGGAAAAGTAACCTCAGAGTGGGGGGAAAGGAAGATTTTAAAGGGGAGCAGAGGAAACCAGAGAGGCCAGGATATGAACTATTCTGAGCCTCTGCCAACCTCCTCTCCCCAATCTGAAATGTAGTCAATAGAAGGCCACTCCTCCAGTCCTGCTTTGGATGATCAGAAGACTCTGAGTTTGGGAGCTTCTGATCATTAAGGGTGCAATCAATAGGATTCCAATCTTACTGATTGCACCATCATATTTTGAGTAGACCCATTAAAATCAATGGGACTTAAATATGAGTAAGTTTGGTTCCAACCCATTGTCTACATTTGTCATTATATAACTAAATTATTATATAGTGCCTTTAATTTTCCAAATAAGTGTTGGGTACTGAATTTGAATTTTAGTTCAGAATTCATGAGATCCTACTTCTGCAAGAGTTGAGGATGAAACTGTTGCCTTTGTTGCTATGGAGCTACTGTGACAACCTCTTGGAAGCCATTCTGTGCCATTCTAGAATGTAAGTGTGAATGCCACTAGAAAAAAAAGATAGGATTGGTTTTCATCCTTTTGGGTGCAGCAATGCTATGGAGGCTTTGGGACAAGTGCTTTCGTGCCCAGTGTGTTTAGAGTTATTTACTCCCCCAGTGCTGGTCTTGCCTTGCACTCACAACTTCTGCAAGAAATGCTTGGAAAAGATCCTTATTCGTCAAAATTGTAGTCATGTTAATGGGCAGTTCTCCTGCCCTATGTGCAGAAAAGTAAGTAGAGTTACAAAGTTTTCTTTATATTCGTAATCATGATTGTTCCCAAAAGGCTAGCTCAAATGTTACTCAGTGATTAGCTTCAGGAACTAATTTTTATACCACTGAATGGGCAATTACATCAAGGCATTTCTGATTGGAAAGCCACAGTCCTGAGCCTACAGGTCATGCAAAGAAGCAAACATGCACTCTGGGATGTAAACATTCTTACTATAATAACTAGTTTTGAAGACCTTATAAGAATTTTCAAACATGACTTTGAAGACAGACACAGATCCAAATCATTAATTACACGAAACCCCAAACTCCCTATGTAACCAACATATAGATAATCTTGTATGATGAATGTACAGCACAAGTGGATTTTCCACTGCACATAAACACAAAGTTCTGCAATTTCAGTTTGTTCATTTGTAAAAATGCCATGTGAGAAGATAATGTGTTGTTAAAGGTGCCGTGATATTTTTAAATTAATGAACTTAACATTTCAAAAGGAAGAGTCCCTTTGAAGGAGCAATCTTACAAATTGATATTCTAGGAACAATCGAAACCAGCTTCCAAAGTCTCTCATCAAAGGCTCCTCAGCAATCTTAGCTGTTATGGAGTAAGATGAAAATCCTCTTATGGATCAGTAACATTAAAGAACAAAAAGCAGAGTAGGAATAAATGATTAAATCTCTCAATAGAGAGACGTAATCAGCAGGACAGTCTGTACTGGGACCTGCTTCTTAATTAGCTCATAAATGATCTGGAATTAAGAGAACAGTGAGGTGGTCAAGTTTACTGATGGAACCACATTTTTTAGGGGGGCTAAAACAAAAGAGATTGTGAAGAGCTCCAAAAGGATCTCTCCAAATTGAGAGAATGGGCATTAAAATGGCAAATGAAGTTAATGGGATGTGAGCTGGCAGTGACTGACCAAGAAAGAGATCTTGGTATTGTAATGGATAGCAGTTGCATTTATGTCGTGCTTGAGGGCTTCCTATAGGCAGCTGGTTGGCCACAGTGTGAACAGAATGTTAGACTAGCCTTTGGTCTTATTCAGCATGGTACTTACGCTATGTTCAATTATTATTATTGAAAAATAGATTTATATACCACTGAACATCTTAAAATATCTCTAAGTGGTTCACAAAATACATTATAATATACATTAAAAGTACATAAAATATTAATATAAAACATTAAAATCAATTAAAACACCATAATTACAAATAGGCTTGGCAGCACATTCACTCAGGGAAGGCATGGGTAAAGGAATTAGTCTTAAACTGGTGCCTCAAGCATGATACATTTGGTGCCTCCTGAATACCAGGGGCGCCCACCATGGAGAAGGCCTGCTTCCTTGTTACTGTGAGATGGCAGTCTGCAGGTCATGGTGCCATCAGCAAGATCTCTTCCAATGTTGTTGTTAATAATCACATAGGTCTGTATCGGGGAGGCGATCTGCCAGGTAGTCTGGTCCCAAGCTGTTCAGGGTTTTATATGCTAACAGCAAGACCTTGTGCATGGCTCAGTAGCTAATAGGTAACTAGTGCAGTTGCCTTAACTCCGGTATACTATGTGAACAGCCAGGCACTCCTTGCAGCATCCTGGCTGCCATATTCTACACCAACTGCAGCTTCTGAACCAAGCACAAGGGTAGCCCCAATAAAATGCATACAGTAATCTAAATGTGAGATTATCAAGGCTATCCCTATCAAGGAAAGGACACAGCTGATATACCAACCTGAGTTGGTAATAGGTGTGCCTCGCCACCGAAGCCATTTGGGCCTCTAATGTCAAACTATGTCTTTCTGAGGGAGTGCAACCCCATCTAGAACAGGCTTTCCCCAATTCCTGTACCTGTGAACCACCCACTCATAGAGTCTTTGTCTTGTCAGGACTCAGCCTGTTTGCTGCCCCTCAACCAACCCATTATTGCATCCAGGCATCAGTTCAAAACATATATGACCTCTCTTTATTCAGATGTTACAGAGAAATAGAGCTGAGTATCATCAGCATACTGATGAGACCTTGTCCCAAGACTCATAATGATGTCCCCTAACGGCTTTATATGGATGTTGTTAAATAGCATGGGGAATAAGGTGGCACTCAGAATTGCCGGTGAGCCAAGGCACAGTCCTCCAATGCTACTTTCCAGGATTGTCTCTGAAAGTAGTAGCAGAACCACTGTAGCACAGTGCTTCCAATTCCCAACTCATGGAGATGATCCAAAACAATACCGTGGTCAATGGTATAAAAAGCTGCTGAAAGATCAAGCAGGATCAATAGTGTCCCACTCCCTCTCTCTCCCACAACAGGTCATCCATCCAGGTGACCAAAACCGGGCCTGAACCCAGACTAAAATGGATCAAGATAATCCGTTTCTTCCAAGAACATCTGCAATTGCCCAGCCACCAACTTCTCAAACCCCTTGCCCAGAAAAGAGATATTAGAAACTGGGCACTAGTTGCTATAAACCAACTAGAGCCAGGGAGAGCTTTTTCGGGAGCGGAGGCATGCAGAGATGTATTCACCACTTCCTGGATCCACCCAGCCAACCTCTTCCTGCTAACTCAAATAAGCCAGGATGGGCAAGCATCAAGAGAGGAGGTTGCAGGCCAAAATGTTATAAGTGTCTTGTCTACATCCTCAAGCCTCAAAAAGTGAAACCAGTCCCATACAGCTGAACCAGATAGTGAATTAGATATTGCAATCAAGTTGGCATGAAGCCAATGATTTTATCCTCAAAGTGCCTCACAAAATCATCACAGCAGGCCTTTAGCTGACAAGTCGCATCCCTGAAAGATAACATATATTCAAAAAAAACTGCTGTGTGTACCACGTAGCTGCATCATTGACTTTTAGAGCATGCGAATAGAGAATTTGGATATGGAAGAATAGTGTCCCTTGTAACACCTTAGAAGCAGTGTTCCAAGGGGTCCCCAATATTGTGCGAAAGTGTTGGCATTATCAAAATAGGCCCCTGAAATCAATTTAAACTAAATTCATTATCCAAACCAATTCCTGTTCAATTAATTCAGTCCACTCATTTACCCTCTGCCAGCCAACTCCCTGCTGCCTGCCACTTTCATTTCCTAAGAATGCCTCTGGGGCAACATGGGGCCACGGGACATTTTGGGAAATAAAGATGGTGAGCAGCTAAAGGCCAGCACTTCATGCATGGCTGTGCCTGGTTTATTTTTAAAAATAAAAAAATGGAGCAGGAGGCCTTGGAGGCACCAATGAAGGTGCCCATGAGAATGTATATAATGAATTTATCTCACTTTTAGATCATACACTTGAGAGGAAGAGGAATAATTGGATTGCCAAGAAATATTCTGGTGGAGAGTATCCTGGAAAAATTTAAGTATGAACTTGAAAATCTGCATGCCAAAGAACAAAATCAGTTGTCTCAAATATGTGAAGAACATGGGGAAAGTATGAATTTGGTATAACTCCATTAATTTTTTTCTATCTAGTTAGTAAAACGCTAATTTAACTATGTAGTATTTACGTGATTAAAAGGCAGCTTTGGTCTGAATTCTAGGGCTCCCCACCCTCTCCATCTATTGTGGTTCAATCTAATGAAAGTTTATAACATGGTTCTCTAATCTAGGCTTGTTAGAACATTACGTCAAATGCATGGGGATGGGAAAGTGCCCCCTATGCAGCAGCATCCACCATTATCCTTCAAGGAAGTGCTTATGCTGTGGGTCTATTGCATTTGCGCGGCTAAATGTAGTCACTGCTTCATCAAGTGATGTTGCAAAGTTCTCAAAGTGTCATACTGCACCTATTGGACACTGCTTGTGATACAACTCCTTGCTGCTATGACCACACAATTTTATTACCTTTTGCATAGATTTTGCTATCGTTTTAAAGGCCAAGTATTCCTCATAGCATCCTAGCAGAAGATAAGCTCTTTACCTAGCCCCTTTTTAAAATAATAATAAAAAAATGTAGCAAGTGCCAGCAGTATCCACTCCCTTCCCTTGTGGCAAGCCCAATAATTTAGGAACCCATTCAGTGGAAAATGTATTTTAGTTAGTTCTTTGAAGTGTATGTGTTCCCATCTCCAGCCATGGAGTACACATTGGACCATTTAAAACCCTCCTCCATTCATTAGCTGTGATACGGATACCAAAATGGTGCTAGTTAAGGTACAGTGGGGGGGGGGGAGATCTGACAATTTTAACTGTCCTAAATCTGGGCTGGAGACTCTGTGGCCCTGGGCATCATCTAACTCTCTGGACAATGCAGGCCTACCTTTGCTCTTTGAACCATACCTCTGGGAACCACTTCCTTTTTCACTCCTCGTGTGTGTGTACATATGTGTGCATTTGTGCAAAAAGTAGAGAAGGAATAGGGTAGTATAACAAAAGAAAGAACCTGTAAACTAAACCCACAATCAGCTCTGGCTTTACCCACCATTGGTTGCAGTCCCTGACTGATGGTTCTCCGTAAGAAAAAGTTTCCCCATTCTTGTCTTAAATGATCCTTAGCTAAAAGAACTCCTAGCTCTTTAAGGCAATGTTATAGACACTGAGGTAGTGCTGTGAAATTATTGCTCTATCAGGCAATGACGTGCCATTTTCACTCAGGTGTGTCTAACTGATGATAAACCGATTTGTGCAATCTGCAAACTCTTTGGAGACCATGAGACCCACAATGTAGCAAAAATATCCGAAGTTTATGTAGAGAGGAAAAAGAGATTCACCCAAGATTTAGATTGGATGTTCCGACAATCTGAACATGCTGAACAAGCAAGGAAGGTACAGTACAAGAAACTTGATTTTTTTTTACCCTACATGCATTAACAAAAACATAAACTTCTATTTGGTTCTGTACATTATCAATAAGAGATTAAGGATTTGATGGCTTTACTCTGAGTAATAGGTTGTTCAGTCTTAGTATGCTCCTGTTCTTTTCCACACATTTGATGTTTCTGAACTGTTTCTCTTTAGAGGGTTCAGGCTGGTAAATTAATTTTAGTATGGCAGGGGAAACTGTCACAGCCATTTTAAAAGAACAGAGTAAAATTTGAGCAGAGATTCCTGGAGAATGTACAGCTCATGCACCCATCCCTTTTGAAATCCTTGTTTTCATGACAACCCTTATAGCAAAGCCCTCAAGGCACATCTACATTCGCCCCCATAGTTCATATCCAATCCATTACTGACCTCTATCCAGAACTTCCAGCACCTCACCTGACTCCAATAAAAAGGAGAAATAGAGCTGATACTGATGACACTTCTCTTGTCAGCCCCATGCCATACATCATTTCTATGTGCTCAGAGTACTAATTCCATATCACTCTAACTTGTGATAATTTCCTTACATAACAAAATGTTGCCTTTTCAGTAGCAGAACTGCATGAATATAGAGTGCTAGAGAGAGCCATCCTATGGTCCCTGGACGAGATAGGTGTTATTCTGAGATTCTTCCAGCCTTCTTCCCCTCTGTCCTTCTGAAGCTTCCTCGTTAGACAGGCTAAAAAGCTCCTAGTGAAACCTGCAAGACAGGAGGATGGGGGGTGGGGGGGAATCACCTCTGCTGCTCCTCTCACCCTGCATTGGTTGATCCAACATCTCCGAGTTTGGAGGCTGCCAATCACCAAGATTGCAAACAATAAATTCGCACATAACAATAACCCAGAATATGGGTTGTTGTTAAATTATGGGTTGTCATTACATGCGAGCCCTGCACTACTGTTTAACTATGGGTTGTTAATCATGAAAACAACAAACTATGGGTTCTCTTCCTGGGTTGATTGTAGTTAACCTATAGTGTAGGGTTTGCATGTAAAGACAACTCATGTTTCAATTAGGGGTGTGCACGGACCCCCCCGCTCCGCTTCTCTTCCAGATCCGCGATTTGCGGATCGGCCCGCTCCGCCCTGCCCCCGCTCCGCCTATGTCCACTCCGCTCCGCTCGGAGCTCCGGATCCGGATCAGAGCTCCATTTCCCCCCCCACATAGGCTTGCATTAAGCTAAAAAAGTATACAACTTTTTCTGTGAAAGTTAGAAACCTCAAGTTTGGCATCATGACACCTCATGGGGGTATACACACGCATGCCAAGTTTCAAGGCAATCCCATCATCCCCTGATTTTTGGGGAATTTATGAAAATTGGGCACCCCATTCACACCCCTTTCCATAGCTCCGTCAATTTGCACGTTAGAAACCTCAAACTCACCACCATGAAAGCTTATCCAGGGATACATACGCATGCCGAGACTCAAGGCAGTCCCATCATCCCCTGATTTTTGGGGAATTTAGGAAAATCCAACACCCCATTCACACCCCTTTCCATAGCTCCGTCAATTTGCACGTTAGAAACCTCAAACTCACCACCATGAAAGCTTATCCAGGGATACACGCACGCCAAGACTCAAGGCAGTCCCATTATCCCCTGATTTTTGGCGGGGCTTAAACCTGCAGACATCTCAATGTGGGTATAAATTTCAAAGGAAATCCCAACATGCCATGAATTGGGGAGTAGAGATCAACCTAAATGAATCTTCTTCCACACTTGAAAAATGGATTTGGAACTTCTAAAACTCCAAGTGAGCGCAGGAAGGACTTCTCCCCTGAGTCAAAGCCAGACACACACAACATCCCTGCGAGGTGGGCAGGGGAGGAGGGAGGGAAGGCAGGCAGGCAGCAGACATTTCTGGGGGCATAAGGAAGTGAGCCAAGGATAAGCCAGTAATGCATATAAAATGGAATAAATAAATAAACAAAGGAGGGGTGGAATTAAAAGCAGCAGTGTTGCTGAATAAACAACAAGAAGAACTTATAAAAAAAGGCTATATCTGTCTTTTACCAGCAATAGGGGGACTTGCCCAGGGGAGGGGGAAGCAGCTGCCAGTTCAATTCATGAAAGCCATTGCTTCACCAACAGCTCTGAGGAGTAAACACTCACTTCAACTCATGATAGGCATTGCTCCACCACTAAGAGAAGTAGACCGCTCACTTCAACTCATGATAGGCATTGCTCCACCACTAAGAGAAGTAGACCGCTCACTTCAACTCATGATAGGCATTGCTCCACCGGGTTACTCTCTTTGGCTCTGATGGCCTTCCAAGTACAGGAGAGAGTGGGGGCACATCCACATGGGATGCCCTAGGGGAGCTCATCCCCTTGCACCACATCTTTTCAGTTGTTCCCCAAAGTTAGGGTGGGTAGCAGTGCTCTCTTATTATTGGCTTAGTATATGATTTCAGGTTGTGTTTGTGCATTTGGTGGGGCTACTGTTTTAAAAAACACTGGGAAAAGTCCATTCAGATTAAGAAAGAGAAGTTTCCCAGAATCCCAAGTTACCCGTTTTGCCTATTTCCTCCTCCAACTTTGGGATCATGTGATCATGACCGGGAGTTGACTCTGCCCCTCAGCCCTTCGAAAAAGGTATTTTTCCCGCCGGTTTTTTAACAAATTCTAGCGCGCGACCCGCACCACACAGAGGTGAGAGTAGTCTCAAAATGACCCCCATCCACGACTCTCTGAGCACAAGAATTTTCAGAACGATAGCTTCAAAAACAACCCAGTTATCTGCGATTCTTTTCCGCAATGCAATCCTATGGGCGAAATGTTTCAAAATGGCGATCGGAGCGGTCCGCCTGAAAGAGGAGCTCCGAAAAATGGGCGCTTCTCTTCGCCTTGCTTCTAGGGGTCCGCGGTCCGCTTCTACTCTGCCTCTTGGCAAGGCGGAGCAGGCCAATTTGCTCCTGCTTCTGCGCTTCTAATCGGAGCGGAGCACATGCCTAGTTTCAATGACAATCCACAGACCTGGTTCAGATGACACAACAGCCCATCATGAGTTAATTTACCCACGAGGAGCTACAGTGTATGCTGTCCACCATTATGAATATGTTAATTCCTGGCCAGGCATTACCATGGCTTGTCATTTTAACTGAATTCGGATGGCAGAGGTTACTTGAGGGTTAAACAACTCTCGTATAACCCATGATGTTATAAGTTCATGCATGATAGGCTGTCAATTAATATTTATTTATCTATTTATTACATTTTTATACCGCCCAATAGCCGAAGCTCTCTGGCTCATACTCTGGATTGTTGTTACGAGTGAACCAGGCCATAGATTCTTACCCCTCAAAAAGATTATTATGACCTGATTCGCGTATAACACCAATCCATAGTTTATTTACTTTGTTGCCCTATGCAGGGTATGTCAGGCAGAGGACTGAACAAACTCCAGTGTTTTTTCTGAATTCCTGGGCTGTATGTTTCCTTCCTCCTTCATCCGTTGCCTTCCTTTATCCTAAATGCCTTTGTGGTGCTATAGTACTGGCATGTAGGGTGGTTGTTTCTTTTGCCCACTGCCTCTATAGCCTGGCAAAACAATACATGAAACACCCACAGTTTCACAACCCAAAAA
Source organism: Elgaria multicarinata webbii (assembly GCF_023053635.1). Taxonomy (NCBI): domain Eukaryota; kingdom Metazoa; phylum Chordata; class Lepidosauria; order Squamata; family Anguidae; genus Elgaria; species Elgaria multicarinata. Next base: position 111,056,856 of record NC_086173.1, on the reverse strand, counting down.
CAAGACATCTGTTGCGTTTCTGGGTTGTTCATGGTTAATAAACAATGGCTTATTACCATGGCTGGGTTTGCACAAGTTAACAACCCAGAATTCAACAACCCATAGCAATAGTTAGCATTAGGTGCAAATCCAGCCATTATATCTTTAATGATCAGAGCTGCCTTTGCAACATAGCTGGTGTTCAAAATTATTTACCAGTAATTGCTTTGAATAGCAAAGCTGAAAGTTTAGAATACACGAAATTTTTTTTAGAATGTTTACATTGTTCCAAATAGCGTTCTGGACATTACAAAGAAATTCTGTGTCTCACTTCAACAGGAAATTGAAACCAAAATCAATGAACTTACATATACCATTGCTGATGTCAGGGTTATGATTGAAGCTGTTGGTGCTAGCTTACTGAAAGGGATCAGATGGAGAATGGCTGAACTAAAAGCAAAATTAGGCAAAGACTATTCTACAAAAGTAGAAAAGCTGCAGCTAGCGGCAAGTGAGCTTCAAGTCCCTAGACACCTTTATCACCAAATGAAAACACTTTTGGAACAGCATTCAAATTCAGTGCATTTTCTTCAAGAGGATAAACTATTCAGAAGCAAGGTAGAGAAACTTATGGATGGAAATTCCTTACACCAAGAAACAAAAGATTATCATATTTCAGTTGGGCAATATTTTAAAGACTTGATTAAAGGCATCCATATTAACAATTATATCTCCTCTAATTCTGATGAAATACTTGCAAGTTCCAATGAGCTCCCTGAAGTTTTCAGGCCAGAATGCCCTGCATTTTCTTTTTCTGGTGGAATTCCTAATGAACCTTTCTGCCAAAAAGTACTGGACTTTTTTCAGAAATCAAATGAAATAAAGCAAGATCCGATTCAAAAAGTCTCCCATAGTGATGGCAATAATACACCAAGCAGGATGGACATCTCAGTGGAAGCAGACTCAGCATCAAGGCAAGCCATAGTATAGTTTACGCATGAGAAACTAAATCAAAACCAAAATAAATGTCCTTGTAACAGGTGTTCACTATTATCAAATAAAATATTTATAAATGCAACCATATGATATGGCATTTGACACATACCGTGCCAGTCCTTGTTAATTAATTATCACCTCACAGGGTACAAAATTATTTGAAAGACAGCACTAATGAAAAAGACAAAAGAGAGGACAATAACATAGGGAAAGTTGTGGTAGAAATTAAAGAGAAGGATTCTGCAACACCAAAAAATGAATATGGGATCGTTATTGTCCTTTTATAGTTTTGTTATTGTTTGGGCTCACTGTTTATGGGGAGATTTTCTGAAACTGTATTCCTCTGCAACTCAAGCTTACATTGTTTAGAATAGGGCTGTGCACCACCTCAGGCTGAGGCCCTGAATTTGAGGCGAGGGGGGCTGATTAAGCCCACCTCGCCTTGGTTCCGGCTCAGCCTGAGGCACCCCGAAGCCGATTGCCTCTGAAGCTTCGGGGCACGTCAGGCCACTTTGGAGAGGCACTAGGTGGTCCTCATTACCTGCTGCCATCGCCACCTCGTCGTTCCTGCTGGCTTCTGGTGCCGGTTGTCAGTAGAACCAGGCCGCTTGCGATTTTAAGATATCGTGGTGGCCATAGAGGTACTAATCACCAGAGCCCCCGCAATATCTTAAAATCGCATGTGGCCTGGTTCTACTAACACCCAGCACTGGAAGCCGGCAGGAGCGACGAGGAGGAAGGTGAAGAAGGTAAGCGGGAAGAGTGGGGTTAGAGAGGCTTTTCTGGGTGCCGGCTGCTCAGCTGGCACCCAGGGACTTCAAGTTTCTGGGTACCGGCTGCGCAACCGGCACCCAGAAAAGTCTGAGTCGCCTTGGATGGTGACTCTCACCTCGGCTTTGGCACTGAGGCGAATCGGGCAACCCCCGAAGCACCCCCAAGGCAAATCAGGGCTGGGGATCCGAAACGGCTTCTGAGGCGAATCAGGGGGTCAGTGCACAGCCCTAGATTAGAACAGGATTGGGGAACCTTAAGCATTATATGAAACTCGGATAGTCAGGCTCACAAACTTGAAGCTTGTACTATAGTTCTGGGAAACTGATTTTGACAAATCAATTCATCCAATCACAATCCAGTTAACATATTCTTGTAGGCCATTTCCACACAATGCTAAAAACTACCCTGATGTGTCATTTGTGTAATGGCTCAAGGAAGACATACATCTAGAATTAAGAAACAGGGTGCCCCTGAACACATGGTTTAGACCAAGAATTTGTTTTCAATGTCTGAACTATACACAATGTTCTTTAACCCAAAATTCCACTACCAGATCCCCTTACCCCAGGATTTCTTCAATTTAGCAGCCTAATTTAGTTGTTGCTGCTGTTACACAATTGGGAACCAGCAACTTTTGCCAATCTACTGCTAATAACTGAGAAATCTACCAGTAGATCCCAATAGACCTTTGCCCACTCCTGGTCTAGTAGATAAAATATTGGATTTACAAAGAGCAATATTTAAAAAGAATAGGTTCAAATTCTACCTCAATACAAAACTCAGCAAGTGTGCTGGGGCAGTTAACTCCCCCCACCCACTTCAGCCTCAGTTCTCTATCTGTAAAGTGTGAAATATGGTTGCCACCTGGGAGAGGGCTATTATGAAGATTGTTGCATGGATTGTAAAGCACCCACAAAATATTAAGTTAAGAAATTAATCATATGAACATAGGAAGGTGGGCCAGACCATTGTTCCATTAAGACCGTATTGTCAATACCGACTGGCAGCAGCTGTCCAGAGTTGCAGGCAGGCAGTTTTTCCAGCTCTACCTGGAGACACCAGGGATTATATATGAGACCTTCTACCTGGAAAGCAAGTGTTCTACTACTGAGCTAATCATAATAGTGGTCAGGATCCAAAGAGATACTTTAGGAGTGTTCATGCTTCTGAGCATGCCCAGTGGGATTTCTTACTTTCTCCCCTTAGGAACAACAAGACTCCAACTGCTTTTTTACTATGTAGCATAGTGGACTGCTATTTGAGAAATCCAAACCAGGTAGTTTAATTTTTTAAAATAGATATTTAAAACACTGGCACTTTAAAATACTCCTTCAATATCAGTCAGTATTGATTAAAACAGTAACAGTTATATCTTGAAATGAAAGGCTACTTTTATTAGATTAATTTTAGATAAGATACAGAATAATGGCATATACAACAGAAATAGAGGCTCTATTATTGGATAGTGAGTAATTGTTGCTCCTTGTTGAGTCAGCTTCCATCAGACAAATTGACAGGCTCAAACTAATGCTGTTACAGTTCAAAAATATATCTGTTACCTCTGGATTTTTTATGAATAATTTCTGATCTCTATTTCGACATGCAATATGGCAACAGGAAACCATTTCCTTGGTATACTAGTTTGTCATAGATGCCATAATTTCAGACCAAAATGTATCATTGCACATTAAAGGTCTACAGCTGCAATCCCATGCAGACTTTAACTGGGAATAAGTCTGACAGATGCAATGGGTAGCTATGCCTAGTATTGTGCTTTAAATTACCTTCCTAGAATAATACAGTAACGTAAATATAATAATAATGCCAAGTATAATTTCTTCTCATTCTGCTAAATCTTTTCAAGGGCATAGAACACACTGGAACTCATTCTTATTTCCTATGACTCATACAAAAATAACTACATCCCAATTTAGCTGTAAATAGAATATAGCTGTAAATAGAATATTTTTACTTGTGGGGGTTTATAGTTGTTGTTTCTCAAGGGTAAAGTTCATATTCCAGGGTGGGCACTAGTCTATAACTCATAGAACTAGAACAAATCAGAAGTTCACCATATCTAACCCAGTGCCCCAAGGCAAGGATCTTGATGCATAAGCTCTTCCATCCATAAATAACACAGACACACGCACACATACACTCTTCTGCAATGTGGGACTCATGCTCCCTCTTGTGATACGAAACAGAAATTAAGCCCTCTCTCACCACTGAGGAGTATGACCCATTCCTGTGCAGACACAACTGTACAGGGTCCCATTCCTGGCATCAGGAATATGGCTTAGCCATTTGCACCAGGGTTGAGACCAGTCTCCAGCCTTATCACTGGCATAATGGCTTCTATCAGCATTTCTGCCTTGACTGTAGCAGCCCTTGCATAGCACTGCTGCAAGATAGGCCAGGATTTTCATCACAGAAGCAATAATTTATTTATTTTATTTATTTATTTAAGGATTTTTATGCCGCTATTCAGCCAAAAAAGGCTCTCACGGCGGCTTACAAAAGTATTTCTTGACAGTCCCTGCCCACAGGCTTACAATCTAAAAGACATGACACAAAAGAAAAGGGGATTGGGAGGGAGGAGGGGGAGGGGAGAAAGGAAAGCAAATCCAGGCACTACAATCTTAGTTGCAAAGTTCAGCAGTTACAGTTGACAGCAGGAGGGAGGGGGCACTCAGCTGGAGCTGGACCCAGGCACGGTGGAGAGGTGCCTGGCTGCTGCTTCCTCCCTCACTGGTGGCCTCTGCAGAGACAGTTGGTGGCAGGAGGGAGGGGGCTCTGAGCTGGAGCTGGACCCAGGCACAGTGGAGAGGTGCCTTGCTGCTGCTTCCTCCCTCACGGGTGGCCTCTCCAGAGACAGTTGGTAGCAGGAGGGAGGGGGCTCTCAGCTGGAGCTGGACCCAGGCACAGTGGAGAGGTGCCTTGCTGCTGCTTCCTCCCTCACGGGTGGCCTCTCCAGAGACAGTTGGTAGCAGGAGGGAGGGGGCTCTCAGCTGGAGCTGGACCCAGGCACGGTGGAGAGGTGCCTGGCTGCTGCTTCCTCCCTCATATCCCGCCCTATATCACTATGATCTCAGGGCGGTGTAGATAAAAACATACAGTATAAAACAATAAATATACACAGTTAAAAACAAATTAAACCATAATCCAAGTTAAAACAATATATAATTTAAAAGCAATAGATGCAGTTAAAACAATGTGCCAGTGAGTTTAATCATCAAAGGCTTTGTTAAAAAGCCATGTTTTTACTTGGCATCAGAATGCAATATATAGGTTAAGTAGGCACAAAAACAAATGGACAAAGTAATGGTTTATATTAAATGGTCTCACAAGCTGGTGTGGCTGTTCTTGGTTAATTGTTGCAGAATGTACTTCAACTTCATGCTCCGGTTAATAAATAAGACTTCTGGAAGGAATGAGGCAGACTTCACACCCAAGTAATATGGTTCACTCATATTGTGTTTGCTCCCCCATACCGTTTAGTAGCCATGGAACTAAACTTTTAGAGATTTTTGTTCCGCCTTCTGAAGTTCAATCACTGCATTTATCATCAAGAGTTTGGACTTCTTCTTTAAGTATATGTTAGGAGATGCTCTGAGAGGTAAATCTTTCTGGAGCCCTCATATAGCATTTACATAATTGACTGTTGTATTGTGTGTTGCCTTGGGTCCAAATCTAGTCCTAGATCCATACTGAAAACTGGCATCAATCCAAAGTCTACTTTCTCTACTACTTCTATATTCCTGTCCCAGTCCTGAGTGGTTTTGCAGTAGTAATCCATCACCTCATAATCAATAGTACCAAATGCCAGAGACATTCTATTAAGATTACTAGAGTTCAATGTCTCCTATTGATCTCCTTCTGGAAATTAGCAACTAAGGTCACAAGTGCAGTATTAATTCCTAGGTAAAGAGCCAGATTATAATGAAGCTTAATGTTATTATAAATTCACTGAAAGTCATACTTAAGGTGGAGGGCAAAGAATGAGAAAGATGTGTGGTGGGGTAGTGCCCTTTACAAAGAAATTGAAAGTAATAAAGTAATCCTAGCATGGGGTTGCACTCCCTCTGAAAGAGCAGGTGCATAGCTTAGGAGTGCTCCTAGATCCATCCTTGTCACTGGAGGCTCAGAGTACTTGGGGTCAACTTCGATTGATCTGCCAACTACAGCTTTTCCTGGACAGGGACAACCTAGCCACAATAGTCCATGCACTGGTAATTTCCCGATTAGACTACTGCAATGTACTCTACGTGGGGCCACCCTTGAAGACGACTCATAAAGTGCAGCTGGTACAAAATGCAGCAGCTAGACTACTCATCGGAACATCTTATAAAGACCATATAATACAGATCTTAAAAGAATTGCATTGGTTGCCTATACACTTCTGGTTGGAACTCAAGGTGTTAGCAATGACATTCAAAGCCCTAAACTGCTTGGGACCTCGGTACTTGAGGGAACACCTCTCCCTATATATGCCTGCCTGAGATTTGAGAACTGTTGGAGGAGCCCTGCTCTGCATCCTGCCAATGCGAGAAATATGCTATGGTGGGACGTGTTGTGGCACCCCACTTGCGGAATACCTACCCATGAAGATCCGACTGGTGCTGACACTGGCTTCATTTTGGCACCAAGTTAAAACATGGTTTTTTATAAAAGCCTTCAAGGGCTAAATTCTCCATGGTTACACATAGTTTTAATTGATTTTAATTGTTTTATTGCTTTTAAAATTTTCTACCAGTTTTAATGTTTTAATACATTTTCAGCTGTGTAAATTATTTCTGTTTATATTCTGATTTTATCTGTTCGCTGGCCTGAGAACCCAGTGATAATAGGGCAGGATACAAATGTTTTAATAGATAAATAACTACATAATGGTTTATGCTCCCTCATGAGAACGTCTGCTTTTTTTCAAAGTATGAATGCAGTCTTGGGATTTCATATAAGAGCAGTAAAATCATAGGCTTTGAGGAAATGAACCTTAGCAGTCAGAAATATGAAATATTTGTTATTTTCTGCCCTCAGCTCCTTAACAGAATACGAAATAGTAGAGCCAAAGAGGGCTTCACTCCTTCTCCCCCACAAAACTAGTTCCCAAAGCTCTTCACGGGTGGCGGGGGGGAAACGTGTAAAGATAATGTTCAAGGCTACTGTGAGGTTGTAATTCTTGGTAGGCTTCCTCAGAGCGCTTCCAAACGGGGGGGTGGGTTCCTAGCCCTACCCATGAGAAAACATTGTGCAGCTATTTCATTTTTTCTTAAAAGGATTTTTCCACCGTAAGAAAAAAGGAGCGGTAGGAAAACATGGGAGGGCTACGAGCGGGTGACGTGGTCGCCCAGACACCCCCCCCCCGAAAAGTCCGTGAATGAGTCAGGGCGATGGCGCGATAAAAATAAACATCGTCTACAAGCACCTCGTTTCAAACGTCCAGAGGGGAGCAGTGGCTTCCTGGCGCCTCACTCAGCCCCCTCCTTTCCGCGGGGAGGAAGCGAAAACATTCTCCCGCCTAAGAGGAAAAGGGGGGGGGTCCGCGGGGAAGGACGAATTGGGGCCCACAACATTTGCGCTCCAACCTGGTGGGGGGAAACCACAGGCTGACACTGGAGCTCCTCGGCCTGCCCAATCAGAAGACAGGACCTGCCACTGAGGCGAAGCCATTGGCAGCCTACTCCAATGGCGATGGGGAAGCGCGGGTGACGGACGGGTCACGCTCTCGCCTTCTCCCCTTCACTCGGCACACGGCTGGAAGGCGGAGCTTCTCGCGGGGGTTGGGAGAGGGAGAGGAGCGTCACCAGATTTTTTTTTCTTCCCGTGATCCAATGCGGCGAAAGGCGGTAGCGCTGCTGCAGGAGCGCCGCCGCCGACAACGACGACTCCATCCGGGTCCTGGGGTGGTGCTGAAGAGGCTGGGTCACCCTGCAGCAGGTAACGGCCGTGGAACCTCGAGGGGAGAGCGGCTGGGGAGAAACTACCCTTTCACGGAAGGGGAGGGGGCTTGTTTCGCGTGCGCGGGAGAAGACTGGGTAGTTCTCCCCCGCTATCACATTCCCGAGCTGGGAGGAGGAGGAGGGGATGGAGAAGTGGCTTTTTCTTGACTCCTCCCGCCCTTTTTATCTGCCTGCTTGAGCCATTCATCCTTTCCTCTCTTCCTCCCCTTCAGTCTCTAGACCTCTTCCTCCTCGCTCCCCCTCCCTTCGCTTTCACTGACAAACCTGAAGGTTTGGGAAGGGCCGCCCACCTGGCGGCGGCTGATTGGCTGCTCGGCCGCACTCTCCGTCGTGGTTGGTCGAGGGCGCTGCCTGCATCGGTGTCGTCACTTCCCGTAGCGAGTTCGTGGTGGGCAAGGGAGAGACCTTGGCTAGGAAGGAAGGAGGGAGGGGAGGAAAGGGGGTGGGGCGCGAGGTGATGCTGCGGCGGGGACTCCCAAGCAAGAGGAGGAAGCCCCGCCCCGTCTCTCGAGACACCCCTCTTCCCGCCTCCCGCCGGCCGAGAACCGTCGCGGCTTCCTTCTCGCGCGCACCCTCCAGCCCCCTCCCCTCCGCTGGCTCGAGCGTTGGGCCCCGAGAACCCGGGGTGGGGAGGCGAAAGGCCTGGTGGCCCGGCCGCGGCCTCTGGCACCCGGTTCTCCTGGCAGCGGGGGGCGGGGAAGGCAGGCAGAAAGGAGGTGGGCTGCTCTCTTGGCAAGCGGCTCTCCTACCACGAGGCGCACCGCCTCTGCTTCCCGCGCGTTCTCTCCTGTGCCTGGTGTCGCAGGCTAAGGCTGCAGCCCCAGCCGCGCCGACGGAGGGGTCAGCCCCATTGAGCGCAGAGGGGGTTTGGCCGTAGCGTCGGGCCCGGAGAGGTCTTCCTTGATACCGAACCTCTCTGGTGGCTCTCCTAAGGCCGGCAGGACTCGTCGGTGTTCACCAGCAAGCCTCGGGTCTAGAAGGCTGAATGCCTTAAAAGTGCGTATGTATTTCTCTGGGAAATAGTTGGGGGTGGGCGCGGTGCTGCTTGCCTTTACGGCACACCTTTCTTAAGTCGCCCGCTATTTTAGCGCGCAAGTCAAGTTGTGACTTGGAGGTGTGAAGGCTAGAATGGTCTTGCTACCTTTCCGGCTGACAAGTTGAGAGTTGCCACCTCTGAAACAGTCTAACGTTAATGTGCGAATTCAAACTTTGATCGTGATTTTGGGAGCGGCGTTAGAGGTGTTCCAAAACACTAGATTTTTAAAAAATTGCAAGCTGAGAATCATGTTTTTTGATCCATGCCATCTGTTATTGTTTGTATCCTATTTGTAGGAAGAGGGCAAAGTTGCAAAGCAATTCATAAGCCTTCCCTGGTGAAACATTCAATATACAGCATGGAAAGATGATTATCCATGAAGACTGACAGACTGATAACATCTGTTTCTTTACAGCTGATGAAGGAGAAACCTTGGTCTAAGATGTGACGGCCATACTTGGCTTTGAAGATGATAAAGGAAAGTACTTGGAAACAGTTTTTTAAAGCTTCTTGTTGGCCCTTGGCAGTACAGGTTTTGTTAAGCACTTTGCTAAAATTCTCAGACTAGTGCATGGGAAACTGGGATCTTCGTTTGAAATGAGGAGGGAAAGTAGAACACTTATGGAAAGATGAAAGAAATAAACTCAGAGATGATAATCTTCAGGAAAAAAAACTGTCTTAGTTAAATGCATATGCAGAGTAGATTGTTTGGCAAAGCCAGTTTGTTCCTTTGAAATATGATACAACATTTATTCATTAACATTGATCTAGTTGAACTAGATACATTAGGCATTAAATCAGTTGAAAGATTGATCTGGATGATGTTAGATCAGATAAAATGAATGACACTGACAAACACTACAGAAGAACTGCTGATGAATCGTTTATATAGTTTGCATGCATTTATTGCTTCTTGGCAAGATAAAAATATTGATCAATGTAGTAGAGAAACCTGCTTTGTTGTTGCAGAATACCTAAGCCTATTGGATGATGGTTCAAACTTTAGGAAAACTTCCAAAAATCGTTCAACATTGCACTGTGCGGGGTGCTCTGTACAGTTCCATCTCCAAAAATAAGCAAGTTTGGGTCTGATAAACCAGTCAGGAGACAGTGGAGAACATATCAATAGAGGTCTGAGTTGAAAAGAAGTTCAATTTGTATAGTTTTTACAGTAGCAGTTGGGTCACTAAATCTTAAAATACATAGCATGTGCATTTCAGGAAATGCTCAACTACTGCTAAGCAGGGTAAAGCTTCATGTCAGATTAGGCACCAAATGGCTACCTTTTCATTTTCATTAGAGTAAACTGATGTATCAAATCAGGTTTGGTCTAGGTTTCAGGCAAATGCTGAAGGCATGTGGGTTGCTGATAGCTGTAATAGATTGGACCCACCTGCCTGCTCCTTGCAACTCAGTTTTTACCTTGCATGGTGAGCTGTTGCAAGTGCCTGTTATTTCCTGCAATACTTTGGAGTGATATTGCACTGGAATGTTGTTGGAAATCCAAAATGGTGGCCATCTTGCAGCAGTTTACTGCCAATACTGAGATGTTGCTGTTGCCAATAACCCTGCTAACAGCATTTCGTTTTGAACCTGCAGCCGATCCTATTTAGGCTTATATAGATTTGCAGGCTTTCACCCATTATTAAATGGTTTGCTTAACCTTATACCAATAATTGCTGTATAACTTTGTAACCATTGAAGACACCTGAAATTACATCATTTCCAATCCACAAACATGTATCTGTGCATTCCTAGTTGCACGAGGAACTTTGTGCACTTCTCTTGACTCAAGTGTTCTTTCCAAACAGTGTAGCTCCAGCTACAGAGAGCTCCGGCTATTACATTTAGAAATGTAATAAATGTAATAAATAGCTGATGAAGCTATAGGTCACTTACATGGGTGTCGTGTAGTATTCAAAGTTTAACATGCTATAAATCTGTAACACTCTAGTTCTTTTGTGATGGATTTGATTTACTCCCTGAACCAGATAGAAAAAGGTGCTAATTAGTAAACTCAAGCAAGATTTACAAAGTAGAAAGAATTATGTATTTGTTTAATGCTAATTAACAAAAAGGAAGTAAAACTAATTTATATAGTCTTGTCGTTCTCAGTACTTGATATAAGCTTGACTTCCATTACATGGTTAAGTCTTCCATTAATAGGCATCAGATATTACTGATGGAAATAAAAGTCTTTGGATTCCACATAAATACCTTTGGAACACTATCAAAAGATGTGCACAAGTAACTGAAAATCTTTGTGTAGTCATATTCAGTAAAAGGTAACTATTCAATAGAAAGTGAGTAGATCAACTGGAAAGTGTAAATATGAGATTAAACTATAGGGAAGTTTTAAAAAAGCAATAGAATTATTTAAACTTGGATCATTACATATGGCAAACCATTTCTGAAATGCTTAAAAGTTAATTAATTCTCTTCTCACAGAAAATACATGTGGTGGGTTTTCATATGTTGCCTTACTGCTGTTATCTGATATTTGGTGGTACAAATACATTTTATATTGCACCTCCTCACTTTAAAGAGATTGACTTTCAAGAATACAACACAATAATTTAAACCATGAAAAACCACTAAACAAGACCAGAACTTTGTTCTTTTAGAGGGAGGATAGACCAAACTTTTCCTTGACTTGTTGGTTTCACTTTGATCCAGGATGAGCAAATAGAAAAATAGAGCAAATAGAATGTAAGCCTATGCGGCAGAGTCTTGCTATTTACTGTTTTACTCTGTACAGCACCATGTACATTGATGGTGCTATATAAATAATAATAATAATAATAATAATAATAATAATAATAATAATAATAATAGTAGAAAAATAGGGATAGCTTATCCCTGGTTACCTTGAAATGGGAACATTTCCCCAAAGCCTTCCCTATTCTTATGTTACAGGGAGTTTTTTAGATCAACTACAAAAATTTTATTAGTACTCAGTGGTCATATGTATCGTGGAGGCTCCTGACTTCTTCCAGCAAAGAATCAAATAGGCCTACCCAGTTGAATTTTAAATTTACCTTTTAATAATGTGTTTCTTTTAATAATGTATTAGTTTTAAATGTTTTAATTAGTTATATGATGTTTACATTTGTGTTGTACCCCGCCTCGATCCAGAGGGAGAGGTGGGTAACAAATAAATTTATTATTATTGTTAAATACAGTATGAACAACTTATTCCATATAATGTCCTGAAAATGCTAAAGCCAGTGGTGCTCTGCTGATAATTTTGAATAAGACCTTCAGAATGCTGAAATGTAGGTTGTACTCTAAATGAACTGTCTCGATTACCCTGTTCAACTCTAGTCATTAAGCAAGTTAGGTTCTCTTTAAATCAGTACTCTTGAATCCTAAAAAATATACATACTTTATACAGAGTCCAAATGATTTCAGTGGACAGATCTGGGATCATAGCCTTAGTATTTTCAAAAGACTTGTCTTCACTTGCAAGTTTATTTATCCCCAGTCCAATTTGCCTGGTTTAGGATTGGTTTCTTGCATTACTTGTATAGTATCATAAAACCTGCCTTTTTGTTGAAATAACAGTAAAATGTTTAGAAGGGTTTTCATTCATTTTTTCTCCTTTCAGGTTTGTGCATGGAATAGGATGAAGAATACTGTACTGAGCATTGCAGGCAACTGCATTTTGTCATCCAGAGAAGTGCCTAGGGCTTTACAATTCCTGTATCTGTTTGGAAGAAAAGGCTTTTGAAAAGTCGTTAAATGACAAGACTGATAGAAGTAATTGTCCATTTTTAAAAACAGCCACCATCTCTTAAGTGAAGATACTGCACTGTGGGATGAGGTAGTAGGTTGTATAGTTTTAGGGTCATACCCACCACTGGGAGATAACTATACAGTCTACTGTCTTTCCTAAAGAGGCAGACAGTCATCAGTGACATCTGTATTATCTTGTTACTGGAAGTATGGTTAAATAGGAAGGCTTTGTGATAATTGCCAGAACAGTAAACTTCTTGGATTACTCACAATGCACATTTGGCAAGAAGTGTGAACTCAACGAGTTGGATCCTGAGAACCATGAGCAGGAATGAGCTTGTGGAAGGGGATTTCTCTTCCACCTTCCCACCTGTGCCCAACATAAAGCCTCTTAGGAAGATTGCAGAACTTCCTGAATTGTGTGAGGAATTGTAGTGGGAAGGAGGAATCACTAAAATCAGGTATTATTTATTTATTTATTTATTTATTTATTTATTTATTACATTTTTATACCGCCCAATAGCCGAAGCTCTCTGGGCGGTTCACAAAAGAGACACCTTTTGGGGGAAAAAAGCTCTCCTTGCACAAGATGCCTCTGGCCTACATCCCTTTCCCCCAGTTACCCCAGTGCCCTATCCCACATTCTTCAGGAGGGTCCCCTGACCACCCAGAGAGGCTTTTCATGGTGCATAGACTTATTGTTTATTTACTTATTTTATTTACAGTATTTTTACTGTAAATAAAATTTTACTTGGCTCTTCACACGAAAAGGTTCCCAGAGTGGCTTACAAAGATTAATAAGACAATCCCTGTCTACAGACTTACACTGAACGATACAACACAAAAGGAAAAGTGATTGGAGGAAAAAAGCAAAGCTCAGGCACCAGATGGGAGGAGGGAGGTGATGGAACTGTCCCTTCCTCCAAGTGGTTCTTCGGATCTAACCTAAAGCAGAATTCAGCACTAAATATATTTCTCTTATCAGGTTGAGGTAGTAGATTGTATAGTTGTAGGGCAGTTATTTTGCCCTCTTCAGGAGATAACTATACAATCTATTGCCTTCCCTGTGGAGTAAAATTTCTGCAGTATTCTACTTACTGAGTTGCTAGCAACCTTAACTGGGCTTTTACTAATGGAAAATAAATGAGTTATAGTTCTTCTATGCAAACTAACTAAATGCTACTTTATTTTTCAGCATTAAATTAATATGTCAACCCGAAAACATACTAGATGGGCAAGGCCACAATTCAATGCTGATATTCTAATCTGATACTTGCATAGTGAAGAAATCTAGTATGTTTCATGAGGAAAACCATCTCATTGATGCAATCTCACCTTTTTATACTAGTGTGTAAACTATATACAAATGAGTGTAAAGGTCATTCCAGTTACTCCCTCCGGAGGATATGCCTTCTCATGATGGATGAAGTGGGTGTGAAAGGTTTGTGTATTAATTCATTATCTTCTCAGGTGTCTGCTTTTTGAAAATGTGTGCCATTTTGGCTTGAGCCAAGTTGGAATTTAAGAAATAACCATTGCATTATTGTTTAACCCTCAAGGTTGTGTTCTATTTACCACAATAGTGTAATAAGTGCTTTACCTTTGTGTTTAGGTGGACATGTGCATTTTTGATACTACACCATTCTTTGATGTTTGCATAAAGTTCACCTTGCACTACAGCTGCTCTTTTTTATTTTTGGAAGAATTACAGAAGAAGTGGTGGGTTCCTAGGAAGAGGTAGTAGGTTGCATAGTTTTAGGGCAGTGGTTTTGCCTACAAGGAGTTAACTATACAACCTGCTGCCTTTCTTAGGGCTTTAATATTACGACAGGATCATATTGGTTCAGTTTAAATCATCCTTGGGTAGGCTTTCATATGACGTTTGCAGGACATTTTAAAACTTTGTCCAGTGGCCTGAGAAAGACAAACAATGTGGGGATACCTTAAACTACGTTTTAGCTAATGGGACCATATCATTTGCTCACTTGCTAAGAGATTTGTGATACAAAGTAATTAAAGACTATATCCACACTGGGTGGGAAAGCCTAGGGCAAAAGTGCTATTGGCTCTTCTATATGTTTAAGAGCTGTATTATAAAGCAGAAACTCAAAGTAAGCATACCAATAAATTTCTTTGTGCTAATATTTTCTGTTTCGTGTCTTTTGTTGTCTTGCCCTGTATGCCTGCCAGGCAACACTAGAAAAATAATTAACTCCTGAAGTTATCCTTGTAATGTTTTTCTATGAATCTACAGTGCTACTTAGTAAAATGTTAACACAGATCAGTCTACTTAGTGGTATTTCTAAGTTTAGTGTTCAGATAGGCTTCCTTTTTTAATGTGTCCAATTGATAAGAATCCTTGCCTTCTGATTCCTCAGAGAGGACTGGGGAGAGTAGCTTTCCCTAGTTCATAATCTTCCTGATCCTCATGAGGCCTTACTTGGAATAAACTTGTTATGAAGGTGTGGCATGCAATGACCAAGTTAATCAGTTGCATTAGGCTCTGCCCTTGGGCAATAATCCTCTGCTTGCCATTACCATCCTCAAGAATAAAAGCAACTGTTCCATATATGTTGCCATAATCTTCATTAGGACCATAGAAATCAACTGGTTCTACCTCAAAGTGTTGGAACTGTCAAAGGTTTGCATTGTTACTTATTCAAAATCAAGTTTGTAGTTGCCTTATTTCAGAGGTTGGAGGGATGTGTGTACCATGATAACTTTCAAACTGCAGAAAAGCTAAGATAACTTCTGTTGTACAATTGAACATTTAGTAAAACAAAGGGCAACTGTTGTAGATTAAAGTTTGGAACCTGTGTGAATCACTTATATTTTTAAAGTTCAGAAAAAATGTAGATGGCCACCCCTTCAGCAGTTTATTAGTAGTAGTACAAATACAAATAATCAAAGCTTGGATTCCACTGCATTTTGTTTCAGAAGGTATGAAATGTTTTGTATGAGATTGACAGTGTCTTTAGATTGCAGTTGCATGCTACTTACGTACATATGTGAGTGGCAGTTTGCCATGGATTCACTAGTTCGTTGGCAAGTGAATAAATAATGAGTATGTAACACAGAAATGTGAAATCTCACAAATTAAAGGAGTATGCTCTTAAAATGTCTGTCCCATCTGTTCCAGCCACCACGCCAACAATGCTCACATCGTCACAAGCCACACTTCTAAAACCACTAGTAGAGGAAAAAAAATATAGATCACAGCACTAGGTTAAATAACTTTGTCATATTGAAGCAATTCATCCTTTAAATTAGTAAACGTTAAGCTGAAGCTTTACTAGACTTCGCAAGGATTTTTTTTAATAGTACACCAGGAAAAACTCATTTTAAAACTGTTCAGTGACTACATACCCCCGCAATACAGTACGTTAGGTAGCTCTGTTATTTACAGCTGAACAAGTTTATGCTTGGGCTATAAGTTCTGCTGTTTCCAATGGGATCTTTACATATAAAACTAGTTTTAAGTTCATTTCAGGTGTCCAAAAGCATTTCACATACGTTCTTAGTCATTTTATGACAATCCTCTAAAGTGGTTCCCAATTAGCTAAGTACTGAAGACCCCTTGTTTTTCAAATGCCAAGCCGTGGATCCCCTACATTTCAAAATTTTGTTACCTCTATGGTAGTTACCTGTGCGAAGCAATTTTTTGGAGAAAATGGGTAGCCCCTAATAACTAAAGGATTTTAGGTATACTGACAATGATTTAGTTAGGAATATAAAGACAAATTTAATTTTACTAACGTCTAGTTTACAATTGAACAAATTATGACATGTCTAGCAGCTACTAAACCTAAATGTGATGGGAGAAATCATGCCTCTTTTTGTCCCAAACAATCCCTTCCACATCCGTTCAATATTTCCTACTTTTAATATGTGAATGGTGCCACGGACCCCCTTGGTGGGTTATGCGGACCCCCTGGGGTCCATGGACCACCAATTGGGAACCACTGCTCTAAAGTAACCAGATTGTAAAGACTGACAGGACACAGACTTGTGTCCTCCTGCCTTAATTGCTTTGCAAAGTACCATATAAGATTGGTGGCGTACATTTTTCCTCATAGAGTACAAAAAGGAGGCAGCAGCACATAAAAGTTTAGCAGTGGGAGCTAGAACAACCTCAATTTTGTTTTACGTCAAGTCCTACACCCTACCAAAAATAGGTAGTACTACAAGATGTATAGTATCATTGTTTTTTCTACTGGGAACACAAAAATGGTGCTATACTAAGAAGTATGATCTAATGCACCAGTTCTAAAGACTGCTCTATTCTGTGTTGCTTGCCGTTAAGGTGAAACAACAGGGAGTTCAGATGTTTAAGGCTGGCCTATTTCAGCTGATGGTAAAGAGTTGATTTATTTATTTATTTTACTGTGCAGCAGCTTCTCTGATTCATCTAGACTTATTAAACAGTAGCTGTTACTGTTCTTTATAAACGTACAGGATAAATCAATGTTAACTAATAATTTCAAGCTAGGCCTTTCTATTCAAACTGGACACCCCATCTTAGTTTTCATTTCAAGGAAAGCCATGCTGAGTGGTGGCTTATATCATTTGGAGTGGGATGCCTTTCAGTTTCTCTTACTAGGGCAGAAATTTATACCCACTTCCTGCCCCGCTCCCTATGTTGGGGTCCTCAAAAAGAGCACCCCATGAGGTGATTAGGATTCCAAAAGCAGAAATCTACCATGGCCTCTGGATTAGCCTTGATTGCTTCCCCCTTTAATTAAATTTAGATGTTTCAAATTAGTGCTAGTGATTTATATTTGATATCTGGTCAACTATCATCTCTACTAGTTTGGGATGTGCCATCAGAAATAAATTTCTAAAATTATATCTCACTTTCCATTTAGAACAAAATGCCCAAAGTACTTAACAGTGCATCATTAACCCATCAAACCATAATACTAATAAATATGTTAACCGAGAAGAGGAAAAAACAGAAGTACAGCTAATAAAAACAGCAAGTGATAGAAGTTCATTCTCCAGAAGGTAATAAGATTTTCAAATCTGTAGACTGAAAGCCTGGTGCAAGAGGAAAGTTTTCACCCAGGGGAGAGAAGCTTCCCTAGGCAGAGAGTTGCAGAGCCTAAACCAGTCTTCCCCAATCTGGTTCCTTCCAGATGTGTTAGACTACAACTCTCATTATCTCCAGCCAGCAAGACCAATGATTTTGCTGGGCATCAGGTTTGGGAAGGTTGCCTTCAATTTTGCCACAGAGAAGGTTCAAACAGTTGCCACAGCTACTGGCAGAGCATGAAGAAGAGCTTCCCTGCTAGATCTTAATAAATGGGCAGATCCATAAGGAAGTGAATTGTCCTTAGGTATGCTGAATCCATACTAGTTAAATGTGTTTGTGAGCATTCAACATCGTGCTAATGTTTGAAAAATAGTTCCATCAAGAACAGGTGTTCAAGTCATCTCTTGCACCTTAAAAGGCCAGTATCAGAGACTTGCAACAGTTAACTCAAAACTAGTTTTTAAAAAGTAAAACTTACCTTGACCATCTGTGGGATCCTCCTAGTAAGTGGTAGCGACTAATCAATGAGGACGATTTGTTGTCATTTTTCCAAGAGTACACACTGAGTGAGAGGTCCATGGATGATGTGACAACGTGAAAAGGATCCTATCGGGTGGGGTGGGGAAATGAGAAGTATTTTGGTTAAACAATATCTAGTATATAGAACAGAAAATAGTAGTAATAGTAATAGTAATAGTTACTATACCACCCAGATTGATGTAATAATTTTATGGTGATCTTTGAAAACCATTATTTCTGTCCCAGTCAGAGTGTATAATTTCAGCTCCAGTCCAGCTGCTATAAGAAGAGTTTGTTTGCCAAATCCTTTCATGATCTTCTTTGTCATCCATGGTTCTTGTGTTGGTAATGTGAAGCTTGCAACCTGTCGAGCTGTCATATAAATGTGTATACTTTCATATACTTAAAACACTAATTGTTTCTGTACAGTTTTAGCAATGAAATGTCTATTTCCCCAAATAGTACTGCAGCAATGTTTACCAGTATATCAGTCAGTTTAAATGAGCTAATTGCTCACTTAGAGCTTCATGGTTGCTCATGCCTGAAGTAGATGCTCTTGTCTATTCTAGTGCTACTTTATACAGAAGTGACAAGAGGTATGAATCACTAATTAAGATACTTACCCTTTCTAACACATTTATTATTTGGGTATAGTCTGGTGTGCTTGGCAAAAAGGCTTATATTTATAAAGAGGCCACCAGAAGGGCTCTGAGGAAACATCTTGCCTTGCGGAAATGGGAGAAGAAGACACAACTTGGTGAGCTGCCACCATCTAGCTCCCAGTGGTGGCCCCTCCCACTCGAATTGTCACCAGAAGGATATCTGAGTAAATATCTTGCCCTTAGGGAACGGAAGAAGAAACAATGAACAGCCCAGCCCAGAAGGGCAATAGATGCAGTGCAAACCTGAGTTCAACTGGTATATTCCTATCTATCTGGGTCACAACCTGTCTAGGGGCCAGAGGATTGTTCCCTAAATGGGTTTTACTACAGAAAACCAAATAGCATTGGTTAGTATTGAATGTTTGGAAAGAGTGGTTTAGAACTATGACTCCTCCCAGATTATTACTAAATAAAGGATAACTAGTAAAATAACTTCTCTTTCTGTTAGGCAGGCGATTGACGAAACCTACCTGTAATATTCATTTTATATTTAGATTTCTTCTCAATGACGATATCAAAACTCACAATGTGAAAATTCATTGCATCATCATGCAATATGGCTATCCTTGCTGATTCTGCTGGTAACCAGCAGGTGACAAGATGGCAGTTTGTAACCGGTAAAGGACTAGATAACATCAGTTCATCATCTTCTGGATTAGTTGCACAATGTGTGTAGAACACCTGGTAAACCAAAACAAGAACCACACATATAAGCTGGCATCCAAAAAGCTACTTTAGGTGAACTTGGACACCCCCAGTGGACTTCTATTCTTTATTCGAAATTTTATTTCAACATATTAAGCTGCCTTATGCCAAGTCGAGGGTTCGGTCCACCTAACTCAGGATTTTCTATACTGATAGACAGCAACTCTAGAGTTTCAGATAAGAGTTCTTTCCCAACCCTACCTGGAGAAGCTGGGGATTGAACCTGGGACCATCATGCATACAAAGCACTGAGCTACAGCCTGAGCGCTTTTGATGTGTGGTTGCAGAGCTCCATGTGATACCACATGTGGCTTTTGAACCTTGCCTCAGTTTCCAAAGTGGTTTATTATGTAGCATGGAGCTGATGGCTGAGAAAAATATATAATTTATTTCTTACCCGCCTCTCCCTCTGGATTGAGGCGGGAAACAACATTGAATACAAAAATAGAAAATACATAGAATTGATTAAAAACATAAAACCAATACATTATTAAAATCCTAACATCTTTTAAGATATTTTAAAATTTGGGTAGGCCTGCCAGGAAAGATCTGTCTTTATAGGTTTTTTAAATTCAGAAAGACTGTTGAGTTGGCGGATCTCTCCTGGCAGGTCATTCCACAGTCTGGGAGTGGCAGAAAAGAAGGTCCTCTGGTTAATGGTTGTCAGCCTAGTTTTGGCTGACTGGAGTAAATTCTTCCCAGAGGACCTGAGTGTGCAGGGTGAGAAGGCGATCCCCCAGGTAACCTGGACCCAAACCATGTAGGGCTTTAAAGGTGATAACCAACCATTTATACTTCGCCCAGAAACTAATTGGCAGCCAGTGAAGTGATTTTAAAGTTGGTGTAATATGGTCACCCCTAGGTGTACCAGAAATGCAGATCTTTGAGTGGAATAAGTAGCATGTCTCTTCTAAATCTGGGCCGCTATCTGTAGTATTGACAGGGTATTTATAGACATGAATTGTTACGTAATACAAACATAAGTACTCATGTTGGCTCATTAGAAAAATCTAAAAGGCACAGTGGAATGGCCCACCTTTGTTAGAACAACAAAACTGCCATAAATAGTGGCAAGCTTTTGAGTTCTCCAGAGTTGCTTATGCTTGATGGTGGGAGAACAAAAACTGGGCATGATGTTCAAGAACCAAAGTTTGTAGTTTGTAAGAGTCTTAGGTCCAAACAAGATTATGACTAGGTTGGCATGCCATGCTAAGCGACGGTGAGTCGTCATAGCGTGGCTTAGCAAGACGTCTGAATTCGGAGCAGCTTTCCCATCATGGGTAGTTTTGTGCAAACAAGCCACCCTCAGAACCGGAAGCAGACCAAGCATTAGCAAGGGTGTTTCCCTTGCTAACGAACATCTTTTTTCTTTTAAAGGCCGCTTCACATTGCTCTGAAATAAGCTTTGTGCTTGAAACGAAACAGCTCCATCGCCAGCTGCCAGATCTACATGAAGGCTACAGAGCAGCAAGAGGGATCGAAAACATTATGCAAAATTCATGGCACAGCAGAAGAATAGAGGGGGAAATTTGCACAAATCTCATGGCAGGGCATTAAAATGGAGTGCCTTCTCTCAACTCCCTTCCCCTCCCTCCCCAACCCCTTCGTAATGCCCTCCGTCTTGGTGCTGCCCTTGCTAGAGAACATCTTTCTTTATAAAGGTTCTGTTATTTTACACTTCATGCTTGAAACAAAATGTCAGTCTCTTTGTAAATTTCAGTCTGCCTTCTCTGGAGTTTCCCTTTTCAGCTGGCAACCCCAGCAGATCAATTGCAGAAAGGTCACTGACATAGGGAATGATGAAACAAGGATTTCTGCCGCAAAGCCGCCTTGGATATGTGATAGCAGCAGGCTGGAGGACTAAGAGGGACTGGGAGTAACAAGCTACAGGATGCTACCAAGTGGGGTATCGTTTGTTGGGAGTAATAGGCAAGCCACACATATCCTACCCTTCATTATGGCTTCTCCCCAGGGTGGCTTGGCGTAACATGCGAAGATACCTACTATGTTAAATGTGTAATTGCATTAATGTGTCTAATTTTTCTTCTTCTAAAAAACAGCAGGGCAGGAGAGAAAACAGCACTCGGGAGCAGGACTGTAGCTGTGTGGGGGAAGAATAGAGTTTACCACTTTCTAATCCGGTCCTCCACTACCTGCATTCTAAAGCGGCTATGGGGTTGTACCCAATGTTAGTTTAACTTCCCATTAATTTCAGTGGGTCTGCTCTAAGGAAGATTGATATTATATACAACTCACTGGCCGTGTTCAGAAGACACCTTAAACCACAGCTTTTACCACAGTGCTTAAGCCAAAAAGCCTTAAGCATCGTGGTTAAAGCTGTGGTTAAAGGTGTCTTCTGAGCAGGGCCAATAGCTTAAAACTAAGGATGCTTGTAGATGAACAGCTTCTAGTGCTACCAATCAAAAAGTTATTCCATGGTTTCCTCAACAGTGTGTGTGTGTGTGTGTGTGTGTATGTATGTGTGTAAAGAAAAAAGACAGAAGCCGTCTTGGGAAAATACAGGAGGGCTACAAAGTGAAGACATCATCATCTGTACCCCCTGTAAAATTCTACGAATGAGGCAGGGCAATTGCCTCACTTGGAATCACCCTAGATATCAACAAATATGTTAAACAGCAGCACAACAGCACCTTTGGCGAAAAGGCAGGATCAGTAGGACAAATGACTATCCATTGCCCATCTGGTGAACAGAGTGACAAATCTATGCCACAGTCTCGAAACACTTCTGTGCGTAAAATCTGGCTTAGGTCCGCAGCTGCCAACGTATAGAGGATGCCAGCTCCAGTGCCTACCTAAAACAAAGAGGGGAAATATGAAAAATATGCTTGCATTTCTCCACCCCACTGGTGAGAAGTTTCATTGGCTTCAGCAGTTACTCAGACTTCTGTTTCCTGAGAAGGAGGACACTGGAAACAGTTGGCATTTCTTTCATAAAAGGTTTATTTACCTTGTGCTAAAGATGAGTGTCCACAGCGTTGCTAGTCCAACAGATCCCTGCTCCACCTCAGCTGTTTAGGGATTTACTTCAGAGCCAAAATTCTCTCTCTCTCTCTCTGCCCCCCCCTCCATCTTAGATCCACTCTCTGCCAGCCTGACTTCCTGCTACCCCACAGGCTTCCCTCAGCCCCTTGCCTTGGCCTGAGTTATAGAGTTGGGGAGAATCCTAATCCTCTTTATAATCAAAGGCACTGAGTAAGGGATCCTTGGAAGGTAATTTAGACTGACCCCAAGCACATCACAATATGGTTAATGATTTAGCATCTTCAGTGATGTGATCAGCTTTTAAAAACCAATTACTATAGATTGGAGGAAGGAAAAAGATATACCAGAGGACTGCTGACCAATTACTGATAAGTCATCTGATGATTGCTTGCTACTTTTCTTGTCAAGAATGCAGGACTAAGAAGGAAGCTCAGTGGAGGATTTTCCCAGCAATTCAATTTGTGGCATACTTACCGTTAGGAAGGGCTTATTGTTTTTGGTGTAGGCAACCACCGAGCATGATGAGGATGACGTTGAAAACGCTACAAGCTCCTGGCCCGTGTCCCCATGCCAGAGTTTGATCAGCCCCCGATTGTCTGTTGTAGCTGCCAATTTATACAGAGGAAATGTGATAATATTTACTAGTGGTGCTTCCTGTTGGGGACTTGACCAAATCTGTGTACCCTGATAAAAAAACAGAAATAATTTAAAACTGTGCCAGATGAGTAGTACTTAGAAAAAAGAGAACTTCCTGTCAGTGCACAGTCAGCACTGTATGTTTTAGCATGGTGTGTGTTTTTAAACATTAAATATTTCCATGACAGCATATTTTCTAGTATCTATTCTAACAGATTTATTTTGTGAAAAGGGGAAGAAAAAAATCCTATTTTGCTTTTGCTATAGAAAAGACCACCTAATCATTTCTTTATTTTGCCTTTACTTTGTTGGAATTTGTTCACTAAACTTATTTCTCTATTAAATTATGATGATGAATCAGCCTTCATTGTATTTCAAAGTTCTGATCTGCAGCCAAACGTCTCCTAACAGAATGCGCTTCATTTCAAGTAAACTGATACTTCCTTTGGATCACAATCTTTTCCTCCATGTCACCCACAAAGGGCAAGCATATCAGGGGATCTGAAAACCCCAATATCATGCAAACAGCCTTAAAAACTTAACACGTTTCAATTTCAGAAATTGTAATCTCATGCTTCCCTCCTCCTCCCATTTCATCTTTTGTTATTTGCACCAGCGGTTTTTGTCTCTCACGCAATCTGTACTGAAACACATGGCAAACGGCTCATACAGTCCAGTCTACACCTTGTCCTAATTAACTTTCCGCAGTGAAAGTTTTCATATGAAATCTATCAACTCATGAAATTACAGTGGGCTCAATCCATATTTCACTCTCGTTTGCATGCACTGCTTCATATGCAGGAGTTTCCTGCAGAAGTCCTCTAACCATGGTGACAAACATCCTTATCCTATCCCGGCTGCTTCTCCTCCATTCCACCTGACTGCCTCAGTTGAACTACAATTTGGAACCTTCCTTCCCAGAATGGTCTTCATTAGGAGCTCTCCTACCTGACCTCATCAGAGGGAGAGGCAGAACAGCCATCCAGTGACTTCGCTGTATCCAGGGGCCATTTTGCTTCTTCTTTTCCAGAATTGTTTCCTACTGTGACCGTTCCACTTGGTAGTTATATTAATTAATTCTGTAACACTTTAAAATTGATGATACCTGATTTTGATTATTTATTTATTTATTGTTGTTGAGTGTCTCTGCATTAAGGGGAAATCATGCTGTCTTACTAGGGCTGTTCCTTTGCATGATTGTGATGGGCTCCATTACCCAGCTTGCCAGGGGCATCCACGTGGTTTGAATTGTTGGCCATGTGGTTTCTAATTGAAAACTTCCCTGCCTTTCAGTTCTCATAGCTTTGAATGGCACAGCGCCCTCTAGTGAGTGTTTTGTAGTGCAACTTCAGCTGCACACATTAAGAAATCCATGATATTTCAGAAGAAACTGAAATGGGTTTAAAATGGGATAACCAGGGGAAGGCACGACAGATATGCAGGAGATTGAGGACATCATTTAAAGAACCTGTAAATGTTCGCGAGTGGCCAGTCAAGCATGTGCCATATATCCCGCCTTTTCCTCCAAGTAGCCCAAGGCAGTGTACATGACCCTCCTCTAACATTTTTTATCCTCACAACAACCCTGTGAGGTATATGAGGCTGAGTCAGTGACTAGCCCAAAATCACCCAGTGAACTTCATGGCAGTGTGGTTCCAACATTCTAACTACTATGCCACACTGGCTCTCTTTCCTCCCATTCCTTTTGAATCATGTCTCTAAAAGCCAGTGTTTTAAAATGTAAACCACCTGGCATGCTTTGGAACAAATTTGGTGTATAAATGTTGTAACTAAGCAAATCAATATCAGTGTGAGGTAGCGGGCCTTCCTTCTTCAAAACAATTCTTAATAAATGCATTTACCTCTTCCACCCAGTTAGAAATGGTTTCCTTTTAACCTTTTTGCATGTGTCTGAAGCGCTGGTAATGTTTAGGGTGCAATCCTATGCATTCTTAAACAACAAAAAGTCCTACAACTGCCAGCATGGCTGAATGGGGAATGCTGGGAGTTGTTGGACTTTTTCTTTTTACATTTCATTGCTATGTACTTCTTTGACCTACCTCTTGGACGTTCCATGCTCTGACAGTGCCGTCAGAAGATGCGGTACATACAACAGACTTCACCTTCCCTGTTGCAAACATGTGCTCATTTTCTGATAGGTAAGCCATGTCATTTATCACTCCTGCAACAACATAAGAGAATTTTCTTTAAACACAAAGTATCTTTGGGCTTGAATCTCTGATTAATCTGTGCCTCATCAGAAGAATGAGCACAATCTCACTTTCAAATCTGAGCCATGAATCTAGTGGGTGGTTTTTGGTTTTGTAGACATATATCTACACAAAAAATTCAGCATAATTGTGAATGCTACCAACCATGTCAGCATGTTTGATCTTGAATCACAAAGTAGTTAAGGAACATGCAATTTACAAAACAGAAAAAAACCCCAGTCTTGATTGATTACATAACTCTAAAATACACCATTGAGAATAAAACAGTGTAATCACAAATACAATGTTCAACACATTTATCCCAAATATACAAAAATAAGGGGAGTGAATATGTGTTATCAAACCAATTTTATTGGACTAGATGTAAATTGTTAACTAAATTGTGCAACTGTAATTGTTTGGTTCTCAATGTACAAAAATGAGAAGTTTCTCCATTTTGTAGAGTGCATGTACCTTAGCTCTTTTGTATTTCACACTTGGCTTTTGAGTTAAGCATTATATTTACATCTTCATTCTGTTAATTATTCCTGACAGCAGCTGTCAAGTGCTCCATTACAGTGGTGGGCAGGGCCCGAGGGGATGGGGCCAAAATGCAGGAGGAGGAAGCAGCAAACAGCAAACTATAGCTTCAGTGGAAGCTGGTGGGGTCCTATTTTCATGGACCAGTGAATCCACACCAGGTTTCAGACAGAACCAGTCAGAACTCTGAAGGAGATATCCAAGGTGCTGAACCCACTAAAATAGGAGCCACCAGCCTCCACTGTGTAACTTAAAGGTCTTATTGCCAGTAACTAAGTCTTAAGGGAGGCATTTCATCCTTTGAGAATGGGGGAAAACAGCACAGAAACCAGGAAAACCACCAATCAGTGTTTGGGGAAAAGGAGCATGCCCATCTGGGGATCCCCAGAGGACCAGACTGAGACCCCAGGATGAGGGCTAGAATTGGGCCCTGAGCCTCAGGTCCCGTCCCCCACACTTGCCTTAGAGCTTAATATAAATATACATTTACATGGAAAGAAGTGCTATTTCAATTGATCTTACTTCCGAAGTCAATATGATTAAGACTGGAGGCTTGTGCATCTAGTAATATTTCTAGTTGAATGGGAGTGCTTCTTGCAATCACTGTAAGCTTCAACTTTTACAGTTTATATCAGTGGTTCCCAAACTTTTTCAGGTCACCGCCCCCTTGGTTCCACAAACTCATGCCCAGCGCCCCCCTACCCTACACTATAAAAATCATTATTCAGAATAGTGGTTTTCAACGACCCACCAAGGAAGATAATAACAATAAAATTCAAAACAGTAACAATTAATTGAATACTTTATTCAAAATCCAATTGGTGTGCCCTGCCATGCTGGCTGCAAACAGAAGCATGCGAGCTCTTTCCCCTCCCCCTCTCGGCAAGCCTGGGGCAGGTGCTTCCCATTTTGTGAACCGCCCAGAGAGCTTCGGCTACGCAATAAATAAATAAAATAGAGGGGATTCTAGCTAAAAACTTTTCTGTTCCCTATAGCTTTTAAATATTGAGTTTGTTCTGACTCTATACTGTTCAGCTTCACCCTACCCAGTGCCTGTTTACACTTCCCTGTGCCTGTTTGCATTCTCTTTCCCTCCTTATTGTTTACTACAACTTTATTAGATTGTAAGCCTATGCGGCAGGGTCTTGCTATTTACTGTGTAATCTGTACAGCACCATGTACATTGATGGTGCTATATAAATAAATAAATAATAATAATAATAATAATAATAATAATAATAATAATAATAATTAGGGGTGTGCACGGACCCCCCGCTCCGCTTCACTTGCAGATCCGCCATTTTCCGGATCGGGCCGCTCCGCCCCGCCCCCGCTCCGCCCACTTCCGCTCCGCTCCGCCCGGAGCTCCGGATCCGGATCCAGAGCTCCGTTTCCCCCCCCCCCCATAGGCTTGCATTGAAAGCTAAAAAATTATACAACTTTTTTTCTGTTCAAGTTAGAAACCTCATGTTTGGCACCATGACACCTCATGGGGATATACACACGCACGCCAAGTTTCAAAGCAATCCCATCATCCCCTGATTTTTGGGGAATTTTTGAAAATCGGGCACCCCACACACAACATCCCTGCGAGGTGGGCAGGGGAGGAGGGAGGGAAGGCAGGCAGGCATGCAGCTGGCATTTCTGGGGGCATAAGGAAGTGAGCCAAGGATAAGCCAGTAATGCATATAAAATGGAATAAATCAATCAATAAACAAAGGAGGGGTGGAATTAAAAGCAGCAGTGTTGCTCAATAAACAGCAAGAAGAATTTTTTTAAAAAGGCTATATCTGTCTTTTACCAGCAATAGGGGGACGTGCCCGGGGGAGGGGGAAGTAGCTGCCAGTTCAAGACACTGACAGCCACCAACAGCTCTGAGAAGAAGTAAAACGCTCACTTCGACTCATAACAGGCATTGCTCCACCACTGAAAAGTGACCATTCACTTCAACTCATGATAGGCATTGCTCCACCGTTTTACTCTCTTTGGAAGGCTCTAATGGCCTTCCAGTGCAGGAGAGAGTGGGGGCACGTCCACGATGAGATGCCCTAGGGGAGCTCATCCCCTTGCACCACATCGATTCAGTTGTTCACCAAGGTTAGGGTGGGGAGCAGTGCTGTGTTTCTATCTCTTATTCTTGGCTTAATATATGATTTCAGGTTGTGTTTGTGCATTTGGTGGGGCTACTGTGTTAAAAAACACGGGGAAAAGCCCGTTCAGATGAAGAAAGAGAAGTTTCCCAGAATCCCAAGTTACCTGTTTTGCCTATGCCCTCCTCCAACTTTGGGATCATCATGACCGGGAGTTGACTCTGCCCCTCAGCCCTTTGAAAAAGGTATTTTTCCCGCCGATTTTTAAAAAACTTCTAGCCCGCGACCCGTACGATGCAGAGAGGTGAGAGTGGTCTCAAAATGACCCCCATCCACGACTCTCTGTGCACAAGAATTTTCAGAATGATAGCTTAACCCCCCCCCAGTTATCCCCGATTCTTTCCCTCAATGCAATCCTATGGGCGAAAAGCCGAAAACGCCGTTTGAGCCGCGCGGTTGACCCGATTTTCACAAAAATATAGCCCGCGACCCGTACGATGCAGAAAGTTGAGAGTGGTCTCAAAATGACCCCCATCCACGACTCTCTGTGCACAAGAATTTTCAGAATGATAGCTTCAAAAACAACGTAGTTATGCGCGATTATTTGCCGCAATGCAATCCTATGGCGAAATGTTTTCAAGATGGCGACCGGAGCGCTCCGCCTGAACTCGGAGCTCCGAAAAATGTCCGCGGTCTGCTCCTACTCCGCCTCTGGGTAAGGCGGAGCAGGCCAATCCGCTACTGCTTCTACGCTCCTAATCGGAGCGGAGCACATCCCTAATAATAATAATAATAATAATAATAATAATATTGTGCCTTTAACTTATCATGTCACACTAGCATGAATACAGGAATCAAATAGGATTTCCTTCTTCAGTGGAACACACTTACTTAGGAGTAAGCACCATTTTGTTATAGGAAAGGATAATGTATTTTAATTAAAAATTTAAAATTATCTGCCACCTGGTACAGAGTTTTCCTATGGAAAATCTGGCTGGGACTGAAGTAGAGGGGCACTAATTTTACTGTACTTATTGTCTTTAAATATGGTTAAATATCCCACAGTTACCTTGTTATTCTATTTCTACAATTCATTTTCTCCTATCTTTTCTTCACCCTCTCTTTGTTTTCAGGCTGAATCCTATGCACATTTACCTCAGAGTAAGTTCTATTGATCTCAGTAGAGCTTACTTCTGAGTAGACATACTTAGGATTGTGCTGCAGCTCTGTTTTTATGGTGACACAAGATACACACATGCCATGTTTACCAAAAGAACACTTGAAAAAAGGGGGTTGGACACCCTGAAATAAGCAAGGGCAGATAGGAATTGTTTCAGCAAGCATTCTGGGAAAAGCTGCTGCTGAATCTTCTTTAGCCAGGAAGGACCTGGGGAATTGCAATTCTCTCTCCCTCCCCCTTTTCTTTTCTCTCCCAATCCTGTTGTAGTTCAGATTTTTTGGGGGTGGGAGCACACACACAAATACACAGCATCTCTCTCTCTCTCTCTCTCCAACCCCTGTCCCTCCAAGCCCCCCCTCTCTCTCCAACCCCCCTCCCCACAAGCCTCACAATAGCTGCTGGGCTGATTACGACAGGAGGGCAGCAGCTCAGAGGGGAGATGGCCCCAATCTGCAACTCCCGACGGGGGAAGGGAGCCTGGTGATACCTTGCAGCAGCACAAGCAGTCTAGCTCCCCACCCAGCCTGCCGGCTGACTGCTGTTCTTGGCAGCTGCTCTGCCACCCGCCGTCCTCCACATGCTCCTTCCTCTCCGCCACATGGCTGCTGCTCCCGCCTTGTGCAACAACTATCGAGAGAGGTCTGCCGGGGCAGCTTGTAGGAGGGAGCAGCTCTGGCCGAGGGAGCGAGAGAGTGGCAGTGGCTCCAGCAGGAAAAAAGCCCTGGGCCCTTCTAGGCAGGAGAAGAGTGGGCAGAGCAGCTGAATTCACCGTTGTTTCCTGCTCTGCTGCTGCCTGTGGGCGCTTCCCCCACCCCCTACTTCTGGTGGGGCCGCTGTGGCCGCTGTGGGCTTGAGATAGGAGGAGAGAGTGGCTGCATGAGTGAGAAAGTCCTTCCTGAGCAGGAGCAGTTGAATTTGCCGCTCTTTCCTGCTCGGTCCCTGGGTTTTAGGACCTTCTGGAGAGACCACCTCGAGCGCCCCCCTGCCACCCCTGTGCCTGTTAGCACCCCCTGCCGTCCCTTTGCCTCTTAATGCCCCCCTATGCAATCCCACCGTCCCCAAGGGGGCAATACCGCCCACTTTGGGAACCACTGGTTTATATTGTACTTTATGGTGTATACTGTGAGCACGCCAGAAAGCTTTGGCTATTGGGTGGTATAGAAATGCAATGAATAAATCAATAACTTTTCAGTACAACGTGACAATAGACAGACAGAAGCAATGGAGCAAATGATAATTTTAGCATTCCCCTTGAATTTAAAATGTAGATTGGCATGATTGCTATTGCTTAGGCAACAAATTGATCACACAGTTTCCATGCACCAAATACAGCTCTCTGGCAGCTCTCATACGAAGATGCCCGTTATCACAGATTTTGAGGGGCTATGGCTAATGCTCTGTGCACATCCCTAGTCTGAAGGCAAGTTTTGTTGCTGCATGCTTTTTAAACACAAAGCATACTCCATACAAAGGTTTGGATCCAACATTGCGCAAGTGGAAATCTGTTTGTATAACAGGACATCTGCTCCTGCACTCACCTTCTTCCTGTAGCTCCTTCCCTCCCACGCACCCCCACATCTGCTCTGGAGGGTCCCGTAACCCTTTGCATTTGGTCCATCAGCAGTTTCTGTCAGCAGTTCCCTCCCGACTTGGGAAGAGTTCAGTAAATGTGTTTTCTATTTGAACAATTAAATTCTGAGTTTTTACGCACTTCACATACCTTTATGTCCCCTCAAAGCTTTGCACGTATAGTCAACTGAAGGCCGCCCAGATGCCATTTTATGCTCCAGTTTAGAGCGGTGGAGATAGTACTTTTTCCAGGTCTGCATTCCTGGGATCACGGAGATATTGCAGAAGGCCCACTGTCTTAGACACATATTTCTATAAATACAACAGTGATACTATTAACTTGAAATTTAAATGGCTTTCTTCATAGTTGTTTCATGGAATGATTAGTTGGAAACTCTTAACAAGTATTCTCTGCAGTGATGAAAAACAGATCACTGAATAGTCTGGAGCTGGGTAAAAACTGATTTTTTTTAAAAAAAAAAAGTTTCTAAATGATTAGAAACTCACTAGCAGCCAAGAAATCAATTTTATACAGCACTTTAGAAAATAGATTTATTGGCTGCTAGTGAGTAAAATACAAATAGTACATGGTTTGTTGTTGGGTTGAAACTCTGGGTTGTTTCTTTCTCAACAACCCAGAGTTTTAGGTTTGCATGTTACACTAAACAACTCAGGTACTAGGTTATTTTCCCAGTTTATTTTCTAAACTGGATGCAAAGTGGACATGACAAGCAGGTCTCAGGCACTGTGATGGCCTCATGAGGACTAGAAGCAACCAGGTGTCTTCTGCCAAAACATTTCACATCTCCTGCTCAGATCATATAATGCCCATCTTTGAACTCAATGATTTCACATTCCCTTCCATATCTAGCCTTTAACTTTCACTCCTCTATCACCCTCCACTGCCCAAAGGTCTTTAGCTCTCTAAAATGATTCCACCCAGTCCCTCTTTGCATGAAAATGTCCTCCAGAATTTGAAGAGATTGAAATGTTTGAGTCCTTGATGGAGGTTTATAGAATTATGCATGGTGTGGAGAAAGTGGAAAGGGAGATATTTTTCTTCCTCTCATATAATACTAAAACTCGGGGTCATCCAATAAAGCTGAATGGCTAGAATAGACAGAAGGAAGTACTTCTTCACTTAGTGTAAGTTAAACTATGGATTTGCTACAAAATGTGATGTTGTCCACCAAAGTATGGGATTAGGAAAATTCATGGAGAATAAGGCTGGCTGTCACAACTTTTAGTTCTCATGAGACATGCTTCTGAATCACAGTTCTTGAGAGGCAACAGCAGAAGAGGGATATTTATCTTCATAATCTGATTGTGGGCTTCCCATGGTCATCCTGTTGGCCAGTGGGAAGAAGTACGCTGGATGCCAGCTCTTGTGTCTTCCTCATAAATGCAATAGCTTTCTCCTGCTCACATTCACCAGCAGCTGGTATTCAGAGCTGGGAGGAGGAGGAGGAGTTGCAAATAGGGATGTTGGAGAAATCTGAAATGGGTTCAAATGTCTTCAGATTTCTATGAATCCTACCTTCAAATTCCACACAGAATGGCATTTTCCGAATCATGCGGATTCCACAGAGTTGTGGACAGGAATTTTATTTTATTTAGACATACAAAATACAAATGTTGCTGAGAAATACGCTAATATATATACCATTTTAAAACAAGATTTTATACCCCTCTGATCTCTCTTCAGACTCTGCAGTGTAGCAATCTTTGTTTTGTACACTCTACTCATTGGTTGTAGGCTGAGCTAAGAAAAATATGTAAAAGGCTACATGCCAACAAAAGTAACTCACATCAGTCCCATGCTAACCTGGTTTCTTTCCCCACCCCAGATCTCTGCTGTTTGCCCCACTGTCAATTGTAAGATC
This sequence comes from Elgaria multicarinata webbii, assembly GCF_023053635.1. NCBI lineage: Eukaryota > Metazoa > Chordata > Lepidosauria > Squamata > Anguidae > Elgaria > Elgaria multicarinata. The sequence goes on along the minus strand of NC_086173.1, from coordinate 111,024,347 downwards.
TCCAGGACCACCAGGGATCTCCCAATATTTTGCTTATCAATCCCTGTAAAGTGTTGCATTTTGAGTAATAATCTTAAAAGAGATTAAAAAATAAAAGGCACACACCTCCAAAGAGAAGTGGTCTCCGCTGCTTCATTCCATGTCTAGAAGGGAGAAAGAATGACAGTTTTAGGAACATTTCCTCAGGATTCACTGGACTGAGGCATCCAGTACTTGAAAATCTGCAAGAATTCCCTATGCATGTTCACTTAGAAATAGGTCCTATTTGTATTCAATGGAGCTTACTCCCAGGTAAGTGTGCATAGGACTGTTCATTTAGACAAATATTGTTACTTCAAAGTACTTAGCACCATACCACCTTCCTCCAACCTGGTGTCCTCCAGATGTTTTGGACTTCAGCTCCCATCAGCTCTCCAGCCAGCATGGTCAATAGTTAGGAATGCTGGGCATTGTAGTCCCAAACATCTGGAGAGTACTATGTTGGGGGAGGTTGCTCTGTATTCTATGTTTTCACAAAAAAGGCCAGGACTCTAAGGGCTTCTCTGAATGAGTGATTTATAGAACACTTGTGATTGGCCACTCACAGAAGTTTCCGGGTCCATTACACAATGTCATCAGCAGGCAGGACGTCTCCAGTGCTATTCCCTGGAAAATCGTGTATTTGAATAAAACACAGAGATAATGTAGTATTATCTGGAAATTACAGGATCTTTCTGTCATTACAGGGTGCTGTCTCATTAAAACACAAAGGGGTCTTTCCAAGAAGAGAACAAATCACATGGTTGCACGTCAAGGATGAAAGCCAGGGTACGTGTGGGATTTTTTCTTTATGTAGAGAAGCTGTAAGGCTTCAGGTTTAAACAGCCATTTGACTAACATCAATTCAACTTGTAAAGCTTTTCTGGGCATGCAGATACAGTGATGGGCAAAGCCTGACCACTTCATTTTTCCTTCCATAGAATGGTAAAGGGGGAGGTGTTGCAAGCAACCTTTGAGTCCCACCAGCACCTGCACCAATGGAAGCTTCAAGGTGTTCTCAGGGTCGTTGGAGCAGCTGCTTTGGTATCCCTCCATGAGAATCGGTACATTGCCTATACTCAGTGGTGCAGCTAGGGCTGAAGTCCACGGCCCCATAGCCTGGGCTGGGGGTGCAAATAACCACCCAGAGAGTAGCAGGAAATGGGACAGCATTCCTCCTCTTCTTTAAAATATAATAAAATAATTATAGCCGGGGGGCACTTGGCCACACATGTACTTGGTTACAGATACTCATTTTTTTCTTTTTCACTTTTCACCAACAAAATGGGGCGTATTCCTAAGTAAATATGTCTAGCATCAGAACAAAAGAAGCAAATTCCATTTTGTTCCTGAAGTCATGGTACAGGATTTAAGTGTGTTTAAAATATGAAACTGTACATGCCCAAAATCTATCTGTCTGGTTTTTGTTTTTTTTCTACCAGGGTAAGCAGATTGTTCATTGCTTGTTTTGCTCTAGTATGTCAGTAATGTAGAAGCAGTTGTAAAGCGTGGTATGGCAGTGCTGGTGGCAGGGGCGGGAAGAGACAAAAGTAATTTTAATCGTGTGTATCCGGCATACACGTGGCCATTTAATCTCGCCCCTCTCCAAGCCCACACACTCCGTAAGACCATTAAGTTCAGGATCCAAAATGCCTTAGTGGCACCACTGCCGGTGCTGCAGAAATGCCCAAGGTGCGGCCGGCATGAAAACAAAAGTCAAATCATGACGTCATAGTCAGAGGAGTCTCCCGGAAGCGGGCTGTGTTTGCCCTTTCCTAGACCAACAAAGCAGGTCGCCCTCTTGTCAGTTTCATGGTCTCTATGGAAAAGGATGTCTAGGGTCCGCTCCCCCCTTCCCTCCCTCCCTCCCTCCCCTAGTGACGATTGTGCCGTGAAGTTCGACGGAGGCTCGTTTCGAAAATGAAAACACTCAGCTGTCCCCCTCCACAGCTCTTCCCCTTTTCGGCTTTATTGTAGTGGGCAACCTTTACGCCGGTATCTTTGTGAGCTCTGAGGACTTGTTCCTCCCGCAACCCCAAACGCCAGATTTTCTCATAAAAGAAAAGGGTCGATCTTATGCAACGATCAATTACAAAAGAGAGGGGGGGAGAGGGAGAGATGGCTAAATACCGTGGTTTTCAGGGGGTTAGAAAGCGACACAACGTTATACGGCAGTTCACCCCGAAGATCTTGCCAATGGCACGCGAGTTTTAGGTAAACATTCCGCCCTCGCGGCACGTTTGATAGATCTCGGGAGTTCGGGAATCGCTTTCTAGCCCCCGCTGTCCGAATGGAAGACACATAGGCGGACTGGGGGCTCTTGCAACCGGTGCTGGGTACCTTATTCACTTGGGCTGCTCTGAGCAGATCCGGTACCTCCAGGTAGGAGAAGAGGTGGATGATGCAGTCTAAGGTAAGCGACTCGGCGCTCATCTTCCCTCCAAGATCGCCCACTCCGCACAAGCAAAGTAGTGGGACTTTTCCTTTTCATCCCCGCCCTGCCCGGGTGCAGCGGCTGGAGCAGCACTTGCCGAAGGCGGGGCGAACGCGTCACGTTCCTTTGCCGTACAGCTGTCTGTCAGGAAGAACAAAGCGGGCGGGGCTAGCGAAACGCTACTCCACTCCTTGTCCCATTGGGCGGCGGGAGAAAAGCTGTTCGTGAGCATCACCAGTGGAGGCTGGTGGCTCTGATGTCAGTGGGGCGGTGAATCCGCCCAGAGTTTCAGGCAGAATTCTAAAAGAGCCATCCAAGGTGCTGAACCTATTTTGAGCATAGGATTCAGCACTTTGGAAAGCTCCTTTAGAATTCTGACTGAAACCCAGAACGGATTCACTGCCCCATGACATCGGAGCCTCCAGCCTTGACTGAGCATCATTTACCCTAACAGCACCACTAAAAGAGAATCGCCCCTCCGTATCTAATGAAACCTAAGCACCCCAATCAAATCCAAGGAACTTGCTGTGTAATAAGCTAGGAATGTTAGTTTTCATAAGGCCTCAATCCTATAAACAAGCTTAGTTTCAAAAATTCAATGGGGCTTAGTTCTGTTGACAAGCATAGGATTATGTTGGAAGGATGTAATATCCTATACATAGTTAACTGGATGCAAGTCCCATTGAATACAGGCTGCAGGGGAGCGATAGGATTGGATTGATCCCTCAAGTATGAGATTTACAGCCATGTCTGTAAGATCCCACTTGCTTGGGATCTTTGTAAGTAAGGAGAAACTGAGCCGAGGTCCTAGGAAATCTTCTCTACTGCAGACAGACAGCAAGAAGAGCAGCGGATATAAGCTGTTAGGATTTGTGATATTGTACTGAACATTACAGAGCAAGTTTATGCGTGTCTATTCAGAAGTAAGACCTAAGTAAGTGTACAGAGCAGCCTCCTCCAACTTTGGTGCCCTCCAGACGTTGGGAGTTGAAGGCCAAAACATCTGGAGGGCACCAGGTTGGGGAAGGCTGGTATATAGGATTGCAGTCTGAGGGTTAGAATTTTAGGATTAGTGTTTTTATATTGTACTTCTGCGTTTTTATTGTAAGCCACGTTGAGTATTTAAATAGAAAATCGGGCTATACATTGAATGAACCTTGGAGTAAAGATTCATAGGATCACGCTGCAAAGAAGGGCTATTCACCCACTTACAGGCGTCCACCTCCTCATACAAAAACAGCACGTTTTCCTTTTGTGCTTTCAAATAACTTTTTATATACTTAACACAGGATTTCATATTGGGACACACTAAAGCAGATGACATCGACCAGCCAAGTCTACAAATGTTGAGAGATGTCGAAGAAACTCAGTGGAGGCTGGTAGCTCCTATTTCAGTGAGGCAATATATCTACTCCGGGTTTCAGTCAGAACACTAAATGAGCTATCCAAAGTGCTGAACCCTTCCCCCAAAACGGGTTCAGCACCATGGATAGTTCCTTTAGTGCTCTGACTGAAACCAAGAGCGGATTCACTGCCCCACTGAAATAGGAGCCACCAGCCTCAGAATTCCTTCTAATGCAATAGCACAATAAGGAAAAGCTTGAGCTACGACCGTAAGCTTATTCGACAGCTCAAATCAATCAGACATAATTATTAGTCACAGTATTGTTTTTTCGCACTGAATTTTCAACATTCTGTCTGCGTTATAGGAGCATCATTGCACTTTATCATTCTTCGCGCACGCGTGATGTGGGCAAGAGTGACATTTTCTCCTTTGCCGCGCCCACGCTAGCCCTGGAGATCGTCGCAGCAGCAAAAACTTGTATTTCTAACCCTTTTAATGTTTATGCTCAAGATTCCTTGCAAACTCTTAGGCCGTCGCTCACACGTGCTGTATATCCGTAATGGGGGAGGGGGGAGAGTGAACGGCATCCATTGACTTTCTGCGCACCGCCTTAAAAATCAAAGGAGTCCTCACAACCCTATATATATTTTGAGAGGAGATCATGGTGTTTTCACACCCCGCTCATCCTTCCGTGGAATTGCGGGCTTGCTTTTGGAACAGGGGCCCTGATTAGAAGGGGGGAATATTAACCCTGCAAAGAAAAACGTGACACCCGTGCCCACTTTGTGGGGATAGAAGACACTGCAAAGACGCACAGCCTCTATTTTTCAGCTTTCCTTGTTCATGATGATTCCTTTGTGCTTCCACCGCTCTTTCGCCGCGCATGTGAGAGAACTTATGAACTGCAACCGGGAAACGGAAATACCGCTGTATAAGCATCGAGACTGCACCTTTCTGATTCGTCTTTCTGCCTCGACTTCGGAAAGTCATCAGTGCCTCTTCCGCCTCCTTTCTCCCGAGGCTTGTTAGAATAGGCCAACAAGCATTATGGGAGCTGTAGTTCTTGTCTGGGCAGTGTACGATCTAATATTTGTCTTATATTTTTAACTATTCTATTACACTTAGTCTTTTAACAGTATATGTAATCTACCCAGAGAACATTAGTTATTGGGCAGATTAGAAATAAATAACGGAGCAATCCTATGACTCCCAGAGAGCATCTGAGGGGCCATAGGATAGTTTGTGGAGTCCCTCATCTGAGATAAGAGACAGTGCTCTGACCACAGAAGGGGGAGTCAGAGAGCTGACCTCCTCCCCCTAACAGCTGGCACAGAAAGAATTGTGCTGGCTGGCTTCTGTGGTCGGGAACTCAACTTGGAGACAGAAAAGGAGTCGTTTTGGTGGGCGAGTAGGGAAGAAGGGTGGAGAGGCAACGATACGACAGGCGGAGGGAGGATTAAAGCAAATTTTCCAACTGCACAAATGCCCTGTCAGACACCCCACACACACACCCGCCCAAGCCAAACACATTATTTCTCTTTCATGACTGGACAGATTATCATCAACACTACTAGCACCTTAAACTTAAAGACAGATTGACAGGGCCATATGGATATCCAGGAAGGACGACAAGCCAAGAGAAGTACACCACTGATTGTCACCTATAGCCCCCAATTGAAACCACTGCAACGGAACGTAAGAATATAAGAAGTGCCATGCTGGATCAGAACAAGGGTCCATGTAGTCCAGCACTCTGTTCACACAGTGGCCAACCAGTGAACTCCAATCCATCATCAGCACAGACACTTTGCTCTCACAACCCTTGGGAGGCAGACCAGTCCTGGGCCTACAGACAACCTCCCAACCTGAAGCAGATGCTAACCAGCAATAGTAACCAGGACAGAGACACTGACAGAAGGACCAGACCATGCAATAGACCCAAGTGCCAACTCTCTCTCCCCCCCCCCCCCACATCTATTCAGGCAACACTATCACAGGATCCAGCAACATCAGTCACACCATCAAGGGCTCTTTCACCTGCATCCTTATATAATTTGTGTTACATGCCATCCCTGACTTTCTATTGTTAAGTTCTTAATTAACACATACACATAACACATGTCTTATTTTTTTCACCACTTCTTTCAACTGCACATTATCAGATTTCCAACTGCACATTTTTCCCAACTGCACATTTTGTGTCCAACTGCACACTACAAAAAATCCTCTGCGATATGAGCTATCCTGAGCCTCTGTAGCCTCCTTCACTCCCCCTCCGAAACATCTTTGCTAGACCAGCAAAAAAGCCAATCTAGGGGAAAATGTGAGGCGGGAGGATGGGGACGCAAGGCTTGCCTCTGCCATTCCTCCTGCCCTGCATAGGATGATCATAAGTCTCCGAGTTTGGGGGCTTACAATTGTCAGGGGTGCAATCGATAGGATTGCACCCTAAAATATGATTTCCCCCAAATGGCAAACATCTACTAGCTCTGGCTACAAATTATTATTATTATTATTATTATTATTATTATTATTAATTTATTTATATAGCACCATCAATGTACATGGTGCTGTACAGAGTAAAACAGTGAATAGCAAGATCCTGCCGCATAGGCTTACAATCTAATAAAATCATAGTAAAACAATAAGGAGGGGAAGAGAATGCCAACAGGTACAGGGTAGGGTAAGCAGGCACAGGGTAGGGTAAAACTAACAGTAGAAAGTAACAGTAGAAGTCTGCACAACATCAAGTTTTAAAAGCTTTAGGAAAAAGAAAAGTTTTTAGTTGAGCTTTAAAAGCTGCGGTTGAACTTGTAGTTCTCAAATGTTCTGGAAGAGCGTTCCAGGCGTAAGGGGCAGCAGACGAAAATGGACGAAGCCGAGCAAGGGAAGTAGAGGAAAGTAATCTTCTAAAGGTTCTTTCCTATGCAGTTTGAATTGGGAAGGTGGGAATGGTTTGGGACAACCTATCTGTCCTGTTACTTGACTCCTCCCAGCAAAGGCAGAAAGGAGATTGCTACGTTTGTTAATGAGGGTTGAGTGTAGTTGAAAAACATCCATTTCTCAAACAGTACACCTGATTGTTGGTGTGCTAGCTACCAACTAGAATGTGTGTTTCTAAGGTGTGTTTAATTTAGTTAATTCATGGCAAATGGAAATTACCAGGACAGTGGAGTTTATGGAGGACAAGTCAGAGGAAATTTGAGGGGAGGGTGGGAAAAGCTGACAACAATGTGGCAATGTCTACCTTTCAGGGTGGATGATCACTGTTGGGGTGGCCCCTTCCACAGTTTCCCCCTTTGCCCCACCTCAAAAATAGCCTTGTTTGTCAGTCTGAACAATTTGATCAAAGAACAGTTTTAATATGTTACCAAAGTTTTGTACCGGTTGATGAAGGCTATACCAATTGATAGATACAAGCCCACTTTCTAGAGAGTACATTTGATTGAATTTAGTGCAACTATCCTCTGAGTAAACATGCACAGAATTGCGCTGTGAAATTTGCAACTGCATTTGACTTAGTATTGGTCCAGCATTAAAACCTGTGCTATTTTTCCCCTCCCCTTTCTCTGGTGATCTGTGATAGAAACAAGAACTGATTCCTGGTCCATTGGTTTTTATTGCACTCAATATTGCCTTTAGTTTTTCTCTTTGTTAGCGTATGGTTCATCTGAAGTATATTTTTCATAGTCTTGAAGGTGTGCCTCAGTTTAGGGAGGGGACCGTCCGCCCCCTGCCCCGAAAGTTCTTGGCATCTCTGTGTAATGTTTCTTTAAAGAACTGTAAGTACCTTAGTGCTTATTGTGCATTTCTAAGCCAATGCTAGACAATAATAAATGAGGCAAATTACATGCCAGGATGTGTTAGTGATAACTGTTTTCCACTAGAGACAGAAACAGTGAAATTTTCCAGCACAGCAGCAGTACTATTTTCCCCTCTCCTCCCTCAAATGAGACAACAGTAAACTCTGCCTCGCACAGACAATCGACTGTACCCCTGAGAATATTCACTGATCTGATAACATCCTATTAGTAGCACTTGAAATGACCTAAAAGTTGAAGTGGGGTAGGTTGACCTAGGAGGTCTAACCTTTAACTTAATCTCTTCTTGTCTCTGTGTCCAAAAGGAAATCACATGTGTGGCATGAGCCTGACCCAGAAATTATTGCAGGGTGTAGGATATTTTGTGCAAATAAGGAAGGGCAGGGTCTGTAAGATGAATCACCAAAACAACCATTATCCTGAGGAAAAACCTTTGTGGGTGGATTTACGGTGATAAGTGCCCTTACAAGGTAACAGCATGATTTGTCAACTCCCCAGAATGGTTGGAAAGCCAAAATCCATGTGCTACTGTAGATATTGATGGGCGAGTATTTAAAACCTAGATGGGTCAAACAACGCTTCGGGAGCCCTCATAATTCATATAAAGTCATGAGGTGATTGCAGCTTGGAATGCTACACAGTAAGCTAAAAACGTGTTTCTGAAACTATTTTTAGGCCCTTCCAGAGAGTGAAAATAAATAAAGAGAGAAGCACTTGCTATAATGGCAGGAAATAAGCTATTACAGCTATTTAACTTTTGGCAAAACTTTTGGCATTTGAGAATTCCTGAATGTGCATGATGGTCTTAGATAAGGTGAAATCCCAAGGATGACTTCTCTCCCTTCTGCCTGCACTGAAAGCATGCGTAGGGGAGTCCTAGTTGTGAAGTAACTTAACAACTAATCACTTGGGTTGCATTTCAGTGCCTCAAAGCCAAAACTGACCTTCAAAGTAGAAACCATCAAGGAGCAGGATGAAGGCTCACAAACTATGTATTTATTGCTTGAATTTCCAAACTACCTAATAACCGAAGTTCTCTGGATGGTGTACAAATTAAAAACATAAAATACAAAGTAACAATAAAGCAAGGACCTGGTTTGCATTGCCAAACAAACCATAGGTTGTGAGTGAGTGAGCATGCTGGTTCCCACATGCTTGTCACTTCTGCTTTCCTAAATAACCCAGGAACATTGTTATCATTATGTACCAATACAGAAACTCTGGGTTATTTAAGGGTTAACCCAGTTAATCTGTGGTTTGTTGTTGGGTTAACTCTGGGTTAACTCCTAAACAACTCAAAGTTTCTGGGTTTGGATGTAAATGATAACGCAAGAATTCCTGGATTCTTTAGGAAAGCAGAAGCAATGAGCACACAGAAGCAATGAGCTTGCTTGCTGCCGTGCAGCCACAACTAACTACCAATTAAACAACCAATAGTTAGGTGTTCCATGTGAGCTGGGCCATAGACAAAATAAGCTGAATACAAACTGCAACAGAACCAGCTAAAACCAAAAATAAAAATAGCAACAGGGGTAAAACAGTGCAAAGACTTAAAAGCACTAAAAACAGATGCCTAAAGTGCCTGAGAAAATATCTTTGCCTGGTGCTGGAAAGATCATAATGTAGGTTCTAGGTGAGCCTCTCTAGAGAGAGCATTCACAAACAGGGTGACACCACTGAAAAGGCCCTCCCTCTTGTACTCACATTCCTTGCCTCATTTGGCAGGAGGGCTTCTTATAGCATACCAAAATATGAAGCGCTTTAGCCTCTTGGGGGTTTTGCTTTTAAGGAAAGCATAGGGTTTTAAATGGTCCATCCAAGCCAGCCATCTGCTTTAGCTTCTCTGATGAAACCAGAGGCACTGCAGCTGAAGCAGAGTTCTGTGAAAGGTAAGCACTTGCAGCCCCTTCTGGTTCCAGGGGGAGAATTGTCCCCAGGACTAATAGAAGTTTCCCACTCTTGCTTTAAATGCAAAGCACTTATGGGGTGCAGGTGTATTTCTAGCCTTTAGGTAATTCATTCCCAAGATGTGTGCTGGGCTCACTAGTGTGCCACAAGAGAATGCCATGAGAAATTAAATACAAATGGTACCCAGGAACTTATGTAGAAGAGTGTCCTCAGCATGATACCCTGTTTTGGCCTTGGCTCCTTTCAGTCAGTTTCCCTAACATCATAGAATCATAGAATAGTAGAGTTAGAAGAGGCCTCTAAGGTCATCAAGTCCAACCCCCTGCTCAATGCAGGAATCCACCTTAAAGCTTGCCAGCCAGATGGCTGTCCAGCTGCCTCTTGAATGCCTCTAGGGTGGGAGAGCCCACAACCTCCATAGGTCATTGGTGCCATTGTCATACTGCTCTAACAGTCAGGAAGTTTTTTCTGATGTCCAGCTGGAATCTGGCCTCCTGCAACTTGAGCCCATTATTCTGTGTCCTGCTCTCTGGGATGATCGAGAAGAGATCCTGGCCCTCCTCTGTGTGACAACCTTTCAAGTATTTGGAGAGTGCTATCATGTCTCTCCTCAGTCTTCTCTTCTCAAGGAGTTCTTTCAGTCTCTCCTCATAGGGCTTTGTTCACAGACCCTTGATCATCCTTGTTGCCCTCCTCTGAACTCCTTCCAGCTTGTCTGCATCCTTCTTGAAGTGTGGTGCCCAGAACTGGACTCAATACTCAAGATGAGACTTAACCAGTGCCGAATACAGCAGAACTAGGACCTTGCATGATTTGGAAGCTATACTTCTATTAATGCAGCTCAAAATAGCTTTTGCGTTTTTGTTTAGCCACATCACACTGTTGGCTCATATTCAGCTTGTGATCTACAACAATTCCAACAATTCCAAGATTCCTGGACATCAGGAAAAACTTCCTGACTGTTAGAGCAGTACGACAATGGAACCAGTTACCTAGGGAGATTGTGGGCTCTCCCACGCTAGAGGCATTCAAGAGGCATCTGGAGAACCATCTGTCAGGGATGCTTTAAGGTGGATTCCTGCACTGAGCAGGGGGTTGGACTTATAGGCCTCTTCCAACTCTACTATTCTATGTTTCTATGACTACAAGCCTCATCTGGAAGCATCCATAGTTTCCATCCTAGGCAGAAAGAAGTGTGTTGTATTCGTCCAAATTTTTGAGGGCAACACAGATAGTTTGAATGCTGATGGTAAACAATACACTGACAGTTTAGAACTGCATCAACCAACAGGTCAATCAGGGGGCTACCTAGATGCCTTGAAGGCCCTGTGGTCACTGCACATTGGTGATGCATTGGTTATACGATGCAGCAGCCGCCTCGCAACCTTCACAAGGCTTTCCAGCAATGCTGCGATTTTAAAAAGTCAGGGACTTATGTCGACTTTTTCGCTGGTGCGAAGAGAGTATGGTATTCGCTGTCTAACCTCACTCCAGCGTCACAATGGAGGCATCCCTGGGGAAATGGCAACCCCTGATTGGTTGCTGTCCTCTCAGGCAGAGAGCAGGAGGTGGGCCCGGTGAGCCAAATGGCTGCCAGAAAGTCCACATCCTCCCTCTGCATCCAGATTAGCCACTGCTATCCCATAGCAGAGAAAGTGCAGGCTTTCCCTAAACGTGGAGGCAACCCAGCACCATCAAGACACCCCCCAGATAAGTTTCACTGATTTAAGTTACCTGCTGTCAGAGCAGGTTTTCAGTGAATAAAAGCAAAGAGTCTTGTGGCCCTTTAAAGATGAAGGGTATTATTGTGGCCTAAAAATTTTATAGGACAGAACCCACTTTGTCAGATGCATGAAGCGGAAACCTCAGTTATAAGCACATTGCTACAGATGAAAAGGGTTGGGTGGGGATGATATTACAAGGTGAGGCCAAAAGGCCCAGCAGCACAAGAGTTAGGTGTGTCCTATGATTATGCAGAGCACAAACGCAAAGGAGGCCCAGTAAAAAGAGTAAAATATTCAACTGCAGTGTGTATGACCCAGCAGTTAATGAATAGGCAAAGCAAGATGAACAGTGTGCAAAACCACCAAACGAGGGAAAATTGCATCTGAACAGAACTTCAGCCAGACGTAGAGATTTAAGAAGCTTAAATCAAAACCATCATAATGAAAAGCCGCTTCAGCAACTATAAAGACTCGTTCAACCTTAGACTGGAACCCTGACAGACAGATGCCAATTGCTGGAGATATAGAACAGCATGAGCTAATCTCCTATCTCTTCTGGGACTGCGTGGGTATATCGTCTTTCTGGAAAGTAGTAAAAATAAGTATTAATTTGAATTAATAATACAAACTCTATTATATTTAACTTCACCAGGCTATTACGTGCCACATACCTCATTAGTCAATCCTCTTAGCCAAATACCTCATTAGGTGCCACATACCTCATTAGGACATCCTCTTAGCTAAATGTATCATACTGCAAAAGTGAAAAGGTACCGAAACCCCAGATATATCTTTTATTCTTTCTCCCTCCCTAACCTGCCTTCATTTTCTCCAAATACTTCCAGAATATTTCCAAATCAGTAGATGTGTTAGCTACAATTGTACATTTTAATATGTTACTTTAAAGACACAGGGTAGTATCCAGTGTCAGTCCAATGTAGAGTAGACCCATTGAAATGAATGGGGCTTAGGTTAGAGCTTCATTCCATGTACCCATTTCCCTCGAATTATCCCCATAGCATAAAGCTGTCGTTGCTGTTGTTGTTAGCTAAATCACACCCTGGGCAGCGGCGCTCCTAAGATCCTTTGCATACCAGGAAAAGGGTTTAAATGGGAGAAATGTAAAAAATCATTAAAAATCAACAGATGACCCAATCCGATTCAAATTTGGTATGCTTAAAGCCCTCCTTTATATCTATTACTGTGCTAATTCTGATATCTTTATCTTTAAAACTTATGCAGATGTAAGCATTTGTTTAATTTGTACTTTAAACACATCAAATCATCCTCCTGCGCCCCCAGTGGCTGCTCGGAGAACAACAAAAGATTCACTCCTAAAGGGGTAGTAAAATACATCGGTTCTTTTGGCTAAGAAGCACAATTAAAGCAGGATGCATGGGAGTGCTTCTGTGGCCGTTGCTAGACCAGGTTTTAGCCTGGTGCGAGGCCTGGGCTCATCCCTGTGTGTCCAGATGACGCACAGGAGATCCCGGGCTCAGGCAGGGGTCAAACCTCCCTGGCCCCGGGTAACCAGCACCGCTTGTGGCCCATGTAGACCGGTCCGCCACTTTTCCCGGCTACCGCAATTACTCACGAGTAGCCGGGAAAAGCGGTGGACAGCGCACAGTGCTGCACAGGAGTTCTGCGGCCATCAGGGCAGGGTGGGGAGATCGGGGGGGGGGGAATCGGAGCCATGGGGGATGGGGGGAACCAGAGATCGCGGGGGATGGGGGGGAATTGGAAATCGCAGGGGATGGAGGGGAACTGGAGAGTGCGGGGGGGGGGGAGGGAATCACGGCCAGGGTGGGAAAATCGGGGAAGGGGGGCGGGGAACCCTGTTTTTAATTTTTAAAAATCCCTACCTTAATTTTTAAAAATCCCTACCGGGTGCACTCCTGTGCACCCGGCCCCTTTAAGATATTAAACAAAATGGCCGACGTGATGGGGCTTTCCTTTACCCCGTAGCATCAGACATGTGGATAGGAGCGACAGCCCGCACTACTTCTAGCGCGGGCTGGCCCCTCCACATGCCCAGATTTTAAGGTAGGTCTAGGAAGGCCCACAGTCAAAGCAGATTATAAACTGGAAACTTCAGAGTCCTTTGCACACAATTCGCAGTGATTGCACAGTATAACGCTGGTGTGATGAAGCTATTAGTTTCATTCCCTTAAGTCTCACTCATTTCAATGGGTCTATTCTATCTAGGAATAAAACTGGACCCTATCCACAGAATTTAACAAGTCAGTGACCTGAAGAGAGGGGCAGAAGGGGTGGGTGGGAAGAGGGAATCATGGGAAATGGGGTCTAATTTATAAATGTCTTGTATCGCCAATTGTATAATTGGGAAGGAGGATGGGGAGTGGTACTCTTCTATTGTCAAAACCTCAGAAACTTTTTTTAAAAAAAACCAAACAAAATTAACGAAGACGACACTGGCTTTTTCCAGGGACCCAGCTACTCCCTGTCTTAGATTCAGCCGGGCAATACTGAGCTAGATGGACCAATGTTCTGACTCAGTACCAGGCAGCTTCTACAGTTGGCAGATGGCGAACAAATACAGTTGTGGTCCTTAGTAGTTGAAAAGTCAATTTTTTCCTGGAAAAGAAGAGCTTTATTCTCAACGGATTAGGAATGAAAGAGGCATGTCTTTTTCTATACAGCTTCCATTGTTGCTTCTCTCACGGCTACTCCCTGTCCCAAGAACGTGCTGCTTGAGGCTGCTGCCTCCCTCTGCCTAATGGTAGGGCCTATTAGGAGTGGTCTGGGGGAGGGGCTGGAACTATCAGGCTTGTATCTTTTTAAAATTAAAAGCTATATGTATTTTTTAAATTATTCTACTGTTTAAAGTTGTTTAAACACTTATTATTTTATGTAATACTCAACTCCTCCAGACCAGTGGAGGCTGGTGGCTCCAATGTCAGTGGGGCTGTGAATCCCCTCCGGGTTTCAATCAGAAGCAGACAGAACTCTAAAGGAGCTATCCAAGGTGTGAATGAAACTCAGAAGGGATTCATACCCCCACTGACATTGGAGCCACTGGCCTCCACTGGTCATGTGTGGGATTTTTTTCCAGAAGAACAGCAACACAGAGATGACCAATTCCAATGTAATATGTTTCACAACTATGCTTTCTTAGGAATTATTGGTATGGAAGAAGAGATACATTAGCAAAATCTCTCCACCAGTGCTGAAGTCAGAGGATCTTTGTGAACCGCCCAGAGAGCTCCGGCTATTGGGCGGTATAGAAATGTAATAAATAAATAAATAAATAAATAAATAAATAAATAAATAATCTTTGCCACTATTTTGCTCTTTGACAGTCTTGACACAAGACATCCAAAGATGAGACCTCTTCATGCTGATAACTAGTTAACCTTTTCCTGCTTTCTCTGAACTTGAACATTCTCTGAACCACAAGAGGGACATGTCAGTACATGGTCTTTTTTTTCTCAATATGGCATTAGGTTGACAGCGTTCGCAATGATAGGTGTGATGCCTTCCTTTCATTTACTCCTAAATTATTGTTTGGAAAGATGTCTTTTGCAAACAGATGCAAACTCACTGTCTACACAAGTAACACTTGGCATAAACAAAAATTAGCTTCATCGTTTTGTCCAGAATTTCATGCTTTGATGACTCAGCAAGACTTGCCCCTATTAAAGCAAGATGCTCATTTACCTCACATCACAGTGTAAGTATTCAATTATACAAAAATACACAGTGCTCCTTTTATACCAGACCCTCTGAGGCAAACTTATGTTGGTTGTATTTGTTGGGTGGTAGAACCATTACTGCATGAACATGCAGGTAACCTGGTACCATATGCATAACAATTTTGAAGAGGACATTTATATCAAAGATGGTGGATCTTTGACCTGTGTCAACTATGTTTTATGGATGAATCTCAGCATAGTGTGAAAATTCTCCTTTCAAGTAAATCTGCAATAATTGTGTGTGTGTGTGTGTGTGTACACACACTCAAATTCTTTATACTGTATTGTTTTAAATACATTACTTCTCTTCCCCTTCTTCCATGGTCTTGTGGCAATGTCCTTGCCATGTTTCCTATTACTGTTAACAGCTAAGCTGTTATTCTGGACTCCACCAAACAATTTGGTTGCAAAATTAGAATTTAGAATTGACAGCTTTTAAATGACGCCTTTATTTGCACCCTGACTAATCTATGGAAAATATCAAACACAGAGCAGCAAGGGAACTTGGAGAAGGAAGCAAGCAAGGATAATTAAGCTAACTAAAAATGACTTGGGACCGGCATGGAGTCAATAGGCACTTAGTTCATGACTCTGCTGAGAACTATTGAGTGCCCTTGGGTCTTAGTTTGGTTATGAAATGGAAAAACCAGTGAGCCTCAACTCAGCAACCTTCACAAAAATGTTGTCGCACTGCAAGACATGGTCATTCCATAAATCCAAGAGGACAGGCCACTAAGTTCCCCAGTGCACAGGCTATGCACACAAGGCAAAAGTTCTGTCCTGTACTTCTTGTGACAAGCAACTGCACTCCCATAGGTGAACTATCCACTGTGGTGGATAGAACTTCGATGCCACAATGGGCGTTTCAGAGATGTGTGTGTGTATGTCTACGTAGTGTATAAGGTGAAGCTTTCATCTGGGTACAGAGTGTTGTGAGGGTCCTATTCAGGTATTCTCTGTGTGGTTAACTTTAATGGGGGAGAAGAGAAAGCACTCTAGCCCCACTCCCCTGGTTGTCCCATTCATTGCCCTGTACCTGCGGAGGGCAACTTTGTGAAGAGGAAAGCCTCCTGTAGCCATGGAGGCTCATCACAAAACTGACATCACTGGAAAATCAGTGTTCTCAATCACATGAAGAGCCTCTACAGGTACAGGAAGCTGTGTTATGCCCTTCATAAGTAGAGGGCTATGAATATGATAATGGGAGTGGGGGGCAGGGTACTCTCTCTCCTCAAAGTTAACCACTTAGAGAACATAGGCATGCACAGCACATTTTGCCTATTCTCCCTGGCTGCCCCGTTTGCTTGGAATGCTCTTCCAGAGCAACTACATACCACGAGTTCCATTGTAGATTTTAAAACGCGTTTGAAAACTCATTTGTTTTCAATAGCTTTTGGTATTTTAGCTTGATTTACTGTTCTTATTACTATGATTATTCTCTTATTTCTGTATTGTGAACCCTTTCCCCCTTCATATGTTTTAATGTGATTTTAGATTGTAAGCCTCTAGGCAGGGTATCACGGTTTTATTTGTATATTTTGTACAGCACCAAGTACATTGTTGGTGCTATATAAATAATAATAATAATAATAATAATAATAATAATAATAATAATAATAATAATAATAATTTCATTAGGGTGTGCACCCAGAGATTTTTTTTTCAAATTTATTGAATACGCAATCATAAAGGACATTTCATTTATTAAACACTGTAGATATTGATGCCCTACGCCGCCTTCGGCTTGCCTGACCACTGGAGGACTGTTGCAGGGACAGGAGGATGAGATCTTTCTCAAGCCCCAGCATTGGTGGGACTTTGTGGTGACATTGGCCAGAAGAGGGGCTTATGAAGTGATATTAGCCTTTGGGGGCCCTCCTTTTGGTCTCTTTGAAGGATGCTCCCAGCAAAGCGATTCCTTTTTGCTCCTGCTGCCAAGAGCAATGGTATTTTCTGAGAGGCAGCAGTTCTTCAGAATGGTGGTGGGGCAGCCAGAAGACTGTTCCCACTGTGTATGGATCCCCCTCTAGATCCCCACTCAATGCCCCCCTCAATTTGGCACTTATTGCTTGAGACATTAGGGTGTGCCTGGACACACCCAGCACACCCCTTGTGCACACCTATGTTAGAGAATGCCTGACTAAGGCTCTATCTGAGCTTTCAGTGCAACAAGGTAGTGCAAGCAAAGAGGAAAGTTTGCTTGCATTGGTGGAGAACGAAGAATAGTTAGTGCTAGGATTGTAAGCAGGAGAACTCCATGTCCAGAGAACCCTGTGACAATCATAGGTCAAAGCAGCAGATAGTTTGGTTGTGCAGGACCCCAAAATTACAGCTTGGACCAGTGTTGTCAATCTTAGGGTTTCCTATGAAGAATACAAATGGAATAAAAGCTTCTGGGTTGCCCTTGTACTGTTTAACCAAGACAACCAAAGCTTGCTTCCTGGAATGAATAGAAGCCTTCTTAGACTCCTGGCTACTTAACTGAGTTAAAACAAACTGACTCAGCATTACAAAAGCCATGCTTTGGAGAGACAATAAGCTAAAGGTACTTAGAACAAAAGGAATACCAGGAACAGGACCCAGGTGATACATTGACCTGCTGACTTATCACAAGGTGAGGATGCTTCAGGTCTTGGCCATGTCCTGCTAGACTTTAATTTAATGGTACCCTTGTGATTGCCTAACTCAGGGGGAACTTGATACAAGTTAGGAAGGCATTTGCATTACTCCAAGTTTCCGGTTCTTGCTTACTGCAGTAGGGCAATGCCCCTTTAATTCAATTAAGGTGTTGTTGTTGTTTTGCTAGAACTCTGAGATCCACCAACTGGAGCCAGATGCTTAAGTCGTTCATTTAGATCTAAAGAATTCTGATCACAGGAACTGAATTGAGTTCATAGTCCATCTGTACAAAAATTCACTCCTGATCCTAAGCTGTTTTTACTTCAGCTGTATAATTTAGGTGGGGTGGGGTGGGTGGGTGGGTAGAGAGAGTCATTTTGTTGCTGCTATTATTAAATGATTGAGAGTCAGCAATCCTTGATATATTGCACATCACCCAGAGACCTATCAGTAGATCTAGATCTACCTTCTGCCCACCTCTGAAGTAGAGGACATTCAGCTCAATGAACTACACCTTAAGCAAAAGTCGGGCCCTGCATTAAGGATCCTCTTGTGCCCAGCAGCTTTCATGATCCTCTTGCTCATGTAGCCATTCTTAAAGCAACAATACATATTAGACCAGGTGCCTAAGAATAGAAAATCCAAACTGCATGTGTGCGTGTGAAGCCATCATGGCTGAACTTCTTAGTAGCAAGCAATCATCTTCCCTCTTTCATGACCTCTAGAGTTTGTCTTATCCACTCTTTGATTATTGACCCTTGACAGTGTTCCCTTTCCTTCTCTCTCTCCCCCCCAACACCACTAGGAGAGGTTAGACATCTGATCCAGTCTCTTCAGAGCCAAGTTACACAGTCAAGTTACATCTCCCAGTATGGCCATGTCAAAAAGCCTCAGCTTGTCCCATCCTTCTGTAAACATCTGGCCCTTTTAGAAATATGGGCTCTGGAAATCTTTCCCTGTCTCCCCAGTCCACTCTACAGCTATGGTGGCATTGCTTCCTTGGACTTCAGGCATACCTTATTCCCTCATATCTTCTCTTCATCCCCATGCAGTTTTGGAATGCCTGCTCTTTCACGTCAACTTTTCTGGCAGTGTCTCCACTGCAGCCTTCCTCAACCTGGTGTCATCCAGATGTGTTGAGCTATAACTTCCAGCATGGCCAATGTCCTTCTCATTTTGACCTCCCCAATGGACATTCCCATTTTGGCCAAGCACAGCTCTTCCTTGTTTAACTCGTAGCTGTGTGGTGGGAGTAGATATTTAAAATTCATGGTCCTTGTAAAGCATAATCATCACCTAGCTCAAAAATTCTCATTAAAACTCAATCTGAATACCAAAAAGAAAGCAATGTGAATATTGTTATATTTTCAGTGTTTTATAAGTGTGTGTGTGTGATCAAAGGAATAATGGTCAACATTCTGAAAGTCATCAGTTAAAATCAAAAGGAGAAAAAGGGATTATTTTGTCTTTATTTACATCCGTTTACTATTTTGCTTTCCGCAGGAAGCTGAACATTTTCATTAAAATTAAAACCACAACTGAAAAGATGTGATATGAAGTTCTGAATTGAGTTTTACTTACAGCAAAACTGAATCATTTTTTTTAAAAAAAAAAATTAAAATAAGAGATTGCAAAACCTGTCTGAACCTAAGTGGAAATGGACAAACAGATGTAAACACATTTTTCATATTTCACAGTTAATCCAGATACAGCAGTCAGTTGCAGTCCTGTACATACTTACCTGGAAGCTTCTGAACATTCATTGGGTTGCACTGTAAGTCGAAGAGTGCATTTCTTCAAGCCAAATCCGTGAGCAAACTTTAAAAGTGAAAGCCAACACTTTCATCCAGATTTCCTCCCTGGCTTTTGGTCAGCAAAGCTGCCTGCCTCTCTCCCCACTAGGGAGTAACCTAACTCCCCCAAGGCTCAGAGCCTATCACTAGGCTGAGCAGCATGCAATTAGCTTGGTGCTGGAAGGTACCTACCTGAGATGACTCTGAACTCTGGCTGGGAATAACATTTGAATCTTCAGGCTGCTGTCCAGCTAAAGGCCTTCCGTTCCAGTCTTGCGTGAGAACAAATAGAACTGCAGGGGCCCATCCAGTGAGGAATGTAAGAAATCCATAGAGAATGCCACACGGTGCATTCTCTAGAGGCTGAGTCTCAGGCCTTGAGATTCTGGACAGATACATTAAAGGATTGGTAAGATTTATTCTTCTATTTTACATTTCAAAAATCTCAAGCCAGCCCAGGATTCTTCTGAATGTTTGCTGTGTAGCACTCCATGATCCAGCTTCTCTGAGTTTGGGTTCTAGATATGGAATCCAGTATGGAGATGAAGTGGTGTTGATTACCTGTATTTATTTGTTTTTAGATGGAAAAAGAAGATAGTTCAAACACTCAGCAACTTCTGTGATAGCCTCTCAAAGCCTGCTATTGAAAAGACTTTCAGTGTTAAGGAGCTGTTTTGACAACAAAATAGAGCAGCCATGATTAGCTTGATAAAAGGGAGGCTATTTATGGTATGCATGTCTAGGATCTAGTTACAAAATGGGCTTTTAGCAACATTCTCTCTTGAATTCAAACTGTGAGAGGCCAACGTCCCTGAAACTTTTTTTTTCTTGGTTGGCTGATTAGTGTTATTTCTATTGCTTGAGTAACTCTTTATTCGTATGAAAAATGAGACATTAATAACCCTGACCAGAGCCAGCCATTGTATGAGGAGTCATTGTGTACATTTCCTTGCTTAGTGAAGCCAGTGGATTTGGAATCTTGACACTGAAAGCAAAACTGAATCTAGGCTAAAGCGGAGTGGCAGACTCCTTTCCAGATTTCGAGATGGACTTTACTGAGACTGGAGATCCACTGTTGCATCTACCAACATAACTCATCTTTCAGTCTGAGCATTTGTGGCTGACCCATCAGTGTATTAAACTGCTGCCCAGCCTCACCCAAAGGCAACCCTGATAGACAATTAACAATAGGGATTCAAATATGGAAAAACATGATAAATGGTTTTTGGGTGTAGCTTTGGCCTGCTATCTTTGTTCAGAAGAAAATTGTCATTGCTAAATAAAGAAATGGAAAGGCAGTTTCAGGGTAGCATCTGGTGAGAATGAATGTGTATCATATTGGTAAGAAACTGCTTGTGTCCATGCAGCAATTCTGCATTTCCAGAAATAAATAAATATTGTATGGGTCAAACAAGTGAAGTACACCAGCATTTAACATTGCTGGCTCTACACATTATTTCTTTCTGAGGTCTTGGGCAAAGTATCCTCACTAGTAACCAGATCTGTGAAGACTCGTGCCAGCAAATGCCGCACTGCAATAAATAGGTACAATCCAGCCAAAATGAAATCCTTTTAAATCCTAGCGGTCTTAATGGGCAAAGCAGGTGATTCCATTTCCTCCAGTGGGTCTTAAAAGTGTTTTACTTTAAATGGGAAGATGCCCAATGAAATGAGCCACAGCGGAAGAGTCTGGAGACTGCTAAAGCACTGCTTCTCCTTCCTCTTCAACCTCTACATGTTCTGATGTTCAGAGCCTGGAACGTGCCTACTTACAATTCATGCTTAGGTTTCCGGATATTAGGGCTTTGTGCCCCATTGACAGGGAAGCTCGCCAGCAGAAGTCCTCTTGAAATGAGGATGCGTTGCTGGACTGCTGGAGCTCCATAGTGGAGCACATGTTTTGCCTGTGGAAGGTCCCAGATTCAATCCCTGGTATCTCCAGCTAGGGCGAAGAAAGAACCATGCCTGAAAACCTGGAGAGTCACCAAATGGCCTAACTCTGTATAAGGGTGTTTCCAGTGAGGGTGCCATTTTGATTTTGTGCCGCAGGCAACAAAACATTTTGGGGTTGTGTTCAATGTTAGTCTTACTTTGAGAAGACCCACTGAAATGAATGACTAACTTAAGTCCTATTCCTTTTCAATGGGTCTACTCTAAGTAGGAATAACATTGGATACAACCCTTTGTCTCTTCCCAGTTCCCCCAGGGTCCTTTCCAACTTGTCAAGTCCTCCCAAAAGGACCCTGAGAAGTTGGAAGGGACCCTGGGGGGAACTGGGAAGAGACAAAAAGGGTTGTATCCAATGTTAGCCCCACTTAGAGGCCCAGAAGTGAACACAGCACCCCAAATTGGACTCCCCCCCCCAGTGCCAAATCACAAAACTATAGCTTTTTGGGTCTTGGAAACAACCCTTCAGTTGATTTAATTTATAGTTACTCCATTAACTTTCTGAGCTGCTACATCACCTTTTACTTCATTCTCTCTTCTTCTTTTTTCTCCCTCAGAAGTATGGCTGCCTAGCCTATTGTCACCTTATACAGCCTGTTCAGACGACAAGGTGGTTAAGCATTTTGAGCTAAACATTATGGCTTAGTGTGTCATGTGAATCAGGACTTAGCATATCATATGAACCATGGTGACTACAAAACTACAGTTTAAACATAATCTCTAACTATTTGCTGCAAAAGGGTTAGTGTGTTGTCTGAACAGGCCCATATTTAAGCATTTTGCCCATGTCTTAACTAGGCTGTTTCCCCATGGACCCCAAGTACTACTTTTCTGCTGCCTTCTGTGGAAGATGCAGGTTTCTTTTAAAGAGTAGGAGGGTTTTTTGGAGGGGGGGGGAGAGAAACCCACCAATAACAATAACTTGGAGTTTACTTTTCTATTCATCAGATAACCATGGTTTAGCTTTTTTTTTCTTTTTAAATGGACAGACTTCTAGGTGTTTAATTAGAGTAATGGAGATCACCACTATCTTTCTATGAATGCATTTTACTCAAAGGTCACTCCGACCATGAGTATTCCCTCCTTTTCCTGCCGAAGGTCTTTAATTCCGCTAGATGGCGCATTTACAAAAAGAAAACTAATCTTTCCTTCTAGGTGTCAGAACTTTTGGATGATCTCTGCCCTGCCTTTGCTACCTGGAGGTTTTTGTTTTGTTTTCTTTTAATTCCACCTGTGCTGTTGTTGATACCTTGGTAACGGGCAGCAGGCATGATGTTGCGTCCCACGCAGTCTCTCAAAAAATGTGTGTTTTGGGCTACATTTCAAAGAGCTGTCACCTAAAATGAATTTGTATTATTGTGGGGAGGGGATGAGAAGAGAATAAATAAATACTCCTCAGGCATCATTATTTCGACAACATTAACAAGAATATTTCTTAACGGAGGCGGGCCGGGGGCGCGCGTAGTGAATCGTCGTTGCCTCCGCCCAAACGAGGTCGCTCGGTCCTGCCAGGAGCGGCGGACCTGCCGTTTCATAAACCCGCGTATTGGAATGTCGATTGCTACAGTAGTAAACAGCTCATATTGCCCTCGAGGGATACAGAACCGTGCTGGGGCGTTTTGTCAGATGAGTGGAATTAAAAGTATTTGCAAATTGCTTTTCTACTCATAACTCTGTCAAACGTGCAAAGTTATATTTCGGATCACCTGTTTGTGCAGGACATATGAGACAACAGTCGCCCTTTGCTGTTTTCTTTTCTCCCCCCCCCCCCTTTCCCTCTCCCTCTCTCCCTCCCTCTCTCTTTCAATACCAAAGCCGCGCTGTTTCCAACGCCGACACAGCCCGGTTATTATTATCATTTGAGGAATCCTCCCTTCTGTGTGTGTGATAAGGGGGCATAATAATAACACCGTCACCACAGCAGTGTTAAGTCCTGCTGTGCGGATCATCACACAAAAGCCCGCCGCGACGACGCTGGCCGCAGGAGGACGCGCACACGCGAGGCGCGGGAGTGGGAGCAGGCGGGGGGGTGTTGCGGGCAGGAGGAGGAGAGAGGTGGCTGGGAGAGATCCGGCTCTGAGGCAAACTGACCCCAGGAGGCAGGGAATCAAGGCGGCCAATTCCTGCGCGGGGACTTGGCAAAGGCTGCGAAGCCCATTGCGGGCGGGGCGAAGAAGCAGGGTTAAGGAGAGTCAAGAGCAAATGAAATCAAGAGGAGGGAAGGGTGAAATGCGTGTCTCGAGGAGGCGCGCTCCTCCTTGATACCCTCCTTGCCCCGCACTTCCTCTGGACTGGGAAGGGGAGAGGCGGGAGGGGGGGGCTGTTGTCAAACACACCCACACCCAAACACAGCCCCATCGCCAACAACCATCCCTGCTGCTGTGATCCCTGATCTTCAGCAGTCTCCGGGGCTCTCGTGCCACAAAGAGATCCCCCCCCCCCCAAGCAGAACACCTGACTGCGAGTTGGGTGAGCGGTGAGATCCCTCCGCCCCTCTTTTGTCCTTAAAACACACACACACACACACACCACCCGACCCAAATCAATCAAAGAGAAGTGCGGGGCGGGGTGTGCGGCGGGGGGGGGGGAGGCGAGGCGAGCATCCAGGCAAAAGTGGCGAAGCAACAATGGTCTTTTTCTTCGGGGGCTGCTGTCTGGGAGTCTAGCCTCGCCGTCAATAGCGGCAGATAGGATCTAAATTGTCCTGAGCTCGAGGCTTTCGCTAGTGGTGCTGAACAAAACAGCAGATCTAGTTCCTAGGCAGCCTCTTTGCTGCGCTGCCGCTGATGATCGCCTCCCCCCAACCCCCCCCCGCGACCCCGCCTCTCCCCTCTGCTGCCCTTTAGCCGGGAAGATGCTGCAGCTAAGATGGGGGGGGGGGTGCTTCTCTCTGTGGGTTCGTTTGCTCCATACGACGCGGAAATCGGGGGAGCAACTCCAAAGATGGGTGCTGTCTGAGGGGGTGGGTGGGTAGGACCTCCAAAATCAAACCGGAGAAGCCCCCACTATCTTAGCTGCAGCTAAGGAAAGAGAGGCGCACCCGGGCCCTAAGGTCAAACCGTGGAAGACCGAGTCAGGTTGCTTAGAGGAGGGCGCGTAGGATGGCTGATGCGCGCGCTCTACGGGCGCAGGTAGAAGGTGTGTGTGTGTGCGCGCGCGCGCGCGAAGGCGCAGCCCCGGAAAGTTCTGCTCCTGGCCCTCCCTGACAGGACGCCAGAGAATCGACCAGCTTTTGGGACAATGTGCAAAAACAAAACAAAACGTCCGGCGGGAGTGGGGTGGGGTGAGCGAATACCCAGGCCAACCTTAGCTGGCAGAGAGGAAAAACAGGATAAAGGGAAGCGGACGGTCGGAATCAGGAGGCGATTCAAGCAGACGGTAGTCCCGAGAAGGCAGCGCCAGGGGTCAGGTCTGCCCATGTGGGTCTCCGCAAATCAAGCCTCCCGAGCTTAGCATGTGGACATGGAGCAGCAAGTGATCCTGCGCTTTGCGCTGCCATTCAAACAGCTGGAGCGTTGTCTCCTGTAAATCCTTCTTTTCAGCAGAACCACAGTGGCCAGAGGGGAGGGGGGACATTTACAACTGCGGGATTTCCCCCTCCTTTTTGTTAACAGGTGATCTCTCTCCGTGTGATTCTTTATTGTACCCCCAATACCCCCCTTTTTTCCCCTTCCCACCCCCACCCTGGCTAGACGACTCCCTCCTTTGGAGAACACGCCCAAGTAAACTGAAGAAGAGAGAAAAGAGGGAGCGAGAGGGAGAGAGATAGTAGCATTGAACCTGAGGGGGAAATGCTCCAGAGCTGAGGCTGCTGCTGCTGCTGCTGCTGCGCGCTGCGAGAGGGAGAGATTATTGGAGCTCAGAACATCCCCCCAGCGCGCTCTCAAGTGTTACGTGTGACAGGCATACAAATCCGGAATAGAGAGGGAGTGAAGCGAGACCCAGTGGAGGGCGATGGTGATTGTCTCTCGGGATTTACAAACACACACCGCTCGCTCCGGGTGGCTCCGATCGCAGGAGGGCTGGTCTTGTTTTGTCTGCGCTACTTTGACCTGGCGTTGCACTGTCTGAGGCACCGAGAAATTAACCAGTGTGAAAGAAGGAGAGGGGCGGGGGAGAAATATTATTCTTGGTATCATCATCATCATCGTCATCATCATCATCATCATCATCATCATCATCTTTTTAAAAGACATAATTTCGCATGTTGATCTGAAACCCCCACAATAAACGAGGAATATGAACAGGAAAACCAGGCGCTGGATATTCCACATCTTTCTGAGTCTAGGGATCGTCTATATCAAAATTGGGTAAGTCACCCCTCCCCTTAAAACGCAAACGCGCTCTGCCCAACCTGCCCAGACCTGTTAGGACTCAACTTGGGGAAGTCTGAAAGAGGTTATTTTCTTCTTCTTCTTTTCTTTAAAAGCCAGGGCAAGAATATGATTCTTTATGGCTGTGTTTCTCAATGAAAGTCGAAGTGTGTGTGGCTCTGGGGAAATGCGAAACGCCTTTTGCTGTGGCTATGCGAGAGGCATGACTAGAATGGCAAGCGGCTACGGGGGAGAATTATGCCACTTACGGGCTGGGTCTCCTGTCTGTACCCGATGAAATCAATTCGAGCTCGACTTTGTCGCGCCGGCCAAGGGACGCTTGAATGAGCTCAGGCGAGGTAGGCAGCGCGCTCCCTACTTCAGCCTTCTTTGAGGGAGACCGGCCTTTCGCGGGGTAATTTCTAAAGTCCTCCGTCTGTGGTTACCCGGGGGAGGATGTGGGAAGCACTCTGCACATGCTCGAAGGTGGCACTAGATATTCACACGTTCCAAGACTGAGTGCCGGGACCGAAAATAAATTCCAGCGCCGAGTTCATGAACTTCCCCCGCGTATTGGCCAGGGATATCCTGCGCTCTCAAAGATCTGAGCCGACGCGGCATTCACGTTGCACCTGTAGCCGGTCTCTCCGTGGGTCGTTCAGCTGCAACCCGGCCGCAGACTATTATAAAGAAGTAGCATTACCTTTGGGTTTTTCAGCATTTCTCTAGGCTTGTTGCATCGCCCTCGCAGCTCCTTCCTCGCCACCGGCAGGACAAACTGGGGGTAGCCGGGCGCCCACACATATACCACGCCGCTTATACCGCGCAAAAAGCGCGCGTTCTTCAGCACGTCTGCCTGAAAGCTGGTCCCATTCATTTCGGCGGGACTTCGTGCTCGGGTTGTTCACACGCTTCCGATTAGCTCATTCAAACGGCGCGCCGAAGGGATTGCATGAAAGGCACCAGGGAGATGAGGAGAACCAGCCTTGATCTGGCTTGTAAAACTCGGGCACTTCGCTAGTGTTTGGATCCTCGGGTAGAGAGTCGGCCCTGTCGGAAATTCCTGCGCCTGGGGTGCAGGTGAATGAGCCTTTGCTCACTTAGGGGTCATGCTAGACACCGCAGACTCCTGAACACGGCGAGCGCACGCACGTAAACTTGACCATATGAAGATGCTGCGAGGCGCATACAAAGAAGAGGGGGGAGGTTGTTTGTGTGTTTGTTTGTTTGTTTGTTTTAAGGGAGGGGTCCTAAGGCCCTATATACCACTGCCTGGCGAGACCAGCATGATCCTGAACCCACCCTTTTGTCTGTGGGTTATATCTAGTGCTATGTGTCCAGTATACCAACCCATTCATTTCAATGGGTCTACTCTAAGTAGGACTAACATGGGATGCCACCTGGTGACGAGTGCTGCGTCCTTGCCCCGATGTCACGCGTTGGCACCTCTTGTGTTTTTATTAGAGAGCGACACATACATAGCCCGGAGGAGGGAAGCGGGGCAGCCCAGCGGCCCCTTTCCTCGTCATTCTCCTCCTGTTCTTATCAGCACCAGGTTCCCCGCAGGGACTGCCGGGGCAGGCAGGCAGAGCAAGCAGCGCTGGGCTTGCCTTGGCCACGGGGCTGCTGTGCTGGCTGCGTAAAATGATGTTTTTGGTTCTGCCTGAGTATGTGCTGTAACCTGCCAGTTGACATTAGCAAACAGCGCCCGGGAGGGGGGTAGAGAGACGGAATGCTACGTGAACGCCTGAGAGAAAAGGGAGACGGCGGGCACGTTCTCTCTGGTTCAGCCCCCCCCCCCCCTTACCTAATACTAGTAGGGAGGGAGGGCAGGGCAGGGCAGGGCAAAGGTGGGGGGCGTGTGTTACCGCTCAAACTGCAAACCGTTTGGCTTGATGAACGGCTACCCTGCATAGACCAGTCTTCCCCAACCGGGTGCCCTCCAGATGTGCTGGACTACAATTCCCATCATACTTGCTGGGGGATGCTGGGAACTGTAGTCCCACACCTGTGTGGAGGGCACTAGGCTGAGGACAGGCAGGCTGGTAGAGGCTCTAGACTAAGCCACTGTCAAGCCTTGATGAACAGATCAGATGCTCAGCGGGCTTAAAAAGGTATCCGCGTGGACTTTGAAGTCAAACAAGCTGCCACTTCCTGCTCCTTCAGAAGCGCATTTAAGCGAAGGACTTTTTCGAGGGGGTCGATCCTGGCATAAGTGCGGCGGCGGCGCTCTTTCCTGGCTCGGTTTATTCATCCAATCAATGCCTCTCCCTTTTCCTTCCAGGGGTTTTTCCTCGGTCGTGGCTCTGGGAGCCAGCATCATCTGTAACAAGATCCCGGGCTTAGCTCCTAGACAGAGGGCGATCTGTCAGAGCAGACCCGATGCCATCATCGTCATCGGAGAAGGCTCTCAAATGGGAATCAACGAGTGTCAATTTCAGTTCCGCAATGGGCGGTGGAATTGCTCCGCCTTGGGAGAGAGGACGGTCTTTGGAAAAGAGCTGAAAGTGGGTATGTCACCTCCTTGATCTAAGCTGGTGCAAGGGGTTAGCATGAGAAGTCCACCCAAGAGTTACATAAGGAAGAGGGAATTTTGCAGATAGGCAAGGGATGTGCTGTGCTGAGGAGTGTTGGCTGCAGTGGAAGTCTAAGGCCCTGCTGCATGCTCACTTCTTCCTTCCTTTGGGAACATGGAAAGTCACAGGGGCCTGACCTTAAGAAGGAAATGGGTTGGCCTTCCCCAACCGAGTGCCCTCCAGATGTGTTTGGCTACAAATCCCAGCATCTCCAAGCCAGTTGTAGTTCAACACATCTGGAGGGTACCCAATTGGGGAAGGCTGATTACTCCAACCATTAGGCCTACTCTTGTTTTTTTGTTTTTGTTTTTTTTAAAAAAAAACACTAGTTGTTCTTTTTCTATATAGCACTCTAAGGCTGCAATCCTCAACATGCTTTGTAGGAAATCTCTCGCTGAAATTGGTGGGACTTCTGATTGAACTTGTTTAGGATTGGCCTACATTACAACAAGGCTGCAGTCAAATGCCCAGGGAATAATTCTCATGAATTTAATGTGCACATTAAGTAAACATGCTTAGGATAATGCCAATTGAGCATTTTAACACATAAAATATGCCTTGGAGCCTGTTTCACGGTTTTGTTCGATGTGTGAATTTGGTAGAGGTGGGATAGGGTTCCATTTAAGTAATCAATATAGTATCCAGTCAGTGTAGGGTTTACAGTCACATTACAGACCTATTTAAGGTGGTGGTAGGAAAAAAATGTAAGGCCCACGTGTGCAAACACCATAAATGGTTTGGATCCAGATTTATGCTGGATTAACTGCCCAGTCGGAAGTGAACTTCCCTGTCCCCTCCTTCACATAGCAACTTCTCCAACGCTCTGAAAATGCTAAAGAGACAGTCCGGATGAATGGGGTGAGATGTGCTGTGTTGAGTGGGAGAAAGGGGGATCCCCAAACACAGGAAGAGGGATTTTCTGTGAAGGAGCCCTTCCTATCATGAAAGGCAGATCCTGGATCCAACCCAATAAGTATGTTCTTGCACATGCCACTTAAAGGGACTCTCTGTCTTATGCACAATATATGTGAGCATGTGAAAATGGATGACATGTGGAAGAGAATCATTTAAAAATAAACAAATTCTTCCTTGTAGCCAAATGGAGGTTGCAAATGCAGAAGAAGAAACAACAACCCTGTTCACATGTGGAAATGTTTTAGAACTCTTGGTCATGTAAGGTGGATTAATTTTAAAACACTTTTTAATCAACTTCTGTATTAAGCCAATGTAAAGGTCACAGGAATAGTGTGCTAGCTTTTGAGATCTACAGATCACTTAATTACGTAAGATGTTACAAACAGCAGGTGGGTTGGAGGAGCAGGAGAGGAGGGAAAAAATGTTTGACAATGTTGAAGTTATAAAGTCTTGAGAAGTTGTGAGGGAGAAGGTTGCTGACATTCAAATTAGGTACTTCTGCTTGTGGTGATGGTTTCACAGCTATCCCTAGGACTGCTAGGAAGAAGAAACAAACAATGGCTGATTCCCCAGTTTGAAAACATAAAATCCAGCTGTTACTCAGAATTGTCTCCATCCACAGGTTCTTTGGTGGGTAGAAAATAGATGTAGAGAGAAACTAGACAGTTTTTATATTAACAATGCTGGAGAAAGTGTAGCTTTTGTACCAGATAATCATTTTGTTATAATCAGGATCAAGGTGTTTAAAGAGTGTTAAAATGACAGATTGAGGATCTCCAGATGTTGTTGGACTGCTGCTCCTATCATTCTTCACCACTGAACATTCTGGCAAGGGTTGATGGGAGATGCAGTCCAGCAACATATGGAGGGCCACACATTCCTCACTCCATTCTATGGCCTCGATTCCTAAACCAAGAGTAGGCAGCCTGGGTCCATCAATGGTCTGTAGAACCTTGGTGTGTTGGCATGTTCTATGTTGTGTGTGGTGGGGTTGTATTTCTGCAGTATCAAAAGCAGACTTGAGGTTTGATGCACCAGAGAGCATGAGAACTCTACTTTCAGATTAGGGCTTAGAATAAACAGGAAGAGAGCCACTGTGGTGTAGTGTTGGACTGGCACTCAGGCAAGCCGGGTTCTAGTTCCCACTTGGCTATGATGTTCACTGGGGCCACAGCTAGACCTAAGGTTTATCCTGGGATCATCCAGGGTTCACCCCTGCCTGAGCACTGGATCCCCTGTGTGTCACCTAGATGAACAGGTTTGACCCCTGGACAATCCAGGGATAAACCTTAGGTCTAGCTATGGCCTAGGTGGCTTTGGGCCAATCACTGTCTCTCAGACTTACCTATCTCACGGGGTTGGTGTGAGGATAAAATGGAAAGGATCATGTAAGCCACCTTGGATTCTTTGGAATAATACAGGTGGGATATAAATGTAATAATAAATAAAGATCTCAAATAAAGAAAAAAAGAACAGTTTGAGAACCACCATTGCATGGCATAAAAATCACAGAGCCACTAATAATAATAACAACCAATAATACCAATAACAACAACAACAACAACAACAACAACAACAACAACATTATTAATTAGTTATTTTATCAGTTTCTGACAATTATGGTGTTTTTACCCAGTGTTCAAGGCTATTATAGAAATTATACTGACTTTCACATAAAAATATATACTATACCACTATATGAAGGATTTCATTTTGAGCTCCTAGATATGACTTATCTGTGTTTCATTGTTTCATTGTTAAATAACTGAAAGTTGAACTTAAATGCCTCCCATAAAGTCAGTGGTCACCATCCAACACTGAATTAGATGCCCTTAAGCCCATTGGAATTATTAAGTGTGCATATCTCTGTGCTAGACTGTGGCCAATAACTTTTGAGCTGCATTTGAAATGCAGCTATTTTGTGTATGCTAGAGTATTTGCTCCAACTACTAGTAATTCTATACATGCTTACATGGGAGTAAGTCCTATTGAATTCAATGGAATTGTCTTCTGAGTAGACATGTATCAGATTGCAGTGTTACTTATCAAATGCAAAGGTAGATCTGTAAGGTCCCATTGAGGCCTTGGTGCTATTGTGTGTGAAGCAAAGTGGAATCAAAATAGCATTAATGTTTATAAACATTGTTAACATTTTTTCTTTTTCTTTTCTGCTAATATAAGAAAGCTCCCATAGGAGTACATCTAAGGTCACTTGTCAGCATCTGCCATGCAATGCACAAGGGTAATAGATAGCATGCTGTGCAATGATATTGATTCAGAGTCTCCATAACTATATGGGTTTGTTGACCAGGTTTGCACAATCAACACAGTCTACTGTGGCTTATTTAACCTACAACCCTAAAATAGCCTGTGAGTTCTGGTGATTTATTAACCAAGCCAACAACCCATACCTGCTGAGTTTGGATGACATGACAAGCTGCAGTCATGGCTTGAATATTCAAAATGGCTACCTGAATCTGCCACAGCCCACTGTGGTTTTAATAAGCCACGGAGGGCTGATTAATCATGTGAACTGGCCCATTAATTTTCTTAGAGATGGTAGAACCAGTGATTATTGAGCTTGCCAAAATTCTCCAAAATGCACTTCCCAGGTTATTTTGCCTTACTCTTGTTTTAGTTTTTGATCTATTTGAATGGGAAAAGTTTTTTCCCATTTGAATTGGAAAAGTGTATTTTTTTCAAATGGGAAAAAATTGTAATTTTTGTGTATTTTTTTACACTTTCTTTCATTGAGTAAAGTGTAAAATACACATTTTTGAAAAATGTGCATTTTCCCAACTCAGTCGCAACATTTCATGAAAATTTCTACTGCTCATGCTTGTGTTTTGCATTGTGAACATGACATCTCTGGGTGATGTGCAAATACAAATGAAATTCTCATACATCCCTATTTTCCTTATATAGTAATTAGCCATATCCCACTCAATTTAGCCTGTGAATTCATAATTGCTTCACTCTGAAATTCCACCATCCAATCTTTGCACCATGATTTGTAGCACCAAAGCAGCTCTTATATTTGTTGTTGTTTCTGAACATAATGAGACATGTTAAGGGCAGAGTTCCAGGCAAGTGAGTTGTATGGTACTTTTAATCCACAATCAAAACCGGTACGTATAATGGCCTGAATTCCACTTTCAGAGGTGGAATGCTTGTGTCTATGACTCCAGTCCTGAGGATTGTTGGAAGCATGCCAGTTAAAGTTCAAAGACTCTTTGGGAGAAGGAGCATTGACAGAGTCCTATAGTAGCCTAAGGGGCATGATGAGAAGACATCACTAAGAGACAGGTGTGCCCAAGGCACATCTGGGCAGGGCTCTTTGATTTGTCGGGAGTGGTTATCCAGACCCATTTAGTTTTAATCTGCCAGTACTTAGTTGTGAATCAAAGCCAGTAGATGGTCTGTCTAAATTATGGACTGAATACAGTCAAGAGCAATCTTGAACATAAGAAAAAAGAGAAAAGAATGCTTCTTGGTGGTTTTGCAAATTTAACTTAAGTAGATGGCAAGATGTTTGTTTGTTTTTTAAAAAACACCCTCAAAAAGTGAGATATTCAGAATTTCTACAAATAAGACACTATCATTCAAGCAACTCATTCAAGACTGGGGACACACAAAATATAAAGGAGGGTATCTTTGGGAAAGGAGTGGCATAGTTTTTGTGGAGTTAGTTTAGTCTAATCATGTTTTTAGTGAAAAATATTTTCAGAATTTTGGCGACAGAGACATGGGGCTACAGCATGGCTTTTGTAATGCTGGATCAGCTCGCTTTAACTCAGTCTAGTAGCCAGGAAGCAAGCTTTGGTTCCAGGAAGCAAGTTTTGATTGCGTTGGTTAAACCACAGCCCAAATGCAACCCCAAAACCTTTAATTTATATTGACAATGTTCAGACGACACGTTAAGCCATGGCAGTTAACCATTTTGAGCTAAACATTATGGCTTAGCATGTTGTGTGAACCATGTTTTAGTGTGTCATATGAACCATTTCTAACCATGCTGGCTACATAACCATGGTTTAAACATGCTCACTAGTCATTTGCTGCAAAACGTTTGGTGGATTAACCATGGCTTAGCATGTTGTCTGAACAGGCCCTTTGTATTCTTAGTAGAAAACTATAAAACTGACCACACTGGTCTTAGCTCAGCATGATTTGGGGGTGGAGGTCCAGCACAACCAGACTCTCTGCTGCATTGACCTAAGTCTCACAGGGTTTCACGTTCCTCCTGGCTCTAATCCTAGCACTAGCATCTATGAAAACCCCACATTTTCAGACCCAGAACTCTTTGCTTGCACTACCTTGTTGCACTGAAACCACAGATAGATCTGACTGCATTCTATACCTAGATAGAAGCTTCACCTTGTACACCCAGATAGACATCTACTGTGAAGTGCCCATTATATGCAGTTGCTTGTCATAAGGATTACAAGAGAGGACCTTGTGGCAATGCTTATTCCAGTGGCCTGCCCTCCTTGATCTAGCTTGACGGTGTCTTGCAGTGGACCAATGCCATTGTTAGGGTTGTTGGATTGAGGCTCAGTGTTCCCCCCCCCAATTCATAGCCATGCTACCCCAGGGTTTTTTAAATAGTGCTTAGAGGACTCATGACCTGAGTCTTTCTTGAATCCATGTTGGGTTGAAGTAGTTTAAAATTTAGCTAGATATCCTTTCTTCCCTAAATTTCTTTGCTTTCTCCATGTTTTCTTCAGATTAGTCAGGGTCCAAGGAAAGGTTTCATTTAATGTTCCCCATTTTGAATTCTAGTTTTGTAACCAAATTATTTGATATGGGTGCTCTTGATGTAGGTAGATGTTTGGTCTCCCCATCATCACCCATCCAAAAGACTTTCTCTTGGAAATGTATTGATAACTTGGTGCATCCCGTTATCAATAATACAACGGTGATTGCCCCATTTTGAGTTCATGATCAAAAACCTGTGCCCTCTGTGAGTTTCCAAATATCCCATGACCAAACAGGAAGTGAAGTCTTTTGTGTTTTCCTTACTCAGAAACAGGAGAAATAAACTCTTTAAATTCTTTGTCTTTTACCTTACAGTCCTACCCCTTTTGGCCCTTGTATGTCCCACCCTGAGCCACTGCAATTCAAAGTCCCCTGTCACAGTGTCACATTCTGCCTCCCAAGTTCTGCCTTGTCATTTCCCCAGTTCCCTCCCCAACTCATTATTTGGCCAACCACAACTCCCTGCCTCCATCTTTGTCGATCACTATCATTACTAGGGCTAGGGGCTTGAAACACTCACCAAACCTTCTCCTCTCTGTAAATATTGATGATACAATAAAGTTGTTTTATTTGTTTGCCGATGATTGGTGAAAATTTGAGGGAGAAAGAACAGTTTAAAGAGAAAAATCCCCAACAACCCACCCCTCTCCCTTTGTCAGAAGTGACTTTGAAAACATACACGCTAGTGACCATTTTGTAGTCACAATTCCTGAAGGGACCAGACACTTTTCACCTGAGACAGTGAGAGGCAGGATCCACACTACCACTTTAAAATGGTTTATAACAGTAGTGGTAACTGTTGGGACCCAAGGCACACTGTATATAAAGTTTTCAAAATGTTTTCAAAGTGTCATGTCCTGTTTGGCATAGATCTATTCTTCTTGTATTGGAGTTGGTGGGAAATTCCCCCCCCCCAAAGTTTCGTTTCATTTCATTTAGTCTTTATAATAATAAGCTGCTGCCGCCGCTGCTGCTGCTGACCAGGCATACTCAGTAGCACTTTGTCTATGTTCAGACAGCACCTTAGTCAATGGTGGGTTAATAGTCAACTCACAGTTGATTATTTTGCAGGTACTCCCCACTCAACAAGTTCCTACACAACTGTGGAGTGGTTGGGACTGGCATTGAGTGGACTAATAGTCAACTCGGCATTTGACTGACAGAGCCCCTGCCCTCCCTTGTCCCTCAGTCCTCCCAGTGCTATCCAATCAGCCTCTGTGAGGTGTACCGGCTGTAGCAGAGCTGCTGGTGCAGTTTTGGCCACTCTTGCCTGAGAACTCTGTAGCCAGCTGAAATAGTCCACTCAACACTGTAAAATAGTCCACTGAGCCCAACAGACAACTAGAGTGACCATATGGAAAGGAGGACGGGGCTCCTGCATCTTTAACAGTTGCATAGAAACGGGAATTTCAGCAGGTCTCATTTGTATGCATGCAGCACCTGGTGAAATTCCCTCTTCATCTCAACAGTTAAAGCTGCAGGTGCTCTGCCCTCAGTGACCAGATACAGAAGAAGGCAGGGTTCCTGAAGCTTTAACTATTGTGATGAAGAGGGAATTTCACCAGGTGCTACATGTTTACAAATGACACCTGCTGAAATTCCCTTTTCTATGCAACTGTTAAAGATGCAGGAGCCCTGTCCTCCTTTTCATATGGTCACCCTAGACAACATGCTAACAAATGGTTGTGCAGACAGTCAACTCTGCAGAGTGTTGGTTATCTCAGTTTTTTTTGGGGGGGGGGGAATAGTGAACCGTGGGGTGGTTTTTGCCTGACAGACAACACAATAACCAACTGTTGACCACTCCACTGATGGTTGACTACTTAAACCACTATTGGTTATTGTGTTGTCTGAACCCAGCCTATAGGTCTCTCATGACAGCTGATTTAGAATGTTGTATGGGGACACAAACCAGCCATTTACCTCACAGTGGCTGAGTTCGGACGACATGCTAATCAACGGTTGTTTCCCATTCTCCTCACACACTGATTTTCCAGCAGATTCAACCCCAACCAGCCTATTAAACAGCTCACCAAACACAACTCGGTAAGAGCTTGGAGGATTCCTTGAGTTCTCCAGAAGGGAGTAAAGTACAGTAATTAGAGCAACAATGCCGTATTAGCCTTGAATCATGGGGAGTGATAAAAGTGGGATAAGACCATTTCAGTCGCTTCCAGGAAATGCAGGAAGAAATTCAACTGGGAAAGATGGTAGTCATCATCATTTATTATACAGTCACAGACCCAATGAGAAACAGTGGCAGACATCATTAAGACAGTAAAAACACAATTGTTAAATCATGATGGTGGAGGCAGAGAAATTATTAAAACATACGTGTGATTAAAATATCGTAACATAGTTAAAACACCTGAGACAAAGAGGGAGAAAAAAGAAAAAAGGAAAACAACTTGAGGTAGAAGTTGCAATTATGTTGGGGAAATTGTCTTATGACAATTTCCCCAACATAATTGTACAGAGAAAAGGAACCTAGCCACTGCCTCTGTTGTTGATTTGTTCATCCCTGCCAGGAAGTATTCCAAATACTGCTCAGATGACCTTCCAGGGCATTTCCTCATGATAGGGCCAAGAAGTCTATTTTGTACCTCCCTGTGGAGGCTACATTAAAAAAATATATGCCCTAACAATTCCACTGCTTCATCACCACAGCCACACAAGCGATCCTCATATGGTGTGCCCTGAAAGTGCCCTACTAATATTACAGAAGGGAGGCAGTTGAATCTTGTCCTTGAAAAAATGTAGCAGTACTTGGGGATGGTCAAATAGTCCAAATATCTGGCATATCTAGGAAATTCAAAATTTAGACCAAGATGTAATGGAGAGCAGTATCTACATGCTTTTAACATAGCATATTGAAGATCTATATCCTTAATCCATTGTTCTACAATAGGTTTTGCCACAGGGTAATCTCGTGTATAGAGAAAATCCATAGATAAACCTAATAAGGACAGTTTGGCCATGAAGCGTTTGGACTATGAGCTTGTAAAAACATCCCTTTGCAGCAGATAAAGATAGCTTTGGGAAGATCAGCATATATAACCTTTAGCCAATATCGAAAGGCAAGGCACCAAGCTCTGCCTTCTAT
Source organism: Elgaria multicarinata webbii (assembly GCF_023053635.1). Lineage (NCBI taxonomy): Eukaryota > Metazoa > Chordata > Lepidosauria > Squamata > Anguidae > Elgaria > Elgaria multicarinata. Next base: position 110,987,360 of record NC_086173.1, on the reverse strand, counting down.
AGATGCAAGGCCAGCTTCCAAGCATAGATGGCACACACCTTGGCATTCCAAAGAGTGAGTACAGGAATTTTGAAAGGACGCTTTCAACAGTTTGATTAAATCCCTGAATCCAAATTGGAATAGCATACAACAGCTGGGCCAGAGTTTTAGCCTTAAATACTTGTATGGCTGCAGGAATAAATTGTGCTCCCTTAGTATAAAAAAATCGAAGTAGTGCCTTACTAATATTCTGGGCAGCCTGAACAGCAGACTGCCTGTGAGAAGCCCAGGAGAGTGTAGAAGAAAACATAATACTAAGATATCTAAATTTCTTGACTTGTTCAATGTGCTGTCCTTCTATTGACCACTTTTTTGTTGCTCTATTCCTGGAAAATACTATAATTTTTGTTTTATCGAAATTGACTGTCAGCAGATTGAATTTACAGTAAGACATAAAGGCTCGGAGTAAGTGTTTAAGGCCTACTTTGGACAGTGGCATTAGGACAGCGTCATCTGCATACAACAGTAACGAGACTTTGGTCCCTGCCAGTTTTGGTGTGTGAAAGTCAGCTGCTTAACATTTTCCTATCAAATCATTTAGATAAAGATTGAACAATGTAGGGGCTAAAATACAGTGCTGGAGAAACCCCTTGTTGGCTAAGATACGTTTTGTCAGATTGCCCTCCAAGCCACATCTTTTGTGAACCGCTCAGAGAGCTTCGGCTATTGGGTGGTATAAAAATGTAATAAATAAATAAATAAATAAATAAATAAATTACTTGGAGTGTGGTGCATTGATATAAGCATTTGATAAGATATAGCAATCTTTTATCTATAGTAGAGTGTTGTAGCTTGGCCCATAATCTTTCTCTTATTGTATCGAAGGCAGATTTAAGATATATAAAAGCAGCAAACAAGCCATTTCAGTGAGAATTCATATATTTCTCTGCCAGATGGTTTAGCACTAGACAATGATTGAGGGTTGATCTGCCCTTCCTGAAACCTGCTTGTTTGTTCCCCAGGATGTTTCCCTCCTCTATCCAAGTGGTGCGCCTTGAATTTAAGTAACTGGCATACAGCTTCCCCACAACTGACAGTAAACTTATGGGCCTATAGTTGGATGGTTCTTCTCTGTCACCTTTTTAAAATATTGGAATCATGAGAGCTTCCAACCATGCTGAAGGAAGCTGTCCAGAATTATGAATATGGGTGAAAAGATTAGCTAGGAGGGGTGCCCACCAGTCTATATTGGCCTTCAGGACTTCAGGGATAACTAAGTCTGTTGCTGGGGCCTTTCCTGGTTAGAGATGTTTAATTAGGGTTGTTATTTCAAGCAGAGAAACCAGGTCCCATTCTAGTAGATAGTTTGATTCCAGAGAAGCTAATTCCAGAGAAGCTAAGTTTTCCATTGAGTATTCCCTAGATTCCGTGAAAATTTGGGAGAAATGACTTTCCCATATATCCACTGGAATGTTACAGCTAATTGAGCCCAAGGCACCAGTGACCATTGACCAAAATAGTTTGGATTTATTATTTAATGAGGAATCTATCAAAGCCTTCCACCCATGTTGCACTGCTTGCTTCTTTTTTTGAGCTAGTAGTGACTTGTTGCAATTTTTCAACAGGTAGTATTCATGGGGTAAAACTGCATGATTTTCCTTTCTGTACTGGTGGTATACATTTCTCAGATTTTTTTGCTGCATGGCATTCCTTGTCAAACCACTCGGGAGGGCTCTTCCACGGGGCATTTCTTGGGCAAGATGTTTCCGACTTAGGGCAGGTTTCAGGATAGATACCAGTGTGGAGTAATTGTTTAAGACTGATGTAATTTCAGTGTCTCTTAAGATTGAGGATTTCACAGCGGAGTTTAAAATGCCAGTGATATTATTTACTGCTTCTGACCAGATACTCTCTTGTACCTGAAGGTTAGATCTGGGTCTCTGTACTAATGGTTGGGAGCAATGTGTACAGAAGCAGGTAGTAAAAGGGTGAGATTGAGATATAGATGGTCGCTTTCAATCCTATTTCCAACAGAAAAGTCCTTAATCATGTTGGCTAAACAATAAGGGATCAAGACATAATCTACAACACTACTACCATGCCCAGAGGCAAAAGTGTATTCTGCACAGTAATCAAAGACATGATTTCCATTCAAAATTATAAGGGCAAGGCGACCCACCAATTGTGTCAAGCATATACCACCATAATTAACTTTGGAATCTTTTGAACTTTTATTGTAGGTAAAAGCATACTTCTTGGTGTCAAGTGTCCCCCATAGACAAGATGAAAAAAGTGTGTTATTATTGGGGCTGATTCTAACATTAAAATCCCCCATTAAAATAAGGTGGGCTCTTGGAAGTTTTGATTCTAGGTCTACTATATAGCTCTCCAAGTTTTCCAAAGCCTTTTTTATACAGCTTCTTCTTGGAAGTGGAGGAATATACACATTTATAAGGAAGAAAGCCTTGGTTCTAAACTCTATTAGGCCAGCCACTGCAATTTTGCCAAAGGGTTGAGCCACTTGGTTGTTGCTTGAAGGGAGGTAGAAATCAGCAATGCCAAACCAGCCTTTAGCTTGCCCTTTCCTCTTCTGGGCTTGGCGAGGATATAATTTACTGCATATCCATTAAAACAAGATTTTTAGTAAGCCAAGTTTCCTGGAGTGCAATCACATCATATGACCTGAAGTAATTCAAAACATCAGGGTCTCTTTGCTCAGATGTCCAGCCAGCTATGTTCCATGTCAAAAAAATTAGCTGGTATTCATCCCTATCCAGTTGTTTGTATTTATGCCTAGATCTATTGTTAGCATATTGGGTAGATGTTTGAGGTAGGGGTTTGTATTGTTGCAAAATCTGTCAATCGAACTCTGTAATCTGATCCAATATCCTTGTTTTATCCACATAGATGGATCCATTTCCTTTCTGGTATTTCAAGAATTCCCTTTTAGGTGTTACTTTTTTTGTATCAAAAGAGGTTCATATTGGCCCAGATCTTCTTGGCTGAGCTGTCTTCTTTGGAGCCATTTTATGTTGGTCATTGAGTCCCTAGGAGGTACACTGGGATCATCTTCTTTGATGTGGGGATATTTTTGTCCTGGATTTTGTTTGGATGTGAGGGAGAATTGTTTTCCTCTCTCATCTCCTGCTCTGCTCTCATTTGATGATGAATTACTTCTATATCCTCTTCCTGAATAATTTTAGTTTTATCAGGAGCTCGCAAATGGATCAAAGTATCTCGCAAGGATGTTATTCTGTCAATTATTTCATCCTGTGCCTCATAAGGTAAGGCTGAGAAAGAATTTAAAAGTTTCTTGTCTTCTGAAGCAAAAAGGTCTCCATCGCTGTTTACTGAAGAGGGAGGTTCTTGCTTTGGACTATGTTGGATTGATTTACTATAGACATGAGTCTGTGGGTCCTCCAGGCTAATAAGATTGCCAGTACTAATGTCTTCTTGTTCTGCTCTTGTATCCTTATAGGATAGGGCAGTACCAGCAGTGTTCTTGAAAAATCTAGTCACCATCAGGCCCATATCCATAAATAAAGCCTTATTGCCATAGACTACTTTTGCAGACTGACAGGATGCAAATGTCACCACGGCACGTGTGTGCTGATAATCATAGAAGATATATTGTATGTTTGTTAAATCATCCATATTAAGAGTCCCTGGGATTACTTTTTCTGCTAGCTGTAGAAAGTGAACTTTATGTTGTGCCTGGGAGAGCAAGTTTAGGGAAATTTTAAAAAGCTAGCTTTTGGCGCTTTAGAACTAGTTCCCATTTATTACATGTTGATTTTAATCCAACTTAGATGGCTGTTTGATTCTTGCTCTTGATCACTGGGCAAGGGCTCCTGCTGAGGACGTGTTGCCATGGGTCTTGTATTACTTCTGCAGTAGCCTTGCTTTTTCAGGGTCACTTTGGGCTGTTGGTTTCACAAAACTATGCTGCTGTAGCTCGCATTTCTTACATTTCTGCCGGGAAGATTTTGATGAATCCAGCAATTTGAAGAGTTTGCTAAAATTCATTTTCTTATGTTGTTGGGTCACTTTTTCACTTTTCCTACCCGCTTTGATATTTTTACTCTTTTTTGTGGGCCCTTCCTTTGTTTGCTTTTCTTTTCTTTAATGGATTTTTTTTATGGGGCATGCTGTTTCTCTGGCCAGTGATTAGATATGACTGCTCTTGGTTGTCATTGCTTGTAGTAGGGCTGGCCAGCCTCATGACTCCCTTGCATATTTCAGCCATAGTGGTTAGCAGCCCATGGCATTCTGTCAGGAATTGCTTAATTAGCTCCAATTCCTTGGTTATTAAAACCATGTGGTTCTCAGTAGTCCCTGACAAAAAAACTTGTCCCATGTATTTATAACCGGGGAATAGACAGAATTTGTGTCCTCCGGGGACTCATCACCCTCTTGATCCCTTGGGTTAGTCTGTATATTTTGGGTCCTCTCAGGAGCTATTTCTTCTGGAATTTCAGCAAAAGAACTTCCCAGATTCAGATGAGGCAAATCAGGTCCACTCTGGGGCACAGGGGCTAGACCTGCTAAGCTTTCAGCTTGGGCAATTTCAATTGCTAAATTTGTTCCCCCTGCTTCAATTGGTGTTTCAAGTTTGTTCCATGAATGATCCAGTGTCCAGTCTAATACGTTGGTTAAGGAGCTAGCTCCTGCTGTCTAGGGATGTGCTCCGCTTCTAATCGGACTGGAGAAGCAGGAGCGGAGTGGGGGGCTTCGCCTGCCCTTAAGGCAGAGGTGAAGAGGATTGGGGGGCCGGCGGAGCATGGCGAAGAGGATCGAGGTGAAGGCGGATCCTTCGCCTCAATCCGGAGCTCCGCCGGAAAGGTAAGTGGGGTTTACCGGGCCCTGCCGCTGTCACTGTCACCCATGCGGCAACGGCGGCAGGGGCCGGTAACCCCCCTCCCCGCTTTCCTCTCCCTTACCTGCCTCCGTCCGCGGTCCGTCGGCGTCTTCAATTGAGCCCGCAGTTCCACCAGGAAGACTGGGCCACTTGCGGCCCAGACTTCCTGGTGGAACCGCAGGCTCAATTGAAGACGGCGACGGACCACGGACGGAGGCAGGTAAGGTCCCCCTCTCCCTTGGTCCTTTACCGGGCTCTGCTGCTGGGACTGCCTTGAGTCTTGGCGTGCATATGTATCCCTGGACAAGCTATCATGGTGGCGAGTTTGAGGTTTCTAAAGTGCAAATTGACGGAGCTATGGAAAGGGGTGTGAATGGGATGCCCGATATTCATAAATTCCCCAAAAATCAGGGGATGATGGGACTGCCTTGAGTCTTGGCGTGTGTGTGCACCCCTGGATAAGCTTTCATGGTGGTGAGTTTGAGATTTTTAACATGCAAATTGACGGAGCTATGGAAAGGAATGTGAATGGGGTGCCCGGTTTTCATAAATTCCCCAAAAATCAGGGGATGATGGGACTGTCTTGAGTCTCAGCATGCATATGTATCCCTGGACAAGCTATCATGGTGGTGAGTTTGAGATTTTTAACATGCAAATTGATGGAGCTATGGAAAGGGGTGTGAATGGGGTGCCCGATTTTCATAAATTCCCCCAAAATCAGGGGATGATGGGACTGCCTTGAGTCTTGGCATGCGTGTGCACCCCTGGATAAGCTTTCATGGTGGTGAGTTTGAGATTTTTAACGTGCAAATTGATGGAGCTATGGAAAGGGGTGTGAATGGGGTGCCCGGTTTTCATAAATTCCCCAAAAATCAGGGGATGATGGGATTGCCTTGAGTCTTGGCGTGCGTGTGTATACCTCCATGAGGTGTCATGGTGCTAAACTTGAGGTTTCTAACTTTAACAGAAAAAAAGTTGTATACTTTTTTAGCTTAATGCAAGCCTATGGGGGGGGGGAAACGGAGCTCCGATCCGGATCCGGAGCTCAGAGCAGAGTGGAGTGGACATAGGCGGAGCGGGGGCGGGGCGGAGCGGCCTGATCCGCAAATCACGGATCTGGAAGTGAAGCGGAGCGTGGGGTCTGTGCACACCCCTATTGCTGTCCCCCTTCTTTTGAGGGGAACAAGGGTGATATTTTTGTTTGCTTTTTCCTTTGGGGTAAGTCAAGCACTAAGGGTTAAAAAATTTCCAAAGTTTTACACTCCTGCCTTGTAAGCACCATACCCACAAAATATTTCACCAGCTCAGCTCAGTATCCGAGTAATTGTGGGGAAATACAAAGTTAAAATCTAGTTAAAACCTTTAAAAAGTAGAAACAAACTTTAAAATGGAAACACTTAAAAATCACCTAAAACCACTGAATGGTAAAATAGTGTCAGGATGCAAGACACAGTTTGAAAACGGCCCTTGTAGCCTCACCTTCACCTCCAGTAGTCAGCCCAAAGTTAAACCTTTCAACTACAGCAGGCACTGAGTGTCGAAAGTATTAAGGGAAGTATTCCTGTTATCCTCTGTGCAGGTTCAGAGTCTCCGGTGGTTCAGATTTTCTTGTAAGGCAGCAGTTTCTCTTTAATGGCTTTCCACCCACAGCTGAGAGCCCTTTGGCTCATGCCTCAAGCACCCTGCAGCCTTTAGTACCTGGAGGAAGAGGCAGGGCAAGAACAAACACTCTCAGGTTCTGCAGCGGCCCTCCAGCAGCCAAAGATGGTAGTCCCATCTCTGTGAGATGTTTGGGATGAGGCAGGTCAACATACACCTTCACTGATAGTTGTTGGGAAGACTCCTTGTGTTCTACGGATGGGAGTAAGGTACAGTGGTTAGAGAAATAATGCTGTGTTAGTCTTGAGTCATGGGGAGGGATAAAAGGGGGCAAAACTTTAGTTGCCTCCAGGAAATGCAGGCAGAAGTTCAATTGGGAAAGGCAGCAGTCCCATTTCTGCATGGGATAGTTAGGATGAGGCAGGCGGATGTCTGTCTGCATTGGTAGGAGCTGGGAGGGCTTCTTGAGTTATACTGAAGGGAGTAAAGCATGTCAGAGTTAGAAAGTTAGAATCATGCATGTTTCATTAAAAGAGAAACCCATTGTGTTGTGTGGGACTTACAAGTAAATTTAATTTTGGAATATTGGAACAGTAACAAGGAACTTGGTCAAATTTCCTTCATCAGGACTTTTTAATTTTATATCGCTTCGGGCAAAAGTGAAATCAGATGGTAACATCTAAGATGTATATAGACTGTTTCTTACTCATTTCTACTTTATAAAAATGTACGTAGGGAGGCAGTTAGGATCATCACACATTCAATTTTGCAGTTATATCTCTTCGGGCACACAAGGAAACTTCTTGCTTCAAACCCCTAGAAGTTGGGAAAAGGCTGTCAACAGCAAGCTATTTGTTGTCATGGCTATTTCTTGCTAACAGTGTTTCATTCAATTTTTTGTCTTCCCGCCATTCTCTGCCCTCCCTAGTTCCTGGTTGATGAAATGGGTATGTGTGTGTGTGTGGAGGGGGGGGGGAGAGTTAAAGAGGAAAGACAAGTCATTTTTCTCAAATGAAGCCCCACCATCAAAACTGTCCACAAAATCTTAAGAATGGTGCAGCCCCTGCGAGAGGGGAAATCAAGACAAATACAAACGAATCATTTAAAAAAAGTATTAGTCTATCTGTTGATATTGTGAGCTTTTCGATTTTTTTGGCATAAAAGTCCTGGCGTATTTCCCCCTGAATATGTACATCTTTGAATTGTATGCAATCTTCTCCCATTGATTAAAGTGTGTTTGTGTGCATTTTTCAAAAGCATGCATTTTTTCATGCATACTTTCAAATGTACATATGCTGCTGAATGCATTTCAGGGTCTACAAATCACATTGCAAGCCCGGAAATGTGTGGATTTTGACCCAGATTGCATCTGAGTCTGTATTCAGTCCAGAAGCTAGAGGCATTCAAGAGGCAGCTGGACTACCATCTGTCAGGGATGCTTTAGGGTGGATTCCTGCATTGAGCAGGGGGTTGGACTCGATGGCCTTGTAGGCCCCTTCCAACTCTGCTATTCTATGATTCTATGATCTAGGTATATCCTGATCAAAAACAAATGAATTTCTCATACATCCCTACCTTTGTTCAGAAGTGGTAGGTGTCATGCCCCTGCTGGGAGGCTACTCCTTGAAGGAAGAGTTAGAGGTTCAGTAACCACCTGCCACCAGCAATATCCAGCCTTTGCAAGAAGACTTGGAGGAGGCTGAACAGGCCCACTGCCTGGAAAGACAGGAACTTAGAAGGCGTGCTAGACTGAGCCAGAGGTCTCTTTGTGTGAAAAGGTCTTCTCACATGTAGGGGACTTTCTCAAAAGGAGGACCTTTTCAATTACTAACAGCTCATAGCTGAAGCTTGGGTGTGGCTCTGACAGCCTCTGCATAAAAACAGTAGCTTAAGGCTGAGAGAATGGCTTCAAACAAAATTGGCTAGACCTTCCTGTATCATCCAGCTTCTTTTGTCTCTGGACTGCTTCTTCCATGAGTACTTCCGGATGGGATTAGACCAACCAAGCAGGATATGACACTTTGAAAATGTTTTGAAAACAGCATATGGAGGGTGTCCTGGGCCCCAACAGTTGTCACTACTCTTACAAACAATTTTAAAGCAGTGGTGTAGATTAGGGCTGTGCTCCACTTCTCTTTGGTTCAGAGAAGCAGGAGTGAGGCGGCCTGATTCACCTCCGGAAAAGGTGGAGGTGTAGAGAGTCGGGGGGAGCTGCAGATCGAGGCGAAGAGGATCACCTCAATCTGGAGCTCTGCCTGCAAGTAAGTGGGGGGGGGGAGGGGGACTCATCTGGTGCCACTGGCACCACCATCCATGCGGCGGCAGTGGCACCAGGCAAGGGAGCAGGGAGGAGGGATGCTTACCTGCATCCATCGCGGGCTTCAATTGAGGCCCCGGTTGAAGCCAGAAGTGAAGGCCAAGGCCTCTTCCGGCTTCAACTGGGGCCTCAATTGAAGCCCGTGATGACAGACACAGGTAAGGGGGTGGTGAGTGGTGGCTTATCTTGCGCCGCCGTCGCTGCCGTTCATGTGGCGAAGCCGGATCTCACTCCACAGAGTGGAGCAGGACATGGGCAGAGCGGCGCGAAGAGGATCGGGCCCGATCCGGATTTTCTGGATCGGGCTACGAAGCAGATTGGGGGGGCGTGCACGGCCCTAGTGTAGATCCTGCCTCTGACTCTTTTTTGTTTGTTTTTTGCCTGTTCCTTCTCTGCTATGTTAACTTGGAGCCTTGTTGCCTGTGACATGGACTGTTGAGACTTTGCCATTTGTCTGATCCCTGTTTGTGCTGACCACCTTGGAACTCTTCAACTCTTGAACCTGGCTAAGCTCTGACTCTGGAAATATGACAGCAGGGCCCCAGGAACACAAAGGTTTAACTGCTTTTACATCTATCTATCTATCTCTAAGCGGCAGCCATGTTTTCCCCTCTGAATGTGCAAAGGTACAATTTGGGAACCCAAAGATGGTACCAACAAGCTTGACTGAGCTTCAAGATCTCCAAAGGTTTCTCAATCTACCAAAGAAATTCTCCACCTGAACCTCAAAAGTGACGAAGTTGGGAGCCTACTTTCACATGGCTGAGAACATAGGTGAGGAAGTGAAAGATGGGAGGTTCAGGCCTCCCATCCCACCCAATAGCTATTTGGCAGGCTATTAGGGAGCTAGGAAGCCAGCACCTAAGGTGGGCTCTGCTCTCACACACCTGTTTTCCAGCAGATTCCAGTCTCTCACCACCACATCACCAAACAGTTGTTTGGTGGGCTGGTGGGAGTGGGCATTTGTGACATGAGATCAACAAAGCACTCCTCTATATGTCTACTCAGGAGCAAGTCCCATTGAGTTCAGTAGGTCCATCTCCCAGGTGGGTAGGTATAGGATTGCAGCCTAAATGAAAAACAGGTTCAAGGAAGCTGTTTTGGAAAACAGTGATGCCTGAAGCACAGGCACAGGATATCCCTACTTGGAGGTAAAATGGAATGCCAAACGTAAAAATACTTTTACTATTTTATTGATAATGTTTTGTTTTATTTTATTGTTGTCCATATCAGTACTAAATGCAATTTTAAGTGCCATTGATTATGACAGGCTTTCTTTTCATTTACAGTGCAATCATATATGTCTACTCACATGTAACAGAGTACAATGGAGCATACTCCCAAGGTAGTGGGTATAGAATTTCAGTCCTGGTATATTATCAGAGAGAACATATGTTTTTGGGGCCCATTTATTAATTTGCAAATGTATTTGAACTCATAATCCTCACTTTGATTTTATATTAGACGCTGACATGGTGAAAAGTCCAGGCTGAGAGTAACTTAGTCGGCAACGGAATAATATCTGCAGTTCAATTCCTCTGTTAAATAAATCCATGAAATTCAATTCCATTTTAATCAATGGCACTTTAAAATGCATTTAATATTAGAAAGCACAACAATAAATTAAAGTATTAATTATTTTAGAGTTCCTTGGTGGATTACATCTGCTCTGTTACAATTCTTGAAAAGAGGATGCTCTAGGACAGCATTTCTCAGCCTGGTGCCTGGTCTATATGTTTGGGTCTATTGACCATGCTGGCTGGGCTGATGAGAATTGGTCCAAAACAGCTGGAGGGCACCAGGTTGTTGAAGTTAGAATGACATCACAGCTTCCTTCCTGGTTCAATAGCGTAGCCAAAAAGGAGGAAGTACGTTAACCCTCCCCCAATCAATGCTATTGTAGTATGTTATGGGGAACATAAAAATCATTTCCATCATTAATTTTTACAAATGAAAGTATTAGGTGCTGGTTCTGTCTTTGTTAACATAGGGCTGATCATACAAAAAAAGAGTCATCCATATTAGTCCCTGACACTATACATCTACTAAACAGAAAACCTACGCTCTGTATGGAGAACTAATTTTTGAGTCTGCATGGCTGTCTTGATTGGTATTCCAGTTTCATTAAGGTAGTCTATTTAAAGTGTTGCACCTGTTTAGGAGTTCCTTGGTGGACTGCAGATGTTCTAGCCTAATTCTGGAAAAGAGCCTTCTCCAACCTGGTGTCCTCCATGTGTGTTGGACTGCAATGTCCAGCCAGCATGGTCAGTCAGTGCAGGTGGTGCAATCCATCTGGCGGGCAGCAGGTTGGGGAAGGCTGCTTTAAGAAAAGAGAAGTAGGTGGCTTAAGTTGTTGGTTATCAGTTTTCCACATGGCCACAGTCACCTTTGCATATCATATTCTCCATCCTGCCCACGTGGTTTATTTACTTTGAGAGAATGAGAATTTCACTTAGGCTTTCTTCCTTCATGGAGGATGTAGCGTTACGAGTTTGTGAGCCTTAGCTCACAATTTCCTTGTTTTATGGTGCTTGGTTGAAAACTATATACTATAGCCTTAACTTCTTTTTGTAAACTGTAGTTTTTGTTGTTGTGTGTATGTACAAATGAATCACAGCAAATAATCTTAAACTACACTTCTTGACTGTCTCCAAGAGGATGACTTTACATTTTAGTAAATCCCCCTCCCGCATCTGACCTCTAACCCAGGCTGAATGGTGTCTGAAATGAAGACTGAAATGGTGACTTGATTGGAAGGGTTGCTCTGTGCTATTAGTTTGTCCAAGTACACATGTACAGAGGTGTGTGTGTGTGTGTATGTACACATTCACATGTGCACACTAATAACATTTGCATTTGTCACTCCTAAATTGTATACCTATAATGGGTTGGTTAATTATGAGCTTAATCATTCTGGCCTGTTCTCAATTATATTAATGGTAGAAAGAACCCTCTCATTGTCTGGTTCAAACTGAGAATATATTTTAAATGTCCCCAGGAAGAGAAGAGAGAAACCTGACCATGGATGTCAGTGGAGAAAGTAGCTGGAATGAGGCATATGCATGTCCATTCTGTCCCTCAAAGGAGACAAAATACAGGGAATAAAAGCAAATTTGGATCAGGTGGGGCACCACAAAACTGAGAACTGCTGAGAACTGAGCATGCTCACTAGGCATGGAATGCTGACTAACTGTTTGGGAGGAAAAAAGGAAAATGGAGGAAGGCTGAATAGAATATAGTGACTGTAACTCTGAACAGAAGGACTCCATACTGCAACACCTTGTTGCCAGGCCCCACTTATTCTTACCTATTCCCAATTTATTCAATTATCCCAGTGGTTTCAAGTGAAGTGCTTTTAAAAGAGGTAAATAGAGTATTCACATATCTTAGGGAGTTATGCTTATCTGTACAACATGCAGATATGCACATTACAATATATCAGTATTCACAGTCTAGTGAAGTGATGAGCAGTGCAAGCTAGGCATGTTTACTCAGATGTAAGTCTTACAGGTGTTCAGTGGGGCTCACTCCTGGGAAAGTGTAAATAGAATTCGAGCTTTCGACACATACAAGCAAGTGCACTTGCGTCCCTAAGTTTTCCCAGTCATTCCCTTTTCAATGGTTTTTGGTACTGAACTACCCCCAGGGTGAATTTCAAATGTGACATATTGGGCATTGAGGGTGGTTGCTAAAGAGAATGGCTGGCTGGGGAATTCCAGGTTCATATATGGATCTGGCAAGTTCATGCTTATGACTCAGAACAAGTTTGATTGGAAGCCCATGTAAATTGAGTGCAAATACTGTGATTTGATTGAAATTGAGGCCCGATCTATACCAAGCAGGATATGGCAGTTTGAAAATGTTTTGAAAAGGGTATATGAAGTGTGTCCTAGGCCCGAATAGTTGACAAAAGTGTTATAAACCATTATAAAGCAGTAGTGTAGATCCTGCCTGAGTCTGGGCAAAATGAAAATAAATCACTGGAGAGCTCCTCTGACCTGGAAGGAAGGAAACTAGAACAGTTTTGAGGAGATTTAGTTGTTTGAGGGAGGCTTTACTTTCCATGGTATACACACACACTTCTTTTGTCCCATTTTCACTTCTGACCAAACAGGTTTGGCGGGTGTTAGAAACAACACAAAAACTTGCAAAGCCTGTATAACAGAGGCAAACATGGGATGAGCGTGAACACCATGAGCAAGGGTTTATTTTACTTTTCTTTAAAATTTACCACCAATTATGTCTATCACCTGTCTGGTTGTTGAGCAGGATTTTGGACTACACTTGGCCATCCTGGTCATGGGGGTAGCAGAATCACAGTTCCCTGACTGCCTCCAGGGAGATCTTAACAGCACTCCTTTTCAGATTCAGACCTGACTGTTGCCAACATTCAGTGCCTGACCCTAAGATTGAATAATTGGATTGAGTGGCTGCACTTGTAGGCTGTTCGGAAGCTGAACTGTAACAGTCTCTGTCTGGTCAAGCTGACCTCCTGGCAGATGGAGTTAGAGTGGCCACAGGGGCAGAATTGGTTGCTGACAGGGATGTCAAAATTCAAGGAGTGCCTGTCATGATGGAAACAGAGGGTGAGTATGATATGTCACACAACTTCAGGCATGGCCAGCCCCTTTGCAAAATGTACCTTTAAGAGGCAGGGTGGTAAATTCCTTCTGTGGGGAAATGAAGCAAGGCAGAATATTAGCAAAAATCGCTGGGTAGTTTTGCATGTCTTTCAGATATGAAATGGAGCAGTGTACAGTCCAGGGGAATATACGTTTTGCATTGATCAATGGGCATGACCAATACATATTAATGGTGACAGCCAGATTTAATGTCCATAGTTAGGATGAGGTAAAAAGAAAGCCCATATATTATAAAAGGGTCAGGAAAACAAATGGTAGCAAATGAGTAACATGAGGATATCAGTATAAAGGATACAATCTATTGGGAATTTCTCTTGCAGAAGTCCCATTGAAATGAATGGGAGTTGCACATTAGCATGATCTCTTTTGCATCTCCCATTCATTTCCCCGGGACTTGGAAAGGAAAACATCCCTGTGGGGAAGAGTCCCAAATTCCTCTAATATGGTTAACAGTGAACCAAGGGTGGAAAGAAGGTAGTTCTCCAGATATTTTGGACTTCAACTCCCAGAAGCCTCTGCCAGGCTGGCCGATGGCAAGGAATGCTGGCTGAAACATCTGGAGGTCTACTTTCTGTCCACCACTGATTTATATTAAGACAAAGGTTTTTATTTTTTAAAAATAGTGCTTGTGTCATTTCTCCTACATGAACAAAACATTAGATAACTTTAGTATAGCATTAGTTTCACCAGTCCTGGCTGATGACACTAAGGTTACACAATGGATGTTCACTGCCACTATGATGTTCAGCTGATGTGCAGTGCCACTTAACTATGATTAAACGAAAAACTATGAACATTACCCATTTGTATAGATTGATTTTCTTTGTCTTGGAAAGCTACGGGAAACCAGCAGTTCACCACTCCCATTTTCAATAAAACCATTAAACCACAAATCCTACAAGCACAATGTTTGGTGTTTTCAATGTGATGCTGATATGCTCATACTGAGACTAGGGCCCTGCTAAAGATGACGTTATTGCAGTGCAATATTTTGCAGTGCAATTATTCTGTTACATGACTGCAACATTAGTGTGTTGGTATCCTAATCACATTGAAGGGTATTTTGCTCTTGGTTTGTGAGGATTCACCTACATAACCTGTATGCTGATAGATGAGGCGTGTGTATATCTTCAAGGGCAGGTCACCTTGAATTCTAATGATACATTACTCCTAAGCATATTTCCTTGAAAGTAAGTCCCATTGGTTTCAATGAACAGGTTCGAGAGAGAAAAGTGATGAATGTTTTCTCTTGCATAATACTGGAACAACCCAGGTTCTCCTGATGAAGTTGATTGGCAGAACTCTATATAACAAATGGAACCTGTAATGAGCCTGTTGCAGCATAGAGTGTTCTGGTTCCATGCTCACCTCCATGGCACTCCATTCTATTCCACCTCCAAACTGGTTTTCCATCCCCCTCAACAGTCAGGGAGCACTCCTTGGCCACTGAGCATGCTCAGTTCTCACTGGGCTTGCGCTGGGAGATGAAAGCTTAGGCTTTATTTTATAAATATTTATTTTGTACTTCTGCAAACCTTGGGGCTCTTCCAAGTCTGTGTAGGTGGTGCTGTTTTGGCTATATAAACAATGGCACTTGTGCCCAATCATTGGAAAAAGGTGGAGTGATTAAATTAAAGAGTTTAATTTAATTGTAACCCTAGCTTACAATGCTTTTTAAAAGTATTGGGTGAGTTCAGGGAGAACAGATCTCTTGAGAGCTTCTAGATGTAATATCTAAGTGCTATAACCATGTTTGGAAATTGTATCCCTCTGGGAAGCAGCAGGTGCCATCAACACACAATATACAACGGCCATCACTTTTGCATCCTGTCCATGCTTGTGAGCTTCAAGAAACATCCAGCTGCTTCCTTCTGGAATCAGAGCGCAAGGCGAAGTTAGTTTTCAGGACTAGTCTTGCCATGCAGAAGAGTGAAGCAATCTGCTTCAGGTAGCATCATGGGAGGTGACATAGATAAAGGCAGGAACATTTGACTGAATGGTGCAGCCAAACTTTTTAAAGTATTGGCCATAGAAGGGAGAGGAGACAGCATCTAGGCTTCAGAAAGCAAAATATCTTGCCACACCTTGGCTTGCCATATCAGGAAGTATCTGGCATTCCCAAGGTTTTGAGGCATTGGGTGCTCTACACGTCCACTCAGTCCTTGATAAGGGACTGATCCGGCATGCCGCTTTACCCCGATTTCACCCTGTGACAAATGGCCAGTGCTGAGCAGATGGTCAGGAAATGAAGGATGTATTAAAGTGGATTGTTGAGGGTAACTGGCACAGTCACCCTGCAAGTTTTTTCTTGATACAACATGTCACACCATATGCTGCAATCAGAAAGAGCTCTGCTGAGTTGTTAATGAACGGGCAGCTAACAACTCTGCTTGATCAGATGTACCCTGACCTGACTGAGGACTGATCAGTAGAGTCAGGAGGTGTTTCAGGGGAAGTCTGAAGACACCTCTTGTTTTTGTCCAGATGACTCTGTGTATGTCACAAGCTATGGCGCTGGTGCTATGTGATTCCTGCCATTGTGACTCAATCTACAGGTTGAGTCACTGGACCCAGACACCTAATGGCCATGTGTTTTGGAACATATGGATCAAATGAGAGCGCGATTGCCAGGTCCACCAAGTATCTCTGAAAGTACCAGGGATGTTCAATGGCAATATATGATCATCTATTGGCTGCTCCAGAACCCAAGCAAGGGCACTTGTGCTTAGGCCCTGACAGAGACCAGCAAGGCCCAGAACCCACTGAGGGGTTGGGTGCCTCTTCATAAATTCCAATGCACAATGGCTCTCAACCACATTACAGTTCACTTGCAGTATCTTCAGGACTATGTGACCTAGAAAGGAGTGTTGTAGTGTATTGGCCCTCCTGGCTTGCCATACAAGGGAGTGCCTCAGTCAGCTCTCAAGTTCTATGCTTTCAGTTTCTGTTCTGGGTTCCCTGCAGCATGGCTTATTATTAATAGGTTTTATTTATTAAAGCTGTTGGTGGTGGTTTTCTGTCTTCTGTGTGGTCTTCTATTGCTCTCCCTCTTATCTACAGTAATGTCCTTGAACTTCAAGATGTTTTTTAAACTGACCCCAAACCTAATTTAGTTGATGTACAGTAGCTATGGCCACAATGACATTGTTGCACTTTGACTGGCTTTAAATCAAAGTATTGTTGAACATGACTAGCTAAAAACGAAATCTATGTGTGTGTATATGACAATTTGGTTTACAGACTGAATCATCATCCAATGTCAAGTACAAAATCTCCACCGCTTTAATTTGCTCTTTAAAAATAATATATTTACCATTGTTTTGAAACTGATCATGAGAATGGTAATGGTTTTGTGGGAATACCAGCACACAGTAGGAACAATGTTTTGGATTTTCCACTGTTGTAAATGAATTTGTCACTTTAAAAAGTTACACTAACTTGGGGCATTGAAGGACCTAACCCAATAAGATAAAAGTAATTTTGATGATATCATAACTTGAAATTAATTTACACAATGAAATGCTTTCAGCAGGACACTATATGATAATCTCATTATATGGCCATGGGAAACTAATTTTATTAGACAGTTGACTTTGTCAAATGAGTCATTTATTAAGGAAAACATAATTGTGGTTGTCACTCACTGTGGCAGGACTATACATCACTTTGAGATGATTCACAAAGATTATTATCCATAAAAAGTCATTTGATGTGAGAATCTCAATCCCATATCAAAGGATACAAAATATAGGAGTCATTGTCTTCATGAATCCCAATACATGGGACATAAATGGACGTCCATAAGAAAAATGCTTGCTATCCACTTGAATGGGAACCATGAATCTTGACTGAAACTCAAAAAGGAGAAATGTGTTTTTCTTCAAGGTGCAATGGTGTTATTGGGATCAGCAATGTGCAGAACAGGTAAATGCCATCAGAGAGATAAATGCACTGACTAACAATATACAACTGCATACTTTCTGGGAATAGTGAACTATCCAGGTTGATTTCTGCAAGACATCTCTACAGAGGACCAACCACTGAATTGGCTACTGAAATCCACTATGTCCTGGATTTCGGGACCAGATCAGGAGGCTGCCTTTACAAAGACCAAATGGTTACAATGTCTCTGTCTTGTAGTTTTGTGATGTCGCTTAAGTCCACAGTAACAACCAGTTATGAAATTTTTAGTGTTACTACAACTGCTAAATTTAGGGTGGATTCCAATTTCAATGTACTCCAGAACTCTTATTGAAGCCAAAAAATTCTATGCAAATTTAAAAAACATTAAAAGACCTGAAAATTTGGATTTGCAAAACTTTTTATGGATACTGTGTAGCCTATCTTCTTTCAGACATCTCACAGATCATAAACCCTTTGATTGAAGGAAAATATTTAGACCATGTGTAATTACAATGCCAGCATCATCATCTAATAAGAATAATGAGTTCAGTACAGTAGCTGAGTATGTTACAGGAAAAAAGTTGGTCATAGTAGACAACTTGTCATGAATCCTCACAGCACAAATAGATGACACAAGTTAAAGGAGGATGTTAGGGGTTACATTCTGTCAGCCTGCAGAAAAAGTTGACATCAGATCTAAAGGCTACACATGGAGATCTGGAACTTCAAGGAGTCTTTCACTAGATCAGATCGGGATGGCCCAAATACCTTGGTAATACTTAAGAGATGACTAGAAAATAATTTGATGACTATGGGCAACTGAGTGAATTGGAAGGCCTAATAACAAAAGGGAACCATATTGTTATGCCACAATCTTTGGGGAAAGAAATCCTAGATCTTATCGACCATTGTCATCAAGGACTAACAAAATGCCAAGCAAGTAGGGTGGCCTAGTAGTGGACATGACATAAAGAATGTCCTGTGCCTACTGCAAAAGAAATAGGTGAATAAAGTGGAAGGAACCTTAAATCACTAGAAGATGATTTGTGTGAATCAAGAGGTCAACACAATTTGGTTGTTGTGGATTGCAAGTCTAGGTATATTGGGGTACTTCACTTATTTGACTAGTGGGCCCTATAAGTCAGCATTCCTAAACCTGGTGCCATCTAGAAGTTTTGGACTACAATTCCCATCATACCTGACCTTTAGCCATGATGATAGGGGCTCAAGTCCAAAACATCTGGTGAGCACTAGGATGGGGAAGGCTGATTTTATGGTCCCATAGATGACTGCGTAGGGTTTGAGCCAGCAAGTGAACTAGGCCTTAGAAACTGTAGGCCAAATTCTGCATGTAGAGGTTTTTTTCTTTTTTCCCCATTTTGGATCTGTCCTGAGAGTTGTAGAATGCACTGTATCCTTGTGCCACAGTTCGGGGTGGGGGAATGCCACCATGACAATGTGATATAAGAATGATTTGTTTGTAGTGTAGATATGCCCTTCTGGGGGAGGGATCTTCATTCTTTGTGAATACTCAAGTCCACAGCAGCCCTATTGACATAAGGACAACATAATCTTTCTTTGATATTGCATGCAAACCATTCATTTGGCCTTGTAATGGCATTATTGTGAAGGAACTTTCAAAGATATAAAGGGAAAATATACTCCCCCCACTCCCAATGGATGCTATTGATGGGTATTTTGGGTGAGCTTTTAACTGTCTTCTATTTGGGAACGTAACAGAATTAGAAAATTAACATTCAGTTTCATTATAGCTGGAATAGGTTTTATAATAACCATTTTGAATTACAAAGAGTAAGATATAAATCATCAAGGAAATCACATGTTGGTATCTAATTTGTAGACATGAAATAGGGTAATAAAATTAAAACATTTGAAGGGGAACAAGACACTCTTGGTAAATTCTTTTGTTTGAACCTGGTCATTCCATCTGCCACGATTTTCCATGGAATGGCATATAAGCTGTCTCTCAGGCCTATGATTTCCTATGTCCATCTTTTGGCAATACACATGACTACTGGGATGGATTCAGATAGTTTGTCTTGTCCATGGTGACTTTTTACAATTGGCTTTCATTGGAGATACATCCATGCAGGGCCCAGCCATGCAATGAAGTTAGACATGCTTTCATCTCCCTCACAGTCATATTATTGCTGTGTTCAAATTACTGGGACAGATGGATGGATGGGCAACAGCATCCCCTTAACTTTGTTTTGATTTGACATCCCCTCTAGCTCCTGTTTTGAAGAAAGCTATTAACAAGCCATGATTTTCTAATAGTGTCTTCAGATCAGGGAAAATCATGTTTCCTTACTGTTGCGTACCGTCTCTCTTGCTTCCTGCTTTCTTCCGCATTGGGAATGAGTTGAAATTACATAGGGAAAGAGACTAGAGACCACGTGGCCCATACAGGTCAATTGGAACAGCGCCCTCTAGTGGGCATTTTATAGCACAACTTTCCTGGACACGGCAGGAAATAGTCTTATTTTTAAAAAATCGGGTTTTCTGTGGTTTAATTTACAATACTAAAACTGAGAAACAGAGCAGGAAATGCACAGGAGGATCACTGCATCATCAAAATGTCCCACAAAGATCCGTGAGTGGCCAGTCCCATCTGTGTGCTAAAACACTTGTCTGAAAAAGCTCTAAATTTTGTAGGAGTCAGAGTGGGGGCATGCATTAAGGGCCCCCAAACTTTGCTCCTCATAATCTGAGCACTGTATTACTGGCAAGGACAAACAATACCACCAGGAATTAGTGGTTTAGGAAGAGTCATAGGAACATACGAGTGCTGGAAGCTGCCTTATACTAAGTCAGGTTTGTCTAGCCCTGCATCTTCGACACTGACTGGCAGCTTCTCTCTAGGTTTTCAGCCAAGATCTCCTAGCCCTAACTGAAGATACCGGGGACTGAATCTGAGATCTTCTGCGCACAAATCAGCTACAGATTCAACGCAATTGAATCTAGCACTGTGCCAAATTTATTTATTTATTTATTAAAAATCTATTTTTGTCCAGTTGTTGGAGGGAGGAGGGGCAAAAAGTACTTGCACTCCACTGCCTGCTGAGTGCCTAAAAGCTGAGCAAGAGCCTTTCTACATGAGGCTTTTATTGCGCACTTGACATTCCTCACTTAAGGTAGTTTGTGGGTTCTTTACATGATGTTGACTCTGTTCAGATGACACACTAAGCCATGGTGGTTAAGCATTTTGAGCTAAATATTATGGCATAGCGTGTCATGTGAACCATGACTTAGCATGTCGTGTGAACCATTCCTACCCATGATGGCTACATAACCCTGGTTTAAATATGTTCACTAACCATTTGCTACAAAAGAGTTAGTGGCCTAACCATGGCTTAGTGTGTTGTCTGAACAGTCCTGTTGTCATGATCCAGGGCCTCCTATACTTTACAACCTTTTTAGCATTTTTAAAATAAAATAAAATAAGGCAAGTCTAGTATTATTTGTGAATGGTGGGATAAAGCCTAGTGCATTTATGCAATTTTGCTATACCACATTGCCACCTAGTGCTTGTGTAATGGAACATAAAGAAAGGAATGGTTGAACAGCTGTTTAGTAGTTGAGATAACTCAGGAACTCATAGTGTGTTAATGGTTAAGTTATTACCAATAAATTCTTAGGTTTTGTAAAAAGAAGGGCTTCCGTGTTTGACTAAGTCCTGGTGCTGGTCACACATGCATGCACTGTATGGATTGATGGCCTGAAGTGGGGACCGCAGCAATGCATCCCCCCACATCTGTATGCCTGCCCGCCACCAGGTAGATTACTTCTCCTGGCACTGACATGCACACCCATGTCTTTCAGGAACCGTGTGGCTCCTGTGCGTTCGGCAAAGTATTGCGAGAGATCACAGAACTTCCTGGGCTTGTGCAGGCACCACATGGCTCCTGAAGGCAGAAAGACCTTTCAGGCAGCACGCTGGTGAGGCGGGCACGTGTGTCACACTAGGAAAAGTAAGCCAGCTGGCCAGCAGGTTTGGGAGGTACATGAACAAGGCAGGCACGAGGCGAGATGAGGTGAGGCAAGGTGGTAGGCATGCACGTGGCTGTTTCTTGGTTCTGCTGGCTGCTTGCACAGCTGGCTATGCAGTAGGCCAGCAGGACCAAGAAGCAGCTGACCTTTTGGATGGGAAGAGTGCCGCTCTTCCCATACTCTGCCACCTGTTGCACCCACTTCTTAATGCTTCACGGTAGGGCCAACCTTGGTCAACACATAATAATTAGCATAGTGGACAAACAACTGAGACTCAGTACAGAGGCTACTGTTGCTGAATCTGCTCTCCCTTTAGAAATAAATGTTCACAGGAATGACCTACTCTCATAGTGAGGGCCTAATCACTCAAGGCCTCCGGTCCTCTTCAATGAAAATTAACAAGCTGCAATTTTCCTGTTAATGGAAAAGAAAGGGGGAATCTCATATGAATTTGTTCTTCCTAAGTGATACTGTTTATGTAGTGACCAATTTCTCACAAGGACTTGAAACTTTTGCACTGGGATCAGTAAAGTACTGGCTTTTCAGGAAATGAATGCTATTTTTGTTTTGACTTCAGTAGGAGCCTACATATGCATATAAATAATTTGTGTTAGCATTTTGGAATGGAAAAAACATGGGCACAGAGGGTTGTGTGTGGGTGTTTTGGGGTGTGGGTGTGGCAGACAGAAAGACTTCTTGCAAAAGTTAGAAGCCAGGTTAAAAATCTGGCACTGAGTATCTAAAAACCAGCATGATGCTTTATGCCAAAGAGTCAATCTTTCTAGGCAGCGACTGTCATAGTCAGATAAAAACATTGCCTCAAGGTCACTTTTGCAGGAATTCTCATTTCATACCTGCCTTCAAATGTATCTTGTGAGTACATGTTTTGGAGAAACAAAAAGATTACATTACAGTACGTTAGAGGGGTTAGGATACTAGCACCAACTAAAGTTTTGCTTGTAGTTTTCTCTAAAAGAAAATGAAACTACGTAAAATATATTCTGACACAATGTCATAGAAAAGTTAAGTAGGGGAGCCATTTCCTTGAAATGTGAAATAATGGCTATGCGTAATAAAGTAATGATTTTGTGACTATACATGTTCAGGGAATGCAGAATGGATTTTTTTTTTTTAGGAGCTTAAGTATGTGGGGTACAAGACAGTACAACATTAGGAGCAATTAGAGGTCAATCCCGTGTGTATGTACTCAGAAGTAAGTCCCACATGTCATATAGGGCTTACTCCCTAAGTGCATGTAGGATTGTACGATGCAGTGAATAGTCTTAATCATGTGTAACTCTGTTCTGGGTTGTGGCCATTATTATTATTATTATTATTATTAATAATAATAATAATAAATAATAATAATAAATAATATGAATTATTATTGTTATTATTATTTATATAGCACCAACAATGTACTTGGTGCTCTACAGTATGTACAAATAAAACAGCAACAGTATCCTGCCCAGAGGCTTACAATCTAAAATCACATTAAAACTAGGGATGTGCTCAGCTTCTAATCGGACCGGAGAAGCAGGAGCGGAGCGGGGGGCTTTGCCTGCCCTTAAGGCGGAGGCGAAGAGGATTGGGGGGCCGGCGGAGAGTGGCGAAGATGATCGAGGTGAAGGCGGATCCTTTGCCTCAATCCGGAGCTCCGCTGGAAAGGTAAGTGGGGTTTACCGGGCCCTGCCGCTGTCGCTGTCGCCCATGCGGCGACGGCGGCAGGGCCTGGTAACCCCCCTCCCCGCCCTCCTCTCCCTTACCTGCCTCCGTCCGCGGTCTGTCAGCATCTTCAATTGAGCCCACGGTTCCACCAGGAAGCCTGGGCCGCTTGTGGCCCAGACTTCCTGGTGGGACCGCGGGCTCAATTGAAGACGGCGACGGACCACGGACGGAGGCAGGTAAGGTCCCCCTCTCCCTTGGTTCTTTACCGGGCTCTGCCGCTGGGACTGCCTTGAGTCTGGGCATGCGTATGTATCCCTGGACAAGCTATCATGGTGGCGAGTTTGAGGTTTCTAAAGTGCAAATTGATGGAGCTATGGAAAGGGGTGTGAATGGGGTGCCCGGTTTTCATAAATTCCCCCAAAATCAGGGGATGATGGGACTGCCTTGAGTCTGGGCGTGCGTGTGCACCCCTGGATAAGCTTTCATGGTGGCGAGTTTGAGATTTTTAACGTGCAAATTGACGGAGCTTTGGAAAGGGGTGTGAATGGGGTGCCCGGTTTTCATAAATTCCCCAAAAATCAGGGGATGATGGGATTGCCTTGAGTCTTGGCGTGCGTGTGTATACCTCCATGAGGTGTCATGTTGCCAAACGTGAGGTTTCTAACTTTAACCGAAAAAAAGTTGTATACTTTTTTAGCTTGATGCAAGCCTATTGGGGGGGGGGAAACGGAGCTCCGATCCGGATCCGGAGCTCCAAGCGGAGCGGAGTGGACATAGGCGGAGCGGGGGTGGGGCGGAGCGGCCCGATCCGCAAATCGCGGATCTGGAAGTGAAGCAGAGCAGGGGGTCCGTGCACACCCCTAATTAAAACATATGAGGGGGAAGGGTTACACAAAGACAGAATAAGGGAATAATTGAAGCATTGTGAACAATAAATCAGGCTAGGGTTCCAAAAGCTGTGAAAAAGAGATGAGTTTTCAAATGCTTTTTAAAATCTAAGATAGAACTCGTAGTTCGTAGATGTTCTGGGAGAGCGTTCCAAGCAAAAGGGGCTTTGGAATTGAACTTTCCATTTCCCCCCCTGATTTTGCCATATTGATCTTTCTGAAATGGGCAAAAATCTCATTCAGGTGCTGAGATTCATAAAGCTCGTAACGGTTGCATTGCTAACATTTTTAAAAGGCAGTATACTTCTTTCAGAGCTGTTTTTCACCTTGATTCCACAAAATGCAGAATAGACTCCCCCACCCCACCCCAAACATCTAATGACATTAGTGAAATGTGGTGGATATTCAGCACCTTGCAGGATCTGGCTACTTATCAGAGCAATGGTCATTTTATATAACTTTCAAGGCCACCATTTTTCATTACATGGGACTTTGTTTAATGGTCATGTTCATACTGGATGATGGAATATAGGAGGCGGCAGATGCAGATAATCAGGAAAAAGATGGGTTCTCATCTCCAATTTGCTGTCGATGAATTATGACTTCTATAGAGATGTGAAATAATGTAGCTCATGGCACATAATTGGCAAGCTCTGCTGTATTTTCCATCTTTATATTTTCACAACCAACATATAATTCAGCACATGTCTCCTCCGATAACTCCCTCCCTGACCTCTTGGCTTTAAATAGCAGAAAATACAACGTATGTTTTCCAGGGAGATAAATACAAATTTGTCTTTTTTATTTCCCAGAATACCTAATTTATGATATAGCTGGTTTGGTGGTGCAAAATATTTTCAAACTCCCCATGTCCACTACGATAGGAATTGTGCTACATAGCAACGACTCCCTTTCTGAATGGAGACCTGTGAGCAGAAGGTCCCGGTGAGGAGATTTACCAGCCAATCCAATGCACATTTACTCAGAAGTAAAACTCCAAATTCAATGGCACATATCCCAAGTCACATTGATGTCAGTGGGATTTATTTGAAAGTAAATATGGATTGAATCTGGCTGCATAGCTATTCCAACCTCACACTGGATTTTAGAACATTTCTGTAAATAGTTTAACCTACATCTATTTAAAACGCCAAAACCTTTCAAAGAAGAACTGCTTGCTTCCTAAATACTTTTGTTTTCATGCTAGCGAGATTTTGCATACTTTTCCAAGGAGTGTGTTGTGCTACCATGGAGCACAGTTTTAGTGTTACTTTTGAGGTAAACCTCACACACTTTTACTCTAGAATTTCCATTTTGTCCCAGAAGGATCAGTGCATGGAAGTGGGGTTGGATATTATGGATTAACAAATTGAGGCTCATCCAGACAAGGCAGAGGTGCTACTGGCCAGTAGGCAAGCTAATTCAGCTTTGGGAGGACAGCTGAAGGCTCCCACCGTCATTCTAGATATCTGCCATAGTGTTTCATCCCCACAAGCCCCACAGAAAATCAAGGGGCTCAGGCTGTAGTTAATGAGAGAGGGTGCTTAGGCACAATTGTGTCAGTCACCTGGGTCATCTCAACATTCTACAGATCAACTTGAGCTTCAACAGGTTTGACAGTCCTAGTGATTGAGAGAAAATCCCTCAAAATGTTCAGGAATCCTACTTGTTCCAGTAGTCTACAAGGGTAGACTGTATTAATAAAATGCCTTCAGAGGTTAGGAATCCCAGCTACTCTAAACCTTATCAGGTGGTGATCTGTCCATGGGAATGGAGTTCTTTTAGAGATCAGGTCTTCACCCAGATATGATGCCTGTAATCAGAGCCAGCCCTCCCATGAGGCATGGTAAATATACCCTGCCTGAGATGGTGGAATGGGAGGAGCAGTGAATTCCACATTCTCCCCTCCCTGCTCCCACTGGAGCGAGGTGGCACTACAGTGGATGCTTCAGAGAGCCCCACTGGCTGCTCTTCCACTATTGATTTTTGCAGCCACTAGAACTGGCACCATCTTTCCATGATTTGAGTTACACTCTTGGACTGCTGTAATGGCATGATTTTCTAAGTAATCCTCTAAACCCAATGCAACCCTTGTCCAGACCAATGGTGGACATCCCAACAATCCCTTCTTATAAGAATCAGTTTATCTGTAAGCTATTGGCCCTGTTCAGAAGACACCTTTAACCACGGTGAATAAGGCCTTCTGTCTTTTTCACCATGGTTAAAGCCATGGTTTAAGGTGTCTTCTGAACAGGGCCACTAATGGTTTTAACTCCACTTTCTGGGCTGTGTTCTTCAATGATTCTTTTCATTTTGCATTGTACAGATTCAAAGTAAGGGAAGTGGTTAATGTGAGAATTAGAATTCATTGAGTTATTTCAGATTGCTTTTCAAATAGCTATGTTAATAGTTTAATGTTGGGCTTGTTTTATGTAGATTTCTTTACTGAAGAGATTTCTGAAGGTTTGTGGAAGTGTCTTGAGAAAAAGGAGAATTATTATGGAAAATTTACAAAGTGAGGATTTGTTGCAATACCTCCAACTTTTGTAACCTGAAAACGTTCCTTCGAGTACAGCCTTGGGGCGTCTCTTGTTTTAGTTTTGTTGCTCTTCTCTAGATCTTTATGATGTTAAAGTATTTTATCTGCAAGCTGCCTTGGGCTTTCAGATAAAGTGGGATATAAAACTTTTAATAACAGGACGCACAACAACTGTGGTGAAATTGGCTATCGGTCTAAGGCAGGGTGGTCAATCAGAGAACAAGTTATTAGAAAAACGTTGCTTGTTTGGTATACAGTACAATGCAAAAGTGCAAAATAATAGTAACTGTAAGTTGCCTTTGGGACCCTGCTTAGGCCAAAAGGTGACTCATGAATTTACAAATAAATAAACTAATAAATAAAACTCATGCATTGTTGATTTTATAATAATAAACAGACACAGTAGATATTTAATTGGGTAAATATGTCAATATCTTTAACAGAAAATGAAATCCAATAACATCTACTCATAAGGAAGCTCCATTGAGTTGAATGAGTCTTACTCCAGGTAAATGTGTATAAGATTGCAGCCTGAGACTGCAATCTTATTTATTTAATTTCTGTACCACCCAATAGCTGAAGGTCTCTGGGCACTTCACAGAAATGATCTTTTTAAAAGCAGGCAGGGGCTGTAGGATTTTCTTACACACGTTGACTTATATTCATTGACTTGGGACTAATGTCACTGAATGCTACTGTGGAACAGGCTTCTGAGTCAATGTGCATAGGAAGAGATAGCGCTTCTTTTTATAAAAATAAAATCAGAGATTCTTACATTGTGTTACCACAATTTTGCATGGTGCTTGAAATTCTCTGGGTGACTTTGGGTCAGTCATTATCTTGCAGTATAACTTTAGCAGGATTGGACCCATACAATAAATTTACAAATTTGTTAAGAACAGAAGGACATAACATAAATGGCTGTCATTGCTTCTTGTGGCATCAAATTCAACCCTGCTGCAATCAGTGCCAATTTTTAAAGCTCAAATGCAGCATGGGGGGAATTTCCAGGAGTGTGTGTGTGTGTGTGTGTGTGTGTGTGTGAGAGAGAGAGAGAGAGAGAGAGAGAGAGAGAGAAGGAAGGAAAGTGTGTGTGAGTGGAGTTTGGGCAATCACGCTGAGGGCCCCATGCCAGCAGGGGGTGGCCCTGCCCACTTTGGGAGGCAGCCCCTCCCAGCATTCATGCCTAGAGCCAATTCAGCTCTTGGGCCAAAGGAAGATTTCCAACCTCTATGTTGCATTAATTATATGTAATATGAAGAACTACTTTCTATTGCCTGCCCTGAATCTACTGCTGTGCAATATTCCAAGTCTTAATTTCTTCCAGAGGATTTATAATCTGCCGAGGTATTCCTTTTAATGCCATTTGTATTGAGAATGGAACCATTTGATCCCAGTTCTCCAAAGTCTAAAATACCTTGGCATGGGCACACTTTACGGTCTTCTTTTTTATTTTTTATTGTGAATATCAACAAACAAAACAGAAAATACATCGTGAAAACAGTGTGTGTGTGTGTGGGGGGGAACCCATACATTGTGTATATAGAATTATCATCACCATTGTATGAACCATTAAAAAAAAGGGGGGAGAGAGTTATTCAAAGGTTTCAAGAAAAGCAAACCAAATATCTATATATTTATCCACTTGCAAGTTGCGTCTATATAACACTCATTTAAAATTTGATAATGTTATTAGGTCCTTGATCCATTGCATTATAGGAGATGCGAATTTGTCATTTCAGTGTGATAGTATAAGTCTTTTGGCTGTCATAATGGCTCTGAAGATCCATCTGCGCTGACCATGTGTTAACTTCCAAGAAGCCAATAGGTAATTTAGGAGGAAATGTACATTATTACATATTATAGATTGTTTCGGTACAAAGTTCATCCTTATTATAACCTCCTCCCAAAAGGGGGCAACTACTGGGCATTGCCAAAACGTATGAGTTAAAGAAGCATTAGATGCATTACATCTCCAACAGTTATGCAAGTTAGACAAACCCATATTGAAAAGGTGTTGTGGAGTCCAATAGACCGAAAACAGGTGTTTTTTTTTTTTTTTGCTGAATAAGATGTAACCTAAGATCCATAGAAGCTTCAGATACAAATGCTAGAGCAACCATCCATTGGTTAGGCAAGATAGGGCACTCCAATTTTCTATTCCAATCTAGTCTTAGAGCAGATCTACACCAAACAAGATATGACACTTTGGAAATGTTTTGAAAACTGTATATAGAGTGTGGCCTGGGCCCCAACAGTTGTCACTACTGTTATAAACTGTTTTAAAGCAGTAGTGTAGATCCTGCCTCAAACTACGGGTATCATATTTACTTGCTGCTATTAAACACACACACACACACACACACACACACACACACACACACACACACGTTGTGGATCTACGTGCCAGTTCAGCTGTTGAAAGTGTTTCTAACAATGCTGGAGGCTCTGGAGCTGTAAAAGCAGCTGGGCCAAACCTAGATTCCAGCAAGTGTTGCAACTGCAAGTATTGCCATTGAGTTGTAGCAGGTAAATTATATTTAACACACAAATCTGAAAAGGACAAAAACTCATCAACTGAGCCTATTAATTGATCCAAGGTAAAATCAACTTCTCTGTCCATGTCCTCCACAGAAATGTTTTCTTTCCAATATTTAAATCTGACTTTCCCCATATAGTCAATTTAGCATGAGAGAATGGATCAAACTGTAATTGACGTGATATTATATGCCTTGTCTCTCTAGCAGCCAAAACTGTAGGAGGGGAGGGTTACATACTCTGACATAACAAGAACTGAGTGCTGTCAATTTGGGAAGAGGTTCTTATCATAAGGCTTCCAGAACTGACCATGGTGGCATTTCTGAGGAAGCAGAAGATGACCAGAACTTAATCCAAGACAATAAGTAAGCCCAAGGGTACAAAGCTAGGTCTGGAAAACCAAATTCACCTTCTTTAATTGGAAGCAGCATCCATTTCAGAGATATTCGAGGTGGAGAAGATCCCCAGAAAAAATTATGAAACAAAGCATTAAATTATTGAAAATATCTGCCAGGTATAAGTAAAGGAATCCCACGCATAACATAAAGAATTCAAGGTATAAGATTCATCTTGAGTGTGTTCATTTTACCCCACAAGCTCAACTTTAACGGTGCTCATCTATCTATATCTTGTGTAATCTCATTAATCAATTTATTTAAATTTATTTTGATCAGTTGCATCTTGGAATAAGTATTCCCAGATAGGTAATGTAATCGAGGCACCACCAAAATTGTCCATTATCCAACACACTAGGAAATATACTATCTCCAATCGGCATCAACTCTGACCAATTAATTGAGTAGCTGGAAAGATCACCAAAGATGTTAATCAATTTCATCAAAGCAGGAATAGATGCCTGGAGTTTAGAAATAAACAATAAAAGACAATCAGCATAAAGACATCCTTATCTAGTACCTCGCTCAAGCATGAAAAATGCTGACAACCAACCATTGGTCATAACTCTTGTTCTTGGGGTCAAATATAGAATTCTAACTCATTTCAAAAATTCTATTGGAAAGCCAAAATGACTCAATGTAACAACCATAAACTTCCAATATATTTTGTCAAAGGCCTTCTCAGCATCAAAAGAAACAATGGCCACCTGATCCGTTCTTTCTCTATTTAAAGCCATCTCCTTGCAATTTCTCTTGTTAGTCAGATGGGGCTTCTTAATGGTGCCTTTGGTTGCCAGGCATAAGCAGAGAGGATTGGTGAAGAAGTGTATTCCTGGTGGTGATTTCTCACTCTGAAACTCCTTTAACTCTGGAGATCCATTACAGTACGAGCTTGAGTATTTTCAGTACGCGTTTTGGCAACACAAATTAAACAAAGATTGTTTTAGCAAGTTTATTTTAAAAAATACTGCTAAACAAAGACTGTTTTAGTAGGCTTATTTTAAAAAATACTGCTTAATAAAATTTCATATCTATTATAAATGGACTATTTATTTATTTATTACATTTTTATACCGCCCAATAGCTGAAGCTCTCTGGGTGATTCATTCATGCGAGGAATAAATGCATACTAAATAGTGTTGTGCGGAACCTTGCCCTCCTATTTTTTGTTTTCCCCCCCTCCTCTCTCCCTGCATTTTTTTCTGCCTCTTCCACAGGGAGAGGGAGAATTTTGAAGAATTTTCTCCTTGGGGAGGGTGGGTTTCCACATAACTTTTAATCTGTTGAAGGTGGCTGAGGGCTTCCTGCAGAGAGGCATTCAGGAACTCCCACTGGACTGCAAGCCTCTTTGCAAAGAGTCCTGAGCTGCTGCAAGCAAGAACAGTTCACCCCTCCGAAAACTGTAAAAGCCCCATTTGTTCCTGCTTGCAGCAGCATGAGACTTTTTACACAGAGGCAGTTCTTCCTGAATGACTGTGAGAGAGTCCCAGGTAACGTGTTCTCATGGCAGTTTAGGAAGAGCTGCTGGGCTGAGGTAGCCTCTCTGTGAAGAGTCTCATGCTACTACAAGTTCAGGGGGCATTAAAAAAAAAAAACTAAAAACAAACAACAACAAAATAGAAAACGCTGAAGGCACCCCGTACACTTAAAAAGGTAAGTGGAAATAGCATCCCCCTCCCCAGGGAGAAAAATATTCAAAACTCTCACCTCCACAGCCTCTTTTGCTGGTTTTCATTTTGACCCCATTTCCTTCTAACTGCCCAAAATAGAAGAATTGCACTAAATAAGCACTAAGTAAGATTAGCAATAATTAATAAAATGGTAATTTAACAATCCTTTGCAGTTCTTCCTGTAATTATTTTCTTTCTCCTTCTTCTATGGCTGGCAATGGACCTTGAGCACACACTGTGGTCTGGATCATGGTTATTTCAGAGCAAAACAATTTTTCAAGGGTAAAATTAAATCTGTTGGATACAAGTCTTAAAATAACCCAATAAGTAAGCCGAATTGTAAGTACCTATGCCAGACTTTTTTCTACTTCATTTACATTCTAAAGAACAAATACAGTCATGCTTTAGATCATTAGTCATCAGTGAAAACCACAGTGTTTTTAGATTTAATGAGGCAAGAGGATGATGTTTCATCAATATGGTATCAAAGCTTTTTATAACTCTCAGGTGGTAAATTGTGCTGCATCCCTGCCTTTTCACTGTCCTTCCCTCTGTCCTTCAATTTTCACCCCACCCAAAAAAAGAAAAGAAAAGAAAAGAGGAGGAAGACGGCTTATGGTTCCATCTGTGTTAATAGAGCACTGTTTAATAGAGCAATGTTTAAAGGCAATCCCAGTTGGCAACAGAGCGATGGCATGCTCATTTGTACACGTTGTTTGAACTGTAGTATATGATAGGCAGGGTGTGCCATAGAAGGAGTTTAGTCAAAACAAAACAAAACACACCTCTGGTTTCCCATGGCATGGATCATATATTATACTCTACTGCTGGATTATGAATGTGAGGGCGCTACACAGAAACGTACGGCAGAGCACCTTTACCTGACATGTGCTATCCACAGGCCTACACACAAAGGCTTTCCCTTTTTATGCTCGTTCCACATCTGAAAAGCTGATCTGCTGCAGAGCATATGTTCATTTTGTTCTCCATGTGGCAAGACATTGGTACCTTATGGCTACTCCACCGTGTGACTAGATCAGGGTGGCTTTGATACAGTGCCATTGCCTAGGCATGGTTGGCTGGGGAGAGTCCATATGGACCAAAGCCTATGCATGTGGCTGGCTGGGGAAAGTTCCAACTCCCAAGCAGTAAAAAGTACTACAGAACAGTGGAGGCACCAATTTCAGTGTGGCTGTGAATCCATTCTGAGTTTCAGTCAGAACCAACCAGAACTATAAAGGAGCTATCCATGCTGCTGAAGCCTATCCCAAAAAATGGTTCAACACCTTGGATAGCACATTGGATTCACAGCCCCTGTGCCATTACAGCAACTAGCCTCTGCTACTACAGAGATGTATGCCGAAGTGGCAAAGGCTTACTCTACATGTACCACAAGCTTCCCAACTTGGTGCCCTCCAAATGTGTTTGACTACAACCCCCATAATCCCCAGGCAGCATGGCCAGCGACTGGAGTTTAAGTCCAGCACATATGGAGGGCACCAGGTTGGGGAAGGTTGGTGTAGTATCATCATAACAAATTCCTGTCCAGCATCTGGGGAAGAATGCAGGCCACGTGGGAGATCTAGGATAGGGCTGTGCACCACCACCCTGAACCACTTTGGGGCCCGATCCAGACCTTCCAGAGTGGTTAGGGTCGATCCGACGCTCCCCTAATCCGTTCCGGAACCAGATCTGGAGCGAGATCCAGAAGCCCGGATCGAGGTTCACCCCCCATTTTGCCCCCATTTTCCACTTACTTGCCTCCGTGGTGGACGGCAGAGGCAGGTAAGTGGGGAAGGGGGGACAAAATGGGGGCCGAATAGGTCCCCTTCCCCCCTTACCTGGCTTTGCCGTCCACTGGATGGACAGCGGCGATGGCACCAGGTAAGCCCCCCCTTCCCCCCACTTACCTAACGCCGTCGCACAGACAGTGGTGGCTCTGGAGCCAGGTAAGCTCCCCTGCCCCCACTTACCTGCATCTGTAGTGGTCCGGGCGGTGCTTCAACTGTGGCCCAGGCCTCAAGGTGGAAACAGGCCTGGGCTGCAGTTGAAGCTCCTGCCCGGAACCGCGATGGACGCAGGTAAGCCCCCTCCCCCCACTTACCTGCATCTGGAGCTTCGGAACGGTCTGAATCGCTCCAGACCATTCCGAACCGCTCTGCGCCGATCCGGACCTCCCCTGATCCACTTTGGAACTGAGCTTCAGAGGTCTGGATCGGCCCGCTCCACTTTGGATTTGGGGATCTGAAACGGAGTGGACCACAGCCCTAATCTAGGATGCAATCCTATGCACGTTTAGACAGAAAAAGGGAATGCTGGGAGTTGTAGGACTTTTTTCTATTTAAACATGCATAGGATTGCACCCTTAATTATTTATTGAAAGTGTTTAAAATGAGAGAGAGAGAGAGAGAGAGAGAGGCACAGAGAGATTGAGATCTCAAGGCAAAGATATGTGCATTGATACAATGATGGAAACAAATGAAAACCCTTCGTTAGGATTCTGGAAGATGAGTGATCAGAAGAATAGTGAATTATAACATTCACACAGGTCACAAACTAATGGATTTAAAAAAAAAAAAACCCACATACACCCCCTATAAAGCCTTGCAAGCTGAAACTTTAACTGAAGCATTCAAATCCCAGATTTATAACATAGAGTTTCCTCTGGCATACATCACACACAACTGCTGGATTAAAGAATGTGAGGGTCCTAAACTGAATCATACTGGAGGGCACATTTCTCTAACTGACGTGAGGTAGCCATAAATACTCTTGCACAAAGGCAGGCAGCTTTCCCTTTTCATGCTAATTTAAGCTGAATTGCAGGTATAAAAGCAAGACCCTGGAGCTAGAATTCCAGGTAGCCAAGCCCAGATTGTTGGGGTCAAGAGTGGAGTTGGAGTCCTGAGTTGGGAGGGAATGGAGTCAAGAGGGCATGTGGAAGGGTCGACTGAGGATAGCAGATCAGACCTCTCATCAGGAGATATTGGGTGAGAGGAGTGATCAGTCATGTCCATTGTAGGTGTGCTCAGAAATTAGTTCCACTGTCTTCAGTGAAGCTGCCTCCAAAGATGGTTACTGGAACCAACAAGGAGTGCAGTGTACATGATGGACTCATGTTCTAAAATGACAGAATCATAGTAATCATAGTTACTGTGACAGAATTGTAGCAACATAGTCACAGAATCATAAGGAAATACTGGATATAAATGAGAGTCAGCTATGTGAAAGAAGGAATTGATAAGCCATTTAATGATTAGGTATGTCTACTCATACTGAAGGCTTGGGGCAGTATTGAATACGACTACTATGCCTCTGCTCATTCTGTTGCACCCACTGGACCACCAACCGGTGCAATGGAAAGTGCTTATTAGAGCAACCCTGGAAACAAGCTCTAAAGCTCTCTGTTTCAGTATGGGACAGTCAGTGGAACTTCCTTGCATGAACTTCTCTGACTTCCCAGTTCTGAAAAGAAGTGTTTTTAAGTTCATTTCCAGTTGCTTTAGAAGCCAGCAGCTTTCTGTTGCGCTCGCGGTGCATCCTGATGGAGCATAGGCAGAATTGGATAGTGCCGTTGGTACACCCAGATGCCACATCTTCAGAAATAAAAGTCTATGGCATCTCACGAAATTTCAGAAAGCTCTTGAAATGTATCTATCTTTCCTTTGAAATGGGTCTGTCTGTCTATCGATTATTATTCAATGTACACAAAAGTATATTCATTAAACAAAAAACGTACAGTTTACAAAACATTAAGGCTCAACAGTTTTCAACCAAGCACCAAAACACAGAGAAATTGGGAGGTAAGGCTCACAAGCCTTATTTTATTTATTTATTTATTTATTTATTTATTTATTTATTTATTACACTTATATACCACTCCCATAGCCAGGACTTTCTGGGCGGTTCACAGAAATTAACGCTACATCCTTAACACTACATCCTCCCTAAGAGGCAGAAAGTGCCAGTGAAATTCTCATTCTCCCAAAGCAGATAAACCATGAGGACAGGCTGGAGAATATGATATGCAGAGGTGACTGTGGGGTTGTGGAAAACCGATGATGAACAACTTAGGGCCACCTACTTCTTTTTTTGTTTAGAGCAGCCCTTCCCCAACCTGGTGCCCTCCAATGGTGTTGGACTACAACTCCCATCATTGCAAGTCAGTATGTCCCATTGTCAGGAATGCTGGGACTTTTTCATCACAGCCCCCAGGAAAGCCAGGAATTACTCTGGGTAGAAATTAAAGATAAAGAGATGAAACTTAGCACCATGGTAGCTGTTAAGTAGGGTTATAGCCATGCTAAGTTTGAAACAGATCCGTTCATGCCTTGAGTTTTAGGAATTTTTTAAAGTTGAAGGGATGAACAGATCTGATGGTTAAAATGGGCTGTTTATTCCAACTTTAAAAGTCCCATTGTCTTCAGTGGGCCTTACTTCCAAGTAAGTATGCTGAGGGTCTTATGTCTACCCAGAGTAAGTCCTGGCTTTCCTGGGGGCTGTATGAATGAATGAAGCTTTATTGAATAAGTCTTCCGACCATTTCAAAAATCAAAAATTTTAGAAAAGGAGGGGCAGGGGCACTGGGAAGGCAATAGGGCTGTGTGCTAGGGAAAGAAAGCTAGAGGAGGAAAAAGCCTGGAGGCATGAAATGAAAGGAAGAAGGCCAGAAAAATAAGGGGTAAAGAAGAGAACTGCACATAGCTAGGCTTTTCCCAGGTGAGGCAGGCTTTTATTTTAAAACATTCTTCAGTAACTATATCACACTATAATATACTTGTCATGTATTAATCTGGTTTAATTGTTTAAATAGGATTGCAAAGAATTTGTCCCTAAAATTAATCTAAATGCTATTCTATATTGGACAATTGCTGCCCGACACCTGATACTATTTGACAACCAAATATATTTGTTTAACTTTTCAGTGTTTGGTTTGATAGGTGCCATTGGGTATTTAACAGCAAATATTACTGGTGGTGAATTGTAGGATTTCGGAATCATTTCATTGGACAAAATCTATCTGGTCATACATTCTGTCATTTGCCAGTGTGCTCAGAAAGTATCAATAGGTGTCATTCTTGAAACTGTTCCTGACACTACCAATAGAGCTCCCATCACTTCATTTTCATCTGTCTGCAAAAGTTTAGTTCCTGCATAGCTGAAATTATTCTATAGTTCAATAACAAATCTTGTAGAGGGAAGAGATCTGTATAGAGACAATGCTGATATATAACAGTTTTGCTCTAGAACCAAATATTTTGGATGACAAGGTTGCAATAAACTATGGTCACATCCAAGAGCACATTATATCCCAGGGTGTCATGCCCCCATTGGAATCCTCCTCTGAGGACGAAGAGTTAGACGCCCAAACAGAGGGTGATGCCTAGTACCTGCCAGGGTGTGCACAGCAACAGAGGTCTGATCCCATGGAGGAGCTTGCTGAGGTCGTAGAAACTCGGAAAGAGGGGGACTCTGCCTCAGGGGAGGAGTGTGAGCACCCCCAAGAACCAAGGAGTGATGGTGCCAGAGGAGGCAGGCCTAACTCAGTAGGGCGACCCTATGGAAAGGAGGACAGGGCTCCTGTATCTTTAACAGTGGTACAGAAAAGGGAATTTCAGCAGGTGTCATTTGTATGCATACAGCACCTGGTGAAATTCCCTCTTTATCACAACAGTTCAAGCTGCAGGAGCCCTGCCCTCTTTTGTATCTGGTTACTCTAGCAGGGCTCCTGCAGCTTGAACTGTTGTGATGAAGAGGGAATTTCACCAAGTGCTGCATGCATACAAATGACACCTGCTGGAATTCCCTTTTCTATACAATTGTTAAAGATTTAGGAGCCCTGTCCTTTTCATATGGTCACCCTACCCAATAGGAGTGCAGTATTATTATTTTTTAACAGGGCAGGGACTCATAATTAGAGGAGAAGGTAGTCTTATCTTTTGTGGTGGGATGTGGAAAGAACAGGATCTAATAAATAGAACTTGCCAAATAACACATTTTGATATTTTTCTTTGATACTATGACTATATCAATGTCATAGCCCATTTAAGTAGTAAGTTCTTCACCCTCTACTAAATCATAATCCGCAAAGTCTCTGAGACATCCTGCTGAGATGAAATATGCCAATTAAAAAAAATACATTTAGAAC
Source organism: Elgaria multicarinata webbii (assembly GCF_023053635.1). Classification (NCBI taxonomy): domain Eukaryota; kingdom Metazoa; phylum Chordata; class Lepidosauria; order Squamata; family Anguidae; genus Elgaria; species Elgaria multicarinata. The sequence continues at coordinate 110,950,205 of NC_086173.1, read as the reverse complement.
TGTTTCACTTAGTTTAATTTAAATTGTACTTAAATTATGCTTAAGATAAAAAACAAAACAAAAACCTCCTTGGAAAATTTAATGTTACTAAGATATTTATGAATTTCAAAAACACAAGATCCCTATGTCTTCATGCAGTGATATAAATGATAAAAACTAAACATTAAAAAGGATAGTATACAATTCTATTAATACATATCCTGCAGCTAAGTGGCCATGAAGGTACCTATTAACTGATTTTGTTGATGTCATCCTTGAATCCATTATGCTACTAGCTATTTGTGGCATATGATAAGGAAGTAGATATTTTCAGTAAGGAACCACTAAGAGGCAGGCATTAATATATAGATCACTTGTGGGGAAAAGGTTCTACTTAGAATAAAGTGCCTGAGGCTGGAATCCTATACACCCTTACCTGGTAGTAAGTCCCATTGAACTCAGTGAGGTTTATTTCTGAGAAGACGTGTACAGGATTGCATTGCACTGTGAAGATGATCAGTTTGTTATTCCTTATAAACAGAAATTTTAAAAATGTGCGTGTTCCACAAAATATCAGATGAAGATACCAGGGCTTTGGAAGTCTATAGTGAAGTCACTATAAACATTTACTTCTCTAATATGAGAGTAGGGATGTCAGAGAAATCTGCAATGGATTCAAATGACTTGTAATGGTCTCAAGTTACAGGAAGCCAGATTCCCGGCTGGACATCAGAAAAAATTTCCTGACTGTTAGAGCAGTATGACAATGGAACCAATTACCTAGAGAGGTTGTGGCCTCTCCCACACTAGACGCATTCAAGAGGCAGCTGGACAGCCATCTGTCTGGGATGCTTTAAAGTGGATTCTTGTATTGAGCAGGGGGTTGGACTTGATGGCCTTATAGACCCCTTCAAACTCTTCTATTCTATGATTTTGTGACTTGGATTCCATGGGGTTGCAGACCGGTTTTACTTTTTTTTTGGAGGGGGGGTAATTTGTGCAATTTCATTCATTTGCAAATGCACACTTCCACTAGTGTTTGCAGTAGTGTATGTGTGTTTGCAAATAAATGAAATTCTTGTAAAAAAGAAAAAAGAAGGCTATTAAGTTAATGAGTGGATGATAGAACAAAAGACGCCTGACAATTTGCGGAATAGATGGAACACATTTAACAGGATCCCTACATCCCTAGGGCAGAGCTTGAAAACAATGTGTTAATTTCAAGTGGTGACATTCTCTCCCCCCCCACCTCCCAGTTTGTCTTTTACCCCCAATTATACCAAACTATGTTTGGTCCTTCATGTTAAGAAAGAACATAAGAAGAACCTATCTGGATCACACCAAAAGCGATCTAGTCCAGCATTCTGTTCCCCCAGTGGTTAACCTGTGGGAAGCCCATAAGTAGGACATGAAGTTAGGCAATGAAGAACTTATGGGGCACCTGCCCCACATGCTTGCTGAGCCCTGTTCTGGGAGCTGGCCCGGCCGAGTACTCAGCAATGCACACTTTCCGGGGCCTCTGGAAAGAGTGATTTCCTTCCTTCCCCCCGCCCTGCGCCAATCATGGCCTTAAAGGACCTGTGCCCCCCCCTTGTCCTTTGCCCAGCGTTGGGGCGAAAACCCACCTTGTGCATCTGTCAGGACCAGGGAAGACCAGATGCAGGGGCATCTGCTGCCTTTGCGGGCCCAAGCGGATTTTTGCTCCAACGCTACATGAAGTCAATAACATCCTCTCACTTGTAATCCCCACCAAATTACATTCAAAAGCATGTTGCCTCTGATACTGGAAATAATAGGTAGCCATCATGACTAGTACCTTATCTTCCATGAATTTCTCAAATCCCCTTTTAAATACATCTGAGGTCCAAACTATGTAAACTTAAATATGTAGCATGCAGTTACGCCATTGCTTTTTTTCTTACTCCAAAGTACTGATCTGAATTAAGTCCCTATGTGGGTAGGGGAGAGCTTTAACCATAGGCCCTCTGCTGTGGTCCCAATCAGAATATCCCTTACCCGTGCCTGCAGTTTGCATACAAAAAGCCCCTAGTTTCTTCACTAGGAGCATTTGTACTACACAATCCAGAATGGGCCCATATAAATTGGATTGGGCCCTTCCAGTCTGGCTTGGAACTACAGTAGGGGACAAAGTGTTAAAGCTCCCTATTTATCCTTTAGTGTTTCAATCCAGATAAGGTCCCCCAGTGCTTACCTTGATTAACAAAAACACACGCACACTGACAGGGCGGCATGCTGTGTATTGAAGGTAATGTGTAGTTTGTGTCTATGTTGGTGGCCATCATCAACTCTTGTGGTAGTGAATTCCATAGTTTAACTATATGGTCTGTCGTGAATCTCTTACCACCCAGTTTTATGGAATGATCCCTGGGTCAAGTATTATGAGGGGTGGGTGGGGAGAAGAACTGCTCTCTATCTTCTTTCCGCCCATCATGAATAATTGTATATACTTCTGTCACGTTTCCCTTTACTCACCATTTTTCTAAACTAAAAAAAACCCAGTCCTTGTATTCTTTCCTCACAGGGGAGTTGCTCCAGTCCCAGGATAATTTTGGTTGTCCCTTTTCATAACTGTTCCAGCTCTACAATGGGCTCCTTCACATGAGTGAAATAAGGTATGCTTGTGACAGGCCACTTGCAGATCCTTTTGACAACTGCGGCAACCTCCTACACGTGTCCCGTGCCTTCCCCTGGTAATTCTGTTTTTTAAAAACAGCAACCACAACCTGTGATATTCCTATTCTACTGAACTATCTCGGGATTTCCTACCATGTACATGGGAAATTACATTATAAATCACACACTAGAGGGCGCTGTCCCATTCAGGGCTATAAGCAGGAAGAGGAGAGAAAGTTTTCAATTAGAGACCACGTGGTCATGCCTCTCCACCCATGTAATGCAGCCCCATTATGATTGCGCAAGAGAAGCAGGAAGCAAAGGAAATGCAATTTCTTAATCCAAGAAGCCCCTTGTCCTTTCTGATACTGGTTTGCAATAATTTCCCAAGTAGGAGCCGTGTTAGTCTGTTGCATCAAAAACAACAAAGAGTCTTGTGGCATCTTAAAGATGAACACTTTTATTTCAGCATAAGCTTGATGCATGAAGTGTTAATCTCAAATTGTCAGATTTATATTCACAACATGCTGCAATGTGTGTATGGCAGGGGAGAAGGAGATGTAAACTGTATTGTTGGAGGGAACCTTCTCTAGGTGACTTTGCCTAATGAGGTAAGGCAGGTAGTCAATAATGAGAGGGACTTTTCAGTGGTGGCAACCTAGCTGTGGAATTACTCTTCAGTGGTGACACCAGAGAGGCTCGCCTGGTGCCTGTGTTGTGGTCCTTTCAGGCCCAGGTGAAGTACTTCTACTTTTCCCAGTTTTTTTTAGCCCTTCAGTTAAAAAAATTGTGTTAGTGCATTTTGAGATCTGCGTTCTGCTGTTGGCTTTTATCCTGGGTTTTACTTTGGTTTTACTCAGTTTTACATCTAAGGGGTTGTGCCAAAAGCCTTACAGAAAAGGTGGCTTTTGAAGAGGGATTGGAATTATTATTATTATTATTATTATTATTATTATTATTATTATTTCTCTACTGGCCAATAATCAAAGCTCTCTGGGCAGTTGACAATTGTGAACCACAAATACAAGATAATTAAAACATAGTACAAAATCTTTAACATACAGAATTTAAAAACAATTTAAACAAGTAAGATCAGAGGCATCACACATTTATTCTGGGAGGCAGTTCCAAGCATATGGGGCAACAAACGGGAAAGGCCACAATCGTTTCAGGGAGCAGGAGACCTTTGGACTACTTAGGGCTGTGGAGTTGGATGAGCAAAGATCGTAGAAAAGAATGTGTCAAAGTGTAAGAGCAGAGACATAAGGCTGGGAGGCAAGACCATGGAAGGCTTTGAAGGTAAGCATGAGTCGCTTGTGTTGGAGTGGGCAGGGAGCCAGTGTAGGGATTTAAGGTGGCGTGTTTTGCAGTCAGAGTGATGAGAGAGGTGAGTAATTTTGGCAGCAGAGTGCCAGAGAGAAGTGTGCGGCATGTGGCTCAATGGTAAAGCTTTGCCTGCAGAAGGTCCAAGGTTCAATCTCCAGGTAGGGCTGGAAAAAATTCTGTTTGAAACATTAGAGTGTTGACTATGCTGAGCTAGATAGATCAATGGTCTGACTCAGTACAAGGCAGCTTCCTACTTTCCTAAGGTGATCTAAATGGCAAAATAAATAAAGGTCAGCTTCCTTTTACTGGTTTAGTATCTGTACTTTTTAGACATCAAGAGGTAACCACACTTATCTGCGGTTAAGTAGCAGGAATGGGCCAGAAAATTCTAAATATTTTATCAAAACACAAATTGCGCAAAGATGGTGTGTGTGTGTTTGTAGTGACTGGGAAATGTATATGTGGGTATCCACACGCATATTTCAGGGGTGGGGGATTTGCATATTGGTGTGTGGTTGTAATTCACATGCATGCACATGCTGCTACAACACAGCTGGGTATTTTCCTTGTGTGTCTGCACAGGCTTTGTTGCTTAGAGTCATGTTCCATGACTTTTAGAAGCCTATGCAGAGTGGCAGAAAATCTTGGTTATTTGACAGCTCTAATGCAGAAGAGATTTCTAGTCAAGTTTCACACAAGAGGCATCATGAACTCCAACTAAACCTTATTTGGAGAGCGAGCTTTTTGAAAATATATAAAGGAACTAAGAACAAGAGGGAGAAAACACATGAACAAACAGAAAACAGCAGTCTTAAGAATGTAAAGGGCATGTTTATTTATTTATTGGTGGGGTAGATAGGCGGGATAACTTGCTCAAGTCACACTTCACTCCTAGGCTCTGTTCTGCAGACAACACACAATAGACTCAAGTACCTTCTCAACAAAGTTCCTCACTATTACAATATAGAGAAAACACTAACTTCTGAGGAGCTGCATGGCACAAGCTACATTCACACACAACCATACATCCCAACACCTCCCTCTAGACTTTAATAAATTCCTCTGCCGCTACAATCAACTTCACAACCACTCCCCCCACATTTCCCTAAAACAACCAACGTATCAGGAAAATGGATAATAATGCTGGGTTACATTGCAAAGTTGTCAACACCCTACCCACCCACTCACCCCCGTAAAATGAGAATGACAACACTGGGCTACTTTGCAGGGCTGGCACATCCCACAGCCTCTCAGCCACCATCCTGACTCCTGTAATGTAGATGAACTTTATCGGCATGCATTGTCAGGGCATTTTTTTTAAAAAAAAATGTTTACAAACTCAGAAAAATTATTAATAAGGCCTGAGTTAGAAAGATCATAAATGGTTCTCTTTGCTCTTTCCCTTTCTTTTTGGGTCCAGTCTGAACTACAGTAAACTCTTGGATTTCTGAATTGATTTTTTTGAGGCAATGATCACTTCCCATTAGGGAAGACACTTCCACTCCCAAAGGCTTTAAAATGAGCCAGGAAGTTCCCCTTCCCAGACAGTGGGTGTGTCAATTGTAGCTATGACTACATTTATTGGCTAAAAACCCTGAAAGGTGGGGATTTGGGGATTATGGCTCATCTGGAGAGGTGAACTAACCTTCTCCCATTTGCCTCTTCCTGCAGACGCTCATGTATGTATGGTGAAGGCAGATATGACTCATCCATGTCAAATGTTGTCTGGAACAGATGGAGATGGCATATAGGTATACAGTACTGAGGACATATATAATATAGATGGATCCAATGAAAACGTAGATGTCAGAAGAACTTACACAATTAGAATGGAAAATTCAGAACACCATATTTTAGGAACATTCTCTTCCAATGAAAATATTTAGGATCTAATAGACAAAGTCTGAGAGAGAGAGAGAGAGAGAGAGAGAGAGAGAGAGAGAGAGAGTTGGAAATTATGTTCATAATCACAAAATACTTGTCATCTTATAGTAGTATCTAAATTAAGTGCATATTTGCTGAAATATGGGTTTCTGGGCCTAGCAGGTCCAATGCCTCACTCTGAGGGATCCTTTGTCAGATCAAGGCATTATGGGTGAAGTGGAGATTGCCTGTGCTGCTTGTTGCAGCTGCCTATGCTGACATTGCAGTGGCACAGGCAGTCTCCACAGGTACCTTGCCCACAATGGTTCACTCTGAGGACCCCTCAGAGTGAGGTCTTGATGGATGATATTGCCCATGCTGTTGGTGCACTTACGTGACAGCAAAACAACATCATCAACATCATCATCATCAACAACAACAAGGCAGAGGGGGGAAAAGGCTGCTGCTGCAGGGGGTCTTCCTGCCTCAGGTGATACAACAGCTTGTGCTAGCCCATGTGTGTGTGTGTGTGTATGTGTGCATGCATGTATTACAGGGAAATAAAGTTTGCACAAACAGACTCTAGTACTATCAACCAACAAAAAATTGAGATCGTATGCAAACTTGTTTGTTTTGTATTGATTAGGGAGAAGGTCCTGCAATGGACTAGAAGGCTATTTCACTTAACCAGTTATACATATATACATGCATATGGAAAACTTGGACAAGAGATGATGCTTTCAGGGAGGCACTTGGACCTCCTCTAACAACTGCACACACCTTCTGACGAATACCTGCTTCACAATTTGGGGAAAATATATAAATGAGAGGTCTGCCTTGAATGATTTGGCCAGTTATTCTAAACCAGTATGTGAACTGCAGGCTGAGTCACCACTGAAAATCCTGACCATGTGCTCTCTCCATTCTCTCTCCCAGCTTTCCTTTCTCTACGCCCTCTGCCCTTTCCTCCTTTGCTTCATTTCCTTTGCCCTCCCTTTTCTCGGTTCCTGCTTTGTCTGTCTGTCTTAGGCCCTTCGGCTTCCTCTTCTCCTCTTCCGAAGAAGCTCAACCAAAGGCAGCCCAAGGAACTTCTGCATGCCATGCTCTTCTGTGATGTTACTGATTGACATTAGCCAGCCCTGGCCGGAGCCTTCATAATCATAATCACCACTACCACCACCACCATGGGAATCTCTTATTACTGTACAGATAGAATGCACAGAGAACAGGCCATCTTACAAATGCCCCTTATTATTTGAGCTTTAGTTTGGATAACTTTTTGTAAAAATAATCCATACTCAAACTTTGTCTTAGATCTGGCCCAGCACACATTTGTGCGGCAGAGACTTTTGTGGCACTGACTTTCATGGCATTCGCAGCAATTAGCTAGCAAATGGCAGAAGGGTCAAAGGTCAATGTTCCCTCTAGATTTTTGTGGGACGGACGACATCGCCATGACCAATGTTAAGCCATCATGATGACCATTTCCTGCCTACGCATAGCACAACATTGATTTCCGTGGCTATGGGTTGGCCTGATCTGAAACTGTGTTTTCAAAAATGTGGAAATAAAGGTTGCAGTCTGATAGAACAGCCCTGCCTGCATCCTTAAGCACTGACTAATTAACTTTTGTTTTGGTAACATTACATTTATGGACACTGTAAAATGCGCTGCCTTTACAATAGCATGCGTATTGATTCTTTCGAGAGTGCCTGCACATCAACAAAACACCGGTACTTGGAAATGTCGAGAAATGCTTATGCCTGCATATTTACAGCATGTCTAATAATAACCTTGCAGCACTTCTACTGCATGGACTTGCACAGGATCCTACCCCCCTTTCCCTTTCTTCCGAATGATCTCTCCTTTACTGAGCAGTGTCTCCTAATTTCAGGTAGCAGAGAAGCAGCATTCACCTATGCCATCATTGCTGCGGGAGTAGCGCACGCAATCACTGCCGCCTGCACCCAGGGCAACCTCAGCGACTGCGGCTGTGACAAGGAAAAACAGGGACAGTACCACAAAGACGAAGGATGGAAATGGGGAGGCTGCTCTGCAGACATCCGATACGGAATAGGATTCGCCAAAGTGTTTGTGGATGCAAGGGAGATTAAGCAGAATGCAAGGACGCTCATGAATTTGCACAACAACGAGGCAGGGCGAAAGGTAGGCAGTTTTGCTCACCTCTTCATGTGACCATCCCATGTCTGCATGGGCAACATGTATGTGCATATGCTTCGAAGGTAATGCGTTATTTTATCACCCACATTTAAGTACCACCTTATTTGCTAACAAGCCATCAAGGTGATGCAGGACAATTTGAAACAATAAAGCTGTAGCACAATAATCATCATGATCATGATCATCATCATGATCATCATCATCATCGTTACAAAGAGTAAACATTTTTTAAAAAAGTAACTCCATAATTTAGAAAGCTTAATAAAGAGCTATGCCTTTACACCCTTTCTGAAAACCAAGAGAGCACAGGGCGGGGTGGGGGTGGGGAGTTGTATTTCTTAAGGGAACGGCACAGGAGAAAGCCCTGTGGGCCCAACCAACCATCCTCTGCACGTAATGGTACCCTCAAGAGGGCCTCTCCTGGAGATCCAAATAACCAGGCAGGCTCATAATGAGACAGGTGGTCCCTTAGACAGCCAGGCCCTAAGCCATTTTTGATTGTGCAGTTGGGTTTTAAATGTCAAAGCCAACACCTTGAATTGTCAACACTTTCAATTTAACCTGAAAAGTACAGATGTAACATGGTCCCAATACTTTCCATTTCATAAGTATGCACATTTGCACATCACGGGACTGTTGTTCTGTCAAACATTTGCCCCAGATTAGTATTTTACAGTATTAAATCAGGAAGTGAAAGCAAACAGAGAATAATCACATTGTGATTTAAGGTTCAAAATGTCCTGCTTTATGTGTAGCACAATGACATGATTTTCTTTTAATTCACATTCACCTCCTCACTGTTCATTTGAAAAGAATGGATTTTCTCTAAGCAAGGACAATCTTTCCTTGCTATTTAAAGGGTGACCAGCCTGGAAACATGTTAACGGAGGGCAAATATATGGTGGGTGTTGTAATTCTAGATTGCATGGCAGCTCCCACCTTGTGGCAGCTTCTTGAACTGGTCTTTACAACACAGGTATGCTGTGGTTGTCATCTGCTCAGTTGATTCCTGTTCTGCTTTCGTAATATTTGAACACAGGACATCATCTATAATGCATTCATTACACGGTTACTTTCTATCCTAGTATTGCTCAGCCTCTCAGGGGTGGGGTGGGTGGTGAGAGGCAGCTCTGTTGCAGAAAATTATGGCCCCATTAGTCATTCCTCTACTGAAACATTACCAGACTTTTGTCACCAACATACATAATGAATGGGAGCCAAACTCCCATTCATCACTTCAGTATTTCTTTGTCTCAAGATCAAAAGTTTCTGGTAGGTAACCTTTCTCTAAATAAGTCTCAAACTTTGTTAGCCATTGCAATACCATTTGCTTGCAAGAATGATTTCCCCCACCATAAGCAAATAAAAATATCACTTTAGCATGATAGGACTGAAAAGTTTTTTGGTAGAGATATTCCTCAGGAACTGCAAGCTTTAGGATAAGTTGAAGTTTAAACAGAATAGTTCACTTTTGTCACCTGACCAGAGCCAGCCCTACCAATAGAGTGAAGTGACCACCTCAGACAGCAGTTGGCTGTGGACAATAGTGGTAGCATCCGAATTGTTCACATGAGCACTCTGGTGGTTCCCTTCCTTTAGAGGATGGAGTCTTGTATGCCACACAACCAGTTCGGGGGCCTTAAACTAGCGTGCTGCCTCAGGTGTGAAGGACGACACCATCCCATTGTCAGTGTTGAGGTAATATTCCGCTGTCAGTCCAGTCAGCTTCTGTACATGGACTGTGAATGGGGGGGCATCTTGTCCTTCACCTTAGAGGACAAAATGTCTTGGGCAGGCAATGCACACAACCACCCAGTTGGAAGCAGGTGACTTTAAAAAACAAACAAAGAGCCAGTGTTTTGAGCATCTTCCTGAGCTATGTTGCAGCTTACAAGATATTTCAGTAAACAATTATATTGATGATAGATATTGCGGTTTACCAGATTCTGAACATAGTTTTGATACATTTTGGGAAGCTAAAATATTGGTCAGGAAAATCTGTGGCTTCTTTGCACCTTCATGGAGAGTATTATGATATATTTTTTCTGGCTTCATCTGAGAAGGATTCAAAACTGAATAGAGGAGGCTAGAAATGGAAGTAGCTTAAGATACTCATACCTCTAATGTGGTAACATGGAATTAGAGCCTGCTGACCCAACTTCCAAAAGCAAAACTTCAAACCAAAACACATGAGCCCTCATCAAAAGGCCCTCATCAATTACTTCTGTTGTGAGTTGTCATGGAAGATAAGGCTATCAGTGGCTACTGGTCATGATGGCTATATATTTCCTCCAGTACCAGAGGCTGAATGCCTCTGAAAACCAGTTTCTGGGGAATGTCAGGGGGAGGGTGCTATTGCACTCATGTCCTGTGTGTTGGCTCCCCACAGGTTGGTCTCCATGGGAACCAAAAATGGGATTAAATAAGCCTTTCGTCTGATCCACCATGGTTCTTCTTATATTTTGTATGCGTTTAACAGAAATGTTTGAGACTTTTTTTGCATTTCATTTTCACCTGACCGCCCTGTTAAAATTTCTCTGTCTCTGCATCCATGTGCATATATAGCTGCCAACTGAGGATAACCCTTCACGTTTCTGATGGGGCAGAATCTAGACCATGAAAGCTTATGCCGTAATACATTTGTTAGGCCTCAAGGTACTGCAGGTCTCTTTGTTGGTTTTGCTGCAAAAAACTTAACACAGCTACCCTTCTGGAAACAATAGAACAGTTCTTGCTGGTGAAGTGTACAGATAGAAATATTCAGATTTTATTTTAGCAGTCCAAATATTTTGGTCTGACCTTTGTATGCAGAGATGATCTCTTCAATAGCTGGATCCAAAACCAAAATATTAATGTATTTTGAGCTTCTTTTGTGGCTTGGTTTTGAAGGTAGTTTTAATAATTGCTATCTTTCTCCCAAACATTGGATCAGAAACTTGACTTTAGGCTCTTTGAAGTGGGAAGACTTATCAGAGTCTGTCTATATCGTCCTTTAATCTGAAGGGCCATGTCTGTTACATCAATTAAACATAATTGAAGCCAGTAATTAGACCATAATATGTAATGTTCTATCCATTTGTGATACCTGGGTGAGTTCTTTCCCATTTGGCAAGAAAAGAATGCTTAAAAGGTTGTGTGAAGCTTATTTCAAGTTTGGATTGTCTTACCTAATAAAGCTTTGAGATTTAAGAACATAAGAAGAACCATGTTGTATCAGACCAAGGGTCCATCTAGTCCAGCACTCTGTTCACACAGTGGCCAACCAACTGTCAACCAGGGAACCACAAGCAGGACATGTGCAACAGTACCTTCCTGCTCATGTTCCACAACAACTGGTGTGTCTGGGTTTTTGCCTCTGATATTGGAGGTAGCACATTGCGATCAGGTCTAATAGCCATTGATAGTCTTCTCCTCCAGGAATTTTTCCAACCCCCTTTTAAAACCATCCAAATTGGTGGCCATCACTACATCTTGTGGTAGTGAATTCCATAGTTTCACACAAGTGCTGTGTGAAGATGTACTTCCTTTTCTTCAGCCCTGAAGGGTATGTGCACAGGACTTTGAACTTTGCATAAAAGTAATATTTTTTTCTATTGGATTTCTGAAATATATATGCAAAATGTCACGATCAGTTTCACTGCAGATATAACTGAATTGGGTGATTAGAGGGCTCAGTCAGGGCCGGTGCTACCACAGAGGCCACTCAGGCAGCCGCCTAGAGCGCCAAGCTAAGAGGGGTGCTGGGTGCCGCAGCACTCACGTGCGTTGTTGGCTGTGAGCTGGGCTGGGCCGGCCCGAGGATTCAGTTGGGCCTGGGTGGGCGAGATGGCGCCCCGTGCCCGCCCAGCCAAAGCGAAGCCAGGGATGCTGGGTGGGGTGGGGGGAAAAGCTCCACGTTCAGACTTCCACCCAGAAGCCATGCTCCTAGAGCCACTCTAGCTGCCTGGAAGCCACCCTTCCAGGCAGCTAGAGTCAGGAGGCTGCCGGCGCCAGAAGAAGAAAAAGCACGTGGTGAGCTTAACCATGGCCCAAGCCAGCCTCTGCCTTATTCCCAAGGAAAGGGCACTGGGTCGCCTCACCTCTCTCCTCAAACAGTCCGCTATGTCCAGGCAGGCGGGCAAGCGAGACTCCCTCCCCCTTCCCCCAGGAAAGCTAGGGACTTGTGGACTCCTCGCAAGGCAAACTCTCCTGCTTCCTGATCCTGCACACGTGGCTCAACGGGACTTGCGTCCGAGAAAGCATTGCACTGGGAGGCACGAGTGCGGCCCAATCCGCCTATGCCTCCTTACTCGGAAGCCTTATTCCCCTGAGTAAATTTGCGGAGGGGATTGGGACGCCAGGCTGCATATCGGGTTGCTTTTTCACGGAAGTAAGTCCCGGTGAATTCCAGACAGCTCGGTCCCAAATCGAAGTGAGCCATTCCCAGCTCTCCACTCGGTGCACACGTTTGGACTTCTGCGCAATTGGGGGGGGGGGAGGTGCAAGTAGCTTGCCTTGCCTAGGGCGCACCGTGGTGCCAGACAAGCACCAGAACTCACCGTGGTGCCAGACAAGCACCAGGGCCGGTGCTTGTCTGGCACCGGCCCTGGGCTCAGTCATAATCTTACCCTGGATCTACACTACTGCTTTAAAGCGCTTTAACTGCTTTAAAGCGCTATAAAACTGTTATAAATGAAAAGCTCTTAATTTAACTGATGGAGAGGTACTCAAAAATGTCTTGGCTGTTCCATTACTGGTGGGACCAGGAAGTGCAAGTATTTTATGCTTCCTGTTCCCTTCATTATGGTGCCATCTGAATTTTAATGTTTTCATCATCCTACCCTTCTCCCAGTTATGTATAAGCTGACATTGCATGCATCTTTCAGGTTGGGGGCATGCAAAAACTCAATTTTGGATGAGATGGAGATTCATGGTGACAGAAGAGCTACATACTTCTGTTTTGCACCACTCTTTCCTCACATCAATGTCATAACTACAGCTGCAAATGTAGTTGGAATTTAAATTGATTCTCAAAGGCCTTGTGTAGTGTATATTTCATATTTCATTGTGTCCCAGTAGCTAATCTAAACCATTTTCAGCCCAAAAGTTGGGGTTGAAGATATAAAAGAAAAAATTATCAAATGCAGCCATATACATTCAGAATATAAAATAGTATCCTCTTTAGCACACATCCCCTGCTAGAATCATATACTTGAAGAGCAAACTATATGAACTTTAGCATGGAATGTTTTCCCCTCATGTCTTCAGCTTACCATTTTAGAATTAATGGGACACAGTTTCAATAATATCTGTATAATAGTGGTTCCAGTAGCCATGTGAGAATTCTATTATGCACATTTAGTGCTCCATATGCACAGGTGCTTTTCTGTGAGCTAGGGAATGTAACATTGGTAATGTGGACACCAATAGATTTAGGGCATGTCTACACTAGTGCTTATCCCAGGGATCATCCTGGGATCATCCCTGTGCATCTAGATGATGCACAGGGCATCCTGGAAGTAGGGAGGGATGATCCCTCCATTTCCAAGGGATATTGGCAGGCCCTTTTAGTCTGATTTTTCCTGCAGTCCCAGCTTCTTCCCTCCTCCCTGTGAGTAGTGGGGGTCAGCAGAGGGAAGGAGCTGGGCTGGGGGGGAATCCAGGGCCATTGGTGGGGGGGAGTGGGGTCAGGGCTTTTTAATTATTATTTTTTCCTTTTTTCTGGAGCACAAGTGTGCTCCAACTCCTCTTCTTAAAAAATATATATGGCGGGCACGATGTCCTGCTTCCTCCCTGGACGTCACGCACCACGTGTGAACCCAGGGGGAGGATCTCACGATCAGCATATCAAAAGATCCTCCCCTTTCCCTACCCTGGTGTAGACATGCCCTTAGAGTCAAAGTCATGTGTAACAAGAGTATCCTTATGACGATGCTGCTCTGTCATCTTTGAACATGTTGCAAGGCTACCCATTCTTATGAAATACTGTTCACAGGATCCATGCTAAAGACATCTTACAGATGCAAAACAATATGATAGAATTGGTTTAAGACACTTCGTAGACATCCAACACTAATAACCTGAGCATGAAAACTTTCACTCTATTGGGGGTATTATCAGGAAGGATAGTGTGTGTGTGTGCTGTCTTTGGCTATCTGCCACTTCCCCAGCAGGCATAGAAGTTGTTTTGATGTGGAGATATTTTACATGCCTGCCCAATGTAGAACTGTTGCCAATCTATTGGTTTTGTCATCTAGCACAAGACTGGATGATAGTACTGAAGATGTACAGACAGGCAGAAATATTAATGAATGTGTTGAACACAGTGCTTATTTTTGTTCTTGAAGCATATCCTCACAAAATTTTTACATTTGTGAGGGGGCACTTTAGATGTAGAATTTAATTCATATATATTAAAACCCTTCAGCATAAAGATACTCAGGCATTTCTTATAAGGCTATATCCTATAACATCCTCCAAATTCCTAATTCTTTTACAAAGTGTTTGAGCTAAGATGCACGGAAAACTGATTTCTATATCAACATTTTAAAACTGCTATTTTGAAACTTTGATATCTGTCTGACTCTAGAACTCCAGTTTCACGAGAAGCAATTTCATAAATGGTGATAACTATGTGATTTCCACTAAAGTGCAAAGCATACTTTACTAGTTTGAATGTAATAGCAATCTATGATTTCCATTAAAGATGGAGTAACTAGTTAAGTGTAATGAGAGGAGGGTCTATGAGGGGAGAAGTAGGGAGGGTGATATGAATGCAAAACTTATTCCCATAGCACTATTGTTATATGGAAAAATACAGTTGGGCAGAATCTGATTTTTATATTGTTCTTATTGCTTGTTATACTGTATGCATGGCTTCTTTTCTATTGAGAATTGGGTTGTTGTGCATTTCTCATGGAAAGATGTGGTACAAAAGTAATGTACTAACAAACAAAATAACTGGCTGAAACAAAGTTTAGAATACCCAGTGAGTAGCTGGATGCTGTGATTCTGGAATATTAGTATATATTATTCAAACTAACAAGATTTAAATTATCTATATGCACAGAATCCTTCTTCTGCCCTTCAATCATAACAACAACTTTGCTGAACATCCAAACACATCATCCTGTATAGAACATATTAAAGAATAGGCCTGGCTCTTTGGATGGCTCCCTGATTTCATTACCCTGAGCACTGTAGTCAAGGGAGGGGCGTCATTTTGGGCCTTGATATTATTACCTACAATGAGTCTGTTGAGCAGTGTGCCCCTTTTGAGGTTTTTAGATTGTTTGACACTATGCCCCCTTTGACGTACTACTGAACAATAAGGCTTCAATATGCTCTTCCCTTTCCTGGACACTGCCACGTGGGGCCCTATTTTGTGGACAGGCACTCTGGTTACTATGGCGATGGAACAACATGGGGTGAACCAGTTCCATTGCAAAACTCTGCCAAATAGGGCTCATCTACACCAAGCAGGATATTCTACTATGGAAGCGGTATGAAAGTGGTATATAAAAGGCAGGAGCCACACTGCTGCTTTATAGCGGCATTGAAGTGCACTGCAGGATCTACACTACTGCTTTATAGTGGTACTGAAGTGCACTAACAACAGTTGGGGCCCATGACACATCTACACCAAACAGGATATAGCTCTCTGAAAGTGGTATAAAAGCGGTATATGGTAAGTGTCAGTGGGCCCCAACAGTTGTCAGTGCGTTTCAGTACCACTATAAAGCAGTAGTGTGACTCCTGCCTTTTATATACTGCTTTCATACTGCTTTCATAGTGGAATATCCTGCTTGATGTAGATGAGCCCATAGTCAGGGGTTGGCATTTGGCAAATTCAACTTTTAAAATGAGCCCCTGTGGGCACAGCACAGGAAGTCTGTCATTCATTGGCCATATGAAGAGAAAATAGAACGCATTTAAAGAAAAAGTATAATAAAGAGCCAAGACTTTTCAAGGAACAATATTTTGATTCTGAGTGGAAATAAATTATTGAATTGTGTTCTCTCTCTCTCTTTCCTGCTTTCCCTTTTGTGACATTGAAATTCACTGAATGGCATTTTTGCATCAGCATTACATCATATTAAACATAACGCCACGTTATGAGTCATTGTTATAAATCATGACACAGTCTGCCTTAGAAGGCTCCTGCAACCAAGGGCATATCAAGGTGGCTTTTTATTTGATGTGTCTCTTCACAGAGGGACATAGGTGTGCTGATTTAAGTAATCCCATCATGTTCTGTATTGGGAGTACTTTGCTTTTCCTTCAGCACTTCAATTGAAATTCTAGGTATAAAGCAGTTCAGAGCAAACATAACAAAAGAACAATGTCTTGTGTAGCTATCAGAGATGAGGTAATAACTTACAAATTGAATACATTGGAATAGAAACTGATTCTAATGGAGATGGAAAATATGATATCAATGAAATACTTGGAGCTTCCAAACTACCACGTGGTGATGAGAATTATTTAATATAGGAAGTTGCATTATACTGAGTTAGACCATGCTGCAAACAGTTTAGTTAATCTAATCTATACTGACTGCAGTGGCTGTCCAGCGTTTGAGCTAATTCCCTAGCCCTATCTGGAGATGCCAGGGATTGAACCTGGGATCTTTTGCATGCAAAGCAGGTGCTGTATCATTGAGCTATAGTCACTCTCATATTCCTTCTGGCTAATTTTTTTTTTGCTAGTGAAGAATTGAATCCAAGGAGTAAGATGTATAACCTCACAAACTTCTAGGAGCAATCCTTCTTTCATCAGATCCATCCAAGCTAATATCTAGCTACTGACTTCAACTACAACTTGAACAGGTTTTGTACAGCAGATTACCCTACTCTGGTCTAGAAATATGTGGGTCAAGGGTTCCTAAACAACTAAGCCACACCATTTTTAAGAGTAGCAGTAGAACAAATCAATGCGACGAGGAAAAGGAGGCTGAAGAGCAAGCTAAAGATTAGATAAATGGCCGGAGTTTACAAATGGAGCGACGGCTGCTTGTGCATTTACAAGTTCCACTCCTGGAACTTTACTGGAGTACTGATGGTCATGTTACTTCTACCAGAAGTAGGGATGTATGAATGTTTAGATGTATGCACTTGGAGAAATTGCGCCTTTGTGCAAATCCCCCCAAAAGTTAAAAAAAGAAAAGAAAGCTGGTCCACAAGCCTGCAGAATCTGCACGATTCAGGAAAAGGTGAGGAATCTGCAGGTCGGATTCATCGCAATCCAAACTCATTTAAAGTGGTTTCTCTCATTTGAATCTGTTCAAACTCAGAGCAAAGGTTGTGGGTATTAATTAATTAATTAATTTTATCCTCCTGGGTTTCTTTTTCAAATCATGCTTCTAACTTCCAGGGCAAACTGCTTGGGGTCTATCATTTTAAGAATAGGAAACAATTGATCTCCTAAGGAGTGGCTACGCAAACAAGAAATGCCAGCAAGTGGCCTCTATGCTGGAATGCATTTGTGCAGATGGCACCACAAGGGGGTGGGTGGGGGCTGGGGGAGTTCTTTTTCTACATGTGCCAGCCTTAGTCTGGCCTTTAAGTCAGGGAGCTTTGAACAGAGAAAATCTGATGTACAAATATGGTAACCAAAAATATGTGCTATTGCATTCAGCTATCTCAAGTCATGCCAGCAAAACAAAAGCTCTAAATGCCCTCACGTGTCTGGAACTTTTGAAAATTGCCATAGACTCCAGGAAGTCTAGAAGAACATCCTACCATTGAATAATTAAAAACTGACTGAGGCTTCTCTGATACCTCTGGAATCAAGTGATATTATGGTATCAGCAGCAAAGCCACCTAGGCCTTGAAGCTCAGGTGTTAATCATGCTATTTAAACTGTTTTCGGAGTTTGCTGTTGTTTGATTAACATTGCTGATCTTTGCTTTAAAGCCTTCGAGTGTTTGGCCATCATCCAATGGAGCTATATGCATGTGTGCGGGAGGAGAACTGCTTATGTAGCCAGAGGTCTGTTTGAAGTCCCTCATGCAGCCACTTAGATTGCGGAAAGGACCGGCCAAATGTCAACGATGCTCTTGCTTATGTGTGTGCAGTTATTCCCCAGATGCACATATAGCTTTGTGGCCTTCATCTCGCTACATAAAAATGGAATTAGGATGCCTTTACAGTTTAGCAGTTGCAACTGGAATTTCAACGGAGGAATCACAGCAATTTAAGTTACCGGAATGTTTGCACTTGCTCCCGATCCTGTTTAAGATTGCAGCCTTGGGAAGTCATCCTTATAACCATTTGTTTGCCTGACTTTAACAGCATCTAACCAATTTATTACATCGGCTTTCTGTCCTGATTGGTCAGAAAATTGCTTTTGATCAACTTACTGGCTCTTATTTCACTCTTAGTGGGCATGGGGAAGTAGAAGTAGCCCAGCCTTCACTTTATGCACTATCCTGTTTGCTTGGCTGGGTAGCAATGTGTGAGACTTCAAAGGCATCTAGAAGAATTGGTATAGGTGGAAGAAGATGTCTGCCAATATAAATGATCAGAGAATGGCTATTCTGCCATGCCCGGCCTGGCCTGGGCGTGGGGAAGCATTTGTTGGTGGGTGGGTGGGATGAACGAGATGTGCCTTCCTTGGTAGGCACATCCAGGCCTCGAGGTGGGGAGGGGGTGTAGAGGCTTTAAAAGGAGGCTCACCCTCTCCCACCTCTTCTTTCGCGACGCGGCTCCCTCCCTCCCTCCCTGTAGGCAGTGTGGGCTTGCTGGTTGCCTTTACGGGGCCAAGTAGGAATTTTTTATTCATATACTGAATTGTACATGAGTTTTTTGCCTACTTCACACTGTAAGACAGTTTGGGAGTATTAATAGGTTAATCTGCTTTAATTTGGTCACATTTATTTGGCGCTAGGTACAGGCATCCAGAGGGATTCCGAATTGGTGAGCATTCACGGGCGCTGTTCAAGGTGACTGGTAAGTCCAAGGCTCCCAGCTTTGAGCCCAGCGGCCTAGCTAGGGAGATAAGACTTACCTTTGGGGCCAGCTCTACTCATCCACTCTGAACTGGGCAGTCTGAGTTGGGGGTGACAAAGGAAGGCTCCCCTACCCCACAAGGGGAGGCCCGTGTGAAGACGATTGGTGCAGTGCCTGTCCACGGGCCATGAATGTCTCACCCGACCTGAGGGGCCTGTAAGCAGGCCATACTGGATGCCCGATAGGTTTTCAATCCCCTTTGCAGATCACTAAATAAATACGTGGCCCTGTTTAAACCCAGCTATTGTTGTCTGTCTCATTATTTATCCACCTACACTCCACAAGTAGCTGTTGACTGTAAAAACAGCTCAGAAACAAATCAAGTTTAATGAACAACTAGTCAGAAGATCGCCTTGAGGACTTGAATGTTGGTTTTGGAAAACAAAGAGACTAATCTTTTCCTATTAAATGTTAAATACTGAACTTCCACTTCTAATTTGTACTGTATATGTAAAAGGAATATTTTATTTTATTTATTTATTACATTTATATCCCGCCTTTCTTCCTCTTGCAAAGAACCAAGGTGGCATACACAGTCATCCTCTCTGTTTTATCCTCACAACAACCCTGTGAGGTAGGTTAGGCTGATAGTCAGTGACTGGTCCAAAGTCATCAAGTGAGCTTCCATGGCTGAATGGGGACTAGAAACCAGGTCTCCCAAGTCCCAGGCTGTTTCTACACCTGCTTTTTCCCAGGGATCATCTCAGGATCATCGCTGTGCATGCAAATGACACACAGGGGATCCCAGGAGCAGGCAGGGACGATCCCTCCATTTTCCTGGGATAATCCTTAGGTGTAGAAAGGGCCACAGTCTAGCACTCTGATGACTACATCACACTACACTACATTAATCTACAATTAAGGTAATAAGTAACCTTGTCCATATAATAAAATATCCCTTCTCTTGCTCTTTATTATTTGACTTGTCAAATTGACACAAATATATATATATATATTGCAACAATTCACCACACACACACACACACACACATATATGGTGAATTGTTGCAGTGGGTTGTATCCAATGATGTCCATTTTTTGTGAACCGCCCAGAGAGCTTCGGCTATTGGGCAGTATAAAAATGTAATAAATATAAATAAATAAATAAAATCTGCCAGCAGAATGTACACCACTGGTGGAATGCAGCTCTCCATGCACCCCCAAATCTGCTCTGGAGGATTGGGGGATGTTCCAGAGCAGATTTGGGTGGTTCTGGGGGTGGGTGTACAGGGGGACAGGAGGAAGGGGAAATCCCAATAGATGAATGGAAGTCGGCTCACATGACAATGAATGGACCCCTGTGGGCCCCATTCTAGCTGGAAGCATTGGGACTTAAGTTAATCATAGCTAACTTTAGCTGCATCAAAAGCATCCTGAAAACCTGAGAGGCAGAAAAGGATGACCAATTCTAACAAAACATTTTATCAATCTCATCTGTGGGGAAAGGGTCATAAGCAAAGTACGTCAACACCAAGAATTTTGCCAGGAATTGTTATTCTGATGTGTAACATTGCCCATACACCTGAGTTTTCTGTGTTGCCCCTAAATTGCACAGGGTAGGTACAGATGGCTGCACGTCTTTCTAATTGAAAAACAGGTTGGGATCTCCTTATTAAGCCAGGTAGGGGAAGACAATAAGATTACATAACCCCAAATTGGCAAAAGTGGCTGTTCTCGGTCAGCTGTAGTTCATAACCAGGCCTTTAAATATGTGCTTGTAGTTTAGGAACAAAGTGAGGTATGTCTGCCCGTGGCCTTAGCTAGACCTAAGGTTTATCCCGGGATCGTCCTGGGGTCATCCCTGTTCATGTAAATGACGCACAGGATATCCCGGTAGCAGGCAGGGACGACCCTGGGATGATCCCTGGATAAACCTTAGGTCTAGCTAAGGCCTTGGTGTCATGAGCTCAAGCTTCAATTAAGCCTTAGATAGCCACACTTGATCCAGTCCAGACATTCATATGATGTGTCAAGAAAAAGCAGAAGCCGAATTCTAATATTATATGAGCAGCACTGAAAGTCATGTTGATGGTCATAGGAAAGATACTCAGCCTATGCTCCCCCATCTGGAATAACGGACACAATATTGCACTTGCTTTCCAGCGTAAGTTGCAACTAGGTAACGCATGTGAACTGGCAAGTGCTATGGAAATGATGTTGCTGCTGCTGTTATTAACATTATAATCATTATTTTAATTTTATTCTGAAGGAGCATTTCAACTTAGCCAAGCCCTGGTTTCTTAAATATAGCTATAGGAGCTGCATGAAGCTATTGCAGACTCTTTTTAAACTACTCTTTATTAGGGGTGTGCACGGACCCCCCGCTCCGCTTCACTTGCAGATCCGCCATTTTCCGGATCGGGCCGCTCCGCCCCGCCCCCGCTCCGCCCACTTCCGCTCCGCTCCGCCCGGAGCTCCGGATCCGGATCCGGAGCTCCGTTTCCCCCCCCCCATAGGCTTGCATTGAAAGCTAAAAAATTATACAACTTTTTTTCTGTTCAAGTTAGAAACCTCATGTTTGGCACCATGACACCTCATGGGGATATACACACGCATGCCAAGTTTCAAAGCAATCCCATCATCCCCTGATTTTTGGCGAATTTTTGAAAATCGGATACCCCACACACAACATCCCTGCGAGGTGGGCAGGGGAGGAGGGAGGGAAGGCAGGCAGGCATGCAGCTGGCATTTCTGGGGGCATAAGGAAGTGAGCCAAGGATAAGCCAGTAATGCATATAAAATGGAATAAATCAATCAATAAACAAAGGAGGGGTGGAATTAAAAGCAGCAGTGTTGCTCAATAAACAGCAAGAAGAATTTTTTTAAAAAGGCTATATCTGTCTTTTACCAGCAATAGGGGGACGTGCCCGGGGGAGGGGGAAGTAGCTGCCAGTTCAAGACACTGACAGCCACCAACAGCTCTGAGAAGAAGTAAAACGCTCACTTCGACTCATAACAGGCATTGCTCCACCACTGAAAAGTGACCATTCACTTCAACTCATGATAGGCATTGCTCCACCGTTTTACTCTCTTTGGAAGGCTCTAATGGCCTTCCAGTGCAGGAGAGAGTGGGGGCACGTCCACGATGAGATGCCCTAGGGGAGCTCATCCCCTTGCACCACATCGATTCAGTTGTTCACCAAGGTTAGGGTGGGGAGCAGTGCTGTGTTTCTATCTCTTATTCTTGGCTTAGTATATGATTTCAGGTTGTGTTTGTGCATTTGGTGGGGCTACTGTGTTAAAAAACACGGGGAAAAGCCCGTTCAGATGAAGAAAGAGAAGTTTCCCAGAATCCCAAGTTACCTGTTTTGCCTATGCCCTCCTCCAACTTTGGGATCATCATGACCGGGAGCTGACTCTGCCCCTCAGCCCTTTGAAAAAGGTATTTTTCCCGCCGATTTTTTAAAAACTTCTAGCCTGCGACCAGTACGATGCAGAAAGTTGAGAGTGGTCTCAAAATGACCCCCATCCACGACTCTCTGTGCACAAGAATTTTCAGAATGATAGCTTAAACCCCCCCCCCAGTTATCCCTGATTCTTTCCCTCAATGCAATCCTATGGGTGAAAAGCCGAAAACGCAGTTTGAGCCGTGCGGTTGACCCGATTTTCACAAAAACATAGCACGCGACCCAGACAACGCAGAGAGGTGAGAGTGGTCTCAAAATGACCCCCATCCACGACTCTCTGTGCACAAGAATTTTCAGAATGATAGCTTTAAAAACAACGTAGTTATGCGCGATTATTTGCCGCAATGCAATCCTATGGCGAAATGTTTTCAAGATGGCGACCGGAGCGCTCCGCCTGAACTCGGAGCTCCGAAAAATGGGCGCTTCTCTTCGCCTTGCTTCTAGGGGGTCCGCGGTCCACTCCTACTCCGCCTCTGGGTAAGGCGGAGCAGGCCAATCCGCTACTGCTTCTACGCTCCTAATCGGAGCGGAGCACATCCCTACTCTTTATTCTTAAAAAGAACAAAGATCTTGTGGCAACATAAAGACTAACAAATTTATGATGGCTTAAGTTCTTATGGACTGCAGTACACTTCATCAGATAGCTGAGGTGCTATCTTAAGTACCATGTGTACATATATGCACATATGGTTGGGTGGTGGTCATTGTAAATAAGAATTGAAATGCAGGAAGTACAGAAAGTGATAATTATCTTATTAACAGTGGCCATTCACACATTCACAATTGCTGGGTGCTAACAGGCATTGGTTAACCGATTCATGCATGTATGTGATTATTATTATTTTAAAAATACCTTGTCTCTATTCAAGCCACAGGAGATAGAGTTGAACCTCTTGATGAATTTTAGCTCAGCTGTTTTGAATTTGCCTTTGAGGTTCCTTTGTTCAATACTAGCCAGTTTGAGGTCAATCACAGGGTGTTTTGGGAGATGAAAGTGCTTCTCACCCCTGTTTTTTTAATATCACCATTTCTGATATCAGATAATGTGTTTGCATGAAGACTGGCCTGTTTGTCCTATGTAGAATATAGTAATTCATTGCTGGCAAATGATGGTATATGGCCATTTCTACACCTGCCTTTTTTCCAGGGATCATCCCGGGATCATCCCTGTGTATCCAAATGACACACAGGGGATCCCAGGAGCAGGCAGGGATGATCCCTCAATTTTCCTGGGATTAGAAAGGGCCTAAATCGCATTGGAAGAGGAGCAGGTATATGAACCCTGCTCATGTCAGGGGTGACATTATTAGGTCTTGAAATAGAATTGCCAGAGTGCACATGGGGACAGAATTGGCATCTGGGTCTGCTTTATCATTAAAAAATTAGCAAATGTTCTTTTAAAAGATAGGAAATAAAAGATATCATCGATAAATACCCAAATAGGGTTAATTCCAACATTATGTTAGCAGAAATCCATCAGCAGAGTGATCCCATTGAATTAACTCCATATGCATACAGACATATTGAGAAATACAAAGAAAGTAGATCAGGAAGATTAGAATATTTTAATTAATTAAGAAAATTAAGTATGTGGACAGACATTATCATGAACAGCAATGTATATACTTCACTTCTCTTTGAATCTATCTGTATGTTATGTTTCCTAAACTGTTCAATGGTATGTTAATTTTGTTAAAAAGGCTACTGTCCAAACACATCAATACCATCTGAAATAGGAGTTCTTACTGAGCAGCATGGGTCACTTACTTGAGATTAATAGATTTGTGACTTGTTGCAGGTCTTTTTCTAAATAGCTAAAGTTTCTTCCTAAAGGGAAAGTATTAATGGGCAATTCCATAATGTGTAATATCTGCACCCAGAGTATGATATTGCCAACATTTATCTTCTTGGAGATTTGCTCTAGACTGGTTGAAATCAAGTACCAACAAAATTGAATGTTATAAACATTTTCTTTGATATACAAGACTGAAGGAGAGGCACTCTGTATATGTTTAGGGCAGTGGTTCCCAATTAGCTAAGTACTGTGGACCCCTTGTTTTTCAAATGCCAAGCCATGGACCCCCTACTTTTGAAAATTTTGTTATCTCTATGGTAGTTACCTGTGCGAAGCAATTTTTTGGAGAAAGTAAGGAGTAGCCCCTAATAAGCAAAGGATTTTAGGTATACTAAAAAACAGACCATAAAATTTGTGATATTTGTGATATTACCACACAAAAATGACAATGATTTAGTTAGGAATATAAAGACGACTTTAATTTTACTAACGTCTACTTTACAATTGAACAAATTATGACATGTCTAGCAGCTACTAAACCTAAATGTGATGGGAGAAATCATGCCTCTTTTTGTCCCGAACAATCCCTTCCACATCCGGTTCAATATTTCCTACTTTTAATCTCAAATCTGGATCAACATCGAGCCGATTTCTATGCTTGTTCTTCATATAACAAAATGTCAAAAATGTTTGTTCACAAAGATATGTGGAACAAAAGGGAACTTGATGTTTCAAAGCTTTTTCACCTAACTTCTTATAATCAGGAAAAACCTCTCCCAGAATTGGTCCAGTCTATATTCTTTGAAAAATGATTTCAATGAACCATCACAAGTGCATCTTGCTCTTCCGCAGATAGAGTTGTTAGTTGTACATCACCACATTCAAAAGGATTCCTTATCCATGAGTTTTCAGGATTAGGTACAGGGAAGAAAGCTCTGAAGCTAGTTGCTAAATCACACAGGCGCTTTTGTGCATGACGTCACCATCGAAGCAAACAGAGTGCGGGAGACAGCGTATTTTCTTTTATTAAAATGCAGACCTTGCAGAGCTAATAGGTGAATGGTACCACGGACCTCCTGGGTGGGTTACGCAGACCCCCAATTGGGAACCACTGGTTTAGGTTATTAATCATGATTATAGATCCCATAGCGTCCTATTTCTGCAGTGCTTTCAGTGATGCCCTCTACTCCTTCCTTTTCATATTTATCTCAGAGTAAGTCCTATTTAACTCAGAGGGACTTACTTCTGAGTAAACAAATGTATGATTCTGCTGTAACTCTGTTTTTAAGGTGACACAAGACACAGAACCTTCCTAGGATAAAGGGGAAAGAGGAGAACAGTCAGGGAAGGAGGACACAGAGCTAAGGAACACCTCTCAAGAATAAAGCAATGGTGTGTGTGTGTGTTTGTGTGTGTGTGTGTGTGTGTGTGAGAGAGAGAAGGGGATCTGTGTGGGGAATGGAAAAAATGGGGGATCACCAGTCAGACTTCCTGGGAGGACCAGGAGCACATTCCTGGCTCCTACCGGGGTGCTGCTGCTTTGCATCAAACTTGCACTTTGCAATCCCCTCCCTACGCCCGTTTCTTTACCTGGGAGTAAATACAGTGTGGAGTCTCTGGGGTGCACCTTCAGCTCCTTCTCTGGCAGGTTTGTGAGGCTCCTGGTGATGAGGGAGGTAAGAGAAGGGGCAGCAGAGAGGGAAAGGGCAGCAGCGCTTCTCTCTTCATTGGCCCCAATGCATGTGAGGAACATCAGGCAGGCAATGGTGGAGGCTAGATTGCAGGCAGGTCCTGTAGTACAGCCGAGACCAGGCTCAGCTGTATGTCCCTCCTGGAGATCCTGGCAGGTGTATTGGGATGGGCGGCCCCATCCAGCTGCTGCTGCTGGAGGTGCAGGTGGCAGCGTGGCTGTGCAGCTGG
The DNA here is from genome assembly GCF_023053635.1 of Elgaria multicarinata webbii. NCBI lineage: Eukaryota > Metazoa > Chordata > Lepidosauria > Squamata > Anguidae > Elgaria > Elgaria multicarinata. The sequence goes on along the minus strand of NC_086173.1, from coordinate 110,924,112 downwards.
AGAGTTGGGATATGTGTGGTGGGGGAGCAGCAGCAGCTGGCCACTGCCTAGTAACATGAAGGGGCGTGGTGCATCTGGCAGATGTGGTATGCCCGGCAGACGTGGTTTGCCTGGCCCGAGCTGCTGCTTCCTGGCTTTCTCGCTCTTGTGTCTTGCAAGACTTCTGTGATGAGGTCATCCTGGAAGTCTCGCAAGATGGTGGACGTCCGGGAGAGGTGGGGAAGCCACCAAGTGAGTGGCAGCTTCCCTGTCTCTCCTGGAAGTCTCCCGACAAGGGTAACTTCTGGGAATGATGCGTCTTCCTAGCCCTGCATCCTGCGGTCTCCTGAGCTGGCTCAGGAGGCAGCAGGTTGGAGTGCTAGGCAGACTCTTCGCTTTGTGGCTTCTGGGAGAGGTGGGGAAGCCAGCAATCGAGCAGTGCCTTTTCTGCATCTCCTGGAAGCCTTGCGAGACTTCTGGGATAGGGTGTCTGACATCTCACGAGATTTCAGACACCTTATCCTGGAAGTCTCACGAGACACAAGATTTCTGGTGCTGCTAGGACTTTGGGATTTTTCCTGGACATTTTTTTTTTAAAAAAAATATTAACACCCCCCCCCCCCCAGGACATCATAGGAGGGGGCAAAAACCCAGACAAATTCAGGGAAAACCAGGTATACGGTCACCCTATCATACAGGCTTCTGTTGCACAAGCAAAACTTTTCCTTCCAGATCACTCATATGGCATGCCTGTGGCAGGCCTTCTGGCTTGCCTCTTAGAGTGCTTTCAGATGGAAGGATCCTATTGCTACCAATCAGAAGACATTGTGTAGCAATTCTGTCTTTTTTCACTTAACGGATTTTCTGTGGTAAGGAAAAAGATGGAAGAAGTGAAGGGAAAATACGAAAGGGTTACACGTGGAAGACCTCCTCATGTGGAGACCAATAAAATTCCATGAATAAAGCAGGGGTGGTGGTGTGATAAAAGCCTCATCTGAAAGCATCCTTAAAGAAAAAGAACATCCCTATGGGCCCCCTCCATTTAGCTTCTCTACTTACTGGGATTTCTTCCCACTCAGCTTCACAATGTTTAGCTTTCCTGCTTGTCCACAGCACACAATTCTACCCATTGTTAGGGACTGCATGGGGTTTATTTACCTCTCTTTTCTCACAGAGGCGGCACTGTTCTTGAATCTTCTATTGTTAATTTTTTCATCCTGAGCAGTTAGAATATTTGTGAATATTCCAGGAAGTCCAGCCAATGGATTGCAGGAGTGACACTGTGGTCAGGCAAGTTGCCTTTATATAAGATTTGCTGACTCATGGCATTGCAGTTATTTATGGGGTAGCTGCAGGAGTTTCTTGAAAAAAATAAGTACAATTAAAGAGTCATTTCAAATGTCTGTTTTGTGTAGCAGAGATTTTAAGGTCTCTGATGCTTTAATGTTCTGTAGATTCAATTGTCTACATGAAATGCCATGAGTTGGAATCAGAGTGTCCCTTCCATGAGTGGAAAAGCTTCTTCTGTTCATAGAAGGGACTGAGATCCAGTGGAGGCTCCTGCTGAAAGAAGGGCAAGTATTATTATTTTTGTTGCCAATTTCTCCTTCTCCCTGCAGCCTTTGGGCCACCTCCCGTACTGTTCCATAAGGTCCTCCCATCCCTCCAGAGCAGCTTTTCAGGAAGCACAGAATGCAGTGGGAAGGAGGAATTGGCAAAATCCACCTCCCTCCCCTTTCTTCCTCCAGCAGGAGTGTCCCATGAACAGAGTTCTACTCGCAGAACTAAGGATCCAAGCCAATATGTCTGCAATGTGTTGATGATAAGAGTCCTAATTTAACTTATATGTTAACAGCAACATGATATAAGTCGATGTTTTGTTGATACTTGCTGTAGGAAATGACAGCTCCTAAAAAATATTTTTCCAAATCTATTTCCTTAGGGGAAATGTAATGCCACAGCTTGTATCTGAGAGAAAGAAAATAACTAGTTCTTAAGAGTGTAAAACTGCTTATTTTATAAAAAATGACATGTCTTGAATGGTGATCAGAAAAAGTGCTATGCATTGTGCTAGAGCATAGCATATCAGGTTTTGGGGATGCATCTATACAAATAACAAAAAAAAAATCAAAATTGTTGGCACAGCTTTGTTTCAGTATATTTTCTTAATAGGAAAACATCTTCAATGGGTGTGAAATATGCTTGCTCCTAGGGGCTAATATCCACAAAAGAATCTCAGCCTTCTCCAGTCTAGATTCTACCCGACGTGCTGGACTTCAATTCTCATCATTTGCTGGGGATAATGGGAGTTGTAGTCCAACACATCTTGAGAGCACCAGGCTGGGGGAGGCTGCATCAGAGATAACACTGAGAATGTTCAGATGCAACAAAAAACTGTGATTTGGTACTATATGAATGAGCAGATAACAAGCCATGGTCTTATGTAATTTCTTCTCTCCTCCCTTTCTTTTCTCCACCCTCCTCTCTTCGCACATGGTGAATCCATCTCCACTTCCTAGTCTGGAAAAAAACATTGTAGGTCATTCCTTCTGAACCATCAAATGGGGTGGGGGTTACACTTGCCCTGAAAACTACGGTTGGAAACCTGGCTCAACCCTCTGTGTGCAATGCTGGTTTGTAGGGGCTTACCTCAAATCAGCGCTGCTTCCAGATGGGGCATGTACTCTGGAATAACCATGGTTTGTTCATTATTTAATGGGGCTACTGATAGCCTCCCAAGAAAAAAAATGTTTGGCTCCCCACCACCACCAGATTAACAAAATGGGTGGAACTGCCAGAGCTGCTTTCTGAAAAGGGGTAACAGATGCAGATGTGTATGCTTTGACAGCTATCTGGAAAGTCACAAAAGCACTCAGGGCTCTCAGTATTGCTGCTTAATGAGTAGCAAGGTGTTATCTTGTTTGCAATTTAGGATGCAGGAGGAGAGATTGACTTTTGCACAAGGGTGGGCAGTCTGTGGTGCTAGGGCTGCATGCCTAAGTCCATGCAGCCCTTTGGCAAATGATGAACTTGGACATCTGGCAAGTCTGCTCAGTGGGAAGGATGAAGCAAAGAGGTAGAGTTTCCCAACAGTTTACTCCTGAGAGAATGCAGTACTTGATCAGAAAAGGAGACATTGACTGCTTTAGCACATCCAAGGCCATGTCTATATGATGCTTCTTCTTGGCCTCCTGATTCCCCCCAAACTCAAAAGCATCACTGCTGCAAAGCAGAATTGAAAGAGTTACACTGCAGGAGAGGAGCGCAGATGTGCTGCTACAGGCTTTCAAAGGTGCACAGAGTTACCATTATTATTATTTTCCAATTTCCCATTCGTGCCATCTGACAATGGCACTGTGATACTTCCCAGGCTGGATAAAATTGCAGCACCATTGTCAGACGGAAGGAATGGGAAACTGCAAAAACCTTTTTTTTAATGGTAACTCTGCGCAACTTTGAAAGCCTGTAGCAGTGCATCTGCGCTACTACAGTTCATTCGTTTTATGTTATATATAGTAACTGCCCTTATTTTTGTTCCCCGACTTTTACATCACCCTGGTGGCTGTTACGGGGCTTGTTGAGCCTGCCCACTGCCCTGCATTTCCACACCTAGACTGCACTGGGATCCATCCCTAGGTATGCCCACTTTCTTAACCCGAACCAAAGCCATCACTGACAGATGAAGGAACAACATGGCGTCATTGGAGCAATTGAAAAAGTCATGATACAACAACACTGAAAAAGCCCTGCTTCCTACAACAGTATGATGATGATCAATGTTATCTGCACACATTGTCAGGGTAATTTTTTTTTAAAAAAATTTATAAACTCAGAGAAAATACTAACAAGATCTGAGTTAGAAAGATCACGAACTCCTGTCTTTGCTCTTACCTTTTGTTTTTTGGTAGAGGCATTACTGCCTAAACTCAGCTAAACTAAACTCCTGGTTTTCTAAATTGTTTTTTATGAGGCTGCAATGACTTCCTAACAGAGAAGACCCCAAAAGACTTAGGCCACAGCTAGACCTAAGGTTTATCCTGGGATCATCCAGGGTTCACCCCTGCCTGAGCACTGGATCCCCTGTGTGTCACCTAGGTGAACAGGTTTGACCCCTGGACGATCCAGGGATAAACCTTAGGTCTAGCTATGGCCTCAGAATCATAGAATAGTAGAGTTGGAAGGGGCCTATAAGGCCATCGAGTCCAACCCCCTGAAGGGCGAACACACCCATATGGATGTGTTAACCGTTGCTGTGACTTCATTGATTAGGTAAAAAAACTAAAAGGTGGGAGCAGGGTAATTTCTCACAAATTGAATGGGCAGAATAGTGGCTGCAGATTTTTCCTTATATCTTGGGTTCTACAAGTGCTAGAGAAATGAAGCTCCATCACATCTTGGAAGAAACGGTGGTTAATGCTGGCTACCATCGCTTCTCCATGGACACTCAGTTACTTCCTGTTTTCAAACAGGAAGTAAACAAGGTGCACAAGGGCGGTTCAGTCCCACATTGTGAACATGCTGCTTCTCCTACACACAGCAGGAGAGAGCAGCAACTTTGGTTTAAAAAATATGTTGTAGTTTTTCTGGTTTTTCTTGTGGTGCAAGGAAGACCAGAAGGGCCAGAAGGTGTGCGAGAGGAAGACAACATCATGTGAGTTACCTCCAAGGAATCCGTGAGTGCCCAGTAACAAGTGTGCAATAAAGTGCTCGTCAGATGGATCTCTCTCTCTCTCTCTCTCTCTCTCTCTCTCTCTCTCTCTCTCTCTCTCTCTCTCTCTCTCATGAAAGCTGGGAATCTGGTGATTATGGCTCATCAGAGGGGGGCAGCTGCAACCCTTGCCTGCAGATGCCCAAGTACATAAATATAATTGATTAGAATGGATGAAGATTGTAAACAACATAATATTTGAAAAACAGGCGTAAATTAGGATCCCCTTCTTTGTCGGTTCTCACATGTCTGGTTGCATCTCCTTCTTCTTCTTCTTCTTCTTCTTCTTCCTATTATTATTATTATTATTATTATTATTATTATTATTATTATTATTATTATTATTTCTATGCCACTCCATAGCCAGAACTCTCTGGGCAGTATACAAAAGATTAATCTATACAATACAGTATAATTTTCCCCAGTTGTTTATGCCAATTAGTGGGCAGGGGTGGGTGGAGAGAGAGAGAGACTTTCAGGCAGATCAACAAGTACTGTCCCATCAGTTCTTTTCAGGGGCTTAGAGAAAATGTGGGCAAGGTTAAAAAGAGTGACTTTGTCAGCATTTAGAATAGTTGACACCATTTGCTTTTCAAGCTGTAGATTTAGCAGTTTAGTATGTACTTGTGTAGGTTGGGGGTGGACATGCAATTTGCAGAAAAAAAATCTCGCTATGGTTACATGCTGGAACACTTTGAACTGCAGGGGTTTTTTTTTACCTGTGGCAGACTAGTCACGCTATTCAGATTCTGTTGGGACTACAGAGACAGCAACAATAGTGAGCGTGCATTGGATTTGAGCCAAAACGCATCTTGATATAGCTCTGTTAACTATGAATCCTTGAATTTGGTTAGCTTTTGAGACCTGCTTGACATTCCTGCTCAGTCATGAAACTCGCTGTGTTTGCAATTTGAAACACTTACTCAGGAGTAAATCCCTTTGAACACAATAACTTTTTCTTCTAAGTAAACATGCATAGGACTATGCTGTCGGTGTCTGTGCCTCTCAGACTAGCCTGTGTCAGAGAGTGTAATAAAGAATTTTGTCCATTGAAAAATATTGTAGGAAAGCTATGATAACAATAATAATGGTTGCATTTGCAGAAGTTTGCCCGATTGCTAAATATGAAGGGGACTTGCGTGTAAAGGACTGAACAATGTATGTTCAGTCCTTTACACCTAAACTCTGTCATACCATTAAGAGAGAAAAAAGGAAGAGGAATGTTTTCTTCATAGCTTCAAAGTTGGAGGGGCTGATTAAAAAGGGAGGAGGTCCGAGAATAAGAAGCACATGGTTTGGAAACAATTAGAGTGAGCTTTGGGAACACACAGGCCTTAGCTAGACCTAAGGATTATCCCAGGCAAGTGGAGGGGTTGTCTCTGCCTGCTCCCGGGATCCCCTGCGTGTAATTTGGATGCACAGAAATGATCCCGGGACAATCCCAGGATATAGGCCTGGTCTAGCCATGGCCACAGCAGTTATAGGCACAAGAAGCTGCCTCCTGCTTGGTCAGATGAATTGCCTGCCTTCCTTGAGTTGGATCCAGATTTTAGCAGAATCAACTGTGCTGGCTGAAGTGGACTTCCTCGCTCCTTGCTTCACCCAGCAGCCCCTCCTTCCCCTGAAAATGCTACACAGGAAGTCAGGAGACACTGGCCTGCTCAAGTGGGTGAACTGTGGTGCGTGAGGGAGAGGGAATACCATCTGTAAGACCCCTTCCTCTCCTTGAAAGCAGGTTCAGGATCCAACCCTTTGACTGGTGCTAGCTCTCCAGGGTCTCAAGCAAGACTCCTTCCCAGCCTCACTTAGCTGAGATCTTTTAACCGGAAATCCCTTGATGCCAAATATGTACCTGCTACTAAGCTATATAAAAGACAGATTAATTGCAGTATACTTTAATATGAACAAAAACTGGGCACAGTTGCTGGTGCCCAGCCCCGATTTAGAAAAGAAAGGTCCCAAAGCTGGTTCCAGCTGGCAGCAAGATACATGGCAGAGAACAGCAAGCTCAACACATGTCAGGAGGCCTTTCAGCTGTTGATCCATTGCTGCCGCTTACTCAGCTCTTTCCAATGGAGCGGCTGATTCTCTCTATGGCCACTGTTTGTCCATGGGCTGATCTGGAACTTGGGGCACTTCGTATAAAAGCAAAGAAGTGTAGAATGCAAAACCACTGTGCAAGGTCCGCATTGAGGGTAATTCATATCTCCCTAAATGGAGGTTTTAAAAAGAGTGGACGCCAGGTTGTTGCTGTGTTGTCTCCTGTTTGGTTTTGCTGGGACTGCAAAAGGTTATAACACAGCAAGGCATCACTTACAAGATTCTCCTGCAGTTAATTTAACTGACACCACAGACAAGCAAAGTCTTCGTGATTGCAACGGCAGCAACAAAGCATTCTTACCCCAGTTCAAAGTCTTGGGTACATCATGGTGCTCCTGACCATGTAGGTTTCTCACTTTATTTCATTAGGTGGCATATTATTCATTCAGACCTGGCCCATTCTGTTCTATTGATATGGTCCACAACTTTGCCTTGCTACATTGCTCTCTTCTCACCAGTTCTCGGCAAGACAGCTGTGCCCTGGCAAACTGCTTGGACCTTTCAGAAGGTGCCTGGTTGTGACAGAACTGTACATTTGCCAGATCTGCACCAAGCAAGATATGACACTTTGGAAACTGGATATGGAAGGTGTCCTGGGCCCCAACAATTCTCACTGCTGTTATAAACCGTTTTAAAGCAGTAGTGTGTTCCCAAACATGCCCAAGGGTTGCTGTGGCTCTTCTGGGAATGAGGGCATACCTCAGCCTATACTAGAAAGCAACATTGAAGCAGTCTCTAGTCCATGAAATCTTATGCCATAATTCATTTGTTAAGGTTGGATCCATATTTCAGGTGGATCAACCTGAATGGAAGTAGATTTCTCTGCTCCTTCCTTCCCATGGCACCTTTACTACCCCCCTGAAAATGCTACACAGAGAGTCAGGAGATCCTGCTGAATGAGGAGAGCTGTGTTGTGTGGGTTTGGGGGGTGATCCCCTGAAATCGGACAGGGAAATCTTCCTTGGGCAGAACCCTTCCTGTTACAGAAGGCAGATTCTGGATCCAACCTTTCATCTTTCAACGAGGCGCAAAGTTGTTTTTGTACATATCATCTTCCCTGTACCTGTAACAGATCCCTAGATTAGGGTAATTGGTTTATAAGCTGGAAAGTTGTTTCCAAAAGGTGGATCAAATTTTCAGATAGGTTTGAGGACATTTCAGTAGGGTAGAAAAATAAATGAATGTTAGAATGATTCCTTTGAAATACTCTTAGTTCAGCAAATTGCTTTTTATTATTTATTTATTTAAATATGGCATTTGTATACCACTGGATATAATAAACTCTCTCAGCGATTCACAATATTAAAATACAATATTATAAACACAACATTAAAACACAGCAGTAAGCTAAAGCATTAAAACAGTTCCAATTACAATAAAAAGCAAGGAAGAGTAAAATGGATTGGCATAATTAATTTACTTACAGCCTGGGTGAACAAGTGTTGTTTTCCGGAGGCATTTAAAAGCTGTAACATTTTCTGCCTCCTGAACTACACGAGGGAGGTTTTTCCCTTGTGGGTGCCGCTACAGAGAAGGCCTGCCGTCTGGGTACTTCATGGTGATATGCCATTCATTTCAGAATGGTCAGCAAGGCCTCCTCCGATGATCATAGAGGTCACCTGTATGTGTGTGTGTGTGTGTGTGTGTGTGTGTGTATATATATATATATATATATATATATATATATATATATATAAATCATGGAAGGCAGTCTGCTAGGCATACTGGTCCCAAGTTATTTAGGGCTTTTTATATGACAATAACATAACTTCGTATGTGTCTTGATAGGTAATAGGTAGCCAACATGCATTTTTGTAGCTGAACTACATATGTCATAATGGTAAAAACAAACAAACATATCAACAAAAGGGCTAATGCTGTGGTCTCAGAATACTAGATTCCATAAACATCAATGCATATTTCAAGTCTGTACTGGATTTTTAAACAACAGCAAAACCCCTATTTATTCTTTAACATCATGATTGACCCCAGTCACACAGATAATCTGAAAACAGAGTTTAGTACAGTTAAACTGGATGACAAATTCTTAAATGGTTTAAGTACACCACCCTCTCTTTCTTCCTCTTCTGTTTTTAATGTGACACCTTCTCTTCCTTTCCATCTAGATCCTTGAAGAGAACATGAAGTTGGAATGCAAATGCCACGGGGTGTCAGGATCGTGTACTACTAAAACCTGCTGGACAACTCTTCCGAAATTCAGGGAGCTGGGCTACATCCTTAAGGACAAATACAATGAAGCCGTTCAGGTTGAACCAGTGAGGGCGAGTCGTAATAAGCGTCCAACATTTCTTAAGATAAAGAAACCACTCTCCTACCGCAAACCCATGGATACAGATTTAGTGTACATAGAAAAATCACCAAACTACTGTGAAGAGGACCCTGTCACTGGCAGTGTGGGAACGCAGGGCCGAATGTGCAACAAAACAGCCCAGCAGACCAACGGCTGCGACCTGATGTGTTGTGGACGAGGTTATAATACTCACCAATATTCAAGAGTGTGGCAATGCAACTGTAAATTTCATTGGTGCTGTTATGTTAAATGTAATACCTGCAGTGAACGAACAGAAGTGTACACCTGTAAATGAAAGGGTGGCTTGGGAGGGGGAACCAACGGCCCTGGAATAAACACATGTTTTTTGCACATAAGCTCAGTGTACCTACACAAGACTGTAGCAAATGCCAGCCCTGTTTCAAAAAGAGAAGCCAGCAAATGGATCCCATCTTTCCCTCTGATCATATCTGTGGTTATGTGGATTTACCTATCACAGACTTAGAGGGATAGCCCAAAATCAAAACAAAACCCTACAACAGAATTTTTTAAAAAGGAATGAAACAAACAAGTTCACCTAATATAGAAAAAAAAAATAAGTGGGGGAAATGTTCTTAAGTAATCTGGGCCTTCAAAACGTAATTTATTGATTGCCTTAAGGGAAAACACACACACACACACACACACACACACGTCAAGACCTTGGTGATGGGCTCTTTGGAACTGGATCAGAGAGACTGAACTACACAAGCCACCATGCATAAAGAGAGGGCTGGGGAAACAAACAATACTTTAACATGGTCTTTGCACAGGATGGGGTGACAATGCGCCAGTGTGAATTTCAACTAAAAGAGTGTGGATTATGCAGATGTAGGGATTTCTACACTTGTGAAAAGCTTCTGCTGGTCATTCTTGTCTTTTCCAATTTTCAGACAATACGCTCCTGCAAGTAGAATCGTTGATGTTTTCCATAGAAACACTGGTTTATCTGCCTTTTTGTTGTGCTGCAGATTTAGCACAGGGATTGGGACATCTGGGCATAATAATAATAATAGCAATATTTAACAATTTATCCAGATAAAACTAATATTAATTTATTTAATTAAAAAGAACTCTACCAACCTTTTTGGAACCATTCTGCAATGAAAGTAGATGGCCTGCTTTTTTGTGGAATAATTTTGTAGATATGGAAAGGGGGGAACCCTTGAGCTGTATATATTATTGTTTACTCAGATATTTCTACTAGTTGGAATTGCAGGATATTTTCCTGCAATTATAGATACTAAGTACAAAAGCAGGCATCTTTTATAATTATTATTTTTTGGCTGTTTGCTGCTAGTTGTCTGGAATCTCAAGCTGTCATTCATCTCCACATAGTTACCAGTTCATAACCTTTCAAGTTTTTTTTTTTTAAAAAGGAGCATTACAAAAATCCAGTTGGGAATAATGCATCACATATAAATGCAAAACTCCAGACAAGTTTCCATGTTTGGAAAATGAACCATAGGTAAAAAGAGTATATTTTGTAAGAGACTATTTTTATATGAATATTTTATTTATACTATATCTGCTTGTATAATTCTATAACCTGTACTTTTTCTCAAAACAGGCACACAATTTGTAATTCTTAAGGCTATTTAACAGATAAAGACAGATTGCTTTGTTGACACGAAAGTAGCAACCTGGGTACATTCAGTCGCTACTGGTAGATGTACAAAATACAGAATGAATTTTCTCTCCGGATGTATGTACAAAGTGGCGCTTTTCCTGCAGTTCAATTTGCAGAATATGCAGAACAAGAACAGGGTATGTAGCATCAGTTTTGTCACATAGCTTGAATTCATGGTTGGAATTAACTGGATGCTCCTTTATCCCATTCAGAAAAAAAAATCTGAATTAGCTTCCCAGATGCGTCAGTCATTAAACTGTGGCGTTATGACTAGCAAATGTGCTGTGTGCGCTGTCAGTTAAACCTCTATATTGTGCTACTGTCAAATTTGATTTTATCAGTGCAAGACTGTAGACTATGACTGTAAAAACTAGCATGACACGCATAGTCTGATTCTCATAGATAAGACACAAAGCTTACGGGTTTTGTCCAACTAGTTTTTGGCATTTGCCTTACTCTTCCCCTCCCCAAAAGTTCTTAGCTCAAAAGATCAAGTCATATTTAGACAAGCTTTCAATTATCCATCCCCCCTTCCTTCTTTTGTGATGTTCAATTCCTACACTTTGGCATTTCCTTTCTTATCCCTAAGATTTTCTCCTGCAATTATGTTCAATTAAATACCAAGCTTTTGTGGAATCATTGTGATCATTCTGCCAGGATCGTTTAGGATTTGATCCCCAAGTTTATAATTCATTAGCATTTCTCCCTATCTTACACCCTGATGCCAAGATGAAATTAATGGGACTTATTTCCACCTTATAACCACAATCCAGAGAGAACCTGTTCACCATGGATAACAGCTACATCCCTTCACCAACAGCTTGTGCAAGAAACGTGCACAAGGGAATATAAAAAGCGTTCAGAGAATCTGTGCTATAGGTGTAAGCTGTTTCACATTGCTATATGAAGGTTGATCTTTCAAAATCATGGACATTCAGACATGGAAGAGCAGAAACATTTTTTTTTTGTCTTGTACATGTAGCAGTCTGGATTGTGGGGATCCAAAGAGCTCCATGTTTAGGGCACTTGTGTGTGCACGTGGAGGAATTGCTGGTTTCCTTTTCTGGCTGCAGCTCCTCATGGCACATCTAATACTTCCCTGGTAGGCCCCTTAATTTTCAAGAGCATCTTTTCTGGAGAGAGGAGCTGTGATGAAAAGGATTCCCCATGCTGCTCTTTAGATCCTGGTCTATTCATTGGAAATCCAGGTCCTGGCTGTTAGTGACATAGATATGAATTGTTATGATGTACCTCAAGGGATGGAACAGGCTTCCCCAACTGGGTGCCCTCTAGATGTTGTTGACTCTAGCTCCCATCATCCCTGACCATTAGTCATACTGGCTAAGGCCAATGGGGCTTGCAGTCCTGAACGTCTGGAGGGCACCTGGTTGGAGAAGGCTGGGGTAGAGTACATATCTTTAAAAAAGTACATCTATTTATCAGGCATTTAAATACATGAGTGTCCTAAAGCTCTCAACCACACAAAGTTCCATTAAAATCAGTGGGGTTCGTGCCTAACACAGGAGTGACAGTGGACAAGTTGGGAGGTCATAAAGGTCATAGCAAAAATGCATAGGTGTCCAGTAGCTTCTCCTCTTTAGAAGCTCTTAGCAATATGAATGGGACTTATGTGGGATTGAAAATAAACACAAAGACAAGTGTATTATTTGCAAGTTAGTATGAACCAAAGTCCCAGTGGTTTCAGTATACTCTCCATTATAACGACTATGAGGGGAAATGAATGTGGGGAAACACAACTTAATTTTGATACAATTTAAAATGACCTGAACCACATAGGCATGAATCCACATGGTGCACCATGTACATCAATGCAGGACTCACAGGTTTTAATGTATTTGTGGCAACCAAACCAGTCAAGTAATTCATTGATTGGTCCTTGACATGACCATCTGGGGTGGAAGAACAGAAGAGATCCACATTAGAGACAAAATGTGTAGGGGCTTGGGAAAGAAATTATGGGCTATGGGCAGGGCTGCAATATCCACAAAGGGACAAAGCTGTTGACTTTTTACTCTGAGGAAAACAGATGTTCCCCAGATGCAGCTCCTCTCATTACAGTGTTGCAGTGGCGGAGAAAGCAGCACCTCCTGAATAGTGCAGTCTCTCAGAGCCTTTAATGGACAAAAAGACTGTCCTTTTTGGAATATACTTATCAGATAAGGCCTGCAGGCTGTACAGACATTCAACAGATTCAGCCTTCCCATCATGAAGATAGAAGGTTGGATTGGGTCCATAAGGACACACTTTACCTATACCTATTATTTACTACATTTTCCATAGTATTTGAAATGGAGTCCACAAAGCACTTGTGGAGGAGCACCTTACGGGTTAGGAGATGTCCGATGAATTGACAAGTTTCCAGCTTATAGCTCATCCACAAACTATCATTTGAGGTCTATATAACTCTTAGGCTTTTTAACTTGCTGTATTAATAAAAACCAATGCTCCATTATTATTTTTTACTGAAAATTAGATGCATTTCATGAATTGCCATTAGGGAAACTTCTACGGTGAAATGCACAACACATGGGTCTAATAATACAGACATTTGCTTAACTGCTGTGCATCGATTATCGTGGACCTTATGTAATGGACTTCACAGAGGAGACACCTCCATTCAGAGCTTTGCTGTTGTTCAAGGATTACGGATAGTCCCACCTGAGTGTTATGTTTGCGGTATGTTTTTACTCTACAAAAGCATCCTGTAAAATTGCTGTTTTCTGTATATCTTGACATGTTGTTGATACGCGCAGTGTACAACTAGCACAATAACTCCCAAAGGTCTGGTTTCCTGAAATAGTTTTTATTTACAATAATAAAGAAGTGGATGTACAAATAAAAACCATTTTTAGAACCTTCGTAGTAAACCAGGGAAAACTGAGTAGCTTGCTACGTAAATATTGCAGTGATGTACATTTTGAAATACGTTTTAACTTCAGCAGTACTTAAAGTCTAGCTCTTATATTGTGTGCCTGCACTTACCATGCTTTTGACCATCACCTCTCTTGCTTGGGAGAGCCTGGAAAACTGTTTTATGGGGAGCAGCCCTTTTAAGTTAGGCAGTAAGGAAGACGTAGTCAGGTTACTCTTCCTATAAAACCAATCTGATTGGACAACTAGGAATTAGGGATTAATTACCCATTCTAAATCTGCCTGAATGGCATGAAGAATAAACAGGAGGAAGATATACTTCTATGGTTTTCTGGATTCTTTCCTTATCCCAATCACTCTGGGCTTCCCTCATTAAGATCAACTAGGGTGACCATATGAAAAGGAGGACAGGGCTCCTGTATCTTTAACAGTTGTACTGAAAAGGGAATTTCAGCAGGTGTCATTTGTATATATGGAGAACCTGGTGAAATTCCCTCTTCATCACCACAGCTAAAGCTGCAGGTGCCCTGCCCTCTTTTGTATCTGGTCACTCTAGTATAGCTCCTGCAGGTTTAACTACTGTGATGAAGAGGGAATTTCACCAGGTTCTCCATATATACAAATGACATCTGCTGAAATTTCCTTTTCTATGCAACTGTTAAAGATACAGGAGCCCTGTCCTCCTTTTCATATGGTTACCCTACCAAAATAAGAGAAGCATCGATAATAGTAAACAGGGTGAAGAGAATTCAGAAGAAAGCAAATTGAAAGAGCCAATCCTAAAGATACATGTGGCTGCAAAGGCACATGGAGTGGCCTCCACCAGCATAGTCAGCAGTTGTTTTCTATTCGATGTGAACTTGTCTTGCTGCCATGATGCCAGTTGCGGTAAGCACATTAAGGTTATTGCTAACCATCAAGGCCCATGATCTAGAGGGCCACAGATGCTGCGATGAAGATTTGGCCCTTGGCCCTGAAATTCACATGTCGCAGAGAAAGCTGCTTGCCTGCTGCTGTCCTTATGAGGAGCTCTGTTATGGACCACATCAGCCCCAGCCAGCGTGGCCAATGGTAAGGGATCATAGGCATTGTAGTTCAAAGTATCTGGAGGGCTCCAGGTTGCCTCTCACTGTCTAAGATGAGATTTGTGTAGAACCAGTGTGTGAAAATATATAAACTACTGTACTAAATATATTTAGCCGTGTGTGAAAATATATAAACTACTGTATTTTCTGGCGTATAAGACTACTTTTTAACCCAGGAAAATCTTCTCAATAGTTGGGGGTAATCTTATACGCCCAGTATAAATGACTTTTTAACCCAGGAAAATCTTCTCAAAAGTTGGGGGTCGTCTTATACGCCGGAAAATACGGTAGTTTCTCAGAATTGGAGCAAGGCAATTTCCACATGAGCAGCAGCCGCGGACTGCGCGCAGGGAATTTTGAGCAGTCAGCTGTACAATTCAGCACGCCAGTGACGCAGTGGATGTGTGAACCAAGGGTTGCTTCCCAAAATCTTCTATATTGTTGGAGAGGATGTTGAGGCTGAACTCTTAATCGGCACATGATCCCACTGTTATGCCTAATATCTTCTGCAACATTGCAAAGATCCAGGGGTGCATCTCTTGGATCATGTGATGACAGTCCTACATGTGAGCAAATAGTCCATTCTCTTCAAAGTTGGTGGGACTTTACATACACAGGGCTGCCTCAGTTCACCAATGTGAATGTAAAGGTCCTTACATTTGCAGGCAGTACACATTTGCACTTTGCATAGATGAGCAGACTCACCCAAGAAACAGTTGAGTTAAGGGGCAGGTGTAGAGGGTTGCACCAACATAGATGTCTCCCCAGTGGTTGAAATGCATATGGGTGTCATAGCTGGAACAACTCCACCTGTCTTCCTCTGTGGTGCATGATGCTATTTTATTTCTTCTAGGGATTAATGGGGGTGAGTTCAAACTGGTGGGTGAGTTCCTTCAGTTTGAAAGTCCTTATTCTTATATGAGGTGAGCCCAAACCCTTCCAAATCTGGGCCTAGGTTCATACTGGTTCATTCTGGGATTTACTCATCCCTCCCTTTCCTGCTGCCTTCTCTCTTCCCAGATCTCTCAAACTTACCTAATGGTAGAGCATTGTAGCCATAGTGCCAGCAAGGTCTTTCTTTCCTCCCACCTCTCTGGGGATCTCTGCTTGCCACCCTCCCGCCCTTTCCCCTGTGCCTAGAATGTGGCAACTCAACTGCAATATCCCATGTGCAAGGACTCCTGGGAAATATAGTAGTCCTGGCATTCTGCATCCAATGTATAGACTCAAGAGCTCTGGACATTATATTTCCCAAGGCTCTTTGTGCCCTGGGCATCGCTGTCTAGGTAACAGAAAGCAAGAGGGATGCAGAGACCTCCAGATAGAGGGACACCTTTTCACTGCTGCTGCTCCTGCCCTTGACAGGTATGACTGGGAGAAGACAAGGGAAAGGGACGGTAGGGGAGGGCCTAGCAATTCATGGGGTGATTGTTGGGGTGGAAGGAACTTCCACAATGCCAGTTTGTAAAAAGAGAGGGACAAAGAGAGAAGCAGAAGTGAAGCAGAAGCAGAAGATAGATGTGAGCCATGGAGAGTTTGCCCATCATACTAGATGGTAGCTATAACTGGCACAACTGCACCAAGTCACATTGCTGTGCTAAGGTAATGACTGATAGCAACAATGGCAAAGATGCCAGAGCTTGTGAGAGGAACACAGTTATTTGCTTGTACACCGACCCAGTAACTAGGCCATTTGTGTTATTTGGAGAACTGAACTAATTTCATTGTCATAAAAAATGGCAGAAAAACATCCACAAAAAATTGTAAGACTACCCTCCCAAAGAAATGTTTTTTTTAAAGAAGTGAAATATGAAAAGTAAAAGCTGTCAGTCAGAAAGATGCCTTCCATTTGAAGAAAGGTCCACAAATAACAAGGATCCAGCTATGATCTTTCAGATTTTCTTTACTATGTTTGCACGAAATTAACAGAGACATGTCTTTCAGCAAGGATAATTAAAACAAACTTTTCAAACTGCACTCTTAATTGAACCATCTGGTTTTCCAAGGTTGGGACATACCAAGCAAGAAAGTAAATGCGTATATATTGTAGGATCAACTAAAATATTTGAAAAACTGTGGCTACATTCAGTTCAAATATCCTGTTTCTAATTTTGATTTTAGAAATAAAGATGCTTCTGTTTGTTGACATGTATTTAGAGGGAAAATGCTGTATTTTAGATAACATTTTTCATTTTAATCAACAGGAATGATGGTGCTGGATACAAACTGTGCTTGGGGATTCCCCCAATATTTTGTAAGTGCTACTAAAATATGCAATTCTAGCTTTCCTTCTTCCAGTTCAATCACCACTCATATCCCCATACGTAGATTTACAATCCATTGTATTCAAGAACCACTGGATTATACAATTGATTGAAATGGGTTGGAACCAGGATTTGCCTTTCACATTTTTACACACACACACACACACACACACACACACCTAGAGTTGTAGTTTTCCATGCCAGTGCCAGCCATAGCTGGGAAAACCTGTTGTGAATCTTTCCATGCAAGTAGAAGAAGTGTGTGAAAACTCACTTTATCCACATAATCAAAGAGAGAGTCTGGAGATAACAACATCACATTAAAGCAAACTACCATGAATTAGGAATGGCGAGTGCACAATAAAAATCTCATCTAGAAAAACCCTTTGTTGCTCTTCTCTGAAGTCATTCCAATTTATCTGAATCCTTCTTAAAATGCAGTGTCCAGAACTGGACACAGTTTTTGAGGTGAGTCATTACTTCTCATGATTTTGAAACTACACTTTATCGATGCAACCCAAAATTGCATTTGTATTTTTTGCAGCCACATTGCACTGCTGACTCATATTCAGTTTGGGGTTGACTAAACTCCAAGATCCTTTTCACACATACTATTGCCAGTCCAGGTATTCCCCATCTTATACCTGTGCATTTGATTTCTTTCTCTTAAATTAAGAACTTTGGATTTGTCTCTGTCAAATTTCATTCTCTTATTTTCTGCCTAATTTTCTTACATATCAAGATCATTTTGAATTTTGTTTCTAAGGCATTAGCTATCCTACCCAGTATTACGTCATCTAAAAAATTGATAAGCATTCCTCCAAGTCATTAATAAATATGTTGAAAAATACAGGACCCACTCAGCAGCACCCTTCTTGATACCTCCCTCCAGTTAGATGAACCATTGATGAGCACTTTTTGAGTATGGTTTTCCGGGCAGCTGTAGATCCATCTAGTAGTAGCACCATCCAGCCTTTGTCAAATGCTTTGCTGCAATCAAATAAAAATGAGATCAGATTAGTCTGGCAGGGCACGTACTTGACAAATCCATGCTGGCTTCTAATGATCACTGCATTAGTGTCAAGGTGCCTACAGATTGAGCGCTTTATAATCTGCTCTAGAATCTTCTCAGGAATTGATGGCAGACTGACTGGTCTCTAATTCCCCAGGTCTTTCCACTCGTTTCGAAGATAGGAACAACATTTGTTCCCCTCCAGTCATCTGGTACTTGAGACATTCTCCAGGATTTCTCAATGATAATAGATAGAAGTTCCAAGAGTCTATCTGCTAGCTCCTTCAATTCATCTGGACCTGGGGATCTGGACTCATTTAAGCTGCTTAAATATTTCCTGACCATCTGTCAACCTGAAGCAACACTTCTACCTCTTCAGCCTGTATGTCTCATATGCTAGATAACTCAATAAATAAGTGAGTATAGGATTGCAGCCTAATAGAAATAGAACCCCATCCCCCGAATAATAATAAAAGGAAAGTAAAAAACAAGCAAAACATCACAATAAAACACCAGCTTAACACAACAGATATATTATTTATTTATTTATTTATTACATTTTTATACTGCCCAGTAGCCGAAACTCTCTGGGCGTTTCACAAAAATTAAAATCATGAAGAGCATAAAAACAACCAACGATCTAAAAACACAAATACAAAATACAACAAAAAAAGCACAACCAGGATAAAACCACACAGCAAAAATTGATATAGGTTAAAATATGGAATTAAAACAGCAAAGTTTAAATTTAAGTTAATAAGTCACTAACAGAGCAACCCAAGGAAACTGAAACCTTACCCTTGATACACCAAGGCTACTAATCCTGCTGTTGAATAAATAGTATCCAGCCAGCAACTGTAAGTTCTGCATTACACTTGCACAACTCATTGTGCTACCAGTTGCAAATTACCCTTGTGCAACTCACTGTTCAACCAGTTGTGCATTATGTTTGTACAACTCATTGTGCGAAAAGTTGCGCAAACAAGTGTAATGCATACTTGTTGTGCAAGTTGTGCAAGTGTAATGCACCACCACTTGCACAATAGAAAAATTCTCTGGAGCTTGCATTAATGACACTCTTGGATACTGCCCTTGGATTTGAACATGTGGTTACTTGACTCGGCTGAACGAAGCTTTTTAATTTTGCAGTATGTGAAGCTAAAAGTAATATACATATCAACTTTCAAAGCCAGTTATGAAAATTCATTTAGCAGTATTTTAAAAACCCACACTATTAGGAGCAGAGATAATCTGAAAAATGTATGCACTTAAGGCATAATAGGAGTATGGAGATTCTACACTGTACTCCTTCTGCTGACCACAGATTTTCTAGCAAGCATTTATATGCAGCACATGCCAACATGTAGCTCACAGTATTTCACCCAGTACTTGGATTTTATCAAACATTATGAACCTCTTGGCACAGAGTCAGCCTAAAGAACTCTCTCTCTCTCTCAATTTTCACAAGAGAAAGATCCCTAATTGGCTACTAAGAAATGCTTTTCCTCAGTGTAAAATATGGCATTCCTTTGCTATAAGTGAATACAATATCAGTGCAGTGGGGTGGGGGGAGGAAAACATTAATGGTTTGCAGCAAATTAGCCTCAGTGTAACTAAGGCATTTTTTTGTTTGTTACAAGTGAAGGTGGTGGTGAGGAGGGGGGGGGATGTTTTCTAGAAAAGTTGCCAAAGCCACATGGCCTGCCAATTCTCTCACCCTTATCATTCCAGAGACAATTCTTTTATACCAGAAAGTTTATGCCTGGTGATGAAACTTTCAGCTCGGAGAAAACAGGAGTTTCTGTACACTTTGTACTCCTGGAAGTGGCCCAAGGTAAAATGTTGGAAGGCAATAACTAACCACTGTAGTATACCATCAGCAAACTATTCAGTGGCACCTTACTGAAGAATCCATTGGGCATTGCTAACTGCAACACCCATAGCCAACCATTTAGTTTTTCTAGAAGGGAGACCAATGTATCACCTTCCTTCCCTTATACTACTAGAACCAACATGTCTATTGGGGCAAAGAGTAACCAGGGATGAGCTAAGATCATGTGGGACAAAGTTTATATATTCATTGTTAAAATGAAGAGCAAGAGGAAGGAAGGAAGGAAGGAAGGAAGGAAGGAAGGAAGGAAGGAAGGAAGGAAGGAAGGAAGAGTGTAAATAAAACACAAGTTGATTCTGTGAGCATCCTATTTCATCTGAAAATTAGGTCTGTCATTTGAATAAGAAATTTTAGTAGGTTAATCAGCTAAAGTTCATACAATTAATGATTAAGTAATAGACTAAATTTGAATAAATTTGCATGTGAATACACTGGTAACAAAAGGATTTACTTCTGAGTAGACTATGCTGTTGAGCACTTGACTTCACTGGATACTTCAACCCATTGACTGAGCTGGGATGAACACACCTAAAGTTTTCTGACCGATCCATTTTATTTTACTATCAAGAATTGGTGTTACATAAATGGAGAATGGAGCAGAAAGTCAAACGAAGTGGTTTGCCAGGTGATGCCTCAAAACTAGCAAACAACAGCTTAAGGTACACTGCTTCTATTTCAATTTCTTATCAGAATATCACACACACACACACACACACTTGCAAGGAACTTGTGGTGCTTCACCGACAAAACTATTTGAGAAGCGATTTCGAATTTATCTCTGTGCAGAGAGTGCTCTGTGGAAGTATTAAAGAAATTTTGGTATAATACTGTCTGCCACAGAAAAGGAATGGCAGTTGGGAGCAATTCAGTCAGGGTGATTAGCTATGCCCACTCTAAGGAAAAGTGCCCAGGCTCTCAGAAAAAGAATGGCCAAATAGATGGCTGCTTCTTCTCCTTCTGCTGTCTGTGTTAAAGTTAGAAAGGCAATTTATCTAACTTTTTCACTGCCTTCATAGAAAGCATGGGTACCAGTCAAATGATTTCAGTGCTTGCCCATGTCTAATTGCATGTTTAATGAACTGAATTCAGATGCAATGCTGAAGAGGAAAACTTCTTAAAATGTATATTGTGTTGGGTGTGAGCCCAGACCCGTTTGGATGGAAGTACCAAATCAATCAAAGCCTAAAGGAAGCTGGCAGAGAATCAGTACCTTTGCCTCCCCCATGGGAAAGCCATGGGCAGCGGACTGATGCATTCCTAACCTGAGTCACATAACACCAATTTATTTCATAACGAGAAGAGCAAAGGTGATGCACTGCCCCTAATTGATGGCTGTGGCACCAACGTTGTCATTTTGATGACTTGTTTGGGCAGGAGGAGTGACAGTATCTGGGTGATAGATTGTCCTCTCTTTATCCGGCCACAATGACATCTCCTTTATTCACAGATCAGCCACCAGTTGCTACAACAACGCCAGGGTGCTGCCGAGAATGTTGTCGAACCGCTGAGAGAATCTTGGCTTCCCATTAGCAAAATGTTAACTATGCATCACCAAAGAGCCTTTGGTTTTGTTGTCCAAAAAAAAAAAGAAAAAAGAAAAAAAAGGAGTCAATGCTGGGCAATAAGTAAGAATGTCAAAAAAAAAAAAAGAGGGGGGGAAAGAAAAAAAGAATTTACATTCAAAAAGTAAAAGAGAGGAGGGTTAACCCATGATATCACCATGATTTAAACACACACACACACACACACACACACACGATACCCCCCACCCTAGAATCCATTAGCAAGGTCAGAAGAGAAGAGAAAAGATAGAAGGGGATTAAAACAGAAAGAACAAATAGACCTTCCAGTGAGCCTCTGGAGGCCATGGCCACACTGCCCTCCATTTTCACTGGGAACTTGTTTTTGCACTTTTTTGCTAATGTCTCCACTCCGCCTTCCACAATTAACAATTTTCACATTTGTAACTTGACAAAGGCCATGTGGGCAATGTCATGCGTTCGCCATAGGATAAATCTTGCCTTTTGCTCATAGGAAGGACAGGCAGAAATTCCAGAAAACCTGCTGCCTTCCAAACAACAATCAATTACAAGGAAGTACCAAGTCTGAAAGTATTAGTGTAAATTCAGGGCTGGTTCATACCATTTCTTTTTGCGGGGTGGAGGGGCATATCAGGGACTGTACTGAACATATTGCAATTTTGCACAGTGGTGAAGAATCATTTGTCTTCCTTATCCAAAATGCTGCATTTGTGTGCTGCTGCCCCAGTGACCAAGGCATGTGATAAAATCATTCAGGTGGATTTCATAGAGTCTAAGTGAGTTGCGTGGTACAGAACAGCACCAAGAAATTCACAGCACTGGACTTTCCTTTGATTTCTGTTCTGCAGCAGCTCTATACCAAAGAGGCAAGCTGCTTTTAACAATAAACAGCAACTTGTCTCATCCAAAGTGGGAGCTGTTATAGCCATCATCTCCATCACCATCTAAGAAATCTTAGAGTACTGACGTATGGATTTTGTTAAATTGACAAAATCAAGGTATTTTTAGGGATGTATGATAGGGTGACCCTATGAAAAGGAGGACAGGGCTCCTGTATCTTTAACAGTTGCATAGAAAAGGGAATTTCAGCAGGTGTCATTTGTATATATGGAGAACCTGGTGAAATTCCCTCTTCATCACAACAGTTAAATGTGCAGGAGCTATACTAGAGTGACCAGATTTAAAAGAGGGCAGGACTCCTGCAGCTTTAACTGTAGTGATGAAGATGAAATTTCACCAGGTTCCCCATATATACAAATGACACCTGCTGAAATTTCCTTTTCGTACAACTGTTAAGGATACAGGAGCCTTGTCCTCCTTTTCATATGGTCACCCTAATGTATGAAAATGTCCTGCCACTTGTGCAAGTGCACATCATCATTAATGTGCATTAGTACAAGTATGGATTTGCGCAAATGCACTCCTCAAGAAAAGAAAATGATCTACAAATCCTCATAATTCGCATGACTAAAAGAAAAGCAAAATTCATAGAAATCTGAACTCCTTTGAATCTATTACAGATTTCCTTGACACCCCTGTTGAAATCAACGAGATGTAAGTTAGTCCTCTAAGTAGGACTAAATCAGGATCCAACCCATTGCTTTTTTGGATCATGAAATACATCTCGCAGGGATTGTGAAAAGTGGCTTCGCTAGGTTTTTTTTTTTTTTTTAAACCCAACACCCAAGCATATTAGGTACACCCCTAAGTGTGATATTGTAGAGCTTCCACATGCAACTACTTCTTTTTTCTGAGATGGTCTCTACTTCTGCCATTATTGTCCATGCATAATATTGAAGTATTCATTGCAATGTTATAATCCAATTCATTATTGTTTTCTTATCACCAACAAACACATGCCTAGGGCCAAACTAGATGTGATGTTAAATGCATCTTTGCATTTAACTTGCACATTTAAAAAATGCACTAGTAAGTCTTGGAATTTCAGCAGTTGGGGAAGGGGACTATAACCTTGACAAAAATCACTCCTTTGAAGTTATTTGGTGTCAATGAGGGATTTCTGCTCAATGTGGAACCATACAAAGGAATGGTTAGTGGAGAAATGGGTAAACTCCACCTCCCTTCTTGCAGTGATCCCAATAGTGATTAATCCCCTCTTAGAAAAAGGCCATAAAAACCATTGTTGTTCTTATTTTTAGTTTTAAAATGAAGACTTCTGTTGAGATTGTTTATCACTAGATAATTTCACAATCATTTGTACACATTTGTGTTTCCCCTACTGTTACATGGGTCATCAGTGCATGATTTAGACACAGGGCTGGGTCCAATGGACCACATGATCCATCCAGTGGAGTCTGGTGGCTCCAATGTCACTGTGGAGTTGAATGCTCTCTGGGTTTCAGTCAGAACCAGAACCAATCAGAACTCTAAGGGATGTATCCAAAGTGCTGAACCTATTTTGGGGATGTGGTTCAGCACCTTCAATAGCACCTTCAGAGTTCTGACTATTTCTGACTGAAACCCACAGCTGATTCATTGCCCTACTGACATCAGAGACACCAGCCTCCACTGGATTTACCCCTCGTGGCCTCAAGAAGCCACCTGTAATGGTTGGGAATCTCAAGATTGGAATGCAATGTGTTAGGAGGTAGAAGCAGGTTGGTGTAAGCCTATGAGTCCTATGTGTGAGCTGGGCTGTATCCAATGCTTGACCTACTTAGAGCAGATCCATTGAAATGCATGGAACTTAAATTAAACTAGCACTGAATACAGCCCATTGGATACAACCCACTGATTTTTCATTTTGGTCATTTGTAATATATAACCAATATATAGATCTACCAAATATGAAAATAGAAACATCACCTCTGGTTAATGGGGCAAGCATTCTAATTTTCCAAAATAATATTCTCTGTTTTACTAATCATTATGCAAATGTAGGGATGGATCCAGAATTTTTACCCTGCTGGTGAGAGTGGCCCTGAGCAGAGTCCCGCTCAGAATGCTTTCATTGGTGAAAAGGGGTGTGGTGTGGTGTGGTGTGGTGTGGTGTGTGTGTGTGTGTGGGGGGGTGATTTTAGCTCATCTCCACCACTCCCGCAGTCAAGGGAGCTCTGCAAATTATAGGTATGGTAAGTGGAATAGGATGGATTTGAATGCATTTTAAAAATAAAGAGTAGACGGTGGAGTAAGAATTTCAATAGCCTCTCAACTTGAGAGGCCACAAACACTTTCAAGGGATAGGGAGGAGGTTCTAGAGATGGTAGAATCTCCTGATGCCTTTCTAGAAGATGGATTCCTATGGAAACATATTTGTTTTCATTATCTGCTTGTTGACCACCATCAACATGGATTTCATTTCTTGTTTTTTGTATGAATGGAAGGTGTCAATTACAATGAATAGAGTACTCTGTAGTTTGCCATTTTAAACTAATTATATACTTGGTGTGTTATTTCCTGAAAATGTGTGTATTACCTTACCAACAAGCCATGGATAACATCTTAATCTGCCAGTAACAGGATTAGTTTTGACAGTTATATTTACAAACATAAATTTTATTACCTATTTTTTTCCAGTACCTGTGTACACCTGGATTGAGGCAGTGGTTAATGATTTATGTTGGACATAGATGATGGCTGGTTTTGTTGGAGCTATGCCATAAGTTAGTGTCTGCTACTATGCCCTGGTCGGTCAAGACAACACATCAGTCAAGTGAACCACTTAAGTATATTACTAAGCACTTAAACTTACTTTCCCCACCTAATATGTAATTACTTCCTTGAGTCAACATTCCATTACATCACCAGTTCTGATGTTTCTTTGTGAGGAATTAATATTGACTGGTTTCAAATCGCAACTCTAATGTATTATCAGTCTCAAATTCTAGCATAAGGGGCATACCAGTATTTTTAACAGAGGCTTAAAAAATGAAACAACTCCAGACCATATCACCTTAAAAGCATACAATTCAACTTGATGGACAATAATCACCCATGGTTTGTTGTTGGTTTAAACTCTGGGTTGTTTAACCCCCTAAACAACCGGAAGTGTTGGGTTCGCATATCATGATAACAATGCAACAACTGGACATTTCATAGCTGTTTACAAAGATGGATGTAAAGCAGAAGTGATGAGTGTGCAGGAAGCAGCGCACTCACTCAGTCCCACTTAGCTATGATAATTTATGGGCTAAACAACACAGAAATTGTTATTACATGTGAACCAGGCCTCTTTGTATGTGTACTTAACATTCTATGTGTACTTAACATAGACCCAGTGTGCTACAATAAATGACAGTAAGAAGATTACAAGTTAGAAAAGCCTTGTTAAACTGATTAGCTCTCTTGAGTACTTTTCAGAAGTTCTAGTTACTTGTGCTTCTCAATGAACCAGACACAGATCTTCGAGGCACACTTGCTTGCACCTGGAGTTCTCCCTGAAAGTAATAGATTCTATGACCTTTAGTTACCAACAATACAAACTTAGGATACAATCTTATGTACATTCTGATAGGAAAAAAGTCTTACAACTATAACTGGTCAGGAGGGCAGGGCTCCTGCAGCTTTAAATGTTGTGATGAAGAGGGAATTTCACCAGGTGCTGCATGCATACAAATTACACCTGCTGAAATTCCCTTACAACTGTTGAAGATACAGGAGCCCTGTCCTCCTTTCCGTATAGTCACCCTACATGTAAAGGAAAACACCTGATCTACAATCCAGAGAAATGGAAGAACTTGGATTTAAGTTGATACCATTTTATTGATTTCAATTATTATTATTATTATTAGAGGAAACACAAGCACTTTTACTCATAAAGGCTATAACACATTGTTCTCCAACTTGATGTCCTTGGACTTCAACTCCCATCAGCCACATCTATTTTGGCCAATGGTCAGGAATCCTGGGAGTTGTCATCAAAAACATCTGGAGGACACCACATTATGGAAGGTTACCTTAAGTGTTTATGCATCCATACATAAGAATGAAAATAGTCACAAGAGGGATCTACAACAAAATGTTGAAGTGCCTACCTAGCCCATAAGTGTTGGAAACAAAGCCTTATGAGGAGAGACTGAAAGAACTGGGCATGTTTAGCATTGAGAAGATTGAGGGGAGACATGATAGTACTCTTCAAGTACTTGAAAGGTTGTCACACAGAGGAGGGCCAGGATCTCTTCTCGATCCTCCCAGAGTGCAGGACACAGAATAATGGGCTCAAGTTACAGGAAGTCAGATTCTGGCTGGACATCAGGAAAAACTTCCTGACTGTTAGAGCAGTATGACAATGGAACTAATGATCTAGGGAGATTGTGGGCTCTCCCACCCTAAAGGCATTCAAGAGGCATCTGGACAACCATCTGTTAGGGATGCTTTAAGGTGGATTCCTGCATTGAGCAGGGGGTTGGACTCGATGGCCTTATAGGCCCCTTCCAACTCTACTATTCTATGATTCTATGACTCTATAGTATAAACTATCAGCGTTTGAGGTGGCCCTTTTCTCACTTCCAGTTTGCTCTACCCCATTCCCACCGCAACCATCAAAGTTCTGTACCTCCTAGAAGCTCACATGTCCTTGTCAGAATTTTTGAAGAGTTTAAAAAACATTATTTTTCTTTTAATTTACAACTGTACATGCTTCAGTGTATCTAGTGAATCCCTTGAGTATAAAGAAACATACCTAATGGCCCCATTTCACTTCCATTCCTGCTGGAAGGAATGATTAGTGATTAGGCAAACCAGGGGAGGGAAGTTCCCCCCCCCCATGAACATACTTTTTCTGTATGAAAATCACCCTCTCCCCATTGGTTATTGATCAGAGAAAGGCTTGAAAGAGAGAGAAAGTGCTCACCTGCAGTGTTGGGCAAACGTATAGGGGGAAGAGTGGACATGCCTGCATTTCCTCAGTTGATATGTTCTCTCTACTCTCCCTCCCCAGAGTGAGATAATGAGAGAGTTTTGCTCCCTTAGTGATGCTGCCATGTAACCAAAATCTGATTGGCTACATGGTGTTGTGACATCATTACCTTCTCAATATGGCTGGGATCATCATGCTGTCAGCAAGAAGAGGCTCAACAATAAAATGCAGGAACTCAATGAGAGGGAACAGCCACACGCAAGCACACAAAAAAGGTACATTTGGAGGCACAAACTGTAGCCCCAGAATGCGCTTTTTGCCTCCCAAAATTTCATAGGGGAAAATTTGGTGCCACGTCAATCCCTGTTGAGGCCATTGATGATACATTTCCCTAGCAAAATTCTGCCCTGGCTGCTAAAACAATAATAACCAGACAAACCTCATCATATTTATTGGTCCAAAATGAGACAGCCACATTTTAATGACATTGACCGTCACCAAAACCTCAACATGCAGACTATCACATCTTCACGATTTAATTACTGAACAGGAAGTGGGCTTTATTGTCATCTTTATGTTGGCAGGGATAAATGTTGCTGCCTGAATCATTGCCACCGATGACGTGGCAGCTGATTGCATTCGGTGTGAAGATCCACGCATTTACCAACAAAATAAAAATGAGGTCAGATTTTGAAAGGTTGCTTGGCAATGTAATGGATGTGAATGTTAAACGCCCATCCGCTTGATCTGAATGGGAAGATAAATTCATAGCAATTAGATGAGCTGTTCTTAGCCTTCTAGGGCCATGCTGAGATGCCTTTTTAAAGCCAGGGCAGCATCAAGAACTCAATAATTCTTTCCCCAATTGCTTTCAGACATGACTTGCACAAGGATCCAACCCCCTAATGAGCAACACTATGAGGTTCATCCTACATACACTTTTGTTCTGGTTTACCCTCAAATTATCCAGTTTCGGTTTTAAAATGCTTATATAGTGGTTATATAGCATATGAAAACTTGTAAACTTACACTTCTGCTGTGGCACGTTGTGGAGATCCATTGAGGTTCACTCACAAATGTTGTTATCCCCACACCCTCAGATCTACTTTGTACCTACTCCTACCCTTTATTGGTTATTTGTAGTGGGGACAACTCCCGCTCTGACCAAAGGGATTGGGATTTTCTTCTCTTGTTACTTAACACCAAAGTAGAACGTTATGTAAGACTGCAGTCAACTCTTTTGCATGCTTACTTAGTAAATAAATCCCACTGAGTTCAATGGAATGCGTTTCCAAATTAGAGCCCCTTGGATTGCAGTCTTAATTTTTGCAACTTTAAAAAGGGGAAAAAAAGGGTGGCTGGGGTTGGGGAGTGAAGCTTGGCTGCTTCATCGTCGCTTGAAGCTTAACATGGCAAAGACTGAATTGCTTGTTTTTCCTCCTAAACCTTCTCCTCATCTCTCATTCTCTCTTACTGTCAATGATGTTACGCTTACTCCGGTCAAGGAAGCTCGTAGCCTTGGCTTTATCTTCGACTCCTCGCTCTCCTTTATTCCTCATATTGAGGCAGTAGCTAAATCTTGTCGATTTTTCCTGTATAATATTGCCAGGATTCGATCATTTTTGTCTGTCTCTTCTGCCAAGACGCTTGTTCATGCACTGGTTATTTCACGGTTGGACTACTGCAACCTTCTTCTCTCTGGCCTTCCTTCTTCTCACATCAGCCCGTTGGTTTCTGTTCACCACTCTGCCGCAAAGATCATCTTCTTAGCACGCCGCTCCGACCATGTTACTCCGCTTCTGAAATCTCTTCATTGGCTTCCAATTCACTTCAGAATCCAATATAAACTTCTCCTGTTAACCTTCAAAGCTTTTCACGGTCTAGCTCCTTCCTATCTCTCCTCTCTCATCTCACACTATTGCCCCGCTCGTGCTCTTCGCTCCTCTGATGCCATGTTTCTCGCCTGCCCAAGGGCCTCTACTTCCCTTGCTCGGCTTCGTCCATTTTCGTCTGCTGCCCTTACGCCTGGAACGCTCTTCCAGAACATTTGAGAACTACAAGTTCAACCACAGCTTTTAAAGCTCAACTAAAAACTTTTCTTTTTCCTAAAGCTTTTAAAACTTGATGTTGTGCAGACTTCTACTGTTACTTTCTACTGTTAGTTTTTCCCTACCCTGTGCCTGCTTACCCTTCCCTGTACCTGTTGGCATTCTCTTCCCCTCCTTATTGTTTTACTATGATTTTATTAGATTGTAAGCCTATGCGGCAGAGTCTTGCTATTTACTGTTTTACTCTGTACAGCACCATGTACATTGATGGTGCTATATAAATAAATAATAATAATAATAATAATAATAAGTGAAGTGAGGTAGGAAGTGGCCATCTCAACTCCCAGTGTATGGAGGAGGAGACTTCAAACGCAGTGCCAAGACCTCCAATGACAGAGAAATTGAGAGGGAAATCACAGTTAGTGAGAGGATTAAGCCATCCTTTCCCGGGAGCAGGCAGGGACGACCCCTCCATTTGCCTGGGATAATCCTTAGGTCTAGCTAAGGCCTGAGTTTCATGGTTGAACAGGGATTTAGATCCAGGTCTCCCTCAACTAAGTCCAACACTTTAACCACTAGACCACACTTTCTGTCCAATGATATTTAGCATAATTTTGACAGGTTGTTGAATATGTTTCCAAAGGCAGATCGAGGATTTTCATGGCAGGTCGGAGATGCTGAATATATTCCCAAAGGCAGATACTTGTGTTTGTGCATGAAATAAAATTTGTGCAAAAGTTTTGGCCAAGCCATTGTCTCTAGCCATGCTTTAAGGCTAAGTAAACATTTAAAACAACAACACTTAAATTGAATTACAGGGGAAAGGGGAGAAATATGGGTGCCTTTAATGACATCCACAAACCGCTCTCCCAAGTTTTAGCCAACTCATGCTCACCATAGTCTTGTAAAATAGTAGCTAAAAGTGGCTGTCACAAGAACTAGTTTGCCCTCTAGCTCTCCTGCCATTCAACCAGTGCTTGGAATAAGACCACAGAGATCTGTTTGTACATAAACACATGAACATCTCTATAAGTATTCCTCTTCCTCTTTTGAATAATTACCATTTAACAACGTATGGATTAATTAGTAATCATAGGGGTGTGCAGAGTGGGTCTGCTTTGCTCCGAAATTCAGAGCAGAGCTCCAATGACCAGGGTGTCCACTCTTATTTTTGGAGTGGCTCCCTTGCTCCACCCCATTGGACTATCATTCGGAGAACTGCTCCATTTTTGGATAACCACTCTATTACAGCCAATAGAAATTAACCAAAATGCTTACAGTGCTGTCATTTCAAAAGACTGTAGAAAACAACACAGGACACACAGAGGATTATTTCTCTTTTTCCGGTATTTTTAAAGATTTCTCAGTGGGGTGGGGTAGTAGACTTTAAACACACACACACAGAGCAGGCATTAGTGGTGTGGGGTGAAATGTAGGGTAAAAACTTGCGGATACTTGCGGATACCTTTGGAACTCTGAACAACCTTCACTCTGCATCGTGGCTATCCAACTGTTTCAAAACTGGCCTATACCTGCTCTGCAAGATCGGAGCTCTGACGGACCCTCGGATTTGTGGAGCGGAGTGCACCCCCCTAGTAATCAATCACCTTTTACAATTTATTTCATTTCTAAAATTATATATGAGTTGCTTTTCAACCCCAAAAGGGCCCCGAGGCAGCTTACAATTTAACATTTTAAAGAAACTTATTAATTTCAAAACATCACACATAGCAAAGAGAAGACAAACAGTCTTTTAAAAACAAAGTTTGGAATCATTCAAAAGCCATTGGGAACAAACAGGTTTTATCAGCCTGTCTAAAACTAAACAAACAAGGGGCCAGTCTGACTTCCTTAGGGAAAGCATTCCATGGACCTCCACAGAGAAGGCCCTGCCCCATATTCCCACCAACTTAGCTTTTCCTCGTGGTGGGCCATAATGTATAAGGCTTGCATAATATGGCCCGGGACATGAACCATGCCAAATTTCTCTTGAACAGCTCCCACTTGAGGAAATAGGAGTTGCCCTAAAACATAGCTGTCCACTCTTTCCTTCATTTTTACAAATTTATTTTAGCCCATTTGACAAATCACTTTGGAACTGTGCTTAAGCTTTTTGGCCATGAAATCATGGAAGCCTATTATATTGATATGAATAAACTACTAGATTCAGCCTGGATGGGTTGTGCTTCCTGGGAGGAACCAGGAAGTAGTTAAGAGCAACACCCACCGCTTCTGGCCTGAGGAGAGAGAAGCTACGCCCTGAGAGAGCTGTGTCGAAAAACCTTTGTTTAAATAAATCTGAAAACTTTGTTTAGAAAGCAAAGTGCCTTTGATTCTATAAGGCATGATCCACTAACCATGAAACACCTATGGTGGGTGCAGCATATAGATGTAAGTGCAGACTCTCTGAACTCTTAGGATAGATCAGGGTGTATGTATTATGCAATCTACGTGTGTGTGTGTGTGTGTGTGTGTGTGTGAATAAAGTGAACTCAATTCTCCAAGTTTGGATCCTTAGGCAGTGAAAACACATATTAGATTGTAAGCCTATGCGGCAGGGTCTTGCTATTTACTGTTTTACTCTGTACAGCACCATGTACATTGATGGTGCTATATAAATAAATAATAATAATAATAATAATAATAATAATAAGAGGGAATCGGAAGAAGAAACAATATCAGTTGCACTTTGGCACCTCTCATTCAGAAGATCTGGAATTTTTGCATAGTAAAGCTGCTAGATTCATTTGCTTAAATAACACCATGAATTAATTGTAAAGCCTTGTAGAAAACGAGTATCACCATGTAACACAATTTCATCAAAGCAGGAGTTTAGAAATAAACAATAAAAGATAATCAGCATAAAGAATAATAAAAAATTCTAGGTCAGCATGTACAAACCCGTGAATACTACTATTCTGTCTAATTGCACAAGCCAGGGTTCCAAACATAGATCAAATATCAATGGGGAAAGCAGACGTCCTTGTCTAGTACCTCGCTCAAGCATGATAAATGCCGACAACCAACCATTGGTCATAACTCTTGCTCTTAGAGACAAATACAGAATTCTAACCCACTTCAAAAATTCTATTGGAAAGCCAAAATAACTCAGGCCTCAGCTAGACCTAGCGGTCTAGCGGGATGGAGGGGTGAAAATCCCGTGACATTTTTATCGTGAGATCTCCCCCTCTGTTCACACATGGCATGCGACAATCGCAGAGGGGGAGGCGTCATGCCTGCCATTTTGTTTGTTTTTAAAGAGACAGGAGCACACAAGTGCTCATGCGCAGAAGGTAAGTACTTAAAAAAATAAATAAATCCCCGCTCACCCCACCCCACCCCCAATTGGCGCAGAGCTCCTCAGGAGCTCTGCACCCTGTGTGTGGGTCCTGGCTCCTCACAAGGAACCGTGAGGAGCCAGGACAAACCGTGATGCCTGGCCACACTTTTCACGGTCTCGGGCTCAGCCCAAGACTGCAAAAAAAACCAAAAAAAACAACAACAACAACAACACCCAGGCCTAAAGTGGAGGGAGAAATCCCGGGGCAAGGGAGGGATTATTCCTCCCTGATCCTGGGATCCCATGTGTGACATATGGACACACAGGAACGATACCGTGGATCATCCTGGGATAAAACCCCATCTAGCTAAGGCCTCAGTGTAGCAAGCATAAACTTCCAATGTATTTTGTCGAAGGCCTTCTCAGCATCTAAAGATACAATGGACACCTGATCCTTTCTTTCTCTATTTAAAGCTATCAAATCCACAACTAAAATTATCGCCCCCCCCCCCTGTCTGTTTTTAATAAATCCCACTTGATCTGGACCAACCAGTGTTGTAATAGCCTGTTGCAATCTATAAGCTAAAATTGTCATTAATATTTTAGTATCAATGTTTATTAGTAAAATTGGTCGATAATTACCACAGTTAGTGTGGTCCTCGCCAGGCTTAGGGATGACTGTAATATAAGCATCATTTAATGATGAGGAAAGCAAACCCGTATCAAATATATATTTGTAAAGTTGATAAAGTTTTGAAGCTAGGAAAGTGGAAAAAGCACCTGTTGTGCTGTTCTGTGTCTTTTTTTGAATGCAGCATAAGCAATGATTTGGTCCCGGATAAAGGCTTTACGGCCTCTCATTCCATGGCACAAGAACTCACAGTACCCTTATTGATATCAAAATATTCAGTCAATTCAGCAGTAATCTGAGATTTGAACCTTTCATAATTTAAAACAGGAACATTAAAATGCCGAAGTCCAGTACGTCTTGGCAAATCTGAGAGCTGTAGCTCCAAACATACTGGGGCATGATCTGAAATTACCAGTGTGTCAATCCTGCAAACCTTTTTATGCTGCAATAAAGAAGTAGAAACCAAAAAGTAATCTAACTGAAAACAGTTATGATGTACTGGTGAAATGAAAGTATGCTCTCTGTCATCAAGATGCAGCAGTTTCCAAACATCAATCAAACCTAAATCACTCATATAGGACTGAAGCATTTGTCTCACCACTGTTTGGGTTCTAGGGGTGGGTGTATTTCTAGCCAAAAGAGGATCGAGAAATTCTCTTTTTACATGCTGATCTCAGTGTGTGAAACACACTTAATCTCTTAATTTCTCTCACACAGAGAAAGAGAGAGACAGAAGCTGAAGAGTAACCAGATTTAATTTTTCCCTGTTCTCAGAAAGTTGCTTTGGTGATTTATTATTGTTGTTGTTGTTGTTGTTGTTGTTTTTTCTATACCTCCCAATAGCTGAATTAAAGGAGAGGCAGAAAGAGAAAGGTGCAGAGTAACACTGGCATAGAGACATGGCTCTTCACGATTCCAGAAGTCGCATAATATTTTCAAAGAGCAGAGGATGTAGAGCTGGTAGCAACATGCACTCGTTAATGGAATTTTTGAGGCCACACCTGTCCACCAGCTTTAACCAAGATTGACTGAAACCAGTTTTCCTCCTCCTCCTCCTCCAGCTTCTGATAGAGACTCTTAACTTTCAAGGTCTTCATCCTTCAGAACAGATCAACCCCAAAGTATTCTAATATCCAAGGAAGCAACCTGTGTGCTTCCTGGATGAAGTCTATCCTGCTCCTACCCAATCATGTGGCTTGCTCACTTGGAGGGCTGTCAAGACGGACTGCTATCACACCCACAGTGTTTAAAAAGGTAAATGTTAGAATTGGCACATAATAATCATTTTGTAGATAAAGAAAATGAGGAGTAGAGCAGTTAGACCTGTTGAACAATTACACTTTTGTATAATTAGGCAGACTTCTGTAACTGATTCACTTACCAGCTAAATGATTAAAACATGATATATGCTATTATGGGTTTTCTATCAGGGTGGGTTGCCTTGAAACAATACCTGGCCAGCCAATTAGATTTGACAACAAAGCACTGTTGATAGCTATAATATTCAGGTGATGGGTCTCTATGGTAACTAAGATGGCTCAAGAAGGCTAGGTGATGTTTGGAGAAGATGACTTATCTGAATTTCCTCCTTTTGGACCGGGGGAGGAGGTAAGGAGGCAAAGAACAGTAGATTGAAGTCTTGCAAAAGCTACAGAGACACAGAGAGATGAGTTCTGGATTTTGTGATCAGGGCTGCGTCTTGACAACATTGCCTTTCCCGCACATTCCCTCGAAACCTTGTGGAATCACAGCTGCAGGGTGGGAATGCTAAATATCGATTGCAGGAGGAAGCGTGGGCTTTCTGCCCAAAAACGCCACAGTGCCAACGGCCATTTGACTCATTTACCCTGCCCCCTGCCCTCTGCCCTGCCTTCCCAGCTCACTGAGACCTACCCTGGGTCGGGAATGCCCCCAACTTCAACCCAAAGCGAGGTCACCACCAGCAGATAGTGGGAAGAAGGTGATAACCTCGCAGAGGAAGACCAGCAGTGACAGGTAGCGAACAACATTGGTACAATCCACCACCTGAGTCAAAAGGCTCCCCTTGGCTCAAGGCAGGCTCAGGCTTGTGAGAGTTTACAGTGATGCCGGCTGTCTACATAGACACCTGATGTGGGAGAAATAGATAAAATAGGGAATCCCTTGGAGTGATTCAGCTGCACCTTCATCTATGTTCAACCTCTTTATTTGAAAATATTACAAAAATCCTCCAGTGACCCAAAGGAAACTAAACCCAGATAAATGTTGTGCTCCTGGAAGTTCTCACTTTTTAGAGAAGTAGAATGTGTGCAACAAACTCAAAGCAAACTCAATTCCCTGAGTGCCAGCTTAGCCTTACATATGTAGATAAGCTGGCATCAGCTCCCACAAGTCAGAAGTATGAGCAAGCTTGGCGGAACACCAAGGTTTGCAGCACCATACAAAATCTTCAGGGGAAAAACACCCTTTTGGGTGCCATCTAGCTGGCTGGGGCATGCTGGGAGCTGCAAGTTTCTTTTTTTCTGTCTAAATATGGATAGAATTGTGCCCTGAATGCTGACTGACTGATGGCAGTAGGGTGTGTGTGTGTGTGTGTGTGTGTGTGTGTGTGTGTGTGTGTGTATTAAAACTGAGTGGCTGGAAACCTGAATGGGAACACTCTACACTGCAACCTTTTGTGGGAAATCCCACATGGACTATCACAAAATGCAATCCCATACTGAAGGGAGTTCTTTCCACAGCCTTTGACATAAAAAAAATGGCCAAGTCATCTCTAACAGTGTAATCCCATACATGTCTACTCAGAAATAAATTTCCTTCAGTGTAGTGGGGTACATACCCCCTGGTAAGTGGACAGCGGATGGCAGACTTGTGGTTCCTGTCATGGAGAGGCCAAGGCCCAGAAATGTAATCATACAATCACCATAAAGAAAACTATTGGAGAGAGAAATCCTGTGTTCCCAAGACATCATCTGGGGCACATAGGATATTCCAGTTTCCTGGCTCTGAGCTCAGAGGCAGGAAACCACACCCCTCCCCCACCCCTTTTCAGACAGTTGCTCCTGCCAGGAGCTCATAGGGGATGAAAGGGGGGTATTTCCGGAGGAGAGGAAACTGAGGATGTGGGACTATGAGGTCTCCCCAGCCGTCCCTAGCCTCCTTCCTGAAGCCTCTCTGAAGCTTCCTCTGGATGAGCGAAATTCTTTATCTAGCTAAAATGCAGAGTGGGAGGTGCAATGTTCAGAGACATATGGGTATGCAGGGCTCATCCCATAGGACTGTGCCCTTAAGGCCATAAAACCAGCATTCCAGGAAACACAATGATCTCTGCTCTACAATTTAAGTCTGCGGTGGGGAAAAAATGATCCTGTCCACCCATTCAGCCATATCGACCAACTGAGGATGGAATCTCAGTTTCCATCAGGTCCAAGAGTGGGAGACTTTGGTAAGCTTACCATGACCCATTCTGGAAGTCTGTTACTAATCTGTAATTAACACTGCTATCCTCTGAACGTTTACTCAGAAGTAGTCCCACTACTTCTGAATAAAAAATAAAATAATATAATAATGTTCAGTGGAACTTGGGCCTTTGCTAGACCTACCGTGAAATCCAGGCATGAGGAGGGATGATCTCGCATTGTAAATAACATGAGATCCTGCCCTCGTCTTGACGTCAGGCGAGACGACTCTAGTAGAGAGTCATCGCGCCTGCCATTTTTTTCTTTTTCCAAGGGGCAGCAGTGCAGGAGCACTGCTGCGACAAAAGGTAGGTTGTTGTTTTTTTAAGAAAAACTTCCCTGATCCCCCCCTGGCCCCGATCTCTCCCCCCCGTCCCCAATCTCTCCCCCTGGCCCCAATCTCTCCCCCTGGCCCCGATCTCTCCCCCCTGGCCCCGATCTCTCTCCCCACCCTGGTCCCGATGGGCGCAGTGCTCCTGGGGAGCGCTGTGCCCCGTGCGTGGCGTCTCCTGGCTCCTCACGAGTAATTGTTGAAGCTGGGAGAAGCCGCAAAACAGCCCCAAGACCGCGGAAACTACCAAGCTACAAGTGGAGCCCATTACCCCGGGGCAAGGGAGAGTTGAACCCTGCCTGAGCCCGGGATCCCCTGTGTGTCATCTGGATGCACAGGGACGATTCCAGGTATCAGCCCGGGCTAACCCATCATCTAGCTAAGGCCTTGCTCTCTATTAAATGTGTTTAAGTTTGCACCTCAACCCATCATGATTTAACCCATCAGTTTAACAATGAATTTCAGCATTTATCCTATTTTATTTCAAGTGATTAAGAAGGAAGTTTTAAAAACACAGAAAACAGGAAATATACAATAAGTCTGAAATAACTTCTTCCATTTTATATTACCATTTATATTATATTACAGTGTATTAATACTATATGGTCTAGCACACACTTTGGAGGACCACCAGGAGAAGCATCTATGATCATATCACAGCCTTTCTTATTGATAAGAGATGCTCTTGGTTAGTATTAGGGGTCATGATGAAACATTGGGGAAAATGCTGTTTCATTACCTTGAAAAAAAATGATCATCAACATCATCATCATCTTAATTATTTAATTTCTATACTGCTCCATAGTAGGATCTCTCAGGGCGGTTTACAATTGTTTGCATCAAGTAATTTCTTGATAGTTGAATGAAGCACCAAGTCAATTGATCAGTACCAAATTAGGATTTTTCTAGAAATTTGCAAGAAGCTATTTAAAACAACAACAAAAACATGGCAAAATTCTGGGTCACCCATGCAATCAGCAAACAAGTGGAAAATAATATTAAGATTTAAGATGAATAGAGTGTTATGATTGGCTGATGAGCATTCACAACACTTGAACTCCCGGCCTTCAGTACACTGTGAATCAACAGAAGTCTCGAATGTTGCAATAATTTACTGCCAGATGTGGAAATGCGGATGTGCTAATATATGCAGCAGGATTTGAAGGAAAATAAAAAGGGAAAGAAATTCACCCAGACAAATATTGAGTGCATCCTGTCCTAGTGTCCCATTGCACCTGGCAACTCTGCAAACTAAAGCAAACAAATGTGGGATCTAAGTTCATATTTCTGGAGCAAAGAAAATAAGGCAATTTCCCTCATCTCCCATTCTAAGTTTGCATTATTGTACTTTCCCAGGGATATTCCCTTTTAGTTGTTACTATCCTTTGCAGCCATTTGTTTAGACAGCTTGCAAAGCAATGCTATTTTTGCATTCAAAATGTGGCATATAAATGCATCTTGTGTCTATTGTTCCAGTATACAAAAGTTGAATAACATGAGATATATTCCCTAAAAGTAGTGTGTGGCTCTACAAGTTCACAATAACTTCCATGTCATTAAAATATTTTAGCAAAATGTTTACTTTAGTGTTTTCTTAAAATATTTCTAGGTGTTTGGCTTGTCATTCTATAGCTACAAAGTCATACGATAGCATCCTGACCACACTTCCTTGGAAAGAACCTCCACTGTGAAATCAATAGGGTCTACTTGCAAGTAAATATGTTTAAGGCTGGAGGTGTAAATGTATTTTCTCATTTGGATGTGTTCCAGCTGATATATTTTGAATGTCTTCTATATGATAATTAATATGTCACATTGAATGAAATATGACTATGTTTTAGGTACAACGCTATAATAGCAAGGTCTTCCTACCCTGTAATAATGGAACTGAGTATGGGATTTGCTGCATTGCTGCTTATTGGCTACAATAGCCCCAAACAATACTGTTTCAGAATGAAAAACTGGAACCTGATCCTTGTCCCCTGAGGGCCAATGGTAAAGCTGCCAATGGGACGAGATGGAGGCCAAAAGTATCTCCCATTTCCTTTCTGGCCATTGCATAGCTGCACCACAGGGCTGTGGATGGAGCAGAGTAAAGATGAACTGAATAGACAGTTGTAGAGAAAGGACTGACAATGATCAGAGCCAAAGAAACCACTCTGAAATGGAAAAAGAACACACAATTCACTCAGGGATGAGGGGAAAAAAAGATTACTTCCACTTCTTTGACCAAATGATTGAAATCTGCTGAATCAAGTCAACTACATTGGATCCTTAATAGAGTCTTACTTTACTTTCTAATAAGCCTTAGAAAAACCCTTCTGGCTCAAGAATTATGGCTATCAAGGCCAGTGTCTCATTTGAGACTGTAGTAGCAAATAAGATAAGAGATATTCAGAGATATTATATTATATCTCAAGTGTGTGTTTATTTGTTGATTCAATCATCATGGTCATATCAACTTTACAGATGTAATACAGGTAAGCACACAAAAGCTCTACAATGCAAAGAAGTAAAATACAAAAGATACTAAAAAGGTTTTCATTAGAAGGTACCCCCAAATATGTAAAAGTTCATTTTAATACAAAGAATTAAAATAAGAGACACTTAGGCCTCAGCTAGACCTACCTGGTCTAGCACGATGGAGGGGTGAAGATCTCACAATATTTTTATCGCGAGATCTCCCCCTCTGTTTACACGTGGCACACGATGACCTCAGAGGGAGAGGACGTCACACCCGCCATTTTGGGTTTTTTTTCTTAAAGGACAGGAGCGCACGAGCCCTCATGCACAAAAAGTATGGTTGTTGGTTTTTTTTACAATTTTCCCCACTCCCTCCACCCCACCCCCAATGGATGCAGAGCTCCTGAGGAGCTCTGCGCCCCATGTGCGGCTCCCAGTTCTTCGCGAGTAAACATGAGGAGTCAGGACAAACCACGATGCCTGCCCACATGTTCCATGGTCTCGGGATCAGCTCGAGACTGCAGAAAAAGTGGGCTCAAAGGATAGGATGAGTTCCCGGGGAAAGGGAGGGATCATCCCTCCGTGCTCCCAGGATCCCCTGTGTGTCATGTGGATGCACAGGGACGATCCTGGGGATCATCCTGGGATATCACCCCGTCTAGCTATGGCCTTAGAATTTACATTAAAAGGTCTATAAATGTATAAAAGTTACTACTACTGATATGTTAAAACTTCATGTTAAATTTCATCATTACAGTTCACCATATTATTATTATTATTATTATTATTATTATTATTTATTTATTTATTTATATAGCACCATCAATGTACATGGTGTACAATTAACATCTATGAATCTTCTTCTCAACTTTTGGGCAGTCACTGTGAATCTCGCAACTCTGTCACAAATTTGTCAACATCAGAGACCAAATATATAACTTTAACTTGATTATCACTGTCAGATATATCCCATAACAGATTCAAAATAAATTTTGTCCTGGGTTCTGAATACAGAGAACAATATAATAAATAGTGGTTGAGGTCCTCTGCTACTTGAGCACCACATATACAGAAACTCTGTTCTACAGGTATTTTACAGTAATGGCCCTTTATTTATTTATTTATTTATTTATTTATTACATTTCTGTACCGCCCAATAGCCGGAGCTCTAAGTATTGCAAAGGCATAGTTTCGAAATGCAATGCCAGAAATTCCTTTCTAAAGGATGCTACTGATAATTCATGTAGATAGTGCTCAAATCCATGAGTTAATTTTAAAAGATGCAGGTGTGGAGAAAATGATGTTTTTTTAATTACTTCTAGAACACGTTGAGAGTAAAACTACCCCACTTTATTTTTATGTATCTCTGAATCTGATCCTAGGGCCATTCTTTGAGTACCTGGGGTATTAAATCAAAAGCTAACATTTGCTGTTCACAGTTCGCTACCCAGGTGGTCTGTCGGTGAGATTTTGACTGTTCTAAAAAACATTTTTAGGTATCCTAAAATCATCCATATTAAGAGGTTTAAAATATTTTTTTAGATATGGCAAACAGTATATACATTTATTAAGTAAGTAAGTATAGGAAAGGAGCTACCTGAATCCTATACCCAAAATTGATTCAGCTTCTTGGATGGCTCCATTAGAGTTCTGGCTGCTTCTGACTGAAACCTAGAATGGATTCACAGCCCCACTGATATTGGACCCACCAGCCTCCACTGTATACCTCTCTATAGAGGATGAGGGACAGATAACTCTGTCAGTTTGGGATTCTTGCTATCTCTTATTTTACAATCTTAAATTTGGTTCATCCCGAACTTGGAAATTTATTTTTAAGCTCACATGAATATTTCTACACATTTTAATGTACATTTTTCCTTACGCACACATTTTGGGACACAATTTTGCCTAATATACAATTTTTTTGGAAATAGTTTCCCGATGTATAATGTTTTTGAACATTTTCAATAATTTACACATGAGCCCCTTTTTTGTGTGTGCTTTTCCCTAATATACACATTTATGCATGCATTGATTGGAGAAGTCCATTGAAAAAACTGGAGAAGCGCAAATTTCAAAGGATAACCAAGTTTTGGTTAACATATTGGTTTGGAAGTGCAAAATCAGGGAAGTTTGCCTTAAAATGTGAACTGGATAAATTTCTCACCTATCCCTATAGAGGACAAGCACAGCCATTTCAGAGGCAACATTTTGGTGACTGTATTGTATCCACCTACAATCCTATGTGTACAGGTTTTCTATGAAATAATCACCTTTCTGCTTGTATCTGATCATGGTATAACATGGAAAGTGTGACCCCTAAACTAGTATAAACAATAAAGAATAGGAGATGGGTAAAGCAAACACATCTCATTGTGGCCATATTGCAACGGCAAAGAAGTGTAAAGTCAGTTTGAATTGTCCATCATTTTATCCACCAAAGGTCTGATAAGTGCAGGCCTAAACCTGAAAGACTCCATTGTTTCGGGACAATTGAAATGATAAGATTTGAAATCTGTGCAGAGATGTGTGGCCAGGCTACATTACTTGCTGGACACAGCAAAAAATGGACTAAAATGGCAAATTACTTTCTTGGCAAATACAGAAATATAACCCCAGCCTCTGCCAGCTCCCAGTCCCAGTTTTACTAAGGCAATTGAACAAAGGCCTTTCATAGGCAGTGTAATTTAGGCTACCTGAGTTAGCAAGAATGGTCAGGTGTATAAAGAGGCCTCATGGAACACTAAACAGAGAGAAATTCACATGGAGTAAGTGAAGCACTTTGCTGGCATGTGGACATAGGTTCCAGGGGCTATTCCCAATACAGAAGACAATCACTGGCAGGTAATAAAGGAGGCATTTATGTGATATGTCAGCGGTTAGTGCAAAGCTTAAAAGAAATGAGATCATGTAGCAAGATAGCCTTCCCTGCCTTTCCCTGAGGGGAAGAAGCATTACTGTTATTACTATAAGCCATTGTTAATGCTACTTCTTTGAAATAAAATGTGACACAGTATTGTCAGCTGATACTTGTGCGATCCTAGCTATCATAAATTGTGGTTTTCTAGAATATTAATCTCTGGTTACACTATGCAGCGGCTACCATACAGACACTGAGAGACATCAAGGTAGTCTTTCTGGAAAGGGGGGAGGGGGAATGGCACATGGAATGCCTTTTCATTTGATTTTTTTTCTAAAATGAAAAGCTATGTCAACCGGAGCAATAGCTGATTATTATAGCATGAGTTTCATTATGGGTTTTTTTTGGGGGGGAGGGGGCAGAATAATGGGGAAATAATGGTTTAGTGACAGATAATCCGTATGTCACCAAATGCTTTATATACACCACATTTGTATTAAAAAGAGAAAATAGACAGTTAAACTAAGGCATTTTAAAAATGTTTTTAAAACAGTTACATTTTGACCTTTCTCACAGAAATTAACAGGCATTAAAATGGCTTGACAGGGCAATCCCTTTGAAGTCAATGGGACATACTCATGAGTAAGCAGTGGGGCTGGTGGCTCCAATGTCAGTGGGACGGTGAATCCGTTCCGGGTTTCAGTCAAAACTCTAAAGGAACTATCCAAGGTACTTAGAGGATACCCACTGAAATGAATCACTCATTGTTAACTTAAGACTCCTATTAATTTCAATGGGTCTGCTCTAAGTAGGACTATCAATAGATACAACTCATAATTTTTGAACGATTATAACACAGTTTGACATTTGGATGACTTGTACACTTCACCAAGGAGATTCTGCATGCTACAGCACATCAATTTTCCATGAAGAAGAATGTTCATACTTTATCAGAGTAGATGCTAGATACTCACTCCACCACAAGTATGATGTCACTCATGCAGCTCTGTATGCAAAGATAGAAAATACGCCGGCACAAATAAGACAGATAGATTTTCCATGGAAATCCATGTGGGGGACAGAAATAAAGATAACTGAACCTGGACTTTTTTTCCATGTCACATTTTACAGATAAGAGAGAGATGAAGATGAACACATTATGACTTGAACCAAAGTCTCCCAGAAATGGAGATCAGGTTTTGGAGTAACCTAGATGCTTATGTACTGAGATCTGACAATGGCCTACAGTTTTGATAAATGTTAGAACTTTCATGATTCTGTTGCCCCATAATAATATTAGGAGTGGCAATGTGAATTAGCCCTAAGTCCTGGTCACTATTCTTGAATTTAATTAATTAATTTAAAAATTGTAAATTATATCCTACTGTATCTTTATTTTGCAGATTAGCACAATTATAACGTCTAGAGCTGGGCTGGTACTAAAGGGATTTTCATTGCATTGGACAGTGTGTTAACTCTTCTCTTCTTCTTCTTTAAATCCTGGGGGGTGTCTTCACGGCACCGAGTTGGTGCTGTGTCCCTTGGAAACCCTGCACTTTCCCTCTCTCAGGGTGGTGACGGGTAATCCTGACACTGAGGAGGGAGCACGGGATTTCTGGGTGGCCATCCAGGGACTGGAGCCATTCCTGCCCTCCTCCTGGTGGAAGGTGACCAATTGCAGGTTGCCTTCCACCAGGCTATGCCTCTGCTGCGACTCTGGAGTGAGGCTTTCGGGCTGCCTTGCACATCCTCACTTCACTCCGAAGAAAAATGTCAGGTAAGACCCGGACTTTTTGTTCTCTAAAGCTTTGGTGGAACACCCCGGGGTGGGTGCGTGATTGCAGTGGCATCATATAATTGAAGCCGAGCCACCACTCACCCACCCCAGGGCTTTCTGAGCATTTAGACAGCCCCCCCCAGGTTTCCACATATGTACAGAAATGTCAGTGGCACTGCATCAGTGGTTTTGCACATTGCAATGTTCATATATGTAGCATGCAGGCATACAATCATATCGGACCAATATAATATTAAAAATAGATATGGCAGTGTACTTAAGAACACACTCCATGGAAGCAATGTAGATATTGCAAGCCCCCTCCCTTACTTTTGTCCGACAATTATGCCTTAAAAGAACTGTAAATATGCCCGAATTCTGTTTTAGTGGAATTCAGTGACAACCCTAGTGACAACCCTAATAAAATGGCAATATTTATTTATTTATTTATTTAAAATATTTATATCCCGCCCTATATCACTAAGATCTCAGGGCGGTGTACATTTAAAAACATACAGTATAAAACAATATATATACACAGTTAAAAACAAATTAAACCATAATCCAAGTTAAAACAATATATAATTTAAAAGCAATAGATGCAGTTAAAACAGTTAAAACAATGTGCCAGTGAGTTTAACCATCAAAGGCTTTGTTAAAAAGCCATGTTTTTACTTGGCGTCGAAATGCAATCAATGTTGGCGCCAATCGGGCCTCCAAGGGGAGGGCATTCCACAGTCGGGGTGCCACCACAGAGAAAGCCCTCTCCCTTGTCCCATCATAATGTATATGTTGCATTGATTGGATGCGGAGAAGGGCTCTTCCAACAGATCTAAGGTCTCGGGCAGGCATATATAAGGAGAGGTGCTCTCTCAAGTATCGAGGTCCCAAGCCGTTTAGGGCTTTAAATGTCAT
Organism: Elgaria multicarinata webbii; assembly: GCF_023053635.1. Classification (NCBI taxonomy): domain Eukaryota; kingdom Metazoa; phylum Chordata; class Lepidosauria; order Squamata; family Anguidae; genus Elgaria; species Elgaria multicarinata. The sequence continues at coordinate 110,879,121 of NC_086173.1, read as the reverse complement.
TACCAACACCTTGAATTCTGACTGGAAGCATATAGGCAGCCAGTGCAGTTCCTTTAAAACCTGTGTTATGTGGGCTCTGTAAGATGTACCTGCCAGCAGTCTAGCTGCTGCATTTTGCACTAGCTGCAATTTCTGCGTCGTCTTCAAGGGCAGCCCCACGTAGAGTGCATTGCAGTAGTCTAATTGGGAAGTTACCAGTGCATGCACTACTGTGGCTAGGTTGTCCCTGTCCAGGAAAGGCCGTAGCTGGCAGATCAGCTGAAGCTGACCCCAAGTACTCCATGCCACAGAGTCCACCTGGGCCTCCAGTGACAATGATGGATCAAGGAGTACTCCCAAGCTATGCACCTGCTTCTTTAGAGGGAGCGCCACCTCATCCAGAACAGGCCGCTTACCCACTTCCCGGGAACCACCAATCCACAGAGCTTCCGTCTTATCAGGATTCAGCTTCAGTTTATTGGCCCTCATCTAGCCCATTACAGCCTCCAGGCACTGGTCCAGCACCTTCCCAGCCCCAGCTGACTCCGATGACAAGGAGAAGTAGAGCTGAGTATCATCAGCATACTGATGGCACCCAACCCCCCAACCCCTAATGACCTCACCCAATGGCTTCATATAGATGTTGAACAGCATGGGGGACAGGATAGAACCTTGTGGCACCCCACAGCTTAATTGCCATGGGGTGGAACAGGAATCCCCCAATACCACTCTCCGGGATCAGTCCCACAAGTAGGAGCAGAACTACTGTAACACAGTGCCTCCTACTCCCATCTCGCAGAGCCGACCCAGTAAGATACCATGATCAATGGTATCCAAAGCCGCCGAGAGATCCAGGAATATCAACAGGGTAGCACTCCCCCTGTCTTTCACCTGGAGTAGGTCGTCAATCAGAGCCACCAAGGCCATTTCAGTGCCATGCCCTGGCCTGAAACCAGACTGAAATGGGTCCAGATAATCCATTTCTTCCAAGAACATCTGAAGTTGCCCAACCACCACACACTCAAGCACCTTGCCCAAAAAGGGGATATTAGCAATAGGGCGGTAGTTCTCACATACCTCTGGGTCCAGGGAGGGCCTCTTCAGGAGAGGGCACACTACAGCCTCTTTCAAGGCAGCAGGCACCACTCCCTGACAGAGGGAGGCATTTACCACTCCCTGGACCCACCCAGCCAATCCACCTCTGCTAGATCGAATTAGCCAGGATGGGCAAGGGTCAAGCTTACATGTAGTGGGACGGACCGATTCAAGCGTCTTATCCACATCATCAGGCTGCAACAACTGAAACTGATCCCAAAAAACATTAGATGGGGCACTGTACACCTCCCCAGACCCTGCGATAACTGTGGCATCAAGTACTGAATGAGTACGGGCAACTTTCTCCTTGAAGTGCCTAGCAAATTTATCACAGCAGGTTACCGAGGATTCCAATTCTAGTTTCCCAGAGCCCAAGTCTCCTCCCAATCACCTAACAAAATTCTGGAAGAGCATCGAGGCGAAGCAGACTGACTCTGACTCAATCCAAATAGAAGTGGGCTATTTTTCAAAGTGCCAAATCGGCATACAAGTGGAATGTGTGTGGATCTCCCTGGGAAGAGAGTTGCACAATACCATTGCATGTGGGAATGGTATTTATTTAATACGAGGTATCAAACACTGATAAATGAGCTAGGATGTTAACAGAAGGACAGGCTGGATTTATTTGAGAGGACAGATGGAATATTAACTGGGACTAAATTAGAACTATGCGTCTCCAAAAATGGATCAGAGCTTGCCAAATTAGTCAGGAAAAGAAGGTATGAGGACTATGAGTTACAAGGGCAGTTGCTATTCAGTACAAGGTGATGTTCCTGTCAGAGGATGAGCCCCAAATATATGAGCTTTAAACGAAGACAGAATTTGCTTGGCAGATTCTCTAGATAAAATATCTGGAAAGTTGTAGGCTAGCTCTTAATATCTCCATACCTCAGCCAAACCATATACTTTCCACTGGTCTAAAATACTTGACAATTCATAACTGCTCTGTGTGTGTGTGTGTGTGTGTGTGTGTGTGTGTGTGTGTGTGAGAGAGAGAGAGAGAGAGAGAGAGAGAGAGAGAGAGAGAGAGAGAGAGAGGGCTCTGATAAGATAAGAAAGTGCTGCTCTCTAGGGCTGTATATTAATCAGGAATCATATTAGCCATAAAGCATGTTAACATTCATTGCACATGTGTTAAAACACCCAAACATGGGTGTTGAATGATATATTGTACTCAGCATTGGGGGGTGGGGGAGCCAAAGATCAAGTGCCTGAGCACAGTAATCTCATCTTTATCTCTTGACATGCAACCCTATATCATAAAAAGGGATAACATTTATAGTGGGATCAATTTGTTTTCAATTTCTCCCATACAATATTTAATGGAAGAAATAATATATCTATCATAAAATGAGCACAGCACTGTAGTTATAGTCAGACTAAAAAAGAGAGCAATTAGATATGTTGTAAACCGCCCAGAGAGCTTTGGCTATGGAAATGAATTTGTTTTTATTACTACTACTACTACTAATAATAATAATATGTCAAGTTGCATATTAACTACCACCAAATGGGCACAAGTGTTTAGAACGCTCTTTGGGCTCATCTATACCAAGTAGGATATTCCACTATGAAAGTGGTATATGTTATGTGTCATGGGCCCCATCAATTGTCAGTGCACTTCAATACCGCTATCAAACAGTAGTGTGGCTCCTACCATTTAAATACCACTTTCATACTGCTTTCATAGTGCAATATCTTGCTTGGTGTAGATGAGCCTGTAATTATTACCAAACAGGGAAAAATATACAACCATTTCAGTTTCATGTGTTTAGGCTTGTTGTCCTTCTAAATGAGGCTTTTATCCTGCCATTACTTTGCCTCATTCACCAAATTTTACAGGAGGTCCAAATGATGTTTTTCACTCTTAACGCTTGTAGGGTTTCCCAGAAAAGACAGAAAGGACAGAAATAAAGAATAGCTGCACAGGGCCTTCTGAGTGGTAGCAGCAGGAGCCCTCCACTGAAGTACCTATGGTTCCAGGCTTAATTGCAATAAACCATGGGAACTAGACTGTTGTCGAAGGCTTCCTGGGAAAATATGGGAGGCATTTGAAGGACATAAGAGAGATGCCACCCCACAGGCATTAGAAAACACTAACAAAATTGTGACCAGATGACCCGGAAAACCCCAGAGACCTCTGGAAAAATGGGGATCTCCAGGGCAATTGGGGCTGGGCCACAATTTACTGAGGAAAAGGCCCAGAGGATGTGTTCCCAGACTTCCAGGAACGCATCTTCCAGCCTCCACTCCCAGTGCCAATCTGGCCTTCTCCTTCATTGGTGCGATCACACCAGGCCAAGGAGAAGGCCTGGATTGACTTCCAGGAATGCGTCCTCCCCCCTCCCACAGTGCTGTCCTGGACTTCTTCACTGGCGCAATTACACCGGACCAAGGAGAAGGCCTGGATCAGCAAGGGGGCCCCCTGGAAGATGCATTCCTGGATTTTCAGGAATTCATCCACCCCCGCAACGCCGTTCTGGCTTTCTTCGCTGGCACAATCACACCAGGCCAAGGAGAAGGCCTGGGTCGGCCTGGGGGGGATCAAAGGAAGAAGCAAGAGGAAGAAGGAAGAAGACGCAAGAGGATGAAGGAAGAAACAAGTAGGAGAAGAAGAAGCAAGCAGGAGGTAAGACTGAGGTGTGTGTGAGAGAGTGTGAATGGGGTGCATTGGGTGCCTGATTGTTTGAGTGAATGGATGTGTGTGTGCTTGTGTTTTGGAGTGGGTGATCCTGAGTGTGTGCATGTGTGTTTGTGTGCTGGCAATGTGTGAGTGTATTGATGTAATGATGTCTGAATGGGATGCCTGGTTGTTTGATTTTGAATGAATGCATGTGCATGTTTACAGTGAGTGGGGGGGGGGAGGGCTGTAGTTTTCTGTGTGTGAGTTGGGGGTGATTTGGAGGTGATATTCCTATTAAATAATGCATTTTGACCCATAGACCTTCCTCTCCAATTTGTTTGATGTAATTGGCATGACATAAGTTTTGTAAAAATTGCTGATAATTGTTAATCCTTCTTAAAAATCTTTTAAAAAATTAACAGGGTTGCCATTATCATTATCATTTTCATCATCATCATCATCATCATTATTTATCTCTCTTTTCTTGCTTGTGGTGGTTTTTCTAGATGAACATGATGGACTTTGCCAAGTCATGTTGTCTTTTACTGATTCAGAAATTTCCTAACTATTGAACATGTTTTAAGTATGACTGCTTTCTGGATGTTGGCGTGCATGTATTTTGGTTGGCCTAATTTCTGAAGGTTTTCCATAAAAATTTTTTTTTGATGTGATGCTGGTGACTGATGTGACTAATGGAATAATTGTAACTTTTCCCTGTTGCCATAGTTCTTTAACTTCCATAGCCAGTGGTGTATATTTTTTCTCTCTTGTCCTCTTTCTTTTCTACAACATTTTTGTCATTAGGTATTGCTATGTCAATGAGGTAGATGTTTTTTTTCTTTGTTGTTTCTGACAGTTATGTCTGGTTGAAGTCGAAACAAGTTAAGACATGCTAGCCTTTAGTCTATTTTGTTCCATGGCTAATGTTTGCAGGGTAATAGTATTTTATACTCTTTCTGAATGCTTGTTTGCTTGTTTGTTGAACTAGATTTTTCTGTACTTGTCAACTGCTTCATTTGTTCAGTGGTAGCAGTATGCTGAATGTGTGAGTATGGATATGAGAAAGTGATGGGGAAAGAGTGTTAAATGTTAGGAAAGGTTAGACTAAGGTCATCCCATGAAGGATTTACAGTCAGAAAAGATATTTGAGGGAAGGGGAGACTGTATCACACAGAGTATAGCAAAAGCTTCAAAGTACAGCAAAAGCTACAAAAGTAGGAATGAATGAAGTTAATTTCAAATACATTGAATGTCTCACTTGTTCTTTACTCCAGTGATTTTAACAGTAAGATGTTATGTAGAACAGGTTTGTCTTAATTGTGTGCTGTGAAATCAGACCTGTGACCAAGGCATGTTTGGGTGGGCATACCCACTTGGGCTGGGCATGCTGGTGGTCACACCCCTTTGGGGCTGGGCATGTTGGTGAGCACGCCCCTTTGGGGGCTGGGTATGTTGTTGAGCACACACCGTTGGGGGCTGGACATGTTGGTGGGCATGCCCCCTTGGGCAGCCATGTTGTCCTCCTTTTTGGTTTCCAAAATATGGTCACCAATCATTCAGAAATACATTCCCATCTATATTCATGAAGGTAGCATTTATGTTCCAATTGTTTTCATTTCTCTTTTGTCAATGCTTCCTGTTTAAGTTCCTTTGAGAGTAAAGAAACTTATCCATTTCAGCAGTCTTACTCAAGGTGTCTTAAAACAGAAATTAAAATACTAAAATTTAAAACAACTACACACAATTAAAAATACAAAGACCTGATAAAACAACTAAAATAAGATGCCCCATAATTTTCTGCCAAATAATTTGGAGTAGAGGGGAATCTTAAGCTGGCACTGAAAAGATGACAATGTTAGCACCAGGAGGACCTCACTAGGAAGAACATTTCATAATTGTGGGGAGGCACTACCAAGAAGGCCCCCTTGTTGTCATCCTCTGAACCTCCCTTGGAGGTGGGCCTCAGATGTTGATTGGTATATATGAATATATTGATATCAGGAGGGGTGCTCCATCGGGTATTGTGGTCCCAAGCAATGTAAGGCTATATAGACCAAAACTTTGTATTGGGCTTGGAAATGTACAGGTAGGGTTTTCTGGCTGTTGGTGTAAATGCATTTTGGTAGGCCCAGTTTCTGAAGATTATCTGTATAGGTTTTTTTATGTCATGCCAGTGACTGATGTTACTAATGGGATAATTGTGACATCATCATCATCATCCTGAAAATTTGAACACAAACTTCATTATCTGGAATTTAGATGTGCCTGGAGACCTAAACAATAGGAATGCAAATCACAAAGTGGCAGGGATGTGTAAATCTAATTGAAACCAATTAATCCTATAGTACAATCCTATATGCATCTGTCTACCCAGAAGTCCCACTGATTTAAACGAGGCTATTCCCAGATAAGTGGGTGTATGATTGCAAGCCCAAGTTTGTATTCAAGTCTCATTGAACTTAGTGGAGTTTCAGCCTAAGATGCTTTGCTTTGCAGTTACACTGAATATGTGTGCAAACTCTGTTTCTTTTTGGTGCTATTTGCTAGGGCTTCCTGTGTATACTCCACTGAAAAGGAAGTAGCACAGAAGCTTTCCTGGCAATGCAGCAGTGAGATTGCAAGGTTGCAGACTGATGGGATGGCATTACCATGAACTCTCATAGAATATTCAGATAATTCAGTGGGATTTTTCTTTCTTTTTATAATGATGAGTTAAGTCAAGCTGGTTTTAAGCTTACTGTTAATAAAACATTTCATCTTTTTAAATGGTAAAAATAGCCAGTTTTAAAGAAGATTACAGTTAGAATGCAGCCTTGTTAGCAAGAGACTCCTTGTCTCCTGCTGCATAATAAGTACTTTCAGTTTTGGATGTATAGCTCATTTTGTGGTCAATTATCTTTCTCTGGGGTCCACAGCCGTGGTTTAGGTACAGAAACCTTGTGGATTTATTAAGGTTACACAGCATTGAGCATGAAATACACAAGCTTGTGCTCAAGCAGTTAATAGCACACCCAACATAATTACTGAGAAAGCTCTGTGGGCAACACACACACACACACACACACACACACACACACACACACACCACCCCCGCTAGAAATTGACTAAATTTAAGTGGTTGCTTCTAAGATTAGAAGAATAACTCTAAAGCTGCCTGCACATCAAGGATATAGGCCTACAATCTAGGCAACATTAGGTGAATTTTGTAGTGCACCTGTCCCCCTTCATTGATTCCTCCTTCTGCTTGTCCATTTGCCAAAGTGAAATTGAGCCAACTGCATTTTTTTAAAATTTCAGATGACAAATGTATATATTTGGGAATGGGACTTTCTTAAAAAATGAGTACAGGGCAGACTGATCCTAAAGAAAATGCACTGCATAAAAGATGTTCTGTGGCACCTAACTTTTTTTTTTATCACTAGGTAATTGAATCCACTTTACAAGTGTGACGGTTCTGTAGATGTAGCACTAGCATAACCCAGTTGTGCTAGGTTGTCCTCTATTTTGAGTACTAACGCTCCAATTGTTTACCCACTTACTTAGGAGAAAGCCTCATTACATTCAATGGGGCAATTCTGAGTAGTCATGTGTAGGATTGTACTTTAATTTGTCAGCACCACGAATCTTAATACTGGGGCAGTTAGAATTCTATAAACACATGCACAGATTCTGCTTCCCACCCTCTTGTAAATGCAGTCTGTTCAGTTAAATGCTTCCGTTAGCCGATTCAGAGACAATGCTCCAGTTCGCATGATCAGTGTGGCTTAAAGAACCCATGGTTATTTAAGGGTTGTTTTCCCCTCCAACAAGCTCCAACTAATTATACACTTGGGTTCGGATGTCATAACAAGCCATGTCTAATTAGGCACAAACCAGGCCATTTTTTCATTCTGCATGTGCTTAGTAGTAAATAATGAGACTTTTATTGCAGGACTGATTTTAGGAAGGCAAAAGATGACTGTGCTAAATTCACAATGCCTGTTCCAGACCATCTATGCAGCACTTAAAATAGCACATTTTAGTATCTAAATTGTGTCAGGTTTGTTGCTTTCTTAAGTCTTTAGTTACAAATCTGGTGGTAATAAATAATCAATGAATTCTCAAGTCTGATTTCTGTGATGCTGCATGTTTTATGAGTTTTTGTAACCCAATATTATCTATCTTTATTAGTACAGCCAGAGGATGTTTATTAGGATCTTAATAATCAGACTTAAAGTTGAATCAACTCCAGCATCTTCCATATTCCAAAAAAGGATACTATTGCATTCTCAAGAAAGGGAAAAAACTGTTTACCTACAATACCCTTTCTTTTCTCTAGACACATTTCCCCACATAAATGTGCTTTCCAGTTTCTCAATTTACTCTGAGAATTTACTACCAACTGGAGGCTTAAGGGAGTAAGTGTAACCCTATACATGTCTACACAGAGGTAAGCCCCACTGAGTTCAATAGGATTTACTTTCAAGTAAGTGTGTATAGAATTACAGCCTGAATCTACTGGGAGACCGCAAAACACAATTATGTACGTCTCTGGTTTGTTTATATGGCTGACTTAGCTCATAGTAGCTGGCTGAATTAAGAATGGGTGCTGTGTGTGCAATTTGCCAGCTCAGTCCACCAGACAGAGATTCACAACAGAGTTCATAACTGGTGGATTGGGCTGATTATATGTGCAGCACCCATGTGTCACAGCTCTTTACCCAGCTTGCTTCATAGAATCATAGAATCATAGAATAGCAGAATTGGAAGGGGCCTACAAGGCCATCGAGTCCAAGCCCCTGCTCAATGCAGGAATCCACCCTAAAGCATCCCCGACAGATGCTTTTCCAGCTGCCTCTTGAATGCCTCTAGTGTGGGAGAGCCCACAACCTCCCTAGGTAACTGATTCCATTGTCGCACTGGTTCTGTGCAAGTATCAGAATTTTCATTAATATTTATTAATGAAAATTCCAATTTAGTATCATGAATTACAGTCCCTGGTATTACAGAGGCAGTACAATGAAGCTTTATTTATTTGTGTTTGTTTATCATTTAAAAGCTATATCCTGCTTTCCTTTATAAAATAAAGATAAAGCATCTTAACCCCCCAAAAGTTCACAAAATATGTAAAGTGTGTGTGTGTGTGTGTGTGTGCGTGCGCGCGCGCGCACACACACACACACACACAAAACCACGGTTCAAATTACATCAAAACAGTTCAGATCATATAAATTGATTCATACAATAAAGCCAAGAGAAGGATAAAATAATCCAGCATAAAAACAATCCATATTAAAAATTTCACTGGGCCTACTATTGGTTCTGAAAGAGTGATCTCCAAAAGAATACACAGCAGACCCATTGCCCTACTCTTGTCACAAATGAATAGGTGTGATTACAGAGATCAGCACCAATGGTCTTTCAGAGTCTCTGTAGGTCAGACTTGATATTGTGCCTACGCAGCAGTTAGACAGTAAATTGTTCCCATTACCAGCAGCTTTGGTAGTTCAGCTCATCACTATGAGCTGAAGCCAGCCATACAGACAAATAAAAAATCTATATAACCATACTTTGTTGTCTCCTAGTAACTTGTCTCCCAGTCTCTTAACCCTCCCCCAGTTCCAGTATTTGTTCCCCTTTTAGCCTTGGGAGGAGAAACGGTGTTGTGTCCAATGCTAGTTCTACTTACAGTAGACCTCGAATGGGACTAACATTGGATCCAACTCATAGAGTACAACAATCTAATGAAATAAATGTATTATGAAGACATGAGTTGTCTTGACTAAATAACAAATTGTCTGTTGGTATAATAGTCAACCATCAAAATGTCTATAATAACAGATGAACACAGATTTGCAGCTATGCCACCTGTGTAAATCAGTTGTTTGCATGGGCAGTAGTTCCTATAAAATTCAATTAAGATTTCATATTTTAAATATGAAATTAATAAAAAAATTCCGCCCGTGATTTCCTCAGCTTGTGACTTCATCTGCAATATTACCTACGTCCCCATGTGTACTTTCAAATATAATCTGTGTATCCATTTTATTGTCGTATTTACCAAATATTACTTTTACTTTGGCAAAGATTTTTCTTGCTGCCTTCATTCAGCATCTAGAAGCAAATCTTGTAAAAGCAGCATCTAAATGCAGGGCTCGTTTTACATTTCAGATCATTCCTACTTTTCCAAAGAGCAAGCACTGAGGCAAATATCTTTTGGTACTTGAATTTTAAAGTGCCTGTCTTGGACCTTCGCAAAGCCCTGTGTTCGCTGCCTTGTTCTGCTTTTGAATCCTCTTAGGAAAGTCAGGGATACCCACAAACAATAGAATTAAAAATCTGTCTTTAGGACTGGCAAACCATTCAGAGTTCTGTCTAGCTGCTTAGCATAGACTCTGCTAGGCCTCAATAAAAGAATAGCCTCCGAAAGAAGCAATAATTTTCAGATTGTTGTGTACAATGCAGTGATAAAGCTCCCTGTCACATTTTTCTTCCCAGTTACTGAAGTTCCCATTCAGATGAATTGTCACAGCTTCTTCAATCCAAACAAGCACCCTTCCGGCCTCCTTTGCATTAAAATGTGATAAAACTAAAGGTGACTTCAGCACAGCTGTGCAGAAAACTGGATTAGGTCAAAGTGACAGAGTTTGTTAGGGCTTGCCACAAAGGTGATTCAAGATTTGTCTAGAGTGCTAATGTGGGAGAAGCAGAGGTGGCTTAAACCCAGACATTTGTAATACGGCTACAAACAAAAAAAATTGTTTTTTCTTTCATCCAAGCATAGTTACCAGTGGCAGTCAGCTTGTTGACCTGTTGTCCCACAAAAAATTGGAATGGCAGAGCCATAACAAAGTGCCTCATAGTTTGTATTCCCCCTTTCTGTCTCTCTCTGTCTCTCTCTGTCTCTGGCAGCACCACTGTCCATAAGCAAAACTACCACGAAAAGGCCAAGGCCTGAGAGCATATTTCTTTTTTAAAGCCACTCAAAGACAGATATGGGCTTCAGATTACTTTCATGTTTTTGTTTTTGTTTTGTTTTTTAAAAAGTGAGATGTTATTTAAAACTTTGCTGGACAGAGAAGTAAGCAAACAGGGTTTTGCTTGCTCACGATGAATTATTGATAGCCAGCCTTTCAGCAAGATGGCATTTTCGCCTAAGAATCGTTTGATCTCCAATTTCTGTGATCTCCGGAGAAAGGAAGAAATCTTCCTTAAAAGAAATCACATCTTCTGTGTGCCACCTGCTGGCACTAGGCAGAGGAGAATGTGCAACTATCTCTTTTTCACTGGGGAAACGTGGAGCCAGATGTCGTGATGCTGAGCAAGGGGCTGTGCAAGAGGAAGTGACAGCCATACAATGACCTGGTTAGCTGGATAGGTATGAGTCAAAGGAGGCTGGTGGCTCCGATGTCAGTGGGGGGCATGTGAATCTGATACAGGTATCAGTCAGAACCAGTCAGAACTCTAATGGATAGCTTCTTTAAAGTTCTGACTGGTTCTAACTGAAACCTGGAGCAGATTCACCGCCCCACTGACATCCGAGTCACCAGCCTCCACTGGCATGAGAGTGGTGTGCTCCTGCACAGAGCCCCTTTCTTGCTGGCTCACTCCTCCCATTGTGCAAGTGGCAAAATAAGTAAGGATCCAGCACTTAATCTGAGCTCCCATTAGGTGTGAACTGGGAACTGCAGTCAAGTACTGCTGTCAAACAAGCTAGGAATTGGAATCATAAGTAACCTTCAAATCCTGGTTTACAGCTGGCTTCCAATCCTGGCTTGTTGGAAACTACCAGCTTTTCTGGTTTTCAAGTAATGGAAAGCTTTGGTCGAGTGTAGCTTCCGGGTTAGTATTCCCACTCATGTAAAAGAAGGAGCAAATTTGGAGTAAATGAGCTGACAGGCACCTGCACATTTTTGGCTTCCCGTGAAACATGAACACAGTCACTGACTTTCAATAGTTCAGTAAATATTACTTCACTGAAGATGGTCCATAAAAATTAGGACCTTCCGTCACCTGAATAAAGAATCAGGGGCGGGGGGAAACAAGGGGAGGGGAGAGCTTCTACCCTCTTCTCCTGAAGTGCCATGATCCCAGTCTATACTAAAACTCCACAAACCTTCACAAAAATAAATAAACGTAGCAGGCACAACCACACCAACACAATTAGTTGGGCGTGTAGCTTGGCTCTGAACCAATGGACAATGACGGAGCAGTATCCAGTGAAAGCTGGTGGCTCTGATTCAGTGGAAATGTGAATCCATTCTGGGTTTCAGTCATAGAATGATAGAATCATAGAAGAATAGAGTTGGAAGGGGCCTATATGCAGGAATCCTCAATGCAGGAATCCACCTTAAAGCATCCCTGACTGATGGCTGTCCAGCTGCCTCTTGAATGCTTCTAGTGTAGGAGAACCCACAACTTCCCTAGGTAACTGGTTCCATTGTCATACCGCTCTAACAGTCTGAAAGTTTTTCCTGATGTCCCACCAGAATCTGGCTTCCTGTAACTTGAGCCCATTATTCCACATCCTGCACTCTAGGATGATCGAGAAGTGATCCCTGCTCTCCTCTGTGTGACAACCTTTCAAGTACTTGAAGAGAGCATAATGTCTCACTTCAGGCCATTGTTAGACGAGGGCATATCCCGGGGATTGCCCTGGGATCATCGCTGTGCATCCAGATGATGCACAAGGGATCCCGGGGATTGCCCTGGGATCATCGCTGTGCATCCAGATGATGCACAAGGGATCCCGGGGATTGCCCTGGGATCATCGCTGTGCATCCAGATGATGCACAAGGGATCCCGGGAGCAGGGAGGGATGATCCCTCCATTTCCTTGGGATTTTGCCCTACCCTTCTAGCCCGTTTTTTCCATGGTCCCTGGCTGATCCTGAGACTGCAGAACGTGTGGCCAGGCATTGTGGTTTGTCCCGGCTTCTCACGAGTAAACACGAGCCACGCATGGGGCACAGAGCTCCTGAGTAGCTCTGTGCCCAACAGGGGTGGGGGGAGCAGGGTTTTTTTTTTTAAAAAAAACACCACCCACTTACCTTCTGTGCATGAGCACTCGTGCACTCCGTGTTCTTTAAAAGGAAAAAATTGCAGCCGTGATGTTGCGCGCTGTGTTTAGATGAGGGTGATGATCTTGTGATCATAAAATTGGGAGATCGCCTCCCTCCGACCCCCTTCATCTAGCTGAGGCCTCAGTCTTCTCTTCTCAAGGCTAAACATGCCCAGTTCTTTCAGTCTCTCCCCATAAGGTTTTGTTTACAGACAGCTGAACCTCCTCCTCTGAACCACCTCCAGCTTGTCTGCATCCTTCTTGAAGTACGGTGCCCAGAACTGGACTCAATACTCAAGATGAGGCCTAACCAGTGCCAAATAGAGGGGAACCTCAGGCAGTTTGGAAGCTGTACTTCTATTACTGCAGCCCAAAATAGTATTTGCTTTTTTTGCAGCCATGGGCACCCATGCCCAGGTCCCAGTTACTCGCAAGGAGCCAGGACCACCTGCAATGCCCGGCCACACATTCTGCGTGCTCAGGATCATCCCAAGACTATGGAAAAAGCAGGAATAAAGGGCCTGTCCATATCCTGGGCCAAGGGAGGAATTATCCCTCCCTGCTCCCAGGATCCCCTTTGCATCATGTGAACACACAGGGATGATCCCAGGATGATCCCAGGATATAGGGCTGGTCTAGTCATGGCCTAGGGTGCAGTTCATCAGCCTCTGGAGATCTGAACTCATTCAAAGAAATTAGGTGTTCCTTGACCATTTGTTTATTATTCTCAAACTGAAATCCTTCGCCTTCAGCTTGTACTTCACTTTTTCCAGGGGGGTCATAGACCTGCTTTTTGGAGAAGACTGAGCCAAAGTAGGAATTGAGCTTTTTGGCCTTTTCTTTGTCATCAATTTGCCATCAATTTGCAATTTGCCATCCTCAGTTGAACCACCATTTCTTTCCTCTGCCTTTTACTATGCACATACCAGAAGAAAGCTTTTTTTGTTTCCTCCCTAGCCTCAGCTCATTCTCAGCTTTAGCCTTCCTGATGCCATTCCTGCACTTCTGTGCTACCTGTCTGTACTCTTCTTTTGTAGCCTGGCCTGCCTTCCAATTCCTATATGTGTTCTTTTTTGTTTTCAGGTTGGTTTCTTCTGTTATCTTCTTTTTTCCTTGCTGGAATTGTTTGTAATTGTGCCTTTAAAATTTTCTTTTTTAAAAAAAAAACTCCCACCCATCTTGCACTCCTTTTTTCATTAGGGTCACTTGCCATGGGACGTTACTTACTTACTGTCAGGTATGCTTTATGGTAGATTCCTGCATTGAGCAGGGGATTGGACTCGATGGCCTTGTAGGCCTCTTCCAACTCTGCTATTCTATGATTCTATGATTCTATAGTTCTGAGTTTATTAAAATCAGCTTTCCTAAAATCCAGAGTACATGTATGGTACATTCAGCTTTTGCTTCCTTTAAAATCAAGAATTCAAGTGTGACGTGGTCACGTACTGAATCCATTTTGGGGATATGGTTCAGCACCTAGGATAGCTCCTTTAGAGTTCCTGCCGGTGCTACCTGAAACCCAGAATGGATTCATGGTCCCACCAAAATCAGAGCCACCAGCCTCCATTGATGCTATCCTCTGGCTGAGAGGGCAAAGAATAAGGCATTGACTGTGGAACGAGCCTTTTCCTTGTCCTCATCAGTATCTTCTGCTGCAAATTGGAAGGACTGAGGGCTGGGGAGTACAACACTGGAGAGCTTTTAAGCCAAGGCTGCCTGGCCACTCATCAAAGGTGCTGAGGTCATGGGTTTCTTACATTAGCAGTGGGTTGGATTGGCTGCCCTCTGAGATCCCCAGCTGCTCTATGATTCTATAAATGATAGATTTACTTTTTCCTTTTTTAAAAAAACCATTAAGCCACCTTGTTGATAGAAAGGCATCATATAAATGTTTAAACAAACAAGTTGTTTGAAACAAGAACTGCACAGCTGCCAAAGAGTGTCTTAAAAAAAAAGGGTGTAAAACCAATGCAAATTGATGTTGTTGTTTTTAAACAGCAAATGATAATGGGTAGAGAAAGGGCTCCCTCCTTGGTATTTGTAATTTGTTTTTTGTTTGCTTTGGTTTAAAATGCCGCCAAGTGCTCCACAAAGGAGTGATGCAGTGGACAGCAGAATCTGAAAGGAGCAAAGAGAAACGTTAAGAGGAAAAGGACTCAAAAATGTGTGTTTCACTCAACACGGTGAAGTCACTAGGATCCATCCAACCTCAAGGCACTTGTTGAGAGGAAATTGTTTTAATCCAGCATGCAACCCTATGTAGAAGTCTCAGTGAAACATACTTCTGAATAAACATGCATAGGTCTGGTTTCAAGTAGCCCGGTGCTGCTGTGCAAAAGGGATGGTGTTATACCAGGCAAATGGTTTGGTATCAGACTATAGAGAGATTAGATTAAAATAATTTCTGTTCCACTCATTCTGTTTATGTATGCACCTCCACACCAGGGATTACCTTTTTTTTTTTTTTGTAAGCGCACACGCTAGGCAAAGAAAACAAATGTATCATCTTTGCCGACTCTTGCCTGTTAATGCACGCCCTCGGGTCAGTAGTATGCGTGAGCTCTAATCATGCTGAGATGACTCGAGTTCTAGTTTTCCAACCCCAAGGCAAATGCCTTCTCCATCACCAAAGAACTGTGTTGTTTCAGGGTGATCAAGACTGAATGCATACATGAGAAGGATCTCAGCAGAGTAGGCTGCAGTGCAATCCTATCCATGTCTACTCAGAAGTAAGCCCGACTGAGTTCGACGGGACTCCCAGTGAAGCGTGTATAGAATTGCAGCCTCCGGGGGTAAATATTATAAAATGCACTGATGTTATAAAAGGCACTGACAAGCCGATGCATGAAGAAGAGCTGCTGTCCAAAGGTGAACTACTGCACAGAGGATGCAAAGGCTTCAGATGTAGCCTTCACTTCTCCCTGGGTGAATTTTCCCTTTGGATATTATACTAGGGATTGGATTCAGATCGAGATGTGTGCAACTGCACTGGTAGAAGTAGACTTCCCTCCCCATCCTCCCCATTTTATTTATTGATTTTATAACATTTCTACACCACCTTTCTGGAAAGAACAATTCAGGGGGGTTACAAAAAATAACACAAATCAGAAAACACAAATCACAAACAAGTAATAAAATGTTAAAAGCAACCTTAGAATGGTAACAGTTGCGTATAACCCCCCCAAATTATAAAGATGTGTCTTGATCCCCTTCATAAATCCGAGAGTGTGGGGAGTAGTCGTAACTCCAGAGGGCCTTCTGAGTTTGTGAGCAATGCGGGAGGAAGCCCTTTCCTGTGTTCATGACAAATGAGCCTCTGTAAGTGAAGGTGCCTTCAAAAGAGCCTCTCGTCCTGATCTTAGTAACTGACCAGGTGCATACCAAGAGAGGCAGTCCCTGAGATAGCTTGGCCCTAAGTTTTATAGTTAAACCCACACCTCGAATTGAGCCTGAAGAACAACGGGCAGATCTTTCAGTATTGGGGTGATACGATTGCACCGGTTGGCCGCCTAGCTGCTGCTTTTTGCTGCAATTGAAGGTTAGAGATGCTCTCCAAGGGTAGCCCTGCATAGGAGGTATCGCAACAGTCCAACTGTGATGAAAGTAAGGCATGGGTAACTGTTGCCAGAATAGACTGACTTAGGAATGACCACAGCTGGCACATTAAATGTAGTAGTGCAAATGCACAACATAGTTGTGCACAAGGATTGGCTATTGGGCAGTATAGAAATGTAATAAATACATAAATTAATTAAAAATGCCATTACCACCAACTCTGACACCTGAAGATCAAGGGACAGTGTAGGATCTAGGAGCACTGCCAAGATACAAACCTGATCTTTCAGGTGGAGCATGACCCCAGTCCTGAAGTCAGGCTTTTTACTGACTAACAGCACATCTGTCTGTTCTGAATTTAATCCCTACGGCAGCTAAGGATGTATGGATTTCTTAAAATCCAATCCAACAGTGTTCCACGGATTGTCATGTGCCTTTCATTCCATCACCCACTCATTGGCAGAATAGGGTTTTTTCCCCATTTCCCAAATTGGTCCAAATTTCCATTTGCACAAATTCACACTTGCAAAAATGCACAACCCTTCCAATGTGTACTGCCTGCACATGTAAGGACTTCTACATTCACGTTGGTGAACTGAGGCAGCCCTGTGTATGTAAAGTCCCACCAACATTGAAGAAAATGGGCAATTGGCTCATATGTAGGACTGGCCCAAGACCTTCTGTAGCGGCACCACATGATCCAAGCAACGCACCCCTGGATCTTTGCAACTTTGCAGAAGATATTAGGTGTAAGAGTGGGATCATGTGCTGATACACTTGTTCCAAAGAGTTCAGCCTCTACATCCTCTCCAACAATACAGAAGATCTTGGGAAACAACTCTTGGTTCACACACACACTGTGTCACTGGCAGCTGAACAAGTGACTGTTCAAGGTTCCATGTGCAGTTAGCAGCTGCTGCTCGTGTGGAAACTGCCCTACTCTGATCCTGAGAAACTACTTTATATATTTTATTCATTTATTTATTACATTTATATATCTCCCCCCCCCCCAGCCGAAGCTCTCTGGGCGGTTCACAAAAGTTAAAACAGTAAACATTAAAAAGCATATTAAAAAAATAATTTTTTCCCACACATGGCTAAGATCAAAAGACTGTAAAAGGAACAAAAGAAATATCTCATACTGGTTCTACACAAATCTCATCTTAGACAGGGGAACGTAACCTGGAACCCTCCAGATACTTTGAACTACAATGTCTATGATCTCTTACCATTGGCCACGCTGGCTGGGGCTGATGTGGTCCATAACATCTGGAGCACGGCAAGTTGCCTACTCCTGATCGGCTCTGACTGTCAACTCTGATGGCGTCAGAGAGGGGGACAGAGAGAGAAGCAGAGAGTTGACTTCTTTTCTGCACTAGACTCTGGTGGACTCAAGATGACATGAGCCTGGGCATCACTGGCTGACATACATGTCACTTGACCAGTGCTATCATTTATTGATCTCTTTGGTGGGAGCAGAGCTCCTCACAAGGACAGCAGGAGGCAAGCAGCTTTCTCTGCGACATGTGGCCAAGGTCCAAATCTTCGTCGCAGCATCTGTGGTCCTCTGGATCATGGCCCTCGATGTTTAGCAATAACCTTAATGTGCTTACTGCAACAGGCATCACGGCAGCAAGACAAGTTCACATCAAATAGAAAACAACTGCTGACTATGCTGGTGGAGGCCACTCCATGTGCCTTTGCAGCCACATGTATCTTTAGGATTGGCTCTTCCAATTTGTTTTGTCTGAATTCTCTTCACCCTGTTTACTATTATTGATGTGTGTTTTTTAATTTTATATATTTTCTGCAATTGAATTTGCATAAAATACTGGTAAGTAAAAGGAAAAAAACCTCAGCTCCATGGAATCCATGTGACTTGGGAAAAGCTAGTCTGCTGCAGAAACCATGGGGCAGATTTATAGACATTCAAACTCATTTGATTCCATTGCGGAATTCTCCATTATCCCTAACAGCCCCTTGAGCCCTCTGGAAATGCCGCTCAATGGGGCTAGGGATCCTCCTGAATGGGATAAGGTATAGGGGTCATGGTGGTGAAGCCTGATAATTGGGTGGAGCCATCTTCCATGAGAGGAGCCCTTCCATCAACTGAAGACACAACTGGATCTAGACCTTAAATGAGAACTGTAGGGCTTCAGTACATCAGTTGTCAACATCTTTTATAACGCCTGAAGATGGTCAGCTCATGATCCACATTTCCACCTGCTTCCCCTTTATCATATTCCTGCTTCTATTTTGTACTGAAGATTCATACACACTAATGATGTTTATATTCCAGAAAACCAAACAAAAGCAAAATGTTATCTTGGCTTTCCCTGAGAAACTCAGGGATTCCTGTATCAAAAGTAGAGATGGGGCATGGATTTCGTTTGGTAGGCATTTTGATAAGAACTAGCTGTGTTCCTGCCTAGAAAAAGAGGACCTTGCTATAGTCATTCAATTCTATCCAGACTACACTGCTATAATGGGTCTATATGGGTCTGCCTTTAACAATGGTTTGGAAGCTTCAGCTGGTGCAAAATGCAGCTACTTGGTTGCCTATGAGGACTAAGCTATCAGGACATATAATACTGATTCTGTACCAGCAGCACTAGTTGCCAGTGCATTTGGGGCCCAGTTTAAAGGGCTGGCTATTATCTTTAAAACCAATGCTGTGCTGAAAATTTGTCTCACATATTTTTTGACCATTCTCATCCAATTTGATAATAAATAAATTGCTTTTGCAAAAAAATTAAAAGGAGAGGAAATTTCAGAGAAATTCCCATAGGTTTGGTTCAGAGTTCTTGTGCTTATCTTATGAGGTGGCTGAAGAGTTACCTGTTTTTCATTGTACAATCATCTCTCTGGCAGCCTATAGCCTCCTTGGTTTCAGGCACACGTTTTACCCAGGGTCTGAGGTAAATCCTCTCCTAAGGCTTTTTTTCAGATTAGGAAGTGCATGCAGCCTAAGAGGCTGAAAAGCAATGGAGAGACATGTAATAGAAAGAAAAACACACAAACACTACTATTGGCCACCTCAGTGATTAGGTAAGGTCAAAAACACCATCAAAATAAATTAAAAATAAATTAAATAACACCTTGAGAATGAGGCAGAAAAATGGAAGCCCGTTTCAAATTGGAGGTCAGATTTTAGCACAGTATTTGTTCAGCCTCTTCCCTGGAGCTGGAAGCAACTCTGATCCCCCTGAACATCCATTTCAGGGCTTGCAGGGGTGGAGAGATATTATCAGCTGCTGCATTACAGAAAAGATCCACAATCACCCCTCAGACATTTAACATTTGGAAGACCCCGGGGAAGGTGCTGAACCCTGAAGAGAGACAACTAGAGATGACACAAAATTTCTCAGGAGATATTTTTCCTCAGAAAAGTCCTGAGATATTTCTTTTCTTATCTCCCTAGAAATAGAAGATAAAGTCATTTATTTACGTGTTTATTTATTACATCTCTCTTCCACCCAATAGGCAAAGCACTTTTTGAAGAATTTTGCTCAAATTTTCTCCACTATTATTTTTTGTGGTGGCTGCATTCCTTCCCTTTCCATACCCTGACATGCCCTGGAATGATGTTAGGTATAGAGTGCTGTGAGGTGACCATGAGAAAAAATGGGGCCCAGGCTGCTAACACAGTTGATGCTGTTCCCACTTGCACTGGTAGTGCAAATAAAAAAAGGGGGGGGGGCTTAGGAAGCTGTGCTACAACGTTTGCCAATGATGAACCCTAACTGTGAGAAATTGTTGGAGAATTCATCCTCTCCTGGAGAAATTTGGTGAAATTATCAGTCCAAAAAGAGGTTGGAGAACTCGAGAGGCCCGTTGCACGCCACTCTATTTGAAACCCAAAATGGCTTCAGGCCAAGCTATTTGAAGGAGCTCCTACTTATGTATGTATGCATCTCCGTGGACTTCCTCTTGTAAAAGACACGTCCTGGATTCAACCCAATATCTTGTATTAATTTTATTTGGCAAACAATGCCTGCTGAACATTATACAATACATCACTGCTTTCATTGGGTTACTTATTCAAAGTTATATAGTAGTTTATATAAATACATCACATGTTTGCCACCTTATTTGAAAAGCAAATTGACTTGAAACAGGGGCCATCTAATTTGTTTTAATAATCACACAATGCTAAAATAAACAAGTTGGCTCAATAGTTCATCCCTGTTGATAAAACAATTGGAATCAAACTGGTATCTGTATATATTTGAAACAATAGAGTTACGTGGAAAAATATGGAGGCTGCGATGATCAGGTTAGATCATCACGCTTAATAAGATCAACCAGTCACGACTCTGAAAGCTTTGAGTGTACCAAATTAATGGCCCAAATTAATGGTCCACCTGCCCATAGGTTGAACATCAAAAGCTCACAAGCTTCAAAGCCCCCCTGCCCCACTTTATTACTGAGCACTATTTATCTAGAAGCAAGTAGCATCTCTTGTTACTGGTGTGGGCTTATCTAGGCTTGTCCAAAAACAAGGCCTTGCTTCAAGGATCCAGCCAGCTAGGTAAGTAGGACAGGCATCTATGCAGAAATGCTCTTGGATCGCCTTTAGAATGTGGAAAGAAGAGAATGGAGAGCAACTTAACTGAACACCACCCAATGGAATGCAGGACTCAACTCTCTTTGTTATTTATTTATTATTACATCTATGTCCCATCTTTCTGTTGAGTTATGGCTTTAGAAGCTGTTTAGTTATTGCACAGACTGGGTTTCTGGCACATATCCTTTTGTGTTAAGTCTCTGTCTGGGCCCTACAGAGACTAGCAGAGATTACAGCGGTTCTCAGCCAAGTCAGCAAGACGTGAATTAAGACAGAGATTTATGTAGGTAAAAACAAACCTTTTTACTGGCAAATAAATATATAATTTAGTTATGGCAGTACAGATACAAATACTTACAAACGGTCAGTCAATACAGCTCACATGAGGGACATGGAAGTTATACAGGAACTTGAAAAAACATTTACTTTTATAGACAACCTGTACAATGATGCAACTCCTTGCAACCCTTAATTGAAGACAATCATTTAGACAATTATTCAATTATGACACTCAATGTCCAGGTGTAGAGTTGACCTTTAAGTTTCTGCTGAGTCTTCTGTTCCTCCAGATCCTCAGCAATTAACAAATCAATGGAAAACATAACCAGGATCCATTCCAGGATCCAACTTTCCCCCTCTTTCAAGGAATCCAAGGCTGCTGACATGCTCCTCTTTCTCTCCATTTTATCTTCACAGCAATCCTGTGAAGTAGGCTAGGCTGAGAGTCAGTAACTAGCCCAAAGTCACCTAGTGAGCTTTGTAGCTGAGTAGGGACTAGAACTCAGGTCTCCTGAATCCCAGTCCAGCACTCTATCCACTACACCACACTGGCTCAGTCATATTACGTTGGACCGGATCTATTTCAGTCCCACTGCTCTTTCAGGTTTCTAGAGCTGAGTGCTGAAGGTTTAGTGTCCATCAATTCCAACCCTGCCATGATTATTTATAGTTGAGGTGATGTGATAATATATTGGATTGGCCACCAGTGGCAATTTCTAAGTGTGTAATCCTATCCATGTATAGACAAAAAAAGTTCTACAACTCCCAGCATTCCCCACCCACCATGGGATTTTGTAGGTCTTTTTCCTGTGCAAACATGCATAAGATTGCACCTAAAGAAATTAAAAGATGATGATGATGTAGAATAGCTGCAGCTCATGGTACCACCACCCCAAATATCCATGTGGATGTATAATTGTAACATTTTAATTTGCTACTTATGTTTCTATGGGAATCAATCCAAAAGTATTCCTGTTGAGGCCAAATTTAAATCAGAAGATGCCCTGAGTAGTTATCTTGTGTGTGTTTTTAATAGCCATTGCTAATCTACACACAAATACATCAGATAAACCTAGTTGTTCATTAGAGTGGGAAGTCTAATGGCTGGGATTCCCAGCTGGTTCTAACCATATCCTTCTTCCTTCCCAAATGTCACCATTCTCCATCCATACAAGGGGCAGAACTTCTTTGGATCCCTAGTTGTATTTGTGTAATGTTCTTGATGACCTCTGGATGGCTGTGCAGCACTGGTACAAGGAGTCTTGCTGGTGAATTTGGGATGAGAAGAAATCCTTAGGGTTGGGGAGAAATTAGAAACTGGCCTGAGAGCCTAGGCTGTTGGGTAGTATAAATATGTAATAAACAAATAAACAAACAAACAAATAAATAATAAAATAAATTCATTTGGTTCACATTTTAATACACACTTACCTAATTTTGCAATTTTGAACCAATGCAAAAATCAAAACTTTATCTTTTGAAATTCGTACTTGTCCAAATTTGGCAATGGGTTTGCCAATCAAAAATGCATAGAGAAATGAATAGATTAGGAGAATGAGTGTTGGATAATGCATACGTTATTGAAAATAATGTTTAAAATACATTGTTTTAGGAAAATGGCTCACCAAAAACATGTATTACTAAATGGTGTAGAAAACTGCATATATTAGCAGAAATGTGCGGAAAAGTACATACAAATTGTAGTAGAAATGTAAACAATTTTTTCAACATTTGGGATGAACCAAACTTTAGATAGAACAAACTCTCAAAGTTTGGGGCGATCCAAATTTAAGATTGGAAAAATGTGAAACGGAGATAGAAATGGACAGATCCTTCCAACCCTAGAGGAATTCCTTTCCTTCTCTGACATAGCAGAGGTTATTTCATCAAGCATTTGTAATCATCTGTTTTCTGCTCTCGAGGACTTATCATTGACATTTCTTTCACTAATTGTTCTTGTGTCTAATATTGCATCCTGGATGAAGTTAACATGGTTTCTGCATAATGTTGAAAAAGACTGAAGGGAGCTAAGAGAAGAGGTTATAATTTCAGTTTTTAAAAAATAGTTTAAAACAGGTTGATCATGTTCATTCACTTTAATGCAGCTTTTCCCCCCATACAGTATATTTTAGGCAAACATAGTCCATCATACACAAAGGTATTCAGTCTTGAAAACATAGAGATAAACTTTGAATGCAATATATGGCAGATTTGGCCACACAATTCCCATTAACATCAATGACTCATTCAGCTAATCACTGTGTATTGCTTTGAACAGTTACCTTAAGGGGTTATTCGCCCCCTCGATACATGGGGGATTTATAAATCTTGTTCCTACTAATGTTAATGGAGGTTAAGGTAGTCTCCCTTCTGTTCACTGATCAGAGAATAGGCTCTTTTTCTTTTTTGTAATTTTTGACTGGTAATTTTTTTACGTCTTGAAATGAAATGGCTGTTTGGCCTTAGGGAAGGGAGGATCAACAGGCTTAGAAGGTGTTTGTCTTGAAATGTTCCCTCCCCCTTCAATGCAAGGATATCCAGCAGAAGGACTTGACATAATGCTATATTTGGTATTTAGAAGTTCAAGAGATACACATAAAAAGAAATTCCAATTCATATTAGTTAACCAAAATTTCAAAAATCAATTTACAAATGGAGATAAATCATAAAGAGACTGCTTTTAAAAGATGTCCCTACATCCCTTGCTTTATTTGAAGTCACCCTTCTTGACTATTCCTTTCAAACTGCATTCAGATAAAAAAAAAGTCTCCAAAGATAAAACATTTATGCACAGTTGCTAGGTAGGGAGCATCAGACTATTTCTGGGCCATGTCAGTTTCTCATGATTTCAGTCAAACGTCCATCCCATCCAGTTTCATAAGTCTGTCCCATTCAGCCAGCCTATGAATTAACACACACACACGCATGTGTGCGCACACACACAGACACTCACATTTATTTTCATGTGCAATTTCCCCCCAAATATGCATTTTTGTTCAAGAACTACATTACAAATTCAAAGAAGTTGTGATCCATGTTGCAAGGTGGGTTTTTGTTTTTGTTTTTTAGTGCTGGGTTAAAACCTACCCCCTATTTTTGGGAACTCTTTCTGCAAAAGAGGCATTGGTTTTTTTCTGCCTCTTTCACAGGGTGGGGGGAATTCAGACAATTTTCTCTTTGGAGCGGGGGACAGGGTTTCCACATACTTTTTAAAAAGTGTAGCTGATTGCTGAGGGGCTTTCTTTTTGTTTATTTTTCAAAAAACAAACCCCCCCTTCTTCCATCATTTGGATGAGCCCAGCTGTTCTTAGTGAATGCCTACTGGAGACCATGTGACCTTGCCCTCTTCAATTAGCATCCAGTAAGCACTCCTGGGCTCCCGAAAATGCTGGGGGTGTTTAAAATTTTCACCTCTCCCAGCCTCTTTCGTCCATTTTCATCCCCTCCACACACACATCCCACAAAATGCCAAAAACAGAATGGTTGAAAATTTTGGCACAGCACTAGGTTTTTTTAACCCTGAAAAGCAGACTATCCATTTATTCAATAAAAATAAGTGTTTTCTGATTCACATATTAGGAATAGTTCAGGATGTGCAAATTAATTTGATTTATTTAAAAACATGGATCAAACTAAATTCTTCGCTATCTCTAGTGCCAAGTTATATCCGCATTATTATCCACTATAATACTTTGTGAATGTAGCATTCCCTTGTTCAGAAGAGCATTTACATCTGATAAACTTAAAATACCCAGGATCTGAATCATTCAGGCATTGTTAGCTTTTGAATAAATTATATCACCAGCCATTTAGCTGACTGTTCAGTAAAGTACAAATCTCTTTTACATTCCACTGTATTCACCTTTTATTCTGTTTGACTTGGCACGCACAGCCAAGTTAAACTTGCTGTGACCCATCAGCTTTTCAAATCTTACTTTCACCCAGTAATAACAGGTAGTGGCAATTGTTGATTATCCGTGAGGTATAATGGGGCTTGGATAGCCTAGATGTTCCAAAGGGAAAGATATTGCTAAACAATATACATTCAGGCCGCACACACCTCTACTAAGCATGCAAGATTCCAGAAAACATTTTGTAATATGTACCTGTAGTTTTTTGGTCAAATTGGAAAGCCTGTGATTTCATGAAACAGAAAAAACGTTCATACTTTTCTTAAAACCACCAAAGAACAGGTGTTGGAACCAGGATTTGCCTTCTGTGAGAGGAAGGGCTCCACTTGCAGAAGGCCCCTCTGCCTGATTTTTGGGGTTTGCCCTCCCTCCCACACCACAGTTCACCCTATTCGCTCTATGCAGCATTTTCAGAGGGCTGGAAGAGCTGCCATGGGAAGGAAGGGAAGTCCACTTCCAACAGTGCATTTGATCCCAGAGTTAACCTGGATCCAGCCCTGAAAGTGTGTCAGAATCAATATTGTTGGTTCAGACCAGATGTTAACTTCTGCATGATGCCTCCACTATTATTTATTTATATATATATATATATATATATATATATATATATATATATATATATATATATATAGAACCATCAATGTACATGGTGCTGTACAGAGTAAAACAGTAAATAGCAAGACCCTGCCGCATAGGCTTACATTCTAATAAAACCATAATAAAACAATAAGGAGGGGAAGAGAAGGCAAACAGGCACAGGGTAGGGTAAACAAGCACTGGGTAGGGTAAGATGCCCCAAAGATGCTCAAAGACAGGAATGGTATAGAGAATTGGAGCACTCTGTTCTGACTAACCAATCGATTGTTTTAGTGTCTGTACCTGAAGTATCTATGGATCTTAAGCTATGCCTTATTCAGCCATCATCATCATCATCATCATCATCATCTTCTTTGGTTTTATTGGACTCTATAGCATCTTTGTAATATGGGCTTGTCTAAATCTTATAATGCTTGGAGATGTAATGCACCTAATGCTTCTTTTATCCATCTGTTTTGGAAATGCCCAATACACCTCCTTTGGGGAGGAGGTCAGGATAAAGGTAAACTTTAATATTGAATGATGTGCATACCCTCCTAAACTATTTACCAGTTTCTTGGAAGTTAACATATGGTCAGCGAAAATGAATTTTCTGACCCCTTATGATAGCCAGAAGTCTGATTTTACAGCATTGAAAGGATAATTGTTCACCTCCCATAATGCAATAGACTGAGGACCTAATAATGCTATCAATACATGAATATTTGGTCTTCTTTTCTTGAAACTTATGCATAATCTCCTTAAAAAAAAGAAGAAGAAGAAGAAGAAGAAGAATGTTTTACTTGATGGAATATTGATATTTCCATGCATGTAATTTCTTGTTCTTTTTTTTCTTCTCTTCACGATTTTTTGTTTGTCAAATTCACAATAAAAAGTAAGAAAAAATAATAAACAAAAAAGACATTTACAAACAGGGCAAGCTGAGACTATTCATTCTTCTTGGCTTGTACCTACCACCTGGCAGTCAGAGGAATACTGTCAAACTATAGCAGTGGGGTTTCTGGATCATACAAACAATAGCTACTAACAAACCTATTCTTCAAATCGATCCAACCCTTCTGCCCTTTTCTGTATCTTCCCCATATAATTCTCTATTTACTCTTTGTTAGGTGGGGCAATGAAAACAAGACACAAGGTTCAATGCATGGATGTTCCTTAGGTTTACAGAATAGTATCATAATGATTTTTTACCTTTTCTATCTCTTACCTGTGTGCATCTTGTAACTTGATGACTCATTATACCAGCCTCCCCAACCCAGTGCCCTCCAGATGATTTGGATTACAACTCCCATCAGCTACCAGCACAACCAATGGTCAAGGTCCAAGATAATGGGTTTTGTAGTCCAAAATGTTTGGAGAGAGCCAAGTTGGGCAAGGCTGTACTATACTATAACTCCAGGTGTCCTTTCCTAGATAGTTATAGTCAGTTCATATCCAATCTGTTGTGAATATTTAGTGAGGTCTAGGCATCTCAATATGCGTGCTACTTATGAGCCTGCCTATGCTTTGAGATCTTTTGGGGAAGCCCTTCTTTCAGCCCCACCACCATCACAGGCAGAGAGAGGGAGAGGGCCTTCTCGGTGGCTGCTCCAGTAGTCTGGAACTCTCTTCCCAGGGAAGCTAGACTGGCTCCCTCCTTGATGTACTTTTGAAGGCAGTCAAACACCTTTTTGTTCCGGCAGGCCTTTGGTGATTAAACTGGGCCTCTGTCTGTGCTAAGGCCTTTTAAATGGTCATGTGTTTCAAATGTTTTAATATTGGAATATATTTTTTAACTTTTGCATATTTCTGTGAACCGCCCAGAGAGCCCTGGCTATGGGGGTGGTATATAAGAGTAATAAATAAATAAAATAAATAAATATTTCTATTCATAGGTTTTAAAATGTATATGTTTTAAATTTTGTAAGTCTGCCTTGAGGCTTAGTATTGGGCAAAAGGCAGGATACAAATATTATTATTATTATTATTATTATTATTATTATTATTATTATTATTACTATTATTCATTGCTTACCATTCTGTAAGCAATTTTTTTCTCAAACTGAGGTCGGAAACAGGACTCTAATCCTGGCACTCAGAAACTGCACTCCCCCCCACCCCATTGTAGCCAGCACAGTTCTCTGCACTCAGAAATTGAGTTCAGAGCCAATAAACGAGGGCATTCCTTGGGTGGGAAGGGGAGGAGTTGATCTGTGGCCATCCCTGTCCAAAGCCCTGACGCAAAAATTGGCCATCCAGCAAAAATGCAGGGCAGCTGGAGAGTGGAGGCGGACATCGCCTCTGTCCTCCAGGCAACCTGCACTGGATACTTGGCAGCCTCCAACTATCCTCATAGGATTGCACCCTTAATGAGAGCTTGTTTTCTTCTCATTATATTTATTGGGTTAGCCACAGAGGAAAGCAACTGAAATCAAGATGATGTATGTCATTCATGACTAACTTAAGTCAAATTCCTTTCAAAGTATTTTTCTGTTTTTAATCTGGTACGGTTGATTTTTCTTTTCTTTTTAAAAAGAAGTTATTAATATGGATTTCCACCCAATTAATTATTTCATCTTTATATTTAGTTATGATCACCAGAGAAGGTAAGTTTTCTTCCTGTTACTCGAATTTCTATGATTTGGATCCAGGATCCTCATTCCACCACTGGAAGGGTACCACTTGCAGAATGGGATTTTCCTGTCCTATCCTCTTGCTAGAGCCCCTGTGGCCTCCAAATCTGTTCTGGAGGTTGGGGATGCTCCAGGAGGGGGATCCGCACGTCGTACCCAAAGCGCTTCTATTCGACCCCAGTGCACCCCGAAAACGATCGTCTAACTTGCCTGTAAAAAAGCCGAGGAAGAAGCGTGCTTGCCGCCGCCGCCGCCACCCACCTCCCTCCTCGCCGGCTGGGACGGAGAGTTTGGGGGAAGAAGCCAGGGTGGAGAGCTTCTTCCGCTCTCCACCCCGCTTTCTTCCACCGAGCTCTCCTCGCCGGTTGGCGAGGAGGGAGGTGGGTGGCGCCGGCACTGCCGGCGCCGGCAAGCACACTTCTTCCTTGGCTCTTTTACAGGCAAGTTAGACGATCGTTTTCGGGGTGCACTGGGGTCGAATAGAAGCGCTTTGGGTACGATGTGCGGATCCCCCCCAGAGGCATGCAGCGGGGTTCAAGATAACAGCAAGTGCTATCTTTTTGCAGGCAGAATGAGGATACTTGCTCCACCCAAGGTGACTGTCATTAAGCAAAAACCTGCCAGTATACCAAGGACTCATTATTAATGTCTCATCTGTTTGAATGGCAGACAATGAACAGGGCCAAATCTACACCAAGCAGGTTAGAACACTTTGAAAATGTTTTGAAAATGGTACATGGAATGTGTCCTGGGCCCAAACAGTTGTCAAAACTGTTATGAACTGTTATAAAGCAGTAGTGTAGATCTACTACACTACAGGTCAAAAGGATAATTGCAACCTGAAAGAGAATGTATATAAAACAGTCCTTAGAGATGAAAATGAGCATATTATTTGGTTCAATAATACAAGAAGCAATATAATATTAATGCAATATTAATACAATATTGGAGTTTTAAGGGGGCCCCACACACACTTCCCTATATCTATATCTATATCTATATCTATATCTATATCTATATCTCAACTTTTTAAACAAAGTATTGTTCCAAATGTGACAAAACTGAATTGTAAAAAAGAAGCCAACAGCATTACTACTGAAGTAAACCCTGAAAACTTCTTCCTTGTAGCTGCATCTGCCCTAAAACAGAGTAGCAAAAGGCACTCTAGTCATTGCTAGGTAGGCATACTGGTACTCTGTGGTCTTCTCTGCCTTTCATTCAGGTTGTCAGGAGCCTTGTAGAAAAGATTTATGTCTCTAATACTAGGCCAGAGACAAAGGAGATGAAAAATAGTTAATAGTTGGGTTTATTTTCATTGTTAGGAAGAAATGCCAAATGGCTGTTTGTTTCCAGGGCCTGATTCTAATTTTAATTGGTTGGAAGTCCCATTGAAATCAGTAGAACTTACTTTTAGGTAAATTATTGAGCGTGGGATGCCAGGCTTCAAACGTTTACTAGAAAGTAAATTTCGTTGACCTCAATGAAGTGAGAATCACTTTCAAGTAACTGTGTTTAAAGGGAGGGTGCCAACTGGCAATTGCTGTTTTAGTAGTAACATGAAAAATGGCATTCCTCACAGATGAATTTTGCAGCTCCCAAGCGCATTAGTTTATGTTGGTCATGGAAAAATGTTAAGGTTCACAATGTAATGTAGTAGACTTGGGTAAATGCAAAAAAGACATTCATACCACACTACAGCTAAGAACATAGATTCACATTTTGGTGTCTAGGTTGGCTTGAGCAAGATGGTCTCTTATATTGGATCAATCAATGATCTGAAGAAGAACAATTCATCAGGCAATAAATACATAAATATTCCAAGGATAACAAAAGAAGGAAGTGCCCTGAAGTCAGAGGAAGTTATGTGATTATAAATCCTTTTAAAATAGAGTGGAGACCACCTCAGTTCAAATCTTACCAAAGCCATGACTTGCACAATTGTTACTAAGATCATAAGAACTTAAGAATAGCCCTGCTGGATCAGACTAACGTTCCATCTAGTCCAGCACTCTGTTCACACAGTGGCCAAGCAACTGTCGACCAGGGACCCACAAGCAGGACATGGTACAAAAACATCCTCCCACCCATGTTCCCCAGCAACGTGTATATAGGCTTACTGCCTTGGATACTGGAGGCAGGGGTCACAGTGTGGAGTGAGGCTCAGGTTTAAGCCACATGAAAAACCACCCCCCAGGCCAGCAGGTAGCATTAGAGGAAAACTTCATTGGTGTCAATGGAAGCCCCCTGCCCAATGTTGGTCATTGCACATGGGTGGCTGGAGAGGCAATTTTCATGGAAATTGCAGCTTGGTAGGAAAGGCTGAAATCTGCCCTTCCTGCACACAACAATCCTGATCACAAGCCACCTGTGCCTGGTATTTACTTTTTTTAAAAAAAAAAACGCACACAATGTGATTGCTAATCATGTTATTAATGTCACACTGCGTGAGGCCCTAAGTAGCAGTCTTAGATTAGGGATGTATGGATTTTGTTAAATCCATTCTGCCTGTGTTCCATGGATTGCCAGTCATCTTTCATTCCATCATCTGGTCATTGACTGAATTGGATTTTTGTCTGAGCATTTCGTTACTGTTTGGAAATACGCATTCGAGCAAATATGTATTTGTACAACTCCCTGTAAAAAGTAAAAACATCAACTACCATCTGCAAGTCTATGGAATCTGCATGGTTCAGAAAAAGCCAACATGCTGCAGAATCTGCAAGTCGGATTCATGGAAACCCAAATGCATTTGAATCCATTGAGGATTTCTTCAACATCCCTACCTTAGGCAGGCTCATTTCTCTCAACCTGGACCTCTCCTCCCCAGCCTAAAATACTGGGATAACTAGAAACCTCCAGCCAAAGAATTGGCTGGTTACATTAAATTAGCAATGTGAAATTTAGCTCTTCTGCCCCCCAATGGTGTAGCAGTAAGTTTTTGAAGTGCAGGCACTCATCATGACAGTCCCCACAGCCATGCCCCGAAGGAGAGTCAAATTATTCAGGCAGATGTGTTGATATATACCAACAATCCAGTTCTTCTTTAAGTTCTCATCTCCATGAGGAACAGGTTTTTTTGTAAAGGGAATGGGTCTCAGTTGCCCATTCAAGATCAAACCACCCCAAAGTACTTAGCATTACAGCATTGATAGCTCACAGCAAGTTAGTGTTGCTGGGAAAATCAATTGCAGCCCCCAGGTATTGTGAGGACTGCAGAGAAACTCAGAAGGAACAAGGAAGACTGAGGGGGTCGGGTGGCTGGCTGATGATGTTATCGTCCCTAGTGCTTTGACCCTGTGAGCCCTGGCTTTGCTACAACACTGCTCTCTCTCTCTCTCTCTCTCTCTCTCTCTCTCTCTCTCTCTCATGCACACACACAGACAGTTCTACATTTTGTGCTTCATTGCACCTTTAGGGTTGGCAGATCCCTATGCTGCAGGGGCAGTAGAAACTACAATGGGAGGATTTCCTCTGTAAGGATCTAGACTTCAGATCTAGCAAACTTGTCCTTTTCAGATTTGTGTGTTAAATATAATTTACCTGCTACGGCTCAATGGCAACACTTGCAATTGCAACACTTGCTGGAATCTAGGTTTGGCCCAGCTGCTTTTACAGCTTTAGAGCCTCCAGCATTGTTAGAAACACTTTCAACAGCTGAACTGACACGTAGATCCACAATTATTAAATATAAGTATTTAATAGCAGCAAGTAAATATGATACCCATCGTTTAAGGCTAGATTGGAATAGAGAACTGGAGTGTCCTATCTTGCCTAACCAATGGACGGTTGCTCTAGCATCTGTATCTGAAGGTTCTATGGATCTTAGGTTACGTCTTATTCAGCAAAATAATAATAAAAAAGGTTTTGGGTCTATTGGACTCCACAACGCCTTTTCAATAAGGGTTTGTCTAACTTGCATAACTGTTGGAGATGTAATGCATCTCATGCTTCTTTAACTCATATGTTTTGGCAATGCCCCGTAGTTGCCCCCTTTTGGGAGAAAGTTATAATAAGGATGAACTTTGTCTTGAAAAAATCTATAGTATGGAATAATGTACATCTCCTCCTAAATTACCTACCGGCCTCTTGGAAGTTAACATATGGTCAGCGTGGATGGATCATCAAAGCCGTTATGATAGCCAAAAGACTTAAATTATCACATTAGAAGGACAAATTCACACCTCCCATAATGCAATGGATCGAGGACCTAATAACATTATCAACTTTTGAACGAGTGTTACATAGACGCAACTTGCAAGTGGACAAATATACGGATATTTGGTCTGCTTTTCTTGAAACCTTTGTATAATTCTCCCCCCCCCCTTTTTTAGATGGTTCATATGATGGAAATGATGATAATTCTATATACACAATGTACGCCAACCCCCTTTTCACGATGTATTTTCTGTTTTGTTTGTTGATATTCACAATATTAAAATAAAAAATAAAAAAAGGTTTGGCTCCATGCTTCCCTACCTAAATTCTTCCTGCCAATAGTTCAGACCTTCCCACTTTAAAGCCAATGTTTCACTTATTTATTTATTTTACAATATTTGTATACTGCTCTGCATCCAAAGATTTTGGAATGGTGAACAGCTCCAACAGTGGTAAACAACAGAATAAAGAAATGGAGTTCTGATAAAATCACGGCCGGTCACCCAAGGAAGACTTCCTGGAATAACAATGTTTTCAGAAGGGGCTGGAAGCAACACAATGTTGGTGCCTGCCTGAGCTCCAGAGGCTGTGAGATCCAAAGACAGGGGCCACCACACTGCAGGCTTTTATTTTGGTGGACTCCAGTTGGGCCATAGGTCCATATGGAACCACTAGGAGCGTGCTTAGGGTGACCATATGAAAAGGAGGACAGGGCTCTGGTATCTTTAACAGTTGTGTAGAAAATTGAATTTCAGCAGGTGTCATTTGTATGCATACAGCACCTGTTGAAATTCCCTCTTCATCACAACAGTTAAAGCTGCAGGAGCCCCACCCTTTTAACCAGATACAGAAGAGAGCAGGGCTCCTGCAGCTTTAACTGTTGTGACGAAGAGGGAATTTCACCAGGTGCTGAATGCATACAAATGACACCTGCTGAAATTCCCTTTTCTGTGCAACTGCTACAGATACAGGAGCCCTGTTGTCCTTTTCATATAGTCACCCTAAGCATGCTCCCTGATGACCTCAGTGACCAGGAAGGTTGGTAAAGGAGAAAACACTCCCTGAGTTGTTTAGAGCTTAGTACACTAGTACGAAAACCTTAAAGCCGGCCTGGTAGTGAATAGGCAACCAATGCAGTTCCCTCGGAAAAGGAGTTACATACTGGAAAGGGGCAGCTTTCGACAACAGTCGAGCTGCTGCATTCTGACCTAGCTTCAGCTTCTGGAGCAGCCTTAAGGGCAGCCCCACACAGAGCACATTGCAGTAATCCAGTCTTGAGGTTGCTAATGCCTGTACCACCATGGCCCATATTCTTACTTTCTCCTTAGCTCCTTCTTTCTTCCGCTCCATGTCTCTTTACCAACCTTTGTTTTCGCAAGTTCTTTGTTTTTCGGAATTTCTGCAGAGGATATTTTTGTGAAGGAGACTAGGAGTGCCATACACACTGGAATAATTTGTTAGTACATTTCAAGCAGACAATTTCTAGAAGAGAACAATGTTGCATCCATGTGAAAACACCCATCTAAAACTAAAGGTGAAATATTCCATGAACCAATCAATGGAGGCACACAGCCAAGCTGTGCAGGGAACATGCCATTTGTCTTTGTTTGATGAACTTGCCAACTCAGCTTTAATAGTTTTGGTAGTTCTATTTAGCTTTCTTTTGCTATAATTAACACCCAAAGTAAATAGTCAAAGGTGCGATTTTGAATTCATTTCCTTGTTTATTTGGTTGTGCTTGAAGTATTTGTGAAGGGGCAGTTGTTTTAATGCGTTGTATCCAATGGTGTCACACTGCCAGCTGACAGGAATTCCTGGCAGAATAGATTCCCCCCTTCCTCTGCAGCTGCCCTGCCCCAGTGCCCCTCCCAAATCTAGATCAGAGTGTCAGGAGGTGAGGACAGGAAAGTCCCGTTGCATAAGGGGACTTCCACTCAGGCCTTAGTTTGACCTAACGTTTATCCTGGGATCATCCTGGGGTCATCCTCGTTCATGTAAATTACACACAGGATATCCCGGGAGCAGGCAGGGGCAACCCCGGGACAATCGCGAGTTAAACCTTAGGTCTAGCTAAGGCCTCACACTAGGGTTGGATCCAATACAATGATTCACACTTTATTGGAGGCCTGAAGTTCTGGGTTGCTGGAACCTCCAAATATTTACTGGACCCCGTGAAGATCTCTCAGCCTGACCTAGCTCATAAGATTGTTGTGAGGCTAAAAGGAGGGAAAACCACAAAGGCCACCTTGATCTCCTTAGAGGAAATGTGTGATTTAGAAAAATACCAATAAATTACTACTTAGGATTTCCACACTGAAAAAGTGTTCATTTTTCCATCTCAAGGACTATGTGTGTTTTTCTTCCATTGAATGGAGTTGGGAGTGTGTCCTCTAAAGGTACCATGACTGATTTGATCTTCTACATTCTTCTTCAAAATCTTCAAGGAATCACTGCACATATCATTTGTATGTACCAGCTGTAGAAACCTAATGAAGCACCATCACCAAATGTCTTTGTGGCCCACCTTTGTTAGACTGCCTCCGAATGGCTTCTTTGCACTTCAGGAGGAAAAACGAAGCCCCAGTTAGCCTGGAGTGGTATGGGCTGAAGCCAGCTCAGATGGCAAGTAGCTGCTGCTACCAGGGCCAGTATCAAGGGTAGGGATGATGGGTTCCTGCCAAGGGCCCACATCTGCAGTATAATGAGAGTGATAACACTCAAACCACAAGGATATCAAAATAGCTTTCATAAATGAATATTTCAATTTTTTTTTACAAATATACAAAATACAGGCACAACAACAATATTTCACAAAGCCTGTAATATCAACATCCAATCTACATAGGTGAATTATTCACATGAAGCGTCTTTTATATAAACAGAAGTCCAGTACTATTATGCTGTTTCGAGGGTTCTTCTTCAGTATAACGCTGAAAAGTAATTCAAAAAACCTTACTCAGCATTTATAAGCAATAGCATATTATTATGGAAAGCAAACAAAACAGAAATTATTGGCCTCACCCACATCTGAGCAGGGTCCACCTGACAAGAGTGCCATGGAGTTGCTACTTGTCCTCCCTATTGCATCCTGCTTGTCCACCCGCCCACCAGACAACAGTTGAGCTGAGAAGGAGGAGCAGCAGATGCCACTGCCAACATGCTCACAGGCTCCCTGCCTGTTGAGCCAGCAAGTGGCAACAATGATGAGAAAGAGGATGGGGGAGCAATAGCAGCTGGGGACAGTGAGAAGGGAGATGCATTGATGGAGTGGGGGCACTCAGGTTGCCTTGCCCAAGGGCCCCGGCCTTGGCTGCTACCATCAAAAACTACTTTCTGAGCCTCTCCCTCATAAGTAAGGCAGAGGATTCTTCATTCTTTTAGGTGCAATGCTATGCACATTTAGACAAGAAAAAGTACTACAGCTGGCTGGGGAATGCTGGGAGTTGTAGGACTTTTTCTTGCCTAAACATGCATAGGATTGCACCCTTAGTGGCTTTTTAAAATAAAACAAGCTGAAAGCCCTGTGACTTCTGACAAGGTACAAACAAGGGTCTGCCTTGATGTGGAGCAGCACAGCTTCAGGTGCAGATACTACCGTGCAGAAGTGATGGGTTGTTGAAGGGGCGGGTGTGCAGAGGGAGCCTGGCTACAGCTCAGAGCCAAGCCTCACAGCAGCAGCAGCAGCAGCAGGAGCCACTATTTAGTAAGAGGGTGATTGCCAAGGAGAGGAAGGGCAGGAGGGGATGGCTGCCTTGGACCGGATCTGGCAATTGCGCTGAAGAGCTGCAGTGTGTGTGTGTATGAAGACTGAGTGGTTAGATGACTTTCCAACATTTGGAAGTACCATTAGCTGAAAGGTTAACACAGCACAAGAGATTAATCAGAGGAACAATTTAAAAGAGCCAGTGTAGTGGCTAGAGTGCTGGACTGGGAGTTGTGACTAGTTCCCGCTCAGCCATGGAAACTCACTGGGTGGCTTTGGGCCAGTCACAGACTCTCAGCCCAACCTACCTCACAGGGTTGTTGTTGTGAGGATAGAATGGAGAGGAGGAGGATTATGTATGCCACCTTGGGTTCCTTGGAGGAAGAAAAAGGTAGCATATAAATGCCATCAATCAATCAAAAGAGCAGGTTCACAGGAACATGGCTTGATAACGTTTGTTAATACAGGCCCTGCAGGCCAGCATTCACCAAATACTCAGTCATATTTCTGGAAGGGAGGAAGACTGGAAATTGAATCAGGAATGATGCTGGTAGCTGCTAGAAAAGCAACAGAAGGCAAAATTGGCTTTACAACCATATATCTGACCTCGAAGTCTCCCATATTTACTAGCATACCTGATAAACGATGTGAGACAAAATGCATATTTTGTGTATTGGGGATGTATTCGTTGGTGTTTAAAACAGTTTTATATCATAGAACAAAAATGAAATAAAAACATCAGCTAGCCAGCCAGTTGAATGGATAGATAGATAGATAGATAGATAGATAGATAGATAATGAGCTTTTGGCACCATTAGAACTTTCAAGTTGTGATAACAACTTATAATTTCCATATGGTGCAGAATTTAGTGAAACAAAGCCTTACAAACTAATTCCCCCTGAAGAGATAAAGTTCTAGTTTTGTATGTGGGAGCTTATTCACAAGCCATATGGCAGTGATATGGTAAGTAACCATGTGAGGGCATGTGAAAAACTCAAAAACCTCTCCCCTCTCCAAGATGCAAATCATACCTGCACCTCTCTTTACATACAGGCCTGTGGTTTATAGATGTTAGGTAGCCAAACGCTTCTGCTCCTATGTCCTTAAAAATTGTATTACAAGCAGGAATGTAACAGCTGTACCTTTTCCTTGCATGGAAATGGAGTAATGGGGAGAACTTATATTTATGCCAGTCATACAGCTTTAAAGATACAGAAGCCCTGACAGGTAAAACAAAAACTGGGAATACCCTGTGGACTCTGTGTCTACTCAATAATCAGATGACATTGGGAGCATTATAGGATTGAGAGAAACCCTTCTGAACATAAACATTTCTTTCGATTTAACCCTTGGCATTGATGAACCTATCCATAATCCCATTGACTGGTGGATATAAATCTAGTGAAATTTGTTTGTTTATTTAAAGTATTTTTATATTAATTTTCAATCATATTTCCAAACAGTTTACAAAAAACAATAAAAAATTACAATGTAAAATACAAAACATAAAATAAGTCTAAGCCCACAACATTATAAAAACAGTATAAAACAATATGTGCTTGCTACTGCTTTTTGCCATTGCCCTAAGAAGCATTAGTTATGTTGTGCAGTCGTTGGTTTACACTAGTGCTATTTCATTAGTTGGATACTACAGCGGGCTAGGAGAGTAACCAGAGACATTGAGCTTGGGGAAAGTATTGGAAAGGGGAAGAGAGATCACCTTGGCTGAGTGTCTTTGGGCAGAAGTAATGCAAGAAAATCTGAAACTGACCCAATCTTTGTGGCAGTTAGAAGTTCTAACAAATATATCTCAAACAATGGCTTAATGTCACATGAATGGATGTCCACTCATGTGACAGGGATGCTGCTTACTCCCCCCCCACAGACCCCCATGGGCCTTCCAAATTTGACCCCCCAACCTTCTGGAGCAGATTTGGATGGCACACAGGGGCTGCAGGAGGAGAAGGAAACCATTCCACTAGCATTTCACTGATGGACAGTCAAGGTTAGATAAAACTCTGTATTATTGAATTAATTGTCTGGTTTTAGGGATCATCATTTAAAACCATATGTATGAATGTACACACTCATCAAACTACCTCTAAACTTACACACTGGCTGTGTAGGACTTTATTTCAGACTCTAAAGTATTTTATTGGTATAGTTTTAGTTCCTTGAATATGTTATTTCACTGTCAGAAAGAAGAAGAAAAAGAAACACCTGTGCAAATAAATGTTGCCCTAAAATGGAGCCAGAATATATTTGGCACAACTGATACTATATTAAAATGATAACTCAGTTGAAGTTGTAAAAATTAACTATCGCTGTGTCCAAAACAAACTGTGTCCAAAGCAAACCAAGACAAATAGTTAAGGGTTTGATTACAGAGAGAGTAATGGAGAGGGGAAAAGAGACATATACACAACCCTACAATTATTGATAGGATGGATATCCTTTTTGACACAGAGAGAAAGAGAAACAAAACCTATTATTACAGAGCCATAATTACATATCTGTAAAATGGATCACTCATTTTAGGTGAAATGCCTACTGACTAGAAACCATCACTAATTGTTTCTTTGCTGTTGACATACTATCTGACTTGAATAATTACAGAGTTTTCTCCTTTGGTCTGATGGTCATTGAGACATATTTCTTCTCAGACTACATTCATTTGAGTGCATCCTTAGGTTCTTTGGATTGGTTTGCCCAAAGATTGGTAAGGTCGTCAAAACTATTTGGCTGGAGAATGCAGTCCTGGTCCGTAGACATTTGTGACCTGTCGATACTTTATTTTTTATTTTTATGGAAGCTAGATTGTCTGCTTTACAATATAGAAACATAGGACTAGAAATTCCCTTTGGGTCATTGCAAACAAAATGAACTCCCCATTGTTGCCGTGGATGCAGTCCGCATTGAGCAGTTGTCAAACAAGTTCATTCTATTCCCTCTTATTTGGCCCATATATTTGGAGTGAGGCTATGTACTCCAGGAGATAAGGCACCGGAGATAGACCTGGGTCATCTGCATTTAAGCTCAGCTAAATTAGAGATGCGCCTGCTGGAAACTCGGTCTTGCTGCATTCATACAAGGGGAATAATAGTGACCAGCCAGAGTTGTATAGCCAAGATAAAGACAATAGCATACTTCGCACATTCAAGAGTTGAAAAATGTTCTTGTTATTACTCGTCTACCATTGCCTGACTATTGTTACCAGCTTTTGATTTTCTGAATTTGTTCCTAATGCTTACACCAGGTGGTGGTGTATATCCTGTAAGTCCATGCAGTTTTTACTTTACTGTGGTACTTGACTTCCCTGAAGAACAATACCTATGTTGGAGTCAAGTTTTCAACTTGTCTAGGTTGTGGAGTAAGATTTGTCCAGCTGTTTCTGCTCAAGGCTCAATCAAGGGGTTTTGGCTGAGGCCTTTTGGGACTCAGAAGACTCTTGGTTCATTCTTGACTTTGGCTCATTGTCACGCTGCCTCAGTTGCTTAGGTTTTAGCTCCATGATCTTCTTTAACCAAGATAGTCTTAATTCTGCGAATCATGGTAGTGTTCCAATTATGCTAAGCTGAACTTGGAATTCATTGTCACAGATCCAGATTTGTTCTGGTTGTTGCAAAAGATTATGTGAGTCTTGTTATATTCTTCTTTATAAGTCTTCTCAGTGACTCACCTTTCATTTGCAGTTATTGCCTAGCTAAGGGGTAGGCAACCTGGAGCTATCCAGATGTTTTGGACTACAACTCCCATCAGTCCCAGCCAACATGGCCAAAGGCAAGGGATTATGGGAGTTGCAGTCCAAAACATCTGGAGGACACCAAGTTGCCTACCCCTAACCTAGATCTTTAGCAAGATGTATTCTGGTTTCTCTTAATTGAACATTTCTTTCTGTAGCTAATATCTTATTCTTGTGTGATTTTTGAGAGGTCGTGTGTCTGTGCATAGCCTGTGATTGCTTCTTTACCATTGTCTCTTTATGAAATGGTCACCATTCTTAAGCATGTTTTGTTCTTTGATACTGAAAATCTAGGAAACTTGTGTATATACATTTTCTATGTTCATTAAAACTTTATTTGTAGATCCCAGTCATTTATGAAAGTGACATAATCCTTAAGCAATTCTTGTCGCTTAGATGCATCTGTACCTCATGCTACCACTACTTCAACAGAGGAAATTCATAGTATCTCTAAAAACAGGAAAATTGTGGTATAGAAATATCTGGCAGCAGTGCTGGTCTGGATACTGTGTAAACACTGTCCTGTTACTTCTTGCACCTCTTGGGTTTATTGTGCATGTGCGCCTATAGAGATTATGTAACTAAAGTGAAATGCACCATTTAATTCATAGTTTGGTTACACGTTAGAATGGAGTGTACACATGGCTGGCCCAAGATATTTTGTTGCTTGAGGCAAATAACAAGATGGCACCCCTTCCCATTCAAGGTACAAAAGGTGACTGAGGGCATGTCTATACCAGCCCTATATCCCGGGATCGTCCCGGGATCACTCCTGTGCATCAAAATGCCACACAGGGGATTCCAGGAGCAGGTAGGGATGATCCCTCCATTTTCCTGGAATAACCCCTAGGTGTAGAAAAGGCCTAGGCTGGCAGATGAAT
The DNA here is from genome assembly GCF_023053635.1 of Elgaria multicarinata webbii. Taxonomy (NCBI): domain Eukaryota; kingdom Metazoa; phylum Chordata; class Lepidosauria; order Squamata; family Anguidae; genus Elgaria; species Elgaria multicarinata. Next base: position 110,838,382 of record NC_086173.1, on the reverse strand, counting down.
CTTTCTGCAACACTAAAGATGGGAGTGCATCTCCCACCACACTTGAATGCAGCAAGGTAGATTAGGGGGTACAGAGAAGGCCATGTGAAACACAATTATCTCCTTCAGCACCTTGCTGCCACCTCCAAGCATCTGCCATGTTTCTCATCTGCCTAATAGTAGGTCTGGCCCTATGTAGAGAGACAAAACAGTTGTCTGGAGCTGAATTGATACATCTCTGAGGCAGTGATTGTGGGACTTATATATGTCCTAAACAAGACGTTGATGGCATTTAGGATCTACACTACTGCTTTAAAATGGTTTAGAACAGTAGTGACAACTGTTGGGGCCCACAGTTTTCAAACTGTTTTCAAAGTCTCATATCCTGGGCTGCTCCCAGATTCATAATTGCACTTGGAAATCCAGATTGAAGTAGTGGAGAATCCCTTCTCACTAACTGCACCAGGTGGGAAACTTATGTTTCTTTTTTGCTGGATTCAGACTTGTCAACCATCCTTCACGATGATGAAAATCATTCATTTATTGTCTGAGAAAACCTGAGACATTTTGGGTGATTTATATATTCAAAACCTTTCCCACTTGATGCATCCCAAATGTTCCCAATTACATATTCATATGAAGAAAGTAATATGTGATCTGAACTGTCAGCCGATACAGCAGGAGCTTCCCAGCTGCCGTTTCCATAAACCGAGGAGCATATTTTTCAGTCCCCACAATAACAAGAAGCATTTATTTATTTATTTATTTATTAAAACATTTGTATCCCGCCCTATTATCGCTGGGATCTCAGAGTAGTGTACAGATAAAATCAGAACAATATAAACATAAATAATTTACACAGCTAAAAATGTATTAAATCATTAACAAATTAAAACTGATAGGAATTTTTTAAAAAGTAATAAAACAATTTAAATCAATTAAAACTATGTGTAACCACAGGGGCAAGTCCATATCAGGCTTTTCTAAAAAAAAATTAGAGTCTAGATATTTTTATTCAAGCCACATGATCATGCCTCTCATCAGTCTGCATCATGAGAAGTGACCGCAGAGGGACCAGTGCTCGCTGCACTGTTTTACACGCCAGGACCCAAAGTGTCATGTTGATGCTGTGTTCTTGTGTGTTATTCTAAACTTGAATTTTGACTTTGATGCTACACTGTCAATGTGTAGTTAGAAGAAAATAAATTGCCATCCAGCTACTTAGACCAATCAGTTTCTGAAACATACCAATGGAAGCATATTTGGTTCATGACATGGGAACAATGACCTTCTCCCAGAAGTCCCCAAAAGCCAATTAAAATGGCATTGATGACTCTGGTGAACTTAGCATGAGGTACTGAAACTTTGCACAATTGTGTTTTTTACTTCCTGTAAACGAATTTGCATTTCAAAGCAAGACGGCTGCTTCTCCAGGTGTCTGTGTGCCTTATTGGGATGCATTTCCTTTATGAAGATGTGTATCTTAGTCATAATGAACGTGTCATGTGATGGCACGGTTGTCTTGGTAACTACACAGATTATTGAATAACACTGCAAATTGGTATGTAAACAGTAATACTTATCTAACTTATTGGCACAAAAGTAACTGCTGACAAGTGCATTCCTCAGACTCCAAATGCATTTCTTCTCAAAAGCCCTCTTTACATAAATAGCCTGCTCCTGATTTCTATGGAGTCCTCCTCTCATCTCTCTATCCTCCAGAAGCTGCAGAGGAATCGCATTTCAGCATCAACAGGCTGCTCATATGGTTTCTGTACATAGTATTCACCTGCCGCATGAACCAATGGACCTTCGTGGCACTTTGGAGAGGTGGTATTGCTTAACTTCTGCTGTGTTGACTAATGTTATAAAAATGATGCTCAAGTACTTGTAAACAGAAGCGGGGTGGGAAAGATACTTGTAAGGGCTGGTAAGCACATTTCTAGCATCTCTCTAATTCATTATCACTATGGAGCCTTTCTACCTTCAGAAGAAAAAAAATGTTCGTTTCAGAAAAAGAAGCTGGGGGTGGGGGAGGGAGGAATGTACATTTTAAAACAAGTGTGTAATCGTTGCATAGTTTTAAATGAACCACATGGCATAATACCACTTATAGGAGGGTCTAAGAAGGAAAAACCAAACAAAAACTATATCGCTTCTCGGCCTTTTGGCTAAGATCAAGTGTAGTGTAGTATATGTTTGATGAATAGACTAAGGTTTAATGTTTTCTTTTCTCTGCAGATACTAGGGCTGCAATCCTCTGGTCCAGGGGAAGGCATCCAGGGCCATTGGACAGAGGTGGCTTTCTTCCCTGGGTTTGGAGAACGAGGTCTGCCCTTGAAGAAGGAGATATTACTTTATAAGCCTTCCCATTAGGAGTGCAGGAACCTCTGCAGCCCTTGCCTCAGTGCCACAAACTTGGAAAGGCCAAAAGGAGGTGTTTCACGGCAGAACAGGGAAAGCAGGGCAGCATCAAGCGTAGGCGTGATTGGGTACCTGCCGAGGGCCCACACTCCAGCAGGGACCCATAGGCAAGAGCCCTCTGGACTGGCTTCTCCTCTTTAATATTGCAACCTGGGAAACATGGCTGTTGCACCATGTCCTGTTTCTTGGTCCCTGGCCGATGGCTGGCCGGCCACAGTGTGAACAGAGTCTGGACTAGAGGGACCCTTGGTCTGATCCAGCAGGGCACTTCTTATGTTCTTATGTTCTTAACCTGCTTGTTCACCTGCCTCTCGCTCTGCCCTGACTGTGGTGGTGGTGAGAAGGAGGAGCAGATGACCCTGCCTTCTTACTCACTGGCTCTCTGCCTGTCAAGCAATGATGAGAAAGAGATGGGGAGCAATAGCAGCTGGGGAGAATGGTGGTGAAAAAGCAGACTCACTGAGGGAGGGGGGCATTGAGGATGTCTTGCCCAAGGGCTGTCAGAAACCTGGAGATGGCACTGAGGAGAAGTCTTGGATCTGCAGGATTCAAAGCCTCCCTTCCCCCAACATGCCCCCCCAACTGTAGCAAAACAATGACAGTCTTGGAGCTAGTATAGTTAATATCCCTCCCGCTGGAACAAATTGTGGGGGGGGGGGAGGAGGAAGCCTGACAAGGGTACTGAAGAAAACAAAAGGAAAAAAGCCACCCCCAAGCCAAGCCAACCCTGCTGGTATGATCCCCACAGGACATAGGAAAAGGTGCTTCTCCCCATCAGATTCTACCTCCTCCACCCATGCGCTTTTGTCATGGGAAAGCCCTGGCATCATGTTTTTTTGGATTCTGGTCAAGAAAAGTCTGCTGCAATACATTCTAAGGGTTCTTTCAATCTCTCTGGTCTCCTCTGCTGTACAAGGGCTATTCCCATAGCAGCACTGTTATTTCTGCCTAGTGTGAGGCCAGTTCCTCTGGAGGATAATGGTGGGGTGGGGTCAGGGGCTACAAAAAACAAATGGATAACTGTGCATGTCTCTCACTCCCCCCTCCGCCCCCACAACATCTGAATCAATGCATCACAACTCTTTAATTCTATCTTTGTCATTCTGTGCCATAGGCAGCTGAGAACCGTTAAGATGATATTATTGATGTATTATTTTTTGCTGCTATTTTTTGTATTTTATTAGGCCTTGGAATGATCATTTAATCTTAGTGGATTGTTTAATATTACTGTTTACTTATTAATGTGAGATGCTTAGTCTATTTGTTAGGGCTATTTAAATTCCTTTATGATTTGCAGTTGTTAGTCACTTTTCCAAAAATGTTGATGTTTTCTATTATTTTTAATCAATTTTTATTTTAAGTTTCAACAAAACAAAACAAACAAAAAGAACAACAAAACAAAACAAAAAAAGGAGAGAAATTACTAGTATACACATTCTTTTCATCCTCAAGTGATTCACCACACAGTGCACCAGCAAACTGAGTAGGAGATTTCCTTAGCAACTTATGAGGAGCAAAATGCAGCATGATCTACGAACTGTGCCCTTTGAAAATTATTCATGGTATCCTGCTCAATATCCTCTATTTGTTTCAATTACCTCAATTGAATTGTTGAATGCATAAATAGCCATTTCTGTGTGCCTGTCTTTATAAACAATGGGTTGGATCCAGACTTGGTCATGCTTAGAGAAGACCATTAATCAATGGGAGAAGTTAGTCTAGATTCAACCCAATGTTTATTATATTTTCTGAAATGTACAAATGAAATCTTGTATTTGTTTAATCTGTTGTATACCTGTTTTTGCCATCATTTTAAACTAGAATGCCTGCTAACTCAGTAATACATTTCTTTTCAACCTGTCTGAAAATGCTCAATTACTGCACAATATTTATACACCAGCAGCATCTGTACTTCCTTGCTGTTAATTGATAGTACAGTGACAGAAGGTGCTAAGGTGAGACCTGCAGTTCAAACTAAGTAATGTGTTGATTTCAAATGGATAAATTTAGGCTGATGGGCTAATGAAAGGGACATTGACAACCGCTTGTGAGCTCCTTTAACATATCTATTTTCAGGAAATGTAACATCTGGTCTATACCACATTCATTATCCTATCTGCCCAGTTCAAGTGCACACAAAGAATATATGTGCATGACTGAGTTCTACGACAATGTCTCCATTCTTATGTTGAAGAGATGAAATCTCTATATTGGGAGGACTAAACTTTTGCACTTACGTTTTATGTTGTGCATTCTTGTGTCAAATTACAGGGATGTAATTATTTACTCAATGTACTTCATTTTAAGCAGTTAGAGTTTTTCATAACTAAGGCAACATTTGGAACATGCAGATTATCAATGCAGTCCAGTCTAAATTGTTTTCAGTATTGGATTTATAAGATTCCTTCTTCCTTTTATGAAAATTCAAAGTGGTAAAACAATGCAGCACATAGTGTGTGTGTGTGTGTGTGTGTGTGTGTGTGTGTGTGTGTATGACAACAATATTTGTATTTGTTTATAAAGCACCGAAAGCAATAGGCACTGTACAAAACATACAAAAAGACAATTCCTGGCATATGGGTTCACAATCTAAAATTATACAGGATAAAATGATATGGCAGAAACTAGACTCTGAGCCTCGTAAACAATGCCACCTGTTCCTGTCCTGTTCCTGTTAAAGAAATCTGCATGGATCAGGACCTACAGATGTGAATTGCATGTGCATCTATTCACACTGCTGTGCTTTCAGTGAGTTCCTCATTTGATTGTGCAGTCAAATGCACATCCCACTTAACTAGTCACCCATTCTAAAGCATGACTAGAACAGAACTAAGTCATTGTTTTTAAAACAACAACTCTACAGTATTGTGGAAGGACAACTTTCTCCTTGTCCTAGTCAGGTTCAACTTCACTATAGTTTCAGATCAAAGTCGTTTTCAATTCTGTCTAGTTGTCTAAGAAAAGCTGAGCAAAGAAGAAAACCATAAACCTCAGCTCCATTACAAGTGTTTATTGATAAAACATATTCACCCCTTTCCCATGAACTCAAAGCATGTCACAAAGAACAAAGCACAATATATCCTATAAGACCAGCCCTACCATTTGGCAGAGTGAGCCAGGAAGGTGTGTTGAAGGACAGAGCTGTATGCCACACAGCCTCTCTTGTAGTCCCCAAGCTAGCCTGCCCTCCTCAGGTGTGTTGGCAAATGCTATCCCATCACCAGTATTGAAGATTCAACTGCTGATCTACTTGGCTTCTCTACTTGGAAAGAGGAATGTGATCTTGTTTTCTGCTTTGGACAGGAAAATGTTTTGGGGGTAGACCTGTATAAAAACATACATTGGGTTGGATCTAGATTTAAATGGAATCCACTGTGCTGGTGGAAGTGGATTCCCCCAACTCTTCCTTCCCACTGCAGCCCATCCAGCCCTTGAAAACACTACACAAAAAATCCAGAGCCCCTGCTGAATGGAGTGAGTTATGCTGTGTGTCGCCCGGGTGGTGGTGGTTGGGGCACACCCCAAAATAAGTTCGAGTGAACTTCCCTGAGCAGAGTTCTTCCGCTTGATGAAGGCAGATCCTGGATCCAGCTCCCTGAGTCATGCTCTGGACCAACTCACTTGCACATGAACTAAGATGTTTTGAGCTGCTAGTTTACAGAGATGTACATGATTGCAATCTGTTCTATTGCTTGAGCGTGGGCATCCTGGAGAGCTCGCAAGAATGGATAGGGAATAAGAGGCACAAATTCCTGGTCCTGGGGGGCTGAAGAACATTCAACAGACATGAAAATATACCAGGGATAGCAGCTAGGCAGATAAAGCATAGCTGCCTGCTGCTCAATCCAGAAGCTTTTATAGCCTGACCAGCTGCAGGCAGATAAAGGGGTTGCCTGGGTAGTCACCCTGAACCCATCAGTACCCCACAGCATTTTACCATGCAGCCCCAAATAACTCACCACAAGGGGAAGCACAGTACAGATCTAAAGATTTCTGGTTCTAGGTTTATTGGCTCCCCACACAACACGCATGCCTTGCAACATTTTAGACATGAATGATCTAACTGCTTAAAACATTTAGCAAGAGGCCTTAATTCACTCCTAACCAGCTTCTTAATTATCTCCTTTGCCAGCAAGTTAAGTAGAAGATACAAATGATAATTTACAAAGTAATGATTCAATCTACTATTTTGCCCTAAGCATAGCAGTTTGAAGCATTTTAAATGGATTCCTTCTTGGCAGTCATTTAGGAGTATGATCTGCAAATATTATTAATGCCCGTGCTGGTTTTCATACCTGGCTGAAATACTGGGAGCAAAGGAGTTGGGAACAGGAGGGTGCTATTACATTCATGACCTGCTTGTAAGTTTCTGAGTAAAAGATCAGAGGACTAGATTCAAAGGGCTCTGTGAGATCTACTGCATGCACACTGTGGTTTTCAACACACACACCCCCCCGCATTTTTACTCAAGACCTCCATGCTACTCTGGACCATCCCTGAAAGTCATCTGGAATGGCATTCCTTGAGGTGCAAAATCCCAGGCCACAGTTTTGTGCATGTGCATGACTCTTTGGCCAGGCCTACACCAAGCAGGATATGACACTTTGAAAAAAAGTTTGAAAACTGTATGTGGAGTGTGTCCTGAGCACAAACAGTTGTCAGTACTGTTATAAACCATTTAAAGCAGTAATTTAGGTCCTGCCCTGGTGAGGCTCTCTATGGGTTGGATTCAGATTTAATCTGTATCAACTGCACTGGCCAAAGTGGACTTACACATACCCTCCTTCCCACGGCAGCCCATCCAGCCCCCCTGAAAGTGATACACAGTCAGGAGACCCTGCTGAATGGGGTCAGCCGTGATCTCGAAGGAGGGGGAATCCCCCCCAAACTGAGTGGATGGATCTGCATTGAGCAGGGGGTTGGACTTGATGGCCTTATAGGCCCCTTCCACTCTTCTATTCTATGATTCTATGACCTTCCACCAGCACAGCCCTTCCTCTTGTGGAAGGCAGATTCTAGAACCAGCCCCAGATGTATTCAAGATGGTGCAAACAAAGCAAAGTATTTTAATGTTCCCTTAGAATAGGGGTGAGCAACCTGCAGCCCTCCAATTCCCATCAGCCCGAGCCAGCATTTCCAACGACCCAGATAATAGGAACTGGAGTCCAATGACACTGGGGGGGGGGGAAGGCCAACACTTTGAGTCCTATTTTTATTTTAGGGCCTTCAAGGGGTTATAAAAATGTCTGCAGAAATTCTTGTAAAAATGTCTCCTACTAAAATGCAATGGGCGCACAGGGGCGAGCCTGGGGCGAGCACCGGGCTAAACCTCCATCTAGCAAGGCCCCAAGTTAGCCCCATACAGTAGCCAGAGAAGGAACAGCTGTAGAGAGCTTGTTTTGCCCTTTCCTGCAAGAAAAAACACCTCTATGAACTTTGAAACTAAGAACTGCTGTCTGAGTTTTGCTTTCTCCCCCTCCCTCCCTCTCAAGCACTTTTCCTTTTGTATAATGTCTTTTTGGATTACAAAAAGGTAGGGGTGGTGTCACTATTAATATTTGTAAGCTGCTCTGAGAGCTTTTTTTGGCTGAAGGGTGGGGTAAAAATGGTTGTTTATTCGTTCATTTGCTTCCGACTCTTCATGACTTCATGGACCAGCCCACGCCAGAGCTTTCTGTTGGCCGTCACCACCCCCAGCTCCCACAAGAATACCGCACAACAAATAAATAAACAAATAAATAAAGTGTTTCAGATACCCAGATCAGAAATACCTGTCATTCAGCAGAACACAGAACTATTTTCATAGTTTATTAAAACACGATCCCTCAAAGCATCATACAAAGGCATCTGAAACTACTCTAATGCTAATGAAAACAAATGAATTCGGGGGGGGGGGTACTTGTGTCAGAACAAAGGGTTGGCTCAGTGTATATTCTCACACATGAGGCAATTCTATATCTACTTAGAAAAAATGTTATGCAAAGTTTTTCCATATCTTTATAACAGATATAACCATCCCTCCCCAATCTGATGCCTCCAGGTGTATTGGATTAGAGCTCCATTCATCCCCAGGTGAGAATGATAGGAGTTGTAGTCCAACACACCTGGAGGGCACCAGGTTGGGGGAAGCTGGATAAAGCTATTCTTAGGGCACAATCCTATGTCTGTTTAGACAGAAAGAAGTCCTACAACTCCCAGCATTCCTCAGCCAGCAGTGCTGGAGAATCACACCTTTATTATATCAGATGAGTCAATAGTAAAATAGAAACGTACAATCCAGGTAAATGAAGGTATGTCAGAGACCCATTGAAATTATGTGCACAATTAAATGCATAATTCCTGTTGATTTCAACAGCACTTAAGGGAGCTTAACTTCGCCTGAACTGTGCTTAGAGCTTAGAATTCTTTGCAAGACCTCACACCAGCTAGCTGAACAGAACTCCTAATTCCAAATAATTAATGCTTGAGTCAACCTCTGGTTCTGGGGAACTGAGGTGCTTTAGCCCTCCTCGTTTAAGATCACACAGAATAACAGCATGAAATATATAAGAGATTGAATACATCTTTCCCATCAGTGCATAGGACCCAAGTGGGGGAAAGCATTTCACAGATTCTTAAATGAAACAGGAGGCACGCTGCGAAGTGTTCCCCAGGCAATGTGCTCTTATTTTGTTTGTCTCCTCTTCTTCAAGCTCTATCTCCAATAATTTCTTCCATAAGAGGTTGCTATGGCAATGGTAATTATTCTTGATCAGCAGGATACCGTAATTACTGCAATAGAATTGTGTAAAGCTTGCCACAACATGTGTGAGCCAGGGATAGTCTTGTCAATTATGTGCTCTCGTCTTTCAGATCAACTCAGTTCCTTTAGTCATGAAATTGCAGTACGTAAAATGTGAAACTGAATTATATTTTTTTAGCTCGCTTTATTTTTAGTAGTGGGGGATTATTGGGTCTCTTTAACTTGTCTTTTTCCTATCATCTTCTTTGATATCTTTAAGGATTTATCTGTCCCATTTCTCAGACAGTGCTTGTGATCTCAAACTTTTCCTCTTCTTTTATTGTCATGTATCACTGCAGTAATACATAGCAATAAATAGGTTCAACTTGCTATTCCTGAAATTGGTTGTCATGAAGACCATGAAAGCAGTTCATTATTTAATCTGTGGCAAGCAGATTAAAGGAACAACAAAATGAACAAGGAAATCCAAATGTATAAATGTAATATAAGGGAATGTTGCTCGTCCTGAGCACTGCTGAGCAAGTCCCAGTGTTTACAGTAGCTCACGATATAAATAGCCTCAATCAATGTGCTGCCATTACCCCAGAGAGAAATTCTATTTTGTGTTTAGGATTGCCAGCTATCCTACTTTACAGAGGACAGTTCTCTATTTGAAGATGTCCTCAATTTGACAGACCTGCCAAATTTAAGTTTAAAGATTAAAAATAAATAAATAAAGAGAGGTGTCCCTTAATGGGCATCTGCAGGGATTTGTCCCAGGCTGGATTGGGGTGGGGGTGAAGCTGCACAGCAGTTTGTGGTTGCAAATTGCAAGTATAGCACATTCCACTACAACCCCCCTGTGCATTTTCCTTGTCTGTGTACTTTGTTGATTAGCATTTCATTGCATTTATTAATTTATTACATTTCTATACCATCTTTCATCTATGATGGAACTCAAGGTGGCTGCATGTGGTTCCCAGGAAGCCTCCTGTCCAAGCACTGACCAGACCCACCCACTTAGCTACGATGACATTCCATGACATTTAGAACCCTACCCAGAATAATAGAACATTCTGGGAATTGAACAGCATGAATGTAGAAGAGTGCTATATTCAAGAAGCATCATGGAGAACAGCAAAAGTTTATTTGGCGTGAAGGGCAGGATCTACACTGATGCTTTATAACAGTTTATAATGGTTTTGACAACTGCTCAGGCCCAGGACACATTCCATATACTATTTTCAAAATGTTACATCCTGCTTGGTGTATTTCTGGGCCAGGATAAAAAGCAACAGCCTAGGAACCAGAGAGAAAGAAAATAAATGCGTACACCAAGTTCAGCTGTCTTAAGGATATCATATTGAATGTTTTATGGCATTACTGCCCTTATCTTAAAATTGACAACTTGCATCATCTTGGAAACCTTGAGCAACACTCTCCAGAGTGGTCTTCTCCAACCTGGTGCCCTCCAGATGTTTTGGAGTATAACTCCCAGCATTCTTGACCATAGTCATGCTAGCTGAGGCTGATGGGAGTTGAATTCTGAAACATTTGGAAGACACCCAGTTGGGGATCTCTAGAGAGTAGCAGCAGAGTCTGTGGGGAGTGTCTTTAGTAGTGGGAGGAAAAATGAGTAATGCTTGATCAGGGTTTAGGGTTCGAGAGGAACCTGGCCTATTTACCTTAGATTTTTATCAGCATCTTTTTACATCCTCTAACAATACAACTTTTGCAAAGCTTGAATTTTGAATACAGCAATGTTCTTTTTTTTAATGAACTGTAGATTTTGTGTTTGGCTGCACACTTTTAAAAAGCTCCAGTACCATAAAAACAACAACACCAGGCCTATCATTTCTGGTAGATCTGGGGAATGAACAGGGATAAGGGCTGGGCACCAGGTCTACCATTATAAGTTGCCCTTGTAAAGGAATGGACATCAGATAGACTGCACAAAGACCAAGTAGTATAGAAGGGGTTAAATGGGCTGTATAGTTTTAGCATGTAGAAGAAGGGCGCTAGCCAGGAGATTTAACATTAGGACACCTGGGGAGGGAAGCAGAAAGTTAGGAGAGACCTTCTCTTTTCTGCAAGGCAAGAACCTTCACAACAGGGTGTGTTGTATTTTTAGCTAGATTTTATCTAGCTAAGAATAAAATAAAATAAAAATCTATGGAAGTAAATAGACACGTAGTCCCATAGCAGAGATAAAGCAGGAGTAGAAAATGAAATATTTGCCATATTTGGTTTTAACACACACACACACACACACACACACACACACACACGGTTTACATTTGCTGTTGAAAGATCGTTTAATTGCAATTTACTTTTTGAGGTGGGGTAAATGGAATTGTGCACAGTGTTCCAATTGCAGTCACACCACAGGTTTGTGAAGCTTTGTGGCATTGTACATATCACTAGGCCTAATGTAGAGAACCCTGAGTACAGCAGAGGACTGTTTTTTCCTTGCTAATGCTGAGGTCCTCAGAGATTGAGGCTAGAGAACAGAATTCCCAGAACCCCAGTCAGAAGATGTGGAAGCTGGGAGTAAGCAGAAGGCTATGTTTACTTTGGGCACCCTGTCTTCTTTCCTTCCCTTATAGCAAGGGTGGAGAATGTTCAGCCCTGCAGATGTTACTGGACTGCAACTCCCATCAGGCTTAGCTGGTATAGCCAATGGTGAGGGACAATGGGAACTGCAGTCTAAGAGCATCCGGAGAGCCTCATGTTCCCTACTGCTAGCTTATAAGATACTGGCAGTGTTATTCACCTGTTAGATGCGGAAGGAGAGAGGAGGAAGACCTTGAAGAATCTTTCTCATTCTGCCTTGTGGCTAATGAGGGAGTGGGAGGCTCCAGCTATCGACCCAATCTTTCCTTCCATATGTTAGGAGCAGCAAGTATTGAGGCAAATACTCTGGACCCTGTGCTTCATCAGCGCTCATATGGAAGCATTCCCAAATGAACAACAAAAGAGAGGTGGAGGATATGGCACCTTTAAAGAATCTGGAATGCAAAAACAATACAGAAAAAATGACAACAAGGGGACAATAGAAGAGCATAAAAAAGCTTTGGTAAAAGAAGATGCAAAAATGCCCTTGGCCCATTCGCCTGGGAATGTTCGTTCCAAGCACATCTTTCATTTCACAAGGCTCTGAATTTTTCTTCCCGTAAAGCGAGTGGCATGAGATCAGTACTTCCTTCGATGTAAAACATGCAGATCTCTCTGTCCAAACAAGACAATGTTTCATTTGTTCTTCTTACAAAAGGAAATGTTGGAAGTTGCACAGACCTTCCACAAGGAGATCAAAGAGCTGACAAGACATGTTGGTCAAGTATTTCCCTTTCATCTGGATATATTGTTTGTGACATGCCATTCCTCAAGGGTGTGGAAGGTTTCTAATCACTGTAAGGAGGCGATGACAGAGAAGAGGAAAAGGGAAGATTAAGGATCATCTATAAACAAATTGCAGAGAATGGACAGGTAAAATGGCAGCCAGAGGTTGACAGTTTTAATACAATAGGAAATACAATAGGGCCCATCTTCGTACAGATAAAGGAGATAAACTAAAAACAAAAAACAAAATCTACTTGATATGCCAAGTTTTGATCCAAAGATGTAATACAGGCAGAATTTGCTGAGAAAAAGAATTCTATTTCAATTGGTAAGATCATTTATATAATAAGCCTCTCTGATATTTCCATGGGGTTGAAGAAATGGGGCATTGATTATAAACTAAATAATTATGAGTGAAATGCATTTTAATTATTTGACTTAATTATTTAAATATTTGAGTACAGGCGCGATATTGCCCACACTTCTGTGGTGTCAGTTATACACAATTCAGTTCTAATTTGCTCCTATGGAAAACCATTTCAGTTTATGAAAAGGTAAGTCATATACATATCTACTTCTGCAAAGCCAGAGGCAACTGCTGAATTGATGAAATGAAACAATTATGAGAGAATGCAGAAGTGATATTAGTGTTATGCTATGAGTGGAGAAGAATTCTTTTAATTGCACTCCTGCACCCCTGTTAGGCATTTTAAACCCTGTTGATTTCTTTCGGGGTTAAAAAGTGCAACAATATTATCAAATAGGTTGAAAAGCATTTTCTAAATCTTAGACTAGTGCAATAGAAAAGAAACTGTTTCCTCAACATCCCTTTGGGATCTAGTTAATTCCTGAGTCCTTAAGGGCACAATTCATTGCATGTTTAGTCAGAAAAAAAACTATAATTCCCTGCATTAATCAGACAGACATTCTGTCAAAGGCATGCTGGGAGTTGTAGGACTTTTCTGCTGTCTAAACATGCATAGGATTGCATTCTAAGATAATGAACTAGGTACTGCCTGAAAACAGTGTGTACATCAGAAAAAAGTGCTGTAAAGTTGCTGTAAGCTGAAAAGTGTTTAAATTCAGTAGTGTTGGCACAAAGCATCTCTGCCATAAAGTGCATGTGCTGCAAAAATGTAGTAAGAAACAACAAATATTACTTGTTTACTATTACTGCTACTACTCAGTGGAAGTTAGTGGTCTAATGTCAGTAGAGCTGTGAATCTGTTCTGGGTTCCATTCAGAACCATCCACAACTTTAAAGGAGCGACCCAAGGCGCTGAACCCATTTGGGGGATAGGGTTCAGCACCTTGGATAGCTCCTTTACAGTTCTGACTGAAACCCAGAATGGATTCATGCCCCCCTGACATTGGAACCACCAGCCTCTACTGCTACTGCTATTACTGTAAATACCATGCTAAGAAATGGAAGGAATTCCATTTGCAATTGATAAGGTCATTTATACATTAAGCCTCTCTGATAATTCTATGGGATTGAAGAAATGGGGCATTGAATATAAAGTAAATTATGAGTGAAATGCATTTTAATTATTTGATTCAATTATTTAATTATTTGAGTACAGGCTCGATATTGCCCACCATTCTGTGGTGCCATAAATATGTTAGCACTCTTTGTGAAACTGTAGGGCCAGCTCTGGTGCAAAGCATTACAGATTCCCATGATAATTAAATGAGATCAGGGCCTGCCGCACCACATCATGGAAGAAAATAATTCAAGCCATTCCCTTCCGGTGTTTCTACAGTGGCCTAACTGTAGTGCAGTCAAGTTATTAGCCTAAAGCCAACTTCTGTGGGGGATAATGAGAAACACATTGCTATTAGGAATCGGTTGCACTTGCTACATCAGTCTAATTTTTGTCTAAGCCAAGTTACATTGCAAGGCCATTATCATTTTTGCTATAGTGGTAATAAGAAAGACTGGAGGGGCAAGTACGTTCTATACAAATATTTATATCAAAGAAAACTAGTCTGTGTAAGCCACAGGTGTACAGACAAATATTCAATAATAAATGGAATACATTGCAAAATAGCCTTCAGACAAAAAGCTGAGGTGTTTAGACAGATGGTCAGTCTACTTTAAGTCCTGTGTTTTACTACTATTGTTTTCCCAAGGATGCACACAGCACAAGAAACAAACCTATGACATCCTTTCAGTAGTATAGAATTGACTGAAGGCACTGCAATAGTCAGCAGTGAATATAGACTTTCCTCAAAATACACAGGAAATGCTTGATATGAAGGGGTCTAAATGCTTTCATCCCTAGGAATCCAATACAACTTGAATGTCAGATTAATAACACTTTGCCTATTTTGAATCAAGTTAGGGGAAACTCACCCATTGCTTCTGATGGTCCATTCAACAATCAAATCATGCAGTCAGATAACAAGCATCATGTTTTTCCTGTGAGGAAGCCCTTCAAGTGATCAAATTCCAATCATGTAGGAAGATCCATATACTGTATATGTGACTATGGGCCTGTTCAGATGACACTTCAGGCTCTGTGGTTAGCAAAACTCTGGTTCTCGGGGGTTAGCGCTAACCACAAGCTGTGCTGTTGCACACAACATTTTAAGTCATGGTTAAGGCCGCTAAACCTGCTGCAGACTGTCCAAATGAGCAGAATTTAGCAAAAGGCATGTACAAGACACATTAAACCCTGCTGCTTATCAAAAGCCTTAACCAGCAGGGTTTAAGGGATCTTCTGAACATGCCCTATGATTCAGCTACATATACACCCAGGGCTGGACCCAAATTTACTCATATTTACTATAGACCCATTTAAATTAATGAGACATAAGTTAGAAATTACTAACCTGAGTCCTATTGATTTCAGTAGGTCTACTCTAAGTACGACTAAGACTGGATCCAGCCCCCAATATTTCATTAGTTAATGAGATTCTCTGTTCCAAGACCATGTCCTTGGTATACTAAGGATTGCAATATTCCCTAACCATGCAATCCTATACATCTCTACTCAGAAATAAGTCCCATTGGATAAGCAACAAGAATTTCATTCATTGTCAGTATATTTAGAATGTAACTAATTTAAGTGACTAATACCTCAGTATTCCACATAATTATTATTTCTACCAAAACTACAATATACTCTAATTAATCTACATTGGCATTGAGCATTTAATATCATAATTAGGGCAATATTTTGGCTGTTTTGCCAAAACAAATGACCGGATTTGCCAGGATTTGTCCGGGTTTTTGATGGCAAATCCGGGTGGGGGAGGGGAAATCCGGATTTTTTTCCCAAAGAGCAGCTCTAATGGGAATTAACAAAAATGCTTATAACTCCGTCATTTTTTAAGATAAAGACATGAAACTTGGCACAATGGTAGCACTTAGGAAGGGCTTTAGTCATACCAAATTTGAAAGAGATCTGTTAATCCATTGATTTTTTAGGATTTTTTAAAAATTGAGGTTTTAAAATTATTATTTTTAAAATCGTCATTTTTAAAGTTAAAAAGATGAAACATGATAGGTTTTGTAACATGATAGGTTTTAGGTAGCGCTTTAGCCACAGCTAATTTGAAACAGATCTGTTCATCCATTGATTTTTTAAGATTTTTTTAAAAAATGAGGTTTTAAAATGATTATTTTTTAAGCTGTCATTTTTAAAGATAAAGAGCTGAAAGTTGGCACCATGATAGCTTTTAGGTAGCGCTTTAGCAATACCAAATTTGAAACAGATCTGGGGCCAGTAGCAAACCCTGTTAACAACAACAGCAGCTTGCAATGAGTGAAGACACAGTCAGAAAAGATATTTGAGGGAAGGGGAGAATGTAACACACAGAGTATAGCAAAAGCTTCAAAGTACAGCAAAACCTACAAGAGTAGGAGTGAGTGAAGTTAATTTCAGATACATTGAATCTCTCACTTGTTCTTTATTTCAGTGATGTTAACATTAAGATGTTATATAGAACAGATTCGTCTTAAATGTGTGCTGTAAAATCAGACATGTGACCAAGGCTATGTTCGGGTGGGCACGCCCCCTTGGTGCTGGACACGCCCCCTTGGGGGCGACCATGTTATCCTCATTTTTGGTTTCCAAAATATGGTCACCCTAAGCTTCAGAGTAGGTATATTCCTAAAGACAGCAGCATGGAATGAATTGGTGGGATTCCCCCTCCATGTCTGCTGCAATCTTGATAACGATCACCCCCTTCCAGCAGATGGTATTTACATTTATAACATGCACTATAAATGTGAAGACACATTTACCGAGCTCCATCACACCTACTTTTTATTCCTGGTATGCTTCCACGATTTCCACCTACATTTCATTAGCATGTCAAGTGCTGGCCACTTTCATGTGCATGCGTTGTTGCACTATTTTGCCTTGTTTACCTTTTCATCTGTGCCGGTTCGCTTCCTGGTATCTCTGCTTCACCCCACCCCTTCTCCTTCCCCCTCCAGTTCATTGGTTCTTGTGGTATTTATTTATTTATTTATTTATTTATTTATTTATTTATTACACTTATATACTGCCCCCATAGACAGAGCTCTCTGGGCGGTTTAACGAAATTCTAAAATTGAGATAAAAACAAGTATACAAAATTTAAAATTTTAAAACACAGAACATACACACATGAAGCATTAAAAACCGTTAAAAAAATAAACATGTGGGTGATTAAGATGTGCTGCCATATGCCTGGGCAAAGAGGAAAGTCTTAACCTGGCACTGGAAAGACAGCAGCGTTGGCGCCAGGCGAGCCTCGTCAGGGAGATCATTCCATAGTCTGGGGGCCACCACCGAAAAGGCCCTGTCCCTTGTTGCCACACTCTGAGCCTCTGTCAGAGTAGGCACCCAGAGGAGGACCTTAGATGTTGAACGTCTCGGGAGGCGTTCCATCAGGTATTGTGGTCCCAAGCCGTGTAAGGCTTTATAGGTCAAAACCAGCAACTTGAATTGGGCTCGGAAACATACAGGCAGCTAGTGCAAGCAGACCAGAGCAGGTGTTATATGGTCGAACCTTCTGGTTCCCGAAATCAATCTGGCCGCTGCATTTTGCATGAGCTGCAGCTTCCGAACCGTCTTCAAAGGCAGCTCTACGTAGAGTGCATTGCAGTAATTTAACTTGGAGGTTTCCAGAGCATGGACAACTGAAACCAGGTTATCCCTGTCCAGATAGGGGCGTAGCTGGGCCACCAACCGGAGTTTGTAAAAGGCACTCCGTGCCACTGAGGTCACCTGAGCCTCAAGTGACAATGATGGATCTAAAAGAACCCCCAAGCTATGAACCTGTTCCTTCAGGGTGAGTGCAATCCCATCCAGAACCAGTAGAACACCCCTATCCTGTCAGCGGAATCACCTACTAACAGCATCTTAGTCTTGTCTGGATTGAGTTTCAGTTTATTAGCCCTCATCCAGTCCATTGTTGCATCTTCAGCCTCTTCTGCTGAAGATGAAAAGGAGAAATAGAGCATTCTGATGGATGTGGGCATCTTCCCCCCTCGCTTAGATTTTGTTATCTAAAGTTTAGCAATTGAGTGTTTCATAGGCTGGGCACCAGGTACAGTGGGCAAAAAAAGAGGAAAGTTGAAACAGGTGGTTAATAGAGCAATGAGAGTGGGTTTGGAGCAGTGAAACTCCATTCGATTGACTTGGTGCGCTGGAGGAGATCTGTGTCCACCCTCCTCTTTTCTCAGCAAGACTGCCTTTCAATGCACATGCCCTCAAGAAAGGATGTTCTGAGATATAGCATGAGGACAGCAATACACAGAGACAGAAGGGCAGTTTTATCCCATGGGGGGAAAATACCGCACTTTCCCTGCTCTAGAAAAACACAGAAAATGGAGGGGAAGAGGTGAGATGACTGTAGGACAGGGATGACATCATGTGAGGGCTGCAGGGCAAAATGGTAAACAAGGCAGGATGAAAGTGCAATAAAATGCTGGTATGATGGAGCTCATAGTTTGTCCCTTATTCCTTTGTAGCTTGTATCAGTAATTCAGACAAATTCTTTATTTGGTGTCTGTTAAGATTGGAAGTTCTTTCCTTTTACAATATAGAGTAACAGTTAACAAGCCTGCATAAAATCTGTTATATGCGTGCATAACCTTTTTAAGTCCAGAATTCAAGCCTTATTTTGAAGAAGTTAATCTGATTTTGTAGGAAACTTTTCCTTTGCAATGTTTGGAATCCTTCAGTACCACCAAAACTGGCTGAAATACAATTCAAGAAAAATGCAGTTGTGCAAATTTTATTTTGACTTTTGCTCTGAACATCTAAGGTTTCTAACCAATTGGTAGTTAGAAAGATCATTTCCACATTCGTTGCTGTTTTGTTTTTTGTTTTGTTTACAGACCCTCTAACACATTGGGTTACCATACAAGTTATCATACAAGTATTCCCAGCCCTGTTGTTGTTGTTTAAAAAAAGGTTACAAGTGCATTTTAGTTGACCATACACAATGGCAAATATTGCACCTGTCCAATGAATTCATCCAAACCAAGCACTCCTGGATTTCCGCATGACATTTCTCTTCTGTCTTGAATTGTCTAGATTTAAACAAACAAATGAGACCTCAGGTTTGTAAGATGAAACAATGTTCTGTAAGACGGATTCAACAAGACTAACTGGAACCATTTTTAAAAAAAGATGTTAAAAGAAATTGCTAGGATAGATTTGAAAAGTGAAGTAATCTAGACACTTTAATCATCCCTTTACAGTAACCAGAGTTGCAAAAGGCAAACACATTACTCAACAGATTGCTGGATCAGCCATTTAATACCATTCCACACTCAAACCACTAATATTGCATTTTATTGATCTGTATTACAGAACAAACATATAGGTAACCCTTTCAATTTTGGCATAATCTATTCAATTCCAAATAATTTTGCTGATTGGTTTTGAAATAAAGTTAGAAAAGAAGACAACGCCTCACAAGCCGCAGAGGTCATTGCAGCATTTAAAGGTGTTCAATGAATCTTTCAACAGTTATTTCTCTGTGATCAAATAAGTGATGATTGTCACTGGATTCTCACTTCAGTGGTAATTAATAATAAGGTTACCTTCTAAAGCTTCAATGCCCTATTTTGACAACAAAAAGTGGTCTCCCATACAGTGCGCTACAGCTATGTGTATTAGAAATGCCACTCATGTATCCAGTTGCTGATTTGCAGATCATTTACTTTTAAAAGCCCCTGTCAAGTGGCTACATTTATGAAGAAATAAAAGAGTCCTGGCCAAAAACAAGTTCATCTGATCTTTTCCTTAATCGTTTTAGTTGAGTTTCAGGAAAGGTGAGATGAAAGTATAGGATTATCCATATAAGTCAACATATGGCTCAGTTTTTACCTGTTTGGCTTCTTTTCTCTTCCATGTATCACAGATTGACGAAACATGATTCCTCAAAGTGTCAGTTCCTCATAGCCTGCTCTTGGAAAGGAGCAGGGGCACCATTTGCGGAGAGTGCGGTCAACCGCTCTATGTTTCAAATCAAATGTGATTATTCTCTTAACATAACACAATTTTGTATGCACTTTTCCTAGTGTGCACACTTTTTGCAAGCAATTTCCACCTAATATAAAGTATTTTTGCATTATGATTTTGCAAAATATCAACCTGTCCAGTCACTGAAGTCCTCCGAGGGCATGCGCCTGGTGGTTCCACATAGACCTACTGTCTGAGTGGAGTCCACCAGGGGAAGAGCCTTCAGTGTGGTGGCCCCCATCTTATGGAATTTCCTGCTTCTGGAGGTCAGGCAGGTGCCAACTTTGTATTCCTTCTGGCACCTCCTGAAAACGTCATTGTTCCAGGAAGCCTTTCCTTAATAACTATGCAGGCATGGTTTTATTTGAACTTTGTTTCTTTTAAAAATGTGCTTTTAATGTGTTTTTATTCTGTTTTAATTATTTTATTCAATTTGTCCACTGCTGCAATATTCTTGAATGGGGAGCGGTATATAAATATTGTGAATAAATAAATGAATAAATAAAATATGTTTTGCAGAGTTTTCCCTATTATACCCATTTTTGTACACTTTCTCCTATTGTATGCATTTTTGTTCACATCCTGGAGTGATGAACTACCTCACAAAATACCTTCCAGTTTGCGTATAGGTTTGGGAGATACAAATTGGGTATGTTCATATAAAAATTTGGATGGAATGAATTTCTCCTTAATCCCTACGTGAACTGTTGATTGGTGCTGATGAGGAAGAATGGCAATGGTCCTCACCACAGCTGATGATCACCTTTGTTTCAGCTTAATACTCCATTTCTGACTTTTCTCCTAGAAAACACGGTATCACCTTAAAGAAGCATTCTAGTTATCTAGACAGAACTATCATACGGTTCCTCCTCCTGGCCATTTTTCTATCCCTATTTTTGTTCCATTACTGAAACCCTTTCTCTCTTCTTTTTAAATGCATAACTGAACAGAAACCATGCACTTGTACAACTAGATACCTTAATTTCTTTTGCAAATTTATGTTAAAGCAGAAGGTAATGCCAACTACTGTACATCTTGAGAAACTAGCAATTTTAGGATCCCTTCTCAAGCACATGCAACCTTTTACAGGCATGCTTTTAAGCATATCACAATAAGTGAATTCTTTGAAGGAAAAGGTTATTTAAGGAATTTCCCTAGAGTTGTTACTTGAGGAAGATACCTTTTCGAAGTAGCCTCTAAATCTTAGCAGAGGAAGTGCATGTGAGGTAAATACGCAGGGATTGAAAAGGACTAAATGAAATAAACATTGGGGTTGGTTTCTTGACCACACAGCAGGCCCATGCAGACCCACTCAGTGACTAGGTTCACACAATCACCACTGCCTACTGAGGCTTAAATAAGTTCACCATGGTTGTAGTGCGTGGTGGTGGCCATTTTGAATATTCAACCCATGGTGTGATGTAGAGTTATATGAGACTTGTTTCCCCCTCCAACAGCTGCTGTTATCCAGGTTCAGCTGACATAGCAAATGATAGCAAAACCCGGGGCGGGAGTTGAACATTCAAAGTGGCCTCTGGCCCGAATCAATGTTCATGCAAACTGGGTGAGTAATTTCAACAGAGTTCAGTAGGGCTTCTTTCCTAGTGATAAGTGTGCTTACAACTGCAGCCTTGATCAGCTACAGTAGACAAGTAAAGAGACAATTTCAGCTTTACTTTGTTAAAAAGCCATTCTGAGTCAATTCTAGCAACACTTAGCAACCATTTGAATATGAATAGATGCGTTAATATGAGCAGAACACATTCTTTAAGCTTTAGCCAAAGACAGCAATTTATATAAAAAAAACCAACACCACAGAGAAGAAATATTGCTAGTAAATCTTAAGGGAGGGGGAATCTATTCCTCCTCCACTATCCATTCTCAGTATTTAAGCTGCATACATTTTAGCTCAATAATACAAGCCATGTCTTCAGAAGACATTTTAAATTACCCTTCAAATGGCAGTGGGGGGTGGAGTTGGAAGAAAAGGAGAGTAACATATCATTAGCATGACACTTCTTCTTTTCTTTAAATGCACTAAAGTGTTTGTTAGGCTACGTAAAGTACCACGTAGGTATAAATGAACAACACATTCTTTAGTTGGTGATAAAGAAAATGTGGAAACAAAAATGCCAAAATGACATCCTGGCTTCTGCTTTTTCTCATTCAAAACAGTTCCACAGTCCATTTAAAAATGAATGCAGGCCGGACCTTTTGGAGGGAAAGTGTTTTCTATTAGACTTTACCAAAAGATAAATGATAAAGGGAGGAATCCTGCATCTTTTCCCCATAATGTGGCATTTTAAAAGTTTGGGATATTGCCACATAAAAGCGCCCTTAAAAAGGTGCCCACCCCCTTTCCATGTATTCTGTTCTCAAAAGAGATAGTGTGGCTAAAAGCAGAAATTCTAATTCTAATTTGGAGGGGGGAGGGCAGCCTTCAAGCAATTAAAGAATTGTAGAATGCTCCACAGTGGTTAAGTGCAGGCACCTGTCATGCTCATGATCAGGAATGGGGAAGATTTCATTTTTAAGCAAACTGACCTAATTTGCACTTTCCATCCTAATTGGATCACTACTATCCTTTGGAAAGCACACTTCTCTGAATTTTGCAATGCAATCTCAGCTCAAAAATGGCTTACTAAAGTTGAAATATTAGGGAAAGCTGCCTACAAAAAATGTGCATGTTGGAGCAAGTTGCATACAAAATGTGCATGTTAGGAAAAATTGTGCATGAAAATAAATGTGGTTTGTTGCACAAGTTTTTAAAAGGATCATAGACTGATGTTAAAATGGGACAGAACAGACTGATGGTTGACTGCATGCAAAACTTGCATAGACAGGGGAAAGAGGCATTGATATTGCATTACATCTGTGGCTGTAAAGCATGCAACACGGATTTGCTGGCTTGGTTTGGCAGTCAGTTATTGTTCAGTTACTGGTTGAACTAAAACAGTTTGTAGTGTAGCTTCTATGAGGGAATGAAAAGTTGTCAGTCTAGGACTCAAACCTCACACAGTGGCAACATGAGGATATGGAAGAAGTTCTTGGCAAACTACAGAAAGCAACTAGAGAAAGGAAGGCTTATACTCTTTTCAGGAAGGAAGGGGGGAGAAGGAAAATTGGGAAAGCTGGAGACCGTTATCTAGAAACCAAGGGGCACAGAATTGAGTAGGGAAGTCCAGGTTTTGTGGGATCCATTCCGTTTGTGTTTTGTGGATTGTCAGGTGCCGTTTGTTCTGGCATCTGTTCACAGACGGAATCCCCCCCAAAAAATTGGCTGTGGAAAAGTACGCAAAGGAATGCATAATAGCTTTTGGAGCATTTCACAGAATTTTGTAATATTTAACATATTTCTCCACTTCCAAAAGCACGGTGCTGTGTTGTACACACTTAAATTAACATACAAACAATGAACAGGATGCACACACAAAAAAGAGTGCTACATGACAGCTGAAGAGAAATTGGAAATATATTATATGTATTTTGTTATATTTATCTATATCTATATCTAGATATAGATATAGATATAGATAGTGTAGCTATTAACATATTTTCCCAAAACTTCCATACTTTCTAACAAACACATATGCATAAATTTAAGGAAAGTAACAAAAAAAATAGATCTGTGAGTCCACTGATTCTACACAACTTATAGAGGCCAGTCCAGCACAAAAACTGTGGTTTGAAATCTAAACTCATTTTAATCTGCTTTGGGATTCTCTGGCATCCATAGGGTTCAGTGCTGGTTCTGGACCTGGGAATTCTTCCAGCCGTGACTTTTACTGTCACTGAATTATTGTGACCCGGCATCCCTAAAAGGACAATGAAGACAAAAAAATGGGGGGAGCTGTGGGAAGAGGCTGGATTCTACACATTAGTTTGAACTAACCAGCCAGGTCTGTTAGTTGTGCGTGTCAGGTGGGATAGAATTCAGCCCCCAAACCAACCTGATCTAACTGACATCACTTAGGACAAATGGAACTAATATAGAATGAAGTCAATGAACAGAATATTACCCAAAAGAGAGCCAAAAGAGAAAACGGGCGTCTTTCAATGCTAATGAAACTGTCTTCAAAAATCACTCTCCTTGCCCATTTCGGCTCAACTCTAGAATTATTCTCCCACGCCAGCAGTCATCATGACTTTTGTTAAACAACCACAATTTCACTCACTATTTTAGTATGTCTTGAATGTAACTAATTTAAGTGACTAATCCTTCAACATTCCACAGCATTAGAGTACAAGATAGTCTAATTAATCTAATTAATCTTAATTGGCATTTAGTATTTACTAGCATAATTAGGGCAATATTTTGGCTGTCAGGTGAATGTTATGCATTCCATGATTTGTATGTATATGTATATGTATATGTATATGTATATGTATATGTATAGCACTGGCTTTGATGTTGTTTGATTGTGTAGGTGGATGTAAAGCCCTTAAGCAATTCCAGTTGAGAACCAAGAGGAGTTGCCAAACTGAATTTTGCAATGGAAGGCTACCTGATAGACAGCGGCCAGAATCTCATCAGCAATACTTCAGTAACAAAAGAGAAGCCTTTCCCTCATAAGTTCTGTATGTTTCCCTTTGGTTCCATCAAGCACTGGAGGATGGTGGCTGATCTTTTGGTTGTTTACACTAAAAGAACGTAATAAAAGGCTAATATCTTTTAATTAACTTTCCCTGCATCACATTACATCCTTGAGGCTTTCCCTAAATATCACCATTATGTCACTGCAGCTGGGATGGGCATGTGCAAAATATACTATGCATGTCTCACCAGGCAAATTTCGGAGGCATTTTGGTGACTAGGATCCTCCCTGTCTGGAGCTTAAGGATACAATACACTGAAGTCATATCCTTAGACATGGGATAATACTAATAATGTTCTTACATGTGGGTTGTGATCCAGAGCTCCATGCATGCATGAGGCTCCCATTGCTAACTATGTCAGATGGAGTTCTGTGGCAAATGGGATTAATTCCTGTGCCATTGCTTACAGAGCTGCAGAGATAGGCAGTCATACTGCAGGTGGGGAAGAAGCATGCACACCTGGATCTGTTGTAAAACTTTTATTGCTGCTGATCACTTGGCAGAATGAACAAGCTTCTTTCCCATTTAAAACTGCCTTGGCTATTCAACCAGGTCATTGGCTGCTGCAATATATATATATAAAGTTAAAAACACACCACCTGACATTTTATTGGGCTTTTCTACATGCAGCTGTTAATCCAATGCATCTATTTTTTGTTTCATCACAGAATTGAGACCTGGCAACTGCATGAGGAGCATATTCTTTCCTGCTTTTCTACTACATAACATCTAGGTGGCACTCTGGTATAGCAGAATAGTACAAATACCTAAGAGAACATTGTGTTTTCCTTCACCACCAGAAATAATACTCTATCTTCCCTGCTCTAAAAAAAAACCTCACAGTACTTTTTACAAACCAAAGTGAAACTACAGGGTCCCCAGTTGCTGGGGAACATGGGTGGGAGGGTGCTGTTGCACCATGTCCTGAATTGTTGGTCCCTGGCCAACAGCTGGTTGGCCACTGTGTGAACAAAGTGCTGGACTACATGGACCCTCGGTCTGATCCAGCATGGCAGTTCTTATGTCATGATATTAGCTAAAGAACCTATATGGGTAGGAAATGATGAGTGCACAATAAATGCCTCATGTAGAAAACTCTGTGCTTCTTTCCTGACTTCACGTTGGCTATAGTATCTAGGATTGCCACCAACGTTAGATAGAGCCCCTTTTTGCACACAGAATCTGAACCTTTGAATAATACATGGTGCTTTTACAACAAACAGTAGAAAACAGCTGGATTAGCAGATTCTATTGTTTGAGTGTATGAAATATAGCACACCAGTGAATGTACTTTCATGCTATTCTGTTTAGGTAGTGCAACCAAGTTTTCAGATGCCCAGAATTGAGGATAGTCTCATAGATAATTTTTGTCAGTTACCACAAAAGCATTAGAAATGTATTATATAGATGGTTTTCATGCTTTCTTCAGCTGAGATTACAGGCTTTCATTAATCATACAGTTGGCCACTTAGTTACATCCACTGAAGTTATGATGCCAAACTATAACATGCACTCTCTTGAAAGGTGGGAATAGTACGCGTGTTTTATGCATCTCTTTCCCACATTTTAAACCTTCTTTGTCATATGGGACAGGTTTTAGGTACCATTATTAAGACCCACTTGACAAAATGTAAGTTTAAGGTGGGTGAATGGTTAGGTTAAGAACTAGGAGTGAGTATTTGGCGTGTGTGTGTCTTTGCATGTGTGTGAGAAGACAATGGGAGGGGAGGCATACAGCTGTGAATTTTATTTCCATTGCTATATCTGTTTGCTGCCAGGTCAAGATCTTCCTCTATTCCCAGGCACTTGAAGGCATGTGATGGGCTTTTTATGTATCAGCTGTTTTGGCTGCTGTCCATAATGTTGTTTTCATTGTTTTGTTATATTTTGGTATTTTAATGGAAATTGGTTTTAGCCATTTTATATGTTGTATGTTTTAATAATTTTGTTACAAGTCGCCTTGGGACTTTTTTTTTTTAAAAAAGAGAAAGGTAACATCATCATCATCATCATCATCTTTCCATGGGTGGGATTAGCATAGGGAAATAAGGAAGGGGAGAGGGCACAAGGAATAGAGCTACTTCAATCTACAGCAACAATTTTCAGGAGCCTTGCTTTAATCTTTTTAGCAGCCACTGCAAATAAGGCTACTTGATTAGTTACATAAGGATCTGTATCTTCAAGTAGTTTACACAACTGCTCAGCCAAAGTTCTGTCAGACATTCCTCGATGCAATGGTACAAGAAATCTTTTCCTAGGGCTGCCATACAGTTCACAGGAAAATATACAGTGAATTATATCCTCTATTTGCATACACAAAGGTGTTGGAATTGAGTAACATTTCTATATCTCCCATCCAGGTATGCTGATGGCATAGTCTGGAAGCGCAATTTGGTAAAAGCCTTCCTTAGTACTGAATGAGTCAAGGAAATAAGATAGTTAGAGAGTTGTACCATCTGCTAAATCCTGTATGTTGGATGATTCCAGCATCATTGTTAGCATCCTGTGTATATAGTTCATCTCTAATTTTAACCTTTGACTCACTTGGCTGAAAGGAAGCCAATGAAAGTAAAAGATGTGACAGTTTTTCATAACAAGGGGAAGTCCAACCACCCCTGTTCTAGATAGCATTGTTTAGCCAATTGGTGTTCAGACATGTTAATCAACCTTTTCAGGTAAAAGAAGATAGCATTGTTTACTCTAGCAGAGGCTGATGGTAGCCCCACTTCTAATTCAAGAGCTTTATACCAATATGGGTATCAACTGATCTGTTGATTTCTCATTCTCTAGTCACATCTGTTCTTTCCCCTATCTCTTCCCACCTCCAGAGATGGTTCCATGATTCTATAATGATCTAGAGGTTGGGATTCTACCAGTGTAAAGGGCACTGCTTTAATATTAATTCATGTTTTATTGTTATCAAGGGCATGGCCTCTTGACTGAATTGTGGGAATAATAGACTTATCCAAGTTAATTTTCTTCTTGATCATATTGTTCTTGTAAAAAAAATCCTTTCCTCTTTTCTCGGACCGGTATGTTATTTGGCCATGTAAGAAATTTAGGGGCCTCACCCACTAGCTTGCTTCTATACCATTGTTTCATAGTTGTGGCATTAAATGTGCCGTTCTGTTGGGTTGTACTTTTTACAGACTTCTTATTATCCTGAATCAAGTTTGAAATTCCAAATATATTTTGAGGCTTACCCCCACTTAAAGGAGACTTCCCTATCTTTGAATTTATATAACAGATTAAAAAAAATGGACAATGCACTTGACTTGTGAATGTCAATTAAATTATGGCTTCATGTTTGTTTGTTTTTACCCTTTGGGATACAGGCAAGAGCATTTTTAAACACCCCTGTTTTTCCAGTCATTTCCAGTTCTGGCTAGTATATCCTTCAGAATCTTTTGACCTTTTTTCCAGGTGCCATTTGATCTTCTAAGAGAATCAGGACTCTGAAAGTGCCCAAAGGAACTCACTACAGTATGATTCAAACCATCCAGCGCATCTTGACCACTAGCTGCCATTCCTGCAAACTGCACCTCCGTAGCTCCTTCCATTCATCTATTATAATCAAATCTAAATCTGCAGACAATAAATTAAGAATAGAGAAATCATCTACAGGGCAGTCATTCTCATTTAGAGGGTCCCAGATTTCCTCCATGTGTTCCTCCCAATCCAGAAAAATATCATAGAATCACAGAATAGCAGAGTTGGAAGGGGCCTACAAGGCCATCGAGTCCAACCCCCTGCTCAATGCAGGAATCCACCCTAAAGCATCCCTGATATATCTCTTAACTGTGCCTCATTAGCCTGATCTTCGTTTATAAAACTGTTACCAATATGTTCCTTTTCATAACTTGTAACTTTGAGGTCCTGTTTGAAGGAATTATTAGCAGGGGAGACTACCAGTATTCCTGTTTCTATTAATGCTGTTATCACTTGCATAACAGCCTTTAGCCTTGAGAGCTTCTGTTCTATGCAATCCAACTTTTTGAATAGGCATTCATATATTTGTGCTTTAAGAAAACAGTGATCTCCTAGATATTCATAAATTTTAGAAGCGATTCCATGCTCATCCAATTCAGGGTCATTTTCATTCAACTTATTCAGCAAGTCATTATTAGAATTGGATCTGAAATGTGAGTCTACTCTGGGGGCGTGAGATTTGCCCCACTGCTAGAGGATTCTAAATCCAGTTGCTAATTATTCTGTATATCTATGCAGCCTACCACTAGAGGTCTTTCTGTTTTCCCATTCCATCCAGAGAAAATGTTAGTTGTGGAATACATATCCTCTGGTGTACATAAGTCTGTACCAAACCCCTTCTTACTCAGGGAAGAACTACATTTCACATGATCTCTATCAGATTCCATAGGGAAACAGTACTCTAATATAGATTTCTGTGCCAAAAGGGGAAAAGATTCAATCTCAAGCTTAACCTGCTAGCTGAATCCCTTTGCTCCCTGGCCTTTTGTCAGTCAAACACCAGTGGCATTAAAATGAGTATTCCTCTTTTCTTCTGCACAGCTGTGGCACTTTGTATCAGTAGCTGCTTGTCACTCCAAACTTTCCTCTGATTCTGCTCTTCTTCCAAGGTGGCAGTTCCTCTTTAACGGTTTCTTGCCCATGGCTGAGAGCCTCAGGCTGAGAGCACTTTTGCTTTTGCCCTTCGGGTCACGCCTCCAGCACCCTGGAGGCTTAAGTACCTGTGGAGATGGGTGAGGCAGACAAACACTCTTGAGGCTCAGATAGTAACACCACACCTTTAACTTTTGTAAATTTATATTACATGTTTTAATTGTATATGTTTTAATCTTGTAAACCTCCTTGACTCCCACTATTGGGAAAAAGGTGGGATATAAATATCATCATCATCATCATCATCATTATCATCATCATCACTGTTGGAAGAAATCCTGCACCACATAAACACTGACAAATAAATGATTGGCGTCAACTCTGGCAGTACTCATCACTTGGTGGTACTTGTGGTGGTAGAACTCTCATTGGCTGTGTTCAAACAACACTTTAATCAATGGTGGGTTAATACTCAACTCACAGTTGGTTATTTTGTGGGTACTCCCCATACAACATGTTCCTACACATCTGTGGAGTGGTTGGGGCTGGAGCTGAGTGGACTAATAGTCAACCTAGCATTTGACTGACACAGCCCCCACCCCTCTCCCCACCATCCACCCTCCCTCAGTCCTCATGGTGCTAACCCAGCAGCCTCTGTGACTTGTGCCAGCTGTAGCAGAGTGGCCGGTGTAGTTTTGGCTACTCTTGCCTGGGAACTCTGTAGCCAGCTGATATCGTCCACTCAGCCCTGCAAAATAGTCCACTGAGCCCGACAGACAAAATGCTAAACAACTCTGCAGAGTAGTTTTTGCCCGACAGACAACACAATAACCAACCATTGACCACTGAACTGACAGTTGACTACTTAAACCACTGTTGGTTATTGAGTTGTCTGAAGCCAGCCATTGTCTCCTCCCCAAAACTCTACATATTGCAGCTGTGGTCCTTACAGAATGTTTTAATCTGTGCCTTCTTAATGAATGAGAAATGGCCAACACCTCTGGATGGGTAAGTTCTGCTGGAAGATGTGTTCTCAGCCATGTAGCTTTCCTTTCAAAATGAGCAAGAAAACAATACATGATATTACAGATGTTAGCAATTAGACCTCTTGTTGCCATCTTCATTGGCCAAGAACAACGCTAAGAATCTGAAGGCATGTACTATGACAAAGAAGTTTAAGGAGACATTCTGTCTTGTTTGTAATTAAGAGGTATACTGACTTCTTCCTCTAGGCTGACTTGCCCTTGCTGGGAAACAAATGTCAGTAAAGGAATGCGACTTGTTCAGGTGCTTGAAGATTATTCAAGAATTTTCCTTTCCTC
Source organism: Elgaria multicarinata webbii (assembly GCF_023053635.1). NCBI lineage: Eukaryota > Metazoa > Chordata > Lepidosauria > Squamata > Anguidae > Elgaria > Elgaria multicarinata. The sequence goes on along the minus strand of NC_086173.1, from coordinate 110,807,951 downwards.
TACACTCTCAGCCTTCTCTCTTTCAATAAAACTGACTGTTTACACATATATTATGTTCTTAGACTTCATGTGTGTGATTGCATACCTAAAACAAAGATAAATTGATTCCACTGAAAGTGGTTCACACATTAAAAAGAAAAAGAAAGAAATAGAAAAGCAGAAAGTATTGAGCGGTAATCTGAGGTGCTGAGAAAAACCATGTCAATATTTGAAATTCATAAGAACACTCCAAGATTTAGGTGAAATCACCATTTATAACTGTAAATCTATTTATGTTTTGTTCCATTTCATTTGATTTATTATTCTTTGTTTTATTGTTAGCACTCTTGTGATTTTTTTTTCTTAGAAGCTCACTTTGGAAAAACATACTTTTAAAACATGGCTAATTAATTAAAATAAAATAAATTTCCAATAAATAGTGAAAAGTAAATTTGTAAAACTATCAATCCATTTGAAGGCCCTCCACATTGTTTTCTGATTTTATATAACCAAATATTTATATTGCAAAGTTAAAAACATATGCAATCTTGAGCAGCGCTCAATAGCTTGAGAAGCTCATATTAATAACTTCTTTATCAATTAATAAGTAATATATTTTACAAAGTAGCCAGAGGTGGTTCACATTAAAGAATGTAACAGATACCCAATACATTCAGATTTTTTTTTATTTGTTCTACATATGAAATAAAACATGTTACAGCAAAGAATGAAATTTGATGAGGATTCTACCTTAAGGACAAAAAAAAATCACCTTTTATAATAACAAATAGTTGGAACTGGTGCATTGCTTTAGTGACATTGTTCACTTCAAGACAAGTCCAAACTGTTCAACATTATGAAAACTCTGCCTATTGCTTTGTAACAGAAAATTTATTACCCCCAAATCATTTACAACAGACAGCATGCATTCCAAAACTGATTTGTTACTTTAGGCCACAACAACTCACTTTCAAAGTCTAAGGAATTCATTATACTGTACAGGAGGAAGAACGTGAATGAAACTACTCACTGGAAGCTGGTTTTAATGAACATTTACTCTAATATATGCAGCTTCAGTTCAGACAAGCTGGAGCTTTGTTTGTAATTTGACAATAAAATAAAATAAAATAAAGTACAAGTTCACTGCAATTGATACAAAGCAGGGTTTCCCAGGCCTCAGGTTTACTGGTTAATCCTCTCATTCTTTCCAGTTGGCCATTTGCAATACCCCCCTGCATTTATGGGTTTACTTCAATAGTGGACAACTTGTGATAGCCCAAAATAACTCTAGATGATTTGGTCAATAGCTCCCATCATTCCTTTCCATAGGACAGTTGTAGGCCAGAACATCTGGAGGGCCCCAGGTTGCCCATCTCTGGTTTACTTAAGTGAAATCTGCAGAGGATTTGGTGCACTCTCAATTTCACACAATTGTTAGCTAGGGATGCCATTTCTACAGTTATCATCCAGAGTGAGTATTTTTTATTTACATGTGCATACAATCAGCCTGAGTTCAAGGCTTTCACATTATTGTTCTTCTATATATCTCACCTTTCCTTCAAGAAACTCAAGTTGGTTTACATGGTTCTCCTCCTACCCATGTTATTCTCACAGCAACCCTATGAGGTCATTTAGATTGAGATGCAGTGACTGGCCCAAGATTACCCAGTGAAGATTTGAACATGGGTCTCCCCAGGTCTAGTCCAACACTCTAACCATCAGCTTTGCCCAGCCTGTTGCCCTGCAGATGTTTTGTACTACAACTTCTGTTATCCCTAATTATTGGCCATTATGGCTGGCACTGAAGGGAATTATAGTCCAAACCATCTGAAGGGCACCAAGTTGGGGAAGGCTGAATTACATCATGCTGGCTTCCAAGATGGGATTGAGATGTTATGCTATGAAGATTCTGGGGAAGATCAGATTTGGAGAAGAGATTTTAAAAAGTGGAGGAATACCTTTTTGAGCAATATGGTATAAACTACTAAGGCCATAGCTAGACCTAAGGCTTATCCCTGGATCGTCCAGGGGTCAAACCTGTTCATCTAGGTGACACACAGGGGATCCAGTGCTCAGGCAGGGGCGAACCCTGGATGATTCCAGGATAAACCTTAGGTCTAGCTGTGGCCTAAGATAGGATGGGATTCCTTACAGTGTGGGACCTACACACACACACACACACACACACACACACACACACACACACATTATATCTAAGATAAGGCTGAACTCAAACCACACTATTCACAGAAGTCACTGTATTAGTTTACACACTTTAGGCTTCCCATCTTCTCAAACCTCACTTCCTTAATTAAAAAAAGAAGAAAAGCATTTTGGCACTTCAAATGCTAATAAATTTATTGTGGCATACGCTTTTGTAAATGAGAATTCATTTCAGCTGATCAAGATGTGGGATCTAGAGTCCACAAATGTTTGTGCCACAACCAATCTGTTCAGGCACAATCCCATGCATGTTTAGACAGAAAAAAAGTTCTACAACTCCCAACATTCTCCAGACAGCGTTGGCTGGTTGGGGAATGCTGGGAGTTGTAGGACTAATTTCTATGAAAATGTGCGTAGGACGGTGCCCTTAAGAGACCACCAGACCCTTTTGGGGTTTCGCTGAAACAAACTAACACAGCTACCCCTCTAGAACTGAACGAAATATAAACTTGCTCTTTTACCACAATTATCACCACTGGCTAAATGAACTCATCCTTTGAAGTGCAAAGAACAAATGCACAAAGCTAATAAATATAATGCAGCTATTACCTTTGTTCTTTGATTTATAATTGCTTTATACACTTGAGGATATATTTTCCCCTTCTTTGAGTTGATTTCATCTACTGCCCTGAAGATGAATGTGGAAGTATTACAGTATAGGGCTTGATGCTAAAAATAGGGGTTTGTGTGACACATTCATCTTCCCCTCCCCAGTGTCCTCCCCCCCGAAGCCATGTCCAGCTCTCCTCAGCTTCATTCTAACAAAATCCCTGCCCTTTGGTGAGTATAAAACAGCTTGTATAAATCAGCTGCAAACAATATGGGCAGTGGTCAGGGATGATAGAAGTTGAGAATCCAACAACATCAGGAACACCAGCCCTGCTCTAGTTTTGTAGCAGCTTTCACTGACCCCCACCCCTTCAGTCAAGGAAGCTCTAGAATGTACCTAAGAAAGCAAGGAGGAAGTTTCTGCTTTTGAAATCTACTCCCATCTCACACTGCTCACATAAAAGACCTCTCCTGTGTAAGGGTGATTGCTTGTGAATTGCCATAAAAAAAAAGTCATGCCTCACCAAAGAGAGAGAGAGAGAGAGAGAGAGAGAGAGAGAGAGAGAGAGGACCAAAGGGGACACCTATTTGCATAACATCTGCATGTGCAAATATATATGGCTGCAGATTTAGAAACAGTTATGATAATTTAAATAGAGATACAGTACATGTCACGATAATGAGGAAGTCTCTAGCAAGGTGACCTGCAGGCCTTATTCAGTCTGTTGTCCCAGGGAGGTTGATGGACAACTTCAAGACTCAGCTCTTCATGAACTTGGACTGGACAAGCTCAGCTCTTCAAATTGAGGACTGTCCTCTGTATTTCTTTTAGACACCACTTTTCTGCAAAAAAAAGAAAGAAAAAGAAATACATTCCAATGATGACAGATATACAAATCACCTGAAGATATCAACTAATGCTGCAATCCTATATCTGCTTACATGGGAGTAAGCCCCACTGCATGAATGTAAGTTAATGAGGCATGTAAGTTCACTCAGGTACACTTTTTTATATTATGTCATAGAGTAGCTTTTCATAAAAGAGTTGAAAGTAAGTTAGTTCCATTGGTTCTGGAGGCTACTACATAATGGCCCTGTTCAGACGACATGTTAAGACATGGTGGTTAAGCATTTTGAGTGAAACGTTATAGCTTAGAGTGTCATGTGAACCATTCCTAAATATGGCAGCTACATAACCACGGTTTAAACACACTCACTAATCATTTGCTACAAAAGTGTTAGTGGCCTAACGATGGCTTAGTGTGTTGTCTGAACTGGCCCATTATCTCACCTTAAATTAATGCATTTCCCTATCATTTAGGGATTTTTACCTCTCCAAATATCACAAACCTACATGTTTCACACTGTGTCATCCCAACCTAGTAGCTTAATACTGTAATTTTCAGAACCATAAAAGAGGATATGACAGTATGGCAGTTAGGTCTAGTATTACTTTTATCAAGTCAAGGACTCCAAGGCAGCTTCTGTACCTTTAAAAGTTGTACAAAAGTCAACATTGCACTAGATATTATCTTCTGCCAATGCCATTGAAAAATAAGTATATAGGGACTTTTTCTCTGGCAACCTGGCAAAGAAACAAAGGTGGCATCTTATTAACCAACTAGACAGAAGTGGATGATAGGTCCAGAAATAGGTAGGAAATTGAGTACATCTATGCTACACAGTGATAAAATAGGTGGGATTCACATTAAACAGGTTAAGTTGGAAGGTATGTTCATTACCTATTAAGCTATTTGGCTTAACTATATTTTAACTAAGCTGAGATCTTGATCCCAAAACCATTTATCCTCACGTTTCTAAGGCCACTGAAGCAAGAAAAAAACCTTTATTAATAAGGATTTCAGGCAAAAGGGAAATACCCCAAGTCTCATTTTATCTTTGGAAAATATTGTTTGCTTCCCAAACTCATTGTCATGCAGTGACTAATATGAAGCTGCAGTTTATGGGTTTAAGTTCAAAACGCTGTGTTTCTAGTTTTCAAAACAAGCAAGCTGTAAAGCGTTTTTGCCTATACAAAGTAGTAGCGTGCTAACAGATGGGCAGGCAGCACCACACAGAATGTCAGTATAAGGATCCATCATCAACCTTTGTTACACCAAAGCCTCCCTTAGCCAGGTGTTGAAAATGTGTTTGGAAGGGCAAGCTCTTAAAGGCCTAGAGTCTTTTTTCCTTTTCCCCTTCATGTTTCTAGTGACTTAGTTCATCAGAAGGCAGATGAAAAAAGAAGACTTTTGAATTCACTAGCTCAATTTTTTTCACAAGGCAAATGAAAAATGTATATGCAACTGATGAATGGAATACATCTGAATGGAACTTAAGTAATTGTATCATTATTCTATGGCACATCTTTTGGGAAATTTATGCAAATAGTGCCTAGAAATGAGGGGGATGGGAGGGAGGTTCCTTATTATGAGACTGATAGACTACATTTCCACTTACCAGATGCAGGGGACAAAGATAATGAATGGCTATCTTCAGCATGTCTTGCTTATCTGTGGCCAGACAGATACTTTTAGGAAGCTCTTCCTAAAAGCACATATCTGGCCACACATAGAAATAGAATACTGGACCAAGACAGACTTTTGGTCTCATCCAGCAAACCTCTTCTTATGTTCTTAATGTTGCTTATCAATGGCTCTTTGTCATCCTGGAGAGAAGGATTCTCTCCTGGTTCCACTGTTGTTTAGCGCCTTTATTAATGACTTGGACAAAGTATAGGGGACACTCATCAGATTTGCAGATGACACCAAAGTGCCTGGGGGATGCTAATACCTTAGAAGACAGAAACAGAATTCAAGAAGCCAAAACTACATTTTTATACTAGCCGATTGCCGAGGCTCTCTAGGCAATGCACAATTTAAACCATAAAAATACAATAAGTATACAATAAATTTAAAATGTTAAAAGCTAAGAGTGCTATATAAAATCAGATAAATTACAATCCCGGGAAAGCCTATGTGAAGAGGTATGTTTTTAGGAGGTGTTTAAAAGCTATTACATTTTCCGCCTCCTGAACCACATGAGGGAGGGTTCTCCAGATTACAGAGAAGGGCTGCTGTCTAGGTTCTTCATGGCAACGTTCTGTTCATTTCGGAATGGCTAGCAGGGCTTCCTCTGAAGATTGCAACTGTCATCTGGGTGTATATAAGGGAAAGAGGTCTGCTATGTCTCCTGGTCCCAAGCTGTTTAAGGCTTTGTAGGATAACAACATAACCTTGTATGTGGCTCAGTAGCTAACAGGCAGCCAGTGCAGTTCTTTTAACAGAGGTTTTATATGAGCAGAGCGAGGTGTCCCTGTGAGCACCCTAGCTGCTGTGTTCTCCACTAGTTGCCACTTCCGAACCACAAAGATAGGTAGCCCCACATAGAGCATGTTACAGTAGACTAGTCATGAGGTTATCAGTGCATGAATGACTGTGGCTAGGCTATCCCTATCCAGGAACGGGTTATTCAGATGTGTCAGAGGAACAGAGCTAGGTGCCATCAGCTGAAGTGCAGTCACCCAATGCCATTCTCTGGAACCCACCCCATAGGCAGAAGTCGAACCACTGTAAAAAAAAGTGCCTCCAACTCCCAAGTCACAAAGGCAGTCCAGGAGGATATCATGGTCAATGGTATAGAAAGCCATGGAGAGACTGAGTAGAAGTAACAGAGTCACAATCCCCCTGTCTCTTTCCCAAAGAAGGTCATCCAGCAGGGCAACCTAGGCCGATTCTGTCCCAAAACTGGGCCTAAATCCAGATTGGAAATGATCCAGATAATCAGTTTCATCCAAGAACACCTACAGTTGAGTCACCACCACTCTCTCGAGCACCTTACTCAAAAATTGGGGTGTTTGCAACTGGACAATAGTTAGCATAGTTCTCTGGATCAAGGGAGGTTTTTTTCAGGACTGGTTGCACCATTGCCTCCATCAAGGAAGTAAGGACCACCCCATCACACCTGATCCAGCTGGTTGCCTGCCTGCCCCCCCCCCCCACAGTGCCTAGCTTGAATAAGCCATGATGGGCAAGGGTCAAGAGAGCATATGGGGGGTTGAACAGATGCAAGAGTCTTGTCCACATCCTCAGGCTCCAAAAACTGAAATTGATCCCACAAATGCTCCAGCCATCTTCTGACCTGTTTCATTGTCTGGAACTCCCCAGTAAACCTTCTGAACTCTATAATGTTGAGGAGAGTGCTCAGGAGCAATTGCATCGATGGTCCTTCACACTTCGCCATTACATAGTGTGACAAGGGCCTTGACAGAATCACCTGCTCTAGCTCCTGAAAATTTATCCAAATCAGTCAGGAATCGCTTGAATTCCATAAGTCTCCAGGGGCAGACCATCTTAATGGGTCCCCCACCTCTGCAGGGAGGGACTGGCACCATGAGCCCAAACTTCACCAGGAAGTGGTCTGACCATGACAACGGGGTAATTTGACTGTGGCTAGACTATCCGTATCCAGGAATGGGCAAAGTTGTCATAACAACCAAAGTTGACTATGGGCACTCTGGGCCACCGAGGTCATCTGTGCCTCCAGTGACAAAGATAAATCCAGGAGCACCCCCAAACTACGGAACTGCTCCTTCAGAGGGAGTACAACCCCATCCAGAACAGGCAAACACCTCAATTCCTGGACCCGGGAACCACCAGGTCTGTCTTATCGGGATTCAGTTTGTTTATTGACACTTATCCAAGCCATAACTACATCCAGGCACTGGTTCAGAATGTGCACAGCCTGTCCCCCCCAACTATCGCTTTAATCCAAGTTCTTTTCCACACATAGGAGCATTGCAAATTACACTTTTGTAGCACCTTAAAGATTAACAGATTTATTATAGCATAAGTTTTTATGCCAAAATTTCTCAAAAGAATGATATCCTAAGTTATCGTGAGTTATAGGTATGTACACATGGAGATGGTTGTGAGGGCATTTCTCTAGGAAGCAAGTAGCTTTTCTCATCACTGGTATGGGATGAACTAAGTTTGTCCAAAAAACAAGGGTCTTGCTTCAAGGATCCAGCCAACCTGAAACATCAGAAGAGATCTGCTGGGTCGGACCAAGGGTCCCTCTAGTCCAGCACTCTGTTCACACAGTGGCCAACCAGCTATTGACCAGGGACCCACAAGCAGAACATGGTGCAATAGCACCTTCCCACCCATGTCCCCCAGCAACTGGTGCATATAGTCTTACTGCTTCTGATACTGGAGGTTGCACATAGCCATCAGGACTAGTAGACATTGATAGCTTTCTCCTCCAGGAATTTACCAACTCCCTTTTAAAGCCATCCATATTGGTGGCCATCACTACATCTTGTGGTAGCAAATTCCATAGTTTAACTATGCACTGTGTGAAGAAGTACTTCCTTTTATCCGTCCTGAATCTCTCACCAATCAGCTTCATGGGATGACCCGGGTGTTAGTATTATGGGAGAGGGAGAAAAATGTCTGCCTATCCAAATTCTCCACACCATGTATAAAACTTGCAGTAAGTACGACTGGCCTCTGTGCAGGAATGTTCTTGGATCGCCTTTGGAATGTGGGAAAGAAGAAAAAGGAGAACATCTTAACTGCACTCTCCCCAGTGGAGTCCGGCATGCGTAATTGTGTAATGTGTAGTTTGATCTTCTGGCCCATTTAAAAACAACAACATTGTTTTCACATTGAAGTTGGATTAACTTTCTCAGCAGATTTTCAATGCAAGTTTTGTAAATGGGTTGTCATCATTTGCAAAACAATGCATCCTTGTTCAAATTACTTTTAGAAGCTTTCTTTCAGAACGTGTTCTGCCATGATTTATACTGATGTTAAACCTTTCTCAGGTGTAGTACATCATGTGAAAGGCTACTGGAATAATCCATGGTGTTAATTTTGAAGTAGAAAAAAGCAACTTTTGAATTGTTCCGGTGCACGTACTTAGAGAGCAGCTAACTTCTGTTATCAAATGTCCATTTTCTTTACTAGCTTCTCCGAAATTTATGGCATGTGTTACAGACCGTAATTTACCTCTGCTAATATTTATACAACGAACACATCATTATTTAAACTACAGCTTAATTGCAGTTGCATCGTTCAAATTAAAATACACTTTAATTGTATTTAATTTTATGTGGCAATTAAGATACAGTTAGTCACACCCCCAGAACATCTCTTTGAAACATCTAATAAATTACTCATCAGGGCCTTATAACTATATTGTTACAAGTAGTAGAGCATTAAATCAAAATGAATATCCCATAGGCATCCCTGAAATCCCTGAGGATTTCAGTAGGAGTAAGGGGAACACATAGGAATGCAGATTATATCTCCCGGCACTACTGATTTTTTGAAGCAATGCTAACTGGTAGTAGCTCTTGATATGTTTAGAGAGGACACCATGAAAAGCTCTGTGTGATATAGTGGATTTATCCTGAATATCTGTTGGTGAGAAAAATTGCAATCTAGAATTTCTTTGATGGAGCGCATCCTTTCCTTTGGAACAAAATCAGACAATACAAGCAGTTTCAAATATAAGAATCACAAACTGCTTTCATAATAGATTTAGTGCCAAACTGTATGTTACATGGGAGGTCCATAACTGGGACTCCCAGCATAATTTTCTTCTTCAAAAAGCAGCCAATAGGTGGCTCCCACTTTGGTAGATAGCCATGGGGAGTGGAGGCAGGATAAAGCCCTTTCCCTGAGCTTTTGTCATGATTCAGATTGGGTTCCCCCTTGGTCTGCTTTTTGAGGAAGAAAATTATGTTGGCCCTTAGAACATTGGTTCAGCTAGGCCAGTACTGCTTACTATGATTGGCACTGGCTCTCCAGAGTTTCAGGCAAAGGTCTTTCCAAGTCCAGCTATTAAATTACAAGCAGGTTAGTTTACTGTCTGTTCCAGGTAAATTGGTTGAAGGCATTATTACAGACAAAATTAGTAAACACATAGCAGGACATCCATACAAACTGTACACGTGCAGGCTTTGCTCAGTGATAGAGCACTTGTGTTGCATGCAAAAAGTTCCACGTTCGGTCTCTAGCATCACCAGGTGGAGCTAGGAAAGAATCCTGCCAGAAACCCTGGAGAGCCATGGCCAGTCAGTGTCACCAACAGACAGATCAATGGTGTGACTCAGTATAAGAGAGCTTCCTATGTTCCGACGATCAGATGAATCCACAGTGAATCCATGGCGTTCTGGAGCAGAGACAGCAGGTGCAATCCCAACCCTGCTCCATGCATTCAGTGGTCTTCTGAACAGACCTATTGATAAATCACCATGCAGGCAGTGGATTGCAATTAAGGTTAAGAAGGAAGTGCTTGTTTGATTTTTTTTTCTTCCACAGGGATGTGGCACTTGCAAGGGAGAAGTGTTGCAGTTACTTAGGAAAAAAATAAAATCTCCTGTTGCCATTATCATGAATACCTGAAATCCAAATGCACATTTTAAGATAAGCTTCACATAGACCCACAAGTACAAATATACCACAGGATACAATGGTTCAGTCAAACAAGCAACAATTAGGGACCTGCTAGCTGCTCAAGCCATTTTAGAAAGAACAGCGCAGAAGATGGATGAGCACACCATTTGCTTTTGGTGTAAAAGGGAGCCCAGCTATAGATCAGAGTGTGTCCAGCAGAAAGACATTATTCAAAGGGATAAAAACCTTATGCAAGTTTATAATTATGGGGTGGCTGGCATGGCTCTTGTCTCCGTATGTACAGATTTGGATTAGGGAGTAGGAGCCGGCCGCTGGTGAGCTGGCTGTGCAACTGGCATATCATTACTTCACCAAACATTATGGAGAGTAATAAATCATCCAGAGCTTGAGGGATTAGGGAATCCTGCCAAATCCTCAAGAATGTCTGACACTTGATAAGAAACAAATATATGAGTTAATGCTATTTCGGTTCTATGCTTCCCTTTAAGAAAGTATGCCCAATATTTATATTCAATGTTCTTAGGTTGTCAGAATATTTCATGCCACTGTCTTGACCTGTTCTGTGATATTCCAACTATAAACCCATGACATACTAATGGTGCAAACAAATAGATCCTTAATGTTTCAGGCATCCAATGTGTCTTGTGAAACCACGGGCGTCTATTGAATGAAGACTGCAGGCCAAAAGCCTTGATTATTATTTTTTTCTCATTCTTTCCCAATAGAAAGGACTATGCTTAGAGTCTACAAATTCAGGCTTTAATTCATATGTTCTGAAAGAACAAAGGCTTGATGAACAAAGGCTGTCAACTGCTTAAAGATCATATAACTGCTTAATGAACTAATTAAATTTCTATGCAAGTTATACATTGCAACATCTCAATAACATTTCAGGGTGTTTTTTTTTTAGGATCCTGAACAAAAGTGACAGTTTCTCTTTACGAGATAACTTTATTTTAAAACTAGATCTACCACTCTTTCCCAAGAAAAAGGGAAAGTATCTTTATTATCTTCCTCACATTTGTGGAACAGATAATGCTCAAACCCTCCAAGGTGTGTAGATTTGACAGTATCATGAACTTGTCTTTATTACAGACACATGCAGAAGCTTTAAGCAAGCCACTTATAATACAGAATCATGGTTGTATCCAGAGACGATCAAGCATAATTCCACTTGTGCAATGGAACTTTCCTGACCCTTCTCCACCACTACGGCCTCTTATGCCCCGCAGGGATGTCCAGATTTTGTGAAATCCATCCCTCATGTGTACGTTCTGGTACCCATTCACAGTTGGATTCAATTTTTTCCCTGCTATGAGGAAAAAATAAGCAATTAATTCCATAAGAAAGTTTGCAACAATTTGCATAATTTGTGCATTGTCCCCCATTCCGTTTGACTTTTCCACATATATTTCCAGCATGGCATATGTCTCAGCAGAAACTTGCATATTTTCTTGTGAATGAATTTGAGTAAAAATATATATTAAAAATCTGGAAGTCCGTGGCCTGCATGAGGCCTGAGGAGGCCGGTCTGAAGCGGATTACAAACATCGGACTCTTAGAAATCCAAACACATTTCAGTCCATATCTCCAGCATCCCTAGTGCCCCCCAAGCCACTCTTGAGGGTTGAAGGACATTCCGGAATGATAACTATGGTGGTACAGGAGGCTTCAGTCAGACAGAAAAATCTGAACAATTTGGCAAGGCTGCCTTATGCAAGTAGAATGGCCTTTCTTTTCACACAAGACATCTCTAGATCCGAAGAAGTAAATTTGATTGATGTATCAACTGTAAGTAAAGAATTAGAGAGAAATGGAGTATGATTCTGTGAATCCAATGTATGAGATTTAGATAAGTCATAAGAAAGAATTGAATTTTATTAACATATTAATATGTTAATAATTAAGACGTTAGTTAGCATGTCTGGCATGAAGAGGGCCAAAAATGTACTTTAATCTTATCCTTAAATTGTTTTTATTGTATTTTAGTGTAGTTGCTTTATGTATACTTTTGTTTGTATGTATTGTATTATACATGGTGTAAAGATTGTGTGTTTGTGATGTTTAAAATAAAAAAAGAGAAAGAAAATTCCCAGAAGAAGAAGACATCTCTAGATCCAAGCCACCAGCTTTACTTGTTGTTGTATGGATTCCTTAGATAATGTGAAAACTTTGAACACTCAGAAAACACTATATATTGTTATTTCTCTTACAGTTTTCAGGGCTAGTGCGAGACCTCCCACCACCCGAGGTGGGGAGACAAACTGCCACCTTCACTCTGCTGTCCTCTGGTGGTGGCAATGGCAGCTGCCACCACCATTCTCTTCTTCTCTTCCCCCTTCCCACCTGCCTCCTCAGCTGCCACCATTCATGACCCTGCTCAATAGGTACGGTGTTGTTTTAAAAAAGTTGTTCATTCATTTGTGGTTCATTCATTTTTTTGGTTTTTTTCCATAGAATTCAATGGGAAAACTCCCATTGAAATGAGTAATTGTAATTAGGGATGTGCTCCGCTCCGATTAGGAGCGTAGAAGCAGTAGCGGATTGGCCTGCTCCGCCTTACCCAGAGGCGGAGTAGGAGCGGACCGCGGACCCCCTAGAAGCAAGGCGAAGAGAAGCGACCATTTTTCGGAGCTCCGAGTTCAGTCGGAGCGCTCCGGTCGCCATCTTGAAAACATTTCGCCATAGGATTGCATTGCGGCAAATAATCGCGCATAACTACGTTGTTTTTGAAGCTATCGTTCTGGAAATTCTTGTGCACAGAGAGTCGTGGATGGGGGTCATTTTGAGACCACTCTCACCTCTCTGCGTGCTGTGGTTCACGTGCAATATTTTTTTAAAAATCGGGTCAACCGCGGGGCTCAAACTGCGTTTCGGCTTTTCGCCCATAGGATTGCATTGAGGGAAAGAATCGGGGATAACTGGGGGGGGGTTTAAGCTATCGTTCTGAAAATTCTTGTGCACAGAGAGTCGTGGATGGGGGTCATTTTGAGACCACTCTCAACTTTCTGCGTGCTGTGGTTCACGTGCAATATTTTTTTAAAAATCGGGTCAACCGCAGGGCTCAAACGGCGTTTCGGCTTTTCGCCCATAGGATTGCATTGAGGGAAAGAATCGGGGATAACTGGGGGGGGGTTTAAGCTATCGTTCTGAAAATTCTTGTGCACAGAGAGTCGTGGATGGGGGTCATTTTGAGACCACTCTCAACTTTCTGCGTGCTGTGGTTCACGTGCAATATTTTTTTAAAAATCGGGGTTTGGGTTTTTTTTTTTTATTATTATTATTTTTTTGGAAGCGATGACAGGCACATTCAACTCCCAATCCTGATGAGAATTCATCTCCTCAGAAAGCATCCTCCTCCAATCCCAGCGTTGGAGGGGGGACTAAGGCAGACCCACCCTGAGAACTTTCTGTTTTGTGTCTCTTTGTGGGTTGGCGTTCGTGGAGGGAACACTTACTTAGCTAGTGCTCCTGCTTTGGAGATAGATTAATTTAATATAGGTTTAGTTTGGCGCGTGTGTGTGTTTGTTTGCTTCTTTCTGACTTGTAGCTTAGTTTGCCCTGTGTTTTCCCCTTACTTTGATTTAATATAAACTTTATTTTTGAATTTTGGAGTGTGTGGTTGGGTTGGTTGCCCCCCCCTTCCCTGTATTAAAGCCTGACTGTTCTGCTTTTGTGAAAGCTTTCTTTTGAAAGCATACACACACTTTTTGTCCCATTTCCCTACATTTATATTCTTAAACATATTTTATTATATTCTTTCACATAGTCCATTAGTATATATTCTCATACATATTATATTAGTATTCATATTTTGTTCTTCTTATAGTAGTGGTTGGTTCTTTTTCCCCCTCCCCTCTCTTAAATCCTGATTGTGTTTCCTTCTATCTTCTATATACCAAATATACCAAAAAAATTGGATTCTCTTTTTCTTCTCTGTGTAACTTCGACGGAGTGGGCTGCTTTTGTCAAGTTCAACAGGCAGCCACAGATTGAGCATTTTGGGGAAAGCATACGCACACCATTTCCCTATTCTTAAACATATTATTATTATATTCTTTGACATAGTCTTAGTAGTCTATTAGTATACATTCTCATACATATTAGTAGTAGTATTCATATTTTGTTCTTCTTATAGTAGTGGTTGTCCCATTTCTTGTCCCATTTCCCTACATTTATTAGTAATATTCTAAAACATATTATTATATTCTTGTAGATATTCTTAGTAGTATATTCTCATACATATTAGTAGTAGTATATTTTATTGTTCTTGTCCCATTTCCCTACATTTAAACATATTATATTCTTCTTATACATATTCTTAGTAGTACCTTATACATAGTATTAGTAGTATTAATATTTTGTTAGTCATCATGAAAAGAGAAAGCAGGCGTGCTGAAAGCAGCAAGGCTCAGTCTGCCAGCAGGGCTTCCTCTCCTCCTGTGAAACTCAAACGGGCAACTCCTTGGCTGACTGCTCCAAAACAGAAGCAGGACAAGCAGCAGGCAGAGCCACTCTCTTCTGCAACTTGTGCCCGGCGTTCTCTTTTTGAGGGTGGGAATGGGAAAAGTGCCCGTTTGCAAGAGGCACGTGGCAGCAGTGCCATTAGAGGAGGAGGAGTATCCCCAACTCCTTCATTCTCCTTTCAGCCCACGAGCCCGCTGATGGACCTAGACGAGGTCCTCAGCACAGTGGAGGGGGGGGAGGAGGAGGAGGCGGTGGGCCTCCAGGATGTGGGGGCTGAGGAGGAGCAGCAGCAGGCCGAGGCTCTCTCCCCAGTCTCATCCCACACCCCTGTTTCTGTGGCAACACCAGAGAGCTCAGGCGGGCAATTGGTGGTGTCACCACAGAAACGAAAGACAAGCATCGTGTGGGACCACTTTGAGTTGGGAGCGGATCCCCGCTTTGCTGTCTGTCGCCACTGCAAACTCAGCCTAAGCAGGGGTTCATCGACAGGGCATTATGGAACCAGCAGCATGAAGATGCATCTTCATAGGCAGCACCAGGCGATCTTGCTGGGGAAAGAGGCGGGCAAGGCGACTGGTTCCAGGGGAAAGCCGAAGGCTGCTGCTGGCACTGCCACTCTAAGCTCTCCATCTCCCATCCCCACAAGGGTTAGGCAGGCAACCCTGCAGGACATGGGGTGGGGGAAGTATTGACCCACAAGATGGCGTTTTCCAATGCCCACCCAGGGTGCTACTGTGTTGGGGCATCTGCCGGGACTGACTCCTCCCCAATACTAGATCTATGACATGTCACTCTGCCTGCCCCTCTGCTAGCCTGTCCTCCTCGGTGACCGACTCGCTGGGATGGTTTGCGTTTGCAATGCGTGACTAACTGCAATGCTGGCTTAGAAACCAGCCATCACTTCCTTGTGCCCCCAGAAATGCCCGCAGCCTGCCTGCCTGCCTGCCCGCCTCCCCCGGGGTGCTGCTGTGGTGGGGCATCTGCCAGGACTGACTCCTCGCCTACTCTGCCTGCCTCTCTGCCCGCCTGGTGCCTGGTTTGCTCCCAATCGTCCTCCTCTGTGCCCCTCAAGGCGTAACTGCTGGCTTAGAAAGAAACAACCAGCCATCTTTGCCTCACTTTGCGCCCACTTATGGGTTGGTTTGCTATGCGTTAGTGCTCAAGCCATCCTTGCGGCACTACAATGCATGCTGCCTGCCTGCTTTCCCTCCCTTCTCCCCTTCCCGCCTTGCAGCGATGGTGTATGTGTCTTGCTTTGACTAAGGGGAGAAGTCCTTCCTGCGCTCACTTAGACTTTATCAAATTCAATAATCCCTTTTTCAAATGTGCCAGAAGATTTAGGGTTATCTCGTGGCATGTTGGGATTGCCTTGGAACTGGCCCCATTGAGCTGTCTGCAATTGCAACTTTAAATCCCTGACATACTGGAGTGTTCAAATTTCAAAAGTTCCCCTAACATCAGGGGATGATGGGATTGCCTTGAAACTTGGTGTCCATGGGGACACATGGGTAAGCTGTCATGGGACCAAAGGATAGGTTTCTAACGTGCAAATTGACGTAGTTGTAGAATGGGACTTGATTTGGGGTGAGTTAAAAAGTTTAAGCCGCGCCAAAAATCAGGGGATGATGGGATTTGCTTGCAACTTGGCGTGCATGTGGACACATGGATAAGCTCTCCTGGTGCCGAGTTTGAGGTTTCTAACATGCAAATTGACGGAGCTATCCCAAGGGGTGTGAATGGGGTGCCCGATTTTCATAAATTCCCCAAAAATCAGGGGATGATGGGATTGCCTTGAAACTTGGCGTGCATGTGGACACGTGGATAAGCTATCATGGTGCTGAGTTTGAGGTTTCTAACGTGCAAATTGACGTAGTTGTAGAATGGGACAATTTGGGGTGAGTTAAGCCATGCCAAAAATCAGGGGATGATGGGATTTGCTTGCAACTTGGCGTGCATGTGGACACATGGATAAGCTCTCCTGGTGCCGAGTTTGAGGTTTCTAACATGCAAATTGACGGAGCTATCCCAAGGGGTGTGAATGGGGTGCCCGATTTTCATAAATTCCCCAAAAATCAGGGGATGATGGGATTGCCTTGAAACTTGGCGTGCATGTGGACACGTGGATAAGCTATCATGGTGCTGAGTTTGAGGTTTCTAACGTGCAAATTGACGGAGCTATCTAAAGGGGTGTGAATTAGGGTTATGGGAGGTGCGTTAGAGGGTAGAGCCGCGCCAAAAATCAGGGGATGATGGGATTTGCTTGCAACTTGGCGTGCATGTGGACACATGGATAAGCTGCCCTGGTGCCGAGTTTGAGGTTTGTAACATGCAAATTGACGGAGCTATCCCAAGGGGTGTGAATGGGGTGCCCGATTTTCAAAAATTCGCCAAAAATCAGGGGATGATGGGATTGCCTTGAAACTTGGCGTGTGTGTGTATACGCCCATGAGGTGTCATGGTGCCAAACGTGAGGTTTCTAACTTCAACGGAAAAAAAGTTGTTTACTTTTTTAGCTTTCAATGCAAGCCTATGGGGGGGCAAAAACGGAGCTCCGGATCCGATCCGGAGCTCCGGGCGGAGCGGAGCGGAAGTGGGCGGAGCGGGGGCGGGGCGGAGCGACCCGCTCCGAAAAATGGCGGATCTGCAAGTGAAGCGGAGCGGGGGGTCCGTGCACACCCCTAATTGTAATCATCCAAATGGCTGATATTTCCAGTCATTCTGCTGTTCCCCAACCACTATGGCATAAGATCTGCCAAATTTCAGTACAATAGGGACAAAAGTTGCCCATTTTATAGACAATAAATGGTGCATGGCCTGACTCTATCAGAACTAAATACAACTTTTCAACCTGTCAGTTGCACAGCCCTCTGTCTTACCCGCTCCCAGTAACTTTTCTGTGAACTGTCCAAACAATGTATCTAATGTAAACAAATGCCTGTAATGCAAAGCCATTAAAAGGAAATGAGTGGAAAAATGAAACAAATGAGATCTCATTCATCCCCCCCCCCATTTATTTTCAATACAAAATAAAATGTATGAAAACAGATGGACAAGTTCATTTTGTTTTTCATTCAGCAAAATCTGTGAGTTGGGCCCTTTCTACACCTAAAGATAATCCCAGGAAAATGGAGGGATTGTCCTTGTCTGCTCCTGGGATTCCCTGTGTGACATTTGCATGCACAGGGATGATCCCGGGACGATCCTGGGGAAAAAGGCAGGTGTAGAAATGGCCTTCGTGAATCTTTGGGTAGCAATTGCTGTCTTTGGCAACCTAATCCAAAATAAGTGTCCATGCTGCCTGTTTTTAGGAGCCTATTTGCCCCCATTATGCTCTGCTTGCATATTTTTAAATAAACAGATACTACAACATCATGTCATGGATCAGCAACCCCCTCAGTGTTAGAAAACTGGAAAAATAAGGTGCTCCTCTCCTTTTTGCCCTTCTCTCTCTCTCCCTTCCTCTGACCTTCTATTGAACTTCATAACCTCCTGGCCTTCTGAGCTAATACCTTTCTCTCTCTCTTTCTCTGACATTTTGCTGAACCTCTTGCTCCCTGAGCTAAACTTCCTGGCTACTATGTCTAATGAAAACTTTGACCTCTAGTCTAAGCTATTAAACTCTTGGTTGAAATTGGTGTGTGTGTGTGGGTGTGGGTGTGTGGGTGTGGGTGTGTGTGTGTGTGAGAGAGAGAGAGAGATTGAGATTTAAGGCCATAATATCCTAAAACCAAACTAAATAAAAAAAATGTAGGGAAATTCTGTTCCTTCACATATCATAATTATCCAGTATTTTCTCTCATTCGAAGGAAATTCAGTTCTGCAGCATAGCCCCATCATATCTCTCTGCATTAATAGAAGTATAGCTTCCAAATCGCGTGACGTACTGGTTCCTCTCTATTCAGCCCTAGTTAGGCCTCATCTTGAGTATTGCGTCCAGTTCTGGGCACCACACTTCAAGAAGGATGCAGACAAGCTGGAGGGGATTCAGAGGAGGGCAACTATGATGATCAGGGGTCTGGAAACAAAGCCCTATGAAGAGACTGAAACAACTGGACATGTTTAGCCTGGAGAAAAGAAAATTGAGGGGAGACATGATAGCACTCTTCAAATACTTGAAAGTTGTACACAGAGGAGGGCCAGGATCTCTTCTCGATCCTTCCAGAGTACAGGACACAGAATAATGGGCTCAAGTTACAGGAAGCCAGATTCTGGCTGGACATCAGGAAAAACTTCCTCACTGTTAGAGCAGTATGACAATGGAATCAGTTACCTAGGGAGGTTGTGGGCTCTCCCACGTAAGAGGCATTCAAGAGGCAGCTGGACAACTATCTGTCAGGTATGCTTTAGGGTAGATTCCTGCACTGAGGGGGGGGGGTTGGGCTCGATGGCCTTATAGGACCCTTCCAACTCTACTATTCTATGATTCTATGATTCTATGAATTAGTGAGGAGCATTGAGTCACTTTCTTCAGTTATTGCACTACAATGTATTTTATCTCTTTTTATAATAGATGTGGGAGTCAAACTAAACCTGGTATTCAAGGGTCAATACATGTTTTACATGCCAAGTTTAATGTCATTATTTCAGTGTTCAAGGAGAAAAAAAATGTATCACAAGTTGTTTTACAACTTTCCTAGACCTCTTGTCTTAGAAAATGTTATGGGGTTGAGACCTGAACAGATATTATGCCTTACTTGATCCAACACAGAGAAGTCCTCGGACCCAAAGAACAGATTTCACTATCTCAAAGAGCTGGGCTCACTATCTCAATTGTAGTCTTAATATATATTATTAGTTGTTATATTATGAAAACAAATGATTCTCGTACAATCTTACAATTGTAGATTTTTTTAATTTAAAGACAGACACTGACAGAATTTTTTATTGTCATGTCATTCAATTAAGAATTTCTTTTTTAAAATATGCTAAAATGTTCCAAAATCTTTTCTGTGATAGCTGTCTCTGGGATTATGAAAAGTACTGAATGATCCAGAGAAATATGTCAAAATGTTGTATTTTAGGTGATTTTTTCCATTAATTTCAATTACTGTTGTTGTGTTTGCTAGTTAGCATCCTTAATCCTAAACCTCCTCAGAACACACTGGATTTATGCCAGTTTTCTTCTCATTCATTGGTTCCCTGAAGCACTGTTTAATCATGGAAGCGCTTTAACATGTTTTAATAAAAAGTGTAAATGTGCTGAAAGAACTGTGAATGAGAAGGGACCTAAAGGTATATATCCCAATGCATACTGTATTATTCCAAATCATGTGAAATAGGGAACTGATAGACCACTTGCTGTGCTGGGGAAGACTCCTTTCTAATTGTAAAAACAGGGCAAAATGTTTATAGATGTGTGGAAGGCAAACGAAAAGAACACAAACAGGTGTTTGTTTGTTTTAAAAAAGGTCTGCCTCAAAATCTACAGTAGATCCATATAGAGGAAGAACTTGTGGAATTGTATAACAAAAATCTTTTTCTTCAATCTCATTTGAAGTGTGCTTAGCTGAAAGAAGCACATACTTTTCTGTGCCACTTATTCTGCTATTATACTCACTGACTGGCCAGTCCCATGTCTCAGCCTGATCTATAGGTATGCTTTTATGTACCCACCTCATCAGAGGAAGTCTTTCTGGTCATTCTGAAATTAACAGAAAGTTGTCATTCAATACTTCGATGGTGGGCCTTAATGGTCACGGTGCTCACCCTTAATAAACCCCTCCCCGGTGCAGTTTGGGAGTTAGAAAATATGTCATCTTGCAAATGCCCCCAGAAAACGCACTTGCTCACGCACGCTTTTGCTGGGTTGTAATTAAATTAATCTTGCTGCTCTGTCCTACTGCTACTTGCATTGCTTTCATTGTAACTGGCATTGTTTTAATGCTGTGTTTTTAATATTGTACTTTAAATGTGATTTTAATGTTTACATAAGAACCGCTTAGGGATTTTATTATATTTAGCAGCATATAAATATCACGAATATTTATTTATATAAATAAATAAATCTCACAAAGATAAAATAGGGGTGAGGCGCATGACCTACCCTACTGGAGGAAGAATGAGATATAAATGTAATAAATAAATTAGAAGTTGAAAAGTTTTGGAAACAACAAGATCACCTATAGAATTGTAGGCTAGATGTGCATTATCCCAGGTATCTGATAATAAAAACAAAATCATGGTTACTCTTACATATCATATAAATAATAAAATTTATTACCTTATTGGTATAGTGGTTGTGTCCATAATTTTCTGGAAGCATCCAGTAAACCTAGATGGAGAACAAGGCAATTTTCTGAGAACCTAATGGTATGTTCTGTGACATCTGGCAGGCATATTCTGTGGATTGTCCTCAGCACCTCTCTTTTTATGCATCAGGGGATTGGGTTGAATATACCAAATTGGCTTCTTCCATTGAAATGAATGAGGACACCTTACAGGATGGATCTTCTTCCAGTATGAAATCTCCAGATTAAGGCAACTCAAGCAATTCCCTAAGCATTTGAACTCCTTAAACAATCCAATAATAATAATAATAATAATAATAATAATAATAATAATAATAATAATTGTTAGATGCAAAGGAAGTTTATGTATCACATTTATATACCACCTTTCTGCAAGTCACCCAAGTTAGTTGGGACTAAAGTGTATGTAACTTCCTTTAGATTCAATCCAATGTGTGCAATACTATAGGTTAAACCACATATAAGCATTATCTGGTTTATACTGGTCCATCCTCAAATGGGATACATATGTGTCAGTATTAGAAAATGAAAAGGCAGATAAAACATTTAGGCTTTTCTTCTGATTTTGAAATCATTTCCACATTCCACTACAACTTAAGCAATTTACATTTTGCAAAGCATATTATAAACCTATTTGCAGAGCTGAGATTTTAAGGAAGGTGGACAATCAGTCATTGTCCTACTTAATATGGCGGACTGAAGGTCAACTCATTTTCTCAAGGATTCTAGGGACATGCTCAGATTGCTTGCTAATTTTTTCTCTACCTTATGTGTCCAACATTATTTTTTCCTCTTATACATTTCCCCTTATACTGTGAAAATAAGTGAAATATTTATTCCATTATTTAACTGTTTTGCATTTCTGCATCTTGAGTAGAATTGATCACAAATGACCAAACAACATTCATGATTAACAGGGAAATCCTAAACAGAGTCACTTACTAGGGAGTAAGCCCTATTAAACACAGTGGGACTTAGTGCCAAGTAAACATACTAAGGATTATGGTACATATATTCAGGATTGGGTAAGTGTGTGTGTGTACAAATGTGTCCTGTTACTTATTTTTCTTAATATACTGCATAAAGAGTACTCTCATTTTTAACTTGAGAACATTTATTTACATTATGCAACATGTTTGAGTCAAACCTCTAGGATATGCAACAAGGCTAGACCTTTTTAGGATTCACTTTCATTGTTTGGCACAGAAATTTGGACACATGAAGAGATGTATCTCTCTGCATCAGCAGAATTAGAGAATATACTGTATGCTTTGAAATACAGCAAAGTTGATCCCGCAGGGCAGTCTACTTCATCAACTCAGCTTTTAGTATTATCACAAAATCTGTATGTTGTGCAATCTCTATTTCACTCTCAAGCAAACATTAGTAAAATGTGTAGTAAGTGAAAGCATAATAAAGGAAGTAGCATTGCCAAGTTTTAGATCTTTGTTTAAAGGCCAGTGTCACGAATTAATGTACGATTTACAGTCTCTATTGTGCTAAACCTTAGGAATCAAAATCAAAACTACAGCGCTGGGTTGCCCATGCATTTCAGGGCTGGGCATTTGTTTAATCTGACAGAAGAAATAATACTGAAAGAATCCCCTTTGTATTGAACTCAAATTTAATAATTTATATTAACCTTAACCCAAACCAACCAGTATCATACAACCATTCAGCGGGAGCAGGAGAAAATAGCTTGGAAATTAGCTTTCTAGCGCTTACGGCTGAAGCTGGATTGCACTGAAGCCGCACATCAGGGCATCTGACTGCTGGCCCAATACAGGAGAGCAGGGAGTACTTTTAAGGTGCAGATGATGGCTGCTGTCAAAGCATCTTTGGCAGAAGGGGCCGTCTCCATCCATTTGCACTGAGGGAAAGGAGGTGGGCAAACAGGGGCTGACAGCCAATACCAAGAGTCATGGTATGTAAGGAGGCAGGCATGGAGAAGGGGTGGGGCCGGCTGGGACAGCCTGAGACTGGCAGGGCAGTGCCCTATTTGCTCTAATAGACCAGCCTCCACTGCACTTCATAATATATATATATATATATATATATATATATATATATGGGGAATGCAAAGCACCTGATACTTTACATTCCATATTTCAAGTGTTCTGTGGATTGGGTTGTGGCTGAGTATTTATAATATAGGCAGTAACTGATCCAAATCTGGAGAACCTGTCTTACACCACCCAAAGTCAAGACTTTGTCCTTAATTACTTAGCTTGTGGTTTACAATTATGTAAATATTTCGACTTACTGACTTTGTCCACTTCTCAGTCGAGAAGGTTATGGGATCTTTGAATGGAAACTTGGACCTTAATATGTCTGTATGGGGGTGGGTGGGGGTGCGTGCGCATGCAAACACGTGTGTGTGTATGATTGTCTGGTTCATAGATTTGGTTTATAGGTGTTGTTTTGATTATAAATGGATAAGAAGAACCTACTTACCATGAATAATGAGTCCCAGATTAACTTCTTTTACAGTATAATTATAAAGTGCAGACAGACCACTATGAGAAAGAACACATTGATGGATAAAATGCTTGAGGGAGGCAACAGTAAATATCTCCATTTCTGTTATAAATATGAAAACCATATCACAGATATTATTTACATAGCCTGTAGTAATGAACTGAAAAAAAATATGTTTCAACTAGATCCAGCATGGTTCAACATAGCTTCTATGTAGAACAATAATGAAAAGCTGCTTGAGTGGTCTTGTAGCTTTGGATCAAAACGATTGACTTCATTGTATTTTTATAACAGCAGCAAAAGGTTGCTACACACATTATAAATCACTGTGCAGCAAGCATAATTAAGTGATAATAATTAGGAGGACATATTTAGTCCTGGGACCTATCAATAGATAGATAGATAGATAGATAGATATCACTGGAGAGTCAAATGGATGTGGATATTATTTTGAATAGAACATGAAATAGCATAACTACTAAGTAAAATGAGCACAAAGAAGTTGTAAGCTTGCATTGCTCTATATGTATGGACACAGGAGCTGATGAACACCTAATTTCTTTGAATGAGTTCAGATCTCCAGAACCCAATGAACTGCATCCTAGAGTAATAAAGGAGCTGGCAGAAGAACTCTCAGAACCACTATCCATTATCTTTGCAAAATCATGCAAGTCAGGGGAAGTGCCGGATGACTGGAGGAGGGCTAGCATTGTCCCTATCTTCAAAAAGGGCAAAAAGCAGGAACCTGGGAACTATAGAACAGTCAGTCTGACATCAATCCCTGGGAAATTTTTGGAGCAGATTATAAAGAAGTCAATCTGTAAGCACCTTGAAAACAATGCAGTGATTACTGGAAGCCAGCATAGATTTATCAAGGACAAATCTTGCCAGACTAATCTGATCTCATTCTTTGATTGGGTAACCACCCTTGTGGACTGTGGGAATGCTGAGGACATAATACACCTTGACTTCAGCAAAACTTTTGACAAAGTGCCCCATGATATTCTGATTAACAAACTAGCTAAAAGTGGGATAGATGGAACAACTATTAGGCGGATTCACAGTTGGCTACAGAATCGGAATCAAAGAGTACTTATCAATGGAACCTTCTCAAACTGGGGAGAGGCAATGAGTGGGGTACTGCAGGGCTCAGTCCTGGGCCCAGTGCTCTTCAACATTTTTATTAATGATTTGGACGAGGAGGTGCAGGGAACGCTCATCAAATCTGCAGATGACACAAAATTGGGTGGAATAGCTAATACCCTGGAAGACAGAACCAAACTTCAAAGTGATCTTGATAGGCTAGAGTGCTGGGCTGAAAACAACAGAATGAAATTTAATAGGGATAAATGCCAAGTTCTACACCTAGGAAAAAGAAACCAAATGCACAGTTACAAGATGGAGATATTTAGCTAAGCAATACTGCAAGCGAGAAGGATCTTGGAATTGTTGTAGATCACAAGCTGAATATGAGCCAACAGTGTGATGTGGCTGCAAAAAAAGCAAATGCTATTCTGGACTGCATTGGACTGCATTTTTAATACTACATGCAAAGTATTGGTTCCCCTCTGTTCAGCACTGGTTAGGCCTCATCTTGAGTATTGCATCCAGTTCTGGGCACCACACTTCAAGAAGCATGCAGACAAGCTGGAAGGGGTTCATAGGAGGGCAACCAGGATGATCAGGGGTCTGCAAACAAAGCCCTGTGTGGAGAGACTGAAAGAACTGGGCATGTTTAGCCTTGAGAAGAGAAGATTGAGGGGAGACATGATAGCACTCTTCAAATACTTGAAAGGTTGTCACACAGAGAAGGGCCAGGATCTCTTTTCGATCCTCCCAGAGTACAGGACACATAATAATGGGCTCAAGTTACAGGAAGCCAGGTTCCGGCTGGACATCAGAAAAAACGTCCTGAGTGTAAGAGCAGTACGACAATGGATCCAGTTAGCTAGGGAGGTTGTGGGCTCTCCTACCCTAGAGGCATTCAAGAGGCAGCTGGACAGCCATCAGTCAGATTCCTGCATTGAGCAGGGGGTTGGACTTGATGGCCTTATAGGACCCTTCCAATTCTACTCTTTATGATTCTATGTGCAGTGGGGCTTCTGCTGCCTCCCCAGGGTGAATTATCCCCTTCCTGGTTGTAATATTTAGATATGCTTACCAGAGGGTGTCGTCACCACATGAAGAATCTCCACACCTTGTTAGATGTTTGTAGTCATTGCTTTAGCACAAAGATGCTCAACACACTGCTGTTGCTGCTCCAAGCACTTTAAGAGACTGGCACCAGCATTATACCAATGATGTCAGTGGGAGATGGAGAACCACACTTACGTGAATAAGCCTTCCCTGACAAATCTCTGCATGTCTGTGAAAGAGATCTAATGAGGAAGGAGTCAGACTGTTTGCTGATAGATTCCTCCCAAACCTGAATCTGGTGTGTTCTAACACTGGGGAATTTTTGAGCAGAGGCCAAATGGGTTTAGACTCGGCACCAACAACTTATCCCTCTTGAATGGTGCATTAATTACATCAGCCAGCAAAGGACCTGGATTCTCCCAAATAATGCTCACCAGGAAGGATGAACTTAAATAAGTTATATTCCTAACAATAGTTTTTTTAAAAAAAATTAAAACGTATACTTAGGAATATTGGGTGCATAATATTAATTGAAATGAAGCGCACATAAAACTAAGAATAAAACTAATCCTCTAATATGGGAAAACATTCAGCAATGGCAACTGGTGGCTCTGATTTCGGTGGGGCTGTGAATCCATTCTGGGTTTCAACCAGAACCAACTAGAACTCTAAAAAAGCCATCCATGGTGCTGAACCTACTTTGGGGATAAGGTCCAGTGCCTTGGGACTAATCTACACCAAGCAGGACATTGCGCTATGAAAGTGGTATGAAAGCAGTATATGGTATGTGTCAATGGGCCCCAACAGTTGTCGGTGCTGTTGTCGGTGCTATCAAGTTGTCGGTGCTATCAAGCAGTAGTGTGGTTCCTGCCTTTTATATAACGCTTTCATACCACAATATCCTGTTTGGTGTAGATAAGGCCTTGGATAGCTCGTTTAAACATCTGGCTGGTTCTGACTGAAACCAGGAATGGATTCAGATCCCCACTGAAATCAGAGCCACCAGTCTCCAGTGATGTGAGGGGTGGAGTTGGCGTGAGCCTATTGTCCTCTTCTCATTCATCCCCATTGCCCATTCTGCAGCATTACATATGGGCTGAGGGTCTGCAGTGAGGGCCCTTTCTACTAAACAGAAAAGTCCAAAGTTCTAGATTGTATAGGGAATCTACACAAGGCTTCCCCTCCCGCCACAGAAGTTCAGCCCTCAACAAGCAGGGGGTGCAGAAACAGTGATGGGGCTGTGTGGGAAGAGATGAGGCCAACAGATGCAGCCTCATGCTTCCCTTCATATTATGGTAATTGGGGGTGGGGGCGGAGAGTAAACTAACTGACACAACAAAATAAATATGAATGAAATATGAAATAAATATGACTGATGGCAGCAAACATATTATAGCAACCATTCAAAGTCTGTGGGCATGTCTAGACCTGCTGATATCCCGGGGATTGCCCTGGGATCATCCCTGTGCACCCACATGATGCACAGGGCATTCCAGGGACAGGGAGGGATGATAGCCCCAGGATATTGGTATACCTTTTAATCCTGACTTTTCCTGCGATCTCAGGCTTGTCCCAAGACCGTGGGATGTGTGGCTGTCCATCCTGTTTGTCCCGGCTCCTCATGAGTAACTACAAGGAGCCGGGGGCCCATTGGGGGTGGGGTGGGGGGAGCGGGAGTAATTTAAAACAACAACAACAACACCACACTTATTTTTACGATTGCTCGTTCATGCGCTCTTTTCTGATATATATATAAAAAATAATGGCAGGCACGACATCCTCTTCCTCCCTGGACGTCACGCATCGACTGAGGGGGTGGATCTCGCAAGCATAATACTGTGAGATCCCCCCTGCCTCCTGGAAAGCCGGGAGGTCTAGACATGCCCTAAGTGTCCAAGTGAAGACACAGCTGGCTTTGGCAGGCAGTTACCATCTGAAGGAGATCTTCTGGACTGAAATTTGCAGATAGAATAGGAAGTACACTATCCAAATGAAATATGAGAATTTTCATTTTCAAAACTGAAATATGAATAGGAATGTACCCTTCAAAAATATTTCAGTTGTTATAGGCACATCAAGCATGCAACTGAGATAATCCTCTTTGAAACCAAGAGTAGCTTCAATTTCAAGAATATGAGAGATGATTTTAGATGATCAGGGGGAAAAACACAGAAAAATGTAAGCACAGGTTAGAATTACTGGATATCCAGAAGACTGCCAGGATTAAGAAGAACAGGCTGGTATGGTCTCCCTCAAAGCGAACCCTCATTTTGTGATATCAAAGCGCATCTTGGGAGGTGTAGTTTGGAATTGCAGAGGGCCTCCTTGAAGCTAGAGTTGCAGTAGCAGCAGCAATGATGAGAGAAGCTTCTAAGGACAACTAAAAATTTAGGGTAGGGGGTGCTGCCAAGTCTTTCTTTTTGTGATGTGGGAGTGGCAGTTAGGCACTGTAGAATTCACGGGGTGCCCGGCCTGCAAGTTCGCCAAGGGCTGCCTGGCTGTCCCCGTTCTGGCCACGCCATTAGCGTGCTGGGGGAACTACTTTCCCTCCCTCCCCCATGCCCCGATGGGCACGAGGGGGGGGGGCCGAAGCTCACCCAAAGGCCCAGAAAGCACACTTTCCCACACCCCTTTCCCCTCTCAGTGCCACTTGGGTGCCCCGTGAATTCTACAATGTGGGAAAGGGGAAGGGGCATGGGAAGGGGGATGGGGCATGGGAAAGTGCACTTTCCAGGACTGTGGGTGCACTTTCCTGCCCCCCCCCCACAACAAAGCCATCAGTTAAGAGGCTCTTAAATGTTAAGAGGCTCTTTCAGGCCCTGATAGGCACGAGGGGGAAGGAGGAGAAGGGTTTTTTCCCCTTCCTCTAGGAGACCACCAGTTTTAAAAATCATGTTAGTAGGTTTTTCGATCCTTGCACTGCTGCTAGCTGTTATATTGGTTGCTACTTCGATTTTATTCTGTTTTAAACTAATGGTTTTATATTATGTTTACTACATTGTTGCATTTTATGGGCTTAAGCTTTGTCTTGTAAACTCCCCAGAGAGCTTTTGCTAATGGGTGGGACAGAAATGTAATAAATAATATAAATAATAAAATAACATAATCTTTTAGAAACCACTACTGGAATAAGCACCAATCTTCCTGGGGAAAACCCCCTCGACCCCTTCACCTTTCCTATCTCACCACAGTGCATACAATGCTGTTCATTTTCACTCACAAAGGTGTCATGAAGATTAAAGCAATTCTATAGAAGTGTACAGAAGCTGTTGCATTAAGATAAATGTGCAAATTGCAATACTACACATTTAGCTGCATTTACATCTTCTAAATACACTTGTGATGGAAAGTAATAAATAAAAGGTCCTTAGCCTTTCTACTATTTATTCTTGCCTCTAATTATTTTAACTGGCTGCATTTTATCTATTTCTGTATATATTACTTTTCTTTCCATGGGAGCAATGTCTAGAAAAGGGCAGGTATTTCCTTCTTTCTAGGCTACTCCCCATATTTGTCTGGGCCTACCCTGTGCTTTTTGGTTTCATAATAGGAATTAGAAAGGCGACCAAAAAAAGAGAGGAAATAGCTTTAGATGAAGCAATTTCTGGGGCGTAAACAGTAAGCATAATTTTAAAATAAAATGATCTGATAGGAGAATGTTTCTGTTTCAGTCAAAACCACTGTGAAGATTTGTTACAAGATACAATTCAAAAATAACTAATAACAAATGTGCTCATTATGGCCACTGATGAAATGAAAATTCATGCAATTGCACATATACACCAGATCCGCCAAATTTTCCACTTAGAACAGCACACACCCTATTTTAAGCATCATCTTTGTCCTTTACACTTAGTAATCTAATCTGACATTTTTGCCTTTCTTCTGGTTAATTTTTCACATTCATAGATATTTAATTTAAAATGGACCATTTCATTCCCTCTAAAGCAACCTACTCTTCATTTTTAGTATTTCTGATCACACTAAATAGAAAATTTGTTTTGGACAGAGTTTGCCTATAGTTTTCTAAAGGCAAAATTACATGTCTGAACAAAGTTCAATTAGTTTCAAATCTATGCCTTTAAGCAGAAAAAAGCCATTTATTTTATAAAGGAAGCCTTCTATAACAAAAAATATAATGGCTCAATCCTAAGCCTGTTTAGACAGAAAATAAGTCCTGCAGCTCCCAGCATGGCTGGCTGGGGAATGCTAGGGGTTGATGGACTTTTTTCTGTCTGAACATGTATAAGATTGTGCCCTAAGTATGCTTAAAATATGTGGTATTATTAACATTAGGATTGGATTCAGATGTCCACTGATATTCCTGTTATATAAAGAAGCTCAATTTCCTGCCCCCTCCTCTCCATATTAGCCTCTAAAGGTTCCTCCAGGGTTGGAGAACTCTGCTGAGAAGAATATGCTGAAGGAGAAGAGAGAGAATCCAGAAAATCGGGTGGAGGCAAGTTCTTATTTTCCCCTCTCAAAGATGGCAGATAAAATATATGGACAAACAGGCTTATAGTGCAGTACTTCTCTCCCCAGATATTCTTGGGTTACAATTCTCACTGGCCCCAGTCAGTATGGCCAGTGGTCAATGACTATGGAAGCTGGAATGGAGAACCAAATTTCTCCAAACTTCACTTTGAAGCTTTATTTGCTTGCTTTCATTTTCATTTGTGATTTGATTTCAGTTCATTTGAACAGGAAGAGGGTGCATTTCGAACAAGAAATATGCACATTTCTGTGCACATTTTTTTTAAAAAAGTGCATCCCCCCCTTTGACTAAAACATGAAAAATACATATATTGAAAAAAGGTGTCTTTAAAAGTCCACATGCATGATAACATCCCCCACCCTCAGAAATCATCCTATAGAATTGGCAGCAGAAATTCCGGGATCTCTCATGATACTTTGCTGAATGAACAGGTGCTGCGCGGCTCCTGAATGCAGAAACAGGTGCTGTACCAGGAAAAATAAGCTGGCTGGCTGGCAGCCAGGTGAATAGGGCCAGCTGGGTTGGGAAAAGTAAGCTAGCTGGTGGGCAGGATGGAGGGAGGGAGATGGTGGCTCCCTGCTTCAGGTGGTGACCTGCCTTAGACCAGGCCTGCATTGTTAGACCGTATGGATCTACTTTGCCTGTCAGCAGTCATCATCACTTTCTGGGACAACTCATTTACATGGAATGGTTTTCATTATTTTCATAATATGAGCCATTTTTCCTAAATTCGTCATTTCAGCCAACCTCAATTTTTCAAGAAGTGAGGAAAATCAGCTGTAGTTTTTTTCTAGTTCAGACACAGCTCTCATAATTAAAACACATGGTATATGGTACCAAGTTGACACACATGGGGCACTTCAATTTTTGTAGGTTAGTTTCTGAAAATTCCACAAGCTCTCTTGAGAGAAGATGAAGTGTATATGGGGAGTGGAACTTGGAGTCTTTCTCTCCTGCCTCCTTCCTACTGTTCCATGAGCTAGCAAACGAATGTGTTCTAGGGTGGGGGGAAATGGGTTATATGATTTGCAATCCCTCCCCTAAGCACTATAATTGGAGGAGGGGATCTTCCTAATATGGAAAAGTGTTCAGTTAGTCCATCAAGTTAAAACAACCCTTCACGAAGCTGGATACTTCAGAGCTCTGAATGACCTTCACACCGTACCACAGGGATCCACTGGTTTTAAAATTGTCTAACATCTGCTCCATGAGATGGGACCTCCGATGGACCCTTGGTTTTGCGGAGCAGAGCGCACATCCCTAATGGCTGCTAGTCATGCTGTTTATATTGCCATTGAAGATAGCATGCCTCTCAATATTTGTGGGTAAGACAAGTGGATGCTATTGTATTCACGTCCTTTTGGTGGCTTCCCAAGGGCATCTGATTGGCTAGTGTGGGAACAGAATGCTGGATTAGGTAAGCCTAATGGATCTACATATGTTCTTAACAACAGCTCTGCAGGCTACTGGATCTTCGTCTATGTGGGTGGAACACTAGGTTGCTATTATTCACTATTATTCCAGAGGCCCCCTACTTAAACCAATAAAATTAATTCATAGGTTCAGGTATCCCAGCCAGATCCAAATACTTAAAGACCACATATATCATTTAAGCATGAAAACTGTATTGTTAAATATCAAAGAACATAGCCAGTGGAATGTACAAAATGAAGTCCACCACTGTAGACTAATTTATCAGTGGAGTATAACACTTTGTTAGCAGTACATATTTGTAATAGCAAATACAAACCACAGTTCGGCAATCCTGCACATAGTTTTTGTTAGAAAACAATTCAGCCTAGAATAATTAACTTCTGGAAATCATTCACTGGCTGGTGGAACTGAACACAATGCGCTAGCAGTTAGCTGTGCATCACTGCTTTCAAATTGTACAGAACTGACTCAAGAAGGGGTGGCCAGCATTACAAGTCCAAGTTGCATGCAAGATAAAATATCACCCACAGGAGGAATGTTTCGAGGATTAACATTTCAGGTCATCTTGTATTAAAAGTCTGCATTTTGCTTTTACAGTCAATGATGTCATGCCTAAACTGGATACTCGTTATCTCAGAGCAGAGTTAATAGACATATATTTAATGTGTTAAAATAAAGTGTGCTTGTGTTCATAGCTTCAGTAATGGCTTCATTCTGATTCCTAATTTTACCAACAGAAACCTCATTGTTGTTGTTGTTGTTGGTGTTGTTAGGCCACTGCTCAGCTGCTGACAAATTATCATCAGGAAACCATATAATCAACACCTTTCATAAGCCTTAGAGGCTAAAATGCATTATTGCTTCAATTATCCTAGGAGATGATTGGAAGTCTGCAAGACTTTACTTTTCTGTTCTCAGAGAAACTGAAACAAACCAGGGTTATGCATATTCCAATGTTTCTCACATACATGAAAAAAGCACTGGATGCAGTATTGAGCATGGAGTCCTACTTCTTGACCATTTATCTTCTTTTGGTTTTCAAAACAAAATAAATCACTTTGGAAGAAAACCTCAGCTCCTGGAGTCTGAAGATGCTGAGGGAGCATAAGATGGTGGGGATGTCAGAGACACATCTGCAGATGGAGGCCTCTCTGGTGTGGTGGTGGAAAGGTACTCCACTATGACTGGCCCATCTGCAGGGCTCCATGGGTAGTGGCAACCAGAATGGAGCATTTGGGAGGCATGTTGGCATGCTGGAGAAGGCCTTGTTTTCCTGAGAAGTCGCAAGCAGGTGCCTGGAATAACTACACCAGCCCTGAAGAGGCATAGTTAATTCTCTCATGGAAGGAGAAAGCTTTAAAAATGACATCAACAGCTCAAAAACTGGCAAAAGCACTTCTCTCCCAGCTCATACCCTGGAAGCCACTGGGAGCCAGCCGGCCTTTGGATGCAGCAGCCACTCCACCGTGGATC
Organism: Elgaria multicarinata webbii; assembly: GCF_023053635.1. Lineage (NCBI taxonomy): Eukaryota > Metazoa > Chordata > Lepidosauria > Squamata > Anguidae > Elgaria > Elgaria multicarinata. The sequence goes on along the minus strand of NC_086173.1, from coordinate 110,775,045 downwards.
TCATCCCTTATAGCCCCCCACCCCACCCCCCAGCTCTGTGGAAAGTGCATTGGAAAATCCAGGACCCAGAAAGATATCTGAATTAGGGTGACCATATGAAAAGGAGGACAGGGCTCCTGTATCTTCAACAGTAATGTAGAAAAGGGAATTGCAGCAGGTGTCAATTGAAGTGGATGAAATTCCCTCTTCATCACAACAGTTAAAGCTACACTAGCTATAGTAGAGTGGCCAGATACAAAAGAGGGCAGGGCTTCTGCAGCTTTAACTGTGTTGATATAGAGAGAATTTCACCCTCTTCAATTGACACCTGCTGAAATTCCCTTTTCTCCATTACAGTTAAAGATACAAGAGCCCTGTCCTCCTTTTCATATGGTCACCCTATCTGAATAAACAGCTCTGCTAGACAGGGAAGGGGAACTTCAATGACCTTTATGTCAGAAGGTGCTGAATCTGTGCAAACTGCCTCATGTGGTGAACCACTGAACTGCAGGTTTGAACTTCTCAGTGAAGTACCTTCAAGCTTTGGACATATTCCACCCACCCAGGCTGGACTGGTGGAATATAGGGAGGAGTATAAAAGGGCTTCATGTTTCAGCTGGGATCTTCCTGCATTTTGGCATGTTTCTGTATCCTTAGTTATTTTTTAGGCCTGGCCTCTTAATCCTGCTTCCTTGTTTGTTCTTCATTCTAGTTTATTTTCAATTGTATTGTCTGGCTTGCTCCTCAATTCTGCCTCCTGGCTTGTCTTTCAGTGCTGATTTGCTCTTCGGGAGTGACTTCTGTTTTGTTTTTCAAGCCTGCCTTCCAGTTTGTTCTTTCGTTCCGGTTTACTATTTGGCCGTTGCTGCTGGCTTGTCTCATGAAAAGTCATGTCAGGGTTGGTGGTTTAGAAGTACATTCAAAGCAGGAGATGAGTAGCCACCGAATAAGGAATCTGGGGAAGGTGAAGCAGGACATGCAGATAGGAAAATAGAATATATAACCTGACTGTGATAGTTTGGCCTTCCCTCTAAATAACAGTTGCCAGGTAAGGTCCTACTGACCTTTGTTCTTCTGATAAATCACTATGTAAGAAAGCTTCAGCTGCATTAGTGTTGCCCAAGCATGGTGGCCTTCAAGACTTCCTTCTTCCTCTCACAGTGATGTAGAGAGTGACTTGCTTGATTCTCTGGCTGCTAGAGCCAGTAATTCAAGATCTCCAAGGGAGGAATGAAAGTACATACAATGTTGGGGCCAAAAACAGCCATTACGTTAAGTCTATCCACAACTACATCTTTTCTCATTTTTACTCTAGAGTAGGTGCAGGGGGTGCAATCCAGATTGGGATCATAGTATGGGGTAGGTGGCAGGCTTTTAAGATCCATGTTGGGCCCCTGCAGCTACTCTGGAGTAAAAATAAAAAGACATATTTAAAGTAATGTCTGCTTTGGCTGTTGGTAGTACGTACAATAAAGTCAGGAAAGAAAACACTATGTAAGGAGTTACTGCAGAGGAATTTGAAAAAATGAGGAAGAAGTGGCAAAATGCAGACATTATCTTCACTGTGGGGTATACATAGGGTGACCATATGAAAAGGAGGACAGGGCTCCTGTATCTTTAACAGTTGTATTGAAAAGGAAATTTCAGCAGGTGTCATTTGTATATATGGAGAACTTGGTGAATTTTCCTCTTCATCACATTAAAGCTGCAGGCGTCCTGCCCTCTTTTAAATCTGGTCACTCTAGTATAGCTCCTGCACGTTAACTGTTGTGATGAAGAGGGAATTTCACCAGGTTCTCCATATATACAAATAACACCTGTTAAAGATACAGAAGCCCTGTCCTCCTTTTCATATGGTCACCCTAGTATACAGGACTTCCAGTCATAAGAAGTTACAAGGAGCAAAGGGTATATGTTCTATCTTTGATTATTGAGTGTGAGGTGTCAGCAAGACATTTATGTACAAATGTAACAGAGAGAATTGGCGTGGAAAAGAAAGGCCAAGGCTAACAAATACAGCTGGGTGCTATTAGTGGATTGGAACCATGTGCTATGGCCAAATCATGAGATATCTTAGGGTCTGGGATACAAGAGAAAATTAATAATTGAGCCTGTAGGAAGGACTTTGTTTATGAATACGCATGTGTGATCTTAGGATGAGAAGGAAATGGGAGGAGGAGAAAGGAATGGTGCTTTCCAAAGGTTTCACCCCAATCCGCAGCAAAATAAGGGGGGGGAATCAAAAAATAATTGGCTGCTTCTCTATTTCTAAGGAAAGACATACTTTAATGTAAGTGTCAAGGATCCACTTAATTCAACAAAATATGCTATTGAATTGCATTGTATGTTGAGATTTAGCGCACTGCAAGGAATGTACACAATCTCCATGGTTAAATGCCCATGTCAGTCTCTGCTGCCAAATCCATGAACAAATGGGTTTTCATACTAGTCTTGGCTGCAGTCCTGGAGGAAAATCTTTACTGATGACCTTTACATGCTCCTTTGTAGCATGCATTGCACTGTGGACTTATTTCAGCCTAACAATAGAGCCAAATGAGTAGGAGCGCCATTACGTGTCGATGGACACCATACTTGATAGATTTTCTGTCCGCTTACATGCTAAATTGAACATGTCAGCATGTGTACATTTTGAGAATCCTGCCCAGCTTAAATAGGTGTTGCACCCATGAGTCACATCACCTTGGTAAGTGCAAGCACGTGTTTTGCAAATCGGCTCAATTAAAATATTGCACATGAAAAGAAAATCTGTTGTATAATTTATAAAATTAGGTTCCTTTATTTGATAGATCACAAATACTTTTTACAAATCCTTTACGGGGGGGGGAAGGGGGATTGAAATTATTTCTTAGTTTTGAGGAATAACTACATGCCAACATTGCCATTCATTTCCAGCTGAGCAACCCAATCCATATTCAGCAAAGAAAGTACAGAGAATTGGCCCTGAGAATGGCCTGAAGACCCCCTATATGGTGCCTGGGTAGGAGACTGCTTGAAAACAATACATAAGATGCCCTAAGCATTTTGCAGGAAGAGCAGGGTATAAATGGAAACAACTACTGCTCTAGATTAATCCCTTCCATTGGAATAAGAGAGCCTGTGCACAGATAAGACTCTGAAATGGTGAAGTTTGGTTCTCAGAGCTGACTAATGGGGTTATAAAACTGTTATGATATATTTCCTTGAGCTAGAAATCTGAAATATTGATCATGCATGGTCCAAGACACCCTAATTATTAGGAGGGGGGAATGAAAATGGGGCATTTGCAGATCTCTGTTTTGATAATGAAGCTATAAAGTGTGTGTAAAAGTTGTTAATAGAGCAACCGTATGCAGATTTGGTGAAAAGAGGCTGTGACAGAGGAAACATCACATTGAAGTCCAACAAGGAGCTTTTATATGAGGATGTTAATCCATTGCATCTACTTTTGTTTTTATTGCAGAATTAAGATCTGAGCACTGCATGAAGAGCGTTTCCTTTCCTGCTTTTTCACTACATAACCTCTAGGTGACACTGTGGTATAGTGGAATAGGTGAAACACACAAGAGGAAATTATACTTTCTTTTGCTTTCATGATTATATGCCACATTTTCCCTGCTCTAAAAAAAAAAAAAAAACTTGCCAAAAATGCTCATTGGACACAGAAGTGAAACTGAAAGGTCATGACCTCATCTAAAGAACCTGTAAACAACCATGAGTAGGGAATGATGAGCGCACGATAAACACCTCATATAGAAAAGCTCAAAGCTTGTGCTGGACAGCGTGAAAGATGGAGGGTGACTTTTCTCCTTTCTACTATGCCATCTCCAGAGCTAGCATACTTTTTACCTGTTCTGGGGGCATGATGAGCGATGTGTGGGTGAGTGTGTGTGGAAGGAGGCTTGAATGCTGTGGAGCCAAGGCTTCCCTTGATCTGCCCCTGGCATGCCTCTCCCCCCCCCCAACTCCTTTTCTGGGTGATTGCAGAGATTTCTGCCACTACAACAAGGAGGCCTCTGGTGGTGGACCTCCCCCGCTGACTGCAGACCTCCTTATCTGCCTGCATAGAGGGAGGTCTGCACAGCCGTAACACCCTTGGGGTACCCTAAGTTATTTTCTAATTATTTCTTTTATTTTTTAAAAAAACATAAACTGCACCTTCATCCTAAAAAAGGATTTCAGGGTGATATACACAGAATGACCTAAAAATGATACAATATGGTACAGAGCAGTACAATAAGGACAATCTAAAAATGTATACCTCAAAAAGCTGGGAAAAAACTATTTCAACCAGATAAAAATACCTGCACTTGAATCTAAAAATGCAACAGTTTTGAAAGTGTGTTTGAAAATGCAAATTAAAAACTTTTCACCTGGCACCCAAAAGAGAACAACAATGACGTGAGAGGTTTCTCCCATGGGAGGGAGTTTCAGACTCAGGACACCACCACAGAGAGAGCCCTTTTGTTTGTAAGTGATATCTTTCGCTATGGACAGAGCACAAAGAAGGGCCACCTCAGAGTATCTTAATGCGTGGACAAGATGAGATGGAGGAAGCACTCTTCCAGATATTTGGGCCCCAAGCCATTTAGGAAAGCACCACCAACACCTTGAAATGATCTTGGTATCAAACATAGGGTGACCATATGAAAAGGAGGTCAGGGCTCCTGTATCTTTAACAGTTGTATAGAAAAGGGAATTACAGCAGGCGTCATTTGTATGTATGCAGCACCCTCTTCATCACAACACTTAAAGCTGCAGGAGCCCTGCCCTCTTTTGTATCTAGTCACTCTAGCTATACTAGAGTGTGCAACAATCCCCTAATGATACTTTCTAAAACCGACCCGACAGTTATGAGAGGAACTATCATAACACTCTGGCCTCATCCTAACCCACAAAGTTGCTCGAACAAGATACCATGGTTGATAGTATCAAAAGCTACTGAAAGTTCAAGCAGAATCAACAGGGTTGTACTCTCCAATCTCTGTCCCGACAAAGGCCATCTGTCTGTGTGACCAAGGGAGTCTCACTCTAGTCTAAACTCAAATTGAAATGAGTCTACAGAATCCATTTCATCCAGCAGCATTTAGAGTTGGACGGCCACCATTAGTACTGAAATCTCAAAATACTTAACTACATAAACTTTCTTTGAATGACCAGCTGCACTTTTATCAGAACTTTGTTCTTTTTTTAAAATATATATATATATATATATATATATATATGGTGTTTTTATTCTTTTATTCTATTTGTTGTTCACTACTCCAAAATCTTTTGGATGGGGAGTGATATATAAATACTGTAAATAAATAAATAACCGAGACTTTCACTGAAGAGTAAGCCCAAGGGAAATTCTAGTAGCAGCCAGGAACATGTGTCTAAGCAGAATGCAAGCTGAATTCACTAAAATGGAAAAAAGAATTATTCTTTTATTCTAAATCCTGTTTTTCACTGATTATTTAAGCTTCTCTCCAATACAATTTTAAAAATTCTTCTGCACATGTACTATGAATTGACTGGGTTTTTTTTTTTTATAATAATCAGGTTAGGGAAGTGGCATTATAAAAGCAAAGCATATAATGCACACATCCAGTGTTTACAACTAATGGCAATATATCAAGGAAGTGATGTATAAAGGCACAATATCAGAGAGCAAATCCACTGATTAACGTTCATTTTGTAACAAAAACACCACCTGTATATTAGGCTAGCAGTACAAAAGGAGGAAAAGGCTAAAACACTAGGTGTTTTGATTTGCAGAAATTTGTCTCATGTGAGAATATTAATCATCAAAACAGGTAGCAAACAGAGTTCACTGTTAATCATGTGCAAAAGTCCCCAGAAAATGGCACAGTGTTAAAAGCATACAAGCCAAACTCAACTAAACCTTAAATATTCAAAAGTTTAAAGATGAGCTGTCAGCTCTAAACAATGGAATTTATTGGAAAGTAGTGTTATATTCTCAAAAGACTCCTTATAGTCACAGCATTAGTCACCACCATATAGGGTTTTGAGGACTTTAATTCCAAATTACTACATCATTTACTATCATGACATCTCTCTTGCAGAGCTCCTTAATTCCCGGATTATGTTAGCATAATGTTTATGCACCTAACCCAGTGGTTACGAATGCATTCCTAAATGAATGATGCCAACATTACAAGCCCAGTCACCAGTTAGACATGTGTCTGGTTCTCCAAGGAAATTTCAGTATGTAACTTCCGAGTTCACACAAACAAGTAGCACAAATTTAATGCATCCATGATTAATGCACACAGGGCTGGTCAGATGACATGCTAAGCCATGGTTAGGCCACTAACCCTTTTGCAGCAAAGGGTTAGTGAACATGTTTAAACCATAGTTATGTAGCCACCATGGTTAGGAATGGTCCATCAGTAATTTATACAGGGATAGCTGTTAGGGCTGTGCAAAGCGGCTCTGCTCCACTTCAAATTTCAAATTGAAGCTTCAATTTTGGAAGCAGATCTGTCTCTCTGCTCCATTAAAGCTTCATCAGAGCTCCAATCCATTTTCGGATAACCGCTCCATTATAGTCAATGGGAATTAACAAAAATGTTTACTGCTCCATTTTTAAAGTTAAAGAGATGAAATTTGGCACCAAGATAGCTCCTAAGGAGGTCTTTAACCATGCCAATTGTGAAGCACATCCATTCATCTATTGATTTTTAAAAGGAATTTTTAAAATTTGGAATAACTGCTCCATTGTAGTCAATGGAAATTAACAAAAATGCTTACATCTCCATCGTATTTAAAGATTAAGAGATTGGGCTTCTTCTTGATGAGCACAGGAGGAAAGTACACTGCTCTTATTTTCTGCAGTATGATTAAATCCGCTCTGCTCCATCAGTGTTATACAGCAGAGCTGGCTGTCCCTAAAACCCAGAAAAACATACCTCTGGGTGGGTGGGGGGCAGAAGTAATAGCTCTCACCCCTCCCCCAATTATGCCCACTGTTTTGAGAAGCAAAATTTTCAAGTAATCTAGGGCAAGATGTGAGGGGAGAATCTCCGCATTTGTGGAGGGAGCTCTTATCCTTTACTGCTGTGCATCTTCAGTTTGTAAAAATAGAGATCTGCTGTATCCCCTGACAGTTTGCTCTAATGGGGTGAAATGGGGTGTGTGTGTGCTCTCGCTATGGAAACATTGACTGTTGTTTAAAAATCCCATTAATCAAACAAGAAGCAATGATTTAATGTTGGAACTTGCTTGTTGTTTACTGCAAATGTTCACACTTCCAAGAGAGTGGTAGAAAAAGAAACAAGAAACTTTAAAAGGAATACACATGCAAACAACTCTCAGGAAAGTACTGTACAGAAGACTTCATAGAGAGATGGGGCTAGTTTGCAGCATATATTTTATGTTCTTGGTAAATTAGAGCTCCGTTCAATCCGTTCAATCAGATTGACAGTGTGTGAGAGAGAGGGGTGGGGGCTTGGCTAGACCAGGCCAGGCTTTATCCCGGGGGAAACCTTGGGATCATCCCTGTGCATCCACATAATGCACAGGGGATCCCAGGATCAGGGAGGGATGATCCCTCCCTTGCCCCAGGATAGAGCCCTCCCCTTTGAGCCCGCTGACCGCAGAACATGTGGCCCATTGGCACAAAGCGCTGCGCCCATCAGGGCTAGGGTGGGGGGAGCGGGAAAAGTAATTAAATTTTTAAAAAACTTACCTTTAGCACACGAGTGTTTATGCGCTCCTTCTTCTTTAAGAAAAAAAATGGTGGGCACGACACCTCTCTTCCTGAGGTCGTCACGCCTCATATGTAAACGGAGGAGGGATCTCGCGTTAATCACAATGTAAGATCTTCCCTCCTCCATTGCGGACTATGAGGTAGGTTTAGCTAAGGCCAGAGAGAGAGAGAGAGAGAGAGTACAAGTCTTTCGCTGCGAGTTTTATAGCAGGTGCAATTTTTGCCATAATTCGTGCAAATTACACAAATTGTGGTAAAAAATGTGCAAATTTCCATTTGGGCAAATTAAAAAAAAAACAGAAAAAGTTCCTGGATTTTGGGGGAACCTGTGGTCAGAATTCAAAGTGCTGGTTATCACGTATAAAGCCTTATATAGCTTGGGACCAGGCTAACTGAAAGACCGCCCTCTCCTATACAAGCCTTCCCAGTGCCTAGGATCTTCTGGAGAGGCCCTTCTTTTGAGACCACTACCTTCAGAGGTGTATTTGGTGGCAACTGAAAGACGGCTTTCCAGGTATCCACTCCCAAGCTGTGGAACTTCTTGCCAAGGAAGCCTAGGGGGGAATCCGCACGTCGTTCTGAGATCGCTTCTAAGCGACCCCAGTGCGGTGTGAAAGCGAGCGTGTAACTTGCCTTTTGAAGAGCCGACGAAGAGACATCCTTCCCGCCGCCGCCGCTGCCACCCAACTCCCTCCTCGCCGGCTGGGACGGAGAGCTCGGGGGAAGAAGGCGGGGTGGAGAGCTTCTTCCGCTCTCAACCCCACCTTCTTCAGCTGAGCTCTCCTCGCCAGTCGGCGAGGAGGTCTGCAGGTGGCGGCGGCGGCGGCGGGAAGGACGTCTCTTCGTCGGCTCTTCAAAAGGCAAGTTACACGCTCGCTTTCATGCCACACTGGGGTCGCTTAGAAGCAATCTCAGAACGACATGCGGATTCCCCCCAGGTTTGCTCCATCTCTGTTCTCTTGCTGACAGGAAAAAGACAGTTTTATTCAGACAGGCCTTTGGCTTGTGAGTGGATCTGTTGAGCTGGATGCTGTTGTTATCCTGTTATTGTTGTGTTTTTAATATTTTTAATTATTATTTTTATTGAATTTTAAAAGTGATTGTAAACTGCCTGAAGTGCCATTTTTGGTAGAAAGGCAGATTACAAATCAAATAAATAAACAAACTGCTGCACCAGCCTACAAGGATAGGATATGGCAATTACTGAAACCATGCGATGTCATGGTTAGCAGTATGAGAAGTCTCAGTATCATCCATTTAGGTAACAGGTTAAGTAGTCCACTAGCACTGACTATAGCTTGACACTTGTACACTGAGAAAAGCTGCTATGCCATCACCAGATGCAAGAATGTTATTCAAAGCTGTCATGTAATGTAATAAAGCATACAGTACGGTGGAGGCAAGTCTAAATACACCCACATACCATATCATCTCTACTGGATCCTTTTGTAATTGTGGAAAATATTCACAATATTTCACACAACAGAGAAGCTAGGATTTAGTAACATTAAACACAAAGGAACTGAATTAGAAATTGAAACATTTGCAAATGTTTGGCTCGTGCATTCAGAGTTGAAAGAAATTCAGTGATCTTGGCTGTAGAGTGAAACTGAAGCTTTGTTTTGATGGCAACCCCAGCATAATTTGGTGGTCAGCAGAAAGGGATTGCATGGTATATGAATATAATTCATGTTAACAATGAACTGTTGTTGTTGTTGTTGTTATTGTTGTTGAAAGGAAAAATTGATCGCTTTCTGCTAAAAGGAATTCATTTTGTAAGAAGGTCAAATAATTTTTAAGCTAGAGTATTGTTCCATGAAGACTTGTAAATGCCCAAATTGGTAGGTCTCATAACATGCACAACAGAAACTGACTTTTGGAATGGTGTCAAGCAGTCTCTCCCAGATTACAATGCAGGTCAGACCACATAGACTAATCAAAGTCCTGGTTTATTAAAAATCGTAATTTATGAGCTGGAGAAAATATTTCATGTCTGCATAAGACAAATGAGCTAAAAATCAACCCCTTTACTATTGAAGATTGTTTATAAATTTAATGAAAAAGGAAGCAAAGGATTTTGGTCAAAAGGCTGATAAAACCAAGATGAGAAAACTCCCACACTAATGTCAACTGGATTAGTTTTTACCCAATAAATCTTCTACCATGTATGGCTGTTTTGTAGACTCACAAATGTCTCAACCTGATGGTCATAATTCCCTGTATCCCCCTGTGCAAGTTCCCTTGGCTATTGCCATGGAACCTTCCATTATTGGAACTGTGGAAACAAGGACTAGGATGTTTGCTACTGTAGAAAGATAAAAAGACTCCATCAGGTACACACCCAAGAACATCCATGAATCCTTCCTGAAACAATGAATATTGTCATACTGCCAATAGTACAATAAATGGCTACAAATGTTTCCTCTGGGGAACAAACTTCAGGCAGCTTTCTGGTGGTCTAGAACAACCACACCTATTTAGTCCTGGAGCACACTCAGAAACGGTGGGAGTCCATCCATATGGCAGAAAAGAAATAGCTCATACTGCTAAAATGCCCTGTGCATCTTACCCCAATCTAATGGAGGTAGTAACATATGAGCTCATGGGACCATAGAACTTCCCGTGTGATTTGTGCAAGTACAAGTAGTAAAAAATGGGCCATCACAAATCATCTGCATGGCATGGTCAGCTGCACATTACTTCTTCAGTTCCTCACTATTCTGGGTGGGGAATTATAACACTATGGCACAATTGGTTCCTACCAGCACAGGATGGCATGCCTCTCCATGGAAGCATAACGATGCAAGAGATGCTGAGTTTAGTGATGTTTTGACTTAGGATAGGAACCTCAGGGTCTCATAACACACACCTCAAGCCCTAATGCTCCTGATGGAAGACACATATAACTGAGTACCATTACCATACTGATGAACCCTTACTCCAAACCTCCAAATGGCCATTTCCAGTGACTTTAAGTAGATCTTTAAATGCATGGGAGATGGAATGGGATGATGCAGAGTAGTTATCTCCAACTCCATCATCTGCCATCTGTTTTCCAGACAGGAACAAAACCACTATCAAGTAGTGCTACCAACCTGGACAAGCAGTGTAGAAGTATACTAGGGTATGCTGCTGAAGAATCAACATGTTCTCTCTCACACACACATACACACACTTCCAAGTCCTCCACCATCATGGCCAACATAGTTTTTGGCTCCAAATTTGGTCTGAAACTTCATAGAATCATAGAATAGCAGAGTTGGAAGGGGCCTACAAGGCCATCGAGTCCAACCCCCTGCTCAATGCAGGAATCCACCCTAAAGCATCCCTGAAAGATGCTTGTCCAGCTGCCTCTTGAATGCCTCTAGTGTGGGAGAGCCCACAACCTCCCTAGGTAACTGATTCCATTGTCGTACTGCTCTAACAGTCAGGAAGTTTTTCCTGATGTCCAGCTGGAATTTGGCTTCCTTTAACTTGAGCCCGTTATTCCGTGTCCTGCACTCTGGGATGATCGAGAAGAGATCCTGGCCCTCCTCTGTATGACAACCTTTTAAGTATTTGAAGACTGCTATCATGTCTCCCCCTCAATCTTCTCTTCTCCAGGCTAAACATGCCCAGTTCTTTCAGTCTCTCTTCATAGGGCTTTGTTTCCAGACCCCTGATCATCCTGGTTGCCCTCCTCTGAACACGCTCCAGCTTGTCTGTGTCCTTCTTGAATTGTGGAGCCCAGAACTGGACACAATACTCTAGATGAGGCCTAACCAGGGCCGAATAGAGAGGAACCAGTACCTCACGTGATTTGGAAGCTATACTTCTATTAATGCAGCCCAAAATAGCATTTGCCTTTCTTGCAGCCATATCGCACTGTTGGCTCATATTCAGCTTGCAATCTACAACAATTCCAAGATCCTTCTCGTTTGTAGTATTGCTGAGCCAAGTATCCCCCATCTTGTAACTGTGCATTTGGTTTCTATTTCCTAAATGTAGAACTTGGCATTTATCCCTATTAAATTTCATCCTGTTGTTTTCAGCCCAGCACTCCAGCCTATCAAGATCACTTTGAAGTTTGTTTCTGTCTTCCAGGGTATTAGCTATCCCACCCAATTTGGTGTCATCTGCAAATGTGATGAGCATTCCCTGCACCTCCTCGTCCAAATCATTAATAAAAATGTTGAAGAGCACTGGGCCCAGGACTGAGCCCTGCGGCACCCCACTCGTTGCCTCTCCCCAGTTTGAGAAGGTTCCATTGATAAGTACTCTTTGAGTCCGATTCTGTAGCCAACTGTGAATCCACCTAATCGTTGTTCCATCTAGCCAACTTTTAGCTAGTTTGTTAATCAGAATATCATGGGGCACTTTGTCAAAAGCTTTGCTGAAGTCAAGATATATGAAGTCCACAGCATTCCCACGGTCCACAAGGGAGGTTACCTTATCAAAAAATGAGATCAAATTTGTCTGACAGGACTTGTTCTTGACAAATCCATGTTGGCTTCTAGTGATCACCGCATTGATTTCAAGGTGTTTACAGACTGACTTCTTTATAATCTGCTCCAGAATTTTCCCAGGGATGGATGTCAGACTGACTGGTCTGTAGTTCCCAGGTTCCTCCTTTTTGCCTAGGGACAACGTTAGCCCTCCTCCAGTCGTCCGGCACCTCACCCGTCTTCCATGATTTTGCAAAGATAATAGACAAAGGTTCTGAGAGTTCTTCCGCTAGCTCCTTCATTACTCTAGGATGCAGTTCATCGGGCCCTGGAGATTTAAACTCATTCAAGGAAATTAGGTGTTCTTTGACCATTTGTTTATCAATCTCAAACTGCAATCCTGCCCCCTCAACTTCTGCTTCATTTTTTCCAGGGGGGGTCATAGACCCGTTTTTTGGAGAAGACTGAGGCAAAGTAAGAATTGAGCACTTCAGCCTTTTCTTTGTCGTCTGTTATCAATTTGCCATCCTCATTAAGCAGTTGAACCACCATTTCTTTCCTCTGTCTTTTACTACTCACATATCTGAAGAAAGCCTTTTTATTGCTTTTAGCATCCCTCGCTAATCTCAGCTCATTCTGAGCTTTAGCCTTCCTGACGCCATTTCGGCACTTCTGCGCCACCTGTCTGTTTTCTTCTTTTGTAGCCTGGCCTTCCTTCCACTTCCTATATGTATCCCTTTTTGTTTTCAGATCATCTCTAAGCTTTTTGTGGAGCCACATTGGTTTCCTCTGTTGTCTTCTATCTTTTCTCTGCTGTCTTCTACCTTGACTGCAATGGATCCATATAATTGACTTTCTTTAAGGGAACATAAGTGCCATGTTGGATCAGACCAAGGGTCCAACTAGTCCAGCACTCTGTTCACACAGTGGCCAACCAGCCATTGGCCAAGGTGCTCTATCACCTTGCCAGACATTATTTCCCAGATCCAATGAATTAAGAGAGGGTTTGTCCAAAGGCCTGGTGTAATCTGGGTGAGTAGGGACAATTTCTGCCTTAAATTTGGCAGGTATGAACTCCCTTATAAGCTCCTAGAAGTCTTTTACCCACTGCAAAAAGCAAGAGTTCACATCTGTGGTAAGAGGAACAGCTTCAAAAACCTCACCCATGTTCTTGAGTAGCAATGACTGAAGCTCATCCAGAGAAACTGGATTGTCAGCAGCCAAGGGCCCATCTTGCTCAGGTACTGTGACCAAACTGGTGACTAAGGCCTTAGCTAGACCTAAGGTTTATCCCAGGATCGTCCCGGGGTCATCCCTGTTCATGTAAATGACACACAGGGGATCCCAGGAGCACGCAGGGACGACCCCAGGATGATCCCGGATAAACCTTAGGTCTAGTTAAGGCCTAAGGCACCACCTCTTCCATCTGCCTTGTCACCTGCTCTATTGGGTTTAAAACACTGGGGTTACGTTTACCTTCTCTTATATTCATCCCTTCCCCATCTTGCCAGCGTCCCTGTTATCATACTGCAGTACATGTTACTGGGGATTGGACTAGGATGACCTAATTTCTTGGCACAGTTGATTGTGATTAGCTCTGGTGACCGTTGTAATCAATGTCTCCTGGATTTAGGCCAAAGTCTGCCATCACATACATGTGCCACTTGCTCTGAATGTAATGAAGCTGAGCAATCTGAAACGAAGACAGCATTTGGCCTTGTGAATACAGCAAAAAGCCTCCCTCCTTCACTTTTAGCCATCTGCGTCACTCTCACTTACTCATTATAGAACAGCAACAATAAGTCCAAGTGCTTGTGCTTAGAATTGCAAAAGTTCTCTGTGGCTGGGTTGCTTTCATAAGACTTGCCCTTAATGCTTGTCCTTCCCTTTTATTTCCATTCTCTTCTAGATTGCTTATTAACCCCATTTTTCCTACTGACATTTCTTTATCCAAGTTTTTAATCATGGGTATCCAATGCTGTCATTCCACTGATGGAAACAATTCCATCAGTAGAACTGGGGTGATTCTTTTCTCCTTCTCTCTCTCTCTCTCTCTCTCTCTCTCTCTCTCTCTCTCAATTTCTCACTGAAAATCTTCTCTGGCAGGCTGGGAAACCCTCCAAAACAGAGGGAGGAAGATAAGGGAAAACTCCCACCATGTTAGGGGGGCTCCACTAGTGCAACACTGGATTTAATCCCATGACTGCAAGGATCAAAATACCAATTCCTCCTCTGCCACCGATGCCCCTCATGCTATACTGGAGCCAGGGCAAGAAATAAAATACAGAATAGTTAAGATGGGGATGTATAGTCAAAATATAGTCTAGATAAGACCTGGGGGCTGCCTATATGTGGGGAAAGCCCCATGGTGATTGTGGGTCTGCACCATGTCATTTAGACAATGAAAGCATAGGTTCACAGCCAACATGGGGCGTCCCCATGAGGCTGCATTTTGAAAAAGTCAGAGGTTCACCCTGACTTTTTCAAATGGAGCGATGTCAACACAGTACTTCCACCACGTAACATCGATCCATGGCCTACTATCAGCTTTGGCTGATACATCAGCTGTGCCCCGTCCTAGAGTTGGAAGACCTAAAGACAGTAGTGCATGCGCTGGTAACTTTGAGGCTCGATTTCTGCAATGCGCTGTACATAGGGCTACCTTTGTGTCTAGTACGGAAACTTTAACTACTTCAAAATATGGCTGCCAGTTTGGTCACTGGTACACCTAGGGGTGACCATATAACACTAACTTTAAAAACACTTCACTGGCTGCCAATTAATTTCCAGGCGAAGTATAAAGTGTTGGTTATTACCTTTAAAGCCCTACACAGTTTGGGTCCAGGTTACCTGCAGGATCGCCTTCTCCTGTACAATCTGCCCCACACACTCAGGTCCTCTGGGAAGGGTTTACTCGAGTCAGCCACAAATAGGCTGACAGCTGTTACCCAGAGGACCTTTTATTCTGCTCCTCCCAGACTGTGGAATGGCCTGCCGGAGAAGATTCATCGCCTTAATATTGTCTCTGAGTTTAAGACAACCATAAAGACTAGTCTCTTCTGGCAGGCGTTCCCAGATGAATTTTAAACCTAAGAATTTTAATATGTTGTGATTGTTATTTTAATATGGTATTAGTTTTATATGCTCTTTTAAACAGTTTTATGTAAGAAATAAAATTATTATTATTATTATTATTATTATTATTATTATTATTATTATTATTCCATGGGCAACCTGGGGTGGAGCCTGGTGGAAGGCAACTAGCAACTGGTCACCTTCCACCAGGAAAGGGGTTGGCTCCAGGATCCAGATGGCCATCCAGAAACCCCATGCTCCCTCCTCAGCATCAGGATTACCCAAGCAGCCCTAGTGTGAGTCAGCCCGTTGGTTCATTTATCCCAGCACTGTTGACTCTGATTGGATCTCTAAGGTTTCAGGTACAATTCTTTCCCAGACCTGCTGCTTAATAACATGCTTTAGCTGGAGATGCCAAGAAATGAACCTGGGACCTTCTGTACCAGGTGCTGTACCATAGGCCGGTGACCATTCCCCCTGTATGAGGAGATACTGAAACTGGCCCATTGAAGTGTCTGGATTGGATTTCAGATAGCAATCTATGTCAATACTGCTTGCTGCTAGGTAACTTTTAGCTGAACCTTGCACAAAGTGGATATTGGTTGGATATTGGCCTGGGACCTTCTACACAAAAATCATGAGTTTTACAACAAAATGGCTTTCCATGACACCCAATATATATTTATGAAAGCCACTTTTCTTGGACTATACTGGTGACATGACACCAATTAGAAGGGCCTTTCTCAACTGTGTGAAATAAATGTTTCAAAAATAGCAAAAGTTACAAGTAATATGGATAATTTGAGAATGTCTGGCCTGCGTGCATATTTACAGGGGTTACAGGAGCATTCCTCTGGGCTCTACTCCTCTTTACACACATTCATAACAACTTATGAAAGAATGTAAGTGTACACACAACCACACACAGTTTGTACTCCTGTAAATTCTTCAGAAGTTGAATGTATATGGGGAAGAGGCTTCTGGCACAATTGCACTCTGCCCTGCAAGGATATTTACTGTGCCCCAATGTAACATGTGTACAGTTCTATTAGTAGAGCAGATTTATGTCCAGAGGTGAAAATAGAATTTTACTCCTAATAAAGACACATCAGATCTATTGTATTAAAATAACATCATCATCCTAAACATGTCTACTCAGAATTAGGTCCCATGGAGTTCAATGGGACTTACTCCCAGGTTAGTGTGGTTGATGGATGGTGGAAGTTGTAGGACGTTTTTCTTTCTAAATATAC
This sequence comes from Elgaria multicarinata webbii, assembly GCF_023053635.1. Taxonomy (NCBI): domain Eukaryota; kingdom Metazoa; phylum Chordata; class Lepidosauria; order Squamata; family Anguidae; genus Elgaria; species Elgaria multicarinata. Next base: position 110,758,603 of record NC_086173.1, on the reverse strand, counting down.
ATAGGATTGCACTCTTGCTGTCTTTGCAAAAAGAAAGGCTGGTGTCAGTTATTTAGCTGGAAGGAATAGACCTTACTAACTCTTCCTTATTAAGCTTACAGAAGTTTTAAAAACAGGGTTTGCGATGGGGGAGATAGAATTGACAAAGGATTGGTGGGGGAGGTGTATTCCATTACTTGTATCCTTTTGCTCCTTTTGGAAGAAGAGCCTTGATCTGGCAATATGAATGAAAGAAGAACACTCATAGCCTCTGGCCACCATTGCCAGTAATTTAATAGAGTGTCTTAAATCAGATCTCTTATTCAATCGACACAATTATATTAAAGGGCATAATATGCACAATTAGTCAAAGAAACTGCTTCTTGACTGTGAAAATGAATGCAATGCCCCACCACCACCACCAAAGGAATGGCATTGAGTGTTTTTGATCACAGGATTTTATATTAAGCTCTAATATTGGAATGAAAGTGGTTTTAATGCTTTCCAATGACTTTAAAGTTTAGATGCTTCAGGCCTGGAGTAAACTTTGCCTCAGGGAGTTCGTGCATTTAATTATCTGCAAAAAATTTATCACCATGATAGCTAAGTGAAATCATTGCTGCTCTATAGAACAAAGAGAAAAAACAAAACCTATAAATCAATACCTGTTCCTATTAAAATATTAGTTACTGGAATAACACGTGGCAAAGGAGAAGAATTTGTAAATGAATTTTTGAAAAATCAATAAGAAACACATTTTAGAATTATGATGAGAGCTAAACGTCAGACTGGGGATAAAAGGGGGGACTGGGGATAGTGTATTCCTTTACATTTCTCTTATTTATTTCTGACAGTTGATAAATAAATGTAAATGGTGAATCTTGCCCAATGTCTATGGAGTTGAGGGTGACACACATATTTTTGAGAAATGGTGAGAGGTCTAACTGATCATGGCTGTGTGAGATTTTAACCTGGGTCTGCTTCATCATACTGGCCCCAAGCTTAAGCATCAGCTAAATTATAAATAATCCTTTTAAAACTCTGGTTCTGCCCTGAAATGCTCAGCATGATGCCCAAATGTTAAAGATTGAAGGACTGTTCTTTCAGCAGCCACTTGAGCTACCAACACACAAACAAATTTTCTGTTGCAAGCAATTCTCCAATTTGGCTAAAATGTGCATGTGTTACCACATGGATCATTACCATAGTTCAGAGTCTCCACAGCAGCAGTGGATATTTCTAGCACTGGCTAGTTCACTCTTTAATGATAAATGCCAATTGGTTGCCTTGTTTCTTAATTGTAATATATTGTTGTGCTTTGGAATGAGTGAAATTTACTTTGTTGTGTGGAGATGTGATATTTGGACATTACAGACATTTCACTAACATAAGAAATAGCTGGCAAGCCAACAGTGATATCTATGAAATAGATATTCATGAAATAGATATTCATTCAGTGATATTCATTTCCTTCAGATATTATACAAATATAAAACCTAGGGGCTGTCTATACAGCAGCAGACTGCCACCACGATGAGCTCAAACCCTGCTCTTTCGCTGCTGGGGGGCAGAGGCAGCTAATCCCGATGCCGCAGTGAAAGCTTTGGGATTCCAGCACCGGGCCCACCCCCAGTCCTCTCCCCAGGTGGACAGCGACCAATCACAGGTCACCATTTGCCCAGCCATGCCTCCACTGTAACTCCAGAGCAAGGCTAGATGGCAGATACGCCATATTTGTCTCACTCCAGAGAAAAAAGTCAGGGTAAGTCCCTGAATTTTTTTTCTTTCAAGTTTTGAGGGAAAGCCCCACAAGGTTTCATTTCTCTGTGAAAGGAGTAAGGTATTTTTGGTTGTTATTGTTAAAGTCCTTTTAACAACAAAACAACAGCAGCAATTCCTTTCTCAGGTTTAAAGTACTCAGCAGGCTGTAGCACTGGAAAGCCTCAGGGGAGGAAGTCCTAGGGCTCTACACCAAGCAGGATATTCCACTATGAAAATGGTATATAAAAGGCAGGAGCCACACTACTGCTTTAGAGCGGTATTGACGTGCACTGACAACTGTTGGAGCCCATGACACATCTACACCAAGCAGGATATAGCACTACGAAAGCAGTATGAAAGTGGTATATAGTATGTGTCAATGGGCCCCAACAGTTGTCAGTGCACTTCAATACTGCTATAAAGCAGCAGTGTGGCTCCTGCATTTTATACACTGCTTTCATACCGCTTTCATAGTGTAATATCCTGCTTAGTGTAGATGAACCTTCCTCTAGGGTTTTTTTTCTGGAAGATTAAGCAGTGGGAGAAGTTTCAAGAAGAGAATGGGATGAAAATGGCAAAATAAAGAGCACACACACACAGCCTCAGCCACCTCCTTATAGTAAAGTAAACACTCAAGACTTGCACACCAAGAAATTTCTCCAAAAATTTACCTCTTCCCACAGGTTTTGAGTTCAATTTATTTTGTCCCTTCCCTACAAGGAATGACGAAAGCGAAATAAATTTTAAAAAATTGGCACAGTGCTAATGAAATCAACTTCTGCTAGAAAATTGCTGATCAGCCATCATCCAATACTACTCAGCCAAAGAAAGGCCCCTTGGTTGTAAGTGACTTGCAGAGTATCACGTGGAGGTAAGCAAAGGCCTCTGAAACTACTCTAGCTAGAGCTATTTATAATGGGAATATGAGTCAGTGATAGAAATTAAGGATTAGAGCTGGGAGCAAGTAGCAACCCATTCAGAGGCTGATCACCTTCACCACAATTTAAGTGGTGATTTGCCTTCCAACCTATCCTGTTTGTCACAACTTTAACTGTTCAGCATGGTGGGATATGGCAGCGACTAAGAACTATTGCAGCCCTTAGAAAAATGGCAAGCCTGTCTCTGCATTCATTCTGTTGTGATGACTAAAAGAGCCCACGTGGTTGTACATTCAAATTTACACCGTGAATACGGTGTACCTGGTCGAGAACACATCGTGCCAGATCCATTGTGATTTTATTCTCCCTTGCTGTGTGGTATAAACATATCTACACAGAACCTGAAAGCTAGCACTTTTTCTGGCATTTGGGTTGATCCTAATATAGGACTTGCATAACTGTGGGGTCTAAACTGTGTTGTTGTGAACCAGAATCCCCAAAAGAAGAAAAAGAAAGATGTGTAGTTGGCTGTGCAGTGTGGCTTGCTACACTTATCTGTCTGCATGTGATGGCTTCATTTTAGGGTGACCAACTGTCAGGATTTCCCCGGATTTGTCCTGGTTTTTGTTCTTTCCATGGTGTCAGGGGGGATTTTCTATAATTTTCAATAATGTCCTGGAATGACACACCTTCCCCTTTAAGACTGCCATTAGCATGGCAGGAGGGAATGACATGCTTTCTTGAGCCACATCATTCCCCCACCCCGAGCTCCAATTGAGGTCTTAAAGGGGAAAGTGGGTCATTCGTGGACATTATAGCAAAGGCCCCAATTGGAGTGGATGGTGGTGGTGCAGAATGAAATCCTTTCACCTCCTCCACTCCAATCGGGTTCTTTAAGGTGGCGGGGGAAGAACGTACTTTCTGCAGGACTCAGAAAGCTGCTTCCCCCCACACACACTAGGTGTCCTCTTTTTTGGTTTCCCAAATATGGTCACCCTAGGAGAATGTAACACAGAGAGTATAGCAAAAGCTTCAAAGTACAGCAAAACCTACAAAAGTAGGAGTGAGTGAAGTTAATTTCAGATACATTGAATCTCTCACTTGTTCTTTATTTCAGTGATTTTAACATTAAGATGTTATGTAGAACAGATTTGTCTTAAATGTGTGCTGTAAAAGCAGACATGTGACCAAGGCTATGTTCGGGTGGGCACGCCCCCTTGGTACTGGACACGCCCCCTTGGGGGCGACCATGTTGTCCTCTTTTTTGGTTTCCCAAATATGGTCACCCTACTTCATTTGATATTTATTTATTTATTTGTTTTATTACATTTATATACCGCCCCACAGCCAAAGCTCTCTGGGCGGTTTACAACAATTAAAAATGGTAAACATTAAAAGTATACAAAATTTTAAAACCATCAAAACATAAAAACAGTATAAAAACAACAACAGTATCCATTTAAAAACAACAATTCTGGGGTCCATTAAAAACAAACTTAACGTTGTTAAATGCTGTTAAAATGCCTGGGAGAAGAGAAAAGTCTTGACCTGGCACCGAAAAGATAACAATGTTCGCACCAGGCGAGCCTCATCGGGGAGATCATTCCACAGTCAGGGGGCAACTACTGAAAAGGCCCTCTCCCTTGTTGTCATCCTCCGAGCTTCCCTCGGAGTAGGCACTCGGAGGAGGACCTTAGATGTTGAGTGCAGTGTATGGGTAGGTTCATGTCGGGAGAGGCGTTCCATCAGGTATTGCGGTCCCAAGCCATGTAGGGCTTTATAGGTTAAAACCAGCACCTTGAATTGGGCTCGGAATCATATAGGCAGCCAATGCAAGCGGGCCAGAATCGGTGTAATATGCTCAAACCTCCCTGTTTCAGCTATCAATCTGGCCGCCGCATTTTGCACAAGCTGCAGCTTCCGGACCGCCTTCAAAGGCTGCCCCATGTAGAGGGCATTTCAGTAATCTAATTTGGAAATTACCAAAGTATGGACAACTAAAGCTAGGTTATCCCTGTCCAGATAGGGGCGTAGCTGGGCCACCAACCGGAGTTGGTAGAAAGCACTCCATGACACCGAGGCCACCTGTGCCTCAAGTGACAAAGATGGTTCTAGGAGAACCCCCAAGCTACGAACCCGCTCCTTCAGGGGGACCCCATCCAGAATCGGTTGAACACCCCCCATCCGATCAGAGGAACCACCCACCAGCAGCATCTCAGTCTTGTCTGGATTGAGCTTCAGTTTATTAGCCCTCATCCAGTCCATTGTCGCAGCCAAGCACCGGTTCAGCACATCCACAGCCACACCTGATGAAGTTGAAAAGGAGCAGTAGAGCTGCGTGTCGTGAGCGTACTGATGACAGCGCACTCCAAAACTCCGGATGACCTCACCCAATGGTTTCATGTACATGTTAAACAGCATGGGGGACAAGACCGACCCCTGCGGAACCCCATACTGGAGAGTCCACGGGGCCGAGCAGTGTCCCCCAAGCGCCACCTTCTGGAGCTGACCTGCCAAGTAGGAGCGGAACCACTGCAATGCAGTACCCCCCACTCCAAACTCAGCCAGATGTTCCAGAAGGATACCATGGTCGATGGTATCGAAAGCCGCTGAGAGATCAAGGGGAATCAACAGAGTCACACTCCCCCTGTCTTTCTCCCGACAAAGGTCATCATACAGGGTGACCAAGGCTGTTTCAAGATTATGGCCACTGCAGGATCTGGGAAGTGGTCTGAGGAGAAAATTGAGGAAGCAGAGTTATATTAAGCCCTTTTCCAAATGATTCTGTCTGTCATGGAATGACTGGGTCACAATCTGGGGGTGCAACACAATGACCAGCCATGATTACCAAAGGCAAAATCACAACCAGGAAGGGGGTATAGAAATGGCACTCATTTTGCCTATTATATAAACCCTTTGGGGGGATTATATTCTTGCCTTATGCAAGAGAACCAAATTAAGTTCTCTAACCAAGAGTACAACAAAAATGAGTTACAGGACCTGCTCATAAATGAAGAAAAGAAAAAAAGGAGGAAAAATAAGATCCCCCTGAAGCAATTAGATACCAATCACTTCACTACCACAAGGTTAGAAACAGGAAAGGAACTAGAGCCTGACACATACATCCAGGTCTCTTTAATCCTTTTTTCCTTTCAGGCAAATTCCACCCTATTCCCACTTTCCACCTGCCTGCTACATAATTGCTGATCAATTATCCTGTTGAACTGAAAGTGAACCTGCCACGAAGGGTTAAAATGTGCTTTTGCAGAGCCAACTGCTAATTCAAAGGGGGGGGGGGAGAAATGTTTTCACATCCCAAGTGCAGAAAATATACGGTCTAACTGAATAAAAGATCTACTCAAGAAATGCGAGGATGGCAAAGGGTGATGTAAAATAAAAGGGAGAGAGAGATCTCAGCTTTGAAGGTTGGCTTTTGTTTTATTTTAGGTAGACTGAGACACAAATCATGCTACTAATTTAAAGATCACACATTTATATGCTCCAATGAGAACCACTGAAAAATTGATGCTGAGAAAATTTGTCTCAGTTTATCATTACACAGTATTTTGGCCCTGTTGTAGAAACGAAATTATATTTGCCAAAATCTTATGCACACTTACCTGTAAAGAAGCCCCATTGAACAAATTGAGACTTGCTTCCAAGTTAATATGCATGGGATTGGGGTATTTTAAAGTGAACCTTAAGAAATGATAGAGCTATCGAGCCCAACGTCTTTTGTTTTCACATGGTAGAAAAAGTAGCAATAGAACCTTCCTTATTTAATAGGTAGCATCCACTTTCCTTTGAGGTCTACATGTTTGCACTTAATGCTGTAACTTATCCTCTCAGTCAACCTATTTGACTATTGGAATGTCAGCTTTCTTGCTTTGCTACCAGATCTATCCACTTTGTTTGCTAGTATGCACTAAAACTTAAACTGCTGAAAAGATCATGTGGAAGCTGTAACAACTACAAAGAAATATCTGCTTATTGTGGTATATAAATTCTTAAAATGTATATTATCAAGGTAGTGAAGCAAAGTACATGATCAAGTTAAACTTTTACAATTATTGTTAAATAATGTCAGGTACCTGGCCATATGAAAGCAGACTGTTTCTGCCTTTTTACTCTCTAACCCAGGGATGGAAAACCTGTGGCCTTCCACATGTTGGATTCAGAGTCTCATCAGCCCCAGCCAGCATGGCAAATGGTCAGGGATGATGGGAGATGACCCAACAACATATGGAGGATCACAAGTTCCCCATCCCTGCTCTAGCCCAAAACAAAGAATTACTATCTCATCTTAAGTACAGAGGATTCATACTTTTTTCTCTGACAAATAATAGAAGGTGTGCAGTCATTTTAATGGTGACACTATTTATTTATTAAAAGCATTTCTTATGTTTTCTATTCTTCAGCCGAAAAGGCTCTTAGGGTGGTTTGCATAAAATCTATACAAACAAGAATCAGGCATAGAATCAGAGAGCATCATCACATGGGGGAAAATCCCATTTCCTTACCGTCACTTCTCTGCCCCCACTTTTGTCCTTCATTACTTCCTCTTTCTTCCTGGAGACAAAAGATAAAGTGAACAGACCACGTGGCCCATCCAGGGGGCGTTTGCATCGTGCCACTTTTCCTGCACACAACATGAGATAGCAGCACGTTCCATTTTTTCAAAAAAGTTGAATTAAAAGGGGTCTATTTGCAATGAAAAAATTAGCATTACAAGCAGGAGGCATGTGGGAGGCAGCTGACATCATCTAAAGGACACACGAACATTCGTAAGTGGGCAGTAGCGAGCATGTGATAAAACACTTGTCTGATGATGCCCTAAAATGCACCACACAAAAGGAAAAAGAGAAGAAAAGGAAGAAAACACGCAAACCCAAGCACCAATTCTTAAAATTACCTAGTATTTTTAATGACCAGCTTGAATGGAAACAGTTGAAGGAGAGAAGAACCAAATGGAGTTGGACTTTCAGCAGAACCAGTGGAATGGATTTGCTTCCCATCACTCTGCTGCAACCAAAGTGGAATGGCCACTGCCAGGTGACCATATTCTTATCCTCCAAGCTACTGTCACCATGAAGGCAATTGGTACACTTATCTGAGGTCCACTTAATCCACATCTGAGATCCACTTAATCCATATTTTTCTCTCTCTAAGGATAGTACCCCTGGGTGTGGGGAAAGTAAGGACAACCATGCTGGATCAGACCAAGGGTCCATCTAGCCCAGCATTCTGTTCACACAGTGGCCAAACAGATGCCAGGAAACCCACACGCAGGACATGAGTGCAACAGCACCCTGCTGCACATCTTCCCAAGCAATTGGTGTACATAGGCTTACTGCTTCTGATACCGGAGATAGCATACAGTGATGATCAGGACTAGTAGCCATTGATATCCTTCTCCTCCAGGAATCTGTCTAAGCCTTTTTTAAAGCTATCCAAATTGGTGGCCTTCAATACATCTTGTAATAGTAAATTTCATAGTTTAACCATGCACTGAGTGAAGAAGTACTTATTCTTATCTGTCCTGAATCTCCCATCAATCAGCTTCATGGGGTGGTCACGTCTTCTAGGATTATGAGAGAGGGATAAAAATGTCCACATTCTATCCACATTCTCCACACCATGTATAATTTTGTTCACCTCTAAAATGTACACTTGTGAACCCTGCAATGTATGAAAAACATACCAGTGTCAATGTTGCTATGATTACCTGTATGTTTAGAAGCAGCATGTTTTTTAGACAGGTGTACTTTCAAACAAATGACTCCCATATGAAAGCTGTGTTGGTTCTACCATATTAGGCAAAGCATACAGCCTTGTAATTGCCTCCCATTGAAGGCTTCTGATTATCTGTGACTGACTTCTCATGTAACAACAATGCTACAAACAACCATTCTCACTGATAATAATCACCTTCACCATACAGTCCTATACATGGGGCTTCTTCATCTTCCTAGCTGGAATCCAAATCACAGATTACTTTTAGATTTATTTTTTTAAACGTTAGTTCTCTTTCTATTTTCATCTCCCTCCTCTGCTGTTCACACTACACTTGGTTGCCTAACTTACAGACTTGATTGCCACCTTCTGCCCACTACTTCCCATTGCAACATTACAGCAGCACAGGCGTATAATCGTATACTAATATAGGAAATGGGTCACAGAGGAGGGAAACACAAGACAAAGGTATCAGGAAGCTGCTGAAAGCCCACCTAGATATGCAACAAATATGTATCACCAATGGATGAATCTGCCTTTCCCCATATATGATTTTATTTCTGTTGTTTTTATGACATTATATTTCAGCTGTAAACTCCCTTGTGAAGGCTTGCACCCCTCCGCCCCATATAGCATAGGAATAAATAAAACATATTATAGGCAGTAATTGCTGAGCCTAGCAATTGCAGCTTTAGGGTCCAAGACTTCCAACGTGGTCAACACAAACAGAGATCAGGCAGATGACAAGGTCGCAATGGTCCAGGTCACAGGCAACAAGATTGCGGTGAGTGGAGGCAAGAAATAAAGAGACGACACCAAGTATTGGATTTAAACTGGGCCACATTTTATTAAGTGATCTGCAGGGGGTGGGAAATTTCTATCCTAAGAGGGCATCGTTAATCAGGCCTCTTGACAGGCCTGTTCCTCATTTGGGCGAGCCATTCGCCACCTGTGGGTTGGCGCCTGGGACTTCGCCATCCCACGGGCTTCCCCTTATGGGGTAGGGAGACCTTCCGGTGTCGCTCCAGCACAGGCCGCCTAGGCTCTGCATGAGAGAGGAAGGTCAGCCTCAAAGGTAACCTTTATCTCTCCTGCCAGGCCACTAGGCTCAAAACAGCGAGCCTGAGGTGTTAATGGTGCCTGTGAATGCTCACCGCCCCAGAACCCCTCTCAGAATGCCCTTACCTACTGCCCTAAATCAAATGTGACCGAATTATGAACGTGAACCAATTAACCTATTTAATACTCCCAGGCTGTCCTACAGTATGGAGTAGGCGAAAAACTCTTGGCCAAATTAGGACAAGAGCAAAAATTCCTACTCGGCCCCCTAATGGCAACCAGCAAGCTCATACTGTCTACAGGGTGGGAGGGAGAGAGCCATGTGACAAAAGAGGCAGTCGGGAGGGGAAACAGCAGTTTTGTTTCCTCTCATCCCCTCCCGGCCGCGTGACCCAGCCCAGTTGCCAGTCCGTGGCTGGCTCCAGCATTTCCTCTTGTCCTCACCCACAACAGCCCCCCCCCCATGCCCAGGCTATGCCAGTCGTGGCAGGATGGCGTTTCTGAGGCAACACAGCAGACTAGAAGCAGGCAAAAAAAGAGCCGAGTTTCATCCAGAAGTACTCACACCAGGAAACAGTCCAGAGACAAGAGAACCTGGATGATTCAGGAACATCTAGCCAACATCATTTGCAGCCCCCCCTCCTCCTCCTCTTCCTCCTCTTCTTCTTGGGTTTTATGGCAAAGCAAGGCCTGAAGGCCGTATTACGGCCATGTACTGATGTCTAATAGCCCAGGCAAATGGTTTACAAATTGCAGACTAAATTACTATCTAGCAAAAAATGCCATATGGCAGTAAGCACACAAGACTGAGGGTGTTGCTAGACGAGGCCTTAGCGGCTTTGAGACCCGGTTTCCCTGCTGTGCGTCCAGATGACGCACAGGGGAATCCGGGCCCAGGCCGCACTGAGGCCTCCTCTAACACGCCATAAGCGAAGTCGCTTATGGCGCGCCTTTTTCGCAGCCCCGGCCTGAGGCCGGGGCTGCGGAACGTCTAGGAAGGTCCGTGGCTTTTTGCGGCTACTCACTTACTCGCAAGTAGCCACAAAAAGCCACGGACTTGGCACAGCGCTCATACGAGCACTGTGCCCATCGCGCCAGGGGGGTTGATCCCAGGGGGGGAGATGGGGGAGGGAAGGCCAGACCGGCAGGAGTGGGGGATGGCGGAGGGCGACACATGGGAGACAGCAAGGGGATGGTGGAGGGCGACGACGGGGACGGCAAGGGGGGGGCGGAGGGAGACGACGGGGATGGCAAGGGGGGGGCGGATGGGGGGGCTTAAGTAAAAAAAACACCTTACCTTCTCCGGCGGCTTCGGGCCCCACCTGGCCCCTTTAAAACAAAAAAAATGGCCGACGCTGCAGGACTTCCATTGTCCCTGCCGTCGGCTGTCTAGGAGGCTGGGCGGCACGCGTTAAAGTTAGCACGCCATAGCCCCGCCTCCAGGCCGGCTCAGCCGGCCTGGTCTAGCAAGGCCCTGAATCTCAGAAATCCTAAGGAGGACACACAAGTCCCCAACAGGAAGTTCTGTTCTCCCTTAACAAACAAAGGAAAGTTCCCGTTCTTTCAATTTACTTATGCTATCACATATAATATGATCAACAGTCTCCCTTACTCCACAAGCTGAACAGTGGTCCAATTCCACCTGCCTAATACCAAACAGATTATTTTGAGCTGCGCAATGTCCAGACATCACTCAAAAATCATAAACTTGCCGAGCTCGACCAGGCTGATTAAACCATCTAAAATCTCATAAATTCAGACAAAAGGGGGGCGGGGGAGAACTCTACGTCCAGTGTCACTGTCTTCCCAGTATTTTTGTCTGTTTAGTACATACTCCCTGTTCAGGGAGCTCTTAATTTCACTGTGTGACAAAGGCAATTGAACATCAACAAAGGATCTCTATAAGCCCCTTTTCACTGTACTATCCGCGACTTCATTCCCTAATATGCCAACATGAGCTGAGATCCAACAGAAGCCAGTCCATAGTCCCACTTAACAAAATTCAGAACACGTGGTCCATATTTCATTTACAAGATTATTCTTGCCATCTACACCAGCTACTCTCTCTCTGCCTTGCACTGCTGTTTTTACGCAGAGGCTGTCAGAGCACATCCAAGCTTCAGCTGTGAGCTGTTAGTGACTGAAGCTGAAAAGGTGAGTAAAGCCTCCTATGTGCAAGTAGACCTTTTCACACAAGGAGGCCTCTGGCTCAGTTTAGCACTCTTTATGGGTTTCTGCCTTTTCAGGTGGTGTGTCTCCCACCTCTGAGGCAGAGACCTTGACCTCCACAAGTGATGCCCTCACGGTAATCACCCCTCTGGGCCGGGCTCCTCCTGGTCTACTTGCAGAGCCTGGGCATTGGTGGTGGGTGGTTCCTGATCCTTCCAACTCTTTCTCCAAAGAGTCTTCGGCCATAGCTAGACCTACCTTTTATCCCACGACAGAGGAGGGAAGATCTCGCATTGTGTTTAACTTGAGATCTCTCCTCCATTTACATGCGATGCGTGATGACCTCAGCAGGAGAGGCGTCATGCCCGCCATTTTTATTTTTAAAGGACCAGCAGTGCACAAATGCTCGTGTGCAAAAGGTAGGTTATTTTTAAAATTTCAATTGTTTTCCCCACTCCCCCCACCCTACCCTCAAAGCGCTGCGCCCTGTGCAAGGAATCGCGTGGAGCAGGGTCAACCTGTGGCAACGGGCCACATGTTCCACGGTCTCAGGCTCAACCCGGGACCATGGAAAAACCGGGGCCAAAGTGGAGGGTGAAATCCCGTGGCAAGGGAAGGATCATCCCTCCCTGATCCCGGGATCCACCGTGCATCATGTGGACGCACAGGGACAATCCTGGGGTTCGCCCCGGGATAAAGTCCCGTCTAGCTACGGCCTTCCAGTGGTGGCATGACAATTTGAATTATTCAGGGGGGTTGGGTGGCATGTTGTCCAGTCTGCCGTCAAAGGCTCCTGCTACCTATACCTATCTTGTCAATGTTTTCAGCTTGCTCTGGTCTCTTTACCATTATTTATTTATTTATTTATTACATTTTTATACCGCCCAATAGCCGAAGCTCGCTAGCTGTACAATACATCTCCTATGCATTCTTGACTCCTTTAAACATCCTGCAAAACTGCAAGCACTTAAGAGCCAGTTCTCATACTCTTCCCATTAGAAAACTCTCAGATTACAGGTCAGTTTAATGGGTAAGTCATCCTTGGCACTTTGCACTGTAAATCTAAAATACCCTTTTCAGTCAGTTATGATTAATATGTTTTGTATTGTGTTTAATATGTTTTGTATTTTGGGTACTTTATTTTATAGGTTTTCCACTTCGGCACAAATGAACTGTGAGGCATAGCTGAAATTCTTGTAGTCCACATTGCACAGATACATAAATGACCAGACAAGACCAAGGAGAAGCAGGTGTTTTTACTTCAAAGAAACGTACAGACAGGAATTAAATAATTGTCACTACATCCCTAATTAGTTAGGTATTATTATTTCATGCTTTTAAAGATGTGGAAACATAGGAGATAAAGGTATAAATTATGAGCACAGTAGGTCATGGACAAGCAGTGAGCCTTATGATTTAACGCCTGTCAAAATATGATAAATTCCTTTCATTTTCTCAAGAGTTACACAAATAATATTCAGGGATGTGCTGCACTGTTAGGTCAAGCTCTTGTAGACCACATCAGAATGATTTCTACCAAAAGGGGGTATGATCATTATTCATACCTTACCAATGGGCAGGGCTCCAAAAGCTGAGGGAATATTTGTGTGTGTGTGTGTGTGTGTGTGTGTGTGTGTGTGTGTGTGTGTGAGAGAGAGAGAGAGAGAGAGAGAGAGAGAGAGAGAGAGAGAGAGAGAGATACTGGGTGTGTGTGGGTGTAATTCCACCATGTAGCCATGTACACCCTAGCCCCTCCATCTCGAAATCAGGATTGGAAACCTTCCAGAAGGAGACACTTGGACTTGAAATATTGTACTTCCTGTTTCTAACTAAAAGCAGAAGTATTTCCTTTTTTTTTTACCTAAAAAACCGAGCTTCCAATTTCAAAATTCCTTCCCATTTTCTGATTTTCACTAACACCACATATTATCCCCACATCAGAGATTAAATTATACAATGAATGTATTCATTTATTCATGATATTTTTTTATCCTGCTATTCAGACAAATATTGTCTCCTGAAGCAGGTCACATAAGACCTTAAGAAGTGCCATTCTGGATCAGACTGAGGGTCCGTCTAGCCCAGCACTCTGTTCCCACATAAAAATGAGAAACAGGCTCTGACCATAAGTTTACAGCTAAAAAGACAAGAGACACAAGAAAAAGTGAGTGGGAGGAAGAGGCAAAGGAGAGAGAGATGTCTGATAACGACGGAACAATGTGGCGAGTTGTTAAAAGGCATTCATATCCAACTGGGGCCAGGCTGAGCTTCCCCTGCTGGTGGTCTTACTTGGATAGAGGAGCTTTTACTGACTCAGCTGCAGAAAAGTGGATTTACCAGGAAGTGCTCTTCCAGTTAGTGGGTAATAGAGTAGGCAGCAAAACAGACTAGAAGCCAGTGGAGCTGTTTTAACGGGATTTGTGTGCTCCCTGTAACTAGCCCCAGTCAGCAATCCGGCTGCAGCTCTTTGAGCCAGCTGAAGTTTCCGAATAGTCTTCAAAGGCAGCCCCACGTAGAGCACGTTACAGTAATCCAATCGGGATGTAACTAAGGCATGTGTCACTGTGGCCAAGTCCGAAATCTCAAGGAATGGGGGCAGTTGCGCACTAGCTTTAACTGTGCAAATGCACTCCTGGCCAGCGCTGAAACCTGGGCATTCAGGATCAGGGCTGAATCCAGAAGTACATCAAAGCTGCGATCCTGTGTCTTCAGGGGAAGTGTTACCCAATCCAGCACAAGCTGAATCACTGTTCCCTGACCTTCCTTTTCACTGACCAAGAACACCTCTGTCTTGTCAGGATTAAGCTTCCATTTGTTTGCCCTCATCCAGTCCATTACTGCCGATGTCATGCTCTGAACTGGTCAACTCAATTCACATTATCCACACACCAATTTCATTGTGTATGGATAGGTGATCCAGTTAACTGGCTGAGAGTCACTGAGTGATCTTCATGGCCCAGTTAAGAGTTCCACTATGAGCCCTGAAGAATCAGGATAAAGTTTGATTGTGGCTGAATGCAATAAATAATACAAAAAACATCCATGCGCTTGAAAAACATCACTCTGAAAAGCAATTCTAGGGTGTTGGCTACATTGCCAGTGGGTGTCATTGTCTTTTTATTATTATTATTATCAGTACAGAGGAAACAAGCAGGAGAGGACATGGAAAGAGCAAAGCAATGGAAAGGCCACATTTCATGATGACAAAAATATATACTCCATAGCCATACTGTATATGAGGTACAATGAGAAACCCACTTTAAACTTAGTAGCTGAGATTGTCTTATGTCTATACTACTATATCATAAAGGACAAGGGAGGGGGAGAAGAATGTGTCCAGGAAGTGTCTGAATAATGTGAAAGAAAGAAAAAGTTCAGACACACTGTACCTTTAGTGTTTACTATTTTATAATTATCTTAATTAAAGAGTAATTATTGCACTTGCAGATATGCTTATCTCTGACAAGAAATTACCTGTCTGCCATGCTAAAAAAAAAAACACCAAAATACCAAAAAACATTAGAATTGTATTGGTAATATGCTTCAGTGATTGCTATTAGTGTAAAGGCAGTTTTAACCACAAGGAAAATACATTCTAAATACCAGTGGTATTCTGTATTCAGGAGCCTGGGGTGGGGGTGGATGGAATTAGTTTGCTAATTCTGGAAGTAACATTTCCAGAAGCAGAATGTCTGCTAGTCAAAAAAAGAAAGGGGGGGAAGAAATTGTTTTTCCTTTGAAGACAGAAATTTAAAATGTCAAGAATTGTGATATATACATTTTTTTCACAGACCTTAACAATAAGATTCGGCAGGTCCCTGATGCACTATTAGCTGAAAATACGAAACTGCCTAATGCTGCATCAGGCCATCAGACTACTTAAAGAAACTAGATGACCCCTGCTGGATCAGCCCATCTAGGTTAGTATCCTGTTACTGTCAGTGGCCAACCAGATGCCTATGGGAAGCCCATAGGCAGGACATGAAGGCAACAGCCCTCCCGTGTTGCTGTCCTAAGTATTTAGTAATTAGAAGTGGACTGCCCCTGCACATGGAGTATCCATTTAGCAATCCATCATGTTTTAATTTCTTGAGCTCTTCTAAAGCATTGATTTTACAGTTGTTTTATTTGCAGCTTAATTTGTTTTATTTATTTGTTTGTTTGTTCCATTGATGTCCCACCTTTCCTCCAGGAAAGTGTACATGATCCACCTCCTCCTCACCATTTTATCCTCACAACAACCCTGTGAGGTAGTTTGGCTTAAGAGTCAGTTACTGGCTTAGAGTCACTCAGTGAGCTTCGCAGCCAACTGGGAACTTGAACTTGGGTCTCTTGATTTATTGAGAGACCCATTGATTCATGGCCAACTCTGATTTATTGTAATTGGAATTTTTAGATGGTTTGTATATAGCCCAGAGAACTCTTGTTATTGGGCAGCTGTTAAACTGAAAGAAATACACAAATAATAATAATAATAATAATAATAATAATAATAATAATTAGATGGTGATGATGTTTATTATTATCATTATTACTATGTTTATTAGGTACATAGTAGCATACTATCTTTACTATGGATGGGGAAGAAAAATAAGTGTAATGGTAGGATAGGGCAATTTGTACAACGAGGAATAGGTGACATTGGGACAAATTTGTAGTACCTAGGGTACTCAAAGGAAGCAACTGCTAGTTACTGCCAAAATAGAATACAATATCACCTGAATTTCTGGGAAACATTATTTCAGTGACATTGTATAATAAACAAATTTTCTTTACCTACAAAAGGGATTTGGGCTATGCAAAGTGTTCTAAGAGACATAGAATAACATCAAGGATAATGCATTTTCTATAAGCCTCTTCTTTTTCTTTTACTATCCCATATGTGTTTAAACTTTAAAGTTATCATGTATTTAAAGTTACTCTTCAAGACTGGAAAGTCTGAACAAATGAGACTATGGCAGGTTTATTCCTACACAAAGTAGACAGATGAACGATCCAAGACAGTGTAAAAACGTTACTTAACATGGTTTGGAAAGGAACTGAATGGCTATAAACATTTGAGGGGAAATGTGTCATAGATAGCATGAAAAGGTTGTTCCTATTTATATGACTTCTTATCTTGACCTTATAATTCCCATGATTCAATCTGCTCTCGGTAATGAGCCTATGTAGTGGGTATGAAATAAAAGCAGAATAAGCATTTATCTACAGAATGAGTTAGTTCTTGGATCAGATAGCATTAAAATAAATAAAATGTAGAAATACATTGCTTTAAAAATGATTTAAAATGATGATTAACATCACAATCCTGTTTAAAGATAAGCTTTAACTAAGTATACATGTTTGCGGGCAGTGGGGAATGGCAGTTTTGTTACTGACATGACTAGTAATCTTTCCATGCTGTGGGGTGGGGGGGATGTTTAGTTTAGGTGAACATTTGCATATTGGTCCAGTCAAATCTAGAAAAACACCAGTTTATTTGCCATTGCTCTAGTTTAGATCAGCACCAGGAAACTGATATTACTGTGCAGGGTGGATTGATTTTAAATCAAGGTAATTTTAATCACAAATTTAAATAATTCTTTAAATGGGCAAGAAAAAGGAAATGATGCCCTCAGCATATTTGGAAGGAAAGTATAATGGGACTCCCAGGCAATTGCTGAAAAGTGAAAGATGTAGTGCATACCTGTTATATTGTCCCCTGTATAAGGAATCTTGGGCTCACTTTCTGGAGATTATTATTTTTTTGAAAGTAAGAGCAGGATGGCTCCCAGCTGAAATTTTCTGCGACTTGTTGACAGATTATATTAATTTATATTATATTAACACAGAAAACCTGACACAATTGTTTAAAAAAATGACTGCAGTGGACTTTAGGAGGGCTAGGATCTCTTCTCGATCCTCCCAGAGTGCAGGACATGGAATAATGGACTCATGTTACAGGAAGCCACATTCCGGCTGGACATCAGGAAAAACTTCCTGACTGTGAGAGCGGTACGACAATGGAACCAATTATCTAGGGAGGTTGTGGGCTCTCCCACATTAGAGGCATTCAAGAGGCAGCTGGACAAACATCTGTTGGGTATGCTTTGAGGTGGATTCCTGCATTGAGCAGGGGGTGGACTCAGTGGTCTTATAGGCCCCTTCCAACTCTACTATTCTATGATTCTATGACTGTAAAGGAGTTAATCTGTTAAAGACCTATCTGGTTGCTTTTACTGGTATTCTGTATTGCTATATTTTATATTTTGGTATTTGTATACTTCATATAGTATTGTATTCTGTAATGGACTTAGTGCTTTTCTTCATGTGTGACATATGATTCAAATGACTCTATCTAGGAGAGGGAGGTCTTGTGAAAGGGAAGGTAGGATGCCCATTAACATTATTTGATTGCCAAAAGTGCTGAAGTGACACCTATTTTAAATTGCACCAATAATTATATTGTCTTTTTTAGGTGCTATATTTTTGGGACTGAATAATTTAGGGCACAATCCAATGCATGTTTAGACAGACAAAATTCCTACGTGCTGGCTGGGGAATCCTAGGAGTTGTGGAATGTTTTTTTTTTCTGACTAAACATGCATAGGATTGCACCCTTAAGTACTCTCAAACATCCTTTCCATTCACATTAGCAGGTGCAACTCTCTCTTTCAGGAAGCATTCTTTAACTGACCAGCCATAGTTTTTATTGGCATTCTGTTTTCAAAAAAGAATACAGTGTTTTAATCTTTTTTATACTTTTACTTTTTACCTCTTAAGTTCATTGCTCTGGAATGTGTTTTAGATGTGGAGCAATAAATAAATAAATAAATGCTCTGTGTTCTTAATTTGATTAAGAAACTAAACAGCAAAGGTATTTTTACACAGATATCCTCTACTTGGCGTCCAGACAATGAAGTGGCCATTAAGTGACTGCTCTACCTGCCAAGCTGCTCATCTAGAAACTCCCACCTTTCATCAAGTCATCATAAACTCAGGTTTGGGTAGTAGAAGTCAGAGTTTTTGCTTGAGCTACTGTCTCTGTGTGATCGTTTGATCACATCTACATGAAACTGCTGGGAGAGATCAACCGGAGGCATTGGGTGGGGTGCTATCAGTATGCTGATGACACCCAAATATATTTCTCTATGCCTTCGACAACAGCATTAGCTAAGGACAGTGTGTCTCCTCTGAATGAATACTTAGAGGCAATAGTGGGCTGGATGAGGAAAAACAAACTGAAGCTGAATCCAGATAAGATGGAGGTGCTTACTGACAAGGGCCCTAACCTGGGTTTGGGGATGTGACAGCCAGTTCTGGATGGGGCTACACTCCCCCTGAAAGACTGTGCTCACAGCGTGGGAATACTTCTGGATCCATTGCTCCAAATGACGGCCCAGATAGATGCAACTGCCAGAAGTGCCTATTGTCAGCTTCGGCTGATACACCAGCTGCACCCTTTCCTAGAGTGAGAAGACCTAAAGTGCTGGTAACTTCGAGGCTCGACTTCTGCAATGCACTGTACACAGGGCTACCTTTGTACCTAGTCTGGAAACTTCAACCACCTCAAAATATGGCAGCCAGGTTGGTCACCGGCACACCTAGGGGTGACCGGATTACACCAACATGAAAATCACTCTACTGACTGCCGATTAGTTTCCGGGCGAAGTATAAAGTGTTGGTTATTACCTTTAAAGCCTACATGGTTTTGGTCCAGGTTACCTGTGGGATCGCCTTCCCCCATACCATCCGCCCTGCACACTCAGGTCCTCTGGGAAAAATTTACTTCAGTCAGACAAAACTAGGCTGACAACTGTTACTCAGAGGACCTTCTCTTCTGCTGCTCCCAGACTGCGGAATGGCCTGCCAGGAGAGATTCATCAACTTAATACTCTCTCTGAGTTTAAGGCAGCTATAAAGACTAGTCTCTTCCTGCAGGCCTACCCAGATGAATTTTAAGATGTCCGATTATGATATTGTATCGGTTTTATATGTTTTTAATAAGTTTAAGGAATTTGATTTATATGGTAGTTTTGTATTAAATGTTGTTCCCCGCCTCAATCCAGAGGGAGAAGCAGGTAAGAAATAGAAATCATCATCATCATCATCATCATCTTTCCTAATTTTTTCAAACTTTTAAAGAAATGGTTATGATAAAAAATACAGTACATACATTACTTAAAGAATCCTTATCTTAACCCTGCCAATGTACTGAGCCACAACAGAATAACAGACCCTCTTCTATTGCTTTTCCCCATGAAACAGTTTTTTTTTAAAGAAATAAATGGAGAGTTGCATTTCCACTTTTCTTTTTAAAGGTTTGAAACTGGATGAGAGAGAAGCAGAAACCCTGAGGCTAAGAATGGCTCATTCCAGAAGCTGACACCTGGCATATTTTAAACTTATTCTAAAAAGTTTTTTTCCTCTGGACATTTTTTTTTACAACACTGTTTTTAGGCTTACTCTTGTCAATTAAAGAAATACCTAAGGTTGCCTTGATCAAGCAACCGTATGGGTTTAGAGATATTTTTGGTATGCACATGATTGCAGGATGAGCACAGTATATTTCAATAATGAAGTGAAAGAGTAAATATCTACAATTGTCACAAAGGTCTTCCTAGAAGCAGAGTTATCTCTGTTCTGCCCCCCAGTGGTGCTACAATGACATAAACTAAGATGAAGAAACTGTATGTGCCGGGTACTTGCATATATAAAACATCATAATATCATGTTTGGATTACTGTCATCGGAAAACTCCCATATTACAACTCACAATCAACTTGTTCTAAAGTGCACATACTGCAATCCATAGTACAGAATCCGTGGCTTATGAAATCTCTCTCAAAAACTGCATATAGCTAAATTAATAAAGTCACTATGCAATGAATGTATCATCAATAAGCATTGGCAGAGTAACAAAGTATGGAAGCTTTTAAGTTCAAAGCCCAGGAAAAAAAGATTCCAATAAATCGAAACTGAGATATGCACAGCAGTAGCCTACTCCTTATTATTGCTAAGGATGCCAGGAACAGGAAGGAAACCCGGGGGGGGGGGGACTGCAATTGTGAGAATAGCGCACTGTCTCTTTAAGATTTGTTATGTATCTAGTAATGTTAACAAGGAACTGGTTTAAACTAGTTGGAAGACAAGGTATGGCCAGCTCCAGAGAAGGAGAGAGCTCCCTGCAGGACAGGAATTGAACTCTTTACTTGTTCATTAATAAAGTTGTTTATATAAAGAATCAGTAAGTCTTGCTTCTTAGTATAAAAAATAATACATGATGCCAGAAATGGGATTGAAAGAAAAGAAGAAGTTATAAACTGGTGAAGAGATGGAGCATTTTAAAATACCCAAGGAATTAAAAGTGTCAAATAAAGTTGCAGAATCTTGGAAAAAATGTAAACAGAGTATACATATATGCAAGCAACAGGCTATGCAAACAAACAATAAAAAAGCATGTAAAATAGCAATATTCTTGAACACAGCAGTAAATGAAGCTGTGGATATCTTTACTAGCATTCAGCTAAATGAGGAGGAGAAGAAAAGCCATGTGACTGTTGCAGAAGTTTGCAGAATACTGCATACCAAAAACAAATGAGACATTTGAAAGGTATAAGTTACACAAGAAGATGGACCCTTGGTCTGATCTAGCCTGGTTCTTCTTATGGCTCTCCTTATGAGAGTGAATGTTATGAAGAATTCCTCACAGATTTAAAGTTGATGAGCCAGGATTATAATTTTGGCCAGTTTAGAGAATCTATAATAAGGGAACAGCTTGTAATAGGAACTGAAGATCCAAAATTACAAAGAAGAAGAAGAAGAAGAAGAAGAAGAAGAAGAAGAAGAAGAAGAAGAAGAAGAAGAAGAAGAAGAAGAAGAAGAAGAAGAAGAAGCCTCCTCTACAAGCGATGGAAGGCAAAAATGAAACAAAAACTGTGAAGCAATTGTATAGCAAGCAAAAGGACAAGCAAGGAAAAGAGAGAATGCAAACCAGAAATGCAGGATTTTGCATAGAATAATCCAGAAATAACGCTGCAGGTGAAAGAGTAAGAAATTGCAAGAAATGTGTAATCAAACACCCAGATAGGCAGTGTCCTGCATAAGGAAAGCAGTGTAATGCATGCAAGGTATTTAATCATTTTGCAAAAGTCGAGCAATAAACTCAAAGAAACTCAAGCAAGCAAACTAATGCAATCTACCAGGACGGCACACATGAAAGCACAGAGAAAGAGTTCTTTGTGGGAACAGTGCTCCAGAGACAGAAGAGGACTGGACTGTTGCATTGGAGACTAATAGACAGGTTATCAGTTATAAAATGGACACAGGTGCACAGGTAAATGTGCTTCCAGAGTTAATTATTGATACATTAAAAGAAGCACCACATTGGATTAAGGGTAAAAAGCTAAGATTACGAGGTTACACTGAGAATGTAATTCCCACTAAAAGGGTTTGTCAATTAGAGATAAAGATTAAGGATCACATAGAGCTGATAACTTTTGTATTAGCTTTGGGGAACAATATACCTAGCCTACGCCTAAAAACCTGTCAGCAATTGGGAGTAATTAAAACCCTATATGGTAACAAATGCAAAGGACAAGCCAATTTAAGATCAATATGCATCAATATCTTTTTGAGGGCATAGGTAAATTAGGAACTGAATACAAAATAGCGTTAGTAGAACCTAGTCATCTATGCACCCAGAAAGGTCCGTAAACCATCAAAGGAAGGCTTTAAAAAGAGCTAGAAAGTGGTGGCATTAAAAACCATTGACAAAGTGGAGAAAGCCACTGAAGAGATACATTTATTAGTCATCATAGTCTTAGTGTGCCATCTTTTTTTCTATGTCTAGATCCAAAAGAGCTTAATAAATCTGTAAAAAGACAGTATTTTCCACAACCCACAAGAGAGGACATATTTAGTAAAATTGCAGGTGCAGAATATTTTTCAATTCGGAATGCATCAGGATTTTGGTAGGTTTTACTATATGAGAGAAGTTCAAGGTTGTGTACTTTCGACACACTCTTTGGCCTTTGCTAGACCACGGTTTAGCCGGGGTGAACCCCGGGCTAAACCCTGTGCATCCAGATGACGCACAGGGGATCCCAGGCTCAGGCAGGTGTAACCCTCCCTTGGCCCAGGATAACAGGCACTGCTTTTGGCCCTGTATTTCCCACAGTCTTGGGCTGAGACCATGAGTGTGTAGCTTGTTCCGCCGCTTTTCCCGGCTACCGCAGTTACTCACAAGTAGCCAGGAGAAGCCGCAGACGGGGCACAGCGCTCCACAGGAGTGCTGGGCCCATCAGGGCAGGGGGAGAGATGGGGGGAGATCGGGGGGAGAGATCGGGGCTGGGGGGGTTGGTAAAGTTTTTTTTTAAAAAAACTTACTTTTTGTCGCTGTGGCGCTCCTGCGCTGCGCACCCTTGAAACACCAAAACAAAATGGCGGGCGCAACGGCTCTCTACTAGAGTCACCTCGCCTGACATCAAGATGAGGGCTTGATCTCACATTAGTTACAATGCGAGATCACCCCTCCTCCCACATGGATTTGCAGGTAGGTCTAGCAAAGGCCTTTGAGAGATACTGCTTTCATAGGCTCCCATTTGGCTTAAAAACTGCCTCTGAAGTCTTTCACAGGACTGTACAGTATATATATTTCATGGGGTTGCTGGTGTCAAGGTTTAGACTGATGACATTTTAGTATGGGGCAGAACTAAACAACAACATGGTAAGTGGTTATAGGAGACTCTAAAAAGGGCTGGGGCAGTTGGGCTTAAACGTAACAAGCAGAAGTGGAAATTCAGACTAAAAGAAATCACCTACTTAGGTGAAAGAATATCAGAAATTGGGGTAAAAATTGATCCAAAGAGATTAAGAGCAATCCTAAAACATTTCACCCCCACAAGATAAGGAAGGGGTTCAAAGATTTTTAGGGATGGTAACCTAGTTTGCTGGAGAAATTCAAGACAGACTAGAGCGAGTTTGGATTTCCCTAGGCTGCACGAAGTCCATGGACTTCCGGATTTATTTATTTATTTTAATTTCTCAAAATGTTCACAAGTTCATTCACAGGAAAATATGCAAGTTTCTGCTGAGATTCAATGTTAGCAAATTGTCCCCCATTCTGCTAGAAAATATATGCACAGAAAAGTCGAATGGAATGGGGGACAATTTTATTAACATAAATTATGTAAATTGTTGCAAACTTTCTTATGGAGTTATTTGCATATTTTTCCACATAGTGGAAAAATAAAATTGAATCTGTCTGTGAACGGAAGCTGGAATGAATGACACTGCATAATCCACAAAACACATATGGCACACATTTCACAAAATCCAGACATGCCTAGTGGTAACTCAGGTAGGCATATATACTGAAAAGATCCCGGGATAAACCTTAGGTCTAGCTAAGGCCATAGACAAGGTTTTTGCAAATCTTAAAAGGTTAATTGAAAGAGTTCCAAAGCTTAGGTATTTTGACATGAGTAGGAAGACCAAATTGTCTTCCAAAGAGTGTATTGGGGCAACGCTTTTGCAAAAATATGATGATCATTGGAGGCCTGTAGCATATGCATCCAGAGCTCTCACAGACACAGAAAAAATATATGCACAAATAGAAAAAGAAACTTTAGTTTTGGTTCATGGATTCCAAAATAAAATAAAAAATACACACATTTTTATATATGGGAGATCAGTTAAGATCAGTAATTATTGCAAGATTTATTGCTGATAGACTTGCAAGCTTTAAAGACTTTTCTTTCAATTACTGCTGTATGTTTTGCAATTGGAATACAAACCTCATAAGGACCTGGTAATTGCAGACACTCTGTCCAAGGCAGTTAATATAACTGTTGTTAATGATGAAATGGAAATAGGTACTGTGCATGTGAATGAGATATGACACAGGGCAAAAACTTGTTGTGGATACCGCACAGGACGAGGTGTTGCTGAAAGTTATGAAAGCTATTACCTGAGATTGGCTAGTTTATTGTCTCCCTGACCCATATTATCAATTTGTAGCAGAGTTGTCTAAAACTGATGGTATCTTCTTCAAGAGTCAGAGGACAGTGGTGGTCGCTACAACACTAAGAGCACATATGATTGAAAGAATATATAAAGATGATCTGGGCATTGAAAAATGAAAAAGAGGGCTTGGGAAGTTTTATATTGGCCAGGTATGAATACTACAATAGAAAATTTGGTTCATAAATGTAATACATGCCAGACATTTTAGTCTAAGAACAAGAAAAAATCTATGTGGATAGATGGTGAAATGCAAGGGCCATGGCATAAAATGGAAATTGATTTATTTACCAGCATGCAAAGATTATCTGTTAGTTCTAGATGATTTTTCACACTACCCTGAAATCTCTTAATTGAATGGTACAACTGCATCATAGGTTATTCACACATTTAGTCCACTTTTCCCTGACATGTGATACCTCATACAGTTATCTCTGATAATGGCCCTCAATTTTCAGAACATGAATTTAAAACCTTTTCCAGGATATATGGATTTCAGCATCTAACATCCAGCCCAGGTTACCCACGGTTTAATGGGGTTGTAGAAAATGGGGTCAAAAATCATAAAATGATTATTGAAGAAAGCTAATGCCATTTTTAATTATAGATCAGCCTCATTACCACATAGTTTGACACCTGAACTATTGTTTAACTCCAAGCTGCGAGCTCGGTTACCTGGGCTGATGGAACCAGTTCAAGAGCATGATACTGCTCTCCACAGGCATAAGAGAGTGAATAAGGCTAAACAAAAAATGTGCTATCATAAAGGGTCCGTGCCACTGCAGGCTTTAAGCTCAAATGATTTTCAGTGGTAATTCCTGGGCTCAGGAATTACTTTTTTTGCATGAGGTGGCCTTTTCCTGACGTGCAGATACCTCGGGATTACGTTCTGAATGGAAATCCTACACCACCCATTTGAGTGAGTCCGAATCCACACATACTTTTCACACATCGTCTTTTTTGGAAGACAGAGCAAATCGCAGACGGGAATTTCCACCTAGCAGTCACAAGAAAAGAACAACCAAATATAGCTCTCCTCCCAGATGGTCCAAAAGAAGACATTAGTAGTTAATCTTTCTAGCAGAACACTCTCTCCTGCAGAACAATTTGTTTTGGATAAAGGACTTTCCTTTGTACCCACCCTCAACATGAACCGGTAACTAGATTAGATCTTTTCCAAATCTTTCATAACATAAAATTATGGCAATATTTTGGGTCTAACGTGTCCAGATTCATGGACACAAAAACACGCTTTAGATTACCTTCAGAATTCATGCCTTCTGCTTCAGCTGATCTGTCATTACAAGACTTCTAAAGACTGATGCTACAAGACCTTCAGAAGACTGAAAAATCAGCCGAGCATCTGTGGCACAACATCAATCACAAGGAAAGGAAGGTTCTGCTGGACTTAGCTAATGACTCCTCCATAGTCATAAAAGAAGCAGATAAAGGGGGAGCCATTGTAATTCAGGACAGCACTGACTACAAGCAAGAGATCCTTCAACAATTAGCAGACACAGTGTCCTATTGGATATGTAAGAATGAGCCTACTACTGTTATTGCCAGGGAAATAAAAATTACCCTGGATGAGGGGTCCAGCTTGGGATATATAATGGAAGGTGAATATAGGTTTCTGTACATAACTAACCCTAGAATGCAAGTTTTCTATACATTGCCAAAAATTCTTAAGGGAGTTACTCCCCTTCCTAGGAGGCCCATAGTATCAGGTTGCAATTCTGTGCTGGAACCACTTTCACAGTATGTTGATCGCTTTTTGAAACCCTTCATATCCCTTAGGCCCTTTCTACACCTAAGGATTATCCCAGGAAAATGAAGGGATCGACTCTGCCTGCTCTCGGGATCCCCTGTGTGTCATTTGGATGCACAGGGATGATCCCAGGAAAAAGGCAGGCATAGAAACAGCCTTATACTATCTTATGTATGTGATTCTTCTGATTTCATGAACAAAATAAAATCTATTAATATAGAGGGAGATATTCTGATGACAATAGATGTGAGATCGTTATACACCAATACACCTCTGAAGGATGCCCTAACTGTCATACAGCATACATTGGATAAGAGAACAGAAAAACATCTCCCCACCCATTTCCTTCACTCCCTTTTAGAGATAGCCTTGTGCAGGAATTATTTCCAATTCAACAACAGATTTTACTGGCAAATCAAGGGAGTAGCCATGGGATGTTCCATGGCCCCAGAGGTGGCCAATTTGTATATGGAAGAATATGAAAAAGGGTTTTTTTCATCAGAGGGCCAATATGTAAAGCATCTTTTGGTATGGCTGAGATATATTGATGATGTCTTTACCATTTGGCGGGGGAATGGGGAGGACCTACAACAATTTATAATGTGTGTAAATCCTAAGAATGAGAACATTAAATTTGACATTCAGTTTTACACCTGAGAAGTACATTTCTTAGACCTAACAGTGAAGAAGGAGGGAGGGTATCTTATTACCTCCATCTATAGAAAACCTACTGACTTTTCCAGGTATCTCAGCTATGATAGCTCCCACCCCTGCTCTCTAAGAAATAATCTCCCATATGGACAGTTCCTAAGACTTAAACACAACTGCTTCAAGGCATCAGATTTCAGAAAAGAATATCTGATACTGTCTGTGCAACTAAGAGAAAGAGAGTATCCCGATGCTGTAATCACACAAGGCCTCAAAAAGGCAGGGAGAAAGCCATGGGCAGAGCTTTTAACCAAAAAGAACACAACACCTTCAGACCGAATCAATTGCAGTTTAACATATGATTATATAACAAACCATCTGCAAGGAAGCTTAAGGAGACACTGGCACATAGTCCAGCATATCCCAGGGTTTCAGGAGAAACCAATGGTCTCCTGATCTACTAATCAGAAGTGAATACAAAGAATATAACAAGAGGTTCATCCAACATTTTACCTGATACCACCATGCCTCAGGGTTCACCATCCATGTGGACACTGCTGCTATTGTAAATACACCTCCAACGTCACAGAATTCCAAAATCCCTCCAACCAGCAGAGATATTTTCTGAGACATTTCATCACCTGCAACAGTGCTTTTGTCATTTATGCCATTCAGGGTTAATGCATTTGTGCCATTCAGTGTTAATGCCCTAAGATTTATGTAGATAAAACTATCAGACTTCTAAAAAAGATGCACAGGAGAGCACCTGAGCAATACAAAAAACAACAGGCCAAGCGCTCCACTAGTAAACCATTTTGCAGAACAACAACACTCCTATGCAGAGTTAAAATTTTGGACACTGGAAAAACTTAGCATACATGATGACAAATTCCTATTAAGGAAGGAAATAGAATGGATTCTAAAATTAAAAGCTTTGAATCCGAGTGGCTTGAATGAAGAACTTGAATTTTTGCCACTCCTGTGACTCAGCAATTTCTTGCAGACACTCCTCCTCAATAGCAGAAATGCCTCATTATGAGAACCTGCACTTCTTACAGCTATGTGGTAACACCAGGCAGAGCATAAAAAAATGAAAGAAGAAGAAGATGAACAAGAACATAAGGACGGCTTCTAAATGTTATTCTTCTCAGTTACGATTGATTATCATAGGAGGCAATTATCTTGCCAGAAGTATTGCTGCAGACATCTTCTATATCATACTTTTGTTGAAAATGTTTTATATGCTTTTATTATTACACCTGTGTACAGGTCCTAGTGCCTTTATGTAATATAAAAAGTTTTAAGACTTATGTAAACGCATAGGCTCCTGTGTGGCAATTTGCCTAATTAACCTTAAAATATAAACATATTTCAATTTTATGTGTTGTCCTATAAATTAAATAAAGAAATATATATGTTACAGCCCCCTGAGGAAGGCCTTTGAAAGAATTCAGGCTGAAATGCACTAGGCTTTGAAATAAAACATCTTTTGCATCCTGAAAATTCGTTTCTCCCTTTTTCCTACATAGACTAGTTGGAAGACAAGGTAAGGTCAGCTCCAGAGAAGGCGAATGCTCCTTGCAGGACAGAAATTGTACTCTTTACTTGTTCATTAATAAAGTTGTTTCTATCAAGAACCAGTATGTTTGCTTCTTCATATAGAAAACATCACAGCAATGGCAATTCCCAACTAGCATTTGGTTCTTTTTCTGTAGGAATAGCACATGTAGATTCTAATACTAAACATATTCAAATGATTAAACCTGACATCACATTAGCAGAAATCTGCTAGTGCAACAGGGACATTCTCCCTCTCTCCTCCCCCCTGCAGCCCTCCACACTGCCCCCCCAAATCTGCTGTGGGGAGTTTCCCAGAGTTCCAGAGATTATTTTGATGGGGGGGGGAGGGGAATTGCCCCCCCTTCCTCCGATCCACTGATGCAATTGCTTCCATCAGCAGAATGACAATGGTGGATCCAACGCAGGAGCTTCCAAATGCTGTATTTTAAATGTAGGGTTTTAGTTAACACTTTTCATGCATGAAGAAATAAATAGAATTGTTACCACATTATGGTGGTGGGATGAATAGGGTAGTGAAGTGATGTGTGGTGTGGGAGAGAGAGCCAGAGACAATGCACACAGTGGGCTTTGTCCATACCCTCTAGTGCTGGGGATGGGAACCTGGGGCCAACACCCTAACTTCAGGTAGCCCTCAGTGTCATTTAGCTCTTCAGACACTTTGGGCCCATTCTTGCTCTCCGGACTGCCTTCCTTCTGGTAATGGCTTTCTCTTCTGCTTTGTGCATGCATGTGTGCGCACATGCACAAGGACAGAGAAGGGCTGAGGTAGCAAGAGAGACAAAGAGCTATGCAATGCCATATGCAATGCTGCAAACTCCATCCAGTCTTAGCTTTGGATTTGCTCATCATTTGGTCTGGCTCCATCCACCATCAGCTGTGGCCCCTGATTGAATTTACTTGTGAGTCAGTGGTCCTTCATAAGAAAATTGCAATAGGAACTTAGGAAGCTGCTTTATACCTGGTTAAACTATTTGTCCATCTAGTCCCAGACGGTCTACACTGACAGCCCCTCTCCAGAGTCTCAGGCAGGCAGAGATCTTTTCCCACCCCAGCTACCAAAACCTTCTTAGCACAACAGGTGAAGGGGCTTGTGGGAGAAAGGTGAAAAAAGGCATTCTTCCCTTCTGAAAGTCCCCCTTGGACAGAACTATATGGCTCCTGTTCCAAGCTGGTTAGACAGCCTGAACAGGAGCACTCTTCTTAGGGTCCAGGCATATACTGCAATGGTTCTCTTAGCTCATTCATGCAAGAAATAAAGACGTGGCGTATAGCTAGGGCCTTGTCAGCAGGCACTTTACTGTGCAGCACACATGACCAACTAAACATTAAAAAGATGTGTGGTGGCAAATGTCAGCCCTGGTATGCAGCTGCCTGTGCCAGGTGATGTCCCTACGCCTATATTCTGCTATCATTTACTCATTGTCTGCCACTTCTGTCTCCTCCAGTAGTTGCCCTCTGTGTGGCCCTGGATTTGTATTCCGAAGTCATAAGAACATAAGAAAAGCCATGCTGTATCAGATCAATGGTCCATCTAGTCCAGCACTCTGTTCACACAGCAGCCAAACAGCTGTTGAGCAGGAACCCATAAGCAGGGTATGGATGCAACAGCACCCTTCCACCCATGTTCCCCAGCAATTGGTGTATATAGGCTTACTATTTATTTATTTATTTATTACATTTCTATACCGCCCAATAGCCGGAGCTCTCTGGGCGGTTCACAAAAACTACGTCTGATAATGGAGGTAGCACATAGCTATCAGGACTAATAGCCATTGATAGCCTTCTCCTCCAGCAATTTATCCAACCCCCTTTTAAAACCATCCAAATTGGTGGCCATTGCTACATCTTGTGGTAATGAATTCCATAGTTTAACGATAAGCCCTAGTAGAGCTACTATATATAAAAGCAAAAGTGAGTAAGCTATACTGCAATTTATAACAAAGGAAAGGTTGCGTATGCATTTTTTCCACATTCTATCATATAAAAGCAATATTCATATTTCTATTGTTTCCTCAGGAAAACCCTTGTCAGAACAGAGATATTTTAACCCCTTTATTTTTGCATTGAAAGGATGATAAAATTCTCAACCATAATCACATATGATAGGGTTTTCTCTCCTCTCTCCTCCAATTTCCTCATCTCTTTGCTGCTGCCTTAAAACTTTGCAGAAAATCTTTTCACTCATTCCAACAAGATATATCTGGTTCATTTCCTACGCCTGGGTATTCCGAAAAGCATACTGGCATTTAGTCAAACAAGAACATTTTTACTGATAAACGGAATGGCGGAAGTGAATAATTTGTCAAACCTTGCTATTCATAAGCATAAAGACAGCGACTAAGAGTTCTTAGATATATTTTTTACACTGCTGAAAGAAAAGGGTCAGCCCAATGCTCACTGTCTCCAAGTTACATGAGTAAGAATGCAGTCCTCCTATCTACTCATTACCAGAAAGGAAATGTATAAGATACCATGTTCAGCTAAAACTTGGAGGAGGAGGAGGAGGAGCAGGAGAGAGGAAGAATTTAGTTTCTTAAATCACAAAATGCCACTTCTTTAGAGGGGGGAGGGGAGAGAGAGAGAGAGAGAGGGAGAGAGAGAGAGAGAGAGAGAGAAATATGCTGGTTGTTTTGTGGGGTTTGTCTGTGCTCCCAGCACTTTTAATGAAAAAACAGTCAGCAAACATTCTGCAATTAAAATTAATTGTATAACAATTATGGAAGAACTTCAGAGATATAAACTTCAAGGATAAGGATTTGATCCTACTGTTGACTCAGAACATTGCAACTGAGGGAACATTTCTGAGATGTTTCTCCAGGCTCTTTGCACAAGGACCACTATGTGGGAAATGATGGAAGTTGGAATAAATGATGGAATAAAGTTCCTATTATAGGAAATAATGTTCTGGGTTATGAATGTCAGAAATAATCTGCCATTCTCTCTTCTGAGAGGAACCAAAGTATTTGTTTTTTGGGTGGGGGCAGGTAAATGTACTTTCTTGGTCACGGATATCCCATATGTTCTGGGAGAATCACAATTTGAAGTGATAAATATGCAATGAATGAGGTGAAAAAAATCTCATGACTTACTGTAAGAGATGGGAGAGAAATACAAAATGGATTCAAATGGCTTTGGATTTCTATGAATTCGACCCACCAATTCTGCAGCAAGCCAGCATCTTCACGTGGATTTTTCAGACTTGCAGCTTTTTTCTTCTTCTTACTTCCAGAATTGTAGGTAAATTTAGTCATACAAAGGTATGAAAGTTACTTGAAAATATGCTAATATATACACCATTAAAAAACTCACCCCACAGCATTTTATACATCATTGATCTCCCTTCAGCCTCCTCTCTGTAGCAGTCTTTTTGTGTGTGCTCTACTCATTGATTGTATGCTGAGCTAAGAAAAGTATGCAAAATGTCATGAGCCAACAAAAGTTACATAAATTGCGGCAGACTTTTATATGTACTTTACTGAAGGGGAAAAAATAGAGTTCTGTCAATTTGCAGAAAACAGAACAAAAGACGTTTGACTATCTGTGAAATTCAGGCCTTAGCTAGACCAGGCTTTATCCCAGGGTGAACCCCGGGATCGTCCCTGTGCATCCAGATGACGCACAGGGGATCCTGGGATCAGGGAGGGATCATTCCTCCCTTGCCCAGGGATACAGCCCTCCCCTTTGGGCCCGCTTTTTCCACGGTCTTCGGCTGAGCCCAAGACAGTGGAGTGTGTGGCCCGTTTCCGTAGGTATACCCAGTTCTACGTGATTACTCGCATGGGGCGCAGGGTGGGGGAAGTGGGGAAAGTAGTTAAAAAATTTTTTAAAAAAATGTTACCTTTGCACACGACCATTCGTGTGCTTCGTCTCCTTTAAAAAAATTTAAATGGCGGGCGCGACACCTCTCTTCCTGAGGTCGTTGCGCCTTATGTGTAAATGGAGGAGGGATCTTGTGTTAATTGCAACGCGAGATCTCCCCTCCTCCGCCCAGACTTTCAGGTAGGTCTAGCTAAGTCCACAGACAGTATGGACTAAATGAAATCCATACATCCCTACTGTAAATAAGGGTGCAATCCTACACACATCTACTTGGGATTGAGTCCTATTGAACTGATTGGAACTTACTTCTAAATAATAATGTCTTTTGTTTAAGAAATGCTTGACGTGAGGGTCACTACACACACACACACACACACACACACACACACACACACACGGAGAGAAACTGGGTACTGGGGACTCATGGATTTTTCGCAGGTCCCTCACATACCATTGTCTGCCTCTTGTGTGCCTTCCACCCCTTCTGGCCTTCCTTGGGCTGCAAGAAAAAACAGAAAAAGTCCAGTTGCTGCTCTCTCCTGCTGTGTGTGGAAGAAGCAGCGTGATTACAATGCCCGACTGAACGAGCCTCATGCTCCTTGTTTACTTCCTGTTTTCAAACAGTGTGGTGTAGTGGCTAAAGTGTTGGACTGGGAGTCGAGAAATCCGGGTTCTAGTCCCCGCTCGGCCATGGAAACCCACTGGGTTACTTTTGGCCAGTCACAGACTCTCAGCCCAACCTACCCCACAGGGTTGTTGTTGTGAGGATAGAAATGGAGAGGAGGAGGATTATATACGCCGCCTTGGGTTCCTTGGAGGAAAAAAGGCGGGATATAAATGCAATAATAAATAAATAATAATAAATGCAATAATAAAAGTAACTGAGTGATGAAACCAGGAGTGGAGAAGCCACGGTAGCCAACATTTTTCCCCAGGTGTGATGGAGCTGAGAGAGAGAGAGAGAGAGAGAGAGAGAGAGAGAGAGAGAGAGAGAGAGAGAGAAACTAACATCTAAATATAACAAATTAACTTATAGCCCCTGTGTCTTTTCCTTTCTTTTATCCCTAAATATAGCAAACACTCTCCACATAACCACAGTTTCCAACTTTATTTTTCTAGTAGGTCTCCTTTCAACAGCTCCCCATGCCTTGAAAATTCAGCAGATGCAACTTTTCCCATCATTCCATTTCCATGATGGGAAAAGCCACACCTGTTGAATGTTTGCCAGTCATACAGCTACTGAAGGGACAAATGTCTTGCCAGAAAAGAAAAAGTGGCAACTCTACAGATAAGCCAAGAAAACAACATCATTATATACATATCATGCCACTATATCAGAGACCATGCACTACTGCTCACGATGGCATTTATTTTAAAACTTTCCGTGTTCTAGCAGTATGTAATATATCACAGCTTATCAGCTTTGGCACACCAAAGAATCTGCTATTGCCAGCTTCCTAAATTCACAATCAGCCAATTAATTCTAATTCAGCTATCAGGGTAAATAAATAACAGACTGAGAGACACTTTCCCAAGGAACTGTTCACTTTTCTTACTGTACACACACGCACATACACACGCACACACACACACACCACTTCAATTGGGAGTAAAAAATAATACGTAACTGTTCTATGTGAGCTTATGAGAGCTGCCTATTGCTCCAAAGGAGAGTTACAACAATTACAAAAATGAACAAGAGGCACTTAGTAGTTTTAGAATAAACTCCAAGAGTGCTGCACTTAATGTGGCAGAAACCCACCTATATGCATGCCTTTTCTCTCTGGAAGTTCTAGAAACTGCCACAGGAAATTGCTAAGGGTCTTCAGAGAGAATATCAACAATTGAAGTGGGTATTTAGGAGCTGCTTATATCTTATATCAATTTTGCTGCGTGGTTTTATCCTGGTTGTGCTTTTTACACAGTATTTTGTATTTGTGTTTTTAACCTGTTGGTTGTTTTATTATGGTTTTAATTTTTGTGAACTGCCCAGAGAGCTGCGGCTATTGGGTGGTATAAAAAAGTAATAAATAAAATAAAAAATAAATAAAATAAAATAAAATAAGTTCTTTCATCACTGCAGGGTCTCTCACCAACTTGGTTTCCACCCTCCATAATCAACCTACTTTCAGTGACATCCTTCTTGAACAATTTAAGTCCCAATGATCTCAATAGAATTTCTCATTATTTATATAGCATCATCAACACACATGGCACTGTACACAATAAAACAACAAATCCCTGCCACAAAGGCTTACATGAAATTACATTGAGAATTATTAAGCTTGCATTAATCATATTATTTCCATATTTCTAGTGACATTATGTTCTGGCCCATAGCTTGGGAGTGCTCCTTGATCCTATGCTGTCCTAGATTTTTAGGTGGTGGAAGTGGCAGGAGTGCACTTGCAAGATTACACAGCTACAATCCTTCCAGAGTTGGTGTGACTTGGTAGCAGTTATCCATGCTTTGGGCACATCATGCATAGACTATGCAATATGTGCCACATGGGAATGCCCTTGAAGTATTCCCATGTGGTTCAATTGGTGCAAAATGTTGCAGCTGGAGTGCTAATTGTTGCACATTCTGAGCTCTGGAAAAGTTTTGAGGAATTGGGTAGCAGAATGTACTTATTCTGCTGACTTTCCAGTTATAGGTGTAAAGTGTTATCCTTTTATTCTATTTCTGGTGCCCTCCCCATTTATAACCCTCTTGTGGATCGATGGTACTCTTTTTGACTACATAAGCAATTGAACATTAGAAATAGAGGAAGCAACTATCCATTTTTGTTTGTTGTTTGTTTGTTTTTTGCTTGAATAAGTGAAATAGGATAATGAGAAATGACTCCGTCTCCTCTTGTGTTCTTCATGCTCCATATACCATTCACTACAAGCAAGGGGGGAATCAATTCTCAATGGTACTTGTTATAAATAATAATAGCATTTGCATGTTGTATTCCTGTAATACAATATTTCACCTGTTACTTCAAATTATGTGAAATTCAGCCTCCTGCATCCCCAACGCCAGTTTCCCAATCCTCTTCACTTCCTGATTGACATTTTCTAGGCTCACAACCTCCTTGTACGTCTGCTTCTGATAGCACAGTTAAATCAATATATCTTTAATTTGGGACACCAGACACAGATTGGCTAATTTCCTGCCATTTGAAAACTCTCCTTTAGTCACTGGCTGAGCTGCTATTAGGTCACAGAAGCCCAGATGAAGTTTTTGGAGTGTGACAGAAAACAATGGAAAGAAGGCACTAGAGCCTAACATAATTGAAATGAGAACACAAAGAATCAGAGGAATCAGCTGAAAGATGGAGGCATGGGGCCTAGGAAAAATGCTGTGGAGGAAGCCAAGAGTCAAGA
This sequence comes from Elgaria multicarinata webbii, assembly GCF_023053635.1. NCBI lineage: Eukaryota > Metazoa > Chordata > Lepidosauria > Squamata > Anguidae > Elgaria > Elgaria multicarinata. The sequence goes on along the minus strand of NC_086173.1, from coordinate 110,722,834 downwards.
GAAGAATGCGCAGCGGAGAGAGGCTGATAAGGTACTGGAAAAACTCGCTGGGCACAGCTTTATCCCAAACACCAGTTGAAGCCCTATATTATTACATAATTGAATAGAAGGGATATTGGATGGGAAGTGTATGCTGTTACTTTGAAAATGTGAATAGGGGTGAGGATGGAGGTGTATATTCATTAAATGTCTATAACATTTCTTAGAACATTGCCTCAGGTAGATGGATAAATAAATAGATAGAATATGAAGGTCCTGGCAGTTTGATCATTGATCAAATTAAAGAAATTAACAAAATAGAAAATAATACTAATATAATCATTATTATATAACTATTAGGGAAAAACAGAACCATAATACTGGGAATACTTTTTTCAAAAAATTATGCTTTAAAGTCATTTTGACATATAATTTAGCAATCCTTTTAGCAGAGAACAATTAATGTTGTCCTACACAGAAAGTTATTTCTACTCTACAATAGAGGCTAGATTATTTCTGACTCAGTCTAATCATATTCTGTTGCTTTTCTAATCAGTGTAACACCTTCAACTCTTTTTAGTGGCTCCTTTCTTGAATCATTGCAACACATTTCTTTGTTTTAATCAGTTCAGCATGAAAAGACACTCCAGTTGCTAAATTAAAGGGATGAATGAGGTAATTTCTTTTATTCAAAGATTATTCATTTGAAAAAAAGCCTAAAAGATTAGACACTAATGAACAGCATGTACAAAATGTATTATTGCTAAGCTCTGGATCATGAACTATTCAGGAAACAAGACAATTGACTGGTTTTATTTTTAAAGAAGTAGTGTGATGTATACAAAATTTCCTTCAGAGTACAAGAGATACTCTCATCATAACAAAGTCCTTTCCTGATGGCACAATTGGCCATTCTTTCAGTCTTGGTCATGACTTATATCAAGGATAGGAAACCTCCATCTCTTGGTCCAAATTTGGCCCACCAGCCCTGCCCATCCTGCTAAGAGCCTTAGCTAAAGCCCCTCCTCCAAGCCCTACCCCTTCAGGGCTAGCAAGCAGAGGAACCCACACTGTTATTTCCAATTACCAATTAGAAATCACAGCAGTGTGGTCCCTTGGTACAACCCATGTCCTCCCCGATAGGGAAGGTGAATGGTAGTTGAAGATATGTCCATGATATCAGGTGGAGGAGCACTCTTCCACCAGGTATTTAATGGGTGAAGGTGTGGGAGAGGCCTGGCCAAAGCCCCAGATGGAGGAGTGCTTCTCCACTCAGAGACTTAGTGTGGGCTGCTTTACCCACCCCATGTTCTCCCTACTGGGGTAAGGAATGGGGCAGGCAAAGCAGCATCCCTGACCAAGAACTGGATGGAGGAGTACTCCTTCACATGTTGTGTCAGCTGGGCAGTTTCAATGTGTATGGAGAAAACCCATGTGCAGTAAAACTGAATCCAAGTGGTCTTTCAGCCAGGGAGAAGTTGTTATGGCCAGCATTTCAGTCGAGAAGCAGATGGCATCAGTGGGCGTGACCATGCCCCCGATGGCTGGCGGGGGGGGGGGGCTGAGTGAGGGGAGGTCATCTCTCCCCCTCCCACAATTTAAGTTCCCAACTTTTGCCTTATGTAATGAATTTATGGAATCACTTGATTTTTACATTTATTTGTTTTTCCTGTGAAAAGTTTGCTAAATACTAACTTTTATTTCCATGGATGTCAGCAAATATGTTATATTTTATTTTATTTAAGGAGCATTAGAATGAATGCTATCAAATGCAAATTTCATTTAAATAATACTAAATTAGTTAAACTAAATAATGGGGTCCTCTGCCCATCACTGAAACCGCCTATAGGAAAACTGCTCTTTTACTGGGCAATCTGACCTTCACGAATACTAAAGCCTAATTCAGCAGGAATTTTCAGCTTCTCTTGCAAATAGGTGGAAGGCAATTTCACAAAGTGCTACAATGGATAAAAGAATACACATAGGAATGAAAAGATGGAAAGCATGATTAAAACCACGAGCTGAATGAAATAAGTGGGAAGAATGTAAAAAAGACAGAAAAGGAGGAGGAATTGCTTAGAGAGTTTTGCCATGGAGATTTGGTTGGATTAGTTAGACTCCTACCCTAGTTCAACAATGCCCAATCAGGTTTACAGTACAGCACCATCAACATAGGGTAGATAGATTGGGTGGGCAGATACTTCAATGATCTATATGAAGTCTAAGGCCTGGTTCAGATAACACGCTAAACCATGCTGCTTAACCACAAAATGGTTAAGGGAATGCATTATGCATTTCATTAACCATTTTGTGGTTAAGCAGCATGTTTAGCGTGTTGTCTGAACCAGGCCTCTCTCATATGATATCACACCTATTGGATGACCAATATATCTAACGTGTACACCAGGGATGGGGAACATGTGGCCCTCCAGATGATGCTGGACTGCAGCTCCCATCATCCTTCATTATAGCCATGTTTTAATCAGTTTTAGGGTATTTTACAATATGTTTGTATGATGATGAAGATGATGATGATGAAGAAGAAGAAGAAGATGAAGATGATGATGATGATGATGGCAATCCAACATCTAGAGGACCAAACATTCCCCACCCCTGATGTACACTATAAAATTGGCACCATCTATAATGTATAAGGAGATCCTTGCACAAAGGTCCTTCCCAGGTTTTTATCAGGACATGCCAAGGAACTGTTTGTGTTCTAGGACAAATCAGGCTTGTGGAAATGGCTTTCAGTTAACCATATCTAAAGCTCCAGTTCATATTAATGTTTCTCTAGATAGCTGTGTACTTGCATGCATAGTTAGGTATAGAAATTTAGCAGTGTCGATTTTTATTTATGTATTTCTTTATTTATTGAATTGTTATACCTCCAATAGCTGAAGCTTTCTGGGTGGTTTACAAAAATTAAAACTATAAAAACCATTTAAAATATAAAACAACCAGTATAAAAGCATAATTTAAAATATAATATAAAAACACAACCAGGATAAAATCAAGCAGCAATGCAGAAATTAATACAGATTTAAAATACTAATTTAAAACAGCAAAGTTAAAATTAAGTTGCTAGACTGTTAAAATGCTGAGAAAATAAAAATGTCTTCACCTGTTGTCTAAAAGAGTATAATGTAGGTGCCAGGAGAACCTTTTCAAGGAGCTCATTCCACAGCCAGGGTGACACAACAGAGAAGGTCCTCCTCCTGGTAGCCACCTGCCTCACTTCCTTTGGCAGTGGCTCACGGAGAAGGACCCCTGACCTTAGGTTCCAGGTGACCTTAGGTTCCAGATGACCTTAGGTTCCAGGCAAGTACATATGGGACAAGGCGCTCCTTCAGATAGCCTGGCCCCAAGCCGTTTAGGGCTTTGAATGCCTATCCTTTTTCTTGTGTCACTCACCCATGGGGAAAATGCATGACTAAAACATTTTTCAGACCTTTCTTTTTCTCAATAAAAGTCTGTAGGCGAGTCATGCTGAGTACAGAAATTAATCATTTGCACCAGTCATCTTGAATTATGCAGAAGAGGTGACTTGCATTTCTGGAATGCTGACACATTGTTTGAAAAGTCTTTCTAGTCAGTAATATCAGTTATTGTACATTTCATTATCTAAAAAGGATATTAGGAATGCCATAGCATATCAATGACATCCTATTTAAAACTATGTGGTCAAATTTTATTTTATCAATTATTTTTCAAACAATGTTTCCAACTGTCATGGCAGTTGAATGACAGCAAACAAGAACTATTTGAATCTTAGAATTCAAGCTCTGTCTACTGTTCTGATATACCATAGATCACACAGTCATAGATTAGAGTGCATTAGGCACTGTAATTCTGATTGTACTGAGAATTTGCTACCAGTGGCTTAATGTGAAATGAAATTCTTCCAGTATAATATGAAATGAAATGCTACCAGTGGCTTAATATGAAATGACAGCGTGAAAGATTCTTTCCTCATCATCTGGGAATCCATATTCATTGGACTTTCCATTGACAAAAAGGACACCTGTGCATGGCAGTTGGAATTCACATTTCTAATATTTCTAATGGGTTTTAAATAAATAAAATGTAGGATCAAATACTGGTTTGGCAGACCTGTAGTAAGTGCAAGGGACCTTCCAAAAAGCCAGGGTTCATTCACTTGTGCCAATACAGCATACAAGCAACTCACTCACTCACTAGTTTGATTCTCTGACTTAGCAGCTTTCTAGTTCAAAGGGAAAATGTTGCTGCATTCAATATATTGAATAGTCTATAGCTACCTAGCAGGTTTGAATCAGAAGCTTTAGGCCCACTAATTTGTGACCTGTGAGAAACTACGTACACTTTGGTAGTGCCTTCACTTGGTTATACTGGATTCACTTGATTATACTGGATAGTGCCATCACTTGATTATACTGGATTCTTCAGTATAAATATCCTTTATTCAGCAACATCAGATAAAAAGAAGCACTTCTTCACACAGCACATAGTTAAACTATAGAATTCATCGTCACAAGACAGCCATCCATTTGGAAGGTTTTAAAAGGGGGCTAGATATTCCTGGAGGAGAAGTCTATCAAAGGCTACTACTCCTGTTGGCTATATGCTGCCTCTAGTATCAGAGACACTAAAACCCTTCAACCTACACAAGTCATTACTTTGATCACTAAAAAGCTTCTCAGTACAATCATTAGAACTACAGTGCAAATTGCCTCCCGATAGGTATCTTCTTAGACGTTAATACAAGAGCAACAAATCTGACTTTACAAAAAGACAAGGTTAATCTAGGCTTAATTGCCTGGATTAACTAGTTCTGGTGGAGGCCCAAAGAGAACGTGATAAAGGAGAGAACAATTAGAATCTGTAACTAACAGAATAAACCAGCAGATGTCACCATTGTTGCACACAATACTTGTTGCTGTTCACACCCATTTTTCCTCTTGTGAATCTGCTTTTAGTTTTCCTTTTTTACGCCTTTGTTTTGCCGTTTTCCCTCTATTATCGCCATGTTCTTAGTCATCACAGCTTTTCATCTTTGTCTGAATGTCTTATCTCTGTTCCTCATTACTGTATATAATGTGGCAGTTTGGGGATAGCGTTGTCTGCTGATATACTTGGTGTAACATTGAAGAGGAACAGATTAAAGGTCTGACGTTATCACCACAAACTCAGAAAAAACAGACATGCTGTAACTAAACAAACACATTCTTTGCTTCTTTAATAATCGAAAAGAAAAGGAAAAATAACAAAAATAGCAATGATTAAAAGGGATAATTGCTACATTAACATTTTCATACACACAGGTCCAAGGTTATTGGGTATCTTGTAATATAAAGAAGGCTCCTAGGGTTATTTTTTCTTTCCTTCCTGGTATTAAGTACATTAGGAAGTGGAATCTTTGAAATCTTCTTGTAGGATTGGGAAAGGGGCTTTGACCCATTAAGGTGAATTTTCCCTTATCACACTGATATTAAAAGTAAGCCTGAACCAAAAGTGCCTCCCACGTTTACAGTCTGTCTGCAAAGGTGAGGAGGTACTTTCTAAAACTTTCGAGGATGGGAGAAAAAATACCTTTCAGATGAGGTGGCAGAGGGTATGTTTCTTCTCTCTTTTATACTCCTAATCGACGAATAAGAGGAGCAGTGTTGGCATTCCCATGAGATCAGGCAGTGGAGCAAGAGTGACTTACGTAGTGCTTCATCCCACGTACCTGTTTCCCTCGAATTATCCCCTATAGCGCTAAACTGTCACCATTGTTGTTATTGTTGCTACCGGACGGCTAGATCCTTTGCATACCAGGAAATGGGTGTAAGGGGGGAAATGTAAAAAAAATCATTAAAAATCAATGGATGACCCAATCTGATTCAAATTTGGTATGCTTAAAGCTCTCCTAAATATCTATTACTGTGCCAATTTTGATGTCTTTATCTTTAAAGCTTACGCAGATGTAAACATTTGTTTAATTTTTCTTCAAATCCTGCTCCCCAGTGGCCGCTCGGAAAACAACAAATGATACGCTCAAAAACTAGTAGCAAAATATTGCAGTTCTTTTGGTTAAGAAGTGCAATTAAAGCAAGATGCATGGGAGTACTTCACAATAAAAGCAGATTGTAAGTTGGAAAACGTCAGAGTCCTTTGCACACAATTCACAGTGACTGCACATTATAACACTGGTGTGATAAAGCTCGTAAGTGACTTATGCTGCTCCCCACCACACCAGGAGGTCACCACCATTACCATGTCCAGCAGGTGCTCCAGAGAGCCTCACCAACTGCTCTGCAACTTTGGCATTTGCGGCAGCAAGAGAGCAGCCAGCAAGGCTTTCTGGAATAGCCACCCTCTGGAAAGCTGGGCCAGCTCTTCAGAAAGCTGGTCAGGCTGAAAGGACTGGCTCTGAGTGGGTGTGGGGGTGGTCCTACTTTAGAGCCAGGCATTGTGGGAGAGAGATCCCAGGAGATCGCTTGTATAGGCAATCTCTCAGGAGACCCCTTCCATGATTGGCTCTGAGGGAAAAACCCTCAGAGCCAGGCATTTCAGCCAGTCAAGCTCTCTGGAGAGCTGTCCTGCTAACTTCATCAACCTGGTAAGAGGGTGGATGGCAGAACATGGGAAGTAGGCACAATACCATGGTGGTAAGGGGAAGTGTGGGGGGAATGATGCTGCAGTAGTAAAGTGAAGGGGTGGGGCATGATGTGGTGACAGGAAGTGGAGGAGGGTGTGATGTGGAAAGGGTCTTAGGGGATATACTACAATGGTGGTAAAGGGTGGGGATGTAATGTGGCAACAGGAAGTGGAAGGTGAAGGGGCATGATGTGCTAAAGGGAAGGGGAAGGGAATGGGGGGCACACTGCAGGAAGGGGAAGGGTATGTGATGTGGCAGCATGTTTGCTGTCTCACCTCAGGCAGCAGGAGTGCTTACCAGGGGGCTGAGGAAGAGTGATATATGAGATATAGTTTTGTACATTGTTTCTCCTTATTTCATAACACATCAGAGCCACACAATGTTGTAAGGTCAGGGTGTAGAAATGGTACTTTTGAAAAATGTGATATATTATTGCTTCCTCTTACAGTACACAATATACATTTGCCCTTGGCAAGGCCTGCCAGGCCAAAATGTCCCAACTTCAACAACAAAAATCAATTATTTACTCCTTGTCACAGTTACTCTGGCTCAGTTCTCCAGAGTGAACGTATTTGTCCCACTTGGGCTCTGTCTGATCAGGGCCTCCTTCTAGAAGCTGTCATTAGGTACTAAGCTTAGTTCTAATGCACAATTATATTTTCCACTTATCCAGATTAGGGGCACAATCCTATGCATGTTTAGACAGAAAAAAGGCCTACAACTCCCAGCATGCCCCAGCCAGCCATGCTTTTTCTGTCTCAACATGCATAGGATTGAGCTTCAACTTGTTCTTCCTAACCAAGCAATAGTCCTTCATTTCTTTATTTATCACCAAAATTTGTAAACCTCTTCATCCACAAAGGATCCCAGGATGGTGTACACAACATTAAAAACAAACCCAATATAAAATCATACAATTACATATTAAAAAACAAATTAAAACAGCCAAACAAAAATGCAGCAAGCAGTTCAGTTTAAAAATAAATCAAATTTAAGATAGTAATATTTAAAAAAAAAATTAAATGTTAAACTGCTTGGGCCAAAAGACAGGTTTTAATTTGATACTGGAAAGAAAACAAAGTCAGTGCAAATCGTATCTTCTTTGTGAGAACATTCCAAAGTCGGGGGTCCACCACAGAGAAGACCCCCTTTCCTTGTAAATGCACAGTGTCTGTCTCCCACTGGTGGTTCTCGGACAAGGGCCTCCTCTGAAGATCTTAGTGCATGGGCAGGAGAGTATGGGAGAAGGTGGTACTTCATCATCCCATACATCTTTAAAGATAAATGTATAAGAGTCAGAACTAGTCTGCTTTTCTGTATTTGAACTGAACTGTACAATTGTAAAAACTTTCACAGTGATGCAGATAGAGGCAGTCCCTGCCCCTTTGAACCTAATAACAAGGACTCAACAACTTTGACTCTCTCTCTCTCTCTCTCTCTCTCTCTCTCTCTCTCTCTCTCTCTCTCTCTCTCTCACACACACACACACACACACACACACACACACACACACACTTCTTTTCCCCTACTCACAGAGATCTGATGCAGGGACCGCCAATTATATTTACATTTCCAGAGCAACTTTGTCAACCATGAATTCTGATTGGTTCATTTTTCTTTGCTGAAAGGAAGAAATCTAGTAAAAATGTAAATTTCCTCTTGCTAACAGCTGGGAAACCAAAATCAATTCCAACAGCTTGCTGAGTAGTGAAATTAGCAGAAGGCTCAGAAATGACAAATGCAGCCAAAGAGCGAACACAAGGCCAGCACTGTCATTTCCACTTAACCCCTTTGACTAGTTTTCTTTTCTCAGTAAACATGCACCAGAGATCTCTTCTTAAGAGCAGCACTCAGTAATCCTTCTTTATTTTAAAGGGCAAGCATTATTATTGCAAGCTGTTATAATTCTATGTTGAAAGAAGATAACATTAACTGGTGTTGTCCCTGGACCATAAATAGTGGAGGCTGGTGGCTCCAAATTCAGCGGGACTGTGAATCTATTCCGGGTTCTAGTCAGAACCAGCCAGAACTCTAATAGAAGTATCCAAGTTGTTTACCCTATTTTGGGGACAGATGCCTATTTAAAGTTCTCTTTTTGATGTGCTGTAATAAAAATGATTTCATATTATGGATGATCAGTTTTAAATATTTCCTCCTGGTGTTGCAGAGTGGGGCAAGTGACTACTGCAATGTTCCTCTCCTGAAAAGTTTATCTGCAACACACACACACACACATATATATATATATATATATATATATATATATATATATACACGATTCTTAAACAATAGCCTACAAATGTAGATTTTAGGCAAGGAAAAACTTTGCCTCTTTAATTAAGTCACTCTAATTTATTTTCAGTATGTCCTTTGTTTTTGTTAAGGGTTTTTGTTTTGTTATGATACTTCTCAAAGCACTGTGTACATTCTAGGGCTACATAAAAATAAAATAAGATTTTCCACAGGATATTAAAGTTTGGTTTTGAATCAATTGGAAGCATTTCCGTTCACTTAACCGTGGTCTTTGCCAACATCAGTAACCACATGCTTCTAACATTAACAGAGTAATCCTATTATTATTATTATTTATTTATATAGCACCAACGATGTACATGGTGCTGTACAGATTACACAGTAAATAGCAAGACCCTGCCGCATAGGCTTAGAATCTAATAAAGTTGTAGTAAACAATAAGGAGGGAAAGAGAATGCAAACAGGCACAGGGAAGTGTAAACAGGCACCGGGTAGGGTGACGCTAACAGTATAGAGTCAGAACAAACTCAATATTTAAAAGCTATAGGGAAAAAAAAAGTTTGTAGCTGAGTTTTAAAAGCTGTGATTGAGTTTGTAGTTCTCAAGTGTTCTGGAAGAGCGTTCCAGGCGTAAGGGGCAGCAGAAGAAAAAGGACGAAGCCGAGTAAGGGAAGTTGAGGTCCTTGGGCAGGCGAGAAGCATGGCATCAGAGGAGTGGAGAGCACGAGCAGGGCAATAGTGTGAGATGAGAGAGGAGAGATAGGCAGGAGCTAGACCGTGAAAAGCTTTGAAGGTCAACAGGAGAAGTTTATATTGGATTCTGGAGTGAATTGGAAGCCAATGAAGAGATTTCAGAAGTGGAGTGACATGGTCAGAGCAGCGGGCCAAGAAGATGATCTTAGCGGCAGAGTGGTGGACAGAGACCAGCGGACTGATGTGAGATGAAGGAAGGCCAGAGAGAAGAAGGTTGCAGTAGTCCAACCGAGAGATAACCAGTGCGTGAACGAGAGTCTTGGCAGAAGAGACAGACAAAAATGGTCGAATCCTGGCAATATTATACAGGAAGAAACGACAGGATTTAGCTACTGCCTCAATATGAGGAATAAAGGAGAGCGAGGAATCAAATATAAAGCCAAGACTACGAGCTTCCTTGACTGGAGTAAGCGTAACATCATTGACAGTAAGAGAGAATGAGAGGTGAGGAGAAGGTTTAGGAGGAAAAATAAGCAGTTCAGTTTTTGCCATATTAAGTTTCAAACGACGATGAAGCAGCCAGGCATTGGGGCAATCATGGGGAAATCTCTGGGAAATCTCCTGCCAACTCCAAAGCCCTGCTGGATTGCTTCAGCCAGGCTGGAAGGTAAGCTCTTCTACCCATTCTTATTTATTTTATTTTGAGGGCAATGGGGAAGAGGTATTAACTATGCTGATGTAGCCTTGAGGAGTGGGTTGTCTGGGAAATGAGGACTTTTAGGATCTTGCAGATCCACAGCTTCCTCCGATATGCCTCAACACACCACTGCTTTTGGGATACCCTGGACAGAACAGTGATGGAGCTTTCTGCCACCATCAGGAGAAGACCTCTGCCTGCAGACCTCCTTCTCTGCCTGCATCAGCATCCAAGGGCCCATCAGCTGCTTCTCCCAAAATCAGGAATATGTGAAGAGAAGAGACGCCTGGTTATACTTTATCATGGGTCCAATATTACTAGATATAAGAAGACTATTGTAAGTTGCTGTCTAATAGGACACACTCTGAATATAATAATCCAGTCTAGTCTTATCCCTCTTCCAACCAACAGCTCGTAACAGCCAATCATGCTCAAGGGGGATGTAGGTATTAAAAATGATGATGTAAGAAACCTAGTTGATTCAAAGACTTTGATTAGTTTTTGCATTATTTAGCATTCTTCTAATGTTCTTATCTTGAATACAAAGGCTGCTTTCAAAATAGGAGAATCAGTATTCATACTAGTGCCAGAGGTGGAACCGAGGGGTCAGCATTTTCATGATGAACGTCTGATTCCAGAGATGTGCTTATATATATATATATTTATTTATTTCCTCAATAAAAAGAAAATGATGCTGGTAGAGCCTGACATCTGGCTGCCAGCCCAGAAACACTTTAAAAATGTTTAGAAACAAAAATCCATTTGCTGCTCCTTAAATTATAAGAATGTGCAAACACAGAGGTTCACAAATAAAAAGGGACGTTTAGGAGAGCTTACCATGTGTGCTGGGATTTTCAAGTGTTTATTTTAAAATAATGGCCCGGTAAACAGCCAATGGATGCTAGGCACCGCACATCACTAATCTTTCAATGTGTAGACATACCACAGCATTCCAGTTAGGCATTCATAGCATTGGCTTCATTTACCGTCTACTGTTCAGAAACATTTTGATTTCCAACTTAAATGCGCACTAATAGCAGCAAGGTTTTTTTTTCTCACAGTAGGAGGTGGGTGGGGGGTATGAGGCATGGATTTTCATTGGGTTGGATCCAGATTTAAGCTGAATCAACTGTGCTGGTTGAAGTGGACTTCTCCACCTCTCTTTCTCATGGCGCCCCCTCCAGCCCTCTAAAAATGCTACACAGAGAGTCAGGAAACCCTGCTGAGTGGGGTGAGCTGTGATGTGGGTGGAGATTAAGAGGGGGGAAATTAAAAAATAATAATTAGGTGAAGCGACCTTCTGTAAATCACAGCCCTTCATCTTGCAGAAGGCAGTTCTTGGATCCAGCCCATTGTAATTTCCAAATCTGCCATCTATGAAAGCCCAAATCGTATTGACAAAATCTCACGCAGCCTTCAAGAGCAACTGAGGGAGGATGAAGGACTATGAACAGGACATGCAAAGCCCCAAAAGGAAAGATATGGGACATTTACAAAGTTCAAACAAAGGAGGGGAGACTATTGCAAGAAATTGCTTTTATTAAAAGCTTTAGAAACACTTTTCTATGAGAACTTATCTATACATCCAGAAAATGCATGTGGTACAGCCTTCCTGGGACTGTCTATACACCTTGTAAACCCTGTGGTGGCTGCATAGTAAGAAAAATAGCCAGCTTTGAGTGCTTAATAGGAATTATTAAGATTATATATAAAATAACAAAATATTGTTGTGATTTTTAATAGCCCATTTAAAATTCATAGCCAAAGTCAAAGTCAAAGTTTGTTTATTTCGGTCATAGACAAGCACAACAGAAAACATCATCACAATAATATTAAAAACCCCAATATACAATAAAATACATACATAAAATCCATAAAAACCCCAATATACAATAAAATACATACATAAAATCCATAAAACGTGGCAGTCTCAGCCTTAGTCTAAGGTGCAGTAAAATTCTTCAACATTAATTTCCGTTGGCTTATGGCAGCCGCACAAAAACTGGCCACTTTTAGAGTAATCTGAGCATTTAAAATTCATAGCAGGTTTAAAAAGTCTGCCTGTAGTGATTTACCTTCCCTGCAGAGGTGACAAATTAGCAGTCATGGTGAGTTGAAATATGTGTATACTGTAATACAAATAAAAGTACCAATGTCAAAAATCACACATACTAATAATAAACATTGGCTGCCAATGTTTATTATTAGTATGTGTGATTTTTGACATTGGTATATGTAAAAGATCTGGCACTTCCAAAACTGATATAATGAAAATAATTATTAAGAAATGGAATAATAATGTCCACTAGGTGGCAGCCTTGAACTATCTGAAAGTATCTCAGTTCAGTTAACCATCCATTGCATGATAGAAAATAAAATAAATAAAATAAAGCATCTCCCTAAACTACCAAAGCAAAAGATATACCTGCTTTGTAGCAATCTACCCAAATCAACAACAGTCAAGCAGTAATACATCAAGGCTCAAACGTCTGAGAATTCTACATGTCCCTGTCCACACACACATACACACATATGCACTCTTAGTTCAGAAGAAAAAGAAAATATATTTTTTCATTTCCTTGGGGCTCTGTCCAACTGAAATGTAACATAGGGAGGACCAGCCCTATCATTAGGCAGAGTGAGGCACCTCTCTCAAGTAGCAAATCTTGGAGGTGGCAGGTGCACAGTTGCAAGGTTTGGAATAGAGATGTGTGTGCCCCACAGACTGGCCTGTGCCCCTTAAGCTGGCTTCTGCCTTCAAGTGGGAGATGCTGACCTGTCATCAGGGTCCAAGTAAGATTCAACTGCCAGTCTAGTTGACTTTTGTATTTGGAATGGCAGTGCAGCACCATCTTGCCTCAAGCTGCAAAATGTTTTGGGTTGTCCCTGAACGGAAGCTCCACAAAAAATGTACCCGTTAACCAAAGAAAAACAACAACACCCTCCTACCTTCTCACACTGATGGCTCCTTCTGCCAATGAAAGGCTTTTCATTCAGTTGGTGGAAGCTGGTGGCTTGTATTTTGGTGGGGCTGTGAATCCATTTGCATGGCCCTAGAATGTGCGCTTTCCCCTCCTTCACTCCAATCGTGGCTTTAAGGGTCCCAGTTGGAGTGGAAGAGAGGAAAGCTTGTAATTCCCGCCAACCTACCCCTGCTCCAAATGGGGGCTGTAGTATTTATGGTTTTATAGCCAGCATACGAAGAATAACCTTTATTTCAAGTGAGTCATACAAAAACTGCCTCTCCCATGTCAGGTGAATGCATTTATACAAATCACTAGAACACTCACTCAAGTCAATTAACCCAATCAGCACACAATCATTACATCTTTCCTTTTTCCATTACAGGGGCCATTTCTATAATGACATGTTAAGGCCCTGACTAGAAAAGTGGGTGGGGGGATGACTGCCTCCGGAAAGTGTGTCATTCCTCCTGCCATGCTAATAGCAGCCTTAAAGGGGAAAGCATGTAATTCCCAGACATTATAGAAAATTACAGAAAATCCCCCTCCCCCCGGATACCCAGGATAGAACAAAATCCTGAACAAATCTGGGGAATTCCTGACAGTTGGTCACTCTAGGTAAAAACAATTTAAATACACAATGTTTTTCCTAATAAACGCCTATAATTTTTTTAGTTTTCAAGTTAGAAACATTAAAATGTACACCATGATAGCTTCTAAATAGATCTTTATTCATGCCCATTTTGAAGGAAATTCGATCATGCCCTGACTTTTGGCGAATATTTAAAAGATTCCCCCCATTTACAGAAATGCATGTATCTCCGTCATTTTTCCAGATACACACATCTAAGTGGCCACCATGAGAGCTTCCACATAGATCCTTATTCATGCCCAATTTGAAGGAAATCCGATCATGCCCTGATTTTGGGGGGATTTTTAAAGTTAAAACCTAAATCAGAATCTTCCTCTCAGGTAACCACGTCAAAAATGAACATAGGGAACTTTAAGATAGACAATTATTAAAGTGGGTAAAAGCATACAGCACATATCTGTTCATGGGATAAACAACTCAGACCTTGCGTTGCCACGTTTGGGTCGCAATACTTCTAAAAACTTAATTTCTTTCATGAAATCCACTCATTTCAAAGTGCTATAACGTATTGGTTTTTCAAGATGCACACACACACAAACCCCTTCGTCACAGTTCACACACTCCAGGGTATGCTCAGCCAATAATTGTAATAACAATACTAATAATCATAACAAGAAGAATTAGAACAAAAATGCTGTCTGACTGAAAGTGGACGTGCCCAGTGGGACAGTGGACTGTGCCACCAGGCATTCGGCCGGTCCTGTCTAGGTACCTGCCTTTGAGAAGCCACATCACACATCAACTCGTGCAACTCATTGGCTTCCTTCCACTGGTTCCCCTTTGGAGGGTTCTGATGACCCTCAAGGGCACTGGGCACATCCACATGCCATACAGCACATCATCCATTTGCACCACATCTATTCAGTTGTTCACCAAGGTTATGGTGGGTACCTTGCAGTGCTGTGTTGCCTGTTATTTTACGTTGTATATTATTTAAGGTTGTGTGTGTGAGTTTGCTGGGGCTACTGCTTCACCAATGCACTCAAAAAGTGACAAAAGTCCTACAAAAGAAAAAGAAATAAAAGTTACTAAGTACCCTGTTTTGCTTATCCCCCCCTCCAACATTGGGATTGGAGGATGCTTTGCATAGGCTGATCACTTATCATGATTGATAAGTCTTGCTTTGATTCAGGGTATCCTTCCATGTGATAAAAGGCAGCTGCATTGTGAGTTCACCCTGTTTAAGATTTCTTGGTGTGTGTGTGCATTTTTGGAAGTGTTTCACCTGAGATGAAGATCCTTATTTGGAAAAAATCTTGATTCCCCCAAATCATCTGTGCTATTGATTGCTATGGGCAAGCACTTTGCAATGGATCCCTATGGGCAGGTATGGTTTCCTTATGGGCATACTGTCCTTTTTTGTGGGGGATTTTTCATATATTCCCCCAAAATCAGTGGAGGCTTGGATTTCCTTCCAACTGGGCGTGAATGTGGATACATGGATAAGCTCTCATGGTGCCGATTTTGAGGTTTCTAATGTGAAAACTTATCGAGTTCTAGAAAGGGGTGTGAATTGGGGTGAGTTAAAAGGGAAAAAATCGCCAAAAATCAGAAGATGATGGGATTTGCTTGAAGTTTGCCATGAATATGGATCTAGATGGCATCTGTGAGGGTGCCCACTTTCAAGTTTGTATCAGTAAAAATGTCAAAGTAATTCCCATTTCTGAAAATGGGGTGTAGGATTTTCAAAAATTCCCCCAAAATCAGGGGATGCTTGGATTTGCTTCCAACTGGGCAGGAATGTGGATACATGGATAAGCTCTCTTGGTGCCAATTTTGAGTTTCTAACGTGAAAACTGACAGTGTTCTAGCATGGGACTTGAATTGGTGTGAGTTAAAAGGGGGAAATCGCCAAAAATCAGAGGATGATGGGATTTGCTTGAAGTTTGCCATGAATATGGATCTAGATGGCATCTGTGAGGGTGCCCACATTCAAGTTTGTATCAGTAAAAATGTCAGAGTAAATCCCATTTCTGAAAATGGGGTGTAGGATTTTCAAAAATTCCCCCAAAATCAGGAGATGCTTGGATTTGCTTCTAACTGAGCAGGAATGTGGATACATGGATCATGGTGGATCATGGTGCCGATTTTGAGGTTTCTAACATTAACAGAAAAAAAGTTATAGGCGAGTGAATTTCAATGCAAGTCTATGGGGGGGGGGAAACACAGAGCTCCGATTCGGATCCGGAGCCCTGCAGCGAAGCAGAGTGGACCATAGGCAGATCGCTGCAGAGAGGAGAGAACCCAATCCAGAAGTTGCAGATCTGGATGAGAAGCGGATCGGCGGGGTCCATGCACAGCCCTAGTTTTAACAAACATAGGCCAGGGGGTTGTCTTCAGTATCTACATAAGATGAACACTTGCACTGAGCTAAAACAGTTCAAATAAAAGGGCTTAGTGCATAGCAAGACTTTTGTTTACCAGTCTAAAAAAAGAGAGAGTTATCATTGAAAATAAAGGCTGCATGGAATCCCTCTCTGAAAAATTCCAGTTATCTGTCACATATTGCTTTAAAATGTCCCGGAAGATTTGTCTGAAGAGAAACCTCTGAATTCCCTTTGAATTTCAGTTTAGGATGAACTTGAGTGATAACAACATCCCAGGGACATGGGGAACCCCTTGAGAAATGTCAGGATTCATATTCAAAAGCTACCCCTCATTTCTCAAAAATCTTCAGATGTTCCACTTGAGGATAAGCTCACAGAATCACTTCGAAGTTTGCTTTGGGTGAAATTTCAACTCTAAAATGTTGGACTACAAAGTCCTATTCTGTCTGTAGTGTTTATCTGTGCTCATGGCTGTGAATCATCACTCAATTTTCCCCTCCAACTGTGTTGGACTGCAGTGCCTATCATTCCCAGCCAGTATGGCCATGCTGACTGGGGATGATGGGAGTTGTTGTCCAACAGCTCTGTAGAGCACCAGATTGGGGAAAGATCTTCATTTTATCACAGATTTCAATAAGAAGATGAGACGTTGTTAATTTCCCACCCTCAACACATGAGGGCAGCCAGAGATCAAACTATAGGCATGTAATTGATGTTAGATTGCCTTGATTTTCCAAGTGAAAATTGCAAAGGGGAAGAAAAAGCTGGGGGATGACACACAGTCCAATCACCAATTTTAATAATGTTTGGCACTGAAAAGGCTAGGGTGCCCACTCACACATCACCCCCAAAAGAGGAAATGCATCATGAAAAAGAGGACACAAATTTGCATAAACTTTGAATGTGATGATTTTTCTGTATAGATGAAATTTTAGAATTTATTATAATTTAAATAGAAATACAGTACATTTTGCTGTGACCAGGTGGCCCGTGTCTCTGCTCATCCTGCTGTCCAGGTGTTAACTTCAAGGCCTCTGCTCTCCCTCTTTATGCTTCTTCATCTTTTAACTGGACTCGGACCAGACAGCTCTGG
Organism: Elgaria multicarinata webbii; assembly: GCF_023053635.1. Lineage (NCBI taxonomy): Eukaryota > Metazoa > Chordata > Lepidosauria > Squamata > Anguidae > Elgaria > Elgaria multicarinata. The sequence continues at coordinate 110,705,556 of NC_086173.1, read as the reverse complement.
AGCCACCCTACAAAGGCCCATTTTTTAAACATGGCCTGGAAAATGCCAAGAACACTCTAGGGACAGGGAAGCATAAGCAATGGATAAGGCCCGATGTTAAGGTGCACCTCTTCTTTGCTTGGGCTTTGTGAGAGGAAGGCCTTGATGAAGTCGAGATTCAGGCTGTGTGCAGAAGCCTTAAAAGAAACTGGATGCAATCGCTGAGCAGGCCCATTTCCTTCCTTCAGACATTTCATTTTTTTGGGGGGGGATTTAATCTTTTTAATTGTTTCCCAACACCAATAAATAAAAGACACTACAGAACAAAACATAATACATATAGACAGACACACCCACAAAAATCAAACAAAGCAAAAACCAATTAAAAGAAACACAAAGATAAAATGTTCTTCCAATATTCTCCCCAACAAAAATATGCAACAATCTTGCTGTTATTTTTTTCTTACTCTATCACTGTCAAATCCAAATCTCTAATTTCTCTCTTAACATTTTCTACATTATTGGTTGAATCCATTTCACAGGTAAAAATAAGGATACTTTTTTTGGTGTGGCACTTGTGCTCACCTAAGGAATTACTACTACCGTCCCCATATATTACATATTGCTCCATGCTTTTCTCTGGCTGCTGTATTCGTGAACTCCATAACAGCCTGTCCTGCACTAGATTGTGAAGTAGGACTTCTGTGTGAGGCAAGCAAGGTTAGAATTATTGCTGCTTGCTCCTCCCCACTTCTCTCTAAACCTTCTGCCTTTGTGCACCGTTCATCATTTCCTCAGGGAGGGTCACAGCCTGCAGAGAGAACCTGGGGCATAATTTGAAAGAAACTCCCTGTGTACTGGGCAGGGAGAAGGTAGCCTGGTTGTCTGCAGTGGAGAGGGAGAGATAAAGGAATCAGCAGCAGTGCACTTGTGCAAAGTTTCAAATTCAGATGCCTGCATCATGCTGCTGCTGCTGCTGCTGCTGCCTCCTCCTCCTCCTCCTCCTTCTCTCTCTGTCTCTCTCTCTGATAACCCGTACTCTGTGACTAGGCTAGTGTCTTGAGTGATCCGCTCTGCATGGTTTCTCTGTTATGGATTCACTTATTGTCCTTAGGATTCACTTATTGTCTCAGCCTCAGTATTCCCCATCTGCAAAATGTGTAAATGTTCTAGAATGTCTAGAATTAGACATTTAGAATGTCTACTAAATGCATTAATTGTAAGCCACATATATGCGTGTTCTTGAAGTGACATGATGCCTCTTTTGAGTTTTTGAGTTTTGAGTTTTCGACTCGAGCTTTTCGTGCTTGTAACACAGCTGTAATCTGGTTGGTGTGGAACTGATCAGTGGTAGCTTCATATGCATGGATGGATTTCCTTGGTAGCAGGGGACCTATAAGAACACGCAAGTGCTGGGCCTCTATGAACTCCACCTATCTGCCATAAGAGGAAACAATATTCAATGAAATGATTATCATATTTATAAGATATTCTTGCTGGCAGGAAAAGTCTTCTTAACTGCTCATAATTCTCATGGTTCTGAACAATTAATTAATAAGGTTAATTCACGGTTCAGACTGAAATGCACAGCACAACCTTACATGTGTTTACTGTGTTCACCGAGGCATTTTTCCACGTAAGTGTGTTAAGGATATGAGACTTGACGAAGTTGCCCAAATCTTTCTTGGAATTGGTGCTGCCTAGAATGCTATTCCCTGTCTCTTACAAGTTATGCATTTGGTCTCTCAACATATGTGTTAATGCCCTGCATATTTTTTGTAAAGTGCACAAATGTACATTTTTTCTCTTTTTAAAGAGATGAAGCAAAGTTATTGTTGTTGTTGTTTGTTACATTTATATCCCACCTTTCTTCCTCCAAGGAGCCCAAGACAGCTTACCCATTTCTCCTCTTCTCCATTTTATCCTCACAACAACACTGTACGATAGGTTAGGCTGTGAGTCAGTGATTGGCCCAAAGTCAACCAGTAAGGGTCATAGCCAAGGGGGACTTGAACCTGGGCCTTCCCGGTCTCAGTCCAACACTAACCACTACACCACACTTATTATTATTATTATTATTATTATTATTATTATTATTATTATTATTATTTCTTACCCACCTCTCCCTCTGGATCAAGGTAGGGAACAATATTAAATACAATATAATACATAAAACTAGTTAAAAGTGCATATAAAACCAATACAATATTAAAATAACAATCACTACATCTTAAAATTCTTAGGTTTAGAATTCATCTCGATAGGCCTGCCAGAAGAGACATTGGCACTGGCACAGGACTTATGAATCCCATTACATTTAAAAGTTCAGAAGTATTACTGACTGTGATACATTAAGTAATATAGAACCATTTTTTAAAACAGCAACAACAACACAGATTTAATAGGATATTAATGACAAATATTGATTTTGACTTATCTCAGTATTTCTGTCAACAAACTTTCTCATTGCAGGAAGCTAAAGGGGCTATAAGATGCCAAAAATAGGTTAGGTTCAAAATGAGGCCAGAATGTTATGGAGTGAAATAAACAGAAACAGGAAGGGCTCCTGTGCAACAGTTCTGTAGGGTGACCATATGAAAAGGAGGACAGGGTTCCTGCATCTTTAACCATTGTATAGAGAAGGGAAATTCTGCAGGTGTTATTTGTATGCATGCAGCACCTGGTGAAATCCCCTCTTCATCACAACAGTTAAAGCTGCCTTCTTTTGTATCTGGTCACCCTAGTATAGCTCCTGCAGCTTTAATTGTTGTGATGAAGGAGGAATTTCACCAGGTGCTGCATGCATACAAATGACACCTGCTGAAATTCCCTTCTCTATACAACTGTTAAAGATACAGGAGCCCTGTCCTCCTTTTCATATGGTCACCCTAAGTTCTGTCAAGAAAAGATAAGATCTCCAGTATTTTCCAAGCAAAGTCAATTCCTTTCTGCCCTCCAGTAAAGTACTCTGTGCCCTTTAGCTATCAAGGAAGGCTATTTTGGTAGAATGGCACAGCTGAGTCCATCTTTGTGCAAAAAGCCTAAACAACTGCTGAGCTTTACAGTAAAGCACATTGAGATCCTAATAAAGCCATTGATTTCCTCACTGTCAAGGGAGTGAAAAGGTTACACTCATCTTCTCACTCCGGCAATGGCAGTTAATAGCAAGCTCTGACGAAAGTCCTGCCTCGGCACAAATGCAAAGGAAATAAATGATGCAGGGAGAAAGATCGCTTCATGAATATTCTTAACTCTTAACAAAATGCCTCGTGTTTCCTAAATAAAAACAACTGGAAAGGGGGAGGGTGCATTTAAAAACAACCCCTGTCTCAGGACAGATTGCATTGGCGATAATGCTGCGGCCTTCGGGGTAGTTAAAAAGCCCCACTGCATGGCCATCCTGCAAAAAATGTTTGGAAACAGGTAAGAAGAACAAGGATTGAAATAAACTGTTTAGTCGTGGCAGGAAAAAAAGAAAAGAAAAATGCTTCTTACCTATCCACCCCCAAATTTAAAATCCAACTTAACCGGGGAGTGGTGGAATTCCCTCTGTACCCTGCTTCATAAAGGTGTCTCTTCTCATGTTATTCTGAAATCTGGATTTCCTTTTGCTTACTCCAGTTTTGCACTTCCAAAGCCCAATTCTATTGCCTGCTGAGCAATTCTAGACTACACGGTTAAACTACACGGTTAAACGGCATGGTTCCTTCCCCCAGGGGACATTGCCTCGCTGGGAGCACAAGCAAATGGAGGCTAATACAAGTCCCAGGCTAATGCAGGCTAATAAGGTTTCAAAAGTGCTCCGGTTTGCACTTTGTATTTAATGTGAATGGATGGTGTTTTACTTCGGCACTTTCTGGAGTCGTAAACTAATGAATTCCTTTGTGCTGCGTTTTAGCATAGTGAAGCATTGCTATTACAAGAAGCCGCTTCCGCCATGTAAGTCACTATGTTGACTTGAGAAATCAGACGTATTTGTCAGTGTCAAAATGCAGCTATGAAATTTAATGGGGAAAATCAAGTCTGATGCTGCCTTTCATTTTAATGGGTAGCGTATGTGCGACTGCACTGCAGGAACACTGAAGCAGCCAATGAGGAGAGTAAGAGAATGCGACCTTGTGCATTCCCACCGGCAGTAAAGAAGTTAGCCAATCCTCGACAGATTCCTCCTCCCTCTGAAGCTCCCAGAGCCACCTTCCCCATTGGCCTGGAGGGTCCTTCTACCCTCCAGAGAAGATTTGGGGATGGGCATAGAAGACTTCAGTGGGAGCTTTCTGTGGCATCGAAGGAAGATGTGGTGGCATCCAGGAAGATGTAGTAGTATTCAAGGTTACTGGTGCCATCGAGGGCAGATGTACAGAGGACATCTTTTTCCAGCAGAGAAATACTTCTCCCCCATCTTAACCCTCCTCAGAATGCCATTCTATGGTGTTGATAATTTACCAGAATTTGGAAATGTCTTCATATTTGGGATGAAAAGAACTTGACATTAAAAAAACAAAAACAAATCAAACTGAAACAGACAGATTCAGGTCCAGGGCTTTGAGTGTTTATCTCTTTACATTCTGGACTTGAATCCAGAATGCAAAGCACCTTGGATAGTTCCTTTAGAGTTTTGACTGAAACTCAGAGCAGATTCACCCTGACATCAGAGCCACCAACCTAGATACGCCTGAAAGAGAGAGAACTGGGCTCCTATATATTTTAACAGTTCTTTTTTCCTAATGGTATCACCATTGTTCTCTGTGTGTTGTTGTTTATTCGTTCAGTCGCTTCCGACTCTTCGTGACTTCATGGACCAGCCCACGCCAGAGCTTTCTGTCGGCTGTCGCCACCCCTAGCTCCCCCAAGGTCAAGTCTGTCACCTCCAGAATATCATCCATCCATCTTGCCCTTGGTCGGCCCCTCTTCCTTTTGCCTTCCACTTTCCCTAGCATCAGCATCTTCTCCAGGGTGTCCTGTCTTCTCATTATGTGGCCAAAGTACTTCAGTTTTGCCTTTAGTATCATTCCCTCAAGTGAGCAGTCTGGCTTTATTTCCTGGAGTGTGGACTGGTTTGATCTTCTTGCAGTCTAAGGCACTCTCAGAATTTTCCTCCAACACCACAGTTCAAAAGCATCTATCTTCCTTCGCTCAGCCTTCCTTATGGTCCAGCTCTCGCAGCCATAGGTTACTACGGGGAATACCATTGCTTTAACTATGCGGACCTTTGTTGTCAGTGTGGTGTCTCTGCTCTTAACTATTTTATCAGGATTTGTCATTGCTCTCCTCCCAAGAAGTAAACGTCTTCTGATTTCCTGGCTGCAGTCAGCGTCTGCAGTAATCTTTGCGCCCAGAAATACAAAGTCTGTCACTGCCTCCACGTTTTCTCCCTCTATTTGCCAGTTATCAATCAAGCTGGTTGCCATAATCTTGGGTTTTTTGAGGTTTAACTGCACCCAGCTTTTGCACTTTCTTCTTCCACCTTCGTCATAAGGCTCCTCAGCTCCTCCTCGCTTTCAGCCATCAAAGTTGTGTCATCTGCATATCTGAGATTGTTAATGTTTCTTCCTGCGATTTTAACTCCAGCCTTGGATTCGTCAAGCCCAGCACGTCGCATGATGTGTTCTGCATACAAGTTGAATAGGTAAGGTGAGATTATACAACCCTGCCGAACTCCTTTCCCAATCTTAAACCAGTCCGTTGTTCCGTGGTCTGTTCTTACCGTTGCTACTTGTTCGTTATACAGATTCCTCAGGAGGCAGACAAGATGACTTGGTATCCCCATACCACCAAGAACTTGCCACAGTTTGTTATGATCCACACAGTCAAAGGCTTTAGAATAGTCGATAAAACAGAAATAGATGTTTTTCTGGAACTCCCTGGCTTTCTCCATTATCCAGCGGATATTGGCAATTTGGTCTCTAGTTCCTCTGCCTTTTCTAAACCCAGCTTGTACATCTGGCAATTCTCGCTCCATGAATTGCTGGAGTCTACCTTGCAAGATCTTGAGCATTACCTTACTGGCATGTGAAATAAGTGCCACTGTTCGATAGTTTGAACATTCTTTAGTGTTTCCCTTTTTTGGTATGGGGATATAAGTTGATTTTTTCCAGCCTGATGGCCATTCTTGTGTTTTCCAAATTTGCTGGCATATGGCATGCATCACCTTGACAGCATCATCTTGCAATATTTTAAACAGTTCAGCTGGGATACCGTCGTCTCCTGCTGCCTTGTTATTAGCAATGCTTCTTAAGGCCCATTCAACCTCACTCTTCAGGATGTCTGGCTCTAACTCACTGACCACACCGTCTGACCTATCCCCAATATTATTATCCTTCCTATACAGATCTTCTGTATATTCTTGCCACCTTTTCTTGATCTCTTCTGTTTCTGTTAGGTCCTTGCCATCTTGGTTTTTGATCATACCCATTTTTGCCTGGAATTTACCTCCGATGTTCCTAATTGTCTGGAAGAGGTCTCTTGTCCTTCCTATTCTATTGTCTTCTTCCACTTCCACACATTGCTTGTTTAAAAATAATTCCTTATCTCTTCTGGCTAACCTCTGGAATTTTGCATTTAATTGGGTATATCTCCCCCTATCACTGTTGCCTTTTGCTTTCCTTCTTTCTTGGGCTACTTCCAGTGTCTCAGCAGACAGCCATCTTGCCTTCTTGGTTTTCTTTATCTTTGGAACATTTTTTGTTGCCACCTCTTGGACAATGTTGCGAACTTCTGTCCACAGTTCTTCTGGGACCCTGTACACTAACTGTATTCCTGAATATTAGTATTTTCCATCTGCACTGGCTGCCAGTCTATGTATGGGCCCAATTCAAAGTGCTGGTATTAACATTCAAAGCCCTAAACAGCTTGGGGCCAGGTTTTCTGAAGAATCACCTCCTCTCATATGTACCTGCCTGGACCCTAAGATAATCTTCACGAGTCCCTGTTCTGCTGTGGCACCCTCACTGTGGAATGAGCTCCTGAGAGAGACTCACCTGGTGCTTACATTGTACTTCTTTCAGCACCAGGTGAAGACCTTTTTATTTCCCTAGTATTTTTTAGCAACCTAGTCTTTTAGCTTTGCTGTTTTAAATCTGAATTTTAAATCTCTGCATTGCTGCTAAGTTTTATTCTGGTTGTTCTTTTACATTGTGGTTTTAAGTGTCCATGTTTTATATTTTATGCTGTACCTTGTGATTTTAATTTTTGTGAACTGCCCAGAGAGCTCCGGATAATGGGTTGTACACAAATGATTAAATTTATCCTTTGTGTTTCCTGTTCTTCTTTTAAGTCAGAAATAAAACTATACATACAAAATATAATGACTGAAAATTATTGGAGGAAACCCTGCAAGGCTGCTTATTTCATGTCTTTGAATTATGTCCATCAGAAACATGTAAATATACTCCAGATGCCAGTGCATCACTTTAAATGAACCCAAAACAAACAAACAAATCCCCAGCAGCCAAAACTAATGAGGATGGTAGAGCAAATTGTAGCCCTTTCAACACTTAACTCATCCCTTCTCCAGGATGGAAAAGATGAGCTTTAGATTATTTCTGAAAGGTTGATAAATTCCATCCTTTGACTGACCATAGAAATAATGCTACTTTGAAAGCCTGGAAACTCAATGGACACCCTGCCAGTTGGGCACGTTATCTGTGTGATTATGAATCCAGATATCAGAAAGAAAAGAGAGGACTCTCAATAAATTGTTATCAGTCTAACTGTGGTCTGGATTGAGAGAACCCCTTAGCCATGTTACTGTATATTATGAAAACACCTGATCTCAGCCAGTTGTCCTTTCTAATCATCACTTGAAACCAATTATCAATGTTCTTGGGAAGTGGAATACATGCAAATTACATGTGGAGTTGCAAGCTTTTCATCAGCCCCATTTCTTATCCTTTTGCCTTTATAGTAGCAGGCAGTGAAAAAACAAATGTAGCTTTTCAGTGTACTTCCATGTTCAGGAAAGATGGCAATTCTCATTGCTAAATCCATTGAATACTTAGTCTACCATTGAATGTTTCTCTGTTTTCTCTAGTCTAGAGTCACCATGCCTGCAAAAGCTAAGAAACATGGCAATATCGCTAACTGCAACACAGAGATAGGAAAAGATGAATACATGGATGTCATATCTTTTGTAGAGCTTTTAAGGAACAGAAGACCCTAACCCTTGGCCCATAGAACTTCCTCCTGATAAAAAAAAACCCTCTGTTGATCATTCAAATAGGGCAGGTAGGCAGGATTTGTGTTCAGCACAAACTAGGCTATAAAGATCTTGCACAACATGGATCTCAACCAAAGCAGGACACAAGAAATAATGGTGGTGTGCCCAAAGTTTGAGTTTGGATATAAAATAGGGATGCACATTCTTCCTAACAGAAGTGCTCTGCTGCAGAACAAGCAGAAATTCACCAGGTTTGGCTTTTTCCTGGAAAAGATGGAGAAAACTGAATCGGTTGAATTTCTGACAGCCATAAGGCTCATAATGGCACCATGTTTTACTCAGAAGGAAGGTGGCAATCCTAAAGGAAACTATACCTCATGGAAAGGAATAGTAATAGTTTAATTCAGCCTTCCCCAACCTGTTACTCTCTAGATGTTTTGGAAATCAACTCCTGTCTGCCCCAGCCATGGCCAATGGTCAGGAATGCTGGATGTTGTTGCCCAAAATATCTGGAGGTCATCAGGTTGGAGAAGTCCGGTTTAGTTGATGAGACAACGATCCATATATTGAGGGGAAAAAAGTTAGTCTAAATCAGGGGTAGGCAACCTAGGACCCTCTAGATGTTTTTCTTCACAATTCCCATACTTCCTGGCATTGCTATATTGGTTTGGGGTTGTGGGAGTTGTTGACCAGGTTGCCCATCCTTGGTCTAAATAGTGGCTTGCAAACTTTCTTTGGCAAAGCCTCGTAACTGCCTGCCAAGGAAGCCAGCATGACTGCTGTGGAACACCTTTGCAGAAATGCATTGGAGAGGATTCTGAGATGTGCTTTACCATGCACAAAATCCACAGGAAGCACTTGTAAAAGAGATGAGTTGTTATCATTGTCCCTTGTGAACTGTCACTGGGCAGTGCAGAGGTGGCAGGACGCATGCCTTGCCGCTGCTATCTTCTGATTAACCTCAGCAGCCCCCAGATGTCAATTTGAAAACTATGAGCCCAAAGAAAAGATATGTGTAATAAGCAATGGTTCCATATATTAGACACTGATCTAGCAAAGAGCTATATTGCTGAGACACTTGGCTGGATTACTGGCCTTCATTTCTGTAACCTTCTAATTCCTTTGTGGAAGCGGGGAGGCAAATGGAACATTTTTCATACAAAACGGATTATGAAAATGCCCAGAGATTCATTTCCTTTCCTGGTTAATAGAAGGCACATCAACAACTCAATTTGTTTTAGGGTTTAAAAAGCTGTAATATTTCTATGCATGCCTAGCAGTCCCATTGAACTCAGTGAAATTTACTTCCAGCTAAAAATATTTAGGATTATAGCTGATTTAATATTGACTGCTAAAATAATGTTATCCAGAATATCATGACTGCAATGAATACTAGTTCCATTATTTACCACTAAACAAATATTTATTTTAAATTATTCTTAATTGTGAAAAAGAGTCTTTTGCTAGGTCATAGCAACTATTCCTTGTGGTTTCCTTGCTTGCTTTACAAATGTCTTTGCTTTAGCTAATTTACCTTGTCTAACAAGAGAGAATGACTACCTCTCTCTCTCTCTCTCTCTCTCTCTCTCTCCCCACGTTTCTTTGTAAAATTGCCCCAGCCAATACTAAACTATATCTCTGAAAAGAGCATGCACAGCTAGCAGTAAGCATGTTTAAGTGTAACTGTTTTCAATAAGGGAGATTTTGTGGGATTTAAGTCCGAGTAAACATGCATACGATTGTGCTGTGAAGCACATGCTTTTACCCTCCTAGTGAAATCATTAGGGCTTTGGCTGGATCATACCCTAAATATTTTGTAATGGTATACATGAACATTGTGCCATCCATTATTCTTGCTGCCATTTCTTCATAAATGCATTATTATATCTGCTACATAATGGATGATTTTGATTCCACATCCTACATTTTTATACAATGTATAATGAGGAAAATGCTGCTGGATCAGACCAAGGGGTTTATCTAAAGTCCAGCTGCCTGTTTCCATCATTATCCAACCAGATGGACCTGGGAAGCTCCCCAAACAGAGAATGATACCAATAGTACTTCATCCCCTTGTTTTCCTGTTGTCAGAATTGTGTCGATGTTGTATAATGGCAGTATTTTTTTTTAAAAAAACCCACTAACTGCCAAAAAGCACAATCCTGTCACATTTACTTAGAAGTAAATCAGATTAATCTCTCGATAGGCTTGCACCCTCAGACTGTTGAGTCATGCTGCTGGATCCTGTCTATCAAGGGTGGGGAATGCCCAACCTTCCAGATGTTGTTGGACTGCACCTCCCATTAATCCTAACCCACATAGCCAACAGGGATGGGTGATGGAAGTGGCAGTCCAACAACATCTGAAAGGCCACACATTCTCCATGCTTGCTATATATGTTTAGTGTGATAAGTCCCACTTGAGTTCACTAGGGCTTTAATGAAGAAGTCCTACAATTCCCAGCCAGAATGATTGGGTGAAGGGATATTGGGAGTTGCAGGACGTTTTCTGCCTAGACGTGCATAAAACTGCACTCCTAATGTTTTTTATATGGTTTCATTGCTTTTTAGCTTTTATATATTATTTTATTTGTATTGTTGCACACCACCTTGGTGATAACTGTGGAAAAGTGGTATATAAATATACATTTAATGTAATACATGCATGTCTATTCAAAAGTGAGCCCCATTAATTACAATGGGGCTTACTCCCAGGTAAGTAGGTATAGGATTGCAGTCCTGGTTAATACATCCATGACAGCACAGATCGTGCTATAATTGTAGCATAAATCTTTCCACACAGCCTCCGAAATATGATCTGACCCCTCAATATGAGCAGTCAGAGACCCAGTTCTTGTGACCTTTTCCAATTTTTATGATAGAGAAGAAGAATTATATATCCTGAATGCTTCTGTGGAACAGACCATGACATGATAGTCTTGCGGGGTTGGGGTGGGGGAATGATATGTAGACAATAGCCAGTTGTGGATGTCTAGAGCATTCTCTAGGGGAGGGGGAGGGAAAAGGTACAGATATTTTGGATTTCAACTACAGAAGCCCCTGCAGGTACAGCCAATGGTCCAGAATGCTGGCAGTTGGTCGAAAACAACTGTAGATCTACTTTCTACTTGTCCATGATGGTGCCATTCTAGAGGAACAAAAACAGTCACGGTTAGAAAGCCAGGGAAGGCCTTGGACCATAGACAGGCTCTCTTTGCCCAGTGCTGTATTATTCCTCCCCTTATTCTCCACTGTCATCACATTCCAACAAAATGCTGGAAAAGCATGATAGAAACAGACAACTGGCTTTTCTGCATAAGGCTAAATTTACACAAGGTCTGTTCACGTTTCCCCAATGTGTCAAACGATTGTTTGTTCTGAAGGTGTCGAGGCTTAGCAGTTTTGATGAGGATCTGTCTTGCCCTGCCTGTGGTTTAGCTTCTAGTTGCTGCAGTGGTGTTGTGTAACTTTACTGCTAGCTTATTCTGGAATATGATTCCATGGAAGTATTCATATTTCAGCTTGAGGCTCTGTGCTAAATCTGCTATAAAACATTGATTTATTAACTGAAAATTGCAGCCATTTGGATGAACTCTGAAAACGAAATGGAAAGGCAGGGAGGCTGTTCCGCATGCCTTTTTGTTTAGTTTGCTGCCCTCTGTAGCACACAGTATAAACTCAATGGAAAATTTCTTGCTCTTCCTATCAACTTCCTTGACACGCCTGGTTCCAACAGTCTCATGGGCAAAGGGGCTATGGAAAAGTGTTTGCCATTTCTCAGAGTTCTCCATCTCCCAGGGTCACTAGTCCCTCCTGAAGATCATTAGGAAAGAAATTGGACCAAAGGCACTTTGATCTGGTTTCACTGAATTTTAGCCATGTAGACAAATGTTTGGCAACATTTGGAGCATCATCACACAGGGGAAAATTGCATTTCCTTACCGCCGCTTCTCCGCCCGTGCATTTGTCCCCCATTACTTTCTCTTTCAAAAGAGGAAGTAAACAATGTTGGTTGTTGGTTGTTTTATGATGGTTTTAATTTTTGTGAACCGCCCAGAGAGCTTCGGCTATTGGGCGGTATAAAAATGTAATAAATAAATAAATAAATAAATAAATAAACGTGCACAGGGCCCATTCAGTGGGCCGTTTTGATCGTGCTGCTTCTCCTGCACACAGCAGGACATAGCGGCCACTTCTGTCTCAAAAAATAAGTTGGACTTATTGGGGTGGGGGGTTATCACACAAAGAAGGCTAGAAGGGGCAGGAAGCATGCAGCATGCAGACGACATCATAAGAGGGACCTGCAATAATCCGTGAGTGTCCAGCAATGAGTGTGCAATAAAATGCTCATCTGATGGAGCTCTTGAACTGTATTTTACCACCACACATCTCCAAGGATGGAGATCTGTGTGATTTGCTCAGTTCTGTGTCAGCAGCAAGTCTTAGTTTTTAACTGAGAAAAAAAGGGAATGGAGAGGATGCTTCTAGAACCCCGACATCTAGTAAACAATGAAGGCACCCCAGGAATTGCAGTATATTTATTTACAGCAGTAAATTTACGAGCAAAGAAAACAATTACAGAAAGAGATGTTAACATCCCACAATTGGTTATGAACACACACACACACACACACACACACACACACACACTAATAGCCAAGATACTGACCCTGTTCAAATGACACATTAAGCCGTGGTGATTAAGCATTTTGAGCTAAACATTATGGCTTAGAGTGTTGTGTGAACTATTCCTAACCATGGTGGCTACATAACCACACTCACTAACCATTTGCTGTTGTCTGAACAGGCCCATTGACTGTGTTCACACAACATGATGGTTTATTTTCCAGAACAAACCATGATGGGTTAGTGTTTTGTCTGTGCGATGTTTCTCCTCCCCTCCCCACACAGTGGGTGATTTCTCCCTAATAAGCCATCCTGAGAACCCACGGTCTACAGTAAGGATTATTTTACCAATGGTGGGTTAGCGTGTTGTCTGTCATGCCAGCATGGGTAATGCAGATCACCTACATAGCTGTAGACTTGAGATTGCATGAGAAAGGGAAAGAGAGGGATACAACCTGTCCCCAAACAGCAAAAGACCACTAGCTCAACGTTTTCCAAGGGTTTCTTTTCCTAGCATCTCAAAGTTAATCCAGTTCCAGAAGTTTCCATCTCTTTGGAAAGTGAATGAGTATTTTCCCATTCAAGACCAGGCCGCCCCAAAATATTTTGCATTGGAACAAGGACCGCTCGCAATATTTTGCTGCTTGAAAATCCATCCCCCCTCCCTGCTACTGTAAGGACTGCAGCTAAGCTCAAAGGGAACAGCTAAATCTGAAGGGGGGGAAGATGATGTCATCAACCCTGCTAATCAGAAAGTGCCAGTGCTTTGACCCTGTGAGCTCCACTGCACCACTGTGCATGTGGCCCAATAAGCACACTCATGTGCATGCATACATACACCCACCTACACACACACACACACATCTTGTTTTGTCTTTTGCAGCAATTATATTTTTCAATGTATAAATCAGTTTCCTGGTTGTGGTGACAGTCTTATCAAATGTTTATGTTTCTTGCCAAAGTTGTATTTTTCTTTTAAAGTACCTTACATTTTCTCGCCGTGAACTTATTATGTACACATTGTAATTCATGGAGTGCTTCCTTTGTTTACCTGTACGGTGTTTTAACTGGCAATGCAAGTGAAATGGATGAGGTCTACCCAATGTACAGACGATGGAAGTTGAACCCCTGACATCCTGTGATCAGAAAACATTCCTGGGCGATTCATCTGACTTTAGCCATTTGTGCCAGACTTTTGTCGTACATCTGAAACATGTAACTAACAGAGAAGTGCCAACGAATCCAATCTATCAGTTCTGGGTCCTTTTCCTTGACGGCTTGTGGCGGTGGAGGGGGGGGAGAAAGAGAGGGGAATGACATGTTTCTTAGTCCATAAGTATTGTTCTGATTAGGAACATGCCATTCAAGGAAATGAAAGCACTTTGGTTGCCAAGCGTGTCCAAGAGCCGGCGCTTATTTTAGGCTGAGCAGAATCCTTTGTCTCGGTGTCAAAAGGAGAAGTGAATGCTAAGAGCGATGCCAGGCTCTCGCTGAAAGAAGTGTTTGTGGAATGCTGCGAAACGACAGGGAAAACATTCCGGCAGGGCCTGGGCAGCCACTTGAGCTTGTGGCGCTGCGAAATCCTGTCCTTTTGAACTAGTCATCTCACACAGCTTTCCCTGGGAACCCTAAACACAAGCGATTATGGCGAGGGCCTGGATCTTTGCCACTCAGCGCAGGTTATTCTTGGCAAGGACGATAAAGGCACTTGTTCCAAAGAAGGGGGGGGGGGATCTGACCATCAGTTTCCCTTGCCTTTTGTTGGGCCACTAAATCCTGCCAAAACTCACGTTGCAGGAAAGTGGGCTGGGAGGGGGGGAAACCCTACATTTAGGTTTTATTGTCGGCATCTATGGTTTTTAATTAATATTTAATTGTGTTTATATTTTTATAGTTTTTAATATTTTAACTGTTTTTATGTGTTTTATTGTTGTGAGGGCTTCTGCCCTGAAAGGCGGACAAATGTTTTAAATGAATAAAATAAAATAAATTTATCTGAGTTGATTTATGCTCATTTCTCTGTAGACTCTATGATTAATAGCAAAGATCAATGGTGCAGTGTCTGAAAGAGAAGAACAGTCCAATCCTGTTTGTGTTTACCTGGCAGAGTTAAAGCTTCATCCCACGTACCTGCTTCCCTTGGATTATCCCCGTAGTGCTAAGCTTTCGCAGTTGTTGTTGTTTTTGCTACCAGGCGACAGCAATCCTTTGCGTACCAGGAAGTGAGTTTAAGGGGGGAAATGTAAAAAAATCATAAAAAATCAACGGATGACCCAATTCAATTCAAATTTGGTGTGCTTAAAGCTCTCCCTAATATCTATTACTGTGCCAATTTTGGTGTCTTTATCTTTAAAGCTTACGCAGATGTAAGCATTTCTTTAAAATCCTGCTCCTGCGCCCCAGCGGCGGCTCGGAAGATAAGCTCAAAAAGTAGGGGCTAAATACAGCGAATCTTTTGGCTTTATTGCCCAATTAAGGCAGGATGCATGGGAGTACTTCACAATCAAAGCAGATTATAAGGTGGAAAACTCCTGAGTCCTTTGTATGCAATTTGCAGTGATTGCACAGTATAATGCTGGTGTGATAAAGCTCTTAGAACGGAACATTTTTCTGCCTGAGAGAAAGGACAAGATGGCACAAACACATCCACCTGCATTCCATGTACAGAAGCTGGCTGGACTGGCAGCTGAAGCTTACTTCAACATTGGCAACAGATCAGCTTTCCCCACTGCACCTGAGAGTAGCAGCCTACTTCAGAGGGCCTAACAGTGATGTACTATTCCATTTTTAAGTGCAGGCACTTATCATGACAGTCCTCCTAGCCCTGCCCCAAGGAAATTCCCCAAATTAGGCTGCTGTGTGGATCTACATCACCAAACCAGTTCTAGCAGTTTTCATCTCCACAGAAGCAAATTTGTGTAAAGCTTAATGGGTCTTAATTACCTATTCAAGACCAAGTCATCCCAAAATACTTTGCATTACAAAGGGGATAATATATTGTTGCTGGCAAAATTCATTTTCCCCTGGGTACTCTGAGGGTTGCAGCTAAGCTCAGAGGGAACAGAGAAGTCAGAGCGGGGTGGGGTGGAAGATGATGTCAGTGTCCCTGCTAATAAAAGGTGGCAGTGCTGCATCCTGGTGCACCTTGGCTCCACTACACCGCTGGGATTTAGGGCAGACCATGCAACACACCAATGTCCTCCAGCACCTTGGTGCTGCTCCTGCTTCCCCTTCCCAGCACCTGCCCTTGGAGGTGCTGTCTCACTCTGCCTAATGGTAGGGATGCCCTGGTTACTTGGCACTAAATCCCTATGTATTCAAAGGGCTTACTCACAAGTAAGGATGCATTTTGAAATTTGTATTTGATCGGCTGCATAAAATCAGGGGCAATCGAATCCTGAAAGGTGCAAATGTTTCAATAACCCTAACCATAATTTCTGTCATAGTTTAAACCAGAAAGATTAACATCTTCTTGGGTTAGTTTGTAGGTTTAGGAAAGGGGTACTCATCCTTTCTTTTGTCCTCATTACATTTTTACATATTTCTTCGCTTCTTTCTGTGTATCCTAAGGTCAATCCTCGTTACACATCAAAATGAAAACTTTGCAGAATGATACCACCTTTTACAACTGTTTCATGAGCCTTTGAGTTCATTTTTGCTCTTCTAAAGAATTATTTGACTGGTCTCACTTCATTTGCCTGCCTTGATTTTCTGGCAAATTGGGATGTGGTATCAGAACCTGATAGAAACATAAATCCCCATTTGTATATCAAAATGTCGCCTTTGATTTTGTTCAACTCAGGCAGATGTGAATGTTGCTCGCAAGATCAGAAAGAACTGAACTTCTGGACTAATCCCACAGAAATCAGCTTCATGATACCATAAAATATGGTACCAGTTTAAAAGTTGTTGTAATAATTTCATTTAAAATAGACAGACAGTGATTGGAGCAGTCTCTTTCAGTGCCAAAACCCCTCCTTCCCTTTCACAACCTCTTTGTTTCCCTGCAAACAAGGCAGTTGCTTTTCTGCTTCTTTCGTTGGGATTTGAAAATATTGAAGAAATTTCTCTGGGTGCAGGGCTTTCCGACTTACCTTATTGTAAGGTGGTGGCTGAGAGGTTCATATGTGCTCTTTCTTTTACCATTCCCCCCTGGTTCTGTCCTTGTAGACTCTCTGGTTGTTTGAGCTTCTTGGAAAGTCCAGTAGAGGCTTAATCGGCACTCTCTCCCTTGGGCCAGAAGAACATCAGAAGAGCCCTGCTGACTCAGACCAAGGGTCCATCTAGTCCAGCATTCTGTTCACACAGTGGCCAACCAGGCCACTGTCAACAAGGGACCCACAAGCAGGACAATGCTGCTGCCTGCTCAATGCCTGAAAGCTAAGAGAGGTGTTGTTGTTGTTGATGATGATGGTGTTGTTAAAAGGACTTAATAGCAACAAAGCAAAAGCAAAATGCTTCTCTCAGCTTTCATCCCTCTGAGCCCCCACTGTGCAGACACAGGCATGAGCTCCCAATCCAGAGACCCTGGTATGAACCCCCTCCCTTAGCCTACCAAGCTTCCCTCACACATCCCACCCCTGCAAAAGCCCAGACACCCATCCCTAGCACGAGTCTACCACCCACCCCCCAGCAGACCCAGTGGGAATCTACACTGATGTTATTCTAATGTTTTGAATGGGTTACTGTGATGCACAGTGTCACGTGACCCTGGGTCTCTAATGTTGTAAATAAGTTGCACTTACTGGTTCTATTTCGTTGTCCCCTTTCACTGTTGCTTAGTTGCAGCGCGGCTACTGATCCATGTGCCTCCTTCTACCGGTAATTTTCCTCTTCCTCTTCTCTGAGAGTAGCAGAGCTGCTGGGTTTGCTCTGCCCACTTCCTCTTCTCCTTCCTTCACCCCGTTTGCTATCTTATCTGCTATGGCAGATAAATCACACCAGCGTTATACTGTGCAATCACTGACAATTGCAAGCAAAGGACTCAGAAGTTTTCCACCTTAGAATCTACTTTGATTGTGAAGTACTCCCATGCATCCTGCCTTAATTGTGCTCCTTTTGCAAAAGATTCGCTCGAACCGCTGCTGTGGGCACAGGAGCAGGATTTTAAAGAAATGCTTACATCTGTGTAAGCTTTAAAGATAAAGACACCAAAATTGGCACAGTAATAGATATTAGGGAGAGCTTTAAACATACCAAATTTGAATCGAATTGGGTCATCCGTTGATTTTTTATGATTTTTTTAACATTCCCCCCTCTTTGCAAAGGAGCTGAGGAGCTCTCAAATCTCTTCCTGGTAAGCAAAGGATCGCTGTAGCTCCGTGCAGGAAAATTAACAAGGGGCTTTGCTCCCAGTCCAAAACTCTAACCAGCAGAGCTTAAATGGTGTGTTTGAAATAATCTCAACAGCTGGGGCTGCCAAAAACAGGCCTCCCCTTCTGCACTGCTAAAACTTTTCAGTGTGGTCACCCATCCAAACCCTGACTAGACCCAGACCATCTTAGCTTCAGCAAAGTGGCTGGCTCTTATGCATTCAAGCTATTCCCTAGGACTTGTATTAAGATGTTTTGGGAGGGAATTTGTGTGTGCTTATGACTATTGCTGGCTAGGAACGGGGCAGGAAGTGGGCAGAGCAAACCGAGTAGCTCTGCTTACTCTCAGAGAAGAGGAAGAATGGAAAGGATTGAATAATGTGTCCTGAAGTACCGTTGCAGCTAAACGTAAGTAACGCTAGTGTGCCCCGTTTTACAGAGAACCGATACAGAGAACCACGTTAGAAAGGGACACTAGCGATGTTATAAGACTAGTGTAGATCCGGCCCCAGGCATGAGTTCCTCCAATGCCACTAAGGGACCAGCACATGTGCAGCAAGTGATTAAGTATTTAGGCAAGATAAACATCTGGAGTCAAGCAACATATATTCAGACTAGTCATGCCAATTCATATGTGTTTTTGAAACGAAGGCCCGATCTACACCTCATGTCATTGGACTTGATGGCTTTATAGGCTCTACTATTCTATGATTCTATGATCATATCGCTATGATCCCATCATGGTGACACTATATCCATCTTTTGTATTTATTCCTCATTGCACACACAATGACATTTGTTGCGATATTTTGGATAATATGGAATAAAAAGCAGGAAATAATGCTAGAAAACGCAGTGTACAGAAGGCCTAATGTGCCTCAACAGTTAACAGTGAACCTCAGTACCAATAAAAAGCGCTAGTGTAGATCTAGCCAAAGCTGTTCTTGACTTCCACGCTGACCATGCATATTACTGAAAATGTTTTAATCACATCAGTGGTATCCATTGTACAAATAAGTTTAATAAATGCCCCTATTTATTTATTTATTTATTTATGTCAGTGGTAGATTTTCCTTATAACTACACACCAGGAAATGAATGTAAGGAGTCCCATGCTTCTTCGACACAAGCATAAGGTATCCTCCTTCCTCCTGCACCCGGGCATCTCTTCCCCCAACAGGAAGGAGTTCCGTGGACATGAAAGGAAGATCCCTCAATTCACCTCTGAAAGTAGCAATGATGTGCTGTATTTGTCTGTAGTAGCAAAAATGTACTGTACATCTGAGCTAAGGGTTGCTATTTTTCTGCTAAATCACTGCAGACTGAAAGGAGCCAGTACAGAAAACATTTTTTCCAGCCCTTGAGGAACTCTGAAGCAAGACTAACTTGAGAAGCCATAGTTTAATCTTCTAGAGCAAGTTTTGTGAAGCAGCTTATTCAAAACTTGAGAGAAAATTACATCTAAAAAACAAGCCCTTTTCTATTGAGAAAGGAAAGTAGGGTAAGTTGCACTTCCTATTTTCATTTTATATATCATAACAATTAAACAAAACATATAGAAAATCCGTCTGCATCCTTTCCAAAATTTGCAAAGAACCAACATTGGAAATGCAACACAGCCATGTTTTCCAGTTTCCATGCTTTTCACAATTTATGGAAACACTTGTGTGGCTCAATCCTACATTTATTTCCCCAGAAGTCTCAGTACATTTAGTATCTAGTAAGGGCCAAAAGAGTCATTACTTTATAAGTGTGTCTGGCCTATGTCTCCCCCCACCCCCCATTTTTAGTCTACAGTAGGTACAGGGGCCTCAGTCTGGGCCCAGATTGGGACTCCTGCACATGAGCAGGATTCTACCCAACCAAACTTTTTCTTTAAATCCCCTCCCCTCCATCCTCACACACATGGAAATAATCAAAAACTTAATTAGTGCCCCCCCCAAAAAAGAAGGAAAGATTTTAGCCCTCTCCTGCCCATATGCATGTAGTTTAGCCCTGAGATAAAATTTAAAGTAGGGCTGTGCACAGCCCCCCACAACTCACCTCAGAAGCCATTTCAGAGCCTCCAAAATGGCCCTGATTCTACGTGGGGTGCTTTAGGGGGTGCCTGCCTCACCTCGGCACTGAAGCAAGATCCCCTCCACAAAGTGACTCAGACTTGCAGGTTCCTGGATGCCAGCCAGAGAGCCAAGCTGTGTTTTATAGTTAAGATTGCAGCAGCCCTCTGTTTTACTATAACTATGGACGCAAACTACAGCGGCCGTAAAGGGCCATTCCTTTTTATGGCCACTGTAGTTTGTCAATCAGCATGGCTGCTTCGAGATAAACATTTTTAGACATTATGGATTGGACCTAGGATTTGCTTTCCACAAGGAGAAGGGTATACTCCTTCCCCCTACACCACAGTTTTGGGGTATACTCCTTCCCCCTACACCACAGCTCATTTTTTCCAAGAGGGTCTCATGATTCTCTGTGTGTGATTTTAGGGGGTAGAGGGACTGCCATGGAAAGGTCACTTCCGTCAGCACAGTTGATCCAGCATAAATCGGGATTCAGCTCCATAAGCTACTTTTGCAGAAAACTAAAATAAAAGCATCTTACCATCATGATATTATACATGTAAAATACTGTATAACCCAGTGGCCCAAAATAAATACACCTGAAATCTAATCAGAGGCAGCTAAATGCTAGGTCATGGGGATTTAAATGCCTTGGATTACAGACTTGGTTGAGCAACCATTGTCAACAAGTGCTCATTAATGGCTTGGTGTCAACATGGAAGGAGATCTCAAGTGAAGACCAACAGAGCTCATTCCTAGGCCCTGTGCTGTTCCATATTTTTCATAAATGACTTGGATGAAAGTGTAGAAGGGATGCTTATCAATTCTACAGATGACATAAAGCTTGAAAGAATAGCAAAGAAGGCTGAATCAAGATTCTTGGTGATAGCCCACATTTGTAGAATTTGCTCCCCCTCTGAGGTTTGCAGCTTTTAAAAAGCAACAACTCTGAAAGCATTTTATTTTGATGTGTATCTTATTAAGTGCTATTCCGCAGAATTTTAGTACTGTTCATTTTGGAGGTGTTTGTGTATGTATTATAAGAATGAAGGTTTTGTGTATATATTAGAAGAATGAAGACCTTCTTTTCTGCTACTCCCAGACTTTGGAATGGCCTGCCGGAGGTGACTCGGCAACTTGACAGTCTACTAGCATTCAAGAAAGCTATCAAGACTGATGTCTTCGGGCAGGCCTATCCAGTGGAATTTTAGGATGTTTTAAGGATGTTTTGACCATGTATATTATGTTTAAATTCAGTTTTATGCATTTTATATTTACTGCTGTTCCCCGCCTCAATCAAAATGGAGAGGCGGGTAAGAAATTTATTATTATTATTATTATTATTATTATTATTATTATTATTATTATTATTATGGTATTATGTTGTATTTGTTGTGTGTATACTACCTTGTGAGGGCTTTGAGTGGTTTAGAAATGTGAAATGTGGTTTAGAAATAAAACAAAAAACATAGTTTCAGAAGGTTCTTGACAGGCTGGAGCACTAGGCTAAAACTTACAAGAGTAAGTTCAACAGTGATAAATGGAAAGTTTGCATTTAACTACAAAAAAAAAATCAAAGGCAAAATTATGAGATTGGGGAGAATTGACTTGGCAGTGGGACAATGTTGCCACTTTAAAAATTAATATGAGTTTACGCTGAATCAACAGAACCATAGGGCCCAGATCCTGGGAAGCAATAAACCCTTTTGGATGTTCAGAATCTGTGTAGGAGCGACATGTGAGGAAAAGGAGTCCCTATCCCCACCCCTATCTTCTCAAATTTCTGTTTCCCTGTAGTTGTGTATGGCGGTCTCCAGAGGGGGCACCTCCTATATCCATGGAGGTGTTCCACATGATTAAGAACCCACCACAGAGTCTCTTTAGAACATCATCCTACATGGAAATATGCGACGAAGGGGGGCAGGGCTAGATATCTCCTTCTCCTTACTTGTTGATTCTACCTAGATTCTGAACTCCCAAATAGGTTCCGTTCAGGCCACATTTGGAGTACTGTGACCATTTCTGGGTGCTACATTTTATGGACATTAATAAACAAAAGTGTTTCCAAAGAAACGCCCTCTGAGCTGAGTATGTTTAGCCTGGTAAAGAGAAGACATGATAGCAATCTTCAAATATCTGAAAAGCTTTCATGCAGAAGTTGCATGACACAGGAACCCTGGGAGTTCTTGGAAGCTTATTAAGGCTTTCCCAGTTACATAAATAAAGGCAGACACATTTCCATGAGAAACCGTGTGCTCACTTCTACAATCTTCTTCCTCTGCGATTTGCAGTAACTGGGGCATGATGCCAGTCATCAGCGACACTCCCTTCACTTAATTGAGTGCATCCCCTAAAACACTTCTTTGCAGAAAGCAGGGCACTTATGTTTAATGTTCAAGGCCTACCCAGCAAACAAGTCCACATGGAGAATGGGAACAGCCATGCTTTTATTGAATAATAATAATTGTGCTGCATTTCTCTCCTAAGTTTCTTTAAGCTCCTTGAGTTTTAGATTGTGTTCTGCATTTTATTTTATTTTTATTGTGATTTGTCATATTGCAATCTGCACTAATGGCTACTAGTCCTGATAGCTATGTGCTACCTCCAGTAGCAGAGGCAGTAAGCCTATGTATATCAGTTGCTAGGGAATATGTGTGGGACAATGCTTGTGAGTTCCTGGTTGACAGCTAGTTGGCCACTGTGTGGACAGAATGCTGGACTAGATGGACCCTTGGTCTGATCCAGCAGGGCACTTCTTATGTTCTTATGCTAACTTAATACCTTCTGCTTCAGTGCTGGTTTTACCTTACTTGGTGTTCATTATTCATGAGAACCCCACCCCATGAACAGCGTGATTCTTTATCCTTCTCACATTGGCCATCATTGGGCAGGAGCATCTAGGACAGATCAGGAAAGAATCCAGAGAATCCAGACTTTCCATCTTTATGTTTATTAAATATAGGAGGAGGAGGAGGCTAGCCCTTCCTGCTCTGTCATCACTCTCCTCATACCCTACAGATGGAGGGGACTTTGTGAAGAGGAGAGCCTTCTCTATCCATGGATGTTCACGCAATCCAGAGTGCTGCATAATCCCAGTGAAAGGTATGTTCCTTTCCCAGGGATGCTTATTTATACTGCTGGTTTTGTGCTTCAACACCCAGTGAGGAACATGCAACATTGCCTTTGCTACAAGCCTGTAATTACTCCTGGTGGGTTTGTTGCTTAGTGGTAAGCCAGGAGTATGTACGTCCCCCAAGTTTAAAATTAATTCATCCATAATATTCTGATCTGCCCACTGAAATATCAAAGCGGTATTGTGGTGGCCAGGCTCTTCTAAGTCAAGAGAGTCCATCCACGGTAAACTAGCTATTACTACAGCGATTCCAGTTCCGTTCCCCCTCAAGGATGGAAAAAACATTGAATTCTTGACAAAAGGCCAAGTTCTGTGATGGAAAAAGCAGAGTGAATGTGCCAAAGAAAGCACTAGTGGAACTTTTTTCAGGGTGGCAAACTAGTCCTCTGGGACCCCATCCACACTCTGGGCTTTCCTTATCAATTACTTCTCCTACAAGATGAAGCTTCGTCATTGCAAACTGCCAGTGACTTAACAAAATGATTGACTGTGTTTGCTTCTAGTCAGCAGAAGGTCTCTACATTACAAATTGCTTGTCCATTATGTCTCTGACAGGACAGACCACTGGAGCATGAATGGCATTTACACTCAATCAAATGCTAATGTTGATTGAAAACATTGGGTTTCATACACGGGGAAGGAGAACTCCATCACTCCATCATGCGTTTATTGCACAAAACATTGAAAGGGCTTTCCATCTATATTGCCCTCCTCATCTAGTTATTCTTAGGGCTTCAGATAGATGTATCTTTAATTGCACTGTATAAGCTTTGGAAATGGGTGAACCATTCCACATCCCTCCTGGAATCTGTTTTATTTTCTGGTACTTATTAAAATCTGGGACCAGGCCATTTCCTAACATGTTCCTGGTCTGTTCTACTCTGATTCACCTTCAGCTGAAATCCAAGGCCTGCCACCTGTGGTGGAATTTGGCAATTTCATAAGCATACTGTATTTCTTCTGGAACCTTTACTACTCCTTTCTCAAGTTGGTGAGCTCTAGAGAAGTATGTTTGAAGCTGTTTACACTCTAGCTACTCTCTATATCACATGAACCTCTAGATCTATGTTCTGGTGTATGGATAGCCCTGCCTTTGAGAAAGGCAGGTAGGATCAATGGCTTTATAAACCCTTCTAACAGTGCAATCCTCTGCATGTTCACTCAGAAATAAATTCCACTGAATTCATTGGGACATAATCCCATGTAAATTTGTATAGGATTACAGCCTAAGGTTTCCTTTCCTAGGGTTGCCAATCTACCCCATTTTGCCAATGGTCCCTTCTTTCCCAATTCTACTCTTTCACTTTCAAAGAGAATTCTAGTTGTGGCATCAAACGGGACTGAGAAGGATGAACCAAGAGACCACCCGACCGCTATGGTGGGGGAACTATTGCTACTGCATTGTCTCCTGCAGCCACCAAGCTCTTAAAGCAGGTGTGCAGAACCTCTCTCAGACCAAGGGCCAAACTTCATATTTTGAAAAGGCCTCATGGGGCACATTGCAGTGGTGGTCAGGGCAGAAGGCAATAAGGGAGCAGAGAGCATTGACCAGGGGGTTGGACTTGATGGCCTTATAGGCCCCTTCCAACTCTACTATTCTATGTTTCTATGAGCCAAAGACAAAAGGAGGAGGGTCAAAAATACAAACACATTTTAGCATAAAGCTCTTCTTGCCAGGAACCTTGCCTTAGGGGGAATACAGAGAAACTGCACAAAAGCCATGAAGCCATGAAATGTTAAGATGATTGAGAGAAAAGGGGGGTAAGACTGGATTTGGAAACCCGGAGGGCTAGATTGGGACCCCAGGCCTGAGGTTCTGTGCCCGTCTTAAAGTGACAGAAAGGTTTTCCATGTTAATACCTGGCTGGCTTCTATGTATTAGAACATAACTTTTAAATAAATGTTTAGATGGGGTAGCAAGTATGCATCAATACTACAGATAAAGGACACCCCACACACACACAAATACACACTATGTATAACATCATCAGCTACAACAATACTTATATTTTACAGTGTACTGAAATCCAGACCAAAAAAAAGCATTGAAGAAAATCATCAATGATAGCACATCTTTTTCCCGTTCTCCTTTCTCTCCCTTTAAACATAAGAAGCATTTACATGTTTAATCATATTCATAGCACAAATTATTATTTTACATTTCATAATACTGCAGCATTTCATAATACATTTTCTACTACTATAAAATGTCCCTAAGGTTTGGTGTCTTGTTTATATACAACAGAAGATCCAATATAAGATATTGAAAGGATTAAACCATTTTATATAGTTATCTATCATCTATCATAATTATTTTTATCATCAAATGTTTTTATAGATTATGTATAGCTGTGTTAAAAGATGTTCAATAAAATTTCACCACTAGAGACTGTTTTATCTTTAAAAAACCACCGAACATTTATTTTTAAATGTTGCTGTTCACTTGTATATTTCCACAAATTGCTTGATTATACTATCCATTATAACATGTGGCCCATGGATTTAGACCTCATCAAGTTTTTTTTAATATAAAATAGAAAAATACAAAACAATTTAAAAGTTGCATTGTGCTATTAGTATAATATATGGTCTATACAAGCTGCAAAATAAATTTCCACTTTCACCATGTGATTCAGGCTGGAAAAGCAGAAAACAAATCTAATTTGTTTACTTCAAGTTTTACCTTAATTTTCTAATTGGATAGCCATGCAATTCAATAAGGTGTTTTAAAAAATTAAGCATCTTTGGTTTGGCATATTTCATCTTTGGCATTTCCTTGAAAGAGTATAATACATCTTGTCTGCACCTAAATTTTTTCGAAAATAACGTGTTCCTTCAGAACTAAATTTAAATACAAAGCCAGGCAAGTGCCTCAAACTGCAATGCAAATTTCAGCAAGAAAGTACAACACAATCCTCTATTTCCTTAGACGTGAAAATGCCTAAAAAATATTAAACTTTATACATGGATTATCATCCTCCCGTTAGGTGCAGGTAAGTTAGATAGAGGCCTACGTTTGCAGAAAACGCTGCATAATAAATGAAAAAAGACATTTAATTGTGAACGACCAACAGCACAATCCTACACATGTCTATTCAGAATTAAGTCCCATTGTCTAGGATTGCAGCCTGAATCACGCTCTGAATGTCTATCTCGCACCTCAGCTAAAATCACTGGAAATGCACATTTAAGGCTGCTCTGCACTTAGGGTGGACAGTTGCTCCTGCATCTTTAATGTTATGCAAAAGTCCGGAGTTTTTGAGGTAACTATTAAAGGCGCTGGAGCTCTTTTGCAGCTGGTCAACAGAATTCCATACAGCCATGATTGCAACATGTACAATTAGGTTTTTCAGGTGTGCACACAGGTTTAAACACATCGAGACTGACCCCTCGGCAAAGTGCCGTATTGGGTCCCCTCCCAGTTAGTGTTGGCCAGGAGCATAGGAAAATGCTGAAGAAGACCACTCACTCAGTCACTCACTCACTCACTGCAGCTGCTCCTCTTAGCACCAGATGGCAAGGGGAACAAAATACTTAAAGTGGCCCAACCAGCCCAGTGAAGAGGTAGGGGTCAGTGGTGTTGGGCTCTGGGCCCCCAGCCTTTACCTGAGGATACTGTGTGGTGGCACTGGGCCAGAAAGGTCCAGGTGTATGTTGTCCAGTCTTTACATACTTCCTGTAAGACATGATTTACACCCAGCAATTATGTTTGCCATGTAAAGGTTGGCACTGATTTTGCAGTGCTGGTGTGACATCTCTGAAATGCAGATGATGTTGTTCCATAGGTTCTGATACACCCCAGCCTAAGCACTTATGAGCTGGCTCTGCGAGCTTGGAATCACACTGTTAGTAAATTGCTTTGAACCTCATTGTATTAAAGTACAAATTAGCCCTCGCTATTGGGTCTGTGGACATTGAAAATTGTTCAAGGTGCCTTTTCCTGGACACTGGGTGTAACCAAAGCACCTAAGACTGGATCTCATTCTTTCATGAGAACCTTAGGATTGCCACGTCTTGACTCAAAGTTGGAAGATACATTTAAAATATAAAGAGAGTTCACTGCGCTGTGAATTGGATGTGAAGTTTATATGCACATTAAAATTTGTCTCTAGCATACTAGCAAATCTGATGCATATATGTCTATCTTGCCCTGCCTTGCTTGCTTGCCTGAAAGAATATTAATTCTGCCACCAGACCCTGTTGTATCCTTGCTGGAGAAAGAACAGGAAGCAGCTGTAGCTATAGGGCAAGCCAGTGCATGGGGAGAGGCAACAGTAACATACAAGCATCTGACTTCTCTGGTATGCTAAAGAAAGATAGGAATAAAAAACTAGGATCTTCAATGCAATCACAGCACAGTGAGCTCTCTTTATATCTTGCATGTATCTTCTGCCAAAGAGGCTCCTTTCCCCTTTAAAAGCTGCACCAGAAGAAGCTTAGAAGTCAAAAGGAGGTCACTTTCTGGATGTTTGTCTGCCGTGCAATTATTCTTCAGGCATTTTCAAGGCCAGAAATTGGTATCCTACCCAACCACAAACCCAATCTAGCTGCACTTAAGCATCTTTTATAGTCCCGCTGATTTCAGTGGCCATGTCCCTTTGAAATCAATAGTATATTTAGACCCCAATCCTATGCATGTCTACTGAGAAGTAAGTTCCATTGATGTCAATGGGGCTTATTCCCCAATAGATGTGCCTGGGGTTACAGGCTTAAATGCTTCAGTTTGGATAGATCATGCCCGCCCGCCGCTATTAAATGAATTCTGAAGTCGTCACTGGTGCAGTACCAACAGAAGATTTTAGAACATAGTGTAACTACTGTACATATATTTGCTTTAAAGCTCAAAGCCTTCCTTTGCTCAGTTAAAAATCCAGAGTTATACAAGAGATGAGTCAATACATTTTAAGTTAATTTTACCAAAACAATGATGTTTGCAGAGCTAGAAAAAGTAATATAAGAAGCTAGATATAGATTTTCTACCATCGTCATCAAACTCAGTAGAAAAGTTAAAGGCGGTAGCACCAGTAAACTCCGGTGGCATTGCATATGCCTCAGTATGCATGAGAAGTGATGAAGATATAAATTTTGGCCAGAAAAGTTGTGTACGTTCCTTGACGCCAAAGCTTCATTTCGACATCTAACAAAAAGTCTTTGGGTTCCTTCACTTGCCGCTGAAGGTAGACGATGCCTGTGTAGGAATTAAGCTTTCTGGTGCTGAAGTAGTTCTCTTCATTTCCTTTGTTGATTGTAAGGATGATGTTGTCTCCAGCATAAGCAGGCGAGGGACCAATTCGGAAAATGTGAGCTGGCACAACAATGTTAGTTTGGAAGTTAAGCTGATAGTAAGTGATTCGCAGCGGAGTGTTTTGGCACTCCATATAGTTGAAGCAGTTGATACGTTCACATCTCCTGAGAGAAGAGGAAAGGGAAATATTTAGCACTGCAGTAACTGTGATTCAGAAGATACGCATCTTGGTGATTTGCCGAGTCCCAGGAAACCTCTCTCATGTGCTAGGTGGAGACGCAGCAGAGCTGCAAACTTTGAATGGGCAATTAACAGCTGCTTGTTCTCCTGTTCCAACACTCTTTACAATGATGCAACTATCAGCATAACAGCAAAGTACTGAAAGACCATGAACCTTGAAAGCCCTTCCTGGAAGCTCTATAATGAGCACATAGAGGAATACAGACAAAGTCATACTGCCTAAGTTGCCTGGATAAGAGCTCTGTGATTCATCAAATGTATGGTGCTATGATCAGGCTGTATGAAATCCTAGAGAGCCATGCTTGCAAAAGCTGCACATTTTCTGTTTTCGTTTCAAGCTGTACACCACTAGCATAAGGAGCTGCCTTTTACTAAATCACACCAATGGTCCAGGAACTACATCTCTGCCTGGGTCCACTCTGCAGAGTCTCAGGCAGAGCTTCCACAACAGGCTTTCAGGCAAATACAATGGATGTGCTGCTATCAAGAACTCCATCTTGATTCTCATTATACGGTATTACTTAAAGCCGTATACTCGTGTAGGAAATTTGTGGAGATTGTGGCCTAGTTCGCACGTAATCAGAAGCCACCCTAGGTCAATTTCCCTGTGGGGCTTCTTGACATGGCAGCGGTCACCATTTTGAGTATTCAAAGTGCGATGGGGGCACACTGTAGCTTCTTGATATGTGCAAACCTAGTGAGGGTGGGTTGTTGGTGTGGTTCACAAGCTCATTGCCAGGTTCACACATAACAAACTGCTGTGGCTGTGGGGGCTTTGACTGGCAACTTGGTGTCCATGGTGGGCTGCAGTAATTGTGCAAACCAGGTCTGTATTTCTGGTCTTCTTGGGAGGGTCCCTCTCCACCACGGCAGAGTCTGCAGGGAGAACAAAGATGGCCTGGGGAGAGGTGGAGGCAGCATATTCTACCTTGGGACAGGCTAAGTTTAGGTTACATTAGCTGGAAAGAGAGTCAGAAATGAAGTACCAGAAAGTCTGTTTACCATCCAAACAGTTAGCCGGTTGAAGAAATTAAATATCTCATCATATATTAAATAAAAAAGAAGCAACAATTAAACATGGAATTAGAGATGACAGCATATAAAAGACTATCAGGAAGAGCACTCTCAGGCAGTTAACAACACATGCTGAATTTTTAATTGACCCCAGAATAGTTGTTTTAAATCGATATTGTTTTTTCAATAGATATTGTTTTTACGCTTTTAACGGTTTTAAATTTTTATAAATCTGTTTTTAATGTTCATTGTTTTTAACTTTTGTAAACCGCCCAAAGAGCTTCAGCTATGGGGCGGTATATAAATGTAATAAAATAAATGAATAAATAAATAAATAAACATTACATTTCCAGAAAACCTGAGCGCCATTTTTATGCAAAATGGTGGCTTGCTAAGGGGATGGGTGGCCCTGTTGTGCTCATGCAGCATGGTGAGTTGGGGAAAGAGGTGGAGGCGGTGCAGTGAGTGCCCAACAAGAACAGACAGAGGTGACTCCATCTGTCCCTAAAATTAAACAAGGACTGGTCTTAGTGAGCAGTATTATTCAAAGACCTTTGAAAAGAGCACAAGTACCCTCAAACAGGAGCAGTAGGGATGCAACAAGTAAATGACGATCAAACAAAAATAATTATTGTAGACAATGGTAAAAATCAGTGGAGGCTGATTTCAGTGGGGCTGTGATTCCATTCTGGCTTTTAGTCAGAACCACCCAGAACTCTAAAGGAGCTATCCAAGTTGCTGAACCTTATGCCCTAAATGGGTTCAGCACCTTGGATATCCCCCTTAGAGTTCTGCTGGTTCTGACTGAAATACGAACTGGAACACAGCCCCACTGAAATCGGAGCCACCAACTTCCACTGCCACAGATGCCCTGTGATCTAGTTGTTGCGTATTTGGGTTTGCTGAGGGGAGGAATGCAGTGCTGGCATGATTGGACTTACATATCAGATACTTTTCTGTAGTTTGGTGGGCATTCAAAGAAAAGACATCGGAAGCTGCCTTGGATATTGTAACAAGACTCTGCTGTTGTACAATTGTGCGTTCCCATTGCACATTCATCAATATCTGGGAATGAAATGTATAGGAAAGATTACACAACACAATTACAAAACAGTGTAGCTGCAACCTTGGTCCAAAATCATGCAAAAACTATTACTTGCATGAACAGACTTTGGGTTAAGTATGTGAAAATATATGTTTCTGTTAACCAAAGTGGGGAAAGCATGCATTTTGGCTCTATATAATAAAGATTTAGCATTAAGCCTATCTATGTCTTTGTGCATAATTTACTCATTTTGTCCACTGGCTGGCAGCAATAATTAACTTGACAGCTATCTTCTCCGATACTTACATTTAAGTTAAATATTTAGTATCACCAGAACACTTTGCAAAAGAAAAAAAGAAAAGAAAAAGAGCACACAGAATATGAACACTTCAAAAATGCATACATTAAAAAAATGAAAAAAATGCATATATTTGGGGAGCAAAATCTTTGAAATCTTTAAAATGTATAAATGTGCAAAAGTATGCAATGTGCAACATTTTAAAATGCGTAAAATGCATATTTTTTAAAAAAAAGTGTGCATGAAAATGCATGGAAAGTTTTGTGTGGACTCAAAAAAAATCACAATCTGATGTGGAGATGGGACAGAATGAACCTAAAAATGAAAGAGAGAGAGAGAGAGAGAGAGAGAGAGAGAACGAACATGAGCAAAGCATTGCAGATTCACCCATTCCTACTAGAATTCTCTACACCTCAATTAAGATGCAAAAAGACAACCAAAGACAGTTATCTTTTTCAAACATGTAAGAATCTATATGGGTGGGTTCACACATGCAGGTTTGAACTCTTCCTCTTTGTGGACCTGCCTTTCACTGGCATCCTGGTACTTCTCTCCGCGGTTGGGAAGATCACATAAGATTATTTTAAAAGCCCCAAATCGCATGTATGAAGTTGCTTGTAATTCCACTAAATTCAGAGGAATTCATTTCCACATAATGTGCTTAAAGTCAAAATTAAAGACCTTTTTGTTACTGGGCACAAGAACAATTCTTGAACAATAAGTTGACAAAATATTAAACCACGGTTCTGAAGCTATGGAATACCAGATGCAATGGATCCAGTTCAAGTTGTGGGGGGAAAAACACTGGCTCAGCTCTTGTAGCCACACAGAAAACTCTCAAATGTCTAGACAGCATTCAGAGGTTTGTGAATAAAATAAATGTTAACAGACAATCCATGTGGCAAAATACTGCGGTGAAATTTGTCAGTTGCCTTAAAAGAGAGGGGCTCCTAAAGAAATACTGTAGCCTTCCCTGAGGGTCTAAGAATCACTCTTGCATGGAGTGTGGCTTGCTTTAAAAGCCCAAGGAATAAATAAATAAATATGAAGTCAAAGTAAAGCAAAGTAAATTAAGCCCCTCCTCACTGATTCTTAAAACTAGGTGAAAAAGCAAATTGTTTCCATATGGTCGCAAAAAGATTTACTTCTCCATCTTGGCCTTCTAAAGTTTTACCACACAACTTTGAAAACAATGATCCATAACATAAAAATCTACCATGCCAGTTCAAACAGATCAGCTTGAATTCACTAAGCCGTAAAAAAAGCCATGAATGAAATGAAAAGGAAAAGAGGAGAGGGGGAAAAACCCCACCACATTTATTGGATTTCAGGATAAAATATCCTGGATAACAAACTATTTATATAAAATGCTTAGGTATGTTTCCGTAAAGGTTTCAGCTGATACAGGTTGCTAAGCAACAGTAACAACGTGTAACTTCAGCTGATACAGGTTGCTAAGCCCCTCGCCCGACTCCTACGAGCTTTCCAAGGTAATCCTACCCCCCTTTCTGCCTCTTCACTCCCCCCCATGAAGGGGGCAGCACCACGGTCCAGAGCATGAGCGAGGCATGGCCAGGGCCCTTGGTGGCCGGGTGGGAGGCCGCTTGCCTGCTGCGAGCCGAAGCCCCAGCCTAATCTCATGCAAGCTGGGCGGGCAGCCCAAGGCTGACAGGAACCCCAGGGAGAAGGAGACACTTGCTCCCCCTCCCCCCGACCTCCCTGCCCACCAGGTCTGCCAGACGGTGCTGTATCAGCGGTCTCCAAGCAGCCCGTGCCCCCGCGATATTTAATTAATAAACTTTAAGATATGCTACAATGGCGTATGTTACACCGGATGCAGCTAGTATTCCTGTAATTTCCCTACACATGGTGTGAAAAAGAGACCACATTCTGTTCACTGGACCATCCTGTCCAATGTTCAAGACCTTTGGCATTCACGCATGGTTGTAATGTTTAAACAAGGTTCATGTGCTGGAAATCCAACAGGCACAAATCGAGAATTCAAATATTACACCTATGCATGGGATTCAAGAGTTGTTATGGACAGAATGGTTTTGGTATTTCTCCTCCTCTAAAAATAGGGAAAAGTTAAGGAGACAATCATCGAGGCCATTCAGGACTGGGCTTAAAATAACCATCGAAGGATCTTCAGTTAGGTTGATTTCTAGTTGTACCACAGTCAAAAACTGTTTTAGACTTCATATACCAATTTTCAGGCAGTAATTCTAGTAGCATTGCTATGCTACCAGTGCTATTAACTTCTGTTAGGAGAACAACAAAAGAAAGAAAGAAAAGCAGCTGTTCAGTTTCAGAGACAAACAGTTTAAGCATATGAGAGTATTCACATAGCCAAAAATGCCATTGGTGTGCTATGAGAACAGTAGCAGTGGTATGTGTCTATGTCAGC
The DNA here is from genome assembly GCF_023053635.1 of Elgaria multicarinata webbii. Lineage (NCBI taxonomy): Eukaryota > Metazoa > Chordata > Lepidosauria > Squamata > Anguidae > Elgaria > Elgaria multicarinata. The sequence goes on along the minus strand of NC_086173.1, from coordinate 110,672,043 downwards.
CTTCCTCAATTGGTGTCCTCTAGATGTTTGGGACTATAAGTGTGAGGGGAAGGCTGACAGCTAGTGGCAGGTACTTGGTGGTGGCAGGCACTTGGTGGCCTAGTTAGCAGTGGGAGGGGCACCATGGACAGCCTAAACAATGCTCACCAAAACCTGGAGCCAGGCATGCTAAAGAAACACCATACATGGGCATATTCATCACACTAAAGATTTCTCAGGCTTACAGGCCATAACAAGGGAACCCACTTTGCCCAAGGTAGAGCTAATTCACAAATGCACATTCCTCACATGATACATTCACCACTTGAAAAATGTCATCCAACAGTGGGAACAGTCTCCATTGCAAAGTATTATGTTGGAGATGACATCTGGCAATAAGACAGTCTGGGGCACTGTCAGGATCGGGCCTGTTCTTCCTAGTGTGGGGAAAGGTGTTTTGGAGGAGTCAGTTGGACTCAGAATCTGGAGGAGGAGGAGGAGGAGGAGGAGGAGGAGGAGGAATCATTTACCAGCCATCACAGGAAGTGGGGGAGGAGAGTCTCCAAGACTCTTCAGGAGTCAAGGATGAATCTTCCCACGAGCTTATTGCAGAGAATGCAAATGGCTCAAAGACCATTCGCCACCCCCACCCCGCCCACTCCTGAGAACTTAGTCTCTGTCTGAGGGGGAGGGGACATAAGAGTTGACATATTTATTTATTTATTTATTTAAAACATTTGTATCCCGCCCTATATCATTAGGATCTCAACATGGCGTACAGATAAAATCATACAATATAAAACAATAAATATACACAGCTAAGAACAAATTAAACCATATCCCAGAGTCCGCCACAGGGTCAAGCGGCTAGAGTTGAGAGGGCGTGGGAGGCTGCCTCTTAGGGTAGCAGCTCGCGAGAGGCTCCTCCCAAAAGACCCTGACTGAGCTAAAGTGCCTGTTGGACTGTAGGAATCAGACCTGCTTCAGTTGAAGGCAACTGCCTAGCTTTGTTAGCCAAAATAGCTCCTAGCATTCACACTCCCTTCAGGTGTGAAGAGATGTTTATTGAACATAGCTTTGTTGATTACACAGCAGATGTCTTTGTTGTCAGTGGAAGGGCTTGGAATCATGACAGCCACAAAGAATGAATTTGATGCTAAACAAATGGAATGGTTAATCTGCATATGTGAATTAGTCCTTACTTCAATGAACTGCGAATTTCGCCTTTATTGGATGAACTCTAATATCACAAGCAATGCAATGTAAAGTAGGCAACAAAGGACAAATGTCTCCAAAATCACCCCCCCCAACCCACTTTCCCCGGTTGGCAGAGCACCATTGTAGGAGGCTATGGCTAGACTTGGAGAACAAGCAGAAGAGCTTTTTGCATTGTCTCTCCCCCCACGCCTCGCTCAAAACAAGTCATAAATAAGAAACAGAGCTTCTTAGAGTTCTGTCACAATAGTTTCACATTATTATTATTATTATTATTATTATTATTATTATTATTGTAATACTTGAAAATAGTGTGATGAGGGGGCACAACATGATGCTTTAAGGATTTGAGGCACTTCAACCTCCTTCTTACCTCGACAAGTCCTTCCGTTTGCTCCCATAGTATATCCTTGATCAGGACAAGCACACTGATAGCTTCCAGGTACATTGAGGCAGCGGAAGGTGCACAGAATACCTGCACTTTGTGCACATTCATCGATATCTGTAATAAAAGTAGTAACAAACATATAAGGACAACATTCCAACACACGCGTACAACAATATTAGGGTAGGAAAATCCAGAATGTACCTTTACAAGAATGGCCATCTTCTGCTAATTGATAGCCTTGCCTGCAGTAACACTGATAGGAACCATAAATATTAGCACATTCTTGACTGCATGGATTGTTGTCACATTCATTGACATCTGTATAAAAATGAGCATAGAAATCACATTTATTCACTTGAACCTCCATTGCAGACCAGTATTAATTATTAGAAAAAAGGTGAAAAGGCCCCACTGTAGCCAGTCACTGAGTAAGTTGCCAAATGCAAAAATAGCTTGCATCTTGAAACAGGATGACAGATGTCCAGCTTGCACATACAGAAGTACATTTGATATAATTCCTTATTTTATGAGTTGTCTAAGTGGATGCAAATAAGCCAGAGGCTCACTCTGTCTTTTCTGCAATACTGGAACATGATTTGGATTGTGCCTCACTCCCTGGAAACTAAAAATTGGCCACGAACGCAAGAAGCATGTTCACCATTAGGTTTGGTTATGCTGTGTAGTGATTAAAGAGTTTAGGTGATTTATCATCATCCTGAACAATTATTGATTAGTTAGCCAATTAAATATAAATAGAACTGATTATTACCAAATCCCCTATATAGTGCAGTCACCACTTATTAGAAGGGAAGGCTATGCACAATACTTTCATTATCATCGTTTTGCTTTAATTTTACTGTAGGTTTAATTCTATTTTAACTTTTGTAATTTATATTTATATGTTTTATTGTACATGTTTTAATCTTGTAAACTGCCTTGAATCCCAGGACTGGGGGGAAAAGGCGGGACATAAATAATAATAACAACAACAACAACAAGGTTGCACTTAGCTCAAAACTCCATCGATCCACACTAACAGATCAACTAGCATTGATTAACCTACTGCTTAAACAAGTGAAAGATTATAACCCTATTTTCCACACATGCTATTACCATTCCAACATTACAGAAAGGAGATGATGAGGCTTGTCTTGAAGCCAAACATTTTTTATGACTTGTGTATACAGAGTCACATAGGATATAGGCACTAATTTTACGAGTTATACAACTGAATGAAAGTAGATCACATTTCAACTAAGGCAGCGTCCCTCCTCTAGAGTTTACTGTAGGAAGGGACTCCTAGGATTGAGATGCTAGCTTATAGCTAGGGCCTACACAAAACAGAAACGTAACATGAGTGATAGGTATTGGATAACTACCAGGAAGGAAGTATAGTGGGGTTTTTTTAAAAAAACCTAAAAATGCAGGCTTCGATCCACTGATGCCTTACATGCATGGGAGGGCTCTTGTATTTGTACAAGGCAGCGTTGCCAAATTCTTCAAATTTCCCTACCTCACTGCAGCCCTCTATACTGTTTCAGAGACCCCCTCGAGTCTTGACCCATAGAAGCCATTTATGGAGGGATGCAGGGGGCTGTTGTGGGGATGAGGAAAGCCCCATTGCATGAGAGGAGTATCGCTCACTCTTCTCTGGATCCAACTCACTGTCTTCAATAGTCATATATTTATTGATACTCCAAATCAATGAGAATAATGGGAACAAGTATCAATATGAGAATATGAAAACAAACAGGAAAAACGTTGGGTGGGGGGATGCTGAAGGAGAAGTACTGAGTGCTTCAACACAGGGCGGGTTTACAAGGAAAAGGATTTGCCAGGAAAAACCAAACATACACTTTGGGCTGCACTTCCTATAATCACATCCCAAGGAGGAAGCCCCTTTGAATGCAATGGGTAGAATCCAATGGTGCACTTCTGCCCCTGCCAATTCTTTTCTGCCCCGCCAACTGTGTTGCACAAGCAGCTCCCACTGCTTGTGCAATGGCATCTATGCCATTGAACAAACAACTGCATGCTAACCTCCCCATCCAATATGAAATTTGATGTCATCACCACTGTTTACAAAATTATCTGTTCACCAGCACAGATTAAAAACAGATCATTTTGCTCTCATAGTTTTGTCTTGAAACAGAGTAGTGAAGTACCTTCACAATGCTTCCCATCATAACCCAGGCGAAAGCCAGAAGAACAGGAACAATGATAGGACCCGGGTGTATTTTCACAGGAGTGTTGACATAGTCGGCCTGGATAATTCCAGCATTCATTTATATCTGGCACAACAGAGTGAACACAAACATAAAACAGGTTTCAGAGTCAGGAAGGGAAGAAAATGGTAAAAGTGTTGGGGGCTAGGTTGTATAATTGCTTTGATCTCAGACTTTATATTTCCTTATACTTTGTACTCTCATTAATGTGAACGAATGTTGAAATATAGAAACAGACAATTAGTGCCATTATTAGAAACATAGATTGCCTTTATTTCTACAGATTTTCCACATTTGCACTCTGTGTTCTCAGATGTCCATGGAAAGTTGCCTCATACAGGATATGGTTTACCAAACAACTTTGCACATGCAGCTGCTTTTTTAAAATTCCCAAAAGAGAAGCAAAGGGATGGCCATTACAGAGGTGAGTGTGCTACAAGTGTCAGAGAAATCCATAATGGAATCATATGAGTTTGGATTTCTATGCAACTGAGCCACAGACTATGCAGTGGATTGGCTTTTCTGAAAATGCATGGATTCCACAGACTTGTAGACTGGATCTTTTGCTTTCCAAATTTTTTCACAAATTTAGTCATAGAAAAATATGTAAAATAATAACAACAATAATAAGCCCCAAATGCACCCCCTCAGAAAATGCATATTTTAGGGGGCTTTGCCCATTTTTGCATGTGAAAAATTGTGGAAATGCGAATGTGGGAAATGAGAAAAAAATCTGATTACATTAATGTGTGGACAAAAGGCATCTGACAATCCCTGAAACACATACAGAATAGATTTTATAAAATCCATATAACCATAGGATGTGCTCATATGTGTTGACACCATGCCTGGGCAAATTCATGCAGCCTATAGGTTTTAATTTATTTATAAAGAAATAAAGTTCCAGTATTGCTTGTGCCATGATTTGCACTGTTAGCACTGATTCTGGATTATGTAGTCACTGCCAAGAGCAGCAATGAAGCTAACAATTCTCCAAAATACACAATAAAGCTCTATCACTAATTCCACTATTTTGCATTAATCTGTGATTTCTTTTAGTCAATCTGAAATACATTTTGAATAAGTATTTGAATGTGAATTGTTCTCAAAAAATATTATTTAATTGCATCATTTAATAGTATTTAATAGGGCTGTGCACCGCCTTGGATCATAATCCCAAATTTCCACAGATGTCAACCATGGATTCATCTGTAAGCTCAGAAATTTTCATGTGGCTATCTTGAAAAATGAACAAATTATAGGTGTTTATTTCTCCCAATGGAACTCTGTGGAGAAACACATCCAAATCGCGATTCGGAGATCCGAATCTCGCCTCGGATCTGGCTCCGAGGCCGATTGGGGGAGGTCCGGATCAGTCCGAAGCAGATCAGGCCTGATCTGGAAGGTCCGGATCAGGCTCCGAAGCAGATCAGGGGGTCCACACACAGCCCTAGTATTTAAACATATTTTGACATATTTATGATACAATTCTATGCATACATACCTGAGAGTAAGCGCAATCAAATATAATGGGACCTACGCCTGAGTAGACATGAATAGGATTGCTCTGTTAAACTGCTGAGAACTGCATCACAACATTTAGAGGAGTGAAAAATCTGCTGGGCAGCTTAAGTCCTGACCCACATATTAGTCCAGGATTAGGTCATTGATCTTTTCCGGCAGGACTGATCTCTTCCGGCAGGCCTACCCAGTTGAATTTTAAGATGCCTTTTAATAATGTGCTGCTTTTAATAAATTATTAGTTTTAAATGTTTTAATTATATGTATTTTATGGCGTTTGCATTTGTGTTGTACCCCACCTTGATTGGGAGTAACAAATATTTTTAAAAAAATTATTATTATTATTATTATTATTATTATTATTATTATTATTATTAAGGAATTGAATTCTTCAAACATTTTTCAACATATAGCCTGTTTCAAACCCCTTATCAATTTCACCTCTATCCTTCTTGGGAGGAAGGTTTTTATTTCACTTATACTCTCTGCAGATAATTCTCCAAGCTTATGCAACATATTCTTCAAGTTTTTATATCCAGCTGCCTATAATTTCTCCTGTTGAAAATTAATTTGCATAGAATTTGGCATAATAAGGTCCATGATACATGTCTGCACACAAGTAGATTTACAATATCCACATCAGAGACTGATCCGGGTGGATTACTACCATAGTATCCCTATCTGTTGTTTATTCATTCAGTCGCTTCCGACTCTTCGTGACTTCATGGACCAGCCCACGCCAGAGCTTTCTGTCGGCCATCGCCACCCCCAGCTCCCCCAAGATCAAGTTCGTCACCTCCATAATATCATCCATCCATCTTGCCCTTGGTCGGCCCCTCTTCCTTTTGCCTTCCATTTTCCCTAGTATCAGCATCTTCTCCAGGGTATCCTGTGGCCAAAGTACTTCAGTTTTGCCTTTAAAATAATTCCCTCAAGTGAGCAGCCTGGCTTTATTTCCTGGAGTATGGACTGGTTTGATCTTCTTGCGGTCCAAGGCACTCTCAGAATTTTCCTCCAACACCACAGTTCAAAAGCATCTATCTTCCTTCGCTCAGCCTTCCTTATGATCCAGCTCTCGCAGCCATAGGTTACTACGGGGAATACCATTGCTTTAACTATGTGTACCTTTGTTGTCAGTGTGATGTTTCTGCTCTTAACTATTTTATCAAGATTTGTCATTGCTCTCCTCCCAAGAACTAAACGTCTTCTGTTTTCCTGGCTGCAGTCAGCATCTGCAGTAATCTTTGCGCCCAGAAATACAAAGTCTGTCACTGCCTCCATGTTTTCTCCCGCTATTTGCCAGTTATCAATCAAGCTGGTTGCCATAATCTTGGGTTTTTTTAGGTTTAACTGCAACCCAGCTTTTGCACTTTCTTCTTTCATCTTCGTCATAAGGCTCCTCAGTTCCTCCTCACTTTCAGCCTTCAAAGTGGTATCATCTGCATATCTGGGATTGCTAATGTTTCTTCCCACGATTTTAACTCCAGCCTTGATGAAGGCTGGATTCATCAAGCCCAGCACGTAGCATGATGTGTTCTGCTTTCCCAATGTGGAAACATTTAGTGCGATAGATAGATAGATAGATAGATAGATAGATAGATAGATAGATAGATAGATAGATAGACAGAATCCAGATTTAGGCATGTACAGCTGGGTTGGTGGAAGTGGATGTCCCTGCCTTCTCCTCCCCACAGCAGTCCATCCTGCCCTCTTAAAATGCTACACAGGTGTGTTTGTACAGGGAGAGAGAGCAGACACACACACCCCAAAAAACACACAGGTGGAAGCACTTTCTGTGAAGAGAGCCCCTCCATCCACAGAAAATAGATCCCGGATTCAGCCCAATGCACAGGAGATAGTGTTTAACTTATGGCTAAGGAGTGAATTAAGCTGACCCCAATCAATTGCCCACACCTGAAATAAAATGTGGACATGTTCTCAATAGCACTTCTGATAAACATATGAGCTGGTCCCTGTGATTGAAGGTGGTTTCAGAAACAATTCTATTATCTCCTTTGAGCTCTAGTGCTGTGGGATTAATAATTGCACTGGAAACAGCAGCACAGGAACACTGGCCTGCAGTCTACGTTTCATCAATCAGCAATAACATCTCCTCCTGTGCTGTACATACCAATACAGGTTCTGCTGAATGAATCATACTGATATCCCATCTTGCAGTCACAGCGGTAAGCTCCAGGTAGATTGTGACAAATCTGTCCCTCTCCGCAGCGGTGTACACCAGTCTGGCATTCATCAACATCTACAGAAGCAAAAGGTAGCAATTACTCTCACCACAGTGGGCCAAGCTGATGGTCACTCTCTGAATATCACAGCTTGCAGGCAGCTGGACTGAAAAAGAAGTCTGCATTGTGAGAGTCAAACTGGAGCAGAGACACTGTTAATGTTTTCCCCCTAACACTGCAGGAAAAGCGATTAGCAATCACTAGTTCCCTTTTGCCAAATGGGGTTCATGCAGTTCTGTTTCTTGGTGTTTAAACATGGTGTTTAAAAGCAGCTTGCAAAGCCCTAGGGCACCCGCTGGGTTTTGCTACAAACAAAAGTTCCTATCACATTGCAAAAGTTGTGTCCTTGATACTGTTATAAGCAGTGACACTTATATCAATGTTCTCCTCTATCATTTGTAATGCTGTACTTTAATAAACCACCATTTTCCTACACTAGAATATACCCATGACATATGAAATCTTCGAATTGATGGAGTCGCTACAATAGTGAATAGTGGTACATGTTATAGGCATGTAACGCTCTTCAAGGTTTGTGATGGAAGTATGTAATGTGATGGGAGGAACTACGCTTTCATAGGCTTTAGCTACTGGTCTAGTGGGACAGAGTGGTGAAGATCTTGTGAGGGAGAGGCGTCGTACCTGCCATTTTTTGGTTTTTTTTCTTAAAGGAGAAGTTGTGCACGAGCACTCGTGTGCAAAAAGTAAGATTTTGGGGTGGGTGTGTGTGTGTGTGTGTGTGTGTGTGTGTGTGTGTGTGTATATATATATATATATATATATATATATATATATATATTCATTCCTCACTCCCCACACATCATCCCTGTTGGCGCAGTGCCCCTGAGAAGCTCTGCGACCCGTGTGCGGGTCCTGGCTCCTCGCGAGGAACCACGAGGAACCGGGACAAACTGCAATGCCCGGCCAGTATCCGAGGCAGTAAGCCTTTGTGTACCAGTTGCTGGGGAGCATGGGTGGGAGGGTGCTATTGCTCTGTGTCCTGCTTTGTTGGTCGTTGGTCAAGAGCTGGTTGGCCACTGTGTGAACAGGGTGCTGGATGAGATGGACCCTCAGGCTGATCCAGCATGGCACTTCTTACGTTCTTATGATCAGGTGAGTTTATATTTCTATGACAACTTACAAAACTCCACTGAGAACAAGTTAGTAAGTAGACTTGATCTCATTTTCCATGGAAAGATGGCTAGAAAAAGGTCTATACAAAAATGACATAAATAACTGTTGTGCTGAAATTCATAGGTAACTTGGGTTTGGCTAGAAATGTTTCCTAACCATTGGTGTTTTATCTGTTTACTAATCTATCTTCTTTTAAATAAGACTAACAATGTATAAATCAATAATTGAAAGTGTGAACATTTTTTTATTAAAGTGCTATGTCTTTGCTTCTCTCCTTGCATCAGAGCAAGCATTAAAAAGTTAATTTTAATACAGATTTAAATCTGCAAATTAGCAACTTTAGTTGCCATTAATTCATTTGTTCAGCCCTTTGATTAGTTTCTGTGAAATTGCGGGTTCCCATGTGTTCTGCCTTTAATTAAGTCCAGGACATTATTCAGTCAGAACTGCACCATATTTCATGATAGCTACAGTATTTTTCAATTAAATATAGCAGGAAAATGCTGCTAACCAATCTACTGAATTAGAAAAATTGAACATTATTGGGAAGATGAATTCTCTAAACAAAAAGAAGCAACCACACAGACTCTGTTCTTCAGCAAAGACTTGTCCAGATGATCTATTTCTATTACCATAATCCAATCAGAAACCTAATTATCCACAGTGATGCCTCTTACAAAAGGAAAGAGGAAATTGGAACCACAATGGCTTTGGGTTTTGCTGTTTGTACTCCTCCCTTATTTAAAGAAACCACCCCAGAGCATTAAAACTCTAAGCAGAGGTAACTCACTTACATGCCAAGAGGCATAAAGCTTTCATGTACTATATTTTTCTACAGTTAGAATGAACCACAAAGTTCCCAAATGGACTGCAGTTCCGATTTCTGTATTTTCAAAATACGCCAAGTTTGTGATCAAATTCTCACTAGTGGCCAGTGAGGTTGAGCAGATGCAGAAAGCAGCAGATGATGCCACTGAGAAATGTCCATGGTGGTCAGTCCCAGCTCTGTTTTTGAGGGCCTTTGAGCAAGATGCCCTCAGTGGGGGCCCTCTCTCAGTGAGGCCACATTCTGTCCATGATTGCCACCAGCTACTGCTGCTCCTCATTACCTCTCTCTTCATTATGGTGGTGGTGATGTGCTTCTCCATATCACCACCACCACCACCACCACCGTCAGGGCTAGAGTGAAAGGCAGGTGAAAAGCAAGTTGCGAAGATGAAGAGGAGGAGCAATTCCAAGGGCTGTCGTCACTGGGATCCTGCTGGTGTGTGGACCCTCGGCAGGTGCCTGACCATGCCTGCTCTTATTTATTTATTTATTTATTACATTTTTTTTATACCACCCAATAGCTGAAGCTCTCTGGGCGGTTCACAAAAATTAAAACCATAATAAAACAACCAACAGATTAAAAGCGCAAATACAAAATATAGTATAAAAAGCACAACCGGGATAAAACCAGGCAGCAAAAATTGATATAAGATTAAAATACAGAGAAAAAGGGGGGGGGGGGGGAAATAAGAAATTTGAAAAGTTTCTTAGAATCCATTTTTTTTTTTTGTAATTGGATTTTTGATTTTTTGAAATATGTTTTTGCTGTTTTTCATGAGTGTGACTTGCTTTCTGCTGTCTTCTTTATTGTGCATCTTATTTTTTGGCATATTTATGCCTTTTGTAGGCAGTCTGTTATAGTTAGTCACCAAACCAAGGGCCTCTTTTCCACATCCCAGCCAAAGATTTTTGCAAAATTTGTTGCATGACAGTGGATCTTGGTAATTTCAGACAACCCATTACATGTGAATTACTTTGGTTTTGAAGTGCACAACTAACCTTTATCTTCCTCCCCTCTCCTCCCCACTCCATGCTTTTATGTCCCTGATACATTAGAGCCAAAACAAACAAGTATTTACTTGGGGATAACTCATTTGCTTCTTTGTATTCTATGTCTTTAATTTTCCTGCACATTGTCCAAAGAACTCTGGCTATTGGGTCTAAAAGCTCAATGAAATAATCAGCACCATTTGATGATAGCAAAAGATAATATATTTACACATAAAAATTGAGTACCCGTGACCATGTATATGCCCTGCCTGCCCTTAGATATATATATGTTCAAAATGAACAGCGATTGCAAACGCGAGCATCAATGTTTGGAGAATCTGTGTGAGCTGGACCTTCACACACTTGCCTGTCCCTATTCAGCAATGGCTGCTGCTTACAAGGCCTCTGCCCCATTGCACCATGAAAACTATGTAATTAATTTTGGATCAACATTAAATTCAAGCTCCAGTGTACCTGCAGTATTAATATCTGATGAAAATTAATTCCCAGTGAAAAGCAATGTTATTCAATAAAGCATTTCACCACTAAGACCTCGTGAGTTTGGCAGACCTGCTATGACCCTCACTTGCTCAAATCGATGTTCAGATTAAGCAAGTCGGGAAAGCGTGAGGGTGAATTTCCTTCTGGTGGTCACAAGCCAGAACAGTACTTAGATGTCATCCACTAGTGTTAAAAATGCTTGCAAACAAATCCTCCCATCCATGTATTTGTAGGAATTTGAAACATGCATATGTATAGAAGAATTTTATTTAACCATTTGAATTTAGCGATTAGAATTTAGGGATGCATTAAATCCCTCCGAATAGTCAGCCAGGTTCCTTGATCTGAGTCTTACCAACACATCTAGCTCCATCTTCACTCGAATGATAGCCCCTGCTGCAAATTAAGAGGTTCCTCTGACAAGTATAAGACCCAACAGTATTGATGCAGTTGAATCCAGCTTTACAGGGCTCAGGAAGTGATGTACATTCATTAATGTCTGTGGGGAAAAAAATCTATATTAATATATCAGTATCTATAATTAAATTAATCAGGAACCCATCTTCCAGCTGTTGTTCCTTTCTTGTTCGTTTGGCTTTGATTTATTATGCAATAAATCTCAGGCTGATGGGAATCTGTTAAGCCAACAGTTAGACATATAATATTATACAACCTAGCTTAATTTTAATTTATTTTTCATTTTTTAAGGGAAATTATTTTTAAAGGGAGGAAATAGTGGATCTTTAAAGGCAATTAAACATGATCGAATATAGGTGATATAAAAGTATCTGGAGCTCATTCACTAAGGAATATATTGTCAAAGTTGAACTTACCAACACAATTACCCTCAGGATCTTGTAAAAATCCATCCATGCATCGTTGCTTTGATTCACAATAGAATGACCCTTTTGTATTTTGACATACAAAATTTATCTTGCAGCTGTGCGTTCCTCTTTCACATTCATCAATATCTATAACCCAAAACAAAAACCATTAATTTAGTCAACAGTTTTCTTATTCTTTTGTAGCAGCATTTAGCTTCTCTGAAGGTCCTCGATTTGTTCATGCACACAAGTAAGCTAAAAAAATGATGGGTGCTCACTTTCAGAGCATGACTCTTTATAGAGATGCTGCAGTGATGGGCATCACCAGCATTAAATCCAAGATACTTAACAACAATAATCTTTAATTAGCTAACCCAGCTCCACAGTAAAAGTATTACTCCCTGTATTACTGATGTGCAAAGATGTAGGAAAATATCTGCAACCTTTACTAAATATGCTAAAAATATGATGTGCCTCTTCATTTCCTGTTTTAAAAAAAGCTGTTTTGAGAATATTTAAGGTAAGCTTACCAACAAGGAAGCCAAGCATCCCCATTTTTTAGAAAAATCCATTTATGCAGAACTCCAATAAGGCATGCCTCCTGCTTTTATGTATCTGAGTCATAAGATCTTTCAATTGTTACTTAAATCATCAAGAACAGAGGAAGAAACATCTAACGATAATAACGACTCATTGACTCCTAATATAACAGCATGTGCAAAAGCACTGGAATTAAAACAAGTAATCAGTCATTGCTTATTATAGGGATGCTTGAATTTTAGGCCTAGAGGCCAAACATTAATCTGAGGACCACTTATACATCTGCTTTGTAATCTTTAATATGCTGTATTTGAAATTAACTAGCATATTAAAGATGCTTTATAAACCATGAATTGAGAAAGCCTCATAGGCAGGCGCAGAAACCTGCCACACTCTACAAATAATTTCCCATGAAATCGTAGGTTTGGAAGGAAATGAATGATTTCTGAATGCTGCCCACACATATAAGAAGACCAGCATATCATAGCCCAAATCTCCTAATGATTGCTCCCAATGGCTTCATATAGATATTAAACAGCACTGCACCCTTGTTTAATATCATGAAGACATTAAAGATATTAAACAGTACTACGGCACCCCATTACACAAATGCTAGGGGAGGAGTGACACAGAATTATCCAATACAACTCTCTAACAACAATCCTGCAAGTCGAAGGGTAACTACTGCAATCCAATCCACACAGCTGGGCCATGAGGATACCATGGTAGATAGTAGCAAAAGCTGTTGAGAGATCAAAGAGAATTAACAGGGTTGCTTTCCCCCATGTCTCTCTCCCAATGAAGGTCATCCATCAGGGCAACCACGAATGATTCTGTCCTTAAACTAGGCCTTAATCCAGATTGGAACTGATCTAGAATCTAGATTATCTAGACTCCAGATAATTTGTTTCCTCCAGGAGTGCCTGCAGCTCAGCTGCCACCACCCTCTCAAGCACTTTATCCAGAAAGAGGGTGTTTGCTACCAACCAGTATTTCTTGCATATCTCTGGAGCCAGGCTGGCTTTTTTTAAAGTAAATATAGGCCCTAGACATGTACAACCAGATGTGTAGGAACCTTTCTTACATCCTGTCCAATACCGAGAGGCTGAGCGGGGCTTGCAGATACACAGAGCACAGGATTGACTCAGCTAGCATGATCATACTTGCCTCCACGTGGCAACTGAATGTGTGCAGGAGATGTGTGAGAAGTGGGCTCACCCCTTCTCAGAATAAATAATACAGTCAAGACCATTAAGAAAAGAGGGGGTGGAATCCCTGTTTCTGGGGACAGTTTGCTCGTGAAGAAAATCACTCCCAGATTTGTGGAGATTTTCCACACAAAGACCTTTTTAAAGCATCGGGACAACCAAGTGTACTGGGTTTCAGTCCCGACTTGCAAGATCTGCTTCATAGTATTGTTGTATTGCTGAATGAATGGGTAAGTGTTTGGCATCTCTACAGTATTGCTATATAAATGTTAGGCCTGCAGGCCCACGCACCATTTAATTCAGCCAGATATACTTTTGAATAAAGATGAGTAGGATCAAGCTCTAATTAAGTCACATAATACTTACAAAGGAATCCTGTGGAAGCAGGAGTGGGAAAATCTAGAGTGGAGGAGCCACCACTTCCAAAGACTTGCCAAGAGCAGAAGGTAGAGTGGAGTGGCTGGAGGGAAACCAAATATGTCACCTCCAGGATTATATTTCCCCTCCCTTGTCAGGGCTGTGTCAGGAAAAGAAAGGGCTTTGGATGCTGCAGACCACCAACAATGGAGGAAGGTTGCAGGTGGAGATTTCTACTGCCACAAAAAAGGTACTTCTGGGGATGGACCACTTCCTCTGCCCACAGCTCTCTCCCCCACCCATGGAAAAGGAGACCACAATATCCTATGGCCCCTGTGATGCCCTACCAGGGACTAAAGATTGCACTCTTGGAGTGCCAGTGTGGTGTAGTTGTTAAGAGTGTTCGACTGAGACTCATGAGGTCTGAGAGCAGAGCAGAATTATGCAAGTTGACTTGGGTTCCTTAGACTAAAAAAAGTGGTATGTAAATGTATTTTCAAATATTGCTGTAAACATGGGGTTTCCTTTTGATTAGATTCCTTTGGTTTAATTATGTCTATATACCACATTTTTACATACAAATAACAATAAAATTGGTCTATAATAATCTTAATATGTCTTCTATAAGTAGACTACTAAGTGAGTTGTTTACAAAAGATAAAACATCTATTTTGATTTAAGATTTTGACTTATAGGGTTATGTATAACACATGACTGTATCAACCCAGCTTGAAAAACTGGTCAATGCTTATTCAAAAATAAGTAAACTTTTGGCCTTACCAACACATTCTCCATCTTTAAGTTCATAACCTGATTGGCAGCTGAGTTGCTGAAGACATGTAAATGATCCAATTGAATTGACACATCGTTCTCCTCTCTTACAGGTATGAGCATCTGTTACACATTCATTAATATCTGCAAGAGGAAACAGATGCCAGCATATTACACACCAAAGAACTCGCCTCTTTTAAGTTCACTACAGGGGGAAAAAAGTTCTCGAAGATTTAGTAGAAATTATTTTGTCCAAAAGGAAACATTTACATGGTGCTATTTTCAGAGTTTCCTGCCGATGCAGAATAGCTTAAAAACACTTTCAATTTATAGGTAGAGTTATGAGACATATTTCTTCTTTAGATTTTTGCACTGAATGATTCATTCATCAAGGTCACAGTGGAAAGAACTGATTAGACACAGAAGTTTAGAAAGCTTTGATAGCAAGCTTGGCATATCATGCACTCAATGACCCCAGCTAAGACAACCAATATAATTTAGATTTCATATTCATTAAAATATTTTTGGAAAGTCTCAGTCGCTTGAGCACAGCATAGCAAAAGGACATACATGGAAGCAAAGGCTCCCAAAAACCTGGAGCAGGTAAAGTATGTAATGCAAAGTATTTTGGGGTGACTTAGGGCTCATCTACACCAAGCAGGATATTCCACTATGGAAGCGGTATATAAAAGGCAGAAGCCAAACTACTGCTTTATAGTGGTACTGAAGTGCACTGCAGGATCTACACTACTGCTTTATAGTGGTACTGAAGTTCACTGACAACTGTTGGAACCCGTGACACATCTATACCAAGCAGGATATAACACTATGGAAGTGGTATGAGAGTAGTATATGGTATGTGTCAATGGGCCCCAACAGTTGTCAGTGCTCTTTAATACCGCTATAAAGCAGTAGTGTGGCTCCAGCCTCTTACATACTGCTTTCATACCACTTTCATAGTGGAATATCCTGCTTGGTGTAGCTGAGCTCCCAGTCTAGAATGGCCAGTTAAGGCACATTTGCTTAACAAACAGCCTGCTTATGGTGGAAATAAAACTGATGCTATTTGAAAACAACTATGTAACTTCAAATTGGATTTCATTTGTATTACGTATATGTTTTTAGTCTTTACAGATAAAGATTTTGTTTTTCTGAAGAAGCCAAAAATAGGACTGAACCGGGTGCCTGTAAAAATACTTTGCTTGGCTTAAAGACCTTATCTGGCTTGTATAGAACTTGTCTTCAATTTCTGTTCACACCTTCACCCATCTGTAAAAATTACTGTTTATTTGTACTTTATGCATGTGTAGCACATATGCTCTGTGTGCAGAATTGTTCAATTCACCACTTTCTGCTTACTTTGTACAATTACTTTTGTTTTGGGTTGTTACTCATTATAATATTCCTTGAACAGTTGTGTGCCCTTTAGCATTTGTTTGTTATTCTTATTCAACTGGTGCCCCCTCTTTGGAAATAAAACTACTACATCGGTAGTAGAAATTTATAAATAGAAAA
The DNA here is from genome assembly GCF_023053635.1 of Elgaria multicarinata webbii. NCBI lineage: Eukaryota > Metazoa > Chordata > Lepidosauria > Squamata > Anguidae > Elgaria > Elgaria multicarinata. The sequence goes on along the minus strand of NC_086173.1, from coordinate 110,655,804 downwards.
TTATTATAGCATAATAATTTGTGCTATAATAGTAGCATAATTATTACAATACCTGATGGAACGCCTCTCCCGACGTGAATATACCCGGTCACTACGTTCAACATCTAAGGTCCTCCTCCGGGTGCCTACTCCGAGAGAGGCTCGGAGTGTGGCAACGAGGGATAGGGCCTTTTCGGTGGTGGCCCCCAGACTATGGAATGATCTCCCTAACGAGGCTCACCTGGCACCAACGCTGCTATTTTTCCAGCGCCAGGTTAACACTTTCCTCTTTGCCCAGGCATATGGCGGCACATCTTAATCACCCACATGTTTAGTTTTTTTAACGGATTTTTATGCTTTATGTGTGTATGTTCTGTGTTTTAGAATTTTAAATTTTGTATCCTCGTTTTTATCTTAATTTTAGAATTTCTGTAAACCGCCCAGAGAGCCCTGGCTATGGGAGCGGTATATAAGTGCAATAAATAAAATAAAATAAATAAATAAATATTGCAAATATACACAAGTGGTAGAACTTGTTTGCTGCTTGCATTTTTGACTCTCCTTGTGGGAGTGGCTATGGCAACTGTCATAATGAACACTTGCACTCCAAAAATGTATGACTACACTGCAGAGTATTACACAGATGAGGCAATAGAGGAAGCACAGAGTGGGAAAGAAAGAGGCTATATCAGACTGGACTCCATTCACATGCTTGGTGTGGAGGTTCCTACTATAGCCAAATCCTGAATCTGTTTGATCTAGACAGACTATGGGCTTACACAAAGCTATATCCACACACCGATTTGAGTATGCTGCTAGAACAAGAGCAACTACAATAACAGCCAGCCTATTCAGAAAATATCAACAATGTATATCTCCTCAACCAAACACACCATATAGCCTCTACTTCCCTTGCTCGGCTTCGTCCATTTTCTTCTGCTGCCCCTTACGCCTGGAACGCTCTTCCAGAACATTTGAGAACTGCAAGTTCAATCGCAGCTTTTAAAGCTCAACTAAAAACTTTTCTTTTTCCTAAAGCTTTTAAAACTTGATGTTGTGCAGACTTTATACTGTTAGTTTTACCCTACCCTGTGCCTGCTTACCCTACCCTGTGCCTGTTGGCATTCTCTTCCCCTCCTTATTGTTTTACTATGATTTTATTAGATTGTAAGCCTATGCGGCAGGGCCTTGCTATTTACTGTTTTATTCTGTACAGCACCATGTACATTGATGGTGCTATATAAATAAATAATAATAATAAAAATACACACATTATTTCTTAGGAATCCTATGTGATCCTAAGCATGATAGACAAAAGGTCTACATTCCCAGCTGGGAGTTGCAGGCCTTTTTCTGCTAAACATGCATATGACCATACCCTAAATAATGCTCCTCAAAGATAAATCAGTAGTGTACACTTCAATGTAATGTAGGGGATCAGATTTTTCCTCTATCTCAACTGCCACCTTGCAACAGCCTTCAGGCTGCAGTGATGGAACAAGGGAAGTGGCTACTCCATTGTGTCTGTGTGGAGGGCAGGGGTGTGTGTTGTTTTGTTGTTTATTCGTTCAGTCGTTTCCGACTCTTCGTGACTTCATGGACCAGTCCACGCCAGAGCTTTCTGTCGGCTGTCGCCACCCCTAGCTCCCCCAAGGTCAAGTCTGTCACCTCCAGAATATCATTCATCCATCTTGCCCTTGGTCGGCCCCTCTTCCTTTTGCCTTCCACTTTCCCTAGCATCAGCCTCTTCTTCAGGGTATCCTGTCTTCTCATTATGTGGCCAAAGTACTTCAGTTTTGCCTTTAATACCATTCCCTCAAGTGAGCAGTCTGGCTTTATTTCCTCTTCAAATTTATTTCCTCTTCAAATTCCAGTAGGGCTGTCACCTAGAAGAGGGCAAAGACTTGTTCTCTGCTGCCCCAGAAGGCAGATTAAATCTAATGAGGTTAAGTTACAGGAAGGTAGATTTTGGTTGAAGAGTATATGAGAACCTTCTTAATTGCAAGAATAGTTTGAGAATGAAACCAATTCCCTAGGGGAATGTTGGGTTCTCCATTGCTGGAGAACCTCAAGCAGCCTTCTGTTGGGGAAGTTCTAGCTCTGGATTTTCCTGCATTAACCAGATGCTCTACAAGACCACAACAACTCTGATTCTCAAGAAGCTGTCAGAGATTACAGATGGAAAAAAGAAACATAATGTAAACTCAATCCCTAATTGACCTTGAATATTGAATTAAAACTAGTTTCCACAATATGGAAACATGAAAATAGAGAACATCTCCAATTATTTTTCCCATCTGCAAGATGTATAAATAACTCTCTCCCTGGAATATATACGAGTCAAAGAAATTTCACAGGTTTGATTTGCATGTTGATTGATTTCATTTGGATCTGGAGACTTAAGTCATGAGAGAAAATGCAATGTATTTTATTTGGAAAATGTTAGCTTGTCTAGAAATAAACTGAATCTCACTGTGAAGCAAATACTTTCAGCTCCTTCAAACTTGTTATGTGAAAATCTGAGATGGGAAGGATGTCAAATAATAAATAAAAAATAGGAATCTATAAAAATAAAAATCCAAAGAAATGTTCAAAGAAAAGTTTGTTTGTATCCCAATCCTGTGCATGTTTATTCAGTAGGGTTTACTTCCAAGTAAGCAGGTGTCAGATCACTAAATCCCCAATGTATGGGACTATGGGGTAAAGTATCATTGTAGTTATAATTGAATGATCATTGTATTGAAATACCGTTCAATCTATCCTTCCCATTTTTTGTTTGCAATATGCAGCATGTTTAGTTCTAAGAGGTAAGTTCCTCAATATGTCCAGCCTATGATCATATTAATATACTGAGACCTGAGAAGAGATTCTAAAAGGAATATTTAAGGCTATATTGATTGCTTTTTAATATCCACTGTATTTTAGCATTGTATCCTGTGAACATCTGGACAGCTTTTGACAAAGGAAATGCAATTACATCAGTCTAACTGTTTCTGAGTGCTTGCAAGACTCCCCACTACATATTAATTGCTTTTACTCTAGTAGACTTTCTAAAAGTGATAGCTTAGAGCAGACTCGCAGCTAGTCTATCCATCACAAAATTATTGCCTGAAGTCACCTCGTGGCTAGTGCATACACACCCACACCCCTGCCAGTATGTGCTAGATCCTGGCAGTTCACAGTTCTTAAAGCAAGATGGGGAATCTCTGGATGTTCATGGACTACAACTCCCATCACTGGCTGGAGCTGATGGGACTTGGGAACCAACAACATCTGGAGGGCCACAAGTTCCCCAACCTTGCCTTAAAGCAAGCGGAATGGGGCTGGTGTAGGCTGTGCAGTGTACATAGTTGGTTTCCCAAAGTAAATGGAGGGTAACACAGCAAAAATGGTCCTGGCTTTTCTCATCCCACGATCATGACAGGATGCTGTTGTGCCTTTCCAAGAATATAGGAAATCTGCCTGTAAACGTCCATTTACGCATATGGCTGTTTATGGCTGCCACTTGCATAAGATTTGATTTCCAGAAAAACACAAGTCACCGTTTTTATGCAAAATGTCAACTCGCTGAAGTTGGCTGCTGGGCGCTTGCATGTCTCCCCTCAGCCTTGTCTTCTCAGGGCTAAACATGCCCAGTTCTTTCAGTCTCTCCTCATAGGGCTTTGTTTTCAGACCCCAATCATCCTCATTGCTCTCCTCTGAACCCCCTCCAGCTTGTCCGCATCCTTCTTGAAGAGTGGAACTAGACACAGTACTCAAGATGAGGTCTAACCAGAGCTGAATAGAGAGTTCTCCAATCAAAAATGCATAAATAAATGTACATATTAGGGGGAAGTATATTATATGTGTATATTACTGAAAAGAATGTAAAAATGCATTATATTAGGGAATTTTGCTGGCACTAAATGTGTTTATTAGAAAAAGTGCATACAAAATGCATATATTATGTGTACAAATTTTCATGCCAAAAAAAATGCTCAAAGTTGGGATGAACTGAATTTAAGACTGGAAAAATGAGAAATGCAGATAAGCTGAAATTGAGAGATTTGTCCATGCCTACTTTTCAACATGTCTGTCCATCAAAAATTCAAGATATCTATTTATGCATAGACCTGGAATTTAAATCTTGTTATGATTTAATTCAAAGATATTCAAGTGACATTCTTCTTCTTAACTGATCCATTTTGGAAGCAAAGTAGATAGCCCCTTTAGGACATTTTCACATGTTGATGCTATTAAAAACTTTAAACATTAGAAACTTATAATTTGCAGACATAAAGCTTTACATTTCCACCCAAATACTTCAAGATGGAGCACAAAAGCTGTAAGCTGGCCAAGGATTCCTTACAGCTGCATCAAGGGACTCAGACAGCAACTCAATAAATTAGAAAGCATAAGACATTTGTGGTTTTTCCTGTACCCAAAAAGTAAGGAAATGTTAACAATGGCAAATGTTCTCCATGTACCACACGTACACTAGAGGCAAACACAAGGACCGGAAATACATGCAGAAGGAATATGTCTCGGAAATAAAGTTCATAATCATGTATATCTTTCTTTTATCTATAGCCATTTGTGTTGTAACCGAAGTGAGGCAAATCCTAACTAGAAGACACATGTGCCTTTTTGCATGTATGCAGTTTTTAAAAATGTGCGCATTATGTCTAATGCTAACTGGACATATTTTGCCTCATCTACAGCAGTTTGATTGTTTTTATTATTATTTTACTGTGTTTATATTTTTATCACTGTTCAATTTTTTAAACAGCTTTAATGTCTTTTATTGTTATACGTCACCTTGGGAGGGCTTCTGCCCTGAAAGGGGGCCAAAAAATATTTTAAATAAATAAATAAATAATTTCTCAAATAGTGGGCTTGAAGTGGAGTTACAGTGGATGACAGTGGACTTTCAGGATGCTATCAAAACGTTGTTAAAAAAAAAAGAAGCAATCTGGCACAGATTTCATAAGGCTCCCTCTCAGGATTGTCTCGCTATTCCATCCCACTATACTTGGCCCCACATAAAGTTCAGTGACTTCAGGGCCAGAATCAAGGGTAGGCATGGTGAGGCTTCTGCCAAGAGTGCCCCAACAGGGGCCAACTGGCAAGACACCCCCCCACCCCCGCTGTAGTTGCTCCTGTTCTCCACCATTGCAACCTGATGGTTTACCTGCCTGTTGCTCTGGCCTAGACAGTGGTGGTGGTGAGCGGGAGGAGCTGTAGAAGCCACTGCCTACTTGCTCACTGACTCTCTACCTGACAAGCCAACAAGTGACGAGAAAGAGGAGGAGGAGCAAGATCAGCTGTTGACCATGGTGGTGAGAAGGTGGCAGTGAATCTCTTTTTATGGGAGATCTGTACAGCAGCACACAAAAGCCTTCTTCTGATTTCACAGTCCGATTGCACAAAAAAGGAAAACTGAGGCAAGTGACTTCAAGGCCGTAAGTGCAAATTGGGGAGGGGAAATCCACAAAGCAACCCAAAATCACTCATTCGGACACACCTTTGCTTGCTACTGCAGCAAGCCATTGCACAGAAAGGATAAACAGAGGCATGCAAGTAAACTTTATATGAGGAAAGCAAAAGTGGGTGGGAGTCTGACCCATAGAACCACCAGACAAAAGCACTCCTTTGGGCCCCATTTGTCTGTTCCAGCAGCAATCCCCATTGCATTCGAAAGGGGAAATGAAAAGAAATAGGGGAGAAATGGGGTGGGGGATATAAAAATTGATATATACACTGAATGTAACAAGAATAATTGGAAATAGTATATAAGTTGCCATTAGTCACAAAAGGACATAGATTATGTATTATTATTATTATTATTATTATTATTATTATTATTATTATTATTATTTATTTATATAGCACCATCAATGTACATGGTGCTGTACAGAGTAAAACAGTAAATAGCAAGACCCTGCCGCATAGGCTTACAATCTAATAAAATCATAGTAAAACAATAAGGAGGGGAAGAGAATGCAAACAGGTACAGGGTAGGGTAAGCAGGCACAGGGTAGGGTAAAACTAACAGTAGAAAGTAACAGTAGAAGTCTGCACAACATCAAGTGTTAAAAGCTTTAGGAAAAAGAAAAGTTTTTAGTTGAGCTTTAAAATCTGCAGTTGAACTTGTAGTTCTCAAATGTTCTGGAAGAGCGTTCCAGGCGTGAGGGGCAGCAGACGAAAATGGACGAAGCCGAGCAAGGGAAGTAGAGGCCCTTGGGCAGGCGAGAAACATGGCATCAGAGGAGCGAAGAGCACGAGCGGGGCAATAGTGTGAGATGAGAGAGGAGAGATAGGAAGGAGCTAGACCGTGAAAAGCTTTGAAGGTTAACAGGAGAAGTTTATATTGGATTCTGAAGTGAATTGGAAGCCAATGAAGAGATTTCAGAAGCGGAGTAACATGATCGGAGCGGCGAGCCAAGAAGATGATCTTTGCGGCAGAGTGGTGAACAGAAACCAACGGACTGATGTGAGAAGAAGGAAGGCCAGAGAGAAGAAGGTTGCAGTAGTCCAACCGTGAAATAACCAGTGCATGAACAAGTGTCTTGGCAGAAGAGACAGACAAAAATGATCGAATCCTGGCAATATTATACAGGAAAAATCGACAAGATTTAGCTACTGCCTCAATATGAGGAATAAAGGAGAGCGAGGAGTCGAATATAAAGCCAAGGCTACGAGCTTCCTTGACCGGAGTAAGCGTAACATCATTGACAGTAAGAGAGAATGAGAGATGAGGAGAAGGTTTAGGAGGAAAAACAAGCAATTCAGTCTTTGCCATGTTAAGTTTCAAGCGACGATGAAGCAGCCAAGCTGAGATATCTGAAAGACATGTCGAGATACGATTGTGAACATCAGGAGAAAGTTCTGGAGATGACAGATATAGTTGTGTATCATCGGCGTACAGATGATATTGGAGGCCATGAGATTGAATAAGCTTGCCCAAGGGCAGCATGTATAAGGAAAACAACAACGGGCCAAGCACCGAGCCTTGCGGAACCCCTACTGAAAGGGGAAAGGAGGAAGACGAGCTGCCATTAGCCAACACACTGAAAGAGCGGCCCGCTAGATAGGAGGCAAACCAGTTATAGACAGAGCCACAAAATCCAAGGTCATGAAGGGAATCTAAGAGAAGATCATGATCAACCGTGTCAAAGGCTGCAGTTAGATCAAGGAGAATAAGAACAGAATAATGGCCTTTAGACTTGGCAGTAAGGAGATCATTGGTGATCTTAGTAAGGGCTGTTTCGGTGGAATGCAAAGGACGGAATCCAGATTGAAATGGATCCAAAGCAGAGTTACTAGAAAGAAAGTCAAGACAGCGAGAGTAGACCGCACGCTCCAGGATCTTTGAAACAAACGGCAACAAAGAGACAGGTCGGTAGTTAGACAGAGATAGCCTATCAAGAGTAGGTTTCTTGAGAATGGGGGAGACTGTAGCATGTTTAAAAGCAGAAGGAAATGAACCAGAGGACAGAGAAAGATTAATAATATGTAGCAAGGAAGGGAGGATAGCAGGAATAAGATTAATAAAGATGCGAGAAGGAATCGGATCACGAGAACAAGTGGAAGGCTTCGAAGAGCGCAGTATTGTAGACAGTTCATCCGCAGAGACCGAAGGAAACGCAGAGAAATTTGCAGGAGGAGCTGACAGATGAGGAACAGGAACTGGAAGAGGAGCAGAGCTGGCCAGATCAGAGCGGATAGTTTGGATTTTAGCATTGAAAAAAGAGGCAAAGTTATTAGCAGACAGAGAGGCGGGGAGAGATGGCGGATTAGGCTTCAGAAGAGAATTGAAGGATGCAAAGAGCCGCTGAGGATGCCTAGCATTTGACTGGATCAGCGTTGAGTAGTACTGCTGTTTGGCCAGTGAGATGGCAGAAGAGAAAGAGGAGAGTACAAATTTGTAATGGACAAAGTCTGCCCGGTCCCTGGTCTTACGCCAAAGGCGTTCAGCTGCCCGGGAACAAGAGCGAAGGTAGCGGAGGGAAGAGGTGAGCCACGGTTGGGGTTGAGAAGGGCGAACTATCCGAGTTGTAGATGGAGCAAGATTATCAAGAGTTGAAGATAAGGAGGAATTAAAGAAGGAGACAGCTGAGTCCAAGGAGACAGCCGAAAAGAAAGAAGGAAGAGAGGAGGCTAGAGACTGAGAAAAAGCCTCATAATTGATAGATTGCAAGTCACGACAAGAGCGAGAAGCGGGACGTAAAGGAGGAGGATTATGAGTAATATTGAAAGAAACTAGGTGATGATCTGACAACGGAAAGTGAGCAGTAGAAAAGTCCAACACAGAGCAATTCCGAGTGAGAACAAGATCCAGACAGAAGTATAGAACAGAATAATAGAAGTATAGCTTCCAAATCATTTAATGTGGGGGTCGCCAACCTTTGGGGTACATTTGAAATTTTCAAAAAGGGTACTGGATTCCCCAAGTGCTCTCTGTGTGGGTGTGTGGGTGGGTGGGTGTCTTTGTGCTTCCCTCCTCTTTCTCTGATTCTCTTTGATCGCTTCCGTTCCCTTTCTCTCTGGTTTTTGGACTGCCTTTCCCTCTCCCCTTTGGCTCACTCTAGCTGCTTTCCCTCCTCTTTCTTTCTTTCCTTTACCCCTATCAACTGATAAAGCCCCTCTTCAGTTTTTGTTGGTTGGTTGGTGGTTGGTTTCGGAGTGAGGAAGGAAGTAATTACTAATCAGGGTACTGATGAGCATTAAGTCCTCTGTGTAGCCATAGGTCTGTTGCCTACAGCAGTGTCAGTATGAATGGTCCAGGCTCTGGAGACAGCTTCCTGGAATGTGAGTAATCAGCATGCTCTTATCACAATCCAAGCACCTATTTTAATTTATAGATAGCTGGTCTATCAAAATTGCATCCAAAATGGGAGTTTCTGCACCAAACAAACATATAGCAGCTCTTCTAGGCATAACAAGAATACATGCCAATTGCACTGTTTCATCATGCACCATCCAAGGATACTGCCTTATTACGAACCTTTGTAAGCTACTCAGGGACAGTGGAGGCTTGTGGCTCCAATATCACTGGGGCAGTGGATTTCTTTAGAGTTCATGGCGGGTTCTGACTGAACCCTGGAGTAGATTCACCATCCCACTAACATTGAAGCTACCAGCCTCCACTGCTCTGGGAGCTTTCTTCAGCTGAAGGGCCAGATAAAAAATGCTTTAAATAAAAAGAATAGATAATATATATAACACAATGCAACAAATCAGTTCCTCATTTCAAACACTTAGTTGCTAGCACGCTTTAACATAGAATAAGGACATCAATGATATTATTAGCATAGCTAAAGCCTCAGACATTATAACAAGGTTTTAATATGGGACTGTTATATTGACAAGACAGGAGCAGAGCCACCAGAAAGTGAATCAAAGTATAATTCATTGTATTATTTCTTTTAGGTAGATCGAGTCCCTTAATACACTGGCTAAGTACATGGAGTTAATGTGCCAGTACTGCAAAGCTAAAGCAGTAAAAATCAAACTGTCCAGACAAAGCCTGGTGATAAAATGGTTGTGTTTGTATAACCCATTTCAACTGTCTTCTATGTCAGAGTTGAGCCATCATAGCTCATAGAACATTTGGGGCTATAAAGATGTTGACAATGTATTTGCTAGGCAAAAGCCAAACCACACAGGATGGATGATGTTAAAAAGAGTCCAGAAAATGGAGCATGCATTTTTATGGATTTAAATACAGATGGAGAGACTAAGAGCACATGGGATCTGAAGTTGAGCACACTGCATAGCATGAAGAATGATGGTTCCACAGTGAATTGTTTACACCTATAATCTTACCCACACATTTTCTATGCATGTTGAGTACAAAGCCCTCTGCACAGATTACACTGTGGTTGACACAGTAGAATGATCCCCATGTGTTCACACATAATTGTCTTCTGGAACAACTGTGAATACCTGTAAGGCACTCATCCAGGTCTTTATCAACACATTGCAGCCAAAAGGGAGGGGAAAAATAAAATGATATTAGAATTACTCCTGGGATGAAATGGCAGTTCTTCCACAGTGGAACAACATAATTAAACAATGTCTGTGAGTTACAACATTATAGTAAAATTGTATTAAGTTTATCTCTTTATTTGAAGTATTTTTATGCCATTTTTCAGCCAAAAAGGTTTCCAGAGCGGCTTACATATGATCAATTAAACAAGCCTTCAAGAACTGAAGTGTATTGATCTTCATCTGGGCCCCTTTGCATTTTTGACTCCAATCTCTAGATTGCTTCTCCAAATTTCTCCCACAGCTTCTTTGGAATTTCTGATTTTCTTTATGACTCCTTTTAAGTGACATGCAAATTTTCACCAGGAGGTGAAAAACTTTCATCAGGGTGAAGAATGTTCTTCCCAGCAAATAAGAAACAAATAACCTCTTTGCGCAGACTATTGGCTTTAGCAAACCATTATTATTATTATTTATTATTATTATTTATTTATATAGCACCATCAATGTACATGGTGCTGTACAGATAACACAGTAAATAGCAAGACCCTGCCGCATAGGCTTACAATCTAATAAGTTGTAGTAAACAATAAAGAGGGAAGGAGAATGCAAACAGGCACAGGGAAGTGTAAACAGGCACAGGGTAGGGCAAAACCAACAGTGTAAAGTCAGAACAAACTCAATATTTGAAGGCTATAGGGAAAAGAAAAGTTTTGAGCTGAGTCTTAAAAGCAGTGATTGAGTTTGTAGTTCTCAAGTGTTCTGGAAGAGCGTTCCAGGCGTAAGGGGCAGCAGAAGAAAAAGGACGAAGCCGAGTAAGGGAAGTGGAGGTCCTTGGGCAGGCGAGAAGCATGGCATCGGAGGAGCGGAGAGCCCGAGCGGGGCGATAGTGTGAGATGAGGGAGGAGAGATAGGCAGGAGCTAGGCAGTGAAGAGCTTTGAAGGTCAGTAGGAGAAGTTTATATTGGATTCTGAAGTGAATTGGAAGCCAATGAAGAGATTTCAGAAGTGGAGTGACATGGTCAGAGCGGCGGGCCAAGAAGATGATCTTAGCGGCAGAGTGGTGGACAGAGACCAGCGGACTGATGTGAGATGAGGGAAGGCCAGAGAGAAGAAGGTTGCAGTAGTCCAACCGAGAGATAACCAGTGCGTGAACGAGAGTCTTGGCAGAAGAGACAGACAAAAATGGTCGAATCCTGGCAATATTATACAGGAATATTATACAGTCACACAATAAACATGTGAGGTTGCTTGCAAAATATTATCTGTCCTACGATATCTTAGACTGGATGGCTAAATCCCAGTGTACATATTTTCCCAAGAGTAGCAGATATGAAAGTCTTTAATTGACCCCAGTGTTGGTTTCCTGTTTGTGTGCATTTCTCCTAATATACACATTTATACACACATTTTCTTAGCATGTGCACTTTTTGCAAACAACTTCCACCTAATATAGTGCATTTTTGTGCATAATTTCCCCAGTATACACATTTTATGTGCGTTTTAGAGCTGTGAACTCCACTGCAAAATTCTGAAAGGTGCAGATTTCTACACAAGTGCGCTCCAGTTAATGTATCAGTTTGGGCACTGCAAACTGGGTGAGTTTGAATAAAACTTTGGAGCAAAATAATTTCTCTTCCATCCTTAGACCAGACATGACTGTTTTCCTTTTGAACCCTCCCATATTTTCCCATTGCTTCTTGCATCTTTTTTCTTCCTGATGCAGCAGTTCTACAAATATTTGCACAAATATGTGCATGAGTGCAAGGATATGATAGGTTTTAAAGAAATTCTCAGTCAAATTTAATTAATTTACATCCCATCTTTCTGCCAAAAATGACACTCAAGGTGGCACCACCTCTTGGCAAGCAGAACAATTAATTTACTTTTTAGATTCACTTTTATTGTACTGTTCTCTAGCATGAAGTATAAAATGGCTTGACGATGTGTCAAAGATGCCTCCATGTGCATCTATAAATGTCTCTGTGATGTACTATTTTGACCATCTGAGAAATGGCTTTCTTGAACCACTCTTGCAAAATAGATAGTCATAGAGCCGGTTTGAAACTGCTGAACCACTTTTCAATCTATGACAACGAGTAGCTAAAATACCAACATTCACTTACCTTCACATGAAACCCCATCCGACATGAGTGCAAATCCAGGCAAACACGAGCACACAATCACTCCTTCCAGAGCATTACATACATGCTTGCAGGGACCATTATCTGAGAAACACAATGTTTCAAAATGCATAAAACCTCAATGCAAAGCAAAATCACTTTAAAGGCTTCCTTCCCCTAATTATCATCCCTGTCATCACACCAGAATGTAAAATGTGAAAACAAACAATCTATTCTCGTAACCTTAATCACTATGTACAATCCTCCTTTTATAGGTAAACACACCTGTGTCATTCATTCCCATCAGTGAGTTTGAAATTAACACATACAGCTGTGTTGTCTAAACAACCTTCAAATAGCTAGTATTGAAATAACCTTGAATTTGGAAGCTAACCTCAAATTACCTCAGCATGTTACCCTCTGAGATTCTGTCCATCTCTCTTTTCAGGCTAATACGGGAGGCAAGTAATGTGTGGACGTGTAATGAAATGAAAGCAGCCAAGAAAGCTTTGGAATGTATTACAGGCTTGTTAAAAAAGGGTGGGGGGAAGGATGTCTCCAGCTGGACTCCTACACGTACCTTTACACTTATCTTCCTCTGCTTGTACATGCTGGATCTTCAGGTCTTCCTGTGCAGGCTGAATATTCAAGGCTTCTGGCGCAAGAGTGGCTTTGTCCCCTAAGGCAGTGTTTTCAAAATCTTCTTCAAGATCTATGCATGTATATTATATAAAAGAAAAATAACTTTATTATATATTATATTTATCATCTTTCCTAGGACAATATTCCAAGTGAGACTTTCTGAACAGAGCCTAAATTATTTTTTGTGGCTTGTAAGAAAACAGAGTAAACAGCACTGTGTCATCTGGACTTTCAGATTTGGTAGAGAGCAGCTGTTCAAAAGATCACATTGGTCTGAAGCCATGGCCTTTCTCAGCCTTAACACCCCAAAAACCTGAACCAGATATGTCTAGGATGAAACCTATAACATGCAACATGCATAACATGGTGCAACACCTCCACAGATGAACTATTAAGATAGATTTTTTACTGCATGAGGATATGTTTATAAATGTGTGATCTATCAAAAGATGGGAATGATCCATTCAAAGATGAGCCTGTGGAAGTCCCACAGAGTTATATAGAGTGCCAAACAAGTGACTAAATCTTTTCCATTTAAAACAGTGGTACATAAAGTGCATGACTTTGGCTGGATGATACCCAAGGTTTAGAACTCAAAAGCGTACATTCCTGTCATTTGTAAAAGCAGGCGTATAGAGGCAGATGGATATGAACAGATATGATCATAAAGAGGAGTGTAAATCCACAAGACTTAATTTATAAGGTCAAAATTATATTGTAGAAATCAAGTTGGCCTGCTTAATCTATGGTGGGTTGTACAAGTATGAAAAGTTTTTGGACATTTTGGATGTCATGCTGCAATGTAGTTTCACCATTTCAAGATAGTAAGGGAACAATCCATTTACAGAATAATGGAAGAATAATGGTAGTAATGTTAGGTGGTGGAATTTCAGATTTTTCATGTATTGGTACAGCAACAGACACAGAGATCAATTACAATACATCTATCCTGATGACCTATTTGCCATATCAACATGAACAGTCCATTTATCATTATCTCTTTGTATGATGATGAAAATGAGAAGCTGCCAATACTGCACATGAATTTTAAGTAAAGTACACTAAATATTTCATAAATCCTAAAGCGCAATGAAAAAAGCAGAATAGTGTTACTTAGTTATCCCAAACTAGAATGTTCCATTTCCCAAACTAAGGTAGTCAGATTAATGCCTGATACAGATGGGTTTCCTAATGTAGACAGCCAGCAAAATAAAATAAATTTAAAATGAGTTTTATTTTCCACATCTCATTTCCCCTCTTATTTTGCTGAGGGTAAAGTAATAACAAACAGCAAATGTTCAGGGGGAAAAATCATGTCATTACCGAGGACACAATAATCATAAAAATCTAAACCAAAAATGCAGCAAAATATATGCACCACCACTAGTGGAATTGGACAAAAATCCATAGCTCAGTAATAGAGCAGCTGCCCTACATGCAGACGGTCCCAGGGTCAATTCCTGGCATGTCCAGGTAGGGCTGGGAGAGACCCCTGGAGTGCTGCTGCTCAGTCAGTGTCAACCATACTGGACTAGAGGGACCAAAGGTTTGACTTGGGATAAGGCTGCTTCCTGTGTTCCCGTAACTATCGTCCTGAAAAGTCACAGAAACATGCATTGCAATTTTGTCCCCCATGCTATTTAGCATCTACATGAAGCCAAGAAGCCATCCTTTCCTTTGCACTGCAGTGTCACCAATATATGGATGACATGCTATTCTATCTCTGTTTGCCACCTACTCATATCAGGAAGGCTGCAGAACTCCTGAAGAGATGCTTAGAGTCAGATTTATTTATTTATTTATTTATTTATTTATTACATTTCTATACCACCCAATAGCCGGAGCTCTTGGGATGGATGAAGAAGAACATGCTGAAGCTTGATCCATACATGGATAAGGAAATCTGCTGATCTGGGATTCATCTGGTGCACTCTCCCTGAAGGCCTGCATTTCTAGCTTGGCAAAGCTCTGGAGTCTATGATATCCATAGAAGCACATGTGACTTTTACCATCTTTGGTTGGTACATTAGCTGTAACCCAACCTGAGGAAAGCAGACCTAGCTTCTGTTATGTATGCACTAGTTACATCCAGGCTGAACTTCTGTAATGCACTCTACATGGGGCTGCCTTTGAAGTCAAATTGAAAACTTCAGCTGGTGCAGAATACAGCCACTCAAGCTCTTGTTGGTAAATAGATGACCATATCATATTAAGCCAATCCTATAATAGCTGCACCGGTTGCCAATCCATTTCAAGGCCAATTCAAAGTGCTTGTTTGGACTATCAAAGCCCTAAACAGTTTGCGTCCAGGTTCTTTGAACAACCATCTACACTCTTATGAATCTGCTCATGTGTTATGATCACTGGCCCACCGTTAAGATCTGAACAGCAGACACAAGAAAGAGGGGCCATTTCAGTGGTGGCCCCTTCCCTATCCAATGCACTCTCAAGAGACATGCAGTTGGCTCCAGCTGTTAAGAGCATTGAAAAAACATCTTTGTTTTCTTTGGCTTTTAACCGAAGGGGATTTATTATGCATGCTGCTTTTCTTGGTTAATTAATTTTTTGATCTGTGTTGTTTTAAATGGTATTTTTCTGGAACTGGTTCATTCTTAAATTTGTTTAAAATTGATGTCATGAACTTTTTATATTGAGTTGAATTGTATGTTTTATATTGTAAGCAGCCTTGGGAAGACTGTAGACTTCAATGGCAGTGAAGCAATGTATTAGATAAATACATTGGATTGAGGACCATCAAGAGTTCAGTCATCAGCAGATGTATACTCACGTGTGTCAACTGGTACTTTGTAAAAGAGGGACAGCTACATATGAAAGCAATAGTCAGATCTAGTTTGGCTCTCCCAGTTTATTTTCTCACCTGGATTGCAACTGAGCCCATCATCCTGTAGAGTAAATCTTGGGAAACACGAGCACTTGTAGGATCCCACGGTGTTGATACAGAGGTGTTGGCAGAGCTCTCCAGGATAGACAAGGCACTCATCCAGGTCATCCCCAGGTAAACTGTTTGACAATTCGGCTTCATTACTGATCGACAAGGCTTCATTGTGATCCTCAATCTCTGAAACTGCCAACATTCCTGAGCCATTAATCATGATAAGAACCCAGGGAGATTACATGCTCTGTATATGCAGATTCCATGACTTTGAGCATTGTTATGTATTAGCAAAGAGCCATCACCTTGACAAGCTGTATCTGGAAGAGCAGGAAGAGCCCATCCCTTGACCCATTTCTGAATGTCATTAGTAGCAGTAATGACACTGGAAGCAGTCAGCATTGGTAGCTGACAAGTTGCCTTCAGGGGACAAAGACAATTGTATTGCCTTCAGGGGACAAAGGAAATTGTATTTCCCCTCCAACAGGGTTCCTGTGAGCAGCCCTTGCCTGCCCCCAGTCAGATGTCATAGAGGTAGTAATGGCAGCACGTCTCCTGGCAGGAACCCCAGAGGCATGGCATAATTGCCTTCCGCTCCCCTGATCACACCAAGCCTTCCTGTATACACATAATCTCTAGAGGACAGCACGGTGCAAAGTGGCCACTGAAAAGCCAAATGGCGTACACCTATTACAATGCAGCAAAACACAGTATATGAGCACAGACGGAATAAACAGGAATAAAAACATAAAGTGACACATGAACGAAGATGGGCTACATTTGCCCAGGTTCAGAGGTTTTGTGCACGTAGTGTACCATCTTCAAGACGACAGCCGTGTACGGGAGCAGCTGATGCTTGCCTGCCAAGGCTGAAGTACATCTGCTGTGAATGAACTGTGAATCGTATCAGAGGTTCATAGACTTTGCTTTATTCACCATACAGGCACACAAAGCACACAAAATGCAGATGAAAACCATATGGAAACCCAGGAGAGGGGATCTGTTTTTAATAGTGAACATCTTGTTTCCCGTTCTATCTAGATCCTTGCCTCTGGGCAAGCCCTAAGCATACAGACACATTCGCACACTGGGCAAATTCGCTCTTCTGCTTTTCATTGCTCTGAGTAGGAGGGGGAGAGTGAGCCTAAAGGCCAAACCCAATTGATCACTGGTGGGAGGGAAAGCTTAGAGAGAAGGAGAATGGCATTTTTAAATGGCCATTGAGTCAAAGGAATTGCTTTGTTTTACGTTCACAGTTCGTTTGGTCAGCAAATAAAGAGGGCAAACAGAAGAAAGAAAGGGGAATGTATTTGCCCGAGATCATACAGAATAGGCAATGGCTGGTAAACTTTAGTATTCTTCAGTCGAATTCGATTTCAGCATGCCATTTCTCCATAAAGTGGTTAATATATATAAAAGTGTATTACCATATCTTAATTACATATCTACTGGGTTGGATCCAGATTTAGCCACACTTGTTAGAGCACTGGAATCAATGGAGTAGACCAATGAAATAATGACTACCTTACATCTCATTGATTTCAATGGGTCCACTCTAAGGCCATAGCTAGACCTAAGGTTTATCCCTGGATCGTCCAGGGGTCAAACCTGTTCACATAGGTGACACACAGGGGATCCAGTGCTCAGCCAGGGGCGAATCCTGGATGATCCCAGGATAAACCTTAGGTCTAGCTGTGGCCTAAGTATTTTTAAATCTGGATCCAACCCCATTGTCTTCTTATACCAGTATATTAAAAAAAAAAGTACTGGTGGGCACTAGGGTTAGAGCCCATGGTAATGCCCCCCAATTGTGGAACTCAGCTGTAATTGATGTCCACCTGGCCCCAGCCTTGTAGGCCTTCAAGCGGGCCCTAAAGATTTATTTATTTATCTTGGCCTATAACTGATTTTATCTGAATTGTTAGCTTTGATTTTATTATTGTTTTTATCAGGGCCTTATTGTATTTTGCGCTTTTACATTTTGAAAACTGCTTTAGGTGGGTCTTGCCCTAAAAGGCAGCTGATAAATCTTTGAATCAAACAAATGTGGCACTCATGCAATTTGTTGCGGGGAAGGTGAATGCATCTCCCTTCCCCCACAGTTGAGCATTTCTTTGCACAGTAGTTCATCACCTTCCTGTCCCTCTCTTGTTTCTTCCACCTCTCCCTCATCGTCATAAGATTACCTTTCTGGTGTCACTCTGTAAGATGCCATGTCCAGTGATGGCACTTTATAAGAGGCACAATAAACAAAACAAAAATAATAATAAGCTGCATTTAGCTATTACACTCATGATATACTTCAATATTTTCTATCATTTAACTGTGTCCCTTAAAGTATTTTTATGCATTTCTGTTTAAGAGGAAACTTCTGCTTTGCCAGCTATGGAGTACATTAGTTCCCTTTGAAAATTAATTAGCAACATCGTTATAAATGAACAATTCTTCAGATTGTTTTAAAGGTACACCAAATTTCAACTATTTCCTGTCTAAAAGAATTAAAACTCCTACGAGTTGACGAAAGCATTGCTGCTTTGTTTTTAGCACAGTATTATTATTTTAAAAAAATGTCCTTCAAAGGAGACAGAGGGCTCATCTACACCAAGCAGGATATTCCACTATGAAAATGGTATATAAAAGGCAGGAGCCACACCAAGCAGGATATAGTGGTATATAGTATGTGTCAATGGGCCCCAACAGTTGTCAGTGCACTTCAATACCGCTATAAAGAAGTAGTGTGGCTCCTGCCTTTTATATACTGCTTTCATAGTGGAATATCCTGCTTGGTGTAGATGAGCCCATAGCAGAAATAAGAAGCAACTTGAAAAACACAAGAATCTGAGGAGAGCTTTAAAAAGAAGAAAAAAAGAAAGAAAAAGAAAAATCAAGAATAATACAAAACTATATTTTTTTAAAAAAATAGTGATACGAAATTGTTCATATTTCCCTAAAGGAACTTCAGTTTATGAGGAAGGAAGGTGTTTGCTTCTGATAAGTGCAGAGTAGCAACTGTAACTGTCTAATCAGTGTTTTTTAAAAAAAATTTTTTTTTTACCATTCCCCTAGTCATTTCTTTTTGTGAGTGTTTTGGCTGAGTAGAGACACAGTGCGAAGAAGAAAAAACATTTGAGAACTACAAGTTCAATCGCAGCTTTTAAAGCTCAGCTAAAACCTTTTCTTTTTCCTAAAGCTTTTAAAACTTGATTTTGTTCTGACTTTTATACTGTTAGTTTTACTCTACCCTGTGCCTGTTTGGTACATTCTCTTCCCCTTCCTATTGTTTTATTATGATTTTATTAGAATGTAAGCCTATGCGGCAGGGTTTTGCTATTTTATTGTTTTACTCTGTACAGCACCATGTACATTGATGGTGCTATATATATAAATATAATAATAATAATAATAATAATAATAATAATAATAATAATAATAATAATAATAATAATATGACCTGGAGAGTTAAAGCAGGCCTCAGTTGAGCTGAGATTTCTTTTAATCTGTCAATTGTGTTTGAGACCATAATTCCTGGAGAGTAGCCCAAAAAGTTGCATTATAATAAAAGTCGGAGCAGGCAGGGTAGCGGTGCAAGAAGCTTCTGTTTCAGAAAAAGCACTTGGCTCTATTCCATAGACACATGCAGGAACATTAGCAGGGGAAAATCCAGCTGCCAGCTCCCTTTGGTCATCTGCTCAAGTAATGCGATTAAGCACCAAATATAAGGCATGCAAATACCAGATATATTTACCTCCACTTATGGACCTGTTTACGCAACACGCTAACCCTTTTGCAACAAATGGTTAGTGAGCATGTTTAAACCGTGGTTATGTAGCCACCATTATTATTATTATTTATTTATATAGCACCATCAATGTACATGGTGCTGTACAGAGTATGGTTAGGAATGGTTCACACGACATGCTAAGTCATAATGTTTAGCTCAAAATGCTGAACCACCGTGGAGTGGGTCGTCTGAACAGGGTCTATATCATATATACTAAAGATATACTTATACTCTTTTTTTCCCCTTCTCCCATTGCATGGTCAGAGGAAGAGATTTTGCCATTCACAGGGCTATGAAGGAAAATATATGGCCTTAATTGGCCCCAGTGATGGCAATCATTGGTAGGATGTGGCCCCGGCTCAGTGGTGGAGCCCCTGCTTTGCATGCAAAAGGTCCTAGGTTCAATCCCTAGCATCTCCAGGTAGGGCTGGAAAAATTCCTGCCTGAAACTCTGGAAAGCCACTGCCAGGCAAATGTCGACAATACTGGGCTAGATGGACCCACGGTCTGGCTCGATAAAAGGCAGCTTCCTATGTGCCACTGCATGGCAAGGGCAGTTGGGGACACATCTTGACAAAGCCGCCTTTCACCATGTACGATTCATGCTACGTAAGCAATGCTTTGGGAAATTCCGCTTGAACACCATAAGCTCAACTCCTTTTATCTATTTGTCAAGGACATGAAGCAGCATCTAAGGGATTGCATAGTGGCCGTTGCTGCAGCTGCCACTCTGCTTGACAGAGACAAGTGTTCCCATGCAGGGGAAAGGATCCAACCGTGTCCAGATGCTGGAATTATTTAAGATGCACTGGCAGAAACCAATGCTTGTGCAACATCAGTTGTGCTTGCTGCCATGATGATTTCCTCCATCGTGTTAGCAAGCTGCCCACACCTCCTGAAAGGGCTTCAAAGTTCAGGCAGCCCAGGATGCTGTCAGTGGAGTGTCTGTGACTGGTTTCAGGGTTTCTTTACTACTGGCCAGTTAGCTTGGTCTTCATGGCCACTGAGTCTTGGAAAGAGCTTAAGACAATGAGGAGTTGGAGAAGAGAAATGAGAGACTGGCAGACTGAGAATGAGCCAAAGAGCATTAGATGGCTATTCAAAGTTTGCAGAGTTAAGGGATGGAGGGCAGGAGCAAATCTGAGCTGGGGGTTGGAAATGTCAGTTAGAGGGCACATATCTTTGGCTCTTGTGGTTGCAAACAGATTCAGAAGGAGCTTTCACAAATTACAGTGGGACAAGTGGAACAGCAAGTTCATCAGAACAGCAAGCACAGTAGATAGATTTCAGCCACCTAGCTTTCAGGCATACTAGTCTTTTTTACTCATAGACGTCCCATTGATTTCAATAGAACCTATTTCCAGGTTATTGCACTTTGGACTGTGGTGCCCCTTAAACTTTGCAGATCCTTCTCCCCAGTCAATTACATGGACATATAGAATGTCTGATACTTCAGTGAGTGTGTGCGTAATGAGGATTTTGAGACTCTGATATGAGAATACCTATGGACTACTCTATTTTCACAGAGATTTCAAAGGAAAATAGAATCAGGCAGAATCAGGGCTGGAATTCATTAACAACGCAATCGTGTTTCCCAGAGCTTAAAGGAGGATGACAAGCATTTATTTTACTCAAATATGTCTCCTGCTTGGCTAGATATTGAATGAATAATGGTTTGGGTCAAATGACAGTCCAGCATTTCTGCTCACACAAGGTGAGCCGCCTCCTCAGTCCCACCTCCCCCAGCTGCAGCTCATGTGCTTTTTCGGAAGGTCCCCCTTGCCACGGGAGGGCCTTTCAGGAAGAGCAAGAGGGTGGTGGTGGTGTAAGGAAGTCCCAATAGTAGAACTGTGCTCAGTTCTCTGGATCCCTGCCAATATGTTTATCAAACTAGTCAATAAGCATTATTTAGTTTTCCCCCCTGCTGCTTTGGTTTTCAGCCCATATGCCTATGCCTGTTCTCAGTTAATGCATGCAGTCTGATGATAAGGGCTGTTGATTATAAATGATAGAAGCACATGCCTGAACATAACCATTAGCCTTTAAAACTATTTTCCCCACCCTTCCAGTTCTTTTTAACTTCTATAGCAGCCTTCACCAACATGGTGCCTTCCAAATCTTTTGGATTCCAAATCCCATCAGCCCCAGCCAGCATGGGCAATGGTCAGGAATGCTGGGAGTTGCAGTCCAAAATGTCTAGAGGGCACCAAATTGGGGAAGTTGCACTCTAGACTAACCTGCTTCTTCTTTTTGAATTTCTGCACATTCATTTAAGGCTTATTTTTCCTAATTGGTGCATTTATAATAAAACAACACCACACATTTAGAGAGGTTTTATTGTGATTCAAAAAGAATTTCCAGTCTCCTCCTCCTCCTCCTTCTTAAAAAAAAGATTTTCATTAAATACACATCTCTCTTTACCACATTATTTCCTGACATGCTGTAATATATTGCTGTATTCTGTTTTATGTAAGACCTAATTAAATGTCAAAAATAATCGTGTGCTGCATTAATTACTTCATGATCTCTAAAAGCATAATTGATGGAACATTAAAGTAACATAATTCAGTTACACCCATACAGGCCCTGAAGGTAAAAGAACTGGAAAAAGAAAATGTTCAGAACCACCATTGTGACAGATGGAAATATAGCATCTGCAAACGACCAGAGTGGACATAATTTCAGTTGAAATTGTGAAGCCTTTCAACCCATCAGGACCATGTTTTAATCAGGGCCAACCCAGACCCACAAGGCAAATGTACAGCTGCCCCAGGCACTGGGAATTTAGCACATGCCACATGCTAATGCTTTATTCCTCAGCTAGCTCTGTTGCTACATCCAGCCAAGAATGAAATTGCTTACAATTACTAGCAATTACAGCAAGAGCTCTCTACAGAACTAGGAAAAGAATGAGATATGGGAGTGCATGGTCCATGAAGATCTTCTCGAAATGATGGGTTGGACAGATCAATGGGCTAATATCTTAGACAATAGCTATTATGTTGTCATTAAATGGCAAATATTCTTGTACTAGTGGAATGTCTGTCTTTCCAACAGACAAAGACTGGGGTCAAGGAGGGATCCTGGATTACAGCATCCCCAAGACTGCACACAACCAGGGACTGCACACCATGGACATGGTTAGACGGGGCGATATCCCGGGGATCGTCCCGGGATCATCCCTGTGTGTCCACATGATTCACAGGGGATCCCAAGGGGAGGGAGGGATGATCCCTCCCTTTCCCCGGGATACTGCCCTACCCTTCTATCCCGACTTTTCCCGCGGTCCTGGGATGCTCCCGAGACTGTGGGACATGTGGCCGGGTATCCCATTTTTTCCCCAAATCCTCATGAGTAACTGCAAGCTCCGTGCCCATCGGGGGTGGGGTGGGGGGAGTGGGAATAGGCATATTTTTTAAAAAACTTACTTTTTTGTAGGAGTGTTCCTGCACTCTTTTTCAATAAAAACAAAATGGCAGGTGTGACGTCCCCTTCCTCCCAGGATGTCGCACGCACGTCTAGACACCCTGCGATGATCCCGGAAGCATGTAAGTCCGGGATCGTCCCACCTCCATCCCTCTACACTGGATGGTGTAGATGTGCACCATGTGCACTACCCAGAGAGATGCAATGCTCCTCTCCAAAACTTGGATCACTGGCCACATAGAGTGGGCTGTGCAAAAGAAGCATTCCTTTCTACTTCATATTTATCTGTACCAAGGAAACAGTGAGACAGAATGATTGGAACTGATGTTTATAAATATTTTTCTGTCTGCTCACGAGGAGTGAGGTTATTAAGATGTAGTGAATTCTCCATCCTCTCTCAAAATTCTCTGAATTCTGCTCCTTCCTTCCTGAGATCAACATCTCAGATATAGTGTTGTTAATTCTCAACAATTTCTCACAGGCAGGGCTCACCATCAGCAAGGATTGTAGCACAGTGTCTTTCTTTCTTTTTTGTAAAGGTTTTTGATGGTTTTGCACTGCCACTGCCAGTGGCAAGAGCATCACCTGTGTTGGTAGGCCGGCCTTCATTTTTCCATCCACCACAATGCAGGTGTGAGGGAAGCAGTGTTGTACCTAGTTCCAGGGAAGAGTCGGAGGTAGTGCTGGGCCAAACTCTGTCATCCAATTCCTTGAAGTTTTCTTCCCCCATGACAGGGGCTTCCATCATCCCACCTTATTTTTGTGACATTTTTGAGCTTAATCACTCCAAGAGGGCCAAGGGTGTTATGAATGTGTTTGTCATGTCTAGCCTTGCTCCCCTTGGGTTGGGGGAAGAAGTTTCAGGTGATCAATCAGACTCAAACTCTGAAGTAAAGGAGACAGTGCCAGAAACATGCCAAATTATACCATTGGGGGAGGCAGCTCTCATGGGCTCTTCACCAGCTGGGAATGAACCTTCTCCAGAGCTTATCTCCTCAAGGGCAAACAATACACAGTCAGTGGGATGTCAGCGTTCTTCCGAGGGAGAGGGCACGGAGAGACTAGCTGAACCTAAAGTATGCCACAGACTAAAATGGGCGGACCTAAAGGAAGGTAAGAGAAAGTCGGTCCGGCTAGCATCTCATTAGAAGCTGCATCAGAACCAGTCTCTCTGAAGTTAATGCATTCTGCAAAAGAGCTTTCCATTCTTCTTGAAAGGACAATTGTCTAGCTTAGTTTACATAGTTTTGCGTAGAGGAAAGTTCCTAGGGATTAGCCTCTCTTCAGGTGGGAAAAGATTTTATTGCTTGAATAAAGCTTTGTGGATTACTTAGCAGATCTCTTTATTGTCTCCCAAGAAGGCCGGGGTGTGTGTGTGTGTGTCTCAGCAGACACAACAGCATTTTCTTTCTATTATACGCCTCTCTATTGCTCTGCACCTCCCAGACTGCCTGCACTTCTTGATCCAAAAAAGCCCCATGAGGGAATTACATCATAATGTCTTCTTGTGGGCTTTAATTGAAATGCAGGAAGCAGAGGAGGCTACAGGCTGCTGGAGAGATGTACACTATAAAACAGGCTATTTGTGTACTCTCCTTGGCAACTTCCTATTTAGCGTAAGACCAAGAAACTCAACCCCAACCCATGAGAACTTCTCCCAAAAAAATTTCACCATTGAATTTCTCTTCGAAAGCAATTTCTTTTCTATCAGATTGAATAAGAATGGTTGAAAAAGATGTAGGATAGGTTTTTGGCACAGCACTATTACAAACACAACAACTACATTTCACTTGTGTTATATCGTTGAAGAGAATTTTATGTACTGAAAGATATAGTCTTCTGCTTCACTGGGTGACATAACTAAGGGTGCAAGCCTATGCATGTTTAGACGGAAAAAAAGTCCAACAACTCCCAGCATGCTTCAGCCAGCAATTTAGGGCTGGGGCATGCTGGCAGTTTTAGGACTTTTTCCTGTCTAAACATGCATAAGCTTGCACCCTAATAAGTATATCAGTTGAAGGACTGGAACTGCTGTATGCATGAAAAGTGACTGAAAATGAACACACTGGATTACATCCAGTGCTATGCAAACGGACTTTCCCACCCTCTCCTCTACTGCATGCTCCCCAAATGTGCTCCAGAGGATCCTCCAGCCATCCACAGCAGATCTGGAGGTGCATGGGAGTCAACAGTGGAGAGGGGGAATCCCTTTTGCTAGCAGTGTCCATTCTGCTAGTGAACAGACACTGGTACAACCCCCTACATTCAAGATTACAATCAGGAAACAAAAAAGATGTAAATGTGGTTAACTTTTAATTAAAAGTTAAATTAAACCTAATGAGAAATGGTCATGGTTCTGAAACGTTTTCCAGTTTTTACTATGGGTCCAACATTTGCTAAGAACAAAGGGTCTCATCTCCTCCCTGAATTCCTACAAAGACCATTGCAAAGATCTTTGTTCAAATGGTTCTTTTGTGTCATTTCACCAGCTACAGTGAGCAAGATTTCTTAGATCATAGAATCATAGAATAGCAGAGTTGGAAGGGGCCTACAAGGCCATCGAGTCCAACCCCTACTCAATGCAGGAATCCACCCTAAAGCATCCCTGACAGATGGTTGTCCAGCTGCCTCTTGAAGGCCTCTAGTGTGGGAGAGCCCACAACCTCCCTAGGTAACTGATTCCATTGTCGTACTGCTCTAACAGGAAGTTTTTCCTGATGTCCAGCTGGAATCTGGCTTCCTTTAACTTGAGCCCGTTATTCCGTGTCCTGCACTCTGGGAGGATCGAGAAGAGATCCTGGCCCTCCTCTGTGTGACAACCTTTTAAGTATTTGAAGAGTGCTATCATGTCTCCCCTCAATCTTCTCTTCTCCAGGCTAAACATGCCCAGTTCTTTCAGTCTCTCTTCATAGGGCTTTGTTTCCAGACCCCTGATCATCCTGGTTGCCCTCCTCTGAACACGCTCCAGCTTGTCTGCGTCCTTCTTGAATTGTGAAGCCCAGAACTGGACGCAATACTCTAGATGAGGCCTAGCAGGGCCGAATAGAGAGGAACCAGTACCTCACGTGATTTGGAAGCTATACTTCTATTAATGCAGCCCAAAATAGCATTGGCCTTGGCCTTCCTTGCAGCCATATCGCACTGTTGGCTCATATTCAGCTTACAATCTACAACAATTCCAAGATCCTTCTCGTTTGTAGTATTGCTGAGCCAAGTATCCCCCATCTTGTAACTGTGCCTTTGGTTTCTATTTCCTAAATGTAGAACTTGGCATTTATCCCTATTAAATTTGATTCTGTTGTTTTCAGCCCAGCACTCCAGCCTATCAAGATCACTTTGAAGTTTGTTTCTCTCTTCCAGGGTATTAGGTATCCCACCCAATTTTGTGTCATCTGCAAATTTGATAAGCGTTCCCTGCACCTCCTCATCCAAATCATTAATAAA
Source organism: Elgaria multicarinata webbii (assembly GCF_023053635.1). Classification (NCBI taxonomy): domain Eukaryota; kingdom Metazoa; phylum Chordata; class Lepidosauria; order Squamata; family Anguidae; genus Elgaria; species Elgaria multicarinata. The sequence continues at coordinate 110,629,547 of NC_086173.1, read as the reverse complement.
ATGTTGAAGAGCACTGGGTCCAGGACTGAGCCCTGCGGTACCCCACTCATTGCCTCTCCCCAGCTTGAGAAGGTTCTATTGATAAGTACTCTTTGAGTCCGATTCTGTAGCCAACTGTAAATCCACCTAATAGTTGTTCCATCTAGCCCACTTTTAGCTAGTTTGTTAATCAGAATGTCATGTGGTACTTTGTCAAAAGCTTTGCTGAAGTCAAGATATATGACGTCCACAGCATTCCCACAGTCCACAAGGGAGGTTATCCTATCAAAAAATGAGATCAAATTAGTCTGACAGGACTTGTTCTTGACAAATCCATGTTGGCTTCTTGTGATCATCGCATTGATCTCAAGGTGTTTACAGATTGACTTCTTTATAATCTGCTCCAGAATTTTCCCAGGGATGGATGTCAGACTGACTGGTCTGTAGTTCCCAGGTTCCTCCTTTTTGCCCTTTTTGAAGATAGGGACAACGTTAGCCCTCCTCCAGTCGTCCGGCACCTCACCCGTCTTCCATAATTTTGCAAAGATAATAGACAAAGGTTCTGAGAGTTCTTCCGCTAGCTCCTTCATTACTCTAGGATGCAGTTCATCGGGCCCTGGAGATTTGAACTCATTCAAGGAAATTAGATGTTCTTTGACCATTTGTTTATCAATCTCAAACTGTAATCCTGCCCCCTCAACTTCTGCTTCACTTTTTCCAGGGGGGTCATAGACCCGCTTTTGGGAGAAGACTGAGGCAAAGTAGGAATTGAGCACTTCAGCCTTTTCATCTGTTATCAATTTACCATCCTCATTAAGCAGTTGAACCACCATTTCTTTCCTCTGTCTTTTACTACTCACGTATCTGAAGAAAGCCTTTTTATTGCTTTTAGCATCCCTCGCTAATCTCAGCTCATTCTGAGCTTTAGCCTTCCTGATGCCATTTCAGCACTTCTGCGCCACCTGTGTGTACTCTTCTTTTGTAGCATGGCCTTCCTTCCACTTCCTATATGTATCCTTTTTTGTTTTGTTTTCAGGTCATCTCGAAGCTTTTTGTGGAGCCACATTGGTTTCCTCTTTTGTCTTCTATCTTTTCTCCTTGTTGGAATTGTTTGTAACTGTGCCTTTAAAATTTCCTTTTTTAAATACTTCCACCCATCCTGCACTCCTTTTCTCATTAGGCTCATTTGCCATGGGACCTTATTTATAATAGTTCTGAGTTTATTAAAATCAACTTTCCTAAAATCCTGAGTACATGTATGGCTACACTCAACTTTTGTCTCCTTCATAATCAAGAATTCAAGTATGACGTGGTCACTTTCCCCCAGAGTTCCCATAACTGCCACTTTATCTACTAAGTCATCCCTATTGGTCAATATCAAGTCAAGGATTGCTGATCCTCTAGTTCCTTCCTCCACTTTCTGTAGGAGAAAGTTATCACCCACACATGTCAGGAATTTCTTGGAAGGGCCGCTTTTTCCCCAAGATGTGAATTATGTTTTAGGCAATTATTATTACTATTATTATTCCCACTGGCAATTATCAATTGGCTTTTGCCAAGTGATTGTTTATCATGTAATAAGATTATTGCTGGCTAAAATTATCTTGTGTTTAACAACTGCATCATAAGAAACCCCTATTGATAATAGCTGGTCGAAGAGAACCATTTTTCACCCAAGCTATGTATCATGATAGCTGAAATTCTCATGTGATAAATATGGTTGTATACCTGAACTGGTGTAGATACTTTTATAACTGAGCATTTCGGGGATATATTTTTATACTGTCTTATTTTGACAATGCAATCGCCTTAAAATAATAACTATAATGCATGTTACTACTTTTCAACACTACATGATATTCTGTCTATGATATACTTTACCGGCACATATTCAGAATATAAGGGCCTGTGTTTTGGGAAGGATGGTTTAATTTGTGACAAAGAATGTTTTTGTTGTTGTAGGTGTTGTTGTTGTTTTAAGATTCAAAGCTGCCCATTTCCCAGGTTGATGCATCTTAAATAATCTTTGCAGGAAGCATTTTGCCTTCAATCAACATGGACTCTAGGGAAGTCGGGGGAGGGGGTGGGAAAATCTGGAAATACAAGGTAAAACTTTATTGGACCAGTTATTCTGTATTTATATTCCTCTTTATTAGATGCACCATTTATGTCCCACGGTTCCTATATATTTTTGTATGTGTTAGGGGTTCCTTTGATTCCAGAAGCATTCTATCCAAGCAAGCAGCTTCTATGTCCCATGATATATTTGGACAGCATGCACTGCATGCTAATAACCTCAGTCTCCGCATCTTGGAACAATGGGGCAATGTACGTTGTCTTTAACAGCCCTGCCTGCTTGGCCTCTTGGTAAAATGTGACACAAATGCTGAAACAAGCTATAAACAGAAGAGATGGGAGCAGAATCAATTGCTGTGCAAAGGCAAATAATTGCTATAGCAGTTGAGAATCATCTACCTTTCTTGCAAATGGCTTGCTAGAGAAAGTAAGGCACTTAGCCTGGTAGTGGAATGTCTCATGTACCTCCAGGTTGACTGTTTTTATGGAGTGAGAAGAAGATGACTTGCTTCTCAGCTTCCTGTAGTTAACAATGCAACACTTACGTTTCTCAGGTGTCACTGTTGGCAGCGGTTCAGGGTGCCTCTTTAGTTCCGGAGGGATCAGATGGTCTTCTCCTTCACAGCAGGAAAGCATCACATGGTTGCAAGGATAGCCAAGGTTTGGGTTGGACTCACAGCTTTGACCCTCGCTTTTTACTCGTAGGCCCATCGCACAGCAATCGCAACATTGCTGAAAGAGAAGAGGCCTGTTAGCACAGCAGCTATGACTGTGGAGCAGAGTGAGCATGTAGATGACAAAACTGCTGGGGTGTGTGTGTGTGTATGTGTGTGTCTGATTGTGCACATTCCCCAACACACACACACACAGGGCCCATGTCAGTGGGCCACTCAGTGTCAGAGGTGGGGGTTAACTTGACTTGAAAATATATTTTTCTTTCATTTATAAGGGAGAAAGTTTTTAAAAATGTTCTTAAGGATACTACTGAAGTCGAAGCTGTTGGCTTATAGCTAATTTGTGGGTTCAAGCATTTATTTGTAGTTACTTTTCTCTGGAACTCTCTCCTAAGAGAGATTCACCTCCCTGCCACCACCACATTAATGGCTTTCATCCAAATGGTTAAAAACAGAAGAAACAACTCAAAGAAGAGAAAGACCTGACTCACACAGAAGCATACATTTTACCAGGGCCACCAAAGCATATTCCAAGCACTTTCTCAAGTAGCAGCACTAAACTATGTATTTATTCCACTCTTCCTCCAAAAAGATCAGCGTGTTTTAGAATGGACTCTCCCCTACTCATTTTATCCTCACAACAACCCTGTGAAGGAGAATAGGCTGAGAGAGAGTGACAGGCCTAAGGTCAACCAGTGAGCTTTATGACTAAGAGCGGATTTGAATCCGGCTCTCCACAAGGTCTCTTGGCCTAGTACTCCAACCCACCCGTCTCCAACCTGGTGTCCTCCAGATGTTTTGGACTTCAACTCCCATTAGCCCCATCCTGCATGGCCAACGGCACAGAATCCTGGGAGTTGTATCACAAAACAGTCAAAGGGCAGGTTCAGGAAGACAGCTGTATCCATTAGGCACACTGGGAGAGCTACCTGGAAGGAAGGAAGGAACAAAGCAGATCTTGGGCAGAATTTATACTTGTCCATTTCAAAATTTGTAACTGGACAAGCAGGTCACGTTTTCTCTGGACCCCCAAAATACTCTTTGTAGTTCTCTTGACTTGAGTATGCCTTCCTAACACCAACTAGACACGTCTAAATGCTAAGAGAAATATATAAGGTGCATTTCTTATTGGAAAGTGCACACTATTCAGCATTATTTAAGACATGATTGGATAGAGTTGCACTAGTACAACTTCAGTCATGCTTAATCTCAAAATCAATGCACTGCAAGCTTCACAGCATTAATACACAATTTCCTAATTTTTGAGGCATTCAGTCCAGATACAAATGGCATGCAGTTATCACTGGGGATTTTATGTCTGATCTCTGATGCAAGTATTACTGTATACGTATCATAGTGAAATCTATGGCAGATAAATTATTTCTAACACATGTCTTTGTATGGCATATTTACTGTATTTTCTGGCATATAAGACTACTTTTTAACCCAGGAAAATCTTCTCAAAAGTTGGGGGTCGTCTTATACACCCAGTATAAGATGACTTTTTAACCCAGGAAGATCTTCTCAAAAGTTGGGGGTCGTCTTATACGCCCAGTCGTCTTATACGCTGGAAAATACAGTACTTGTTTTTAGAAATAACGTGAAATTTAAATTCTTCCATAAGAATAATAGCTGTATCAACCTATTAAAACCTGTGATGCACCCAAAGTGAGCTTACATTTTTTGTACTGACAAAAGTACAGTATTTGTAAGACCTTTTCATAGTACAAGACCAGGCAGAATTAGTACATTTCCAGCTGGGGCAGTAGAAAATACACACAAGAGTATCAAAAGGCTATGTGAATTGTAATCAATGTTCAACGAACTCTGAAACTTTCCATTTGGCTACAATCTGAAGGAAAGGACATCACAAAGAAGGGGCTGGATCCTGAGCTGGCAAAAACTGGTAGATTTTTGCGCCAAGCAAGAATTCATTCCTTAATTTGGCAACAAACTAGTTAGAGGATTTTTTAAAAGCAATATAGATATATATTATAAATGAATACAATAAATCTGTACTACCTTTGCTTATGAGAAAAGGTTTCTATATAGTCAAATAAATGTTTGTTCTTTAAAGTCAAGTCAGTGTGACTGCTTAGCTCAAGCCCAACCCAATTCATGTGTCTAAGCAAAGAGGAATATAATCAGCTTCCTCGATTATCTATAACATGATTTCTTTTAAAACTTCTGGAGATAGACTTCATAGGGAAGGTACTAATTAATTTTTTCATCAATTAGATTAAAAAGATACAAATAGCATGAAAGTTCTGAAATTTAAGATTGTGTATCTTGTTTAAGCTAAGAAATAAATGCAAGCAGCCCAAAATGCTTAGCTAAGTGAAATTTTCAGTTTTGCTTGAGGTGCAATTAAGAAAAACAAAACCCAGAGCATACATGCCAAACATTTAAAACTTTTAAAAATGCAGGCGCCAAAGCTGATTTGCATTAGCAAGGGTTTCAGCAGAGTGTCTTGCCTTATAAGACGACCCTCCACAGGTATCACTTTCATCTGGTCTGCACAAATCACCTTCCCTGGCAGCGATCATGCCAGCAATGCAGCTGTTTTCCTTTAAATACGAGACACAACACTGCTTCTGAGCAATTCTGCAACAAATAAAACACAGGTTGCTATTCCAAAGGCAGGCGGCCACTTGCAAACACCATTTTACAGCAAGAATGGACATCACTGGACACACCAAATATCTGTTTTGCACATGTTCTCGACCTCTTGTTTACATGATGAATTGACAACTCAAAACACTGAGTGAAGTGGTTATCGGTTCTTGCTCTTTTATACTATTTCTTATTTATTTTATATTGAATTTCTGCCTGGGTGAATTTGGTTGACTTCAGTGGGACTTAAGTACAACTGACATTTTTGAGATCAAGGCACACCTACTTGGGTGTAAGTTCTACTGAACTCAGTAGGACTTCCCTCTGACAGGACCAGGTTATTAGTGTCTTCAAAAGTGCAAGCTGAGATAGACTCTGTTCAGACAACACGCTAAGCCATGGCAGTTAAGCATTTTGAGCTAAACGTTATGGCTTAGTGTGTCATGTGAACCACAACTTCGTGTGTTGTGTGAACCATTCTTAACCATAGTGGCCACATAACCAGGGTTTAGAGCCTCACGTGGCGCAGAGTGGTGAGCGGCACTTACTGCAGCCGAAACTCTCCCCCTGGCCTGAGTTCGATCCCAGTGGAAGCTGGTTCTCAGGCAGCCGGCTCAGGCTGACTCAACCTTCCATCCTTACGAGGTCAGTAAAATGAGTACCCAGCTAGCTGGGGGAAAGGTAACTGCGACTGGGGAAGGCAATGGCAAACCACCCCACTACAAAGTCTGCCAAGAAAACATCAGCGAAAGCAGGCGTCCCTCTAGGAATCAGCAATGACTCAAGTGCTTGCACGAGAGGTTCCTTTCCTTTCCTTTCACCAGGGTTTAAACACGCTCACTAACCACTTGCTGCAAAAGGGTTAGCAGCCTAACCGTGGCTTAATATGTTATCTGAACAGGCCCATAGAGTAAACACAGGCAACTGTGCATCATTGAAAATAATTGAATAATTGAACAGAGCAATTCGGTTTAAGTAATATTTGTATTCTAGGATTGGTTTATCAATGTAGGAAGATGAAGCAATATTCTTCAGGTGGCATCATGACAGGAGACCGGATGAAGGCAGGAACTAGTGTAGCAAGGCTTTTTAACGTGTTGTCCTAGCAAGGCTGGGAAGGGGCTTTTGGTTACTGCTTCAGGCTGCAAAGTATCATGGGTTAGCTTATGACATATAAGGCTCAACTTATCACATATATACCCACATTTTGCTATAAAAGAGTTCTAACAGCCTTAGGTTACCCACCTTTCATTAAAAAGAGGTCCAGCAGGCTGGTACATCTTTCCATAAGGAAAGAAAAGAGTAACACTCACTTTAATTCTCTCTCAGGAGTGATGCTTGTAAAAAAGACTAGTAACAGATCTACAACTTGGGTCAAATCTTTACGATCCCATCATGGTAACACTATATCCGTCTTGTACATTAATAACTCATAGGACACACAATGACATTTGTTGTGGTATTTTGGATAATGTGGAATAAAAAGTAGGAAATAACACCATGGAAGTGGTATATGCAATGTGTGATGTGCCCCAACAGTTATTGGTACACTTCAATACCACTATAAAGCAGTAGTGTAGATCTGGCCAAGGATCATGGAACCAAAATAGAAAAGTTTGACTTTCCTATTTTTTTCCTGTCAATTATTAAATAATTGAAAATAATTTCATTATTTTCTCATATTCATAATCAGCAAGAGTGAAATAATTCATTTCCACATATATTACAAAAAAGGCTACACAATGCGACATACATATCTCTATCCCTTCTAGCGAAGAAAAGAAATGCAACTGCACACATAGAATTTAATGTAACATTCTGTGAGTGGACTTCTTGTCATGCAACGGGGCTTCCCCTTTCTCTCCTCCTTGCTGCAGAGCCCACACATGCACCCCCAAACCTGCTCCAGAGGGTACCCAATTCACTAGAAATGATCCAGCCAAATTTATGTATTATTGTTCCATCCACAGTAAACATGGATTCAATCATTCCCAACCTATTTGGGGTTAGCGTACTACTTTTTGTATCAGTAATATGCATATATCCATCCTATACTTTCCAATAGTGCAGCCAAGCCATGATAACAGGCAGAATTGTGCACTATTTATTTATTTTTGCATTTATATCCCTCCTTTCTTCCTCCAAGGAACCCAAGGCAGCGTACATAATACCCCTCCTTCCATTTTTATCCCCACAACAACCCTGTGAGGTAGGTTGGGCTAAGAGTCTGTGACAGGCCCAAAGTCACCCAGTGGGTTTCCATGGCTGAGTGGGGACTAGAACCCAGATCTCCTGACTCCCAGTCCAGCACTTTAGCCACTACACCACATTGGTTCACTATGTTATAAAAGCACAGTGCTTGGGAGCCTCATAGGGGAGCCCATGTACATAGCAAGTCTTATGCTATTATCACAAAGTGCACATTCACCTCCCTCCGGCCCTGCTCCCAAGCCACTGTACTCCAAGCAATATCAGGCCCAGCTGTGTTATTTGTAAGTTATGCTATTGCAAAAGGCAATGGAATGAATGTAATCTTATGAGCAGGAGTTAAATCTGATATTTATATATGAAATGAGAATAAAGACCCATTAATTAAAATGCTAAATCCTTTTGTAAGGGGTTCATTTGCTTTAAATTTGAACTTTAATTATTTAGTTTCCAGTTGTACTAAACATTTCCCTGCCTCCCGCCATAACCTAGACAGGACCAGCTCACTTTTTTTCTTCTTACTTAATTGCAATACTTCTGCTCTGAGCAAATGCAGTGAGATTATACAGGACTAAAGTACTGCGTAAAGGCCAAGATCCATACGGTTGTGCATGGAAGAAACAATACCCCTCTTCCAGTTCTATCTAACTCTGCACAATCCTTTGCTTAAGTAATGTGAAATTTATCTGCACAGTTTTTGAGAAACAATCATTGGCATTTAGCAAAGATTCTCAGCACTGAGCTGGATTTTTCTCAGGCAAGACGGAAGGCATTATCCTACATGCCAACTGATTCTCTGCAATAAACCAAAACTGTGTCACTCTAGATGGAAGAAAGGGCCTTAAAACCTTCAATTTAATTATAAGCAGATCATAAAGTGCTTATGTAATATGGAGCATACATCAGATCACAAAGTGCAGGGTGCTTTGTGATTCCCCCCGCCCCCCCGGCCAGTTCCTTCACTTTTGGTTTACATACCTGCAAATGTCACCATCAGTTCCACTTACAGGGATTTCTGTACATTCATTATTGTCAATGGCCCACTGTTGTCCAGCAGCACAGCAAGTTTCAATTAAATCTTTGGTTGAACCTGAAAAATGGCAGAGATGCAACTTTATGAAATACATTCTGGTTATTAGAACAGACAAGTGGGACCGGTAACAAAATGCATGGTGTTCTAGTGACTCCATTCTGTTCTTCCTCCCTTCTCCAGTTGCCTGGTTTTTTCCTCCAACAATCAGTCAGGCATTCCATGGCCATGTAGCACACGAAGTCCTCACTGGGATCTTTTGGGGTCCCTCCCCCACCTTAAGTTTTTTCTTTCTTTCCGGAGATCTGTTTTGCCTTTTCAAATCTTAGGATTCCTAAGGTGGATCCTGTTTTGGCTATGTTTTGGCAATGGCACTCAGATACTGAACTTCAGAAAAATAGAACAAATATCCTACACAATGATGAATGTTGTGCCTGTCTCCTGCTTCAACACAAAGAGGGTGGACTCTGGGGACACCCGGTATACATCTCTGTGAAAGTTCCCTTGTGCAGTTGGGTGACCATATGCCCGGATTTGCCCGGATATGTCCGGAAATCCTGCCCCCAAGCGGGATCCGGGGGGAGATTTCAAAATCCCCCCCAAATGTCCAGGAAAATCGCGGACCCGGCCAAGGCCTGCGTCGCTGGGGGGGGGGGGGAGAAGCTGGGAGACCTGTTCTGCGAGAACGGGCCTCACAGCCCCCACCCCCAGCGACGCTCTCCCCTTCTCCTCCGTGCTGATGCAAGCGCGCCAGCACACAGGAGAAGGCCTGTGTTGCTGGGGGGGAGGAGCTGGGAGACCCATTCTGCGAGAACGGGCCTCACAGCCCCCACCCCCCAGCGACGCTCTCCCCTTCTCCTCCGTGCTGACGCAAGTGCGCCAGCACACAGGAGAAGGCCTGCGTCGCTGGGATGGGGGGAGGAGCTGGGAGACCCATTCTCCGAGAACGGGTCTCCCAGCTCCCTCCCCCAGTGATGCTGGGCTGGCGCTGGGCCAGCAAAAGGCCAATCTCGGCCCAGGGAGGGGTGGAGGCCTCATTTCTGGACTTCTGGGAACGGGTCCTCCAGCTCCGCCTCCCAGCACCCGGGCCTGCAGCCACGCCCACCACACACGGGGCTCGCCTCGGGTGGGCCTGGGCTTCCTCCCAGCACCTGGGTCTGCAGCCGCGCCCAGTGCACGGGGGTGGAGGAAGGCGCTTGAGTCAGATCAGCCCAGGCTTCCTGGAGGGATGTGTTCTCAGACTTCTGAGAACAGCTCCCCTCCCCTCCCCTCCCTGCTTGGAGCAGAGCCCAGGTGGACAAAGCAGCAGCCTGGTTCAGTTAATCAGGAAACAAGGTACATGGCTGTGGTGGGCTTGCTTCCTCCCTCCTGCTTTTTATGGTTTTAAATTTTGTATATTTGTTTTTAACATTCATTGTTTTTAACTTTTGTAAACCACCCAGAGAGTTTCGGCTACGGGGCGGTATATAAATGTAAATCATCATCATCATCAACAACAACAACAACAACCCTGTGAGGTGGGTTGGGGAGTGTGTGACTGGCCTAAAGTCACTCCATGGCTGAGTGGGGACTAGAACCCGAATCTCCCAGCTGCCAGTCCAACACTTTAGCCACTACACCACACTATGATGATGATGATGATGATGCCTTGGGTGAGTAAGTATTGTATTTTTGATGTTATTTTATTGTTTACGTTGGGGGGTGTTGTTGTAGATTATTATTATTTTGCCTTTGGTGAGTGTGAGATGGATTTATATCCCCCCCCCCAGTTTAGTATGTGTGGAGTTTTTGTTTTGTTTTTTAGATTGTCTTGGGGAGGGTGTGGAGTTTTTTCCATGCTGGGTGAGTGTGTAGGGGTGTGTGGATTTTAATTTTTATTGCCTTTGATGAGCATATGTGAGGTGTGTATTGCTGTTATTTTACCTTGAGTGAGTGTGTGAATGAATTTTTATTTTCAACTTAAGGCTCATCTACACCAAGCAGGATATTCCACTATGAAAGCGGTATATAACATGCAGGATCTACACTACTGCTTTATAGTGGTATTGAAGTGCACTGACAACTGTTGGGGCCCATTGACATGTACCATACACTGCTTTCATAACCGCTTTTATAATGTAATATCCTGCTTGGTATAGATGTGTCATGGGTCCCAACAGTTGTCAGTGCACTTCAGTACCACTATAAAGCAGTAGTGTGGCTCCTGCCTTTTATACACCACTTCCATACCACTTTCATAGTGTTATATCCTGCTTGGTGTAGATGAGCACTATGTCTTTGAGATTATGGTTATTTTACAGTATGGCTTTCTTTTTATTGTACTAGATTTTTCTGCTTCATTTGTTCAGTGGTAGCAGTATCCTGAATCTGAATGGATATGAGTGATGGGGATAGAGTGTTAAATGTTAGAAAGGTGAGACTATGGACATCCAGTGAAGGATTTTGTCAAAAAAGATATTTGAGGGAAGGGGAGACTGTATCACACAGAATATAGCAAAAGCTTCTACAAAAGTAGGTGTGAGTGAAGTTAATTTCAGATACACTGAATGTCTCACTTGTTCTTTATCCCAGTGATTTTAACATTAAGATGCTATGTAGAACAGGTTTGTCTTAATTGTGTGCTGTGAAATCAGACATGTGACCAAGGCTATGTTTGGGTGGGAACGCCCCCTTGGGGGCAGGACGTGTTGGTGAGCACAGCCCTTGGGGGCTGGACTTGTTGGTGGACACGCCCCCTTGGGGGCAGCCATGTTGTCCTCCTTTTTGGTTTCCAAAATATGGTCACCCTAAGTACCTCTCTACTCGGCTTCGTCCTTTTTCTTCTGCTGCCCCTTACACCTGGAACGCTCTTCCAGAACACTTGAGAACTACAAACTCAATCACTGCTTTTAAAACTCAGCTAAAAACTTTTCTTTTCCCTATAGCCTTCAAATATTGAGTTTGTTCTGACTCTATACTGTTAGCTTCTCCCTACCCGGTGCCTGTTTACACTTCCCTGTGCCTGTTTGCATTCTCCTTCCCTCTTTATTGTTTACTACAACTTATTAGATTGTAAGCCTATGCGGCAGGGTCTTGCTATTTACTGTGTTATCTGTACAGCACCATGTACATTGATGGTGCTATATAAATAAATAATAATAATAATAATAATAATAATAATAATAATAGTAACAGTTTACAGTGCAATTTTATACATGTCTGCTCAGAAGTAAACCACATTAGATCCAATAGGGCTTACTCCTAGGTAAGTGGGTATAGGATTGCAGTATTAGTTAAGTAATGGTGCAATCTTATCAGCATTTACCTGGGAATGAGCCCCTTTGAATTCAATATGTTTATTTAGGTGTGCATAGGACTACTCTGTACGGCTGCAATCCTATACCCATTTACCTGGGTGTAAGCCCCATTGCACTCAGTGGGACTTAATTTTGAATAGACATGTATAGGATTATGCTCTAAGGCTGCCATGCTTATACATTTAACAGGGAGCAAATTCTATTGAACTTAATGGGACTTCCTTCTGAATAAATATGCATAGGATATTACACTGTCATCTTTGTTCCCAGGACAATCTTATGATATATTTATTGTCTTATCTTGTATTTCTATTGTTTGTTTATTTCATTTTTCAGTTATTCTATGGGCAATTATTCTGTTCTTTTCTACAAATGCATATATTTACTCCATTTCTACCTACTAGCCAAGACTCTCCTGGCAGTTTTCATTATAGTTACATGTTTTTTATTAAGTTTCTTAATTCTATTTGTCTCATTTATACTCCATATATTTTCAATGATCTAGGATACATTATCTTAAATATATTATCAGGAAAAGATTTAAAATAATTTTGATTGTCTATTATTATTTATCCGTACCGCACAACTACACACAGGAGCATTGCAAAAGCTGGGAAGAGGAAACAGGAAAACTGAGAAAGTTTGATGAGCCTTTTTCACTGCTGTTTGTATTTATAGAATGTCTGCCTTTTTAAGCTTCTCTACATTACCACAGCTTTCTACTTCCACTTTCTTTCTGGGATTACAATCAGCTCAATTACACTGGCAGCTACAGATGGTCACATGTTTGGAATTGAATACTTTCTCTCTGTGTGTGCTCCATACACTTTAATGAAATAGCACCATCTAGTGACAGAACTATAGTGCAACACCAACTTTACGTGGGGCCGAATTTACACTTTAAAAAAATTGGCTCATTGTGTGTGTATGTGTGTGTGTGTTTAAAGAGGGATAAAGGGGAGGGAAGCCTGGGCAATGTTCTGGAGGTTGATGACATCATCTAAAGGGCCCACAAAACTTCTGTGAGTGGCCAATCATGAGCATGCAATAAATATTTCATGAAGCTCTCTATCTTTCTACAGAGCACTCAATGTGGCCTACAGCAATATAACCCCCCCCACACACACATACAAAATAGCAACAACAAATAATATAACAAATTGCATTAAAATCTTAAAAGATGCATTTCAAATATTCTGTGTTTTGCCAACACCCTATGCTTTGCCTTTCACTTTTCTTTTCTGTTGATATTGCACCCAAGGTTGGAGCTCTAACATTGAGCGAGGAAGCTGCTGCAGTGCTTTCCATGGCAATTGTGAGGGGGTGGGAATCTCCATTTGGATGTCCTCAGCCGAGATCATAGCACTGCCTATAGTCTCAGATGGGGGACTGCACATTATCCCATGGTCCCTAGGGCCCTCTCCAATGAACCATGGTCCCTAGGGCCCTCTCCCATGAACCATGGGGTTGCTCTTTAAGATGTTCACTAAATCAACTGCGCTGGCAGAAGTGGACTACCCTGCCCCTCTTTCTCCGGGAAGCCCCTAAGGCCCCTTGAAAATGCTACGCAGAGAGTCAACAGACCCAGCTGAATGGGGTGAGCTGTGACATGATGGGGAGGGAGGACCCACCAGATTTGGGCAGAGGGATCTTCCATGAGCAGAACCCTTTCTCTTGCAGAAGGCAGATGAAAAGGTGATGGCAGAAGCAGTCAAATCCCTTAAAAGCATGTTCTTGGCAAATAAATACATCCTCACTGCTTATCTAAAAGTGAGCAGAGATGAGGCCGGACCTGGGAGGCTCTTCCAGATACAGGGTGCAAAACATGTCTGCGTATGTACTACTAGCAGTGTGCATGTGTGTGATGTGTGCTTGTGACTCCATCTTGTCTTCCATCCTATATACTAATGGAAAATTCATTCTTCAAGTGTGGATCATTGTGTAGCCAAAATGACATAATCCATGCATTAGAGGGACGTATCACCAGGCTCAGGGGAAACCCAAGGTGTACAGAAGTGAAAGGGGGAAAAAATCAGGAAAAGAAAACTTACGGAGAAACAACCTGTGACTCCCTGACCCCCAACACATCCCAATGAAGTTTGCTCTGTGGCCACAGAAAGTTGTCTGACTGTTGAAGGGAGAAAAATGTCAAGCAAGGTGGGGTGAAGTGGAGGATGGAATAGAGTATCTTACAAAGGGCATGACTGGTTGGCTGGCTGACTGGAACCCTGAACAAGAGCTCTGCACATTTCAACATTTTGTTGTATGACCCATTTGTATGTTCAGTTTTGCAGTACCCTTTTCTTCAGAGTTATTTCACAAAACATCTAGCTTTGGTATTCAAGGAGGCTTTATATGCTACCAGTTTCAGTCACCCATGCCTTTGCTACTCTAAAAGAATGTAAGGGTCCCTTCCAGTGGGGGTCATCGTAATGTCACTCCTTCCACTGCTGCTTGGCAGAATCAGATATCTGAGGACCAAAGCAAACTTTCTTTCTTTCTGATTGCATGTTTAAAAGGATCCGCCTGCCAGGGAACTTGGGCAGGCAGCTGCCGTGGCACTAACGTCCTGTTTGCAGTTTCCCCGTGGGCAATTGGCTGGCTATTATGTAAACAGAATGCCGGACCATATGGACCCTTAGCCTGATCCAGCATGGCTCTTAGGTTCTTATGCTGGTCAAATGGTATGAAAAACAATGTAGCAGCATACTGGGACAATATCTACCAAAGATTTAAGAGAAATTGATCATCGATCAATGGCCAAGTGAGTAATATTACCTAAGCCTGCTAAGTCTTGTACTAAATAGGATTATTAGGCAAATATTGACTGTAGTCAATGAAGAGGGGACTCCTCAGAGACCAAAAAGTCTTTAAGAGTAAATCTGAAGATGCTGAACTTTGCTTGTCTAGAGACCTTCATTGCTCAGGCTCAGTACAAAAGGTCAATGGGATGATTCCAAATTGAGTGGTTTGTAGCCCATAGCCTTAGGCATACTAAATTACCTGCCCAATTAACAGGACAGATGCAGCTGGCAGCCCATTTAAGAGTCCAGTACTGTCAGCAAACGTATGACAGGCAGGTCAATCACTATGAGCTTTCATTGCCGATTTACTTTTTAAAAAATCTCACACAAAATGGCTTGCTTCGCAAGTTAGCGAGGATGCTAGCAGTGGATGACTTGCTGACAAACAAAACAAGGCAAAAGTAGCATCCTCTGTTGTCCGTAAGTGCACTCAAAGCTTCAGAGCACAATTGGGATATTACCTCCCAACTAATTAGTTCTCCTTGCCAAGTCTAATGAGCACAGTTGCTGGTAAGCATAAAAGCATGCAGGGTTTTGTCGCAGTCTTGAATTTAACCATCATTCTAAATATTCTATAGAATGAATCCCTGACCACACAGCAGCAGCTTAGACTTAAAGAATTGTTTTGCCTTTTTTGCTGGAGTTCTTCAGAATCACCCCACATAGCTGCTTTTCTCTCCTGAAAGTCTAAAGTCTATTCCTAGCCTGAGGAGAGCAGAATCGGTCCACTTCCTATACTATGGCAGATCTTAGGAGTGGGATCAATAAATTTAAAGAAGGGTGCCAATCTAAGGACCAAACTAAATACTCATAGTGGAACTATGCCTGATAGTTTTCTTTACTTTTCTGTAAGCACATGTGGACCCAATCCAAATTGGCACTTCAGGAGGAGCTGTTAAACCTTTCCACCACATGATCCACCACCACCACCCAAAACACAGGCAGGTTAAAATTAGAAAAGTCTCCATGGAGAGAGGGGGGGAGTCTCACTTTGTGTGTGTGTGTGTGTGTGTGTGTGTGTGTGTGTGTATGCACGCACGTGATGTACTTTGTGGTTTACATTTTTTGTGAACTGCCCAGAGAGCTTTGACTAATGGATGGATGTAAAAACTAACTAACTAAACAAAATAACACACAATGGCCCAGTTCAAAAGACACCTTAAACCACGGCTTTAACCACAGGGGTTCAGAAGACACCTTAAACCACAGCTGATTCTCCATGCTTAATGCTACGTTTTAAGATGTTCTGTTCCTGCCATCTTGTTGCCCTTATCGGGAACATGTCCCACACCTAGCCATTCCACCCTCTGTGGAATCAAATCCAAGTTCTGAAATCAAATCAGGTAAGGTAGATTTCACGTGCCCATACATTCCCACCTCCCCCCACCCCCACAGATATCTTATTCATGTATTTGGAATGTTCAATATTTGAAATTTAATTTCTAAGTATCGAATATCGGATCTAATATTTAAATCCAGAATCAGGAAACTAAAGTGTATCTGGGTGGAGTGAGGGGTTTCCTCTGCCTGTTCTGTTCTTGATTAAAGGGACAACAATGGTCTTGTCTAGTCCCTTGACTGGTGTGTCCTCCAAGCCTTCCATGACAGAGGTATACAAATTCAGTGCCTTGAATAGTCTTCAGTTCCCTATTTACTTGGAAAGACTTGCTCTTGTGACTAGTGCTCTTGTTCCCCAGTCACAGAACCTACATTAAGACAAATAATTTTATGCCTCAATGCATCTCAACTTATACATAATACATTAAAGAGTTTATATATACGTTTGTCTATTCCCCCCATTCCTTCTAAAGCTATTGCCACATCGCCTTCCAAATGCATGCTTTCATACATTGCTTCCTCTTCCAATATCCTTTTCTTTTCTTTTCTTTTGCTCTTTGCTTTGCTTTCAATAATGCTCTCTTTTGTTCATAGATTAAATTTTGTTTCATAAATTCCTTGGCTTGGTTTTTCAGGTTACATTTTTTTTCTAAGTTAGTGTGCCAAAATGCAAATATAAAAACTGAATAAAAGCACTATCTCCCCACCCCACACACATATGCGTATAACTTATCAGCCTGAATGATTTGATTGACTTTGCTCCTAATGCGAAAGAACAGGCAAACCAATATTCCCTCTGGCTAGGGTGTTGGCTAATCCTTCTACTTTGAACTTTGAACTGCCTGGGACAGAGGTCAACACATTTAGCATGCTTAGTCTATGTTTCCATTAGGAGAGCACCATTTATTAGCTCCAGGTTTGAATGGAAAAGAAAGAAGGCTCTGCTGATCCTCAAAGGTCCTTCAACCTATAAGACCCTCCAGTCTTCCCTCAACCTGGTGCCCTCCAGATGTGCTGGACTTCAACTTCCATTATCTTCAGCCAACATGGCTGGGAATGCTGATAGTTGTCATCCAACAGATCCGGAAGGCATCTGGGGGGATTCCACACGTAGTACTGAGGGCGCTTCCATGCGCCCCCAGTGCGGCCCCAAAGCGATCGTGTAACTTGCCTGGAGAAGAGACGAGGAAGAGGCGTCCTTGCCGCCGCCGCCACCCACCTACCTCTGACCTGGCCGGGTCGGAGAGCTCGGCAGAAGAAGGCGGGGTGGAGAGCGGAAGAAGCTCTCCACCCCGCCTTCTTCCGCCAAGCTCTCCGACCCGGCCGGCAAGGAAGTAGGTGGATGGCGGCGGCGGCAAGGACGCCTCTTCCTCGTCGCTTCTCCAGGCAAGTTACACGATTGCTTTGGGGCCGCACTGGGGGCGCATGGAAGCACCCTCAGTACTACATGTAGAATCCCCCCCAGATTTGGGGAAAGTTAATTCAAATAAATTGTATCTTGTCTTGAGGATCAGGCTACCACAATTTATAAGCTCTCTAATATTTTGGATGCACAGAAATCTAAGAAGTCTTTTTAATTGTGTGTGTGCAGGTGCATGTATGTGCACACATACTCTATCTTTCAGGAACATGTGCACATATACTGCAGTGAAAGAAAGGATGCAGATTTGCACCTTTTGTTTATAACTATAAGGCCTAGTTTCCATAGGAGATGCTGATCTTTCACAATATTTCATGTAATATATTTCTAGTCTGGGACCTGGTCAACATAGGAACATAGGAAGCTGCCTTTACTGTGTCAGACCACTGGGCCACCTAGCCCAATATTGTCAACACTGACAGACAGCAGCTCTCCAGGGTTTCATATAGGATTCCTTTCCTTTCCTACCTGGAGAAGGCGGGGATCAAACCTGGTGTGCATGCAAAGCATGTGCTCTGTCACACTGAGCTATGGCCCCTCCCCTAGTATGGTCCCTCCTCTCACTATGGCCCCTCCCCTTCAGAAAAATCAAATGGTAGAGTGCTTCTGGGATTGTCACACTCACGAGTGTAGGTGGATAAAACATATTTGAATGCTTCCTCCCCCTCTCTCTCACACACACAATGACACTCAGCTTGTAGCAAACTAGCACGTTAGACAGAATGTGGTAGCTAGAAACATTTTACCTGGACTACTTTTCTACATGCAGGGATATTTTTACACGGGAGCATTCAAAAATTCTGAACCAATGACAGAATGACCTACATGTGCCGGGTGTTCGACATATTCTGGGCAGCTGCTACACTAGGCATAATACAGGCATAATGTAGTCATAACCATATGCTAAACCAGAAGCAGACAGAGCATATGATGTCTAACTGATGTGCCATTGGTACTCCCCCATTGTATGATTTGCATACAATGCTTCAGTTAAGATAGCTTCCCCAATCTGGTGCCCTCCAGATGTATTAAACTACAACTGCCGTCATCCTCAGCTATGGCCATGCTGACTGGCAATGATGGTGGTTGTAATCCAATACATCTGGAGGGCACCAGGGTGGGGAAGGCTGAGTTAAGCAATCCCAAACAGCATTTACTCTTCTTTGGGGCAACTGTATCACATTTCTGGCTCATCTTTAAGCCACAATTCATCGCAAGTAGCCCTGGAGCTTAGCTAAATTTCTCTCCTGTGTTTTCAATGCATAATACATTTTATGGTTTACAGACCTTTGCTGCAATTCATTAAGGTAATTCTGATTTATTTATTTTTACTCTGTCATGCAAATTTTGCCTCAACTACAGTTTTCCTGATCATCTTTTCTGCTGCCTCATCCAGCTCTTTAATGAGCACTTTGATCTATGTGGAACATAATTTGCTACCTCCCCGTGGTCTGATCTTAATGCATCTATTACTACTCTCAGCCATTCCAGATAATAGCAACAGCAGTGCCAGGGTGATTAGAAACAGATACATATTTAGACACAAAACATGGGATAGGATCAGAGAGAACCAGGAGTCGAGGTGGGGAGATAACTAAGTGCACGCTCTTATTCTCCAGGAGTTCCTGTACTGCTGCCTGACTCACTGGTTCTACACCATGGCTCCAACCTGGAGAATATTCAGCATGCATACCCAGTATATGGGTCTTTATAATTGTCTATAACAAGTATTACTCTCTGGCTCTTATTCAGCAAAAGTTAGTCATGCTTTACATGCATGGAAATCAATGGAACTTAATAGATTTCTTCAGTTAAGAAAAGGAGAAATGTTTGACCTTGGTTGAGTACATTGCTATAATTATCGTGAAGTATAAAAAGTAACCGCTACACACGCTTGTACAATGCACTGTTTTTTCTGATATAATCTTGAATTTCTCCAGAATCAATTGTTAAACCTTGCTGGGAATCTTCCCCCTCCCCCTGATATTGAAATGGCACACTGGCTAGACATGTAATAATGCTACAAGAAAGGTCTCATATATTTCTTCACCAAGGGGGTGGGAACCCACGTTCAGGAGGATTACAGCTCACCCGCAAAACAAAGAGGACTGGAAACAAAGTCCTATGAGGGGAGACTGAAAGAACTGGGCATGTTTAGCTTGGAGAAGAGTAGACTGAGGGAGACATGACAGCACTCTTCAAATACTTGAAAGGTTGTCACACAGAGGGCCAGGATCTCTTCTCGATCATCCCAGAATGCACGATATGGAATAATGGGCTCAAGTTACAGGAAGCCAGATTCCGGCTGGACATCAGGAAAAACTTCCTGACTCTTAGAGCAGTATGACAATGGCACCAATGACCTAGGGAGGTTGTGGGCTCTCCCACACTAGAGGCCTTCAAGATGCAGCTGGACAGCCATCTTTCAGGTATGCTTTCATTTATGCTGCATTGAGCAGGGGGTTGAACTATATGGCCTTATAGGTCCCTTCCAACTCTGCTATTTTATTTATTTATTTATTTATTTATTACATTTTTATACCGCCCAATAGCCGAAGCTCTCTGGGCGGTTCACAAATCATTTTATGATTCTATGAAATCCCTTGTTTCAACAAGTTGTCTCTATTTTCCCTCGAAGCCTGGCAGTGATTTTATTTTGCTGAACAGCATGTTCGCCCTCATCACGCATGTGCAGATCATTCCCTGCCTCATTAGCAAATGGGGACTGTCTTCCAGCTAGAGCAACAGGGAAACGACCCTCCTTGAAATTTTAAACAAGAAGTCAAGGCTCTTTCTGACTCTGCAGAAACCTGGAAGGAGAAGCCAGGCTATTTTGCCCTCTAATGGGCATCACTGCAGGTGCCCTGAGTGGCTGAGCCATGAAAAAACCTGATGTAAACACAACCACCTTAAAAAGAAGAAGAAGAAGAAGAAGAAGAAGAAGAAGAAGAAGAAGAAGAAGAAGAAGAAGAAGAAGCACACACCCCCGAAAATCACGTGACTGTGGAGAAGCCTCCAGGTAATTGTAAGTAGTCCCAGCTAGCAGCACGGCAGACTGAGAGAAAGAAGCTGATGTAGCTGAGAGTAATATTGTTCTTAAAATTATTATTTTGAAGGGGAGACAGTGAGTGGGTTAAAAATGAGACAGAGAGAGACAGAGTAGCTGTATTATTTGAATTTCTGCATTCTGTTATCAAAGTTGCTTTCTTCTTCTACCTTTGTTTGCTGAGAGGAGCCAGAGGCCAGAATAATCTGGTGTTGTTAACTATATAAACTTACGTACTTTCTTTTTTTCTGTGTGTGTGTTTGTGTATGTGTATGTGTATATATATGTGTTTGCTCCTGTTATTACTGGGGTGGGGGAGGTTTTAAGATCAGCACATATGACTTTGAGAATGACTAAACTCTTTTCAAAGCTATTTTTGCTAGTTGGTGGCCACTGAATTTTTTCAAAGCCATTTCTGCTGCTAGTGTGCCATCTTATTTTATCTTACAAAGCCATTTGTTCTGGCCGGGGGCCATTTGATTGTTTCAAAGCCACTTATGCTGCTTGGTGGGCCCTGCATGCCTGCTTGCAAAACTGGCGTCCTGCTTGCCACAGCAGGTGGGGAAGTAAAGTATGTGAATAAAGGGACCAGTGAAGGACCAGGACAGGAAGCTGGGGAAATATCGAAGGTATGGGCAGGATCTCAAGGTTGCAAATTGGCCTCCCTGTCTCAGCTGTCACCATGAGAACCGGAGCCAAAGGCAAGAGATGTGGCATCATGAGTTACAGTAGCATTTGCTTTCGTATCCTAAGAGAAGCTCAGCTCATGGCAGATAAGAGAGCTTCTGACAGAGTGCTTGTCCAGAGTCCACTAATAGAGGATTCAGATTCTGAACAGAAGTGAAGAAGCCAAAAAAGCTAGAAGAGAACACGAATTCTCGGGCTGAGGCAACATTCTTGGTTTGGGCTCAATTCTGCAGACACCAAGCGGTCTGTAGTACCAATTTTATAATGTTACATGGTGGTGCTTGTTTATGCTACCACGTTCGGAAGTAAATAAACAAACCAAAATCTATGGCAGCAGAAATGCCGAGGTTGCTCTTGGCTTCCTCCCTCATCCCTTTATTAGCTCCTGGAATCAGGACTTGTACAAGAATGTGGGCCATTATGGTTGCGGCCCAAGGTATTTCCTGGATTAATGGAAAAGTGGATAGGCCAGAGCTCTTGCTTCGATCCATTAAACTCAGGCAGCTCTTAAGTCCTCAGGAAATCCCTGAGGCCGGAGCTGTAATGGCTATTAAAATTCTTTGTGGTAGAATTGGTTAGGAGAGATGCGGTTAATCAATAGGTCTCCACCCACAGCCAAAACTGAATAAGCTTGTATCTGCATACAAGGCACGGCAGGAGGCACCAATAGGAATGGTTGTCTGCTTAGGTTCCGGCCATGTCAAGGGATTTCCTGGTAACTATCAGGAGGGTAGTCATAGATGACTCTTGTAAATATAGTCAGACTACCAGGCAGTGATAAACTTCACATTGCTTAAAGTGCCTAAGCAAATAACTTCCCTTGGAATATATTCTGACTTCTGAATATATTCTGACTTCTGAACACAAAAATGAATATCGTATTTTTCCAAACACATATAGCGTTCAAACAACACACACACTTAGGCACAAATGCTTAGGCAACAGGGTGGGGCAGTATAAAAATGTAATAAATAAAATAATAATAATAATAATAATAATAATAATAATAATAATTCAAGATGACACTTTCAGCGCTCTATGGTTCTGCCTGTGTCTCAATCCACTATCCAACACCCTTAACAACACCACATACGGCATTGACATAAAACACCCAAAACCAGCAAAGCACAGAATCGATCACCTCCTGTACATGGATGACATCAAATCTATGCCTCAACTCTGACACAGATAAAAGGCCTCCTGTGAATCACTGAAGAACTGACGACAGACATGAAAATGGAATTCGGGATAGGAAAATGCAAGATGCTAAACATAGAAAGAGGAAAATTGAAAGAAGACAAAACAGCAGAAACACTAAATAACGAAATACTTCATAACATGGAAGAAAATGAAACATACAAATACTTGTATTTGTATTTGTATGTATTTGAAACATACAAATACAAATACAACAAAACATGAAAATCAATCACTCCACAGTAAAAACTCAACTAAGAATGCAATATAAAACTCACCTATCACAAATCCTAAAATCCAAACTCAACTCTAAAAACATTTTCAAAGCCATCAACACCTACGCAATACCCTTCTCATATACTCATTCAGAATCATACACTGGTCACACACTGAACTCGAAGAAATAAACAGACTCAGTCATACCGAACTCACAAAACACTGCATGCTCCATCCCAACTCATGCAATGAAAAAATAACAATCAGCAGGAAAGAAGGAGGAAGAGGTTTGCTGGACATTAACACAATCCATGCTAAACTGATAAAATCACTCAGAGAATTCTTCCACACTAAAACACCCCCATTCATAAAGCCATAGCAAAAGCAGATAAAAACTACACCCCACTCAACTTAGCACTACAAAATGAAGACCAAACAAGACCATTCTCACTTGCAGAGAAAAAAAGGAAAATGGGCACAAAAAGCACTCCATGGGAAGCACTACAACATAATGCAGAACCCAGAAATAAACAAAGAACAATTGTACGAATGGCTCAGGAAGGGTGAGCTATTTCCAGAAACAGAAGGATTCCTAATAGCTAAACAGGATCAAGTTATAACAACCAAGAACTACCAAAAATACATCATAAAAGGTAACAATGTAACATCAGACCTTTGCAGGAAATGCCACCAATTTTAAGAAACAATAGACGATGTAACAGGAGGAGGTAAAATTGTGGAAGGAATGGACTATATGGACAGACACAATACAGCTGCAAAAATAATTCACCAACAACTGGACATCAAATTCAATCTCATCAAACAACCTACACCATACTATACATATCACCCGGAATAATCTTGGAAAATGCAGATCATAAAATATATTGGGACAGAACAATTCATACTGACAAAACAATACCTTGCAACTGACCAGACATAACAGTCATAGACAAAAAAGAAAAACACATATACTTCATCGACATAGCAATACCGAATGACAAAAAATGTTGTTGAAAAGAAATAGGAAAATATACACCACTGGCCATGGAAGTCAAAGAACTATGGCAACAGGAAAAGGTCACAACTATTCCATTAGTCACATCAGTCACTGGCATCACATCAAAAAACTATACAGAAAACCTTCAGAAACTGGTCCTACCAAAATACATCCACACCAACATCCAGAAAGCAGTCATAATTAAAACATGCTCAATTGTCAGGAAATTCCTGAATCTGTTAAAAAAACAGCATGACATGGCAAAGCCCGTCAGGTTCATCTAGAAAAACCGCCATGAGCGAGAAAGAGATGATGATGATGATGATACGATACAGATACAGCTTGCCTTATTAAAACCCTTGCATAGCATCTAGCATTCTTAGACACATTATTCCGATATGCAGAGGATCCTAGCAGGGAGGGGGGTTGTTTTTGCAATTCAGTTCATAGAATCAGACAGTAACCTTGAAATATCATTGCTTAAAACATATTACCAGTATACAAACTAACAGCTACAGACTTGCATTTTGCAATGGATTAGTTGAAAAGAAGAGAGACTATAGCACAGAACGTTTTACAGAGATAGTGAGGGAAATTATGCATCAAGCTTTGCATTACAAGTAAAGAAGAAACTATTTATGTTTTGCCCTTGAAATTCCTGGCATCCTGAAAGATGCTTTCAGAAATGCCTCTGTCAATTTAGATAAATTGCCATAGTTGGGGTGGGGTGGGGGACACTTCAGCTATATTTAGTCACTATTCCTTTCAAAGCCTTTTTTCTCCCTTTTTCAATATATATATATATATATATATATATATATATAGTTAGGGGGACAGGGACATATTGTGTAACTTGGGAAATATGTCTCCATCCACCAATTTTTACCATACCATCACAAGGTGTAAAGTTCGGCAAGTGAATGTTGATGATTGAATGGCAAGAAGTGGTGGGTGAACCATAGAATTGTTGACTTGGAAGGAGCCTATAAGGCCATCGAGTCTAACCCCTTGCTCAATGCAGGAATCCACCTTAAAGGATACTTTACAGATGGCTGTCCAGCTGCCTTTCAAATGCCTCCAGTGTGGCTTCCCTAGGTAATTGGTTCCATTGTCGTACTGCTCTAACAGTCAGGAAGTTTTTTCCTAATGTGCAGCTGGAATCTGGCTTCCTGTAATTTGAGCCCATTATTCCATGTCCTGCACTCTGGGATGAAATTGGATTCCCAGGTGTCCCAGGAGGCAACAGAGTAAGGGCAAGAAGGACCACCCTCACTACAAATAGCTTTAGAATGGTGCCATGTGTCTTCACAGTAATCTCAAAAGAATACAGTAACCTCAAAAAAAAATAGTCTTATAGCTTGATCCAATCCATATTTACTCAGATGTAAAGCCTTGAAGAAAATTGATTCCAGAAGTGTGGGGACACTGCTGAAAAGGCCCTTTCCCTTGTACTCACCACTTTAACTGTACTTGGGCAGATGAGAAGGGCCTCTGCTGATTATCTCAGAGTGTGGGCAAGCTGGTACAGGACCTGGGCTCTACTGGTAGATCTTTGAGTGATTTGCAGACAATCTGCAAAGATTTCTGACTCCTAATTGCTTAACAATAGCAGCAACATTATGCTGCTGAAATGAAAAATGTTTGGGTTAACAGAGAGTAGATTTTTGTGAAGCCTATGAGCTCCACCATTTAGTTCTGGTACTCAAATAAGTTATGGGTTCAGAAATCTTTTGGGCTAAATGTATGTCTTTTCACCAGGCTCTTATTTGTGTATCTCAGGGATCTAGTAAAAGACAAATTAAATTGTACAAGCCATAAAACTGGCCTACTGTTGTCCTGT
This sequence comes from Elgaria multicarinata webbii, assembly GCF_023053635.1. Taxonomy (NCBI): domain Eukaryota; kingdom Metazoa; phylum Chordata; class Lepidosauria; order Squamata; family Anguidae; genus Elgaria; species Elgaria multicarinata. The sequence continues at coordinate 110,604,123 of NC_086173.1, read as the reverse complement.
CTTGCTACACCGTGCAACAGAGAACTGTGCCAAATACAGGAAAGAGGCGCCCGGTTGCCTAGGCAATGCAGGTACATTTTCCTGATTTTCCCTTAATGTGCTGCATGGTGAAGGAATACAAAAAAGTATCCCTGCATTGCCTTGGCAACTGGGCAACTCTCTTCTGTCTTCCAGAGCTGAGAAGAAAATGGCTTTGATTATCATTGTGGGTAGAAACAAAAGAAAACAAGTGCAGATGTGTGTGTATGTGTGTTTCGAATAGTGAACTGGGCTAAAAGATAATAGGGTAGTTTCAGCTCAACTCCAAGATATAAACAGCCCAACAAACTGTCTACCATCACACTCCAAGGTGTTCAAGCAAGCAACTGCAAGCAAAGTGTTTGAATTCCACTGTTTTTATTGCACATCACGTCAGGCATGTTTAAAGTGGAGAGGCAATTCATATACCAGTAAGAATACTATATAAGAAGGGGGAGTTGTGGGAAATTGTGTGTGGGGGGAACCCTCTCCCAGACACTGGGCTTGGATGGGAAACATCCTAGTTCCATGCTGTACTGGGATGACCCCTATCCAATACAATGCAAGCAGGAAGAGCTAACCTTCCTAGCCATGTTGCACCACTCAGCTTGGGCGCTGTCTGAGCATGTATGACAGAGATGGGAAAGCAGTGGCCCTCCAGATATTGTAGGACAACATCTCCTATCATCCTTGTCAATGGGCCATGTTTACTGAGGTTCTTGGGAGTTGGAGTCCGGGAAGATCTGGAGGACCACAGCTTTCCCATTCCTGCTGTACCTCCAGGCCCAATTCCTCCTCCCGGTTGTGCTCTGCCCCCTCATGACCTTACAGCTCTCCACCACCACTCCCTTCCACTTGCTACTCCTTTCTCCTTGTTTACAGGGCAGGAAGGCACAGATGTGCCTCATTCACCAAGAAGCATTGCTCCTTCTCCCTCCACTTCTTCCTCTTCATCTTCACATCATCATCATCATCATCATCATCATCATCATCATCATCATCATCACAGCTGCTAATTTCCCTGCCCAAACTGCTGCCTGAAACAAATGAGCAATTAGTGGGAACAAAATAAATTGAGCCAAATAATAGTTTCTGGCAAGGAATATCTTGTCTCTAAAGCACTGGATCCAACACCAGTTGTTGTTTGGACCACACAATACCAAGAGAGTAGTCACAGTGTGGTATAAAAAGACAATCAGCAGTAAACATCTTGCCATTAAAAAAAAAAAAAAAAACACTTCTCCCTTCCCCCTCGCAAAATAGTAATTTCTACTTCATTATAAACTAATGCATTCTTGGAATGATAGATTAAAGCCCTATAAAGTTGCTGTTGGAAAAACTAAGAAGTGGGAAATAGTGTATTCAAGGTAGTATCTACACTTTCGCTTTAAAATGGATTATAACCATAGTGGCAACTGTTGGGGCTCAGGACACACTCCATACCCTGCTTGGTGTAGATCTGCCCCTAAGACACAATCAGGGACTATTAAGTCCCATTGATTGCATTCTGTCCCTGACCTCTATCTCCAACATGGGGGCGGGGATTGCAATCAATCCTACGGCCCTTGGAACACTGTCCCAAAGAACACTGTCCCAAACATGGCTCCTCTGATGCCATGTTTCTCGCCTGCCCAAGGGCCTCTGCTTCCCTTGCTCGGCTTCGTCCATTCTCTTCTGCTGCCCCTTACGCCTAGAACGCTCTTCCAGAACATTTGAGAACTACAAGTTCAACCGCAGCTTTTAAAGCTCAACTAAAAACTTTTCTTTTTCCTAAAGCTTTTAAAACTTGATGTTGTGCAGACTTCTACTGTTACTTTCTACTGTTAGTTTTACCCTACCCTGTGCCTGCTTACCCTACCCTGTACCTGTTTGCATTCTCTTCCCCTCCTTATTGTTTTACTATGATTTTATTAGATTGTAAGCCTGTGCGGCAGGGTCTTGCTATTTACTGTTTTACTCTGTACAGCACCATGTACACTGATGGTGCTATATAAATAAATAATAATAATAATAATAACACTGGACCCCCCGTTAAAAGAAAGAAAGACAGATGGACTAACTGCGCCGTACAGAATGTTTATTTATGCTCTCTCTAGTTCTATACTGAATCTCAAGAGAACGAGGGAGAAACTACATCAAGAGCTAAAAATAAAAAAGCTGAGTCTGTTTGGCTGACAGCAGTAACTTACACAATACTGCCAAAGAGGTCATAGAGGCACTGAATAGCATGTCCTTTTGTCAGATCAAAGCCTTGTTTTGACTCTGTAGTTGCAATCCAGACTCCACAAATGCAGCGATGTCCCATATTCTTTTCAGAAGCAGCAGTTTTGAGACCTGCATTCACAGAGATGCATTCACCAAGTCCCAATGAAGTTATGTAAGTCTATAGGAATTTCTTGGTAGACAACGTATTTTTACCTGCCCTTAAAATCTTTGCTTCCAAGTAAATTACCAAGTGGGACAATATTTTGTTCCACAAAACCTGTGCTGTGCTAGTTTTTTTCTTAAAAGCAGTGCTAAGAAAACAGCTTCAAGTGATGCTTTGCTCATTTCTCATTAGGGATTTTTGCAGTACTTTAGCGGATAGAACTTGCAACAATCTGCTAAAAAGCAAGAGTAGAACAGATAAATTATGGACATGGTCCAGCTAAAAGTTAAACACGTTTAGCTTGAAATCCTATGCTTACTAATGTGGGAGTAATCTCCATTGAATGCAATGGGGCTTACTTCTGAGTAGACATGTATAGGAATTTACTGCTAAGCACTATTATTTTCAATGGAAGACTGTTACATGCTTAACTATTCTCTTTTGAAAGTCATGATACTTAAATGTGTTTATGTTTGGCTGACCTGTGCCCTTAATTTGTAGAAGTGTGGTCAGAAAATAATAAATTAGATGGTTATCAAGAGAAACATGTTTGATAGTTGTATATCAAAGAAACTACTAAAGAAATACCTTGTTTCCTTCTATATTTCATTTCATTTTATTTATTTCATTTCAATAGCTGAGGCTCTCTGAACAGTTCACAACAATTCAGAATAAATAAATAAATAATACAAAACTACAACATTATAAACATTATTAAAAACACTATAATAAAATATGGTCATGGATCACAGACATACACAGCAGTATTGTCAAAGCCTTTCCTCAGATTACTGAAAAGAGATTAAACATATGCTTGACATACAGAAGAATTTTAAAGAAAACTTCTAAGCAGCTCATGGATTCCACATAAGTCTTGGATTGTAATGTAAGAGTGAAATAATATGATTAGAGCTAAAGAGTGATAGCCTCTGTCAATAATTTGATTGAGGTCATAGCTAGATGGGGCGAAATCCCAGGGCGATCCCTGGGATCGTCCCTGTGTGTTCACATGACTCACAGGGGATCGTGGGATCAAGGAGGGATGATCCCTCCCTTGCCCTGGGATCTCGCCCTACCCTTTGAGCCCAGTTTTTCCACGGTCCTGGGCTGATCCTGAGACCGTGGAATGTGAGGCCGGGCATCACGGTTTGTCCTGGTTCCTCGCTATTACTCACAAGGAGTCGAGACCTGCACTGTGCACATCGGAGGTGTGGTGGGGGGAGCAGGGAAAATATATATTTTTAAAAAACCCAAAAAATCTTATTTTTTGCGCACAAGCGCTCGTGCACATCTTCTCCTTTAAGAAAAAAACACAAAATGGTGGGCGCGCCGCCTCTCCCTCTGTGGTTGTCGTATGCCACGTGTGAACAGAGGGGGAGATCTTGCAATAAAAATATCATGAGATCTTCACCCCTCCGTCCCACTAGACCAGTAGGTCTAGCTAAGGCCTTAAATTCAATGTATTGCTTTTTTCATTTTCTTTTTTCTTATTCTTTCTCTCTCTCTCTCTCTCTCTCTCTCTCTCTCTCTCTCTCTCTGCTGGTTTGTTTTGGAAAACTAATAAAAACCTTTTTTTAAAAAAAATTAAGGTGCAAAATGTAAAAGAATTAAATAGCTAAAACAATTTCAATACACACTTTCATTAACAGACTTGCTCAAGACAGCTGACGTATGTGCCCCATTGTATGCCCTTAAATGCCAGTGAGAAGAGGGAAGCCTTAACCTAGCACTGAAAAGGCGACACTGTTGGCACCAGGTGGGCTTCAACAATGTTGCCAGGTGGGCCTTATGTGTCTAAATCATGTTTCTAGGTAAACATTGCAAAATAAATCTTAATATATTTTCAGGCCCTTTCTTCCTTGACTGCCGGCATAATAAAAACCAAACATCTGAAGTAATACAATAAACAAATGGAGTGATTTTTTTTTTTTTTTGGCTACAGGAAGAGAAGAATATTTAAAAATCGAATTCCCCTCAAACTGACAAGAAATTGATTGCAACCACTTCAAATGACATATTAACCAGAGGAACACCAACCTCAAAGTGCCAGAATCCCAACCATACCCAGCAATTCTTCAGGCATTGATCAATACCCTGATAAGACACTTGCCTTAGCTTTACTCCCCAGTTTAGTATCAAAATTACTAAATAATTTTAAAAAGATAATCGTCAACTGGCAGTCAGGCTGGCTTTTACACATGGAATGGGGGATAGAGTGCCATCTTGTCATCCCATCAGGTGACAAAATGTCTTGAGCCAGCCCTGCTCATAACCAAAACTACAGTGTACTACAAGCAGGTGTACAGTAAAAGGAACCTGTAAAGGAAATCGCTCCGGTTGACTCTAAAAAACAAGATGAAACAACGGCAAGTCCATCCAATTGTGTCACAAGAAAAGAGGCAGAATATGCCAAAGACTCCAGAGATAACGTCAGAAAAGGAACAGTTTGTAGAAACAAGTTGTTCAAAATGTAGGCCAGTTAGTTCTTTGCAATACGGTCAAGAAAAGGGATATGGGGAAAGTGATCAGGCACAGCTGCTGAAGCAGCATGCATAAGAGCTTGGCTTTCCCTAACTTCTTTTCTCCAAAGACGGTTGTTGAATGATTTGTTGAAATGTGTGTAATTTTTTGTTTGTTTGTTTGTATGCATGCATGCATGCTAGTCACCTAGGGTGCCCTTGTGAATGAGAACTTGTGATTAAGGCATAAACCCCCTTATTAATTAATGGCAGCCTTCTAACGTGCTCTATCCTCCAAAGCCTTGGAAAAATCTGATTCCAATGAATAAAATAGCTGAAACATTATAAGTGATGACATAAACATTCCTACATATGCCAGCTTAATGTCAGACACCAGAAGCTACACCAATTGATAAAAAGAAAAAGAAAAGAGCCTTTGTTTGGATACATCTGAAGAAAAAAGGTACAGCCCTTTGATCCAATGCAGTCTTTACCAGCAAGATGGTTAGAAAATGTATATGGTTCTGAACTGTTGCCAGAGAAAGTCCTGACTACATTATATTTTCAGCTGATTTCATAACTGGATAGGGTTAGTTTTAGGTGTTTAGATGTTCATATCTGAAGAACTGTGCACTGATTAAAACAGTCTCACCCTTACTAATGGACCTGCTCTTAATTTATAAGCCATCACAGTCCTTACTAAACTTTAGAACTGTGATGGATTCTAAATTAAGAGCAGGTCCACTGTGGCTTTCTATAGCCTCCAAGCTGTTAGCCAGGAGCTTTGCCCAAGTGGCTCATCAGGCAGATATCAAGTTATCCATTTTCCACTTTAAAAGGTGGAAACAACTGATCTGCTCCCTGTATGTCAGCTGTTCTTAGCTCTGGGGCTTGCAAATGCTGCATGTAGCCTGCAGATGTGCCCCAGAGGTTTTCCATTCCCAGCATCCAGAGCAAGCTATTATGGTTACATGATCACATCGGCATCGGCATGCAAAGATGCAGCGCCTGGCATTAAATGCTGGCTATGGTGCATGTAGGCCTGGAGCAACTACACACAGCCAGCCCCTAAAATAAACTGTTCCTGAAACTGTATCATGTCAAAGATTTTTATTACCATAAAATTAGCAAGCTATGCATTCAAGTCCAGTATTTGGAACGGAATTCCTTTTTTCTCAGTACAGTAGAAAAGATTGCTATCGTCTCTAAATACAAACTATAAAGTCTCCTATAGAGACTCAAACATATTCAACCACAAGAGTACATTCCAGATACAGTCTGGATCAGAAATGTAAACAATGTGAGAGGGTTTGGTTGTCGTTTGCAGCCTGCAACTAATTAAATGCCTATTCCGTACCACCTACCAAGGGGGAAAATTGGAAAGGAAATAAAACACAAAAGGCAGACTATACAATTCGAGGGCCAGCCTTTCGACTTGTATAAATTGGCAAAGCTACATCCACAGCAGCAGAGTCACTGAAATTTGGCGCGGCTGTTTTGACTTATGCCAACTGAGAAACTTGCCACCAAGTTGTGCATGACCAGATACACATGTGTACAAATACAGAGAGACTTAAAAATATTTATATCTGGTCTTTCTGCTAAACTGCAACCCAAGATGGCTAAGTAAATGAATGTTTACTCAGAAGTAACTCCCACTGAGTGCAATGGGTTTTACTCCCAGGTAAGCATGCTTAGGATTGTAGCCTCACTTCCAAATAATAAAACCACACGTACAAAAATGAATCACAAATCAGCAAATGCTGAATGCCAATGATCAATTACAATTCAGCAGTTCAAATCTTCCTCTTTCAAATGCATGCTTATACAAAATTGTTTTTGCTTGCCATCTAAAAGAAAGGAAAGATGAGGCCAAGCAGACTTTTCTGTGGGGCTGAGGGGGTGGACAGTCAAAAGACTAGAGAAAAAGTCCTGTGCCTTGGAAAAACAGCCCAGAAATGTTCTAAATAGATAAATATAGGAGAAGAAAGTATCCTGGTTTCAGGCCATTTAGCATGTAAGGCTTCAAATTGTGACTGAAACCAAATAGAAAATTTATTTAAGCAGAGTGGAGGGTGGTGCAGCTAATCACAGCAAGTCCCAATTAACAGCTGGGTTGCCATAATCTGTACCAGCTGTAGTTTCTGGATACTTTTTGGAAGCAAGTAAATTACATTGTAGAAGTCTAGGCTGGAAGTTAGTAAGGCATAGATGAGGGGTGAAGAACCTCATCCATTTCATAAGATGATCAGAAGAGCCCTGCTGGGTCAGACCAAGGGTCCATCTGGTCCAGCACTCTGTTCACACAGTGGCCAACCAGCTGTCGACCAGGGACCTGCAAGCACCACATGAGTGCAACAGCACCCTCCCGCCCATGTTCCCCAGCATCTGGTGTATATAGGATTATTTCTGAAAGTCAATTTCAGAGAATCTCTTGAGGGCCATCTTCCAGTGGTGGGCAAGGCCAAAGGCAACAGTGGTGGACCCAAAATACCAACATCCCAGCATGTTTTTGTTTAAGGGTCTTACTGCCAGTAACTAAGCCTTAAAAGAGGCATTTCCACCTTTTAGAATGAGGAAAAACCTGCACAAAATCCAAGAAACTACCGAATGATCAGTGTTTGGGGGAAAGGGGTGGAGCCATGGATGGCCATCTGAGGAACCCAAGAGGGCTGGGTGAGGACCCCGGGAGAGCTGGATTTGGCCACCTGGCCTGAGGTTCCCCACCCCTGGCATAGATGATGGTGGCAAGATAGAGCTAAGTGCCTTCAGCATATTGGTAACTCTCTATCTCAATTCTCCAGGTGAATTACCCCATCAGCTTCATGTAGATATTGAACAGCAAAAGTTATATGGCACCCCACACAATAACTCACATGAGATATATTCTTTTGAGCCACATGACTAGGCAAGGAATTGGAACTCCCCACTTGGAAATTCCAGAAACTGGTACTGCGACATATATATCCCAGTATGACTTTCTGGAATTTCCAACAAGGGATTTCCAATTTCTTGCCCAGACAGGTGGCCCACAAGAACAGTATGGTTGATGGTGCCAAAAAACATCCAGAGGCTCAGGAGAATCAACAGAGATCACATTCTCAATCTACAGAGACACAAGACGGATTCATACGTGCATATATAACATCCTTTCCAATAGTTTCAGCTAAGAAAAGAGATTATTTGCTTTCTCGACATGAACAATTGCCAGAGGTCACTTAAAATCTCATCGCACCACAATAACATCCACATGAAAGACTCCAAGCATATGGTGTAAGAGCCAAATAGTTCAGAGTCCCCAAAGTTGGATTCATTTGTGGCAACCAAAACCTTTGGAAAAGGTTTCGATGCTCAAGCCAAAACATGTTCATGTTTTCTTTGCACATTCTGGAGGGAGATGAAGGCAAAGTTGGCATGTTTTCTAACGTTAGAGATATCTGAAGGGAAATAAATTATTTGAGAAGAGTGCCTTTCTTTCACACTCATAATCTAGTGCCCTTCGGAAGAAAAAATGCTTTTTAAATATGAGTCTCTCCCTTTTTGGTAAGAAAGCAGCATGCCACAGGGGTACTGGAGTTTGACAGGCCTCCTGGGGTAATAGACAAGAAAGCCCTTGAAGTCTAAAGATTACTATTTTTTATTTCCAGAGACACTGCCAGTGTGAACTCTTTTTGCAGTAGCTGCAGAATGACATCAGCAAAGCCTTATCTGCCCTCTCCACAGCAAAACTGAAGCCCTGACTATGAGAAAATGGGCTTCAACATGACTTCAAACCTATAGAGACCTCAGCAATCTGGCTTGCAGCATGTTTGTGAGCACTATTCAGAATTCTGTTTGCATCTTTAAAAAAAAGATTGTGGATGTGACAACTAAACCAGTTTTCCTATGTTGTAAAAGAATGGTATGTGTTGCCTCAAAGATTTTTAAGCCACTGGCGGGCTCCCAAAGACTGCAATAGCCAGGATCGTGTAAAAGAATAAGTCTTGGTGATGAACAAGGAGCAGCATTTTGCATAGAAAAGTCTCGTCACACTAACGTTTTTAAATTCCACAAAGATGTAGATAGGGGAGAACTGATCAGAAGAAACTCTATAACTAGATTTTTTTAAAAAAGATTTTGCCCATATTCTTAAATCAGGGCTCCTAAGAACACTTTGAGATAAGAGAATCAGTAATTGCTTAAACGAGAGAAAGCACAGGGTAAAAAAATAAATAAAAACCCGATCAAACTGAGCAGGGGGCTGGAACAACGCCCCTTTGAGGAAAGGTAACAGCACTTGGGGTTCTTTAGCTTAGAATACTCATGAGGGGAATGTAGTAGAGGGGGTATAACATTATGGAGGATGCGGAGAAAGTGGATACTTTCATCATACTAGAACTTAGGGTAATCCAATGCAGCTGAATGGAGGACAGATAAAAGTACTTCATCACAGAGCACATAGTTAACTACATTCGCTAGACGTAGTAATGGCTAATGACTAAGGCCCTTTCTACACCTACAGTAAGGGTTATCCCAGGAAAATGGAGGGATCGTCCCTGCCTGCTCCCGGGATCCCCTGTGTGTCATTTGGATGCACAGGAATGATCCAGGGGGGAAAATGCAGGTGTAGAAATGGCCTTAGATGGCTTCAAAGGCAGATTAAAGAAATAATGGAGGACAAGGCTATCAATGGCTACTGCCACAATAGGGATATATCACCTCCAGTATCAAGGCAGGACGCCGCTGCATACCAGTTGCTCAGGAACATGAGTGGGAAGGTGCTGTTGCATTCATGTCCTGCTTGTGGGCTTCCCATTGGCTTTTGGTTGGCCATGTGCTAACAGGATGTGGTACTAGATAGGTCTTTGGTCTGACCAAACAATGCTCTTTTTATGTTCTTAAGACAGCAGTGCCCGCAATATGGAGAAATTAGCAAATATGGTCTCCCATAAATCTGTATTTGGACCAGTTGTATTTAACTGATTCACAGATGAACTGTGGTCAGGGGTGAAGCTTGGAGCCACCACCAAATTATTTGGGACAGGAAGGTTCGAAGAAGAGTTTCCAACTGAATGGCTGGCAAGGGAATAGCAGATGACATTCAGTGGAAGTAAGTGGAAACTGAGGACTGCCATCAAAAGACCAGACACACCCTGAGGACGTAACTGTATTATGCTATGATAAACATGGTGCTGCCGTCAAAAATGACATCTCTGTGTTCAGTTCTCTTCATCAGACTCTGTAACACAGGAGTGCAGAGCCTCTTTCATCCCAAGGGCCAAATTCCAATTTTGGAGAAGTTCTCAGGGGCTGCATTGTAGTGGTGGGTGGGGCCAATGACAAAAAGGGGAGGGGCCAATTGCAAGAAGGGTGTGGATAAAATACCCTAAATAGTATACCAGCATATTGTAGCTGAAATCTCTTTCGGCCTGTAACTAAGCTTTAGAAGAGGCGTTTCAACCTTTTAGAATAGGGGGAAACTGCAGAAAAGCTGGGAAGCCACCAAATGATCTGTGGTTAGGGGAAAGGGGTGGGGCAAAGGAGGAGGCATGGCCTTCTGGGGAACCAAGGAGGGCCAGATTGGAACCCCAGGCCTGACGTTCTCCACCCCTGCTGTAACATATAATAAAATATGTCCTAACATCAAGTATTACCACTCATGGAGATTGAAAAATTGATATAGGGCTGCTATTATCAGCAGAAAGCTCATATTTATCATAATGTGTCTTGCCAATCCAATGGAATCTAAATGCTGCAACCACTAATGTGCTCATGGGGACATATTGTCAATTTTGGAAATTGCCAAGGAAGGAATTATTAATAAAACAGAAGGTACTATAATGCTGTTGTGAAGATCAGTGATGTGGCCTTATATCTGAAATATAGGTCCAGTTGACTCATATCTAGAAGGGCATGGTAGACCTGGGGGAATTTACAGAAAAGGGTAACTGCCCACGGGTAAGGAGCTGAATATCCTAACCCTGAAAGGTTGCAGAAGGAAGTTGCATGAGTCACATTTATGTCCCATACTTTCAGACAGGACACACCAATATATGCACATTTGTCCCTCAGCCTATTCCCTCCTGCAGCTCTCAGCAGCAGCAGCAAAAATTCCCAGCTCACGCACGGCCAACTCGACCATGCACAGAGTAGCAGTAGAGGAAGGCGGGTTGATCCTAAATTTGGGTCCTGCTTCAGACAAAAACATGTCATGGACCAGCTACTGAGCAAACCATTTGCTATCTGCTTTAAACATAAGGAACCTCCAACCACACAATTTTCCTGGGGAACTCTTTCACCCTTCTACTCCTTAACTTGCAGCACTGGAAATGCTGCTTATGAAATCTGGGCAAGGGAGAAAATAGCAAAGTGATGAGGATTGCCTTGGCTTCTCCATTTCTGCATATGCATCTTAAAGTATGTTCCAAACTGTCATGGTTATGGACACACTGAGCTTTATTTTAAAAATGAATTCAGAACAAAGAGACGATTCTGTCATAGGATGAAGGATGGCTTTTGGCTTTCAGAAGGAAACTCATTAAATTCAGCTCGTGTCTGTACTCTGAAGGAATGGCCATGGAATTAATTTCTTGTACACGTCGTTGTCGTTGCCTTCTGCATCTTCATGTAAATTATTTCTACCCACAACAATGACATTTCCCTTATGGAATTTGCAATACCAAGATAAATAGCTACAATATCATTCATGCATAATTACTGTACAGTTCCATGATGTGTATTTTAAATAAATTAAGCATAAGGGCTTCAGAGAAATCATTTGATATGTATCATTGTGTTTGGTCTCAGTTCTTGATATCTGATGTCTATGGGGCAGGAAATACAACAACATCAGCAACTTTATGAAACGGTTCGTGAGGAGCAGGAGTCAGGGATCTTTAGGTTGGATGTCACACTGTCAGAAGGGGCACAGGTTGGGATCACCAGAGACCAGGCAAGCAGCTGAAAAGCAAAGATGTGGAACCAGCAACATTTACAAGTCCATGGATGTTTCACACTAAGCAAGCAACTGTACACTAAACAGTGCTGAAATTTTTCTTACTGCAATATATGGATAGTTCACATAGTCATTTCCCTCTACATACGAGCAGCTGTGCCCCTCCTCTAGTCATGTATGTGATCGCAGTCACATGAAAAAAAAATCAGCTTGCAAAGCTCTGCTTTCTGCACCACCTGTATGGCAGGCAGGTACAACAGGGGCCTGGTTCACACATAACAAGAAGCCACCATGGGTATTTTTCCCCATAGAGGTCCTCATTTCAGCAGCTGCTGTGATTTTGAATAGCTTCTCATTACTTACCTGGTGACAGTAGGTTGTTCGGATGGTTGGCAAACCTAAAACAGCCCATGGGTTCAGGGTGGCTTGTCAACCATCTCAACAAGCCACCTTTGCTAGGTTCACACATAACAAGAAGCTACGGTGCATCCCCGCAATGGCCTAAATATTCAAAATGGTGGCTGCTACCGTAATGAGAAGCTCCACAGGGAAATTCAGCCAAGATAGCTGCTCATCATGAGTGAACCAGGTCTCGAACCTCTCTGTCTCCTGTAATCATCTATGGTGACTCCAGGGTACTTTCAAACTGGTAGCATATAGATATCACTTGTGAATGGATCCTTATATGCATATTTGGACTGCCTTTGTTTAAGTTCATGTATAATACATAGAAGAAGAGTGGCTAGAGAAGAGCAGCTACAGAGCATTTAAAAATATTTTTAAGCTAAATCTTGTGGTTTCTGCCCTCATCAGTAGGTGTGCTGTTAAATATATATAATAGGCATGTATTGATATTTATATTCAGATCCCTGTAGCTACAACTTTTTTTCCTCCTTATGATTCTGTTTTGTTGCAATTTTACATTAAAAATTACAATAAAAAATAATTATTTTAAAAATGCTTATCTCTAAATCTCTACAAGGAGGAGTTTGACAATTAGAACTCTATCACCGAGAGGTTTGAGATCAAATATGCAAATAAGAATCAATTCACAAGTGATATCTATATGCTACCAGTTCAAAAGTACCTGGAGTCACCATAGATGATTATAGGAGACAATTATTTTGTTAGAGGAAATCCTGCAGACACTATCTTCTAACAACCCCCAGAGAAAGGCCTTTGATTAAACTACAGGCTGAAAAGCATCAGGTTTTGTGAAAATAAATATTTTGCATCCTGAGAACCCATTTCCTCCTTTTTCTGACATCCATATAATAAGCTCTTCCCCAAAAGAGGCAACTATTGAGCATTGCCAAAACATATGGTTAAATGTAGATTAGCTGTGTAACACCTCCAGCAATTGGCCAATTTAGGCAAACACTTATTAAAGAGGCATTGTGGCATTCAATAGACATGGGACAAGAGGTGTTGTTGAATAAGATGTAATCTGAGATCCATAGACACTTCAGTTACAGATGCTAAAGCAGTGATCCATTGATTAGGCAAAACATGACAATCCAGTTCCCTATTCCATTCCTGTTTAAGATTCTGTATCATATGTAGAGATTACATAGGGCAGCTTTCCCAAATCTGGTGCCCTCCGGAAGTTTTGGACTATACCTCCAAGCATCCCCAACAATTGCCCACATTGGCTGGGAGTTACTGTCCAAAACATCTGGAGATCACCAGGTTGGGAAAGACTAACATAGGAATACATGCTAAATCAGATCATGGGTCCATCTAGCCCAGTATTGTTGACACTGGGCCTGTTCAGACAATACGCTAAGCCAGCAATACGCTAAGTCATGTGTAGAGCAATTTCCCTACCCATGGAAGCTACATAACCATGGTTTACCTACCCTCACTAACCACATGTTGCAAAAGGGTTAATGACCCTAACCATGGCTCAGCATGTTGTCTGTCAGGCTCCTGTGGTTAACCCCATGGTTAACCGAGTGATGCCACAGAGCTGCCACTAGCGCTGCCATTGGACGCATAAATAATCTTGCATAAATGGCAACTATATGGCCACCATTTCCATAAAAGGCCTTTTAGGAGGAATAATGAGCCATCATTTTTATGCATATGGGGCCTTGCTAAGGCCATATGATGTTCCCCAGGTGCTCCCTGAGCCATCCAGTGGTGAGTGTGGCAGGAGCCAGCAAGGATTCACAGACCCCAGTCTGGCAGGCCGAGCAAGGGGATGTCCATCGGACTCCATCCTCATACTGAACGCCTGCACCATCCCTAGCAGGGAGCAAAGTTGTTTTCGATCCCATGCTGCTGTTATCAACATAGTGACCTTGAGCGCTCTGTGCTCCCAGGCACAAATACCTGCATAAAGCAAAAACAAAACTGAGGGCTCATCTACACCAAGCAGGATATTCCACTATGAAAGTGGTATGAAAGTGGTATATAAACGGCAGTTACCACACTACTGCTTTATAGCGGAATTGAAGTGCACTGCAGGATCTACACTACTGCTTTATAGTTGTACTGAAGTGCACTGACAACTGTTGGGGCCCATGACACATCTACACCAAACAGGATATAACACTATGAAAGTGGTATGAAAGCGGTATATGGTATCTGTCAATGGGCGCCAACAGTTCAATACTGCTATCAAGCAGTAGTGCAGCTCCTGCCTTTTATATACTGCTTTCATAGTGGAATATCCTGCTTGGTGTAGATGAGCCCAGAGTAAAGCAAAAACAAAACAAACCCTCTTTCCATGTTCATCCAAGCAGTTACTCCAGAACCCTGCAGCAGTGCAAGGGAAAGCCGCACAGGCTCAGGAAGTGTGGTTATTATACGCACTCAGCATGGTTAGTGGTAGCCACCACGCACCAAGGTATGTCTGCACAGGCCTGCCATTTAATTCTGTTGCTTTGTTGTGGGTCTACGTTCTGGTTGTTTTACTGTTTTAATTGAGGTATTTCTTTAATCCTTTTCTTATTTTTTTTAAATTCATTTTTACTGTTTCAGGCCACTTCCATTATTATTGTAATAGGAAAGAAGGATATAAATAATGATCTAAAATGTCTCCTTTTCTCATTTTAATCTTGTGGGGTTCATTTGGCTATATTGTGTACTAATAAACTTGTTGCTCAGAGCATATGCTACAGGAAAAATTCAATCTAGTGATAGATTGATATTGCTAGTCTATAGCCAAAGGTATGAAAAAAATGGACCATCTCACTATCCCCGATTACTGTATATGATAAATGACTTGATGATGAAGTCTTGATAATGTTGCCTTTAAATGAAAAATGAGCTTGTGAAACTGTTATTAGAGACCAAGTGGTGACCTGAGCTAATCCACACTGATAACAGCATGTTCGCTCGTTTCTGTAATGACTTTAAAAACTTGGCAGTCGCCCACATCTCCTGTGTCTCTCTTTTGAATTAAGCTGCCATAAATTGCATTAAGACTCTGTTTACGTGCTTTGATTCAGAACCAAGGAAAGCAGAAATGCTGCTATCAGTAGGATCAAGCATTACCTGCAGTTCAAGTGATTTCAATGAAAAGCAATTCCTTACATGATTCACAGTATCACCATTTTACAATCCTCTTATCTGTGCAACTTTGAAAGAGGAGGTGGAAACTGCAAAAGCCTTGGTCTAAGGTGTAATCAGCAAATGTTGGAAATGATTCAAGAACTCCAAGAAAGCAAAAATAGTGCTGAGCCACATAGCCTGAAGGGCTCATTACCCTGGCTAAAGTCATGTGTGAACTCAAAATGCAGCAATAAAACTAAGTTTCCAATTAGAGATTATTTGAAAACTCTTCAGTTGAGTGGAGAGCACTCCTTATCTGACACACAGAAATATATTGGGAGAAAGAGAGAGAAAAAACTCTATTTCAATCCAACATGCTACTCAAATAATGTGTATAGATTTCTATTTCTTGAAGCATCTGATTTGACTGATTATCAAGGATTATAAAGAGCTTTTCTGATGACATTATTATGCTTTGTCTTTGACAGCATTTGCTTCTTGTTTTAAAATTTGATTCTAAGTGGAGCATGGCACTCATATTACCAAAACACTATAACTTCCATATTAATAATAGACTTTCCTGATATTAAAAAAATCTCCCAAGTTCAAAAGTTTAATAACCCTTTTCATACAACTTTAGCTCAATATCCCTTAAAGCAAGGACAAAATAATGACCTTGCTGTAATTTATTCCAAAAACAGTCTAGTTGTGTCTAGCAGGCAATATTTATTCACATGATTGGGAAGGATTACAAATTATGTTCTATGAAGACTGGAACCCAGGGAGCCATCACGTTTAATCATTGCAGGTACCTCCTATAAGCTGAGCTTGAAGGAAACATTTATTGCACTGGTCTCCAAAATTTCTAGGTACCTCATACTTTAATGCATATTTCTAACTGCTCAAACCTAAGGAGTGTTACATCAATTCTTCCACAATCCTAATTATCATGTTCTCTGTCATTTCCAGCATCACAATCCCAAATCCCATAAATGTAGTTCCTATGCTTAGCTCCCATCTATTGCTTTCTTCTCCTCTTTCCAAATATCCCCAAACAATAGGGAGGGATCAGTGGGGGGATACTTCCTGGCTTGTAGAGGCAATAAGGCATTAGGTTTTTCTTAGTTAGGTTTGTCTCTGGTGTTTCCAATCAGAAAGTTTAGGGTTAAGAGCCTAAGAATGACCCTGCTGGGTGCTGGCTCAGACTAAGTGCCCAAAATGACATTACTTTAAATCTATGTCTAGCAGGGTTTTTTTACTCTAGAGTAGACACAGGGGATCTTCAAGAGGAATAGCATCTTAAGTAGAAAGGCAGATAGATGATTAGTTACTGGAGAGCTGAGAATGAGTATCATTTAGATATAGATATATATGGTATTAAATAATAGTTACAAAATGTCACTTTGAATTATTTATTTATTTATTTATTTATTTATTTATTTACAATATTTATATACTGCTCCCCATTGAAAATTTCGGAGCAGAGTACAAGATAAAATAAAATAAAAACAGAATAAAACACTTTAAAATAGATTTTAAAAGATGCAAAATGTACAGTTTTGAAGGGTCTTCTTTAAAAATAATAATTTTTTTTTTACAACAACCCCAGCACTTGCAGGAACCCAGGAGTTCTTCCTGAATGCCTATTCAATAGGGTGAGGTCACATAGTCTCCAATAGTTTCAGGAAGAAGTGCCAGACTTCTCCAAGTACCAGGGATGTTTATTATTATTATTATTATTATTATTATTATTATTATTATTATTATTATAATGCTCCTTAGCGATTGACTACACTTTTAAAAGGTATGTGGAAATGCTATCCCCCTCCCCAAGGATAAAAGTCTCTAAAATTCTCTCCCTCCCTGCAAAAGAGGCAGAAAAAACAATGCCTCTTTTGCAGGGAAATATAAAGTTCTTGAAAATAGGAGCCAGGATTCGCCACAGTACTATTTAAAACACTATTTGCCTTTTTAAAATAGCTCATTGAATTGGTCTAACTTCCTCCATAGTGATCCACTTACATCATTTATCACCATTGGCTATGTTGGCTGGGGATGAAGGGAGTTGAAGTCCAATAACATCTGGAAGGCCAGAAGTTTCCCACCCTGGAGTGTAGAAAGATTCTACCTATATCAGAGATGGGCAGAAAGTAGATCTCCATGTCTTTGAACTTCAGCTCACAGCATTCTTGACCATTGACCATTCTGGGGGACCATTCTGAAGTCCCCCAATTATGGAATGATCTCCCCGATGAAGCTCGCCTGGTGCCAACATTGTTATCTTTTCAGTGCCAGGTCAAGACTTTTCTCTTCTCCCAGGCATTTAACAGCATTTAACAACATATGCTAAGTTTGTTTGTTTTTTAATGGACCCCAGAACTGTTGTTGTTTAAAATGGATACTGTTTTATACTGTTGTTTTTTTATTTATTTTTATTGTTTTAAATTTTGTATACTTTTTAATATTCACTGTTTTTAACTTTTGTAAACTGCCCAGAGAGCTTCAGCTATATAAATTTAATAAATAATTAAATAAGTCCAAAACACATTCTGCAAACACAAACCATCCCTCATGAGAGAGAGAAAAGAATACACTGACACAATCTGATCCTCTGATTGGACATGGCACTAATACCCACATCTATCTGGCTGGTATGTTATTCTGACTCAGAGGATGTCCAAGGAATAAATCTTTCCCAGCTCTGAAATCCAATTCACTGAAGATTCTGGGATTGAATCTAGGACCTTATGCATACAGTAAGATATGGGCCTTTCCCCAAAAAGTACAACAGTTTCCCCTATCCCAGCCTTTAAAAAATCTAAATATGACAAAGGTCTATGAACATGGCACTTACCCAAAGTCCTGTGGGTTGTTAGTACAAATAGTAACGATCACTTTAATATTAAAGGAGCCACAAATCATCAGTTACGTCCATATGCTTCCTATTTCAGAAATAATCATATTTTGGATAAGGGATTCAAATGCTCACTCTCATATTTCGTTTGCTGCACAAACTAAAGTCATTTACAAAATGGAGAAAAAAAACCCTAAGTATTTATGATCAAAGGTATTGCTTTCTATTTTCAGTTCAAAAAGTTGGGAAAGCTTTGAAACATGAGAATTCTTTTGTCATTCTTCTTTATGGTTTCTGTAATCACAATGCAAAATACTCAGCCAAAATTGAGTTTTTGAATCTGTGCCATTTTATCTGTACTGTAATTTGATAATGAAAGACTAAAAGCATGTAATCCACTAACAGGGATCAAAAAAAATATATGCCCTAAAACAATGGTTCCTTGGGACTTGTCAACAAAGGCATGAAGGGGTCAATATGCTATCAAGGTTTGCTGGTTTTAATGATAACGTAATGACTTTTAACCATCCAAAGGACATTGGCTAAGAGCCATGCATGACACCAAAGACTTTGAGACGGGGGCGACAAGTCATGTCAGCAAAAGCAGACAGTCTGGTGACAGTCAATAAGATACGAAACCTTTTCCCACCTGAAAGCCCTTGTAAACCATCAGATACTTTTGGCATTCTATTTAAGAATCCCTAAAGAGGTAAGAGATATTGTCTACAGTGAGCCCTGGTATATTTTGATCATGAGTAAGTATATATTTAAAAGTCAATGCACCAAGTAACATGCACTCAAATCTCATTGGTTTAGAGGGACACAACCATACCTAACTGGATACTGCAGCTGCGAAACTTACCATTTCCAAGATCTCTTGGGAGATATCATAACAGTCGGGCGGATTTATTTATTGACTGATTTATTTTTGCATTGGTTTAAATGTCAGTGACACAATTCCATGAGACTTGTGCATAAAAACCTAGGCGCAGGATTGAAGCCTTGAGGCAGTATCCAACAGTGTCCTTCTGCAAACTCAAACAGTGCAGGCACAGCTCTACTGAATCTTCCCATTGCATAATTATTTATTTATTTATTTATTGCATTTCTATACTGCCCAATAGCCGAAACTAAGTGTAATGTACAAATAGGGATAGGTGACCTCCCCCTGCATCCCGTTTGCACACTGCTCACCAGACTCCCACCAGTTGCCCGACCCCTGTGGCTGGATGGGGTGAGCTGCCAGATGGTACATAGGCACACAGTGAAAGCTCGAATGTTTATTTGTTTCCATGAGCTGTGATTTGTGCAAATTCATGGCTGGGAGGATTTGTACAAATTCGCGGCTATAAATAGTGCATTTCGCATAAAATTGCGGCATAAAGGACCATTTAGAGCTGGAATTTTGCATAAATTGCATTATTTAAGGCCACAAATTTTCAGAAATCCCAATTTGCAGGGGGTGGGGGAAGTGGGAAACCATGAGCTTGCTCAAACTGGGCACATGCCAAGTCAAGTCAGCACCACCCGCAAACTAGATTCCTCTGACATCCCTGTGCACAAGCGGTTGTGCAATCATAATTGACAACTGGTTGCACATCCACTTGCACAACTGTGCCTGTGCAAACATAACTTTAGTTGGTTTCTCCTCTC
Organism: Elgaria multicarinata webbii; assembly: GCF_023053635.1. Lineage (NCBI taxonomy): Eukaryota > Metazoa > Chordata > Lepidosauria > Squamata > Anguidae > Elgaria > Elgaria multicarinata. The sequence goes on along the minus strand of NC_086173.1, from coordinate 110,584,339 downwards.
ATCCTCTCCTTTTGAACCTAGTTTCCACTAGCACAACATCATTTGTACTAGCGGAACAGTGCAGCTGGATACTGCCCAAAAGGATATGTGGCTATGTACACAGTTTTTATCCACCACAAAAATAAACCATATTGCTGTATTGAGACCTTCTCCACATGAGCAATTTATTGCACACTTGTGATTTTTCAATCATGGAAGTTTGTAGGTCTCCTTAGGTTCCATCTCTAAAATGATCATCATCCACAAAGAAAATCAAAGGCTCCCAAGGAGGCATTTTCACTAGCTGGCCCCTATTCCTTTCCCATTGAATTTATCTGAATCTTATACTGAACATATTTCCAGAGGAATGTGATTGTATCAGCATCAGTTCTCTGGACTGATAATTTGGAATGTTTTTGTTGATCCATTTAACATTGCAATCCTTTACATGTCTATTCAGAAGTAAGTCCCATTGGGTTCAAGAGAGCTTACCCCAAGGTAAGTGTGCATAGGATCGCAACCTGGCACTAAAATTCTATGTATGTCTGTTAAGAAGTTTCATTGACTGAGGCTCAACCCTATAGCCATTTTCTGGGAGTAAGCCCCATTGCACTCAACGTGCTTTACTTCTGAGTAGACATGTATAGGATTGTTTTGAAGCAGCCTATTGTGGGTCTTTGAGAGAATTGAAGAAAGTGGCCTGGTGTTAAAAAGCAAGCAAACAAACAAAACAAAATAAGCCACACTGGTGTTTTTTGTTTTGTGTTTTAGAAACATTTCTTCCATAGTCAAGGAGACATTTTTTGAGGGATCACAATCAACAAATGCACACGGAATTGGTTGATTGCTTTGAGCTTTATAACCCACCCTGTTTCTTCAGCTCAATGCCATCCTACTATACAGGCTGAAGTAGGGGGAAGAAAGACAAAAACAAATCAGCAATGTAGCCAACCAGAGTAAACAAGGCCAGTTGATCCAAAAACCAGTTCCCTTGCAGGGAAATGTACGTGAAATTATGGGAAAGCAGTAATAAAACTTGACAGCGATACTTCCAAGATGTTTTATTCTTCTCCGCTTTGTTCATGGCTTTTGCAGAATGAAGAAACAGGGCATATGGCAATACCTAGCCTTTTTTGTTACCCTTGTGAGACGTATGGGATTGGAGCAATATTAAAGTCCCAAGCAGGAAACTGCATTAAGAAAAGTCAGTCTGTTCTCCCTCCTCTTTGGTCGTAAAAGTGCTTGAGTAATGAATTTATGCCTTCTCAGCTGAAGTAGCTACTTGTACTTCACTATGAACATTCCCAACGAATCCTGGAGGAATGTACTAATTAGCATTTTGCTCTGGGAACCGCAAAAAACAAAACAAAAAAACAGGCTAATGTGTTGCTGGAAAAAAAGAAGAAGAGCCTGATTACAGGCTGAGGCAAAAGAGAAGAATTTTAAAAAGTTCCCTTAGAAATTTGGCAACACAGACAAGGAAAGAAAGGAAAGGAAAGGAAAGGAAAGAAAGAATGAATTTAATGTCTTGGGAAGTTAAGAAGTAGAAAAATAATGTGAACGGTCAGAATATACAATTGTAGCCCTTTTACATGCCCTTTTACCTGTGGACCTTTCTTCTAAAACATAATATGTCCGCAGGCATGTTACAAGGTAATCAGTTTCTCAAGTATGGGCACAAATGTATGGAATTTAAGGGCGTGCTTAGACAGCAAAAAGTCCTACAGCTTCTGAGGCAAAACAGAATGGCGGTCTGTAGAATGCTAGGGAATGCTGGGAGTTGAAGGACTTTTTTGGCTGGCTGGGAACTAGCTGGGGAATGCTGGGAGTTGAAGGGCTTTTTGCTGTCTAAACATGCATAGGATTATGCCCTAAATTGGATATAAATGGAACGAAAGTGGCCAATCAAAAATATTAGGAAGAAGTGGGTGATTTTTTTTAATAAAACCATTAAAGGGAAACAATTTTTCCTCTCCCCTCCCCTCCCCCCCACACCCAGCACTCTAGAGACAGGAATTCATGCCATGGTACAAGCTTCTGCAGTTCTGCTTCCTCTTCAAACTTGCCTGTTTCCCAGACTAAGAAAGAATTGCATTTGTTTTTCTTTCAAGAAATCATTCTTTTTTATTATTTTAGAGGTTTTGCAGTGACATAACGGATAGATAACTATAATCTTGCCTAAATGTATATGCATTTGAGGATCAACCCCTGCAACCTCCTATATACTACCTCCAGTATCAGAGACAGTAAGCCTATGTACACAAATTGCTTGGGAGCATGGGCAGGAGGGTGCTGTTGCACTCATGCCCTGCGTGTGGGTTTCCAGTCAACAGCTGGTTGGCCACTCTGTGAACAGAACGTTGGATTAGATGGATCCTTGAACAGGCATGGCTCTGTTTATAGGCCGACCATATGGAAAGGAGGACAGGGCTCCTGTATCTTTAACAGTTGTATAGAAAAGGGAATTTCAACAGGAGTCATCTGTTTACATGGTGAAATTCCCTCTTCATCACAACAGTTAAAGCTGCAGGAGCCCTATCCTCTTTTGTATCTGGTCAAGAGGCTAGGGCTCCTGTAGCTTTAACTGTTGTGATGAAGAGGGAATTTCACCAGGTGCTGCATGCATACAAATAACACCTGCTGAAATTTATTTTTCTACAGTTGTTAAAGATGCAGGAGCCCTGTCCTCCTTTTCATCATCCATGACCCTGACCTCACCCTCCCTGTTCCTGACATGGCAAGATATCTAGGGGGCTTCTATCTATCTTTGCTTGAATGTGAATAGAACCCTCCATGTAATTTGGAACTCCTATGATTGGGAGGGTTCAACACAGCAAGATTCAGAACAGAGAAGATAAATTCAGGATGCGTGTGGATGTTGGGGGAGGGGCTAGCACATGTGGGGGATGTTGGGGGTGGGGGCCAGTGCAGGGTTCCGATTTCCTGTTCAGATACAATACCTGTGCAGGTCTGTTATCTCAACATTATCTGAGGTTAATGAATGAGCTTGACATAAAACATAAACAGTGGTTGAAAGCTAGTATTTCATTTCATCAGCAGTAGTTGACCTAGTGGTGAAGTGTCGTATATTGGCTATGATATGGCAAATAGTCAGGACAATGTTGTTTCACCCTTCCACAATGCAAGCATTAAATCTGATGACATCGGCTGCCATCCATCTTCCCTGACATCAATGGTATTTTGAACAAAGATTTACCTGGAATGTAGATTGTACTCATTATCTTCAAAACCTCTTGCTTTGATTTGTCTCTTTGTCTCAGATTAGCCCACCTGAACTAACAAAGAGTAATTTGCATTCTTTGGTCCCACTTATTAGTTTCCTGAAGGGCTGTATTGCTTGAAGGTTTGGATTGTATTGGCATTGACAGAATGTTACTTCAATAATTATCTTAACTTATTCCATGACCATTAGTGTTATTCTTTCCAGACAGAAAATGCAGTGGGCTTTGCATAAAAATACCAAATAAAGAGAAAAATGGAAATGAAAGAAAGAGGGGGGGAAATCCAAACTACAGCATATTATTATGTGACATTTCACAGGTTAAAAGCTCACATGATTCAAAAGATGTAAACCGAACTCCAAACAGAGACATTTTTTAAAGACAACAACGCATAAGTAGCAAAGCCAGATGTTTAACCAAAGGCATGAGGGAACTAACCACATCTGAACTTTTTTTGCCAGGAAACTGTTAATAAGAAGAACAGAAATATCAGCACTACTTTCCACCTCAGGAGAAATACAATCATCAGTCTGAGCCCCAGAAAGCTTCTTTGGTGCATGCATATTTATACAGATTATCCTTGTTAGCTTATCTCTATCTATCTATCTGTAGATCAATTCCTCTGTAAACTATCAACACACTGTTAAAACATTCATGGATTTCTTGAGGTATATAAACAAGCATTAACATCACAGAGACAGACAAAAATGGATGTGTGCAGAGCCCAGTAACGCACCATTTGCAATGCAATCTTCCACATGGCTACTCAAAAGTAAGCCACTGTGGGTTACTTCCAGTTAAGTGCACAGCGGATTGCAGCCTAAGTGTGACAATGTGTAGGCATAAGCGATAAGCAACACAATCTGATCTTTACAGGGGAAATCGAACTGGGTTTCCTAAGGAAACACAAATGCAGTTTGAAGTGCAGCACCCTAGGACAAATGACAGGCTGTGACCTCCTCTCGTGTTGGTGTAATCAGAGATGGGGAATGTGGGGCCTTCCAGACATTGTTGTACCACAACTCCCAACATCCTGCACCATTGGCTATGTTGGCTAGGGCTGATGGGAATTGTAGTCCACCATACATTCTCCACCCTGGTGTAAATTAGACACATGGCATAATTGTTAATGATACTCATGGTATTAATCCCCCTAAAAGACTAAGTGTGTAGTCTGGGAGTCTCCTGGACTCTGAGCTAACTCTGAGCCCAGGTGGCTGTGGTGTCCAGGGCAGGATCTACACTACTGCTTTATAATGGTATCGAAGTGCACTGACAACTGTTTGGGCCCATGAGGCATTCCATATACCATTTTCAAACCACTTTCATAGTATTATATCCTGCTTGGTGAAGATTTGATCCAGGAGTGCATTTTACCAGCTTAGGCTGATACTCCAGGTGTAACTCTGCCCACCTGACTTTGAAAGTGGTCTGGAAACTTCAGCTGGTGCAGAATACTGCTGCCTGAATGTTGGTGGGGTTGAAGCGATTACATCATACGCCTATAACTACACAAGCTGCACTGGTTACCGGCGTGTTTCCAATGCTAATTTAAAGTGCTATAAGGCTGATTAGTTTGGGTCCAAATTTCCTGAAAGTAATTTTACCCATATCAGCATGCCCACACTTTAAGATGAGCAAGTGAGGCCCTTCTCATTGGCCGATCTTTGAGGGCAGTTAGGTGGGCGACTATACAAGAGAAAGACTTTTCAAAAGTGGCCCCACCTCTGGAATAAGTTGCTATCAGGGGTCCGCCAGGCACCATCATTACAGGCTTTTAGGAAGGGCCTGAAAACCTACTCTGACCTTCCCCTGATTATGTTTCACTGGACTGGCGTGTAGCTGTAGTTGTGTGTAATAGGTTTTGTTTGCTGCTTCTTAGACCACTTGCTACTGTTGCTGTTTTTACTGTTTTAATTACCGCATCATTTTTTCCTGTGAAAGTTTTACTGGTTAAATAGAAGCTTTCTCTGTGGTGGCACCCTGCTTGTGGAATACCCTACCCTTGGAAGCCCGACTAGCACCGGCACTGGCTTCATTTCGGTGCCAAGTTAAAACATGGCTTTTTATCAAAGCCTTCAAGGGCTAAATTCTCCATGGTTACATGTAATTTTAATTGATTTTGTTTTATTGCTTTTAATTGTTTTATTGGTTTTAATTTGTTAACAATTTAATACATTTTAGCTGTGTAAACTATTTATATTTATATTGTTCTGATTTTATCTGTACGCTACCCTGACATCCCAGTGATAATAGGGCAGGTTACAAATGTTTAAATTAATAAATAAATGCTTAGGGCACAATGCTCTGCATGGCTGGCTGGCTAGCGAATGCTGGGAGGTGTCAGACTTTTTCTGTCTAAACATGCATAGGACTTTAGTTATTGACAGTGGCTCTCTCTTATTGCCAAGCCATTTTCCAGGACCAAGCCCCTATTGATCTGAAAACCTCATTGACTGTGAAACCTCTATGAATCTGAGAAATTCCAAAGCCCACTCCTTGGTGATTCCCAGCTCAATGGGAATCCCTTCCCATATGGGAATTCATCTCTCTCCACAAGTGAATTGATCGACCCAGCAGATTACTCCCTTATTCAGTGACTTCAGAGGCCTTTAAGATGGAAATGGCTAACTAATGTCACCTCCCTTGAACCACTAGAGAGAGGACCTAACAACTGATCCTTTTAAATTGATTACCTCTTCTTCTTCTTCTTTTTGTCAGTACACATAATTACTGTGAATTTCTGGAAGACAGACACCACAAAGTATTTCAAGCCTCTGCACTAATTTGCACATTAGATGTGGCCTAACAAACCTTTTTCTTTCTTTCTTTTTCATTTTCATCTGGTCAATATATTTAACCACTGGCTACAATCTTTGCTAACTCTAAGAGTTACCAAGAAAAAACACACACATCAACATGTGTGTTTAATCATGAAGAACATATGGATACACTCATATGAGTCACTATTACCCCCAATTAAAGCAACTACCATTACCAGGCAGTAATTTGGTTCCAATCCCAACAATGACAGAAGACATTTCTCATTACGAGATGCTTTTATAGATCCTTTGTAATCATCCTGTTTAAAAAATGTGTCAATGTCACCTATTTTCAAAGGAAAATCTAAAACAAATGCTTCAATTCCTGTAATTTGCACAACTCTAATTATATGTAAATCACTCTTGTGTAGCTGCAGCATCCTTGTTTCAATGGAGTCTACTCCATTTGTATCTGAATATGAAGAACAAAGTCTTGCCACGGTTAACCATGCTCTGGCAACTTCCCAAATAGACTACTGCAATGCATTATATGTGGGGATACACTTGTAGACCAACTACAGCAGCCATAAATGCAGCAGCGAGAAAGGAGAGTGTGATGGGAGCACATATTGTCAGATTTGAAAGAGCTACACTGGCAGCTGGTTTATTTCCAAACCCAATCTGAGGTGCTGATAGAAAGTATCTAGAAAGCTGATACTTCTCTATTTATGGCTTGGGGCCATGGTAATATAAAGTCCTTTATGCTTTGGACCCTGGACTATAGCATCCAGGAAGGTTGGTATGAGAGAAGATGTTTATTTAACCTTCCTGGATGCTATAAAAATCTTTGAAACTCTGCTTTGGGTTGCTGCAACATTAGATGTGGTATCAGTGGTGATCGGAGAGTAGAGGCATTCTAACCTGTGACATCTTATCTGTGGAACTACCTACCTAAGGAGGTTTACCTGGTGCCCTTTTGGTTGACCATTACATGCATCTATTTCTCCCTTAAATACCCATTTACACATCTTCGTGCTTGGTGGGGGTTTGTTTTGTTTTGTTTTTACTTAAAATTAAGTGTGGGGCCCCAATCTGAATAAATACCACTGCATGCATAGTGGGCTGTAGGGGCCTGTAATCTGGAAACAACAATTCTGTGCACAGCTTCCCCGTGGGGTGAGCTGGAAGAGTTACACAATGGAATGTTTCCCTAGGAAGTCATGTATTCCTGGGTACTGGAGTGATCAGGCTGACCTCCTTTACCAGAACATCTTCCTATGCAAACTGGGACTTTGCTGCAGCAAGAATTATGTTTATTAGCTCTGGCTCATTCTGCATCTCAGCTTGTTCTCTGGCTCTAAATCCCAGCCCTGATCTTTGGCTTGACTCCTGGTTCCTGGCTTCAACTCCATGGCTGCCTGCAGTTCAACTTTGACAATTCCTAGGCCAGATATGGGTTGCCAGGCTGTCACTGAAAACAGCAGCTCCATGTCTTCCCTGCCCCCCTTGGATTACTACTGCAACACATGCCCCCCTGTATTACTTCTTGTAATACGCTCCTTGCAGGCGATCTGGTGCCATCTTTACACTAAGGGGAAAATGTGTTCCTTACCTGGGGTGTTTGTGCTTCCTGCTTTTTGGCATGATCATTATGGGCTGCATAACACAGATGTAGAGGGGCAATCATGTAGTTTGAAATGAATACTTCCCCTTTAAGCATGCTCTGTTCACTTCCATTGAGACAGCGCCATCTATTATTATTTATTTATTGCATTTATATCCCGCCTTTTTTCCTCCAAGGAACCCAAAGTGGCGTACATAATCCTCCTCCTCTCCATTTTATCCTCACAACAACAACCCTGTGAGGTAGGTTGGGCTGAGAGTCTGTGACTGGCCCAAAGTCATCCAGTGGGTTTCCATGGCCGAGTGGGGACTAGAACCCAGATCTCCTGACTCCCAGTCCAACATTTAGCCACTACATCACACTGCCATCTAGTGGCAGAAGATCCCAGTGGTGCAGATTGGGCCCAGAGGGAGAGGGTGGTGAGTGGCCAGTGGGAATGGTGCCAAGGAGTGGACCTGCTCATGCTGGCCAAGGGCCACCGAAAAACAAGAAATGTTTGGGAGCATTTCCACAAGCATTCCATATCACAGGGGCGAAATTGGTTTCTAAATCCACCTGAGAGTGGTTGATGTCAGTGCCGCAGGAGGCTTTTCCTTGCTGAACACAGATCTGTGTTCAGACCCTTCCTCAGTCTGGGTCTGTGCTTTCCAATAGGTCATGAAGTGGCAACTTCCCAACTTTAACACTCACCAGCTAGGCATGCAGCTCATTCACTGGACGAATGAATGCTTGTTATCTTTTGGCACTGGGATATTCGACCTAGTTCAGGATATTATTTTACCACAGTTTGAACACATAAAGTCTCCGTCTGATTAGGATGGCAATCATGAACGATTAAGTCAGCATTGGCAAGAAAACAAATGAGAAATGCAAGCACAGGGGCTCTTGGATTGGCAGGAAAGGGAGAGGCAGACATCCCAATCTTTATATCGTGAACATAATTAATTTTGGAAAACAGCCATTCTGACCTGATCTGTGTTCTCATCTTATCAGAGCGGGAACAGGAAGGGATCGCTTTACGACTTATTGTTACCACGAAAAAATGCAGTGAAAGTCAAGCCTCCAAATAATCAGTATTTCCTGAACGTTTTGCAGTTATTAAAAGTGGGCACAAATAAACATGATTGTGAGCTTCAGTGCCATAAAGGTAACATTAATGGAAGCTGAATCAGAAGTTAACCATAGTCTCTCCCTCTATTTACAACAGCAGCCTTTGCTTTCATGACTCTAATGAGAGTAGATAAGTTGTTGCTCTTTTTACAGTGCTCCAAAATGCTCCAGAGCATAAAATGTATGTGTTTGTGCTAACTTTATTCAAACACACTGGGTGGCTACACGTGGCTCTTGCCCCACTCAGGGTGCATTCAACCACAGGTAAAATGGACATTTCTATTATTCAGTTTTATTTATTTATTTATTTATTTATTACATTTTTATACTGCCCAATAGCCGAAGCTCTCTGGGCGGTTCACAAAAATTAAGTGAAAAATAAAAATTATAGAGTAAGGAAAACTTTTACCACTTCACTGCGTCACCATACTTTAGATCACTAACATAATAAAATGCTCCTCAGCTCAGGGCAGTTCTGTGCATACTGTGATAAACTACCAGAGGCAAATTGTCATATGCACACAGCCCCTGTTTGGACAGTGCTTTGGAGGACATGGCTATGCTAACCACATCTCATTGTGGTTATCACTAACCAAGCATAGTTCCGTTGCACACAAGTGCGGTGAAGATGGTTAGAACATGGTTATACAGCAACCATGGTAATGCAAACACCTTGCACACAGCAAGTCCTCATGGTGAGCCCAAATTGGTTAACCAGTATGGTTTTGTGTGATGTCTGAACAGGGTCAGTCAGTCAGTCAGTCTCTCTCTCTCTCTCTCTCTCACTCACACTCACACACACACACACACACACACACATCCACTGTAGAGGTTAATCACGAAACACTATCACCATTTAGATACACAACATTGGCCATTTAGCAAATAGTCAGAAATTAACCAACAGTGCATCAGGAATCTCAGTATATCTGTCTTGTTAAGCAGTGAACAGCTACCCATTAAACACTTTAAACATTAAACATAGCCAGCTATGTTGTATTTTAAGCTGTTATCTCAAAATGCATAGAATGGTCACAAAAGTCAACATGATCAAAATGTAATAGTAAAAAAAAAGATGGGCTGTTATTTACCTGTTATATTTTAAAACTGTAAAGTTAAACATAACACCTGCAAACATAACATAACCTTTAACACCTGCCAGCTATACCAGCAACAGTTCATTTTTTAGCAAAATGATTATAATTCAGCATTTTCATCAGATATTTATATTTTAAACTTTGACTTTTTCTCATTGGTAAGTATTTTCTCAGACTTAATATCTCTAATGAAGATACATAACACTGGGTAATATTCAAGCAAATTGAATATTATATACGCTACAGCTGTTCAATCACTCACTCCGAAATTGTTCCCCTAAATAAGAGGTGCAGAACCTCTTTCATCCCAAGGGCCAAATTCCATTTGGGAGAAGGACTCGGAGGCCACGTTCCAGTGATGGGCAAAGATGAAGGCAAATGTGGCAAGGTCAAAAATACCATAAAATACCCAGCCTATTGTAGTTTAAAGCTCTTGCTGTCAGTAATTAAGCCTTAGGAGAGGCATTTCAGTCTTTCAGAATGGGGAAAACTGCACAAAAGCTGGGGAACCACCAAATCATTACAGGCCGGGGAAAGGCATAGATTGTAAGCCTATGCGGCAGAGTCTTGCTATTTACTGTTTTACTCTGTACAGCACCATGTACATTGATGGTGCTATATAAATAAATAATAATAATAATAATAATAATAATGGGGCTAAGTGGAAGGGGGCGGCCATCTGGGGAATTCCAGAGGTCGAGATTGAGTAGGGTGTTCATATGGAAAGGAGGACATGGCTCCTGTATCTTTAACAGTTGCATAGAAATGGGATTTTCAGCAGGTGTCATTTGTATATATGGGGAACCTGGTGAAATTCCCTCTTCATCAGAACAGTTAAAGCTGCTGGAGCCCTGCCCTCTTTTGTATCTAGTCAAGAGGGCAGGGCTCCTGCAGTTTTAAATGTTGAGGTGAAGAGGGAATTTCACCAGGTGCTACATGCATACAAATAACACCTGCTGAAATTCCCTTTTCTACACAACTGTTAAAGATAAAGGAGCCCTATCCTCCTTTTCATATGGTCACCCTAAGATTGGGACCGTTGGACATTTGGCCCCCATGCCTAAGATTCTGTACCACTGCACTAAAGCTACAGGCCACAATTTATCAGGGACTTGAGAGAGTCAATATTAATGAAGATCTCCGCCACACTTGATATTGTGTAAGGCTGAAGGAAGGCAAAGACAATGATTTAACGTTATAATATTGAATACAAAATCTTACCTTCTGTTAACTTTGAAGAAGTATGAACAGAATTGGGATCTACATCCTCTTCAGGCTGGTAATGATAAAGTGTCTGAGACTGTTTTTGCAATATCTGGTTGTTGTCTTCTTTCAATGCAATGGGTGAAGGTGGCGTTGGATTAAACTTGACCCGGGGGAAATTATCTCCTTCCTGTTTCTCCAGCAAAGAGTTTAGCCTCTGCAGCTGCGTCATATTGGACTCTCTTAAGCCCAATAATTTGTTTTCTCTCTGCTTGTTGTCTTTTTTCATGTTTAGTTTGATTCGAAAGCGGGCATTTTCTTCTTTCTCATTTCTCTCTCGATTTGCTGGGTTTTTCTTCTCCACTTCCGCCATATTCCAGGGCATCTCTGTGGTTGTAACCACAGCTCGTTCCTTTAAAATGCTCTTTGCAGTGGTCACTTTGTTATGTCTCTGCTGCACTGTGGGTGTTGATGCTGTGCTTGTAGGAATCCTTTCCTCACTCTTTTCAGTGGCCCGACTGGTTTCATGATGGCGCATGGTAGGACCATTTGTGCTGGCTGGTGACAGAGCTTCTGTGTGTAACACAGGATGGGTTGGTGCAGGGGGAGTGACACTGCTTGCAAGATAATCATAATCCTCACTTTGCTCTTGGCCGACACTCTCTTGCCCCGTGTGTGCTGAATAACTGTAGTACTTCTTAGGTGGCTCCACCTGCGTGGTGTCCCCTTCTGGGGCCTCCTGGTCATAGCTGTAGGGATCATCATAGTGCCGCACCGGTTCAGTGTCTCCAGTATCAGATGGGTTATGGGGGTTTAACGTTGATTCATTACAGTCTGGGAGCTCATAGCACATGAGATCCCCTCCAGAATTGGGGCAATGGCATACCTTGCATGGAGGCATATGGAACGTGTGCCCTGCTGTGTACTTCTGATCTTCATGGACGCAGCCTATTTGTCCACACTGCGGGCATCCGTCTGATGGGAGCACAGCATCAATGCAGTTGGGCGGAAGGTCTGGGCACAGCATAAACTGGCAGCTGATCTTGCCTCCCCCTTTGGGGCAGGAGCATTCGGTGCTCCCAAAGTCAACAAAATAAGACTGCCCTTCGGGTACTTTGCCATTGACGAAGCCCACATTCACGCAGTCGTAGTACTGGTAGCCTTCACAGGTGCAGCCATGCTGTAGACAAGAGGCGCAGCATTCATCCGGCTCGAGCACTTCTTCAATGCAATTTTCCAGCTGCTTGCACTCCACACCTGTGCAATCCTTCTGGGCTTTGGCGATGCCCGTCCAAATAAGCACCAAGAGGACCGTGTTCAGAAAGTGTAAACGTAGCACTTGGTGCCTATCTGTAATCTTCCTAAACAAGCGTGGCAACAATCCAGGCTTCCTCATCTTGTACTGGGTTCTTTCTCCTTTTTTTCCCCCTTGAAATTTCTGTTCACTCAGCTCCTGGTCAGAAATATTTCCCTGGATTCTGTTTTGCAACTAGAGCCTAGGTTTATGAAAGAGAACTTTGTTAAAGGCTATACTCCACACATGTCCTGTTAAACATTAGTGATACTTTAGAATTGGGATAAAATTCCAACATCTGGAAACCTCCATCTAAAATTAATCATAATGTCGTCCAAACACTGTGGACAGCAAACTCCAAGCTGCATGTTTTTCATTTCTCTGTCTTTTTCTTTTCTACCTTTTTAAAAGAAAACACAACAAAACAAGGAAGTTGCCTTTTTATCTATTCATAAAACATATGCATAGCAAAATAAAAGGCAATGCTTTGTACTTCAGTAAATATCCTTAAAGTAGTCAGGATTGTGGTTCTTATTTGGCATTTTGTTAAACAACCATTCTTGGCAGTAAAATACACAATTCTTCAGATATAAGATACTTTCTTCAGATATCTTCTCCAGATCACTGTATTTTATTCTACATTACTGATGGCACCAAATTTTAAGTGAATGTGTACTATAAAATTTGAATATTCTAAAGCCCATTTTGAATTGGGCTCAGATCCCTATAAAGTCTATAGTTGGATTGAAATCACCTTATTTTGGCATCCCTCACACTTGTTGCCACAGTTACCTTTCCCTGACCCAAGCTCTCTTAACCACAGCAAATGTCCACTGCAGGACCCTCCATTAAGTCCTAATGTTGCCACAAATATGACCAATAGGGTCTATGGTCAATGAGGACAATGGGAAATGTAGGGATACTGGGAAGGAGGAAAGCTATTTTCCCATGATTCCTTGCGGCCATGGACATATTTTCCCATGATTCCTTGGGGCATCGCAAGGTCTAGTGTTTAATGGAGGTGCTTACCAGTATAAATCCTTGTCACTGATGCTGACAGAAGTTATGTTTGGGGAAAAGAAGGGTCTGGCGAGCCCTTGGATTGGTTGTGATTGCAACGGCAACACTGGGAACACAATGGTGCACAAACTTCAGAATGGGCTCAATCTAACAATGTTTTTCCGTCATAAAAATAAATCACTCTCCTTGAGTCCATTCTATATCTTGTTGGGGGAAGTTCAGCATCACTACTTCATTTTTATGAAGATCTGTGTTACACTGCCCCCTTCATCAGCATGTATTAATATGAAAGGAATGTAACTGCTGCCACAGAAATTAAAACTACAGTGTAGCTTTGTGTTCCAATTGCTGGTCAAAATGCCATAATGAAACAAGGAAACAAATGATTAGAAATGAATTGCTCGCTTCTATTATGATGTCTGAAGTGGGGCTCCTGGATGTCAAAACATCTGGATCTCACTACAAGGAAGATTAACCCCTCTTCAGATGTTAGAGTGGGTTGTATTAGGTCTGTCCACAAGCAAAATGGAAACTGGGAGATTCTCTCTCCTTCCTGCATGTATGCCTAAAATTACAATGTATATATTTAAATAATTTTACTTTTAATGTATTTTTTAATCAAGTTTTTATTTATCTATGATTCCAACCCACCATTGTAATCAATATGCAACTTTCTGGTGAACTATCAGAAGGGTTTAACAAAAACGATAAAACCATAAAATATAGCAATAAAAATGCCAAGAGGAGGAGGAGGATAAAAATGAAAATTAATTAGCTGTCAACTATAGCTATAGTGGCTGGGACACTCACCCTTCAAGGAAAGCCTGCCTGAAGAGTTGGGTCTTGAGCCAGGGCCAGGGCCAGGGCAGGGTCTAGTATCTAGTGAACTTCTCTGGAGGGTCATGGGACCTTCAAAAGCATATTTTGTGAAGGGTAGGGGAAGAAGAGCAAGGGCAAGTTGCATTGCATGAGCAAAGGACCACTCACGTGACAAAGGATGAATCCCAATATAACCATGTGAGTGAATTGCACATCTTCTTTCTCTGATCCTTCATCATTCTTAACTGGTTCTTCAGGCACTTTGCAAAAGTCTTTTTTTTACCCTTAAAAATATGCAGCGGTATCCAATAGTACTCCTACACAGAGTAGGCTCATTGAAGTGAATGGGCCTAGTCTGGGTATGACTACTACTGGTTAGTGCCCATGGAAACTAATACAGGAGCATTTCTCTAATATATTCAAACTTTATTTAATGTGCATTAATTGTTTTAAAATCTTGATTTATCTTGTTTCCATAAAGATCTCCTGTTGCTTTTAGCAACTTTGCAAGCTAGATCTGGAAATGATTGAAAGTTTTTCCTCTCAAATAAAACTGAGAATAAAATAAAAATGACAATGGCAATAATCTTGTGGCAATACTGAATAGTTTTGCCAGGAGGCAGGCTTTCTACTTCCATATGTGATAGCAACAATGTCATGATTCATTGTTTTATCTTAGCTAAACCCATTTGCAGACCAAGGCTGCAGCTGAAACTAGGTTTGAAGCTGCTGTTGCTTCAAAACCTATTTCTTTTACAGATTCTTTCACTAATAGAATTAACAGCTAATGCTGCATTGAGAGTGAGAGTGGGCACACTTATCACTCTCGGTGATCAGTAGCTTAGGGGGCTGGGCCCATGGAGGGAGCACATGCCTCCACAGGACAGATTAGTCTTGCAAGGTGGAAGTTGTTCACCCCTGCTCCAGCAGCTTCAACACATTGTTCAGTTATTGTTTCTCTTTTTGGCTGTTCCGCAACACAGTAATTGTTTTGAACTGGGGGTTGTTTGCTGAACTGGGGGTTGTTTGCTGAACATGATGCCTGAATGCAGCCAGGATGGCTTGTTCACCATGCAGTGTGCCTTAATTTCTGGAACGCATGGTTTGTTGTTGGATTGTTCAGGGTGGTTAACAACTCACACTGCAAGTTTAACAAGCCACCCTGGTCGTGCTTAGACAACACAATAACCAACCCTGTGGAAAATGTGCTGCATTCAGGCCTGATAACCCATGGTTCAATAAACACCCTACGGGTCAAAACAACTCACATTCAACCACTGAATGTGGGTTAGCATGTTGTGAGAACAGTCCCTTTATATGAACATGTAAGGTATATTGAGAAAAGTCATTCCCCCTCTGCTAATGAGCTGGAATTCAAAAAAATGTATGAATATTTGCAGCATATCCAACTTTCCTCATTTCCAATAATCCATCAGAAGAGTAGTAATGATGAATGTATTTTGCACATATGCTTTGCTATCACATTTCTTCAAGTTCTCCTATTTTATTCACTACCCTGTTGCAAAACATTCTGGTGAAGGAAAAGTTTCACAGGAAGCCTAAGAATAGGAGGATTCCCCTCTTCTTAAATGTTAACTTAATTTGCTCTAAATTGTCTGAATGTAGGATTATTATTTGAAACATGCCTTTAGGATTTAAAGGATATCACTTGATTATGCATGGTTCCCCCTCCCCTTGAAATAAGGTGTGTCAATTACATTTAGAACCTTCTACAATGTAAATTGATCCTTCAGGGCTATAATTTTGATCCATCTCAAGTTTCCATTTCAGAGCAGTTTATGCTGTACATTACACAGAATCATTACAGCAAAACTATCCCAGTTGTTTGCCAGTTGCTCATTCATGTTCTGAAAAGCACTTCAGTTACCTCTCACAATGTGGTTTGGTAAAATTGGCAACAACACTCTTTGGTGAGATCATATATTTCCGGATTGTGAGGGTGTGTGAAAGGAAGTACTAATCCAATGGCTGGCACAGTGTTCCTCAAACTACAAAGCTTGCGTGTTCCAAACACAGGAAAAATCTCTTTCAAATATTTCCCCCATCTCCTTTTAATTTAAAACAAGTTTTCATACTGATCTTACCTACCACCATTTCCTTTGCCATTTGCAATCTTTAGAACTGCTATTTGTAACAATTAAGTGAAACTAGCAAGGTCTGGCACTGTATGGCAGAAAAAAAACACAGAACATAATAACTTTTGTACTATACGGTATGTATTTTCCAGAGCATGATCCCTTATATCCACAAGACGTAGTGATGGCCACCAATTTGGATGGCTTTAAAAGGAGGTTAGACAAATTCATGGAAGATAAAGCTATCAATGGCTACTAGTCCTGATGGCTATATTGTACCCTCAGTATCAGAAGCAGTATACCTATGTACACCGGTTGCTAGGGAATATTGGTGGGAAGATGCTGTCCTGCTTGTGGGTTTCCCTGGTCAACAGCTGGTTGGCCACTGTGTGAACAGAATGCTGGACTAGATGGACCCTTGGTCTGATCCAGCAGGGGTCATCTTATGTTCTATGTATAGTAGAACACCTAATATTCTGAGTGATCTACTCATTATTTCATCAACCTGACTAGGTGATGGGCTCTTCCAGTCAGCAATAAACAGAGTCCTCTGTTTCCATAGTCATTCAAAGTTTTTATAGTGTATTCTAAGAAGACAGCACATGCATACTGACAAGGAAACCGGAAAACACAGACAGCTATCAGCTGAAACAAACACTCTTGTGAAGCATAGAAGAATGGAAAGAAAAGCAGGAATGAATGAGCAACATAAAAAGGAAGGGGGAAAAAGGAAAGAGTGGAAGCGAAGACAAAGAAAAAATGGAAGAAATAAGCATATCGAATTTCTTTCACAGGCAGTAGAAAGAAAATTATCAATGGCAGTTTTAAAAACAACAATAGGGAGTGATTTTGTGTCCTGTCTGTATATCTCTGTGTGTCTCTGTGTATTGTGGATGTGTGACTTAGAAATATGCCCACTTTAATTTTATATTTAGAACCTGGAATATGAAGTTACAAGAAGAGAATTATCGATAATATGCTTGTTTGGATGGACGTGCAAATGAACGTGAAGAATGATTTAAAACAGGTATTCATCAAATATACCTTCCATCTTGCTAATTTTCCAGACTCGTTGGGGTTTTGTTTTGCTTTCTTTAAATCTCATGGATGCATTGTATAAATAGGTTTATATACTTTGCCATATTTCAGATATACTGTATGTGCAAACTCAGAATAGAAAATTGAGCAAATTGGTGATTTTGGCCTTCAAATTCAATATTTTTAAGCCTTAGCTTTCCTGCTTCCTCCTCTAAGAGCTTGAAGTCCTATTTCATATCTGCGCATTTGCCTTCCATGCTTTCAGTTCATAGTGTGCCTTCATGCTTTTTCTGCTAGGAACTTCTGAAGAGAATGGAAAGTGTAAAAGTAGAACAAATAGCATTCTTCTGCCACTTGAAATATTATCTTTAGGACTGATTTTTAAATACATAATTTCTTCTCTTTTAACACTCAACTTGGTCCTATATTTGAATGTTACTCCAACATCTATGAATAGCCAGTTGTTTTACTAGGGTTGGTGGGGGGAATGCGTCGTTGGAAAGATCATACACCTGGGCTATTCTCATGAGACCCTTCCTTTCCCTCCCCCTTGCACTATTCTAATTAAACACATATTTTCAGCCATAGAAAGTCAAGTTTGTGCTTTAACTGGGCCCCTTGCATTCATGGGGATAGACTGTTACCATTAGTTGTACTGTAAGGACTGTTACCTGGGGTATTCTTAATGAAACAAGTAAAATTGCATGAGATGTAAATCATCAATGCTAAGTTTGAAAGTACCACAAATGGAGGTGGGTGGGGAAACAGCTTGTAAACAGCTTAGTTGAGAGATGTAGAAAAAGAAGGATGAGAGCTAGGCTGCGGTTCTCCTAAACAGTTTATTCATTTTTCCATTCAGGCTTCATCTTGATACCGTAAGAACACAATAAGAGCCCTGCTGAATCAAACCAAAGGCCTATCTAGTGCATCATTCAGTTTGCTATGACCCTGTTCAGACAACACGCTAAGTCATTGTTTTAATTGTTTTAACTGCTTTTACTGCTTTTCATTTATATATTGTTTTAACTTAGTTCATGGTTTAATTTGTTTTTAACTGTGCATATTTATTGTTTAATACTGTATGCTTTTATCTGTATGCCGCCCTGAGATCTTAATGATATAGAGCGAGATACAAATGTTTTAAATAAATAAATAAATAAATGGTGGTTAAGCATTTTGAGCTAAACATTATGGCTTAGCATGCTATGCGAACCATGACTTAGCGTGTTGTGTGAACCATTCCTAATCATGGTGGGTACATAACCACGGTTTAAACATGCTCACCAAACATTTGCTGCAAAAAGGTTAATGGCCTACCAATTGTTTAGCATATTGTCTGAACAGGCCCACACTGGCAACCAGCTGCCCATGGGAAACCAATAAGCGGGACAGGAGTGCCACAGCACTGGCCCTATCCCTTCCATCTCCGACCTTTCTGGGTTGACAAGGGAAGGTCTGTAGTGAAAGTGTTTGTGCATCCAGCATTTTAGTGGTGAAGTGTAAAGTTAGGAGTGGAGAGGGCAAGGCTGGGCCACAGGTCCCCATCTAACTCTACATGGTTTTTAAACTGAATGCTTCCAGACAGCTCTGGATGAGGCACTGTGGTCAAATAGGTCCATTGAAACTTGTATTCTCTAAAAGAGCTGGCAGAGAATTTTGGAGTAATATAACTGACAGTGAGTCAAAACAATGACCATGATCAGGGACACCATGAGACATTTATCCAAACATAAATAAAAGCCATTGTAAGAATGTTATTGCTATGTGTGATGAAATACTACCTTTCTCTCTCACACACACACAAATTTTGAATGAATCTTAATTAGCTTGTAATCTATTATGCGTCAGTACAGAATGATGAAAGCTTATATTTACTAGCAGCCATTTATATTATGGGTGCTGCTTCTGCAATAAAGCATGGACTGTACTAATCCTTTGTTAGATTTCCAAGTACAAACCTGAGGGTTTTGCTAGGCACTTAGAAGGTTTGGGGCCCAGCCCATAAGACAGAAATCTGCATTTCCCACTGGAACTCTCCTCCTGATTGGCAATTACACTTTTTAAAAATCCTCCCTCTTGGTACAGGTAGAAATATTTTCTTCTAAGCAAAGTTGCCATGCAGGGGAAGAATTGGCTGAGGGGGGAGGGGGGGGGGTTAAGCATGTAGGAAGGAGAAGTTAACCTTTTCCTCCCCAACTGCAATCTCCCTTGAAGATCACTCCCTGCATGGCAATTAAGGGCGCATTTATAACTCGTAATGCACACAATGGCATCTGTTGCTGTATTTTGGATAATACAGAATAAAAGGTGGGAGATACCACTAGAAAAGCAGTTTACAGATTGTGTAACAAGCCCCAAGAGTTCTCAGTACACTTCAATACCGATAAAAAGCTCTAGTGTTGATCTAACCCAAGATTCTCAATCAACTATATTGCAAATATAAATGGTTGCTAATAAACACAAGCTTCATCATTCAGTACTGAGGCGTAATAGATTACAAACTAATTAGGATTCCTTCAATATCCCTTTTGAATATATTACCATATTATACGCTGAAACAAATCAGCATACAACCTGAGATGTTATTTACTTACTTGGGGCTTCTAAGTTCATTATTCATCTTTGTAACTGAAACAAGAAACAAATGATCTAGTTCAGCATATTTCTGCTGCCCAGAGTACATATAAAACACATATGCAATATTAAAAAGCATGGAACAAAGTAAATCCACAGTAAGCAAGGCAAGACATGACACTGCCTACGTAATATTCTCCATACTCATTAATCACAATGTAACTGGTGTAATTTTGCAGTGTACAATGCAAATGTCTGTAACGTATTGTACCACATGTGTATCCAGAGGGAACATAAAAATTGTAAAGCAGTATTAATATGCAATGAAAGTTGCAATCAAAGACCATAATCAAAGACCAATCAGGATTCGACCATTTTTGTCTGTCTCTTCTGCCAAGACTCTCGTTCACGCACTGGTTATCTCTCGGCTGGACTACTGCAACCTTCTTCTCTCTGGCCTTCCTTCGTCTCACATCAGTCCGATGGTCTCTGTCCACCACTCTGCCGCTAAGATCATCTTCCTGGCCCGCCGCTCTGACCATGTCACTCCACTTCTGAAATCTCTTCATTGGCTTCCAATTCACTCCAGAATCCAATATAAACTTCTCCTGCTGACCTTCAAAGCTCTTCACGGTCTAGCTCCTGCCTATCTCTCCTCTCTCATCTCACACTATCGCCCCGCTCGGGCTCTCCGCTCCTCTGATGCCATGCTTCTCGCCTGCCCAAGGACCTCCACTTCCCTTACTCGGCTTCGTCCTTTTTCTTCTGCTGCCCCTTACGCCTGGAACGCTCTTCCAGAACATTTGAGAACTACAAACTCAATCACTGCTTTTAAAACTCAGCTAAAAACTTTTCTCTTCCCTATAGCCTTCAAATATTGAATTTGTTCTGACTCTATACTGTTAGCTTCACCCTACCCGGTGCCTGTTTACACTTCCCTGTGCCTGTTTGCATTCTCCTTCCCTCTTTATTGTTTACTACAACTTATTAGATTGTAAGCCTATGCGGCAGGGTCTTGCTATTTACTGTGTTATCTGTACAGCACCATGTACATTGATGGTGCTATATAAATAAATAAATAATAATAATAATAATAATAATAATAATAATAATAAAGACCATAAAGGCAAAATAGATTACAGTGCTTTGTAAAAGAAATAACGTTCAACCAATAAAAGGAGAGAGAGAGGCTAAGTAGGATGCTATAGGAATGTACTGGGGGTGGGGGTTGGTTAGATTGGACCTGGACTAAGGAATATGGGTTGGGGATAAAGAGAAATAATAATAATAATAATAATAATAATAATAATAATAATAATAATTTCTTACCCGCCTCTCCACTTGGATCGAGGCAGGGAACAACAATGAATATAAAACACATTAAAACTGATTAAAAACATAGCATACATGATTAAAACATCCTACACAATATGGGTTGGTTGTGTAGGGAAGAAACTAGGAAGGTGGAATAAGTGGACATGATGAAGCTAGGCAAACCAGGATTATGTTCACACTTGCTTGTATTTTCCTAATTTTTGTCTGCTGTATATCCATGTCCCTCCACTTATGGAAGGCTTCCTTCTGTGGAATGGAGATGTCAGCCCCCCACCATTTGCTTCACTAGAGCAGTGTGGGATGTGGTGGGGGGCATATGGGGAGGGGGAATCGCTGAAAATTCTACCTTTGCTGATTAAAAACCCTTCCATTTGCAGAGGGACACCAATTTGATATAATGTTCTGTTTATGAATACAGAATTCAAAGTGCTGGTTATGACCTATAAAGCCCTATATGACTCAGGACCAGGCTACCTGAAAGACTGCCTTCTCCCATACAAGAGTCATCCCAGTTCTTAAGACTTTCTGGTGAGGCCCTTCTTTTGAGGCTGCTGCCTTCAGAGGTACATTTGGTAGCATCTTGAAAGAGGACCTTTTCGGTGGCCGCTCTCAGGCTGTGCAAAACCTCCCTCCTGAAAGAGGTTAGGTTTGTTGCTTCTTTGCTGTCCTTTTGCCAG
The DNA here is from genome assembly GCF_023053635.1 of Elgaria multicarinata webbii. Lineage (NCBI taxonomy): Eukaryota > Metazoa > Chordata > Lepidosauria > Squamata > Anguidae > Elgaria > Elgaria multicarinata. The sequence goes on along the minus strand of NC_086173.1, from coordinate 110,562,469 downwards.
TAGACACAGACTACTTTTTTCATGAAGGCTTTTGACCTGTAAGTGAGTCTGTTGGGTTGGGTGCTACTGTTGCTGCTGCTGCTGCTGTAATTATTATATTTTAAAGGCCAGGTTTTAAAGGACCCAAGGCCAGGTAAATGGGATGGAAATGATGTAGCGGGACAGGGTTTACAGGTTATGGTAACTGAACCTTGTCATATATATTTTTCAGTGATGCCATCAGGACTTTCACAGGGTCTTATTTTTGGAATCGGGCTGTGAAAAACTCAACTACTTTGCAATTTTATTTTATTTTAAAGTTCAGTTTGCCAGGCTAATTCTAGGCAAGGATGGGCTACATTTGTTCACAAGTGGAAGGAAGTGACTGCCTTTGAGGAGTGATAAAGAAGTATAATGTGTGGGGTTGTTCACATCACACAACACAGAGAGTCATTTAAAGTACAGTAAGGCTGTGGTGAATGTGGGGTTTGTGTGACCACCATTTTTAATATGCAACCTCTGTTGTACCAACTCAGTGAGTGTGGGTTATGGGAGGGTTAAACAACCCTTGCATAACCCACATACTGTTTTAGGTTTGTGCGAGGGTTGTTTAAGCAGCTGTGGATTTGCCAGCTATTTTTTAGTAACCCAAGATTCTATTCTTAGGTCTACTGAACTTTATGTTGGGGAGAGGGGGAAGTTGGGTGGTGGTGGGGGAACCAGAAGGCTCCAGAAGTAACCCTTGCACCCAGAAATCTTTCTTTGTAGGTTGCTCTTTGTTACAATCCCCTCAATTTCCAATTATCCCTAGTAGTTTCACATAATGTTGTAGTCATATCTCGAAAATGATACGTAGGGTTTGATTTGAGTGAGATAATGAACTCTGAAAGAATCACAGGCCATTTGTCTCACAATAAATCTCACTATATTAGTCTAACTTGTATTTATTGTGGGATATAAATTATCAGCCAAAGTTGTCTAGACATCACGATTTCTATGATAAATAGTGAAATTCTATTGCAACGTACAGTAACATGTTAATTGAAGCACATTTTGCTTTCTCCACATCAATCTTGAACATGTTTTGATTGCAGCTGTTTCTATGATTTTCCACACTTTTGACAGCAAGAGACTGATCACTTCAGATAAAGCTGGAGTTCTGTTAATGTGTTTACACTTTGATCTTCAAAACACTTGCGGACTGTCTAAGAACTTTGGCTCTCCTGAGGATAAGCTGCCAATCATACCTTGTTTTCTAGACTGGTTGGTGGTCTTGTAATGGAGGCAAATGTACATCAGACACTTTTAAAATTTAATCTCTCTCCCACCCAGTTTTTTGGAGTGGGGGTGATTCACAAAGTATGAACCCTGTTGCTTTCAAATAACACTGTGTAATTCAAATGTATTAACAAACTGATTTCTTTCCTCTGTGATTCTCATATCTGTTACTCTTTCTTAGATGTCAGGTAGTACTTAGCAACCAATTAACCACTCTGCTTGGGTTAAAAGAGATGAAATCTCATAAAAGAGATCACATTTTGGAAACCTTATTTCTGTTTAGAAAAGAGAGAGGCTATGTTTGGATGTAATGCTCAGCTTGGGGCATTCTCTCTCCCTTCCCCTTTCCTTCTCCAGCATGACCGCTTGAAGGAAATTGGAAGCTTCCATGTCCATTTTAGATGAGCTGCACTTTAGTGTGTTGTCCAAACCCTAAACTGTGGTTTCAAATGAGGCAACAAGCTGTGGTTAATCTAAAATGGCAGTGAAAGATTCTGAACTCCTCCTTGCGTTTGTGCTAAAGAAGAAAAGAGAGTGCATGAGCACAAGGCTCAAAGTGGCTGCTTGTTCTCATAATGTTAAACCATGGTTTCCTAAATATCTGATTGGATGGTGGAAGCTCCAGAATCTGCTCCCCATTCTCTCCTCAAAGTGATTTTGGAGATATAGAATGTAATCCATTCTTGAATTGTTCTTATAAGATATTATGGTAGTACCATAGGAGAAACAATATTCAACTGACTGACTGTCAAAAATTCTTAAGAATGAGGCTTACTTTTCACATACAAGTGAGGTAATAAACCTGGGCCTGGATCATACATTTCTGTCAGCGCAGATCCCCATCATGAAGTGCTCCTTCACATTCCTTCCAAGTATCCCAAAATAATTGGGATTGTCAGACCTAACTACTAGATGCATTACTATGCACTATAGACAAATATCCAATTTGTGGTTTGTGTTTTTACTTCCTTGCTAGCAGATTTTCAGGGTGGCAGCAAGACACAGAGATGTGATGCTAATTGCCTCATCTTTCTACATATTGTTGACAATGTGTGGGGGGTGGGGGATGAGGACACTGGCCCAGGGAGGGGGCATGAAGGCCTGGCTTCACAGACAAAGGGGAAAAAGAACATTGTTTTCACAACTTCTAATTGGAGGTTCCTACCCTCTGTGGCCTCAACATATTCTGTGGCCAGTTTTGGACTTAAGGTATCTCCTCCGTGCAACACAATTGAAAACTTCCTAGGTTAATTAACTATAGCTTTCCATAACATCCAAACCATGCAACCATGGTTACCACATTCAGGATCTGAAACCAACATTTACCTAACTAGTTATCAGTATTTGCTAGTTGTTCTGGAAAATACTGAAGGCAAGAATATCTTCCCGCCCCCCCCCCAAAAATCAGTATTCTAGACTTTTGGATATACATTACTAAGGGTTCAGTCCTTTTATGCATTGGCCTGAAAGTAAGTCTCATTGAACTCAGTCACCCTGTTCAGATCACACACTAATCCAAGGTGGTTAAGCTACGGTGACCATATTTTGGAAACCAAAAAGGAGGACAACATGGTCAGCCCCCAAGGGGGCATGTCCAGCACCAAGGGGGGGGTGACCACCCGAACATAGCCTTGGTCACATCTGATTTTACAGCACACATTTAAGACAAATCTGTTTTATATAACATCTTAATGTTAAAATCACTGAAATAAAGAACAAGTGAGACATTCAATGTATCTAAAATTAACTTCACTCACTCCTACTTTTGTAGCTTTTGCTGTACTTTGAAGCTTTTGCTATACTCTGTGTGATACATTCTCCCCTTCCCTCAAATATCTTTTCTGACTGTATCCTCACTCATTGCAAGTTGCTGCTGTTTGTTAATGGGGTTTGATACTGGCCGGCTGAATGACTGGCTTTTTATTTTTAAATTTCAATTTTTTTAAAAAAAAATGTGTACAACTGTTACAAGTTTCTCTACTCTAACATTAGGGTGGGTGTTGTGGCTGCCCACCAAATCTGTAACAGGAAAGGTGCCCTGCTTGCCTAGCACGTCTTACCTAAAGACTGGAGATCCCCCCTTGATGCCAAGGGCTGAAACTGCTCAGTGTGCAAGACCCCTAAGAGGAGGTTTGACAACCTGAGTTTGAAGGATATGGCTCCGGCAGTTTTTAAAAACAATTATTTGAAAATTTTGAACTTTAAAAAAAATCCTAAAAAATCAATGGATGAACGGATCTGATTCAAAGTTGGCATGGCTAAATCTCTCCTTAAGAGCTATCATGGTGCCAACCTTCAGCTCTTTACCTTTAAAAATGTCATTTAAAAAATAATAATTTTAAAACCTCAAAACCTCAAAAAAATCCTAAAAATCAATGGATGAACAGATCTGTTTCAAATTTGGTGTGGCTAAAGCCCTACCTAAAAGCTATCATGATGCAAAGTATCATCTCTTTATCTTTAAAAATGATAGTTTTAAAAATAATAATTTTAAAACCTCCAATTTTAAAAAATCCTAAAAATCAATAGATGAATGGATCTGTTTCAAATTTGGTATGACTAAAGCCCTGTCTAATTGCTACCATCATGCCATGTTTCACATCATTATCTTTTAAAATGATAGAGTTATAAGCATTTTTGTTAATTCTCATTAAAGTAGAGCTGCCCTCTGGCTAGGGAAGATGGGGAAAATCTGGATTTTTCTTCAAATTTTGTAATTTCCCCCCTTCCCGGATTTGTTACCAAAAATCCAGACAAATCCAGGTTTTTCCTGTCATATGGTCACCCTGAAGCAAACATTGTGGCTTAGTGTGTCGTGTGAACCATGGTGGATACATAACCATAGTTTAAACATGCTCACTAACCATTTCATGCAAAAGAGTTAGCAGCCTAACCATGGCTTAGTGTGTTGTCAGAACAGGCCCAGTGGGAGTTACTTATGAGTAGACATGTAAAGGATTGCAATAAAGCCTAAGAATAATTGCACAGACTTATAACACCTAAGAAAGTTATTGTTTGGAGAAAACAAGCAAAATTATATCTCCCTATGAATCCTCAGTTATTTTACAGTCAGTGTAAGGGGAAATGTTATCATTATTGTTTTTTATGTAACACCAATGCTCGGGTTTGTTTATTTATGTGTTTAATTGTTTAAATTAAGAAGCCTATAATGTTCTTTAAAAAATTAAAAACACATTAGCACCTGTTATGCTGGTTCATACCCAAAGCTTCAGTACGGAACCACAGGGAACTAGGCCTTAGCTAGACAGGGCTTTATCACAGTGCGAACCCCGAGATCTTCCCTGTGCGTCCACATGATGCACAGGGGACCCCAGGATCAGGAAGGGATCATCCCTCCCTTGCCCTGGAATAGAGCCCTCCACTTTGGGGCTGGTTTTTCTGCAGTCTCATGCCAAGCCCGAAACCGCGGAACATTTGGCCCGTTGCTGCGGGTTGACCCAGCTCCATGCAATTCCTTGCACAGGACGCAGCACTCCTCAGGAGCGCTGCACCCATTGGGGGTAGGGTGGGGGGAGTGGGGAAATTAATTTAATTTTTAAAAACACTTACCTTTTGGCGCTCGAGTGCTCCTGCACTCCTGCTGCTTTAAAAAAATTAATGGCGGGCACGACGCCTCTCCTCCTGAGGTCGTCGTGCCTCACGAGTAAACAGAGGACGGATCTCGCGTTAAATACAATGCGAGATCTTCCCTCCTCCATCCTGGATTAAAAGGTAGGTCTAACTAAGGCCCAAGTCTGCAAAGAACTACAACAGTGTTCTTTTTAAATTTTTTGGAAGAACATTATAATCTTATTAATTTAAACAAACAAATAAATAAATAAACCAAAGCCTAAATACAGACTATACAAGCCTTTACTTAAGAGCTTGCACACAAGAGTGAATGGGTTAAATTAAATTACTAGAAATTAAGACATGGCAATAATGCATCTGCCTTTTATGCCCACTCCAACTTGTTTGATTTACTCTGAAAACAAATGACAAAACAGACTTTCCTAATAAGAATGTATAAATACCAATTAGTGCCTTTTAGCTGAAGGCTAAAAATTATTGTTTTAATGGAGGAGAATCTGAAGCACTTGTTTGAAATACTCTAGCTAAAATGTTGATTGCAACCACAGATTTCAAAGAAACTGAATTTTAAAAAATGTTGTGGGCACGAGGCGGGGGGAAAGAAAGTTTTTTACAAATCCCAAATATGCTGTGAAAGGAAATTTGTACTTTTTTATTTTTCTCTATGAATGAAAATGAAATCCTTAAAACTGGAGCTTGAATCTCTCATTCCCTTAATGAGTCTGCGACCACAGATGTAACCCATCAATCAAAACAGCTTGTGCAGAGTCTCGCCATGAAAGATAATGGAATTAATTTGATTCGTTAGATACAGAGACGCATGCCTTTCTGTTTCATGTAAAATCCTGTCATTCAGAAATAACAATAACACCAGCTGTAGAAGTTTCTCCAACAAATTCCCCAATGTAACTTGTGTTTATTTTTTAGTGGACTGCACTTTCAATAAATATCTGTAGGAAGCAGTTGCACAGGATTTGGAGTGCAGTGTCATTCATGTGCGGATGACACCCTACTCTATAGCCCTCCTCAGAAGTTCACCAAAGAGGACTTCACTGTAAGTGTGGCGGGAGCCAAGGAAGTACACCCTGGCCTTGCCCTTTCGTCCTGGCCCCTTCACGTTGATGGAGAAAGGCCTGCAAGGGCAAGGTAAGAGCACTCAGCTGAACACACAGTGCTCCACATTAGTGGGAACCCTGACTTCTTAGCACTACCATCATGTGGGGCTTTGGAATTGCTTTCAGCTGAATGCACAGCACCCTTTGTAGACCTCCCCTGTCAACATGGGGAGGGGGGCAGTTGAGCGTAGAAGAGATGGAGATAGAGCATATGTCCCCAGTGCCCTCCATGCTTACAGTTAAACGTCTTTACTGGACATCTGAGGAGGGCTTCCCACTCCTTTCTGTCAGATGCCATAGAGGTAGTGGTGGAAATCCTTAACTGCATTCTGGAGCTATGGAAGGCCAGATGTGGGCTAGCAAGCAAAGATTTAATCCAAACAAGACAGTGTTGCCTTTTCTCACGAGGAAAGTCTATCTGGGAATAGGGATTTGGCTTAAGGGATGGGGGTAGACCTACCTCTGAAGGATCAGAAGTGCAGTTTCGTAGCAGCACCAGGGTCTGGAGCTAACTTCCTGGAGACACCAATAGGGTCCTTCTCTCTCCCTCCCCCCCCACTCTATTTGTGTGTGCATGTGTGTCTTGTAAAGACTGCTGCAATGTATGCTCTTGAGATTTTTTATCAATTTCATTGTTTATTTCATTTTGCTGTGATACTTCTGTTGTATTATGATGTACTTTGAGTCACTTTGGGGCCTTTGGATAAAAGAGTAGAATAGAAATGTTAAGGCAGAAGTGTGATTGTACCCTTACAGTGGATTCTCCTATGATCCTATGTATAAATATGCATAGTATGCATATTTATTTATGCATAAATTAAGTATGCATAAATTCACAACTATAGATGTGGAGCTGAAAGAAGATTCTTTCCTCTACTATACATTAGTTATAATCACCAATCCAGGAATTTACCATTATGAGAACTGCCCCAAGGTTTCGAAACTTTCTGGACTCAAGTCACTTTCACAGATTCCACTTCATGTGTTTAGAAAACACATGGCGATCAGGCATGCCAGGTAGCTATGCCCTGACGTTGTTGCTCCCCCTTCAGTCATGAGCCCATCATCCACAAATTCATCTGAATGTATGAAAGGGGCACACACACTTTTTTCTGTGTAAAAATGGAAGAAGTATGGTCGATGCTGCATGATTTGATTAATAAATGTGTGACAGTCAAGACCCTGGATTTATCTATATAGGTCCGAATCATCTTCAGATACAAAAGTGGCATGTGTTTTAGGCTGCCCTGCAACTCCTTAGAAAACTACCTAATCAACTACCTTTGGAAGCATTCTATGACCCATTCAGGATTGAGCTCGCACATCTGCATGACAAAGTTTTTTACCCAAAAGTTTCTTAATCTGAATTAAATTTAAAACAAAATTGTATTTCCCCAATTGTATTGATACCACAGCAAAGTATCAAGAGAATCAAACGCTGTAGATCCATATTACATAAAAATATGTTACCATGAAATGGGGAAACGGTTATCATGGTAATCTACTCTTTGAATCAGGTCCATCCAGTAGGGAACTACTGCAGAGAGGACATAAATCAGGATCTAATGAACTATTTCAGATGTTGCCTGGGTTGTAGACATGCCTAGTTGGATTATCAACTTTAGTGGCAAGGGGCAGCAGGTTTCCATGACATATAATAAACCGCTGTTGAAAGTTGACTCAGTGATCATTCTGCCATGCCCGGCACAGCCTGGGCATGGGGAGAGGATTGCGGGCAGGGCAGGGGAAGAGGTTATTGGGCAGCTGGGTTTGGCGCCACTGGGAAGGGAGGGGTCAACAGCGAGCCTAAAACCAGGCACTTACTCCTCCCAAGCCCTCTTTGTTTCATGCGGCTGCAGGAGCAATCTTGTCGGCAGCCTTCCAAAGAGGAGAATCTTGAGCAGAGATTGACGAGGGAGCAGCACATCTTCTGGCCTTTGGCTTCAGGTCTCGTGGGCCACTTTGGCCCGCCATCCCTTCCCTGCCCACCATCCTTCCTGGAGCTTTAAGCTCCAGATCCGGTGTTGCGGCCCTCCTCCGGACCCAGGAACCAAAAATAGGGCCTGGTCGACTGGGTGGGGTCGGGCTCTTTCCTAGAGTGGGAAGGCGCCTGGGGGTGGCGGCCACACTTCTTACCTGCCCAGCTACTGCCGCACATCCGACCCAGAATTTCCGGATTGCTCGCTGGGCACAAGCCAGTCGAGCATTGCCCAGTGCGGTGGGTGGGGCCCAGCTCAAGCCCAGAGCTGCAGCAGCATGTTGAGCCATGCGTACTCCGGGCACGGCTTAGGCCTGCTTGGAGCAGTGCGGGGTGCGCATTTAGGCCCTAATCAGGCAACGCGCCTCCCGGCCTGCACCGCAACACTTGCCAGAGCCGTCCAACCAGAGCCGTCCAACCAGCCGGGTGTATTTCCAGTGTGGCAGGCGAGGGGCCCAGCTCCCGGACCTCCGAGGCAGCATTTGCCGGCCATTCTCCCAGCGCAGCTGACTAGGGTCCAAAGCAGATTGCCACATGACATGGGGAGAAGTTAATGGTTTGAAAACTGCAAGTTATAAAGTTGTGGACTTGGCCAGAAAGTACACATTCAAGAAAAATTGCATGCTTGAGTCTGGTGGATGCCTGTACCAAGTTCTGGGGTTTAAAAAAACAAATTGGACTGCATGGAATCAAGAGTAAAGCAATTTCTAATGCCAACCTTTCTGGGCTATTTGGGGAAATACTTACAGTCAAATTATGCCCTTGATGCATGTGTGTGGTTCTTAATGCCCTTGGAGCTTGGTACAAGATTTTCCTTATAAACCAGAATCACATTAGAATATCTGTTTTGGTTTCTTTTGTAAATTATAGATTATGTTTCCTTATTACCACAGGAAGTTGTTGTGGTCTTTTCTATTAGTAATATGTGGTTTACAAACCAACTCTGTACCGAATGGGCTGCTCTTTACTTTATTAACGAATAGAAAGAAAAGACAAAAGTTGAGGCCCCAATCCTACAGCCGTTTTATGACTGTGACTAGTCTCAATGACAATAACAACAAGATTTCGTAGACACCTTTCTCGACAAAAAAGAAGACTCAAGGCAACAAAATCAAAACATACAGAATTTAAAACAGCTAAAACTAAAAGGCAATCACCTCACAAAACAACTGCAACATCAGTGACAACCATAAATACTTCAACTGATGCATTAAATGCCAGACATTGCCTTGGAATAGAGAAAACCTGGTGCTGAAAAGATGACAGTGTTGGTGCCAGCTGGACCTTGTTGGGCAGAGCATCCATAAACAGGGGCCTCCCATCAAAAAGGCCCTCTCCCTTGTGGCCCCCTTCCAAAATTCCCTCAGAGGAGGACCTCAGAGAACAGCCTCAAATGTTGATCTTGGGGTGCAGGTAGGTTCATACCAGGGGAAGAGCTCCATCAGGTATTGTGATCCTGTGTCATATAAGGTTGGAGTTTAAAACCAGCACCCCGAATTGCGATCAGTGGGCCAGAATTGGTGTTAAATGCTCAGACTTCCTGGTTCCTGTTATCAATCTGTCTACCACATTTTGTGCAACCTCTAGTATCTGAACCATCTTCAAAGGCAGTCCCACATAGGAGCGTATTGCAATAATCTAATCTGGAGGCATTTCCCTTAGTTTGTGGCCACAGAGCTATTAAAAAAAGAGAGGTCCCCATGATCTTACCTTTAAATCATGGCTTGGCTCTCAGAGAAGAGGACACACCTGAAAATAAGTCCCAGCGGTGGCAGCTCCAGGTTTATGGTGGGGGGATGGAATGAGTCGGGAAACCCACAAAGGCCAAATTGCCTTGGGGGCTTGAATCTCACTTCGGCTTCAGTGCCGAGGCAAGGCGGGCAAGCCCCAAGGCAACATGAGTCAAATCGGGGCCATTTTGGAACCTCTGAAACAGCCTGCAAGGAAAGTTGGAGTGGGGGCTGTGCACAACCCTACTGAATACCATTTGCTGTTGTGCTCATGACTTCGTATTGGCATCCGGTTGGCCACTCTGTGTGGAAACAGAATGTTGGACTAGATAGACCTCTGGTTTGATCCAGCAAGGTTGTTCTTATGTTCTGCCTACACAAAGTGTTCAGTGTTCAGAGGTCAAACCCAGGTAGCACTACCATGGAAATTCTGACCACTCAGTGAAGTGGGAGATGCACAACACTGAGGTCAAAGATGGGATATCATCTTCCTCAAACATTGAAGTCTTTCCCATTCTAAACATCTCAGAGAGATCAATGTATCAAGAAACCATCATCTGCCCATCTGCTCTTGTAAAGACATATCAACATATATAGATTGCTTTTGACAAAGCCAATACTTTGATCAGTCATCTGTTTAAGAGAAACCATAGCAACAGACCTATTCACAAACCCACAACAGTAACATGTGACACAAGCAGTGATCCAAGTGACCTACATAAGCCGCCTACCATCCAGTTAACGATTGCTGACCCATCATTTGTATAGGCTTTGGGTGTGGTCAGGAAATTGAGCTACACAATGGATATAAAAGACAGAAATTAATGTGTAAAACCCATCATAGTGTCCTGATGTTGGCTGCTGACAAACTTTCATTCAGGCTAAGAGGTGAAAAGAGGTTCAAACCTATTTCCAGGAGGTGTTAGTGCAGTAACTTGTCAGGCCCTTTATTCTACAGCTGCCCAGGAAGGATATGACCAAGGAGGTATCTGGAGCAAGATCCACAACATGCAGTGAGAACATTTTCATTGCCCTTGTTGGGTAAATGCTAAAGTTTCTTAGGAAAAAAAGCTCTGATTCTTGCACCCGCGATTCTAAGATGCACCCCGTTTTTAGAGATGTTTATATAGGGAAAAAAGTGTGTCTTAGAATCAAAGAAATACGGTAATTTCATTTGTAATTATGTTTAATTATCTAAATGAAGCTCACACTTTTATGTATTCATTAATAAGTATAACACAATATTGTTGATATTGTTATTCACAACACAGCAGGATATCTTTAGTTCCTATAGAATCCCTTCTCCTACACACATATAACTTCCAAAGTTAAAATATCTATTGACTTGACTTTATATTTGGCCCAAATTAAAATCAATGTAGCTCAGTGCTTCATTGTTTACAAGGCAGTTTCCCTTGATCTTACCACAATAATTAAAAGTCTTTATCTCCTAGCTTTTAATAATATGAGGTACATTTTATAAGGAATATTGACTGGATATGACATAGCAAAATGAATGGAAATTACTCAAGAACACAGCTGTGCAGTGTGCCTGTGGGTCTATTGTTACCATCCGATATGAAAAATCAAGCAATCAACTTTTTGGGTTTGGGGGTAATATATAGCTAATGAAAATATGCATCCTTCATCTGTGTCAACATCTTGTTTGTGTTGAGCACACACACACACAAATACCCTACATTATGGACAAGTTGGATTAAAATTAATATCCCCATCACATGGTATAAAATAAATGGGTGAATACAAGTCATTTGAGCATGGTAGATCTACCCGAAATGTTCCATTTTTGCCAATACTTCTTCCCTTTGAAAACAAGCTAGTTTTTATTCATTTTCCAGTAAAGGAAAATTATAAACACAAGAGGAATTAAGCAAGGGAATATATAACTCATTATTACAACGGAGAAAGAAAATGAGCTAATGCTCCAGCCATCCACACATGTTGCCCCTAGTCCATTGACAACAGATAAAACAAAGGCTGTAAAAATATGCAACAGAAATAAGCATGCTAAACAACAGATATGCAAAAAGAGAACTTCAAGGAGATATAGTTTCAACCTACCATACGTTATCTATAAAAGTAACACTCAGTACATATGGCTACAACACATCTTTCCCAGTTATATGAATCAAAGGTTTCTCCCAGATTGGATTTTGCTTGATAAGAATCAGGGAATAGCCCTGTGAACACTGAAAGGGGGTGGGGCAGATGTAAATCCTCAGTTAAATGAGTTTCCCAGAGTCTTCCAGAAACTGTTATCACAATCATATGATACAACTATTAGTTCGAAGCAGATTTCCAGTACCAAGGAATGGGACTGTAGCAGTTCCAGGAAACTGAGGGGAAACAGGCTCAGTAGGGACAACCAAATACACTTCTGGCAAGAGAACCAAATTTAGACATTATCTGCTACTTCCAGTTTGAAGAAGAGAAACCACGCTTTTCCAGAACAGAGAAGGAAGATGCTCATATTAGCGTCCATCTGCAAAAATGGCTAAAAGATGTGTCTTGGACTGTGACATGTGGATAGGAGTGTTGGAGTAGAAGAATCACAGTTACACCTTACTCTATTGCAGGGGTGGGCAATTTGTGCCCCTCCTGATGTTGTTTGACTACAACCCCCATCATCGCTCACCATTGGGTGTACTGCCTAGCACTGATGGAAGTTGCAGTCCAATAACATTTGGAGGGCCACAAGTTGCCCACCCCTGCTGTACTGCCTCCTTAGGTGAACCTCATGAACTGGCCATTTTCAAAGTGTCCAATGTGTGTCAAAGGAAGCAATCCGATGGCCCCTAGGAATTATCTGAGAGGCCACAGGATGCTGGGGATCCCCCCCTCTAAGGTCAGAGAAAGCATCCAGATCTCAGAAGGGGGGGGTACAATCCCCACCACCCTGCCCCCTCACAGCCAGCGCAGAAAGAACTGTGCTGACTGGCTTCCAAGACCAGAAAAGCAACCTCAGAGGGGGAGAGGGGGGTGTTTTAGTGGGCAAGGACAGGAGTAGACTGGAGAAGCCAGAATACGAGCTATCCTGAGGCCTCTCCAGCCTCCTTCCCTCCCACTCTGAAGTCTGGGCACTAGACACGCAGAAACGTTTCGTGTAAAATGCAGAGTGGGAGGATTGGGAGACGAAGATCACCTCCCCCATTCCTCCTGCCCTACAAAGGATGTTTGGAAGCGTCCAAATTCAGGGGCTTCTGATCATCAAGGGTACAATCAATAGGATTGTGCCCTAACTGTATGGGAAGCCCTATTAAAAAAGACCTTTTTATTCTCCCGGCATTTTAACAGTCTATAAATAAAATTTAACTGGTGTTTTAAATTTGTAATTTTGCATTGCTGCTGTTTTTATCTGGTTGAGCTTTTATATTGTATTTTATAGTATGGTTTTATACTGTTGTTTTATACTTTGAATGTTTTTAATTTTTGTGAACTGCCCAGAGAGCTCCGGCTATTGGGCAGTATAGAAATGCAATAAATAAATAAAAATAAATATTTCTTTAATGGTTTCTCCACAGGGTTCAGACAATCTTGGCCTACAGACATAGGAATTAGAAAGTTACCTTCTACTAAGTCAGACAGACCATTGGTTCATTTTGCTCAGTGTTGTCCAGATTGATTGACAGCAGCTCTCCAAAATCTCAGGTCATTGCAGGCTCTACCTGGAGATACCAGAGACTGACTCAGAGGCCTTCTGCACTCGAAGCACATGATATTCCACTGAGCCTCAGAGGGAAGAGAGGTTTGTGCTGGCATGGCAGAAACCGCTTGAATGACATGGAAGCCAGCCTCTTTGTATGTACCAGCACCTCCTCAGGAGTGCTGTACATGCATGATTTCTATGATCCCTGCAACATTTTTTCAAGCCACTGTAGCCTCTTTGAGGAATTATAGGGCAGAGGGAAGCTCCACATAGAGGCCAGATCTACACCAAGCAGAATATGACACTTTGAAAACAGTTTGAAAACTGTATATGGAGTGGGTCATGGGCCCCTACAGTTGTCAACCCCATTATAAACCATTTTAAAGCAGTAGTGCAGATCCTGCCTGAGTAAGAGCTTTCCTTATTCACATGCTTTGCTTTCCCATGGAGACAAAGAATTAGGAAATGGGTGAAGAAGTGATGTTTAGGATCTGGCTTGGCAACCCTAGAAAATAGAATACTAGACTAATTTTTGTGAACCGCACAGAGAGCTTCGGCTATTGGGCAGTAAAGAAATGCAATAAATAAATAAATAAATAGAAATAAATAATAGATGGACCTTTGGTCTAATCTATCAGGGCTATTCTTTCGCTTTTATATTTTTAACCAAGCAGATCTGTGACAGAGTTGGTACTAAACTCTAGCCAAGGTTCCCTCTCCTTTGCATGTATTTATATAAACAGAGAACATCTTGGTTTTATTGGCTGCTTGCAATAGGTATCAGTTCTCTGGAGTTATTCTGCTGAGCAGTGCCTACTGTCCTCAACAATGCGCATCCCACAGCACGCTTGCACCTATTTGACAAATACAACACATTTCATTGTACATTATGCCTGTCTGTTGGGAAAAGGTTGGGATGCAGAACCATAGGTGCATGACAGTGTATGGTATTCCTACAGACTCTGTTCTCCCTTTTTTTCCAAGATGGAATGCAAAATGAACTTGTTTACTTTATGCAAACCCTATTTCTTCCTTACAGATGGATACGATCTGTCGAAGACCTGGAACATTTTATCCCATAGCAAAAGTCTTTGTTTAAACTACCATCTGTTCTTTCTAGAAGGGCACAATAAGACCAGGAACTATTTACTATTCCATAAATTAAGAACAGAGTTTTGTTTTTGGACAGTTTGTTATAAAAATGAGGTAAGGGATGACTTGGAATCTGATGACAGAACTTTTGTTAGGACATGCTTCATAAGGGAGTATCAGGAATGGTCCTTTTGTTTGGGTTAAGAAGTCACAAATGGATTTAAGATGCAAGAGAGAACTTCAGCGACTTCAGTGGATGTACAACTGGGCCAAAGCTGTGGCTAATTGCACTGCTGACCCTCAACCTGTTATATGTCTCATCTCCCTACAGATAGAAGTTTTATTAGCAAGAGATGCCACAATCTGGATATTTGGTTCAATTCTAGTCAAGGATTTGGCTGTCTGTTTCAGATCAGTATCTGAACATTGGCATCTTTCAACTGTGCATGCCCAAGCCACGTGCTCCAGTCTTTCTGTTCCCATTTTCTCTTCTAGATGTCTTCCTCTCAGACTCCTCTCTTTCTCTCTCTCTCTCTCTCGTCCTTCTGGAACACTAATTCTTCCAACCATCTTATCCTAGCTCCTCCCTTAACAGGCTGTCTTCTGAGTGTTTCTTGGCAACTGCATCTTTGAACTTTCTTCTCACAGGACCTGCTACCTTTGCCCATATGTAAGTTCAGAAGAGGTCAACCAATTACATTTGGGCCACTTTTAATAATAGGGTTCTCTTGGTGACAGAAGCTTTATAACTAACACTGCCACCACCAACAACAACAACAACAACTTGAATCCTTCAGTGGATAATAATATAGGCGATTAGTTGCTTTACATTCTTCTAATGCAACTGTTATATTACATGATTTTTTTAAAAAAAATGTGAATGAACAAAAATATTGATGCAGGGTTAGGTAAAGTGTAAAATCAAAAAAAAAAAGTTCTCAGATATATTTGGAATGTATCTCAGGGACCTCATGATTAACCAACAACAGGTCTTGCTACATGGTTACAAATGTCTTTCCCTTGTCTTCTATATACTCAAGAAAATAGTTCAGTTCCAGAAAGAAACTGTTCTTCAAAAGACTGGGTTTTTAAAAACAAACAAACAAACACACACACACACACACACACACACGTGTGCTTAAAGCAAGAGTAAGGCTGGAAACCTATTCATTGTTATGGTCTTCTTAGGGACAACTCTTCATCAAAGAGAGCATACAATTTCTGCTAGTAGTGTTAATGGAAGTCGTGTGAGTTGCATTCCATCACATGCCACAGAGAAAATGTAGCCCTTATTAAGAGAAGACTGGTACTGGAAGATATGGCTTGTTCCAAGCAAGTTTGTTTAATGATAGTTAAGGGAAGAGGCCCATCACTAACTGGAAAATCCTGATATATTACTTTAAATGGTTAATATTGATTGATTAGAAGTCAATTGAAGCCATTTCTATAATTAGTTCTATGGCTAGCAGCAGAAGGAACTAACATTTACTTATTATGCACTCTTTTTAACTTATAAAGATTTCCTAAGAAGAATTCACAGCACAGGAAATTCTGCAATGAAGATATGGCTATTACCAGGCATTTTCCATCACACAACACAATGGAATGAGAAAAGGGGGAAGTTTATAAAAGAGCAGACATTGTCAGAATCTAAATTATTGTCTGATATTTTCTAACATGAGTAACCAGCTTTAATAAGGACTTAACCCGTGTGCAGCCTCGCATGGCTTGCATTCAATATGTCACACAGACTCCTGACTCCTTGTATTGTACTAACAAAAACAAACTTACTTTTCTCTAGGTATGTGAGGTAAAAAGAACCCCCAAAAAAAAAATTCACAGTCAACAGGCCAGAAGCAGCATCTGAAATAATTGATTCTCATTTGCAAAGAAGTGATAAACCAGTTAACTAAGTTGTGACTAATAATATACAAATGCCTGGGGTGTGTATCTGAGATACCCTCAGGAAGGTAGATTGCAAAGAACCTTTGTGCAATGTTGCCGTAGTTCTTATATTCAGTAGTTTAAAAAGTGCCCAGTAAATCTTTTTACATCTACTAAACACTGACATACTTTGTCGGACAGGAGATATTTAGCCACAGCTTGAAAAGTGGGGAGTTAAGTCTTGAGAGCAAAGTCAAAGAGCAACAGATCAAGTATAATATTTAGAGCCAGCAAAGTACAATTAAAGCCAAACCAAGCAATTTTAAGTACTATAAGTAATAACAAATCTGTTAGAAACCTTTACCAGGAATATTTAGTCAACTATTGCAGCTAGCATGTAGAATTACAGACCTGAGAATGTAGTTACAGTTCCTTATAACCTTTTGTCTCCAGTCATATTACTGGTGCTCTGTTTCCAAGTGCTGCTTACAACTCACAAGTTCCTTTTCCCAAGCCTATCCAAAGGAACTGCCCAGATTTTGTGGTGTAATCTGAGCAGGGAAGTACCATGTGGCTATGATACGGTTAATTCACATTTTACCTCCCTCTGATGTGCAGCAGGGAGAAAGCACAAAAATGAAAAGACTATTTTCTATTCAGCAGGATCTAGGAATTAGCAGCAGCACATTTATATGTGGCAATTTTGGATTTTATATTCTCCATTTCAATACATTCCCTGCTTTAAAATGCCATCACTTGAGCATTTATAAAGCCTGTCCCTAATCCTGTCTGCCCACAAAGTACACATCTTTTGCTAACTTATCTAAAGACTCTACAAGAGGGGTTGTCTCAATTTAACCATCACACACTGTATAGAAGCACAGACAAACTTGTCATCTCTCCCTGTTTGAAGAACAGACTAAAATTTCAATTGCTAATTACTTATTTCAACCTTTGAATCTTTTCTACTGCATCCTAGCTGGATTTTGTTCTGCTTATGATCACCTGAAATATATGCTTACTTCTTCATTGAAATGCCTTAACAGGCCATTAAGATAAGCAGTAAGATACAATTTATAAGTCAAAAGTGGTAAACAGAATTTGAATTCCTTGCAAGATTCCATAATTTAAACAAGATACTCACA
This sequence comes from Elgaria multicarinata webbii, assembly GCF_023053635.1. NCBI lineage: Eukaryota > Metazoa > Chordata > Lepidosauria > Squamata > Anguidae > Elgaria > Elgaria multicarinata. The sequence continues at coordinate 110,545,010 of NC_086173.1, read as the reverse complement.
TGAGCAATTGAATCATTCCTGATTCAAAACCAGGACTTTGTACAACTCCTCTGCAAGTTACTTTAGATAAGTAGAAAAAACTCTGCTGGTTTACAGCTCAGCTGCTTGCTTTTTCTTAGCACTACAAATTATGTCTACATAACCTTTGCAAAAGCTCAGCTGCAAGCTAAATGCATACTAACAGCACAATAAATGCATGCTAAGAGATGAAGATTTTACAGTGCAGTTGCCCTGCTTCATGCACTGAATTGTATGGGGTGGGGTCTTGCCAGTATTAAAAGATCTATATTAGTTATCAATTTGTTTCTGGACACAATTCAAAGTGATAGGCACGGTCAGGCACCTGCCAAATGCCCACATCCCAGCATGGGCCCACTGACAAGGGCTTGCTCCTTTTCACCACTGCAGTACCTGCCTCTTGCGCTAGCTAATACAGCAGTGGTGGTGATATGCCATGGCCTGCTTGCCCACAGACTATCTGCCTTTATTGAAAAGTCAAAAAAGTAGGTACCAGACAGACCTTCCTAGGGAAGCCATTCCACATTATGGGGCCACCAAAGAAAAGGCCCATAGTAGTCACCCACTGTAGCTCAGTATGTGGAGGCACTTGGGGCAGGAGGTGTCCAGATGATCATCTCAGACCATGGAACATATGCAAAGAGTTTGTGCTTGAGAGACTGTGATCCCAAGCCAAGAAGGGATTTATAGGTTAATTCCAACACTGTGAACTGGAACTAGTGCTCTTCAACATTTTTATTAATGGTTTTGACAAGGAGGTACAGGGAATGCTTATCAAATTTGCAGATGACACAAAATTGGATGGGATAGCTAATACCCTAGAAGAGAGAAATGAACTTCAAAGTGATCTTGATAGGCTGGAGTGCTGGGCTGAAAACAACAGAATGAAATTTAATAGGGATAAATGCCAAGTTCTACATCTAGGAAAAAGAAATCAAAAGCACAGTTACAAGATGGGGGATACTTGGCTCAGCAGTACTACAAACAAGAAGGATCTTGGAATTGTCATAGATCGCAAGCTGAACATGAGCCAACACTGTGATGGTACCATGTACCATGCACCATGTACATTGATGGTGCTATATAAATAAATAATAATAATAATGTGATGTGCCTGCAAAAAAAGCAAATGCTATTTTGGGCTGAATTAATAAAAGTATAGCTTCCAAATAGCATGACGTACTGGCTCCCCTCTATTCAGCACTAGTTAGGCCTCATCTTGAGTATTGTGTCCAGTTCTGGGCACCACACTTCAAGAAGGATGCAGACAAACTGGAGGGGATTCAGAGGAGGGCAATGAGGATGATCAGGGGTCTGGAAATAAATCCCTTTGAGGAGAGACTGAAAGAACTGGGCATGTTTAGACTGGAGAAGAGAAGATTGAGGGGAGACATGATAGCACTCTTCAAATACTTAAAAGGTTGTGACACAGAGGAGGTCCAGGATCTCTTCTCGATCATCCCAGAGTGCAGGACACAGACTATTGGGCTCAAGTGACAGAAAGCCAGATTCTGGTGTGACATCAGGAAAAACTTCCTGACTGTTAAAGCAGTATGACAATGGAACCAATTGCCCAGGGAGGTCATGGGCTCCACCACACTAGAGGCATTCAAGAGCCAGCTGGACAGCCATCTGTGAGGTATGCTTTAAGGTAGATTACTACAGTGAGCAGGGGATTGGATTCGATGGCCTTCAAACTCTACTATTCTATGATTCTACAAGTAATAATAATAGTATAATACTGGAGTAATTCAGTCATAATGACCACTTCCATGAGACATTCCTGCAGCAAGAAACACAAGCGGACAATTCTTAGTGATACCCCCTTTCCCCTGCAGCCTTCTGTGTTTCTGACAAAAACAGTGTGTGTAATCCTATCTCTGGAGGATTCCCCTTCAGACAATGACCAGAAATCTCGGGGCTCAAGCGTCAGAGAGGAGCTACCTTGAAGCAGATCAGGGCACCCTGGGCCCTCAAGGGAGATGGCCATCAGCCTTGACCTTCATAATATAGCTAGTCCCTTCTCAGGCTCAGAGACAGACACTAAGTGACCACCTAGGCCCAGGCTCACCATTGTCAAAAGGCTAAGGTTCAGCCAACTGCCTTGCATAGAAGTGCCCGTCTGAGGAATAGGGATGCCTCATGAATAAAGATATGCTCATGATTAGACCTTTCCTCAAGTGGCGCTGAGGGGGTGCTTTGGCTCAGGCTTAAAAGCCTTCAGTTCCAGACACTACATGCTGGAACAATGTCTGAGTACCAGCTTCCTGACTGATATTTCTGTGTTATTCCCAGCTATTCCTTGGATCTCTTTGTATTTGACTTTGGATTGGACCACATATTGACCTTGCTTTGGGACTCGACTCTGTCAGGATCCCTGGAGCTCTGTCCCAGCAACACTGTGAGCAGGGCAGCATGGGATCAGCATGGGTGGTAGCACAAGGAGCTACAAAGGGAGGATGAATTGGTGAAAACCACTCTGCCCTCCACAAGCAGGAACCTCCATCATCAAGTCAAAGAGCCTTCCATTCATGGAAGGGCAAAAGAGAATCCAAGGCATAGGCTGCAATCCTACACCCACTTACCAATGGGGCTTACTTATGAGTAGATATGTACATGTTTGCTCCATTAGTGTGTAGTTGTCTACATTGTAGGTATCAGTACATATACTAGCCATTCTGGGCTTTTTTAAACACGTTGATTTGACACCCACAGTGAGTTAGTCCTCTGGTGTGTGTGTATAAAATATCAACAATTAATTGAATTAATATTTTGTAAAAGAGTGTCATGCCTTTGTTATTATTCTTGAGCACTGAAAACTACTATGCAATTTGTACGCTACAGGCATCCTGACTAAATTAAAATAAACATTCTAGCCTATTAATCTAGTTTATAAATCTATTAATGGAGTGTTTCTGAAATTTTGCCTTTAAACATACTTGGTCCCAAATTGTTCCAATTAACCTCATGCTCCCAGACTCCAAGTTTCAGAAGTATGTTAGCCAATTAGTGAACCAGAGACTTCCAACTTAAACAGAATTGGTATACTCATTTCAGATGTACTTTATTTATTTATTTATTTCTAAATGACATTGATATACTGCTCCACATCTAAACAGATTCCAGGGTGGTGAACAATAAAAGATAAAAGAAATAAAACAAAATACTAACAGAGGGGTGTTGTGGTTTTGGTTTTGGTTTTTAAAAAAACACCAATAAAAACATGGCTGGTCATTTGGGGTAGACTTGTTGAAATGAAAATGTCTTCAACAGGTGCTGGAAAACAAAACAATGTTGGTGCCTGCCTGACCTCTAGAGGCAGGAAGTTACACAAACAGGGAGCCGCTACACTGAAGTCCCTATTCTGGGTGGATTCCAATGGAGCTGTAGGTTCATGCAAAACCAATGGGAGCACTTCATCTGATTACCTCAGTGACCAGGCAGATTCTAAGGGAGAAAGCATTCTTTCAAGTAGCCTTATTCCAAGTTGTTTAGGGCTTTATATATCAAGTAACAAAACTTTAAGCCAGGCCAGGTAGCAAATAGGCAGCCAGTTCAGTTCCCTCAGCAAAAGAGTTACATGCTAGAAAGGGGACAGCTCCTGACAACAGCTGCTGCATTCTGTACTACCTGCAGGTTATGGATCACCCTTAAGGGCAGCCCAACATAGAATGCATTGGAGTAGTCCAATCTTGAGGTTATTTGTGCATGTAGCGCTGTGGCCAAGCTATCCCTGTCTAGGAGAGGCCATAGCTGAGTTGCCATGGCCACTTGGACCTTCAGTGACAGTGATGGATCTGGGAGTACCTCCAGACTATGAATCTGATCTTTCAAAGGGAGTGCAACTTCATCTAGAACAAGTGGTAAGTCTATCTCCTGGACTTAGGAACCACTCAACCACATGGCTTCCACCTTGCCAGAATTCAGCTTCAGTTTATTGGCCCTCAACCAGCCCATCACTGAGCTAAGGTACTGATCCAGGACTTGCAGAGACTCGCCTGATTCAGATGTCACAAAAAAATAGAGCTGTGTATCATCAGGGTACTGATGGTACAAATCCCCTATTGACTTCTCCTAGTGTCTTCATACAAATTTTGAACAACATTGAGGACAAGGTGATTCATTACAGAGCCTGATAATTCAATTGCCAAGGGACCGTTCACCAAAGTTATTCTCTAAAATTGACCATGCAGGTGAGACCAGAACTATTGTAACAGTGCCTCCAATGCACAATCCATGGAGCCAATCCAGGAGGATGCCATAGTTGATGCTATCAAAAGACAATGTGAGATCTAACAGAATTAACATGGTCACACTCCCCCTGTCCCTCTCTTGGTGAAAGTCATCAATCAGGGTGACCCTAGCTGATTCAGTCACATAACCAGGTGGAAACCCAGATTGGATTTGGTCTAGACAATGCAGTTGTCCACCATGACCCTCTCAAGTACCTTCTCTAAGAAGGAGGCATTCACAGCTGGATGGTAGTTGTCAAATACCATTGGTTCCAGAGTGTTTTTCTTCCTCTATTACCTCTTAAGATCCACCCTTCTACAGTACTAGAGAGGGCACTTGGGTGCAATCAAGTTGATAGCCTTCCACACTTCACCATTCCATAGTGAATCAATTCTCTCCATTGGAAAATACCCTGAAGCATTCAGAAATCCAATGGATTCCATCAGTCTCTTGGGGAGGACCATCTGAATGGTCCCCCAACCCTGTAGAAGGGAAATAATACTGTGAATTCAAATCTCACCAGGAAATGGTCTGACTATAACAACGGGGTTATTTACACCCTATCCCATCCCATTTTCAGGCAACACATCTCACAGCTCAGACCAAAAACAAAGACCAAAGCCTTGCTTCATGTGTTGGGCTGACAACAAACTGAGTTAGCTTCATGGTTCTCATGGAAGCCATGAAGTTCTGAGACAAAGCTTCAAGCACAGCTTCAGCATGGACATTGAAGTCACCCAGACTTCAAGACCAGGGTTCCCCAGATGATCATGCCCCTTGTCCTGCCCCCACCCCCTTTCCCCCAACCACCAATCATTTGGTGGTTTCCTGGCTTTTGTGCATTCCTCCCCCTCCCATTCTAGAAGGTTGGAATGCCTCTCCCAGGACTTAGTTATTGGCAGTGAGAACTTTAAGCTAAAATATGCTGGTATTTTGGTCCGGGCTGTTTTTGTCTTTGCCCACCACTGGAATGCATTTCCCAAGAGCTTTTCCAAAATGGAATTCAATGTCTTTGAAATGGAACATAATTGGGCTTAAAGAGGTTCTGCAACCCAGGTGTAGGAGACAGTGGGGCAAAGCATAGGGAGCATGACAGAGACAATGGGTCCAGCAAATAGGGCCCCATTCTATCCTCTCACACAATGAGGATGAATGCCTAAATAAGTCTACATTTCCGTTGGCCTGCCTGAGGCATTCTGGGTGAGGGGGGGAAGGGCCCATAAGGGTCAGCCACTATAATTAGGCTCTGCTGTTCTCCCACCCCTGGATGAGTGATGAATGGGGTGGTAGAGACATGGGAATACAGATCTTGTTTTTAATTCTCATTTTGTTATTGTTAGCCACCAGGAGCACTATTTTCAGTGGGAAGGTGGACTACTAAACAAACAACAAACCCATTCATGACTCATGGCATTCATTTCAGCACCAATGAAAATTGAACTGAATGGGCACCACTGGGTTCGATTTTTCTGTAATTCTCAAATCTATTCATTTCCATAGCTGTTAGAGGAAAGAAGATCATGTTCCCCTCCCCTTGTCCATTCCCCATTCTCCCCCTCCCCATAATTCTGGCCCTGGCCTTTTCATTGTTTCTTACTATTTGCAGAAGAGCATTTTTGTTGTTTTACAAGCAAGATTTCCAAATGTGCCTATAGAAGATATTTTCTTGCCAAAGCACACATAGTTACCAGGTGGACTTTCAGAAACTTTCTTCACTTTTTTGTACTAGATGAACTAGGGACATTTACCATACAAATGTTCCAATCTTCACAAGGAAATTGGTAACCATATTAAAAACAGCCTTTTTTTTACATTGGTAAAGGAGAAAAGAATGTTCTTTGTTTTAAAGGGGGAAATGGTAAAGAATAAGAAAAAACCACAAAATGTTCGAACTAAACCTTTAAAATTTGAATTTCCATCTCTGTTGCCAACAATGAGAAATGTCTCACAGCTCTAATATAACTTTCACTAGCAAGAAGAAAACCAGGTTTTACTAATGATGCCTCCTTTCATTCAAAAGCCTTGATCAAGGACACAATGATCAAGGATACAATAGCTATCTATTTAGGCAAAATGTACATAAAATAAAATGGATCCAAATGATGAATATAAAAAGTTATTTGCTGAGGAGGCTAAGTGTGTGTGTGTGTGTGTGTGTGTGTGTGTGTGTGTTTTCAAGAATTTGCACTTAGAAAAATGATTACAGAAAGCAATGGAATGTATTAAAGTTCATGCATTCCGTTAACCATTTTGTGGTTAAGAAACATGGTTTAGCGTGTCGTGTGAATGGGGCCATTATTTATTTTATCCAGATTTCTGGATATTTCAAATTGTTGCCAGACAATTGTTGCCAGACATTCTGCAATGGGCATCCACAAACTGCTTATACAGATGAACATTTTAATATGCACATATGTCTCCTTCTCCCTTTCCCTCTGTCAAAGACACCACACAAACACACACACATATACACATACAGTCTTTCCCATTGACATCAACAGCAGAAGCATTTGATTCCATATATGTAATGGGATGTATTCTCGGAGCTGCCTATCCACTAGACCAAGGGGCACAGAGGCTTCATGCATGCATTGGAGGTCATATGGATTTCTGGTGTGGATTTTTCAAGATGGGTGTGTTTAGCACCCATTTACAAATCACCCAAGTAAAATCACCAACTAAATCTTAGCATGGTACCAGCAACCATGGCTTGTACCATGGAGCTAAACCAGGTCCTATGCCTGGCAAGGGAGCAGTCACAGATGTCTCTGCCTAGCATACCAGATGGAGAGACATAGCAAAAATACTTTTGGGATTAGATAAGAGTGCATTACTATCTTGCTATAAAACCTCAGCACATGAAATTGCTGATAACTTTGGATTGATGTCCATGGGCAGTGAGCCTGTTTTGTATTTTGTTGTACTTACATTAAACCAAAAACATATAAAGTAAAGAACAGATAAAGAGCATTTAGGAAGGAAGGCCTTTTTGGTATCAAATATAAAATCCCTTCCACATGCAAAAAGAAATCCCTATAGCTTTCAAAGGAAGTTACACAAGTAGTCTGGAATGGGGGCATAACATTTTGAGCATAGCAATAGTAAAGCTTGTACCAATATTCTAAATAAACTAGAGGGCAGTCATTGAAACACTTCTACAAATACACAAGATTCTTAAAGTATTACACTATTCAGTCTCTTTCAAACAAATCTAAACTAAAGTCATTTTTAATTTAACTGCACACTTCCAAAAGGGCTCTTTTTCTGATGTCAAAAAGGTAGCAGAGCAGCATTTAAAATGCTCCCCGGGGAAAAGCTGACAGGAGCTGGGGAGAGTCCAGTTTGGGAAGGATTATCGCTTGGGGATGAGGGTGAAAATGTTTTCGATTGCCCAAAATGAGGATTGGGTAGAAATAGACCATGACTGTAATAGCCATTGAAAGATGCCAAAAGCCACAGGGGGAAATGTACAAAGCCAGAGACATTTGGAGAAGGACACTGTTTCTATGCTAATGCTGGTGCATTAGCCAAGATGGGAGAGTTGGAATGCTTGGTTTTAGAGGAGAACATAGATATAGTGGGCATAATGGAAACTTGGTAGAATGAAGAGAACAAATAAGATATGGTCATCTCTGGATACAATCTATAGGAAGGATAGGGAAGGGAATTGGTGGGAGGGCACGTTCTCTATGTCTAAGAGAGCATGTTGTGAAACAAACTAGAAAACTTCAAAGGATCAGACTCCTTCAAAAATCACCATTGGTGACAATACCAGGCTCACCAACATCATGGAAAATGAAATCAGGGGAAATTCTCCCAATGGAGGGATGTAAACAGTGGGGTCTCACAGGGATCTGTGACGATCTCGTGATGGTTTTATCGCAAGATCCCCCTATGTTCACATGTGGCGCGTGATGACCTCAGAGGGAGAGGGTTAGGGTTAGGGTTAGTTCGACTATGGATTTCACCACCAGAAGATATAGCAAAGGCCACCAGCTTGGATGGCTTTACTTGGGGTATAGTCAAAATCACTGAGGATAAGGCTATTGATGGCTACTAGTCAGGATGGCTATATATCACCTCAGATATCGATCAGAGGCAATATGACTCTCAATTCCAGTTTCTGTGAAACACGAGCAGGATGCTGCTATAGCACTCATGTCCTGCTTGTACGCCTTGCACAGTCACCTGGTTGGCTACTGGATGAATAGGCCTTTGGACTGATTCAGCAGGGCTCTTCTTATGTTATAGGATTACAGACTTAATTCTGTGAAATTCTGCACTGGAGCATTTTTTCATCAACCTGCAGAGCACTTTTCCAGGGAGAGATTATTCCCATCTCAATCAAAAGGTAAATTACAACTCTCTCCCTTTCTGCTTTGCATTACCCCAGGTGGTTGCTGGCTGGATGGCTGATGTCTAGAGCTCGTTCCTCACTCAACAGATTGTTCACATGCACTTAGTTGCTGATCAAGCTTACAGGTCAATACGTGTCCTTATCCTTCATGCAACTAATGAGACCTGCACAGCTTCCAATGCCAACTTTCATTCATAAAATGAATGTTGGTTCAGAAGCAGGGTTGTTGTTGATTTTTTTTAATGCATCAGAACAATTATTTCCAATATCAATTAAATTCTTCTAGTCATATTTCAGCACTAGCAGCATGGAATCCAGGCTGTTTATATTTTCTATGTGCTTTTCTGGACTCAGTCCAGGAACAGAGTTCATTAGCAAGTAGGTCAAAAAGGAAATGTTCAAGCCCTCTGAAACAAGTGATTACAGTACATTGGAACAGCTTCATTTTTGGGAACACAAAAAGTATGCAACACAAGTAACCAGCAGATAAATACAACTCAACAACAGGACATCTCCTCCGTCTCCATGAGATTAATATAAATATGCCATTACCTTTTGTTCACATGTGGTTGCTTCAGCTCTCTCTCTCTCTCTCTCTCTCGCTCTCTCTCTCTCTCTCTGACACACACACACACACACAAATACACACACACACACACACAGAGATTGTTTTTAGCATTAAAATTTTACCATATAGCAATAAGAATATAAGAACTTCAGAAGAGCCATGCTGGATCAGACCAAGGGTCCACCTAGTCCAGCAATCTATTCACAAAGTGGCCAACCAGTTGTTGACCAGGGACCGACAAGCAGGGCATAAGTGCAATAACACCCTCCCACCCATGTTCTCCAGCAACTGGTGTATATAGGCTTACTGTCTCGGATACTGGAGGTAGCACATAACCATCAGAGCTAGTAGCCAGCCATTGATAGCGTCCCCCTCCAGGAATATTATCCAACCCCCTTTTAAAGCCATCCAAATTGGTGGCCATTAGTACATATTGTGTTAGTGAGTTCCATACTTTACCTATGCACTATGTTAAAAAAAAATGTTCCAGATTCTTTTAAATGGAGGAAGGACAATAGTTCAGCACATTCTGCATGCAGAAGGTCTCAGCTTCAACCCCTGGCATCTCCAGGTATAGCTGAGAAAGGCTCCTGTCTGGAACCTTAAAGAACTGCTACCAGTCAGTGTATACAATATTGGGTTAGATGGATCTGTGGTTTGACACCATATAAGGCAGTTTTTTATGTTCCATCATTGCACTGAGAGGATGCAAGGGTATTAGATTTTTCATTTATAAACACTTGAGATGGACTTCTTCACAATGCATACCTGTAAGTAATTCAAAGAAACTAAGTCAAAAAAAAATTTATTTTTAATGTAAAACATATTTAATTATTTTTATTATGTTATATTTTTTGTTGAACACCATGTGAAATGTAATTTTGATACCACAATAGCCATATTAGCACTCTAAAACAACAAACCACCCTAGTCTACATACCATTATGACCTGAGATTAGAACCAGGGGGAGGTAATGAGTGGGGTACTGCAGGGCTCAGTCCTGGGCCCAGTGCTCTTCAACATTTTTATTAATGACTTGGATGAGGAGATGCAGGGAATGCTTATCAAATTTGCAGATGACACAAAATTTGGTGGGATAGCTAATAACGTGGAAGACAGAAACAAACTTCAAAGTGTTCTTGATAGGCTGGAGTGCTGGGCTGAAAACAACAGAATGAAATTTAATAGGGATAAATGCCAAGTTCTACATCTAGGAAAAAGAAACCAAATGCACAGTTACAAGGTGGGGGATACTTGGCTCAGCAATACTACAAGCAAGAAGGGTCTTGGAATTGTTGTAGATCACTAGCTGAATATGAGCCAACAGTGTGATGTAGCTACATAAAAACAAAAAACAAATGCTACTTTAGGCTAAATTAATAAAAGTATAGCTTCCAAATCGCATGACGTACTGGTACCCCTCTATTCGGCACTGGTTAGGCCTCATCTTGAGCACTGCATCCAGTTTTTGGCACCACACTTCAAGAAGGATGCAGACGAGCTGGAGGGAATTCAGAGGAGGACAACAAGGATGATCAACAACCCACTATGAGGAGAGACTGAAAGAACTGGGCATGTTTAGCCTGGAGAAAAGAAAACTGAGGGGAGACATAATAGGACTCTTCAAATACTTAAAAGGTTGTCACACAGAAAAGGGCCAGGATCTCTTCTCAATCCTCCCAGATTGCAGGACACGGAATAACGGGCTCAAGTTAAAGGAAGCCAGATTCCAGCTGGACATCAGGAAAAACTTCCTGACTGTTAGAGCAGTACGACAATGCAATCAGTTGCCTGGTGAGGTTGTGGGCTCTCCCACACTAGAGGCATTCAAGAGACAGCTGGACAACCATCTGTCAGGGATGCTTTAGGGTGGATTCCTGCATTGAGCAGGGAGTTGGACTCGATGGCCTTGTAAGCTCCTTCAAACTCTACTATTCTATGATTCTATCCATAAAATATAAAGATAGCTGGTCCATGAAAAGGGACATTTTGTTTAGTTCTAAGAAAGGGATTGATGCCCAACTGTGGATTTATCCATGAACATGCAATAAGATGAAGGGTGGGTGGAAAATCACACCCATGGCTGTGATTGTGCAGTTCAAAATACATTAAGAATAAAATGTCTTCAGTATGCACTCTACAACAAATTCAGAGCTCTCTTGGGATGAAACCACCCCTACTTTGTGTATAAAAGTTGGATGCTATCATGTCCCCTCCAGATGACTCCTCTTTGGATGATGACCTGGTCTCCCAAGCCAAATATTGCAGAGGAGCTGCCTGTGTCGAGGGACCTTGAGGCAGATCAGAGAGATCCTGGACTTTTGAGGGGCATAGCCATTGGCCCTACCCTTCAGGGTAGAGTATCCCCTTCTCATATTCAGGGGCAGATGCCAAGTGGTCACCTAGCCCCAGGAAGTGCAGCCACTTAAAGGTTCAGGTTCCAGATGCAGAAGTGCCAGTTTGAGGAATAAGGACTCCTCATAAGTAAAGGGATACTTGCAAAAAAGGCTCTGCTCATAAGAAGACCTTTCCTCAATTGACACTGATGGCCTGCAGCTGTACCGTGGGTGGGATGGGGGGTCTGAAAGGTCTAGCATAAATGCCTTCAGTTCCAGGTACAGGGTGCTGGAACATGTCTATGTCCCAGCTCCTAGGTGACTGCCTTGTATTTCTCTGATAACCTTGCTCTTCTCTGGCATTTCCTGTGTTCCGACTTTGCCTACTGACTTGCCTTTGGCACTAACCCTGACCAATTCCCTGGATCTCTCTTCCTGTACCACTGCAAACAGGACAGATGCTTCGGCTTGGATGCAACAGAGTGTCCTAGTATGAGTAGAAGTATCCTCTGCTCATGCATGGAAATTTAATTTCAGCCAATTCCTCCTTCACCTTTATTGCATCAAATACTATTCCAGGCCATCCCCTGAAGCTCAGGGCTTTTGAGCAGCATAGGGGCTGTAGCAGTGAGAAGGAGGTGGGAAAGCCTCATTTTGCAAGTGGAACTTGATCCATGGTTATTTCCTAGGATGGGAAGAGACCTAGAATTAGCACTAAAGGCAAAAGAGCCACCCAGAGAGAACTGTACTGGTTTTTATTATACTTGGTTATAAAAATCAAAGATACCTACAGGGAAACCTGAACCAGCCATTTCCAGCTCTTGTTCCAAACCTGTCCAATTAGCAGTTACTGGAAAATTTCCATCACAGATTCCTAAACATTGGAGCACGCTTTGGACTCATACAATTCAGGGCTGAATATATACTCACTTGTAATATACTCTCTACCTCTCTATTTCATCAAACCTAATGATGCATTGGATGTCCTGAAGTGGTGCAGGGTAATGGACAGGATAAGAGCCAACAAACCGAAGCTCAGTTGAGAGAACATGAAGGTACTGTTAGTAGGTGGTCTATTTCCCCAGCTAAGTGGTATTCAACTTGCCCTTTCATTCCTCCTGAAAGATCAGCCACACCACATGAGGGTGCTTCTGGATCCATCACTGTACCTTGGTGGCCAGGAACACCTTTTATCAACTTAGATTGATACACCAGCTGTGATCCTATCTAGACAGAGATAGCCTGGTCCCAGTTATCCATTTATTTATTTTATTTTTATTTATTTTATTTATTTATTACATTTTTATACTGCCCAATAGCCAAAGCTCCCTGGGCAGTTCACAAAAATTAAAACCATGAAGAACATAAAAACAACCAACAATTTAAAAACACAAATACAAAATACAATATAAAAAACACAACCAGGATAAAACCATTCAGCCAAATTTGATATAGGTTAAAATATGAGATTAAACCAGCAAAGTTTAAATTTAAGTTAAATTAAGTGTTAAAATGCTGAGAAAATGAAAAAGGTCTTCAGTTGGTGATGGAAGGAAAACAGTGTAGACGCCAAGCGAACCTCTCTGAGGAGCTCGTTCCACAACCGGGGTGCCACAGCAGAGAAAGCCCTCCTCCTAGTAGCCACCTGCCTCACTTCCTTTGGCAGCGGCTCATGGAGAAGGACCCCTGTGGATGATCTTAAGGTCCGGGCAGGTACATATGGGAGGAGGCGTTCCCTCAAATAACCTGGCCCCAAACCATTTAGGGCTTTGAATGTTAATACCAGCACTTTAATCCATGCTCCAGTAATCTCCCAGTTGGATTACTGCAATGTGTTGTGCATGGGCTACCTTTGAAGATGGTTCAGAAACTTCTGTTACTTCAAAACAGAGCTACTCAGGTACTAACCAGCACTGGCCAATAGGATCATGTGAAGCCAGTGCTTCATCAGCCTCACTGGCTTCCAGTCTATTTCCAAGCCCAATATGAAGTGCTAGTGTTGACATTTAAAGTCCTAGACAGCTTGGGACCAGAATATCTAAAGAGAAGTCTCCTCCCACATGTACCTGCTTGGATTTTCTGGCCATCTTTGGAGGCTCTTCTCTGGGTGTCCCCACCAAAGAAAGTTATGTGGGTGTCTACAAGATAAGAGTGCCTTCTCAGTGGTGGCACTCTGTCTATGGAATGAACTCCTCAAAGAGGTTGTCCTGGCACCTATGTTATCTTTTCAGCACCAGTCAAAGACCTTTCTGTTCTCCCAGGCATTTTAGAACTCTAGTCCTAGATATTTTTGGCTGTTTCATTGATTCCTGTGCTATTTATTGTTTTGCATTATATTCTATTTTATTCTTTTAAATATGTGTATTGTATTTTGTATTTTTAACTGTCCTGTGTCAGTTTAGTTTTTTTAATTGTTTGTAACCTACCCAGATAACAACAATTATTGGACAGATTACAAATGTAATAAATAAATAATAGGGGCTGAGTTGTTTGATTCATTTTCGATCCCTAAATAAACTTTGGGGGGGGGAACACCACCATGATGGAGAGTAATCATGTTTTAACTTTACTGCTCCCCTAAATATTAACAGATAATTGTGGCACTCCCCTCCCTCTCCAATACCATTGAAAACTAGCACCATCATTGTGTTCTGGGCACAGAAAACATTGCATTTCAGTCAATGCTATGGCTGACAGGCAAAGCATTTGTTTATTTATACATACACACATCTTATATACCACTTGATATCATAAGATCTCCAATGCTACACTGTAAACCTGAAAAGGACTCTTCACATTCTATTCATACACATGAACAGAAATTATAATGCTGGGATACTCTTCATTTCTGATGCATACATAGTTATGACTATGTTTTAACTAGGTTTTTTTGTATTATATTGTATTTAATGATGTTCCCCCACCTTGATCCAGAGGGAGAGGTAGGTAAGAAATAAAATAATGAAGAAGAAGAAGAAGAAGAAGAAGAAGAAGAAGAAGAAGAAGAAGAAGAAGAAGAAGAAGAAGCCGCCAGGAAACTTGTTGCTAATCCACCCTCACAAAGCTCAGGGGACACAGCACATCAGCACTGAGAACAGGTACATTCAATTGTGGTATCAATGGCATTGTTTACTCTACCATAGCTATATGATAAAACATTTGGATATAACACACACACACACACACACTGCTTTCCAGAGATTAGTGTTCCCCCAATGGCACAAAGGAGATTATAAGTAATTATGTCATTGCCATGAATTTTGGCAAGATGAATTGAATTTAGTTCAGTGTTCTGGAAATGGAGAAAAGTCAAAGAAAAATGTCTCAGAAGAATCATCCGTCTTGACTTTTTGGAAATCTACACACACGTACATACACCCTTTGTTTCTTTACTAGGGAACTGTCCAGCAAAAGGAAAAATAAACAGTTCAGACAGTACAGCTGCCAGGGGCTCTTTGAATGGGATGCCTCTTATTTGAAAGGAATTTCCTTTATTCCAGGAGATTTTTCTCCTTAGAAAACCATGGGTGTGTTTTCACGTTTCCTTGGAGCATAGAGCTTGGCCTGCTCATTTCAGCTATGAAGTATTCCTGACCACAGACTTTCGGTTGGGTAAGCAGTGTAATTTCACAGCCTTGGGGAAATTGCATATTTCCTCCCACTGATTAATGGTGGCCACCATTGATGCAGCGGGGTGGGGGAGGACAAAGGAGGCAGAACTGATGGTGTTGGGGTGAAACTCTGCCTTGCACGTCCACTGGGGTGTCTGCTGCCCTTGCGGGCCCGGGCAGATTTTTGCCCCAACACAATCCTAGGATAGCCATATTCCATTTATTTACCCTTGCGCATAATATTTCTGTGAGAAAATATGGCTTCCTTTTTAATAGTACTGTTATTCAACTGGCTTGTCCTTTAGGCTTCTACCAGTTAGCACCTAGATATAGGGTCTCTACTTCGATGCATTTGAGTGTGTGAAACTAATATCACCGGCATCATTTGTGTCTTTTTGAATGACTCCTACTAGTTTCTGTGTGTTTGCTGTCAGCTTCTATCGTATCCCCATGGTGAGGACTTTGCACATGTAGAACCTCATGCCTAAGGGATGAGTCATCCCAAGATGGATGCGTGGCAACACCTGCTGATTACCCCCAGGGGCATTCCTAAGCCCTAACTGGTTGACATCTATGTCAGAGAAGGTGTCTAATGGGCTGTTTTGCTTCAGGAAGAACTTCTGGAAAGTTTTATAAAGGAGAAGAGGGGAAATATATTGTCAGCAGAAGAGATAACCTTCTATTTATTGGGCATAAGCCACCTGTTTGTCTTTTACACACAGTTCAGAGAGCCGCAGATGTCCCGATTGATGCAATATAAATAGCAAAACAGAGATACTTGCACTGCCACACCAAGAAACATGCCCTTTTCTGAGGCAAAGATTTATCTCTGCATTCAGAACCAAAATGTGTGAACTGTCATGGCCAGTTGTTGGCAGAGGAACAACAGAGAATAAAGTGCTTGCTACAAATGGTGCTCATCTAATTTCTTTCTCCTCTCCAGATTTCTCAGATACGGGCCACTAGAAGAAGTTCTAGTTAAAGAAATATATTTGTGACAACAAGGGAGAGAAAAGAACAGTACTGGAAAGTTAAGATAGCTGGAGAAAGGGGGTGGAAGAGAAGAAAAGATCCTATTTTTTTTATTACACAATGATCCACACTTCCATTATAATACCACTTAGAATGTATGTAGCTCTTTCAAATGTTCAGCACTTCACAAACAATAGGTTGGATCCAGATTGACATACTTAGGCCCTTTCTACACCTAAAGCTTATCCCAGGAAAATGGAGGGATTGTCCCTGCCTGCTCCCAGGATCCCTTGTGTGTCATTTGGATGCACAGGGATGATCCCTGGATGATCCTGGAAAAAAAGGCAGGTGTAGAAAAATGGCCTTAGATTCAGTGAAATCAATGCAATTTACATTACTCATGACTAGCCTAAGTTCCACTGATTTCAAGGAACTACTCAAAGTGTGAGTAAGTGTGGGTTCAAGCCATTATATTGTAACTTTTACAAGAGCCTTTCCTAACCTGGTGCCCTCCAGACATTTTGAACTTCAGCTACCATCAGCCCCAGCCAGCGTGGACAATGATCAGAAATTCTGGGAGTTGTAGTCCAAACCATCTGGAGGGCACCATGTTGAAAAAGCTGCTTTACAACAACCCTGTAAAGTAGATCAACATTACAGAGGGGAGGGGTTTACTTAAGGACATCAAGTGAATTCATGGTGCCAATGAAATTGGAAGCAAGGCTTCCCAGCATGCCCTTTGTCCTACCTGCTTTACTCGAACTGTAAAGTAGTTTAGAGAAAGACTATACAGATATACAACTATTTTACCACACATTCTACCATTTATGCAACTATTTTACCATACATTCTACCATTTGATGTGTGGTACAAAATAAATAAATCACCCTTAACACTCCACAGAATGTATGGATATTGACAATCCCTAGAGAAGACCTAATTCCAAGGATAGTTTGGGTATCTCTGTGGATTCAGAGAATCACTTGAGTCTGATATTATGCATTACACACAGATGGCAAACAATACACATTACATAACTAAGGAAAGAGGAAGTCTACAGAAAATTGTTAACTCTCCCCCCTTTTCCACATTGTCCAATGGTGTGTGTCCCGTCCCCCCCCACCCCCAGTTTCAAGCTTCCCACCACCACAACCACTCACAAAACACCATAGCCTGGGAATCACAAGCTTGAAACAAAGAGCTTCTTTCTCCTTTAAATTTCCCCAAACTCTGAAGTATCGCTTGATTTTCAGGCATCCACCAAATAGCCTCCACCCAGGGAATATTTGCAGCCAAGCAACAATTTAGAAATGTTTAAAAGTGGTGGGTTTTGTTTGCTTGCTTGTTTCTAAGCCCCACCCATTTGTCCATGTACTTACCAAATAGCATAAGATAATATTGCAAAATCACCATCATCATCATCTTAGAAGTCTGAAACAGTGGGGGCTTCCAGATGGAGGACTCCTAGCATTACCAATCAAAAAATCTTCGCTGGCTCCAGACTTAGTCATACTTGAAATCATTGGGATTTAAGTTAGTCATAGCTAACTAACTTAACTACCATTGCTTTAGATGGGTCTACTTCGAGGAACTCTGGATCCAGCCCATTATCCAGATCTATTCTGACTTCCTCTCCTTAAGGATTCTCTCTCTCTCTCTCTCTCTCTCTCTCTCTCTCTGTGTGTGTGTGTGTGTGTGTAAAGAAAAAGGCTGTGGGGGTGGGGGAGAGAGAAGGAAGAGACATTGGGAAAGTACAGGAGGGTTACAAGTGGAAGGCAAGGTCTGGATTCCATGAAAGAGGCAGGACAGTTGCAGGATAACAGCTTTGCCAGGAAGCATCCAGACTTTCCTGGCTCATATCATTTCATATTCTGTTGGCAGCGACAGCAAATGTATACGTGCTCTCACAATTTCCATCACTTAGTAGGGCCACATGCTGTTCAATCACATTAGTGGTCCTAAACGCTCTGAGCCCAAGAACTTTTCCTTCAGGAGTTCAGATCGCGCTGTGTGTAAGAGGATTGCAAAAAGAAAGCCACAAATTTCACATCAGAGAAGCCACAGTGACCATCAGGCTGTTTGGTCTCTTCCTGGGTTATTCATTTACAAATCCTGTTCATTACAACGCATGGGGTGGGTGGGGGGAGATCAAGAAATTCGGACTTTCACAGACCGAAATTGAGCAACGGAGTTCTGCTACCTGTGCACAGTGCATGGGAGAGGAGTGTGTTTAAAGCGTTGACGAAAGGGAGGGGCAGGAACGGGGAGCACCACGGTGAACAGGATCGTCTGGCAGCATAACGCTGGATCTGGAATTGATCTTTATTCTGAAGCTTGCGTGGATGTAGATGGAGGATTCCACTTCCATCTGTCCCTCATCAGTGCCTTTCCCCCACCCCCACCGCCGATTCTAGTCAATTACACAGAGGGGTCCCCGCCGTCCACCCTCCTGCAACCCTTTGATCGGTCTCTGGTCCTCAAAAAGACTTACCCCCATATGCACAAACGGTGCGTGTGGTGGTGTTGCTGCTGCCGCCCCTGCTACAATTGCCTTGTAAACGGGTTTTTTGGAAACCAGGAGGAGGGACTTTAAAACCAAAAAAAAAAAAGTTACAGTGAAACTGACCAACTGCACGAATTGTTTATCTAACCTGAAACCCGGAGGCAGTGGCCCATCAATCATTGTTAATTACACCCTGATGGCAAAGCCTTTAGGGACCCCTTGATCTCTCTCTCCCTCACCCGCTTTCACCTTTTCACGCAGCAGCAGTGTGGCTGCATTCGTCGAAGTATCGGGGGAGACCGCCTCCCTTCTAGTCTGCCTCGCTAGAGAAGTTTTACGGGGTCGAAGACGTACATGGAACTTATTTGGGTGAGACCCATGACATCGACGCAGCTACGTATGTTAATCGCCTCGTCAATTTCTGCAGCAGGAGGATTACACTTACTTACACACACACACACACACAGAGAGAGAGAGAGAGAGAGAGAGAGAGAGAGAGAGAGAGAGAGATCTGGGGAAAGCCGATTTAGCCAGAAATGTAGGGAAAGAGAGGGGGGGGAACGGGTTGTGGGGGGGAAACTGGCCCTATTTCACTCTGGAATGAAATGGAAAGAGGTGGGGTCTCCCCGCTGCATCATCTCCCTAAGGGCTACACAGCATCTTTCTGCGGTGAGCAGCAGACCATACTGCTCATCTCTTTCAACAACTGGAGGGAGAATTGGTGTGGTGTTTTGTTTTGTAGCATTAATGTTTAAAAGAGAGGTGGGAAGTTGCGGTGAGTTTCCAAATGGAAACAAAACAAAGAAATTCTTATGGGCCAACAGGGCTTACTTTGTTTTATATTTATGTTGTAATAGTTGTTGTTTGTTTTATGTGTTACCCAAATTATGGCTACTATGCAATGCAAAACGTGCCTGGTAGGTGGTAGTTGTGGTTGTTGTTTTACATAATAGAAAATGTGCCTTTCAGCTCATTTACAGAAAGAGAGAGAGAGAGAGAGAGAGACCACTGCTGATAGTGAAGCCTTAAACTTTTATTTCCAATAAAGAATGATTTCCTGGCTTTCTATGGGACTCTGCAGGAAAAAAATCCATTCTGCCATAAATTTTGTCTAAACTTAAACCCATCTTTTGCAGACTTAGCGGAAAGCAGGCTTTGTCTGGGGAGAATATCAGCTCTATTAAAGAAGGATTGAATAAGATCTTGGTCCCTGTGCCATGAATATGAATCCATAAGTACTGGGCTGAAGGCACCTATGGGAATTCTAGTAGGTTGACACTTCAGGTCCCACCTAGAGTGATTGATGGATGATGCCTGACAGCCAAATATTAGCCTCTATGCTCACATCAGGGTCTTAGAATAACAGCGCAGCTCATGACCAAAACATACATTACTTTAGGAGCTTTTCTACACCACGTTGTATCTACTTTTGATTTTGGTGCAGAATTGAGATTCAAGCACTACACAAAGAGTATTTTGTTTTCTTTTTTCTGCTGCATAACCTCTAGGAGGCACCGTGGTACAGCAGAATAGCACAATTACACAACTGGAAGAACCATTTTCTTTCACTTTCATAAACGATACTACATTTCTAAAATAACTCCCCTAAAGTACTGTTAAAAGCAAAACTGGAGGGTTACAACATCAGCTGAAGTACCCATAACCAACCATGAACGCACAATAAATGCCTCATGTAGAAAAGCTCTAAATCCATATCTAACAGCTATGTCTTTTGTTTGTTGTTACTCTAGAGAAAGCACAAGGGAGCCAATTCACATTTTAAAAGCCCCCTATGGCCTACACTACTATTCCAATCTTGAGCAGGGATCTGCACCTACTCTGGAGTAAAAATGAAAAAAGTCAAATCTACTAGTCACAGATTTAAAGTAGTACCCGTTTTGGCCCACTGTCACTTCCACAAACTGCCAACGTGGAAGACTGCAATGACTGAATCCACCCACCCACGTTCCACCAGAACAAACAAACCCCATTCTGTGAATGAAGCAGGGTGGTTGCTTGTTTGGAAGCACCCTCTGAAGAAGGTTGAGATACATGTTTATTTCCAGGCAATGAAACTCTTATTTAAATATGGGAATAAATTATTTAAATATTTGAAGGTGGAACACACTAACATCTTCGCATCCATCTGGAAAACTGCAATGATGCCCTTTGACTTGAACACTGTTGGGAATAGCATGCATTTGAATCACTACAAAGAACAACTTGTGCAACACCCACTCAAATGTATCCAGCCATCAATCACTCAGAATAAGTGGTACGTATCTATTCAAGCATCTCACCAAATCACCATCTTCAACAGCAACATTTTCATTAACTGAATCTTGAACTTAAGGTCATCTTTTCCCCACACTTGGGGATAAGTTATATTTTGAAAAATGCTCAGTAGCTCCCTTTATTAACAGCATTTCTGATAACCTTCGCCTTCTTGTATGCTGTCATTGGGCTCAGACATTGCTGAGCTCCTAAGCAAAATGTGCATGCAATTATGAAAGACCCGAAATTTAAGAGGTTCCATATTTCAGTAATATTATATCCCCTTTCTCATGCTGTCAAAGCTAGTTTTTAAATGTTGTGCTATAAAATGATACATTGTCATGTAAATTTCATTTATATTCCTGTATCATTTTTATTTTATTTTTTGCTAGTTAGTTTTTTTTTTAAAAAAAAAAATGGTACATGGCAATTGTGCAACTATAATCAAAAGGAAGCCATTATTTTCAGACAGAATTTCCCTGGATCATAAAACACGCACAGTTTTTTTTAATTGCTTTTCAACACTCCTAACCTGAGGCATTTAACTTGTGTTTTGTTTACAGAGGAAGACAACCAAAGGTCAAATCAGAGTGCAGTATTTATCTTCTGCTGATCAGTACCTTTATAGTGCATCATTAAATGTTAAGTGCTGTAACTGGTTTTGTACATGACAAGAGAAGAAATAGAACAACAACAAAAATGAGAACACTGGAACATGCTTAAATGCTGTCATAACTAATGTGGCTGGAAGTGATTTGTTGTACTAGCTCTATGGTAGGGGCTTCATTCAAAAGAAGCAGTCAAAGGATCATTCCTACAATGATTTACATTTGAACTAAGGTAGTGGCAGTGCCAAGGGAAACTTAGGAGGACTAGCAGAACCCCCACCAACACCACACACACCATGAGACTCTCTCCCCAACCCTACCCCATCTTTGGAGCCCTGAGGTTCCTTGATTAAAAAGGCACTTTTCTAATACATATTTTAACTGAATCATAAATGGGAAATTGAACTACGGCTGTAATCCAAGTATGCTTACTTGAAAGTTAACTTGATCAAAACCAATAGGACTTACTTTAGAGAAAATAAGTTTTGGTTGGGAAGTTAATGTGAAATTGATCAACATTTCTCTTTCAGAAAGTGAACATGTGGATAATGATCATCCCTCTACCCACCCAAAAAACACATAGTTTGGGCCACCCCTCAAAACTAAACACATATGTGGCTGAAAATGACCCCTCCCTCCACATTTACCCTGTCAGATTTAGATGCTGAATATTCAGAAGATATGTGTCATCCATACCTGACAGCCAACAACATTTGATTACAGTGCTTTGACAGCAATTGATATCTGTCCATACTTGCTTGTTTTTAACTCTGTGCATAGGAGAGATTTGGGGGGGAGGGGCCTAGAGACAGTTTCATAGAACAGGCATTGCCCCCAACACATGCATTCATTTTTGCCTGTACATCCATAGTCTGGCTCCTTTGCAGGTGTCTGTTGTTCAGAGGCAGGCAATGCACAGCCCTCTAGATGCTTTGGCCCGCAACTTCCATCAGCCCTAGGCAGCATAGCCAATCATGAAGGATCATGGAAGTTGTGGTCCTCCAAGGGTTTTGGCCTACAAGCTCCTTTAAAGAGCTTTAGCTCTTTAAAGGAGTACCTGAGGACCAAACAAGATAGGAGAGCAGCAGTCCCATTTCTTTAGAATGGTTTCTACCCAATCCCATATGAAGGAAGGGATGAAGCCTGTGTTTTGGAGGGAAGGGGGGTTTGTAGGGCAGGAAGCTAAACTTTGTCTGTGCCTGCCATTTCCCTTCTCATGGCTTTATTTGAAGCTAGAGGAAAAGTGCCTTGTGGGGATGGGGACTGTGGTTCACTTGTTCAGTGGCAGCAATAGAAAAGAAATTCAGGGGAGGCACAGCAGGGGCAAAGTATATTTCTAGCTGGGTGGGCTGTGTCCCATATGTGAACCTCCCAGAGAGCTTTGGCGATTGGGTGGTATAAAAATGTAATAAATAAATAAATAGATAGCTAAGAACGCTGAAAGAAAAATAATGATATATCTCACACTAAAACTGCCATCCTAACCAGATATTCTGAAATAAATCATATATTGATTAATTTAGTGTTGTTGTTTTAAAAAAGCATGTATTAGCCAAATTCAAATTACAATAAGGAAAAAGGCTTTCAAACAAGGTAGAGTCACTACACAAGCATTTCTTTGACAGCTTTACAGACAGAACAGTTTCTTTAGAAAACTGTTGCTTTTCAAGCAGTGCTGGCAGAACCCGGAAGGTAGGCTCTTAGTGTAAGGATAGTAAGAGCAAACTGAGACACCTGGGTCCTGGACAACTAGGAAATCCAATGCATGTTGTTGTGTATCTAAATTGTAGCCATCTCCAGCTGATTAGATTGTCACTCAATGAAAGTAAATGGAGAAGTAGGTAGATCTTAAGAAGTTAGATTAGTGAAACTTCTCCAGAATAATGCAGAGAGAGCTGTTTGTGGCAGAGCCTACTCACTGAAAGCAAAGGGATGTGAGAAAGGAAGAAACCCATTTCACACACAGTCAAGCTGAGGCAGCAGGCATTGGCTGTGTTCAGACAACACCCACAGTTAGTTATTTTGTGGGTACTCCCCACACAACATGTTCCTACACAACAGTGGAGTGGTTTGGGCTGGCATTGAGCAGACTAATAATCAACATGGTGTTTGACTGATGCAGCTCCCACCCCCTCCCTCAGTCCTCCCAATGCTATCCCAGCAGCTTTTGCAAGTTGTGCTGGCTGTAACAGAGTGGCTGGCGTGGTTTTGGCCACTCTTGCCTGGGAACTCTGTAGCCACTCATCTCTGTAAAATAATCCACTGAGCCCGACAGACAACATGCTAAACAACGGTTGTGCAGATAGTGAACTCTGCAGAGTGTTGGTTATCTCAATTGGTTATTTTGGGGAAATACTCAACCGTGGGGTGGTTTTTGCCCAACAGACAACACAATAACCAATGATTGACCACTCAACTGACAGTTGACTACTTAAATCACTGTTGGTTATCGTGTTGTCTGAACACAGCCAATGACTGCAAGTGAGACAGTTTGGATTACATAATCACATGTTTAAGGGGGGTGAACCATGCTCCATCAAACAGGAGGAATTTAGCCAGGAATATGTGTTAACTTGCACCATGAAAAGGAAAGAAAGGATTTTTTTAACAACAACAACTGCATGTTCACAATATAATTGAGATGCATTATACAGCAAAACAAAATGTATTCTAAGCCCAAGCACGCACACACACACAAATATAAATTTCTCAGTCTGCAAATCTCACACACAGCAAGACCAAATAAATTTTTACACAACGTGGCAGCACAGACTTCAATGCATTCCCTATTCTGTCACAACCCCAAGAAAAGATTTTTACATGAATCTATTGGGGTCTTGATGGGAATGGGTTTTGTTAAAACAGAAGTATTTGTGCAGAGGGAAATGCCTCACCATTGTAGGAAAATGATCCCCTACAGACCCAGAAATGAACAAAGGAGATCAGCAACCAACAGCAGCAAGAAACATTGTTTTAAAAAAACAGCAATAAGATCATACCAGGATGATGATGGTGATGATAATAGTGATATTCTTGAAACTGCCTGACCACACCCCACTCAGACTGAGCTAGCCAGACAGGCAAAGGTTAATTGACCCCAGACAGCCCACTACATTAACCTTTTCCTTGTCCATGAAGGGCTCCTAATACCCATTGGCAGTAAACTAGGACTTACTTCTGAGTAAACATGCATAGGATTGTGTGATAAAAAAATTGTTTTTAATTTTAAAATATCTGAAGAAATGAAATAAATATCAGGAGGGACAAGGAAACTGCGGGCTGCCAAAAGAGGTGTCTGTGGGACATTGGCAGTATGTTGGAGACTCTGTTTCTATACTATTGTAAGCTGCCATGTAAGAAAAATGTTCTAAAAGGCAGGATATAAATTTATTACATGAATAAATGTTTGAATGAATAAAATAGAGGCAAATGTACCAGAACAGATTGGAGGTCACTGACTCATTTGCCTATTTATTTTGGCTTGAATAGAGGCCCACTCTTTGCAGGGCAAATGTCTAAAGCAATGATTCCAGTGAAACAAAGTATGGAATTCCATTTGTCAAATTATCTGTTTGATGTCAGGAAAAGGGTTTATTGTGAAGTATAAGAGTGCTGATCCTGCTGAGGTAATGGTTCTTACAAGGTCAGCCGTCTCCCTTTCACTGCCTTAATCTCCTCTGCTGATGCTTGGAGATCCATCGGCAGGTAGCTTGCCTAATACTTAGCATCTGTGAAGCAACTCCCAAGGAAATGGATTGCCTGGATGTGGTGCACATGTCAAATGTCAGTTGAGAAGAGGTTGCTCATTAGGGAGCAGGCAGCTTAAACCTGACACTGATACAAATGGTCAGATGTTCGTTACAGTTTGATTTTTCCAGCACTCCAGTCTTGGAATTTCCGCTCACCTCTTTGTAATCATATTCCCTCTCACAGAGAAACCAAGATCTGTAAATTAGGTCAAGTGAAGTCAGGAACGAAGAAGACTGAGCAATAAGTTAGTTTCTTTCTTCTCTCTCTCTCTCAAACAACTTTCATAATGTGCTAAAAGAAGAAAGTTTCTTTTTTGGATACCAAAGAAAGGAAACCCTTAAAAATTTGCTACTCGTTTGTTAAGAAAAAGAGAGAGAGAGAGAGTAGATTAAAAATGATTAATGTTAACATACTTCAGTGCACTGGTTTGAGGGACAAAGGACATTTTCATTAAATAAAGTGTGCATTTAAATATAAGGAAAGTACAGTGTAAGGTATGAATTATATTATATTCACCATTCTCTCTCTCTCTCTCTCTCTCTCTCTCTCACACACACACACACACACACACCATCTCCACCTACTGGGTTTCTTGGGGCAACTGAATCCTTGTATTATTGACATCTTTAAGTCAGGGAAAATCTGTTTGGGCTTTGAGTTGCAGATACACAAACAACCAGTGGGACAATAGCAGGTATCACTTATGAACGACATCATAAAATGCGATACACTTCAGATTTTAACATCCAAATGTGTCACGTTTCTCTTTCATCTCACCATGCCTAACAACATATTATCAAAATGCCTAGGCTTTGCAAGTTGCCCAGTTTTAATTGGGTGAGGGGCTGTCTATATGCCCTGTGGAGGGCAGGGACAATGGATATGATCCCACTGTCCCCATACATGCACACACAGGCCAGATCTACACCAAGCAGGATATTCCACTATGAAAGCAGTATGAAAGCAGTATATAAAAGGCAGGAGCCACACTACTGCTTTATAGCGGTATTGAAGTGCAATGCAGGATCTACACTACTGCTTTATAGTTGTACTGAAGTGCACTGACAACTGTTGGGGCCCATTGACACATCTACACCAAGCAGGATCTAACACTATGAAAGTGGTATGAAAGCTGTATATGGTATGTGTCCTCAGCCCCAGCAGTTGTCAGTGCACTTCAATACTTCTATAAAGCAGTAGTGTGGCTCCTGCCTTTTATATACCACTTTCATAGTGGAATATCCTGCTTGGTATAGATGATGTCATTCACAGTGCTTTCCTTTGATCCTCATTGTGTTTTTATATTGTATTTATATTATGCTTATAGTTTGAACGGTTTCCATGGTTTTATTTTTGTAAACCGCCCAGAGAGCTTTGGCTATTGGGCAGTATAAAAATGCAATAAATAAATAAATCTAATTAACTCAGCTTTGCATGACACTTCACATGTAGTCATTTCTCTGTTTGGAGTGACTGGTTTAATCAAGCAAGGACATAGTTTGAGACAGAAGAAACTGCCAAATCTGTCAGCAAACAAAAACGTGTTGGTTTTGCCCTAAGAAATAAAAATGGCTACAGTTTTGGAGTTTGTCTCATGAAGACATTATATCATCAACCTGAGGCCTCAATGCCAATAAAACGTGTTAGGGGGGAATTTATGCACGAAAACATAAATCCATACTGCTTTACTCATTTAATGGCATTTTAAAGGAACTCCATGGTAGGGGGTATGTACAATGCATTATGCACAGCAGGTGTTCCAGTTATGTTTATACATTTTCTCCACAAATTGTCTTTTGCATGCAGTCTTTGGATTTCCATTTCTATGTAGAGTGATCAATATTTCATTGTATCATTGTCTCTTTCTTCGATGCCTTTGGATCCTGAATATTTTAATTGTTTCTCATTAATACAGCTCTTCCTTCTGATGTGTGTTTTTAATCGTTATACCAGCCTTGGACTGGGCAGCCATTCCAATAGAGGATATCTTCAAATAAAGGATGCCTCTCGCAGCCCTCCAAATAAAGAACTGTCCTCTATAAAGAAAGACAGCTCACCACCCTGTGCTTGAACTAAAGGACCCATAACTTTCCAGTTCAGACAGTTCCTTGAAAGACATGTTTTCAGTCTCAATACATTCTGGAAGCCCTGGTCTCCAAGTTCTCACCCTCTTTGGAGGAACGGCTCCACTGCCTTCTGCAAGTTCAGGACCAGCATAAAACACTACTAGGTGAGGCTTTCCCCATCACTGCATCTTCATACTAAGCTCCACTCTTTGCTTCTCTTGCAGCTGTTAGACATATGGGAGGGAACTCTGCCAGACCAAACCAGCTCCTAATCCCAGATGTGTGGCAGCTGGATGAGGTTACTCCCTGGTGCAGGGGAAAGCATTTTGCACATTATCAGAAGCACTCCCCTACACCCTTTTCTCTTGTTAGTTTGAAGAGTGAATATATGCACTAAAGCAGTGTGTGCAGTGGCAGAAGGAGGAAATTTTGAGCTGGCAGGGAGTAAGAAGATTCGTAAAGACTGGCCACTAATTATTTAAAGAGCTGTCAGCCCTAAGGGCAAGGCAGATGAGGAGAAGGAGCTCATGCCTTCAGCTACTGAAGAGACTATCAAAGACCTGAAGGTCTTTTATTATTTGAGGCAGAATCCAATGGGCTGCTTATATTCCCACTGATTCTTTTCTGCCCTGCCAATTGTGTTGTGCAAGCAACTCCCACTACTTGCACAATGGCAATTTACTACTTCTGGGGCAACCCAAAATGAGCAGGAATCCTCATTTCTGGAATGAGGCAGGTCAGGGGTGCTCCCTAATGCAAGCTCCACTGCCCTGCCTCCTCACAGAAACGAGTGTTCTCACTAGTTTTGGGGCTTCGCCTAGGAAGTGTCATCCGATGGGGAGGGGAGAATTGCATTCCCTTACCATCACTCCCCCCCCCTGCTGTCCCACAGTACATGGGGAAGAAAGAAGAAGTAAACAATGACCACATGACCCATTCAGTAAGTATTTTTATCCTGCTGCTTTTCCTGCACGCAGGAGGAAATGGTGGTGTGTTTTGCTACAGCCGAAAAAGTAGGATTTTCTGGGTCTTTTTTTGCGATGGGAAAGCAAGCAGAAGGGGCAGGAGATGCATGGGAGGCAGATGGCATCACCAAAAGGACCCGTGAAAAACCGTGAGTGGCCAGTAACGAGCATGTGATAAAACACTCGTCTGATAATGCAATTTCCCTTGCAGAAGTGATGGGCCCCACTTGTGTAACGCAGTTGGTGAAACCTGCTGCTTGAGAAGGGAATCAGCAGTGGTGTGAGCACCCCACTGGATTCTTCCCTTTGTGTCTCTACTATCATTTCCATTCAATGGTAGCACCTTACATTCTAAATCTTGAGTGCCCTGGCCGAAATGTGGTATAAAAATGCAGTGGGGAGTGGAGAAGGGGAAGCAGAGAAATACCAAGTGGAAAAGCCGGTCTAGTACCCTGCCATTAGGAGAATGCAGCAAATCATAGAATCTCAAGGGAAGCTGACTGGTGCAGACATACCTTAAAACTTAACCGTCTGATCCAGTGGGACACAAATTGCATCAATAAAATGGGGATTCATCTGCTTAAGAAGTAGGTGGGATTTTATATAGCCGTTATAGTTCAAGAGAAGCTCATCTCTGGAAAATATCCCAAATGTGCTCTTGTCTGTTTAGTTTCAAATAGGCCAAAACTGGCTGTTACTGAAAATCGATTTTTCACAACAGAAATCCTTCACAGAAAGAAGGGGAGGGTGTAGTTTTAAAGTAGTCCATTGCCCCAAAGGAAAGTGGGGTATATTTTGATGAAATAGTCTTTGTTTCAAAAGCAAGCAGTTCTAGACTCTCTCTTCACCCCACTTGGTCGCCCTCCAAACTGAGAATAACTTCGGAGTCCCAATGTGCTTCTCTTGCAAGCAACCCATATGAAAAGTTTATTCTCTAGTGTTGACATCCATGCCTGACCACATTAGGAAGCAACATGACAAGGACTATTATATTGCCTGGGTTGGATCCTACTTAAAAGCGAAGTGTGCTGAAATGTGTGCCATTATACTGAATGGTTCTCAGATTTCTGCAAACAGGGATGCACGGCCTTCACAAAATGGTTTCAGAGGCAAGCCTTCTTTTGCAGCTGTCTGCGGTTTTCTTTTTAAGATTTGGCTAGGGTGACCATATTTGGGAAACCAAAAAAGAGGACACCGTGTGTGTGTGTGTGTGTGTGTGTGTGTGTGTGTGTGTGTGTGTGTGTGTAAGCAGCTTTCTGAGTCCTGCAGAAAGTACTTTATTCCCCCGCCACCTTAAAGAACCCGATTGGAGTGGAGGAGGAGAAAGGATTTCATTCTACACCACCACCATCCACTCCAATTGGGGCCTTTTCTATAATGTCCACGAATGACCCACTTTCCCCTTTAAGACCTCAATTGGAGCTCGGGGTGGGGGAATGACGTGCCTCAAGAAAGCATGTCATTCCCTCCTGCCATGCTAATGGCAGCCTTAAAGGGGAAGGTGTGTCATTCCAGGACATTATTGAAAATTATAGAAAATCCCCCCTGACACCATGGAAAGAACAAAAACCAGGACAAATCTGGGGAAATCCTGGCAGTTGGTCACCCTAGATTTGGCTAGATGTTCCCTTGTATGTCCAAATCATAAATGTAAGCAATTGAGGCAGAAGAGTGAAAGGCGGAGTTTATTCCACTTTCTTCTTAAAGGTAATAGAGAGGATTGGACGTGGTCTTGTTTTTGTATAGATGCATTAAAAACTCCCATTTACAGCGATCTTGCCTGTTCTTTCTTAAGCTATTTGGTGGTTGAGAGCAGGTGGGAGGTTACTGTAGATGGTCAACAGTGGCCAGCAAATGGCTCACAGGGTGGTCTTCCACACGCTTTGAAGAGCAGAGCAATGAAGATTTGGGGGCTTCCTTTCAAATAGCAAGCAAGCATTTAAAACTTTTCAGTGTTGCATTGCTCATGTATATTTAAAGATTCATATATTCAGTTTAAAAATGCAACTTGTATGTACGCTCCTAAGGACATTGACTTCAAAATAAATTTCCCGGACATCAAAATAACAAATCTGTTACTACGTGTAGGACACTGGGGGTGGGAATGGGGTGGGGAATGATTGAAGCTACAGATTTATTCTAGCCACTCCAGTCTATCACTTCAAAATACACGATTCCACAACGTATCCCATTATTGTCTCTGCAGCTCCAATAGTCTTGAAACTGTTCTCAGGCATTTAATTCCTTTTCAGTTACTCAACGTGCAAACTACGTGTTGTGCTTGGATGACTCCCCCGGCCTGCCTTCTAATTGTAGGGGGATGCTAATTTGACTGTTAAGGCGCATGAAGTAGGTTGGGGTGTTATTTGCTCTTATTTGCTCAGGGCAAAGGATGGAGGGCATCATTCAGACATAATATTAACCCAGTTTTCCCCCAACCTCACACCCTTGAGATGTGTTAGACTACAAATCCCATTGTCCCCAGCCAGCAGAGTCCAACACCATTCAAGAACACCAGGTTGGGTAAACTGTTCTCAGTCTCAGTTGTCCTGGCCTTTTCTCTGAGGGAAATCACCCTTCCCAAACTCAGAGTGCTTCAGTGAACCAGTTCACACAATCACAAGTCACAGTGGCTCATTAATTACCCCCCCCCCCCCAACATGGCAGTTGCATGCCAGCTGATTTCCCTAATTACCCTCACCAGGCATGAGTTGCCATGATGCCTGAACCTGGCAAGGGTGGCTTCTTGGGGTGGTTAAGAAAGCACCCAGCAACCCATAGCCTGTTCTGTGGATGCTGGGTGGTTTGTTATGTTGTCTTTGTGTATATTGTTTGTGTATTTTATGTAAATGGGTTTATAAATGTTGCACACTGTATTTTAATGTCTTTTATCTTTGTAAACCACTCAAAGAGCTTTGGCTTTGGAGAGGAATAGAAATGCAATAAATAAAATAAACCATCCCAGCCACCCACTCTCGAAGAGTTTAGATGTCATGGCAACTCATATCCAGCAAGGATAATCAGGTAAATTGGGCAGCACGCATAGGGGTGGTTAACCAGGGCCAGATCTACACCAAGCAAGATAAAACACTTTGAAAATGGTTTGAAAACTGTATCTGGAGTGTGTCCTGGGCCCCAACAGTTGTCAAAACTGTTAGAAAGTTTTAAAGCAGTAGTGTAGATCCTGCCCAGCTAACCATCCTCATTCGAACCGGTCCAGTGTGTATGAGAACAATGATTTCCATAAAATGAGAGACAATGCAAAGTCATTGTGATGACTCCATTTCCTTATCCCGTACCTGTTTATGCTCCAGGCCAACGTATAGAATTTAACAGAACAATTTATTGAAAAGCAGGATAAGGAAACTAAAACAAATACAATGCTAAAGAAATAAAAATACATAGCTAGCATATTAAAGTACCTTCCCAAACTCACTGCAGATGGACTGAAGTAACTTAGGTCCAAATTACAAGACATTAAATAATATGTATTTTGCATTTAATATTCACATTTTAAAAATTGAAATCGCAGCTGCAGGGGGTGGGGGTGGAGCTGATCATTACTAGGGAGGCGGGGGGGGGGGATTTAAGTTTTCCTTCCATGCTGCTGTCCTGACGCTGCTTCTTGGTTTTGGAAAGATTCCTCAAATAATACTTTCAAAGAAGCTATTTTCATCAGGTCCAAAGCAGGGAAGGAAGGCTAAATGCTCCCTCCCCTCTTGCTGTGCCCCCCCCCCGATAACTACCCCCCCCCCATGGCTGCTATGTGCATTTTTTTAAATGTGGATTTGAAGTTCAAAGATGCATATGGGCTGCATCTCAAAGGAACTTACATTCCCAGTGCCGCCCAAATATTGGAGCCCCTCAACGGGAAACGAGGGACGGCTCCTTCCACACTAGGTTTATTGGTCTGAGGTTCCCTGCTATGTGGCATGGTGCTCCAAGGCTGTCAGTTTCAACAAGCAGTTCAAACCACCATTCCAAGCCAGATTCTTTCATTACTCTTCCCTTCTACCAAGGTCAGGAACTGTTTAGGCCTGTTCGTCAGTTAGACATAGACAATGGCTGCATTCATTTCTTTTCATAATAGTTACCTCTTGCACAAATCAGGTGTTGAAATCTGTCTGATGTGTAGGCTTCCTTAGAACTGAGGACAGAATTCCTGGAATGAGCATGAAAAGCAATTGCCAACCAGTGTAGGTCTGTCAAGATAGGAATAATATGGCCCTGATACAGTACACCAGCCTATCTCCTGCATTTTGCAGCAATGGAAGCTTCCAGTCAGGACAACTCAGGAGGAGACACAGCTGGCATGCCAAGATTAAGTGTGCAAACACACCCCTTGCTGTTGCCACCACCACATGAAGATCCAGGGACAACGAATCAGTGAGCACTCTCAAGCTATGAACCTTCCAGAACAGGTTGGATCCCAATCCCCGAGTCAGGCTTTCTACTGACCAACAACACCTCCATCTTGTCTGGATTTAACCTGAGCTTGATCAACCTCATCCAGCCCATTATTGAACCCTGGCAAAGTTCAAGGGTCTCGATGGCTTCCTTGCTGCTAGGTGACAAAGAGCAATACAGTTGGGTGTTATTGGCATATTGGTGGCACTTTACTCCAAAGCTCTGAATTACCTGTCCCAGTATATTCATAACATGGGGGTGGGGGAGATAGATTGAACCCCAAGGGACACAATCAGCCAATGGCCATTCAGTAGAACAGTAATCTCCCAGCTGGCACCATCTTCTGGACACAACCTGACAGAAAGGACTGGAGTCATGGCAAAACAGCACCCCCAAGGAACAGCCCCACCAAGTGGTCCAGAAGAATACCATGACTTATAGTACTGGAAGCCTTTTAAGAGGTGCAGGAGAACTAATAAGGTTGTGACACCCATCCATTTCCCAGAGTAGGCCATCCACCACAGTGACTAAAGCAGTCTCGGTTCCTATCCCAGCTTGAAAGCCCACTTGAAATGGGTCCGGATATTCAGTATCAACCAGAAAAAGACAAATCTAATTTGCAATTTTCTGGATTATAAAATAACTTTTAGGATGCACCCATGTCGGAGGGATCTCTGGATTGGGGGTTGGGATGTGGGAGCATAGTATATGAAATCTTCTATGAAGTAAAGGAGCAGAAGTATTAATTGTGAAACAAAGCACATCACATGTTGGCCTTTAGGATGACCTTTACTGGAGAGCAGAGCACGAAAGGGCAGCATTAATTTTAAAAGTTGAACAAACATGTTGCACATAATTAACACACTCCAGAAGAGCCCAACACTTAAAAACTTTATTACAAGTTAGATTGCAATTAAAAATGTAACAGAAGCAAGGCTTTTTCGTTTAATTTGTGCTCAGATCAGATATCAATTTAGTGCATTTTTGTTCTCAATGAAGGGCATTTCTAGCCACAGGCTTTTGTGAGTGACAGGCTCTAGCAACTGAGGGGGCGAATGCAGCAACTGCAGCATCAGCCCCTGGCATGACTTAGTACTGCTTTTTTAAAAAATAATAATAATAATCAAAACATTTGTATCCTGTCCTGTTATAACTGGGACCTCAGGATGGCGTAATTCCCCCCCCCCATGCCCTATTTTATGGCACTACCGCTGGAGAAATCAAATGTGAAGAAGGACCCTAAACTGCAGATTGTCTGAAGTAATTTATTAAATCATATCCATGTTTTCATTGTCATATAAATTCGAAGCTGAACTAGAGCTCCTATGTAGCAGTAGTAGCAATGCAAATCTTCATTATTTTCCCTTCAAAAGCCTTCACAGACAGAGCTTAAACCCCTTTATATAGGTCTTTACCAGCACTGCTCCCATGCTGGCCAAGGATCGGGCACTGGCTTCCATCCACACATTTATTTATTTATTTATTTATTTATTTATTATGGCATTTATATGCCACCTTTTTTCCTCCAAGGAACTCAAGCCAGCATACATAATCCTCCTCCTCTCCATTTTATCCTCACAACAACAACCCTGTGAGGTAGATTGGGCTGAGCGTCTGTGACTGGCCCAAAGTCACCCAGTGGGTTAACATGGCCAAGTGGGGACTAGGACCCAGATCTCCTGGCTCCCAGTCCAACACTTTAGCCACTACACCACACTGGCATTTGATTCAAAGCAATGCCCTGGGCTCTAAGGAATGGTGTTGCTGGCATGCTTTAAAAGAAAACCCTGTTGGAAACAGCTATTTTTAAATCACCATTCAGGACATGTTATTCCCCCAAGGCAGTTAACAATAGTTAGTAAAACAATGTCTTAAGATTGTGCAAAAACAATAGGTATCATCACAAAGGTGGAAGCCTGCATACATTCCCAGGTTGGCACTGTGGTGGCGGCAACAGGCACACTGGAAAGGGGACATGTGAAGGTGCCTTATACCAGATCAAACAGAAACCTGCTTTATACCAGATCAAATTGTCCATGTACACTACGGGTGTGACCACACATGTGGCCCCCATCACCTATAAGTGTGTCCCCCAAATTTCATTCAAAGTCCTCATTGGAGTGACACCAAACCTCCAGGCCTGGGGCTTTGACAGGTTCTCAGATTATTATTTCTTTTAAACGTACAAAAATGCATAAATTTGGGGAAATGTATTAGAGTGAAATGCTTGTAAAAATGTGCATATTAAGGAAACTTGCATATAAAAATGCCTACAATTTTTGTGCATATGAAAATGCACTCACATTTTCATCCCTCTTTTTAAAAGCAAACTGATGCAGAAACAGGACACAAACTTATGTTTTAAAAGTGTGACCATTATAGATAGCAAAAGACTGATTCATCCACCTTTAGCTTTACCACTGAGCTATGAATTCTGAATTCATCATGCTTAAATACTTTTTTAAAAATCCTTATTACAACCAGAACAGTATTTCTTCTCAGTTAGGGGGAAACCGTTGACAAGAGTTGCTTCCCTTTAATTCCCCATTCCGTTGTCTGAGGAATGCACCACCACTGGGTTGTCCTAAGATGGCATTCACTGCCTGCAGGGAGCCCCTACCAACATCCAGGATCACCTCAGCGGGCCGCCCATCTCCCGCTGTTCTAGAAAAGGGGGTTCAAGGGTTCAAGTTGTCTCAGTGCCTCATAAGAAGAAGGCGGAAAGCTGAAGCGTCTGCCAACTGCAACATGAGGGGAAATCTATTCTCATCATTGCATACATAGACAATTGGATACAGACAACACGGGTGACCTCGTAGGTCATACTGAAGGAAGTGTTGCTTCTTGGGAAATTAGAATAGGACATCTAGAAGCAAAATATGGGTCAGCTGCATCTAGCAAATATATTGGTCTACTATGCTGTCCCCAAGTCCTTTGAAGGAATACCCAGAGCCAAATGGGAGGGGGGGAGGTTATAATGAGCAAGGCTGTTTAAAATCAATTCTAATTCATATCATCGATTTAGGTTTAGACATGGATAGTAATGAAATTAAGTGTAATCCTAGGCATGCCTACCTGAAACTGAATCAAATTGAATAATGTGACTTACTTCCAGGTAAGTGTGCATCAGATTTAGGCCGTAGCTAGACCTACAGTTTATCCCAGGATCATCCCGGGTTCATCCCTGCCTGAGCACTGGATGCCCTGTGTGGCACTTACATGAACAGGTTTGACCCCAGGACAATCCTGGGATAAACCTTAGGTCTAGCTACAGCCACAGTGTATGTCAACACTAAAAACCTTTAGTGGTTTTAAACCATTTTATCTGGAATAGTGCCCTCCTGCCCAAGAATCCTAGGCAATTTAGTCCTGAAAATTATATTTAGAGATATCATTTCCTTTCCCAAAATTATCATTCCCAGAGTTTCATGGAAGGAAGAACTGAGATGGATAAAGCAATGAGTTATAGAAACTCAGCTGAGAGCCAAGTACTTTGGGTTAAACTTCTGTGGATTAATATGTAAATGCCAAGAATATCCAGTTGTGTGTGTTTTTGAAAAAGCTGAAATCTTTGTAGATTTTAGGGTTTATGTAGATTTCATAATGGAGCTATTCAGCTCCATTTCCTTTACAGTCTCTTATTGTGACTTGCAGTCTTCCTGCAATTTGAAGCGATTCTGGCAGGCTGCAGGTTTTTTACTCAAATCAATTTAGTTTCATTACTTTGAGAATGAGCTCAAAGGCAGTAAGATGTTCTCTCCCTCCAGATGCCTTCCTTACAGGTGATTTACATGAGAAAAAAAGTGCAAGAAATAATCAACACTTGCATCTTTAGCATTATTTCAAGAATGTCTGCTCATTCATTTTCCTCTTTAGTTTTTCAATATATTTAGAAGGCTCACTTTGATTTTACTCTATGCTCATATGAGTCTCATTAGCTAAATGATGTGCTTAGTTATTCTTCATCAAAATGCTGGCAGAGGCGTTTATTCAACTGCAGCAAAAGACTAGATGAATTGCCTTCATTTTAAAGATACAGAACTACTGAGTTTATAATGGCCGTAAGAAATGACTAAGGAAATATCAGATACCGATAAACTAATTTACATATTTGGTCCTTGAAAGGAAGTTATTTAACTTTTCTTAAACACGGAATCAAAACTCTTGCAATGGAATGGCTGAACATTTTTCTCAAAACATTGTCCTGCTATTCCACTAATCTAACCTTCCCCACCCTGGTGCCCTCCATGCTAGCTAGAGATGATGGGAGTTGTAGTCCAACACATCTGGAGGATACCAGGCTTGGGAGGCTGCCCTAATCTTCCATTTGAACTCTATTGCAGTCAACCAATCCATCAACAGTACAACTACTACATTCTGCAATTTTCCATATGCATTCTTGAAAGGATTTGTATGAAAGTGATACGTGAATGGCATGTGTGAGTATTGTGTGTATTATTTTGTATATTGCTGCAGTTGCGAAATGAAAGGAGGGATGTGAGAGAGTGTGGGGGAATAAACATTGATAAGGTGCTATGTACAAAATATCATTTATTTCCAAGAGGCCCCAAAATGTAATGCTAAAGTGGAGGAATGCAATGTGTGACTCAGTAGTGTATAACATCTACACTCTATGATAGGGTGGTACAGGAAATACTTTTATTAGTAGAAGAAAATGGACATGTAGCAGGAAACCCCTTGCTAATCAGTGATATGGAAAATCTTAGATAAATAATTACATGTGTGCGAAATGCTTTGCATACTAAACTGCAGATCATCCAC
Source organism: Elgaria multicarinata webbii (assembly GCF_023053635.1). Lineage (NCBI taxonomy): Eukaryota > Metazoa > Chordata > Lepidosauria > Squamata > Anguidae > Elgaria > Elgaria multicarinata. The sequence continues at coordinate 110,507,559 of NC_086173.1, read as the reverse complement.
AAGCTTTGTGCAAGCTGTGAGGCAATTTTCACATCTCAGAAATTATCAAAAAGCTTGCCAGAATTCTATCTTGTAAAAATATTTTTGTTGTGATAGTTAGGGGCCACCTTAGAAAAATCTTTCTCTTTTCCCAGCCAAGATGACGTTTAACTGATCCTGGATTTGTTCCACCGTTCGGCTGATTGCTCAAGTTGTTTAGATATACATTGTCTATGTGTATATTGTCTGTTTGGGTGGTTTTGTTACATTTTAAAATTTTGCATACTGCATTTTTAATGTTTTTTATCTTTGTAAACTCCCCAGAGAGCTTTGTCTATGGGGCAGTATAGGAATGTAGTTAGTAATAATAATAAAAGGCATGGTGACATTCTGGGCAGTTATACCCTGCCAGGAAAGACCCTGGAAAATCAGTGTTCCCATGGATCCAGGAGACTCTCCTCTTGAGACCAGCACCTTACATGCGTACAGGGCAATGGAAACACATGAGGAAGGGGATGGGGCTAGAATACGTCCATCTCCTCATGCACTAATTCTACACAGATTTAGGATGCCTGAACAGGGCTAAGGAGTCCCATGGAACTACTTTCTGCTAGGAAAGGAACTACAGCAGCATAATGCCTGATATTCCCACCACAACCAACATATCCAGAAGGAAACCGAGGTCTAGGAGAATCAAGAGGATCTCATTCCCCATCTTTCTCCCAGCATTGCTCAGTTCAGCCAAAGCACTCTCAGTTCTAAAACCAGTCCTGAAGCCCAATTCAAATAGTTGTAGAAACTCAGTCTCATCAAAGACCCAAGAGTAGTACCACAACCACCTCCTTTTTGTTTCCCCCTTTCCTTCATTAGTCATCCTTAAGTATCTTGTTACTGATGATGTGTGCAGAAGTCAATATTCCTGTTTACTTTTAGTCTGGGAAACTCATCTCAGAAAATACTCATTAAGCATGTTAACAGACCCCTGTCTTGAATGTTACTTGAGACTGCTGAAGATTAAAGGAGAGCAGTCATAACTGTCTGAAATCTCTCACCCTGCTAGCAGAAGTTAAGCCTTCTGGGAAAAGTTCTACGGATTCATGGGGACAGATGGATCAAGCAAGCTTGTCATTTCCTGAAAGTCTGAGAGAGGTTTTATTTTTAACATAGACAACTTTCCTGTTGTCCGCTGACAGGACAGAGGGAGGGCAGGGCACCGACAGCTAACGTTGTCGTAATTATGTCATATTTAAGTTAATGAAAGATAATAATAAATAGATTAAGTAGAATTTTAATGAGAACACATGTTGGTTCATTCCTTCATCTGGGTACTATGCACCTTGACTTGGAGTAAGGAGGGGTGCTGTTCCGCCTTAGGTGGCAAAATGTCTCCAGCCTGCCCTGATTAAAGTGCACTCCCAACTTGAGATGGAAGCCAAAACAACCACTAAAAGTTAAGAAATGCTCATATAAGAATACACATTTAGAACTGGCAGTTAAATACTAATGGCCTTTCGTGAAGCACTGATTAAGATATTTCCTCTGTAGTCTATTCCAGGAGCTGCAAGTGAGATAAAGATCACCTGTTGTGGAGTAGGAGCATGGCCTCTCCTCTTCACTTGTTGACATTAGATAAACCAAAGAGAAGTGACTTGATGATAAGCAAGCCATTGTACCTGCTCTCCATTAAATCACGGCTATTTGATATTCCTGAGACCTACAGAGGCTCAAAATAGCTTTCTTTTTCCTTATGACCCCACTGAGAAAAAGCTTCCATATAATGAATGGATTAATTTCCTCTATATTAATGAAATGTTAGAAAGAGCAAAACAAATTATCCAGTATAACCTGTTGAGACGATAACAAATAGAACCTCATTAGTATGTTCAAATGATGATTTAAGAGCCCAAAATGGATTAAATGGCATTTAAGAATTGGATAGTAATTAGGTCCAATATCCTCCAAGTCTGTATTATCACACATGCGGTGACAGAGCATGATGAAATATTCATTTGACTCACCGCTTTTTAATTGACAGAGAATAGTGGCTATCAACATTTCAAAATCTAGTCACAAACTACTTCCTTGGGGGCTGAGGGGTTTTCAATAAATGGTTCTTTTTCCACTGTATAGAGATCTGACAGAAAATGGCTGCCGGGAGAAAACAGTTCTCAAAACATGACAATTACTTCTTCTCATACTCCATTGATATGGGATGCATGCCATGTATGGCCACCCTTGAAGATGGTTCAGAAGCATCAGGTTGGGCAGGATCATCCAGTACGGGGGTAAACAACTAAGTGCCCTCCAGATACTTTGAAGTACAACTGCCATCATTCCTGATCATTGGCCATGCTGGCTAGAATTGATGGGAGCTGATGTCCAAAACATCTGGAAGCAAGTTGCCTAGTGGGTGTGAGAATGCAGGATCATATTTAATATTTTATTTTATTTTATTTTATTTAATATAATATACTAATACTGTGGCAGCAGCACTCTCTTCCAGTTAGCATCTGGGACCAACTCCGGGGTGCAGGTGCTGCCCTTTAAAGTCCTTTGTCTGGGATGGGCCTTCATTTCAAAGTGAGTTTAAAATTAGAGCTGTGCCGATATGTTCGATTATTCCATTTTCAGCATTAGTGAGGGAATGAAAACTCAGGTGAAAGAGGCTGAGAGAGCTGAGACTTTCAGAGATTTTTTTTCCTTGGGGTTGGGGGGAGGGGTTTCTACATACCTTTTAAAATGTAGGAAGTTTTGAGGGGAATTCTTCCTATTTTAAAATATATATATTTTAAAAAGAACATCCCTCGTACTTGCAGGATCCCAGGAGTTCTTCCTCCTGAATGCCTATCGGACAGGGCAAGGTCACATAGACCGTGTCTACACCAGCCCAATAGTCCAAATGACACACAGGGACACCTGGGAGCAGTGGGGACAGGGACGGGTTTCCCCAAAGATAAAAAAAAAAACCTGGGAGAACCCAATTCTTCCCATGGCCTCGGGACAGTCCTGAGAGGTGTGAGCACTCATCTCACCTGGAGCCGTGCTAACTTGTGAGTAAGCACAGCACCAGAAATGGGCATGGAGCTGCACCGCATGGCTCTGTGCCCATTGGGATGGGAGAGTGAGCAATTTAAGGGGTGCATAGTTAGTTTTTCCCCCCACTTACTTTTTCACTTGAGCGGAGACATGTGGAACCACAATATTATAAGAATGGTCCTACTGGGTTGACCAGAGGTCTACCTAGCCCACACAGAGCACATTGCAGTAGGCTAACAGTAATGTACCCAAAGCATGGATAACTTTTGCCAAACTCAGACCAAGTCACAGCTGGTGCACCCAAGTATAATTGTACAAACACACTCTTTTCCACCACAACCACCTGAAATTCCAGGGACTGCAAGGAAACAAGGTGCACTTCCAAGTTATGGACCTGATCCATCAGAGGGAACACAATCCCTTTTAGAACAGGTTGGCTTCCAATGCCTGAGCCAGTGTTTCTACTGACCCACAACACCCCCACCTAGATTTCAGCCTGTTCACCCTCATCCAGTAGTCCAGTTCCTGCACTGGCCAACTAGATGCCTCTGGAAAGCCCCAAAGCAGGATATAACAGTGCATAATGGCCAACAATGAGGCATCCATCTCAGGCAGCTTATTTTGGTTGTCATGAAAGGACAGGAAATCATTAGTTATTTTATTTATTATCATTGTGTTTATTTTTTGCCTGACAGGGTTGGGGGTGAGGTGCTTGTTGGAATGTATGCCTTAGGTGCTAAAGTAACTTGGCTGGCTTTGGGTACTAGGCCCTTGGCCATCTGCTTAACTTTTTTAAAAAAGAATTGCCTTTAGTATCTTCCCTACTTCCTTATCACTCTCTTTCCACTTTGCCAAGCAAGGGCAAATATTTGTAATGCTATACTTATACTGTTCTGCCATTGACACCCATAACTTGTCTCATGTTAAAATCATCATAGTTGTCATGTGCTGTCTTATATGCACTTACTATTTCAGAGAAAGACTGGGAGTAAAAAAAAAAAAAAAGTAACTTTTAGGCTTGATTCTTCCATGTTCTACATCTTCCTTCTTTTTTAGAATCATTCCGAATCGCTGGGCTGAATACAATATAAATTATTCAGCAACACATTGTTCAGTGACAAATGAAGAATTAGTGACTCATTTATATGTGATCTAGAAGCTGATTTAATAATAGAGACATTTGTTTAATTAATTGATTCAGTATAAAGAGGAAATATTCATTGGATTCATTATTTGTCATTAGTATTCAAGCATATCTAATTGAGGAATATTTTAATCCATATTTTGGTATGGAAAGAAGTACACAGCAAACTATTTGGTGCAGCTGCAGCTTTTTATTCAGTGCACATTGAGTACTAAACTATATTTTCAAGGGCAGAAAATCACTTGTCTTGATTTTAACATGCCCCCCCCTCCACATTGTGATGGTGGTCAGGACCTAAGGAAGAAATTTGGAAGAAATCTGGCCAATACCAGTGCACAGGAAGAGGTATGCAAATGGTATCAGGTTCACTCCATGCTTGCTGCCCCGGATGATGTCACTGTGCTGCACAGGCACCAGTGCTGTTCTTCATCAAGGTGGGATAGGAATGAACAATCAATATGAGTTGCTGTTGAATGGACAACAGCTGCCCACTATTATGTTTTAAGTGGTGTACCTTGCTTTGACTGAGCCTTGCCTCTTCGGTGAGGAAATTGCAGTTTTGATGAACAGCCATCTTGCCCAGCATCTGTGGCAGTAGAGGTGTGCAGAGCACTACTTCTCTGCCCCAACATTTGGAGCAGAACTCCGCTGAGAGAGTTTTCTGCTCTGATTTCTGGAGGGGGGGGTCCGTCTCTCCGCTACGCCAGATTGCTCATCAGAAAACTGCTCTGTTTTCAGAGAACCACGTTATTATAGTCAATGGTAATTAACAAAAATGCATACATCTCCATCATTTTTAAAGAAAAAGAGAAAAAGCTTGGCACCCTGGTAACTCTTACATAGGGCTTTAGCCATGCCAATGTTGAAACAGATCCCTTCATCCCTTGATTTTTAGGATTTTTTTTTTTTTTTAAAAAACCTCAAACCATTCAGGAGGAGGGGCTGTTGCTGCCCAATGTGCCCCGTTCTCCCCCTCCCGGTTTCCCCCCTCCTTCTGCTCCCTCTCCTAACACAGCCAGAGCCAGCAGCACTACCCATTGCATGCCTCATGATGGAATAATAAACCTTTATTAATAAAAAAAATAATGTGTGCTGCTGTGTTTTCTACAGACTGTAGAAAACACAACACAGAACTCACATTGGATTATATATAGATTATATATAGTTTTTGAGGCGTAGACACACACACACACACACATACATACATACATATATATATATATATATATATATATATATATATATATATATCAGCAGGCACTGGGGAATGAAATGTAAGATAAAGTATTGGAATAAAAAGATAAAGAGATTTTTTTTTTGTATTTTTATATAATTTGGGGGGAGTAGACTGGGTAACAGTAAAATACACACAGGGATGGAGTGCTTTAAAGAAGCTTGGATTCAGGCACACTGACTGAGACAGACAGACTGGGATTTAAAGAAAAGTTGGAAAGATGAACATTTTTTCTTAATTTCTTCTTAATTTTCTCAGTGGGGGCAATAGGGTAGAACAAGAACACACACACACACACGGGTGAGCATGTGGTGAGCAAATAAAAGCGGACAGACACACACAGAGAAAAGCAACCCAGCAAAAAAAGAGGGAAGCAGGAGCTATCTCTCTCAGCAGCTAGAAATGAAGCAGACAGAGCAAGCAAGCACAGGTTGAGAGCTCTCTCTCTTTCTCTTTGAATCTCTTCTCCTACTCCTCCCTTCCCCAATGCTTCACGAGAAATGAGTTCCAGGGTGGGGAAAATGGGTTTATCATTTGCAATCCCTCCCTCTAAGCAAAGTGATTAGAGGACAGGGAGGAGACTGTGGCTATTGGTTAGCCGCAGATGTCAATCTCAAAACTTCCCTCCTTCACCCCTCAGCATCTTTCTAATATGGAAGTGTTCCATTAGCCACCCATCAACATGAAATGAGCCTTCACATTGTCTTAAAAACCTTTGGATACAAATCTCTTCGGGGCTCCGAATGATCTTATTTACTTATTACATTTATATACCAACCCATAGCCAAAGCTCTCTACCCGCACCATGGGTTTCCGTCAGTTTTTGAAGCTTTTTTGTTTGCAAATTTATTGTGTGCAAATTTTTAATTATTTCTAAATATTTAAAAGAGTGCTCTACAGCACCCCACATATTCTTTTAAAGGGTTGTTTATGACCCATGTTAACATGCTATTTATTCCTGTACATACACTTCTTTTGATATATATTTAGATTTTTAAAACCTGTATGCAACATGCTCAGAAAAAAGGTGGGGGAGAACCTTACACCAGCCTTCCCCAACCCAGCACTCCTTGCTGTGGTGAACTACATCCCCCATCATCCCCAGCTCCAAACATGTGTGCCTCCCTGTTCAGCCTACTGTCCAGTTACTAACTATTCATGGGCAATATTTCTTAAAGCTCATTATCTTTAAACTAGAATTTCAGAGAACAACCCTTCAACTAGAGGACACCTTGAAAGAGAGACCATTCTCTGGCATTCCATTCAAAGAAAGGACTGGCCTCTGTAAAAGAGGTCACCCTTTTATGCCCCCAAGCTATTTGTCCCCAAAGTTTTGTTTACAAGAAATAGCACCTTCTATAGCAAACCGTTGGGGGTTTCAGTGGGAAAATAGTGCAGGGAGGAAACTTAAACCCCCTTCCCTGCATGCCATGGTCCCAACATGGAACAGGGCTCCATGCCACAGCCGTTTCTGTTTTGTTTTTAACAAAGTCCCAAGGTCACTTTGAAAAATGTGTGCACAACAGGACATGTTGTTTGGCTATTGATTTCATTTACTGCACAGGGGAGAGGTAGGCAAAGGTGCTCCAGAGCATGAGGTACTGTAAACAGTGCAAGAAATTTCAGCTTCACCTCTTAACTGAGGTGCTATTGTACTTGAATTTAGTAGTAGTCATCTTTTTTGGCATTAAAAAGCAAAAGGAAGTCTGAACCCAGGTCAGTGCTGCTAAGCCCTCTGCATAACAAATGCCAAGGAAAGGAAAGGTGTGAATGAGATTGCTAAGAGAATAATTCTTCAACAGGCTAGGAGAAAAGGTTTGTTGTCTATGGTCTCTGTGGGTTCAGTGTGACTCTGCCATCACCTGGAAGTCAGAATCCAGAGATTTCAATAATTTCACATCAGTGGCAACTCCATTTGGGGGTGGGCAAAATTCACAGTGCCCCCCTCCCTAAATGGGCCCACTTGCTGCCACTGCCATCCATTCCCTGGCCCGATCCATATAACTACCCAGAGTGCAAGGCAAGTGAAGAGTACTGCTCTGTTTCCTCTCTCTCGGCGTCATCCCTTGCATGTTCAGAGACAACAGGTGAGCAGGTACTGACAGCAAGGAGGAGGAGAGCAGTAGGGAGCCGGCCAACATGTAATTGCCGTGATTGCCAAGATTTTCCGAACAATGCCTTGAAGCTCACCTCACCATGTTTCCCAAATTCAACTGCACTCTTCTCCCATTTTGTTTGAATGGGAAAAGTGTGGGGTTTGATGGGGAAAATACACATTTTTAAGGAAGTCCATCCAAATTGGCCCTTCCCCCCCCCCATAAAGTAAAGTGTGAAAATGCAATTTTTTGAAAAAAATGTGCAGTTTTTTCAGTTCACATTTTCCCCCCAATGAATGCAAGCTCAAGAATTTGCAAACATTTTTGGAGAATATAGGTTCTTGCACACGATCGTGTTCAGGGTTGCAAATGGGATATGTTTATATGATTTACAAACATAAATAAAATATACAGACATCCTTAGAGAGCAGCGCCAAGGAGTTCTTGAAGTGCCGCCCAGTGCCTACTCTGTCGCCAGCCCTGTTTCCATGTGGCATAATGTGCAGCAGCTGTAAAGAAGACAAACTCCATGTTAGGCATATTTATTTATTTATTGCATTTTTATACCGCCCAATAGCTGAAGCTCTCTAGGTGGTTCACACAAATTAAAACCATTCAAAATATAAAACAAACCATATAAAAACATGACATAACATACAATATAAAAACACAACCAGGATAAAATCAGCAGCAGTGCAGAAATGCAATTTTATACATAATTAGAAAAGGAATTGAGAATAAAACTGCCTTTATACAAATCCATGGTGCAGCCACACTTAGAATACTGTGTACAGTTCTAGTCACCACCCCTAAAAAAAAGTTATTATAGAGCTGGAAAAAGGGCAGAAAGGGGCAACTAAAATGATCAAGGTCTGGAGCATCTCCCCTATGACGGAGGTTACAACAGCTGGGATTGTTCAGCTTGGAAAAAAGGAGGCTAAAGGAAGACCTGATAGAGGTTTACAACATTATGCATGGTGTAGAGGATATGGATAGGGAGACATTTTTCTCCTTCTCCCATAATAGTAGAACCAGGGGTCATCCCATTAAGCTGATTGGTGGGAGTTTCAGGACAAATAAAAGGAAGCACTTCTTCACACAGCACATAGTTAAACTATGGAATTCACTGCCACAAGATGTAGTAATGGCCACCAATTTGGGTGGCTTTAAAAGAGGGTTGGATAGATTGGCTAACAATGGCTACTAGTCTTGATGGCTAAGTGCAACCTCCAGTATCAGAGGCAGTAAACCTGTATACACTAGTTGCTAGGGAACATGGGTGGGAGAGTGCTGTTGCACCATGTCCTGCTTTGTTCGTCCCTGGCCGGCAGCTGATTGGCCACAGTGTGAACAGAGTGCTGGACTAGATGGACCCTCATTGGAAGGAACCATTTGAACTATTTCCAGTTAACTATTCTGGAAGAATTAAAAAAATTATAGCAACCAATAACATGATGGTGTCACAACACCATACTCTACCTGGTTGCTCTCTCTTACTTCCAGCTAGGAAGAAAATTAGAGTTTCCAGTAGTTGTTCATTTGTGCAAAAGGGACTTTACTTTAATTCCATAAACTAGGAGAAAAGACTCAGGAGAGACATGCAGACAAGGTATGCAATACAATGTGTTTATAATTATTTAAGTAACGCACCATGGAGAATATTCTCCATGTTCTAGGAGTTTGAAAAAGAAGAAAGAGAAAGAAATAATGATCACTTTAAATGTTCATTTTTCTTTGCAAAATTGCCCACAGGCTAATTCCTTTATTAAACATGACTGAGTAGCTTTAATATGTTAATGATAGATTCATGTCACAGCAACCTATTTCAATAATTGGGTTTCTTTCAGCTCATTATTGACTAATGGCATATACTTATGGCAATTATTAAAATCCATTGGAAGGGTGGGGGGAAGGTCCGTTTGAAATTTGACTCAAAATGTCTACAGTAGTTTAAGATAGCTAAGAATCAAACTTGAAATGATAGTGTCAGACATTCACATATAACGTGGGGTGTGTGTGTGTGTGTGTGTGTGTGTGTGTGTGTGTGTGTGTGTGTATCTTGGAATTTGGTATCAAGAGACATAGTGATGATCATCAACTTGGATGGCTTTAAAATCGGATTAGACAAATTCATGGAGGAGAATGTTAGCAATAGCTAGTCATGATGGCTACTATCTATTATCTCCAGTATCAAAGGCAGGATCCCTGTTTTATCAGTTGGTGGGGAAAATGAGGTGGAGAATGATATTGCAATCATTTCCTGCTTGTGAATTTCCCAGAGGCAACTGATTGACCATTATGGAACCAGAATATGCTGGACTAGGCAGAGCTTTTGGATGACCTAGCATGGTTCTTGTTCCTAAAAATGAAAGGAGTACATGAGAGACGGGAAGACCACTATGCTTTATCAACCGTCACCCTCCTTCAGCTCTGTGCATGTTTCTCGTTTCCTAGCTCAGTTCCAGTTTCAGAGCTGGGACGTGCTTGGATGGAGCAAAGTGCTTGGATGAAGCGACTGAAGAGAGGGAAGACGTAAGAGGGAGAAAGGTCAGTGCCCCCCTCCTCTAACACTGCTTTCTCTGTTAAAGGAGAATGCGCCCACTTTATATATAAACAGGGCAGGTACATGAATAACAGGCCTTCCACATCCTGTTTGGTCGTTAGATGCTACAAATGAAAGCACAGCAGAGAACTGCTGTGGTTCCTGGACAATGGATTCCTTTGCTGAGATTCATTCTTACTGTAACAGTACTTTGCGGTTGCTATGGGCTTTTTCCCATAGAATTGCCGACTTATCAAGTGCCAGCATGCCCATAAAAATAATTCATTACTCACCCTCGGCTTCCCACACCTGCAAAAACAGGCAAAGGAGGCAAAGGATTTTGAATAAACCTTGTCATGTTTTTACATTTTTATTCAATCTATAACAGCTTCCTATATCTGAGAAGGATTCTGGCTGCTTGATCCAGTGCATTTAATTGAAACTCAGTCCCAATGGAAGGCAAGTCCCAACATAATTTACTCCCATCTAAGTGTGTGTAGGAATGTAGTGTCACTTAATCATCACTTAATGGGCATTTAATGCAAAACAAAGAGGAAGTGTCTTGCTTTTCCTTGTTGTGTCCTAGACTGGAATTAAGATGTGCAACTTAGTATTTCACAATCAAATGGTACAGAATTCCATGCTTTAAAAAATACACAGCTCCAATTAGAAAAGTCTATTTCTATGCTATTAACATGTTTTAAATAAATGTTGGATTGTATCCAATGATATCTGTCCACCAGCAAAATGGACACCATTGGTGGAATGGATTTCCCCTCCTCCAGCCCCCAAGCATCCTCTGGAGAGCAGGGGAACCCTCTGGAGTAGATCTGTGGGCATACAGGGGATGCAGGGAGAGGAGAGGAAAGGGAGGTCCTATTGGGTGATGTTGAATGCAGCCCAAAATATATTCCTTTGAACAGACAATGCCAATTCTATCAATATGCAAACTTAAAAGTATTCAGCATGTTGGCGGTTTGCAGATTTTTTTAATATTTTAACAGAAAACAAGGTGATGAAAGGGAAAGACAGGTGACTGGTGAGTGGGTAACAAGTATATAGAATCCAAATTTGAAGGGGATTTCAATCACCATTTAGCTCAGTGCCAATGCAGGAAATCTGCTGTTACAGCAGGCCTGATAGGTAGCCACCCAGCCTCCACTTCAAAACCTCTAACAAAGGAAGCACCTCTTTAGTCTGTTCCGGTACCAAAGAGCACCATCAGAAAGTTCTTAATGTTCAGCCAAAATGCCCTTTATTGTAATTTGAACCCATTTGTTCAGTTCCTACCTTTGTAGCCGCAGAAAGCAAATAGAGGAAAAGTTTCAAGGGGGTGGGGAATGGGGACAGCATGGGATGCAGGCCTTTCTCTTAGTGGTCCCAGCGAGACACTATGTGCATAAGCATTGGCTTTTATTACATTTTAAATTGTATCCTACCTTTCCTTCAAAAAGCTCAAGGCACCATACATGGTCCTTTCTCTCTCCCCACTTTATCCTCACAACAACCCTGTGAGGTAGCTTAGGCTGAGAGCTAGTGACTGGACCAAGGTGATCCAATGAGCTTCACGGCCATGGGGAAATTTGAACCCAGATCTTCCCAATTCTTGTCCAATACTCCCTCCACTAGGCCATGCTGGCTTTAAAGAGTGTGGGAGACCTTGTTTCTCAGCCTTCCCCCATATTTCAGTCTACAGATCAAGATGTCTCATAAGCACCTGTCCTTTTGGCCAATTCACTGGTGACTAGAAATATTTCAATAGACCTGTATACAAGGTGCAAATGCAAAAAGGCACAAATCTTTTCCCTAAAAAAGGAAAGAAAAAGTGTGTGTTATGGAGGTGTCCATATTTTGTTGATAACATTGCTGCCATTATTATGAAATCTAAAAAGGAACTGCACCAAAAAGGGTTGTCAAAAAAACCCTCAACAGATTCAAATGAGTTTGGAATTCTATGAATCTGACATGTGGATTCCACAGTGGACCAGCTTTTTCCACGTCACGTGGATTCTGTTTTTCAGTGTTGGGAGGGGGGATTATGCTAATTCTGATTCCATCAATCAGCGAATGATGGAATGAAAGACACCTGACAAATTGCAAAACACAGACTGAAGGATTCAACATCCCTATCTCCAAATGCAACACCTTAGGACATCCAGCTGATGATCCATAGTTCAGACTTCAGAATTTTAGGTAGGCTTAGTCCAAAACAAGATTGTCAAAGTCTACCTCTTTATGATCAATTCCACCATCTTTTTTCACATTTGGGGCAACTGACAATTGAGTATGTCTTATGAGGAACCAAGATCCTGCCTAAAGACCACTTTCAGTTAATCTTTATACTTTATAATATTAGCATAGCAAAAAAAATATGACAGATATATATAATGAATACCTTCAAGTTCTGAGTGTAAATCAGAAACAGATAAGGCACAATCATTACTATGATCTAATTAATGGTTAGGAACATAAAGTTCAGCAGACTGGAGCCTAATTGCAGATTAATCCCACCCTAATTAAATGGTAGGGTCAAAATTGAAGGGCACACTGCCACTCAGGCTGCACAGATATACCTGCTGCTCCTTTTTATTACAAAGATGGGTTTCTCTTCCAGGTTGTCCTAAAAACTAATAAATATTCTACGTTAAAAAACAACAACACCCTGCTGCTTTAAAACCAGAGTTAATGCTGGCTCAAGCTTCACAAAGCCAGGAAATTGAAAATTTAACCTGATGCCATAACTGATGTGCCCTGTGATGATGGTGTGCAATATCACAAACTGGGCTTGCTTACATCTTATCCTCCATGCACTAACACTTTCCCTTGAAAAACCCAGATGGAGAAGATGTCCATAGTCCTAGTCCTGTATTGCCTTATGAAGCATCTGAGTCTTACTGTATTGCTAGAGGAATCCTTTTGTGAGTTGATCCATGCCAGTTACTTGCTTACATGAATAGCTGGCAGGATGGGTTAAAGAGGGAGCCCTCTTCTAGCAGAACAGCTAGATGTGTCATAAGACAATATAGGGCCACGACAATATGGGGCATATTTGGGACAATATGGGACAATATTTTCTTTGCTAAGAAAAATGTAGGGTGCATGGAAAGTTAGTTGTAAGCAAGTACAATTTGTGACATTACACAACATCATCAATTATCATGGGGCATGTCAGTTAGCTTCAAGTTCATTGGTTTTATGGTGCTTGAGCCAACATAAGATAGTCTTAACTCTGGTCTTAAACCGGCAGAGGTTTTTTTGTTTTTAAATCATTGAATTCCCCTGTTTTTTGAAAAGGAAATTTATAGTTACAGGGTTCACAAACTTACCCTCTCCCCAGGGTATTTGAATCTGCTTTCTTTACCTATATGATAAATAACATTATAAATAGCACTATAAATGTCAATCATGGTTTCATTTCACGACGCAGGACTCTAGCGTTATCAGGGAGAACTTTTACAGACAGAGGAGGCTGGCAGTTGCCTTCCACACATAGGAAGAGATGCAGATGGTGAGGGAAAGGGTGGAGCTTTCAAGCAAATTTCCATTTCCCTTGCTTCCTCATGTGTAGAATTTAAAGACAATGAGAATGGCTTAATAGGAGTAGTTTCTCACAACCAACTTAATGACCATACCTAGAGTGGGATGTGCGGCTATAGCCCTAGTGTGAGACATGATCCTTGCATGTCCTTTTCCTACCATGCAGAAAGTAAAAAAAAAAGACTGGGGCATTTGTGTAGCATCTCTACTTTCAGAAAGGTGGAGTGAGGGCCCCGCTGCTGCCCCCACATGTGCTTTCTATCCCCATCCTTCTCAAATCCTCTGAGGATCTAACTGCATGTTACTTGCCCCCAATGGGTTGTGGCTCAGCAGTAGAGCATCTGCGTTGCATGCAGAATGACCCTGGTTCAATCCCCAGTGACATCTCCAGGTAGGGCAGGAAAACGTCCCTGGGGAGCTGCTGCACGTCAGTGTTGACAATACTGGGCTAGATGGACCAATGGTCTGACTCAGTATAAGGCAGCTTCCTTATAGAAGACACTAATGCCACTGCCTTTGTTTTCACATGGTCTCATCAAGACCAGCAAAAGTTTAGGGATGGGCAATTTTTATGCCTTTGCATTTGATCATGAATTCCCTGTTTGCAAAATAAAATAGCCCAGTTATACAAGGGAAAAGTTCCTTTTATTTTGTCTAGTGTTTATTTTGTGTTGGCACTCATTATTTTGTTAAATGTTTTTCAGTCTCTTGGGTTAGCTGCTGAATAAAATATTATTAAGCAAAACAGGCCATGTTTTGGAACACAAGAGAATTTATTATTCAGAACAGCTAAACTTACACATCAGTTGTTTGCATAGTTATCTAAAATGAGCTTCTGGGAGAAAGTCCTGTGGTTTGTGAAAAATTAATCTAAAATGAAGCGTATTTAATATGAAAAGTATTCCCAGTTCATGATTTTCTATAATAAAAATTTAAGTTTTCAAAACGAATGTAATTGTATTTTAGATTATACCTAGCTGTAGAACATGTGAAACTATGACATGGAACTGGAATTACATCACCAGAATTTCCAATCTTGTGAACCACTCAGACAGCTTTGGCTATTATTAGGTGACAGAGAAATGGAATAAATATATAATTACCAACTCCAACTGTAGCACCACCACAACTCTGCTCATGGGAGTCTCCCAGCGGAGGAGGAGGAGACGTGATTTTGAGCTTTATCACACCAGCATTATACTGTGCAATCACTGCGAATTGCATGCAAAGGACTCAGAAGTTTTCCACCTTATAATCTGCTTTGATTGTGAAGTACTCCCATGCATCCTGCCTTAATTGTACAATAAAGCAAAAAGATTCGCCATATTTAGCCCCTACATTTTGAGCATATCTTCCGAGCCACCGCTGGGGCGCAGGAGCAGGATTTTAAAGAAATGCTTACATCTGCATAAGCTTTAAAGATAAAGACACCAAAATTGGCACAGTAATAGATATTAGGGAGAGCTTTAAGCATACCAAATTTGAATTGAATTGGGTCATCCGTTGTTTTTTTAATGATTTTTTACATTTCCCCCCTTAAACTCAATTCCTGATATGCAAAGGATCGCTGTCGCCTGGTAGCAAAAACAACAACCACCGTGAAAGCTTAGCACTATGGGGATAATCCGAGGGAAGCAGGTACGTGGGATGAAGCTTTTTAACTGAATCCTCCTTCCTCCTGCAATCTCCTTTGCTCCCTACACAGATACTCTGGAGGATTGAAGGATTCTCTGGCACAATGTGGGAGGTGGAGCAGTGGGGCTCAGGAGGAAGGCGGAATATGTGAAAATCTTTCCCCCTTCCTCTGGTTGGGAGCTAGATTGCATTCCTTCTGCAAATGGACAGGTGTGACAAAATCAGAATGCTTGCCATGTTGTATCTGTATTAATGTATATATCTGTTTGCTGTGTTAGATAGAATCCAGGTAAGTTAGGGATAATTGTATGGTGCAGAGTGAGTGAAAGGTAGGAGAGTTGTGAGTAGAGACTGAGTTTATATAAGGGGAGAGCAGACAATTAGTGAGTAAAATAAGAGGGGATTAGATAGGAGATGGAGATAGGGCCTTAGGGATTGATAAAGCTACATCTAATTAGTGTGAGTTAGAAGGGGTAGAGTTGGCAGGGTAGGACTGAGAACTCATTGATTGATTATATGATATAACATCTCTTGTATTAAATTAATATGAATTAGCTTTTTAAAAATATATAAAATTCCATCTTTCTGCACTACCAATACTGTTCATATTTCCTGGGTATTTCTCCTGTGTGGGTAAAGGGAACCAACTGGACATATTGGGTGTCTCTTATACCTGGTGAATACAGGGCCTGAAGCTTGTGGGTCAGTGAGGGCAGCAGACTCAAAGCAGAGGCAGATGGAACTGAGGGCAGGTTATAGCACAACAGGCCTTTTCATTTGCAGAAGGGGCACTCTCGAACCAAAGCTCTGAAAATTGCTTTATGTCATTGTCGTGTTTCTCAAAACCTCCCGCCTTACTGGGAGACAATAAAGAGTCTGCCACATAGTCCACAAAGCTTTATTCAGGCAATAAACATCTCTTCCCACCTGAAGAAGGTCTAACCTCTAGGAACTTTTCTCTAGGCAAAGCTATGTGAAGTAAGCAAGACAATTGTCCTTTCAAGAAAAAGGGAAGGCCTTTTCCCAGAACGTTTTAACTTCAAGGAGGCTGGTTCTGAAGAAGCCTTGGGCAAGAAGCTATCTGGGCCGACCTTCTCTCACATTCCTTTAGTTCCACCTGTTTTAGTCTGCAGCATACTCAAGGATCAGCTAGTCTTGCAGTGCCCTCCCCCTCAGAAGAATATTGATTTCCCAAAGACTGTGTTATTAATGTTTACAGAGATAAGGTCTGGTGAAGGTTCATTCCCAGCTGGTGGAGAGCCTGTGAGAGTCACCTCCCCCACTCCCCATATAGGCTGGTATGTTTCTGGCGCTGTCTCTTCGGCTTCAGAATCTGATTCTGATTGATTGCCTGAAACTCCTTCCCCCAGCCTAAGAAGAACAGGTCTAATCATGACAGTCATATGTTATGGCTAACGAAGGCCACTTACACAAATAACTATTTGGAGCCCTCTTCAGGCATTCTGAACCTGAATATGGCAAACATGTGCAGAGAAGGAGAAGTCCAGCCCCACCCCTCTCCTTCATCATGTTTTGTCACTCTCAGTTTGTGGAAAGTAACTGTATGAAGAGAGCCTCCTCTATCTATGGAGGCTCTCCACACAAGCAAGGATTCTGGAATATCAGTATTTTTACTATCATGGTGAACCCCCATGGATACAGTCTCCATGAATTGTCCTCTACAGACATTCACTCTGCTTGAGTTGAGAGTGAAAAATCCGACAGAGGAGAGGGGCAGAGTTAGAGTGCTCCTTCTCCTCAAGCATTTGCCCTATTCACTTCAGAACACCTGAATAGGGCTTTTATTTATAGCCATTCAAAACATTTCAAAAGAGTAATCCCTGTACTCATACTTAGGAGTCCCTGTACTCGTACTGTTTTTATTTGCACAGACTTATATGGGTTAATAGACATATACAGTGTAAATGTTGCAGACACAAGTAGCACACAGGTACCATCTGGAATAAGTTTAGTTATTTCTGTAAGGGTAAGGTGAGGGTTAACTGGGACTTGGGACTGGAATGTCTTTTAATTTGTAAATTTTATGGTTTCATAGGAAGAGAGATAAGGAAACCAGGCAGCTGTATGGGGGAGAAGACTAGAGCCAGGCCGGTTGTAACTGTCTGTCCTTGAGTGATTAAACGGCCCAAGCGAGAGGTGTGAAGACACTCCACGCATCAAAGCTGAAGGGAGTGGGGAAAGGAGTGAAAAGGATGGTATAAAGATATCCCCTGTGAAGGGAATAGGGGGTGTCTGCTGAGATCGGTCTGGGGTGACGTATGAGATTGTAGTCTTAGTTTTAGCTTGCCTGCGCTGGGTTCTTATGCATGCTTTTATTATATTTTTATCCTGCTAATCCCATGTATTCCTACCCTTTTCCTAATAAATGGTCTTAAACCTCACGTTGTGAGCTGTGAGTGTCTGTGCCTGGGGATCCGTGCTAAATCCAGTCAAGAAGCCAGCTGGATTCCTTTACAATCTCCTCAGTGGGAAATCCAGGTTTCCGTCTGAATAATGTGTGCCTTTGTTCTGTGGGAGATCTTAACCTGGCTTAGGTGTTTGCCCCAAAAACTTTACATCATCTAATTATGTAGGGGGAAATTCCCACCAAGTAACAGGAAAAATCCTGGCAATCCCTAAAATTTAATCAACAATACGAACACGTTTGAATTCCATCAAAACTTTGATATAAGGGCAGCAGCAGCAGCAACAACAACAACAGCAACAATGGGTTTGGAATCTACACTGCAGATGATGGCCATGATATATCAATGGGAGATTCTGGTGTTTGCATATTGAGCATGTGAGATTGGTAGTGCTCCTGCACTCTGTGTGTGTGTGTGTACTTCTGAACAGAAGGGACAGAATTCAATCTAAAGCCATCACTCCTTCTCAAAAGGAATGAGTGCTTACCATGTATATGTTGAAAGAGAAACACCAGGTTTATGAGCAGGAGTGTGGGCACAGCCATCTACTGGATGCATGGATCTGAATACAAATATAGTAAACTGAATATAAAGCAAATATCTACAGAGTAAATGTGAGACACTGTCATGATGGTCAGATCCCACCTCTGAACATAAGGCTGAACATATATGAAATGGATTGCACCACTGTAAGTGATACAAGCTACAGCAGAGGGAAAACTTAAAAGTCCAGGGACTGGGTTCTGATTTAGAGTAGACCCATCAGTGGTAGTTATGTTAGTTATGGTTAACTTAAATCTCACTGGTTTTAATGGATCAACTTTAAGTATGATTAAGTCTGGATCCAACTCCAAAGGTTTGGATTCAAGGCACATTTTTGAAAGAAAGTTTAAATTCCTCTTACTGGACTATTTAATACTATAAAATACATTCTGTTGTTATATTTGCCACTTGCAGGCTGCCCAAAATTGTTTATTTATTTATTGCATTTCTATACCGCCCAATAGCCGAAGCTCTCTGGGTGGTTTACAGAATTAATTAAACAGGAGCTTATTCCATCCTTTTATCTCTTCTCTGCAATTGGTTTACATGTGCCAATTTCTGACCAAAGTGCAAAGTCTTCCTTGATGCAATGCATTTCTGACCCACATCCTGTTCTTTCCATTTCCTACTTAGCAAAATTCTGCTCACAGTGGCTAAAATGTGAGGCTAAAGTTGAAATATGAATTGTCTAGGAGAACAGCTGTAATGGGCGTTTGCCCTCCTAAAACTTCCTACTAATTCCCTTGTTCCAATACAACGCAGGTAAAATATTTCCTCTTTGCCTTCTGCTAAAGGAAAGCCCAAAGGGAACTCTTTGATAACATCCTTTGGCACATGTCAAAGAAATAGCCTCTGGCTGCCTCTGGTGCTCTACACTGCCATGAAGAGGAAGATATCCAAACATCAGTGGCATAACTCCAAAGCACACACATTCCATTGGGATTAGGGTGAATCTCCAGAGCAGTGGTTAAAGATATTAAATAGCCTGTAAAAGGGCAGGGGCTCCGGTTGACTGCTTCATCAATCAATTAATTTGATGCACTTTAACCCCACTTTTCCATACAAGATATTCAAGATGGTTTACAAATCCATTTACAAATGAGTGAGAGTGCAATAGATCTAATTCACTACATGTGGTTTTGAGTACTTTAGTAATGGCCCTCCACAATGTCTGTTTGGCCAATGCTACTTTTGCCCCACTGCCTAGAACAAGGTGATGTGATCCCAGCAATGTCTGCAGTACTACGCCTGAGCTGCCCCTCGATTCTTCCTTGGCAGGAGGGTGTTTTTAGCAAAGGTGCTTGAATGTCAACAGCAAATATTCCACAATAATCTGTTGGTTAACTATTCACAATCACTTTCCTGCAGATTACAAACACATTCTTTGTCTGCCCCAGAGGGAAGTACTGAACATTAAAATGAAAACTTAAATTAAGAATTTAGAAATTGTCTTAGCTTTTATTTATTTTTTATTGAACTCAATTCTACTTCATTCTTGTTGACAATTTAACAAAAAGTGTGATTCAAAATTCATGGGACTGGATCTAGATTTAGTCGTACTTAGAGTAGAACTATTACAATCAATGGCATTTAAGTTGCTCAGGATAATTTAAGTGCCATAGAATTCAGTGGGTCCACTCTAAATATGACTAAATCTGAATTCAACCTATGTCCAGCAGGTGCTCTAATATGCTTTTTATTTTCAAATATTTTCTCTCAGGTTCTTTAGCTTTCCATTGATGGATTTATCTCTGGCTAATGTTGGCATTCCATTGAATTGATTTCATAGTTCTGTGTTTCCCTACGGAAAATAGAAACACCACACGTGCAATGTACAGGCAAATGGATTCAGCTTATCTCACCACCAATCAATACCTAGAGAGAGATCCCATCTCATGCTCATTTGGCCTCATCCACTTATCCTCAGTCACAATAGATCAGATGGCCTTAATCTCAGAACCCACTCCACATATTGTTTCCATTAGTTCAGTTTGTGGTGACAAAGCTGGAACCCTACCACTGATTGACTTCAGGCTCTCCTGGATGTCACAACATATCCGAGCAGCTCTTAAAAGCCCTTTAAAGCCATTGGATTAAAGCAGTGTATTTCCATTGCCATAAAGCTCTGTCATTGCTTCCCTAATAAAACAAAAGGAAAGGAAAGAACCATTCTAATTCATATATTATAACTCAGGTGTAAAAATTCTCTTTGGGCTGAAACATGGCACATGGCACAATGTCAAGAAAAAAGCTCGGCAGAAATGTAAAATGGTTCCATGAGTTACATGCAAGGATTCAGTATTGCTGTCATTTTTGCATATGCTACTAATAAAGTAGAGCCAACCTAACAATGCTTTTTGCAAGGTTGCAGGATTCAGAAAGGGTTTCTTTTGTATTTATTTTTTATTTTGTTTTATTAAAATATTTATGTCCTTCCTTTTGGTCGTGAAAAACACACCCAAAGCATCTAATAATCAGCTTTAAAATCAGCAGCAAAGCATTCAAACACATTAAAATGAATCCTGATTTATTAAAGAAACTAGCTGATATGCCCAGTGTTCCTCAGGTCCGTAAATAATGTCCAGAGTTCAGCCGCTCAAAGTCATGCTGTTGCATCTAGTTATGATTTTAAAACCACACATGGCAGGTGAGAGGAGGCACCATAAATGTATGCAGCCCATTTATGTGGGTTCTTTCCTTTTATGTGGAATTGGGTTGACTGCTTGAGACTGAGCTTAGGAATCACAATGGCTGCCAAAGGCATTCGTACATAACATTTTCTGTATTTTTCTTAGCTCTCTTGTACAACCAATGAGGAAAAAAAGATTGCGACACAGCAGAGGCTGAGATCAGAGAGAGATATTTGTGTGTGTGTGTGTGTGTGTGTGTGTGTGTGTGTGTGTGTGAGAGAGAGAGAGAGAGAGAGAGAGAGAGAGAGAGAGAGAGAGAGAGAGTTTTAATGGTGTAGTTTCCAGCAACGGTAATAGGGATTTTATATTTCATATAGATTCTCTACAAGATAATATATGGCTAAACTTATAAATGCTTAGGATGCAATCCTGTACACACTTACCTGACAGTGAGCTCAACAGAGCTCCACTGAGCTCAATTGAGTTTACCTTTCAATGGACTTGTGCAAAGGATTGCACAGTTAGTACACAATAACATTAGGGAATGGTCTTGATTAATATCAATACTGCCTGCTTTATATGGAGTTAGACCATTGGTCGATCTAGCCCAGTATTATTTACTCTGACTAGCACCATCTGTATAAGATCTCCATCCTTGTTTGCTGAGATCTTCCTAAGTGCAGATTGCTTCTTTCATTACAGCTTATTCTATTAATGCAACGCCATTCACCATGTGCCAAGTTTGGGGAGTTTCCAGTAAGTACAATGGAAATTGTGACTCCTTTAGTCTGAGTTTCACCCAGCTCTTCTTTTGATTTCTTAAATGGAATATAAAATATATCTGAAGATTAGCTGCAATACATTTTGATCATGTGATGCCTAAGTGGCCAATTGATATCATATACTTGACCTTTTTATAATGACACTGTAGATATCGATATCCACAATATGCTGCAGCAGCAACATAATATGTTGGGTTTTTTGCTGAACGCCCCCCAAATTTCATCTTGCTATAAATCTAATGTCATTTTTCCTGCAGGTTGAAAATCCAACTGTAGCCCATGGGAGGTGAGTCATTTCCCCATACGGTTCTATTCTGCTGCAGCTGCAGCTTTCCCAAACTTCAGTTGCACTTAGTGAAAGAGAGAGATTCATTTAAGCAACTTTAATCACACTATCTGGTAATTGAAAAATGCTTTAAAGCAGAAGTGAAATATTCTGATTCAGTCTCATATGGCAATTAAATAATGACATTAGTGATGTAAATATTAATAGCCGGGGGGCGGGGACATACGTGATCTCTATACTGCATGCATAGCTTGGGTGCAGAAATCGGTCACTGTGACCTCTTTTAATGGCACAGGGGTCATTAGAATCACACAAATTCATCATCTCAACTACCTGGCCCACAATCATGTACAATTTGCATCAATCCTGAACACAGCACAAATTCCAAGTAAATATTCCTGGAAAAATGTATTACATAAATAGGACATATGCTTGCAACACCAGATAGCCATCTCACATCTGCTGTGTTTACAACAAGCCAGCTTTCAAGCACTTTGGGGATATGATTCATTTAGTTAAAAAAAAAAAAAAGACACACCCCTACACTTCTTCTTCTGATATTAAGAAATGTCTTTATTGTAGGAAAGGTTATTTTTGAACAACAGCAATACAAAGTAGATAGTTCACTAATGTTGTCACTGAACTTTTATTTTTTAAAAAATCCAACATTTTCTCAGCATTTCTGAACCAATGAATAAAGTTGGTTTGAAGAAACTCCTTTTGGACCAAGTGGTACTTATTCCGAAGTAAATGAAATATACAATAGCTTGGGATTCAAGTGTGATGTTGACATTATGCATACTGTCTCTGGATTACCAAATTTGATGAAAGACAAAACATAGTTCATTTCCCTTGGGGTATTTTTAGAAAAAATGAGTTGACTGCTAAAATACAGAACACACTGTACAGATTTCCACTTTTCTGCATTTTGTAATAGCATAATGCATAATTACATATTAAACTGTTGGCTTTACTTCCTTGATGTAAAAGGATGTGCAGGTAGTCTTTGCTTGCATGTGGATAAGCTGTCCCAAACTCATATTGCTATTTTGCCCAGCTGAAATAATATGCAGGCCCGTGTGAACCAAATGTTCACAGTGGGCACATTTTCCCTCCTTCTGCTTGCAAATAAGAAAGAATCAAATGCAAATAGCAATGCCTGAGTCCATCTCAGCTGAAGAAAAGCAGCATGAGAACATCAGCAAAGCCTTGACCAAGGTCATGGGTGTGGGTTGCACTAGAGTTCTCATGGAGTGCAGCAAAAAACAAAAAATGAGGGGGTAAAGATACCTTTGCACTAAAAGAGATTTACATTTTCATGCACATGCTATGCAGATGTCACCAGCATGATGTTATTTTATATAATTTGGTGAGAGTTTTATATAACTTGATGATATGCATTGTATATACATTGTATACCATCTCAGCTTCAGTGTATTATACGTTAATTTTTGTACACAACTTTTTTTAGCCTTAGACTTCCATATTCTATGAATATTAATTTCAGGATCAAAAGTATTACAGTCTGCTTTAAGACCCTGCAGACTGAACAGACTATTATCATCATGGAGATATGAACCTCTGTTGTCAGTTACTTCATCATAATTATTATTTGTTTATTACTCACCACAATTGGTTCATTTGCAGAAAGGAAGGGTGAGAAATAATGAGACGAAACACAAGAGTGGGATTAAATATGAGATGCATTTATTAAAAGATCTGCAAAAGGGGGAAGGCCTAAGTGGGCATCATCTATTGGCCACTTATGAGGCCATTGTTGGGATCGGGCGAGGCAATCACTGCCCATCAAGTGGTGCTTATTCCTTTGCCACCAGATGGGCTTCCCCCTCCTGGGGTAGGGAGGCCTTCTGGTGTCAAATCCCCCTCAGGCCACAAGGCTCTGTGTGGTTTGAGGAGGGTTGGGCTCAGAGGTAACCCTTATCCTGCCAGCTGGTGCCACAGGGCTCCCAGTGATTGGCCCTCAGGAATTACCTCTCACCACAATGGTGCCTGTGAATGCTCACCAATTTACACCTCACCCCAGATGCTTGCTTCTATCCACCTACCCAACAAATGTGACCAAATTGAAGAACTAAATCAACCTAATTATACACCTTGCCTCTTACAGTGTTAAGTAGGTGAAAAAACTCATAACCAAGTTAGATTATGAGCAAAAAATTCCTACTTGGCCTCCAAAAACACAACCAGTGAACCTATACTGCCTATAGGGAGGTAGGGAGCCGCACAGCGAAAGAGGCAGATGGGAGGGGTGAGCCAGCTTTTATAGCTCCTTAGTCCCCTCCCAGTGCAAGTGGCGCCAAACGGAAGCAGCCGATGGCTGACTTCCACGTCCCGTTTCACCACCCCCACCCGAAATTAGCCTTCTCATGCCCAGGCTTTTGCCGGGCGTGGATGTAACACATTTATGAAGTGGTTTATTCTCTTTCCTTGTTCCAGCAAGGGAGAGCTTTGTCACAGTTGATGGGTATGTCCTTCAGTGTTGCAATGCTCATTGAGCCCCCCCTGAAATCCTCGTCCAGCACCACTAGTCAAATGCTACATGGGCAACTACAGTTTGGGGGGCGGGGTAGCTCTGTGCTTTATTTCCCCTTGTGGTACTTCCAGAACTATGGGGGCTGGATATGTACTCCAGCTCTTCTAAAAGAATAGTTAGTTGTTATGTAGAAACTAAAGAACACTTTGTTCTCAACTGTTAGCACTCTTGAAACCTGCTTTCACCCATTTAGGGTGAAGTCCCAGCCTACTCCTGTGTTTGAATGTTTTATAGTTCAGGGCCATTCTCCAGCATCTAGGAAAACAGTTTGCACAATCTGCCCCTCTAAGGTGGACTCACTTTCTTCAGAAATCATCTCCAAATGGAGAGAACTCTTTCTGAGCAAACATCGCTTGGTTTTCTGTTTCCCTCACTTATTCTGTACTTTGGTAGTACCACAGAAGCAACAGCACTAGTGCAATGTGATTTGGGGACCATTTGGTACACCTGAACTTGAAATGTAAACAAGATCACACATAATGATATAATCTGCTGGTCATGTTCCTCAAGCATCCGAAGGATGTAATTCAGTGACTATTTACATGGGTGGATTTCAATTGGCCTATACGTCTCACTTGGATAAAGATAACTGAGCTACCAAATTGTAAGAAGATGACCTTCGTGTGACTGGAAGATTTGCAGGTATTCACAAGTTTACTGCAGAGTAGCTAGCTTACTCAAATACTAGCACACCAAGGAATTTCTAAAATATTTAAATTATTTGCCTTTGAGCATTGTTCTTCACAACATGATGCCATTCATTACATCCAATGCAGCAGGATTCTGCTCAAGATTGATGGTCTTTGCTCAGTTCCATCATAAACCTCTGAACCCATGACATGAAAGTAGCCTTGACATTTTCCAAAATGTTCTACTCCTGTCTCAGGAGAGAGATCTATAAGGAGTAAAGGCATGAAAAATGGCTTCCCCAACATCTTTATTGGAGAGGAAAGAAAAAGAGCACAAGGCAGATAGAGCAACAGTAATGATGTACAGTATATCTTCTCTACAAAAGTGGAGTGAGGAGGAGGGAAGAAAGAAACTAGGTCTGAGCTGGCACACAAGGGTATGTAAAAGAATCAAACTTGTACAGCAAAGCCCAGAGAAACCATCTGCTAGCAGGAGCGGAAGCAGGGCTGTATGCCTTCACGTGCCTTGGCTGCCAAATGCCATAAAAAGAGAGCAATATGGGGTGGAGTATTTTCTTTCCATTAAAAAGACAGCAGGGTTGCAATCTGTTGCTTACATATATAAATGTCAGTACAGATAAAGGTGAGTAAAATCATGGCAACAATTGCTCTCCAAACCTGTTTGAAAGATTACCTTGAAATATTCAGGAGGTGTACCAGAAATTGTGTTCTGGAACAAGAGGTATGTAGTTGGAACTTAAGCTTGGATAAGCGATGGTGCAGTTTAAATGTATACAGGATATTAAGCACTGTAGGTGAGCCTTTTAAAGTGGTGCGTGTAAGTTCCTGGCATCAAGCAGTGGACAATTTATTTATACATATATTTATTAATATCATGTATATTAACAAGTGATGGGTCTTCAAAATTCACCTGCAGAACCATATCAAACTGAACAGACAGATGCACTTAACCTTACCCGTTGCTGGGTTAGCATCCTGGGTTGACCTTGACCAGCGCAGTTACTTTCATGGTAAGCACTGTTAAAGAAAAAAGGTAGCATAGTGTTAGATCCATCCAGACTTAACCATGCATAGAGTGGAGCCATTGAAATCAATGGACTTCAATTAACCGTGAAAATAAATCCTCTTGATTTCAATGTGACTATTCAAAGCATAACTATGTAAGTCTAGATCCAACTCATAGATTAACAGCCTACCACCAACCTTGTGACTTCCAAAGGTTTTAGACTACAAGTCTCATGATTCATTGGCTATGTTGCCTGGGGCTGATGGGAGTTACTCTAAAACATCTGAAGGGTACTAGGCTGGGGAAGGCCTTCG
The DNA here is from genome assembly GCF_023053635.1 of Elgaria multicarinata webbii. Taxonomy (NCBI): domain Eukaryota; kingdom Metazoa; phylum Chordata; class Lepidosauria; order Squamata; family Anguidae; genus Elgaria; species Elgaria multicarinata. The sequence goes on along the minus strand of NC_086173.1, from coordinate 110,481,165 downwards.
GCTTGTATGAGTATGAGTATATCCCCTCACCAAACATCAGCCAGATGTTAATTGACAGTGGTATGAGCTATACCACCGACATCAACAGAATTAAGGTTTCAACCATTCCACTTCCTTTTAAGGAGTTGTTCCTTCACCTAAAATGAAGTCCAGAGCCACAGTCCATTGGTTTTGTAAGATTTCTCTCTCCTATCAACTTTGTGCACCTCCATTCTATTCTAACTAAAAGGATTTTTGTTTTTTTTAATATGAAAAACTGAGAGTGAATTGTTAAGGCAAATGAAAGAAAATGAATTGAATGCTTAATGCCTTTTTAAAGATATTGCTAGCTGTATGACCAAAATCTGAATGTGAATCTATTACACATACCATGGATTTTTAAAAACATATATTAACTTTGAAATGCATAGTGAAGATTGTTCCTTAAAAAGATTATATTGTTGTCTAATGAACAGCAGATGGTAAAATGAATTCCAAGAGACTTTGAAAAATGTTATTAAAATTACTTAAATACCACACTATATAACTCTGTCTGAATTGCCACAGTATCCATTACAAACATTTAATATTACATGTGTTGGAACTTTTGTTTAATTTGAGCTTTGGTCCCAAGGAGTTGATGCATGTATAATATATAGCATAAATACGCCTCTTCCATAACACACACATGTCAGTAATAGTTAAGCTCTACCTAGTACCAGGAAATTCCTGTCAGTAAAATTAGCCATATAAATAAGTATGGCCTTTCAGAAGAGGAAATAACAAATCTGTTGTGATGGGAATCTTTTCTTCATTAAGATGATAAAAAATGTCTACCAAGAATGAAGAATGGATTCTTCTGTCTAAACTAGGGAGGGCAAGGCACATTTAGATGCTGCTTAGAGTCTAGTAATATGACATGAAAAGCTTACTCCAAGACAAGGAAAGAAAAGAGCTAAACTGGAACTATTTCATGTTGAAAAAGTCACCATCTTCTGTCAGTTTCTTGGCCATACCCAGCCACCTATTCACTCTCTTGGTCTCTGACTCAGTTGGTTTTGTTTGCCTTCAACTATGCCACCACATCCGATTACCACAAAGCTCGATATTATCATTATCAAAATAGAATTAGCCCTTCCTGTGTCTAATTTAGGAAAAAGAAAGAAGCAGTAAGCAGTTACCAGATTAGTAACCAGATTTTTGTCAGGTAAATGTTGAGTGTGTTTATATGTGATTTGCGTAAAACCAGGACTGAAGTGGCAGGGATTAACAATACACCAGTGTGTGTGTGTGTGGGGGGGGTATTTCTAGAACCTTTATACTGCTTAAGATATTTAAAATCCCATAGGAATTCACATTTCTGATCATGACGCATGTCTGTTAAGGCATCCGTCTTTGCTTCCAGCTTCTTAGACAACCTTAAGGTTCCTAGACTACCTTAACTGCTGTTTATAACCAGCAGGTTTTCAAATTATTGAGTAGAAAAGTTTGTTGGGTTTGCTTAAATAATCAGTGGTCAGCGGTGAGGGCTTGCTTGGCAAAACAGATACTGGCCACTCAATCAAGGGGGAAGGTGCATTTCTTGCCTCTCCTTTAGGCCCCAGGAGGCAGCCAGAGGTGGTATCATGGGATGCCACACCCACCACCATCCAAATATGCAGTTGCCGACTGGACAGTAGGGCTGCTGATGTCAGCTGCCAATACAGAACCTGTCATGACACCAGGCCTTGGACCTTCCAGTGTGCAGCAGAAGCAGAGGAAATGTTCTCAGGGGTGGTACAGTCCTTGCCTTATTCTGGGCCCTTCCAGCCAAGCTTATTTAAATTAGTGGTGCATGCCATTGCATACCATGTGCCATTAGCCTAATTAGCTGCTAGGAGGGGGGGGCTTGCCACTTGGGTTTGGATGACACAACAAGCTGGTAATTAGGCTAATGACAACTAGCATGTGCCAGCATGAACCATCAATTTAAACAACTCATCATAGCTTGTTTGGTTGTGTGAACTGGCCCACATAGAACTAAGTTTGGGATATGTATGTAAGGATCTTAAGCTGTCTCCCTGGAGGTCTGTTTTGGGAGCAATGGACTTCAGCTGTCTGTTGCAGTGCCTTACATTCTGCCTTCATGTTCTGCCTGCATATTTGTACATAAACGCAAATATCATCAATCAGCAATAAGCATCCAGTGACCTTTGTCCAAGGAATCCAAGCCTGACTAAGCACCATACCCCTGGAAGTTATCACAGCTCAGATAAGTGGATGGCTCAATGAAAATGTCGACCTAGTGTGCAACTCTATACAGCGCCTGTTTACCCTACCCAGTGCCTGTTTGCTTTCTCTTCCCCTCCTTATTGTTTTATCATGGTTTTATTAGAATGTAAGCCTATGCGGCAGGGTCTCGCTATTTACTGTTTTACTCTGTACAGCACCATGTACATTGATGGTGCTATATAAATAAATAATAATAATAATAATAATAATAATAACTCCTGTGAAAAAAAGCAAATTCCATGTTAGGAATAATTAGTAAAGGAATTGAAAATAAAACTGCCAATATCATACAACAACAACTTCATTTCTATATCTTCTCATAGCCAAAGCTCTCTGGGCAGTTTACAACAATTCATAAAAAATACAAAACACAACATAATAAAAATAGTCTAAAAAAATTTACATAGAAAAATTAAAACAATGTAAACAGCTAAAAACAATTTAATTAAACAATGTCTTTCCTAATATGCCTGTTCTAAAACAGCAAACATAGATCCCTTCTCATATACCATTAAACCCCTTGGAGTAGAGGGTGATCTTTATACAAATCTATAGTGTAACCACACTTAGAATACTGAGTTCAGTTCTGGCTACCATATCTAAAAAGGATATTGCAGAGTTGGAAAAAGTGGAGAGAAGAGGCTGGATGGTCAAGGAGCTGGAACAACTCCCAACATCTGGGATTGTCTAGCTTAGAAAAACGGTGAGTGCAGGGAGACAGGATAGAGGTGTACAAAATTATGCATGATGTGGAGAATGTGGATAGGAAGACATTTTTCTGTTTCTCTCATAATACTAGAACTCTGGGTCAACTCATGAAGCTGATTGGTGGGAGAATCAGGTCATTTATTTATTTATTTATTGCATTTTTATACCACCCAATAGCTGAAGCTCCCTGGGCAGTCCCCCAAAATAAAAGGAATTACATCTTCACACAGCACATTATTAAACTATGGAATTCAATTCCACATGATGTTGTTATGGCCACCAACTTGGATGGCTTTAAAAGGAGATCAGACAAATTCATGGAGGATAAGGCTAGCTAAATGCTATCTCCAGTACCAGAGGCCATATGGGGAACATTAATGGGAGGATGCCATTGCACTGTGCCCTGCTTGTGGGTCCCTGGTTGACAGCTGGTTAGCCACTGTGCGAACAGAATGCTGGACTAGATGGACCCTTGGTCTGATCCAGCAGGGCACTTCTTATATTCTTATGTTTTAAAGTGAGTTGAGCATAACAATGACTTGTGCTGTTACAGCTTTAGAAGCTTTTTACTTGCCTTTGGCCTCAGGGAATATGATGAGTTATTATTAATTAAATAACTAAGTAAATCAATGATGGATCTACCAAATTTCATTCACTGCAATTAGGACTGATCAAAGACAGTTGCAGTTCATAAAGTGAAGCTCATCTGACCGAAATTCTGGATTAAAGCCGTAGATATTGACATAGAAAATCTGCTAGATTTTGTGACTGAAGTATGCACAATTTCGTGGGACTGTTATCCTACAGGGAGTGTGTGTGTGTGTGTGTGTGTGTGTGTGTGTGTATATATATATATATATATATATATATATATATATATATATAGGCAAACAGATTTCATTCCCCCAGAAACAGCATGATGGTTGAAATTGTGTTTGGCACCTTCTGGGCATTGACAACTGAGGGTATTATTCTCAGTATCCAACATGAAGCTCAGCAGGAAATATAATCCAATGCATGAAGCTAAACATCTAATGTGTGTGTGCATAACCATTTGGTTCTCATTCATGAATTTTGCAGAGGGAAAACTAAAAAGGAAACCCAGACCCCATGCATTGTTCAATGACTCTTGATTCATGTGTAAGGCAGCAAAGTTCCAGTTTCTGAAATCCATTAAAGGTAATGAATGCTAGGGGGGAAATGTGAATAAAATATTCATTTAAAAATTGGCTCTTTAAAGAGGATCCAAAGTTTCTTGAACACGTTTCCTATAGCTGTAGTACAAAATGTAATCACTTTATTTTAACCTAGAACCTTAAGGGACATCTATTTTATTTCTTTAACTATCATGATAAATCCTCATAGAAAAATTGATGAGGCCAAAAGTATAATCATCTTCAGACATATATATCTTACACCCTTACACACACACACACACACACACACACACACACACACCTCTTTTGGACTTAAAAAATGAAAACAACTTTGAAGGTATAGATATAAGGATCTGTGATCAGATCTATGATTAGATCTTCCATCGACTTAAATCTATGTAAGCAGCAGCCGTGGGAGGGAAGTTCAGAACATAGGTGCAAAAGAGAGGGAAAAGAGCACCACCAAACTGAGGGGGGGGGGGGGAAGAGAGCCAATCTGGTGCTATAAATGATCTTTCTCTGTATAAAGAAAAGATTGTTTTATAGCACCAGAGCTTGGCTCTCTTTTCCCCCTTCAGTTCAGATCATAACTGTATAACTGGGGGAGAAGCAGTTTATTTTTTATTTTATTTATTTATTTAGCACATTTATACCCCGCTCCTCAGCCAAATTCACTTCCTGCATAATTTTTCAGATAAAAATCTCTTCAGGGTTGGGAAACTTACAGGTACTTGTCAGATGAAAGTAATTTTATTCTTTGTATCGATACAACTTCAGATCTCTTCCCTGTCCACATAGTTGTTTTGTGTTGTTTTATGCCCAAGCCCAAGGTGAAAGACAAGATGGCACCCCTTCCCATTCCATGTACAAAAGCTGATGGGACTGGCAGATGAATCTATCTTCAACGCAAATGGTGGGAGAAATGCCATCCTGCCACGCCCGGCACAGCGTGGGCGTGGGGGGGCAAGAAGGAGATGTGTGGGCTTGCCATAGGCCAGAACGGGTTGGTGCCACAAGGCTGGGAGGGGACTCGAGCAAACAAAACTGTTTTTACCCCTCCCAGCTTTCTCTTCTGTCACACGGCTCCCTGTAGGCAATATGAGCTTGCTAGTTGCCATTAGGGGGCCAAGTAGGATTTTTTTGCTCATGACCTAATTTGGCCATGAGTTTTTTTCGCCTACTCCATACTGTAGGACAGCCTGGGAGTATTAAATAGGTTAATTTGATTCTGTTCAACAATTTGTTCACATTTTATTTAGGGCAGTAGGTAAGGGCATCCTGAGAGGGGTTCTGGGGCAGTGAGCAGTCACAGGCACTGTTGCAGTGATCAGTAACTTCTGAGACTCCCAGCTTTGAGCCCCGTGGCCTGACTGGCGAGATAAGGGTTACCTTTGAGGCCAACCCTCCTCACTCACTCAGAGCCTGGCGACCTGTGCTGGAGTGACACCGGAAGGTCTCCCTACCCCAAAAGGGGTAAGCCCGTGGGGTGGCAAAGTGCCAGGCACCAACCCACGGGTGGTGAATGGCTCGCCCAATTTAGGAACAGGCCGGGTAAATGGCCTGATTGAGGTTGCCCTCTTAGGCTAGGATTTCCCCTTTGGAGATCACTTAATAAAATGTGGCCCAGTTTAAACCCAAAATACTTGGTGTCGTCTCGTTATTTCTTGTCTCCGCTCACCGCCATGTTCTCCGCTGAACTTGAAGGCAGCAGAATAACAGAGGGTACAGAGTAGGATGTATGGCACACTCCTTGGACACATTTTTTCCTGACTCCCAGCATCTGCCACCTGAGGCAACTGCCTCACCCTGCTTAATGGTATGACCAGCCCTGTTTGTGCATCATCACAAAAGATCTCCACACCTGATATTTGGCCATGCTAATGTCTAACATATGTGCCTAAAATTGCACAGTTCATGCTAATGGTGTGGCCGGGAGAATTGCGCACTTTCTGGAGGCCCTGGAACCTGTGCTCATGAGCCTCCCGAGCACTCAGCAAAGGCTTGCATTTATTTATTTATTTATTTATTTATTTATTTATTTAAAACATTTGTATCCCGCCTTATATCATTAAGATCTCAGGGTGGCATACAGATAAAAGCATACAGTATAAAGCAATAAATATACACAGCTAAAAACCAATTAAACCATGAACCAAGTTAAAACAATATATAATTTAAAAGCAGTAAAAACAATTAAAACAGTTAAAACAATGTGCCATCTTAGTGAATTTAACCATTAAAGGCTTTGTTAAAAAGCCATGTTTTCACTTGGGGCCAGAATAAAATCAGTGTTGGTGCCAATCGGGCCTCCAAGGGGAGGGCATTCCACAGTTGGGAATGCCCTCCCCTTGCATGGCCCAGCTCCTTGAAGTGGGGCCATGTGAGCAAGGTTCAGTGAGTTCGTAGGGCGGACCCTGGCTCAGCTCAACAAACCCTACTTTTAAGATCCTCAAAGGAGGCCTTTCTTGTCATTCTATGAGCAACCGAATGTCACCATGCCAAATTTCAAAAGCAGGTCTTCTCAGTAGTGGCACCCACCCTCTGTAACATCCTCACTTGTGTGGTTTGTGAAACAGAAAATGTGGTGAGTTTTAAATGCTTCCTGAAAACATACTTATTTATGCAAGCTTTCCCTGACTTGTAATTTATTTTCATGATGATGCTCCGCTTGATTGTTTTTTATAGCTGTTTTTAATTTTTTTTATTACTTCTGTTTATCTTTGTTTGGTATAACTGTAATTGTTTATTAAGCAAGTGTTATCTGTGGTTTAAATACTTTGGCATGTAAAATTCTTAGATATGTTGTTATTTCTCTAGTGTTTGTGTGTATGTTTATGAAAATATTTTTGATGTCATGAAAAGGCACAGCAATGTCAGCACACGAACGGTCGTGCGCAAAGGTAAGTTTTTTTTAAAAAATAAATTAATTTCCCCACTCCCTCCACCCTACCCCGATGGGTGCAGCGCTCCTGAGGAGCACTGCATGGCTCCTGGCTCCACGCGAGTAATCGTGCGGAGTGGAGTCAAGCCGTGGAAACAGTCAAGCCACGGTCTCAGCCCGAGACATTGGAAAAAGCAGGCTCAAAGTGGAGGGCTCTATCCTGGGATAAGGCAGGGATCATGTTCTGTCTCAGGTGCCAAAATAGCTTGGTTGGACTTGGCTACTATGCACCTGGGGCGGACACCATTTCCTGCTGCACCTCAAGCAGCAAAATGCCTTGTTCGTGCCCTGCCATTAGCTTTCTCGTGCACAATGCAAGTGGCCAAGTTTCCTTAAAAGAGGAGGAGGAGGAGTTAGATGGTCCCTTTTTCTTGTGCTACTGACATTTCAACCATTGCAGTGACACCATAAATACAGTATATTTTGAAATAGCCTTTTATTAGTAGCTTTTATTATTTTCCAACACAATGTTGCAGGTTTTTCTAAAAGAGACATAGGCCTTTGCTAGACCTACAGGATATCCCAGGATGGAGGAAGGGTGATCTCGTGTTATCAATAACACGAGATCCCACCCTCATTTACATGTAAGGTGAGGCGACTCAAGAAGAAAGCTGTCATGCCTGCCATTTTTTTAACTTTTAAAGGGGACGATGGGCACAAACACTCGTGCCCGAAGGTAAGTTTTTTTTTAAAAAAAAATTAAATTGATTTTCCCGCTCCCCCACCCTGCCCCCGATGGGCACAGGGCTCCTGGAGAGCGCTGCACCCCATGTGAGGCTCCCGGCTCTGTGTGAAAATGGGCCACACGCTTGCAGTTTCGGGCTCAGCCCAAGACCGCAGAAAAAAACAGGCTTGAAGGGGTAGGCTATATCCCAGGGCCAGGGAGGGTTGATCCCTGCCTGAGCCCGGGATCCCCTGTGCGTCATCTGGATGCACAGGGACAATCCTGGGTATCACCCTGGGATATAGGCTGGTCTAGCAAAGGCCATAGGCAAATCAAACTGACATAAATTTGTGTTATGCTGTTGTCTCTCAGTGCAACTTTTTCACTCAAAGAATCATTTGGTATTTGATCTGTGGAAAAGCAGTGAATTCTAAAGGGATGGAAGCTACACTTGGAATTTGTCTGAGGATATAGTGCAATAATAGATTTTAATGGTTACTAAAACCAGCCAAAACAAACAAACAAAACTGGAGGGAAATAAATGTAATGCTAACCTTTTAAATGGGGTGGGTGGGGGACATTACAAAAACACAGGATTATATAGTGTTAATAGACAAATGTAGTGATCATCTGTAAAATGCATAATAAAAGATATACATTTGGAATAGGTTATGATTTCACCGGTCAAATGTAGAATAACTCCATTAGTCAACATTTACATTTTTATGGCTGACTTCAGGAAACGATGGTAAAAGTTTAGCGGTAGCACTGAAGTTAAATTATACATATCTGATACATTTTTGAAATATATTTCGTTGCACTATTCCCATGTTTTATTTCAAAGAGGGGGGGGGTCATCTGTTGAGGGCTTCCACACATATGACAGTGTTCACAACCTGTCATAGAAATCACAGAGTGAACTGTTCTGTCAATGGTCGTTAAGATAGATACGCCTTTGCATTAATAAAGGGTGTGAAGAGATCAAGTTGTCAAGACAATATAAAATGATTAGGCTGTCAGTGCTGAAAAGAAAATCATGGAACATGTAAGGAAGGGCCATCTTCCAGTGTTACAGCATATGATTTGCATGCCAAAGATCACAAGTTCAATCACCAGTCTCTCCGAATAAGGCTGGAAAAGATTCTGAAAGTTCAAGGAGTCACTGCCAGCCAATGAAGATAAAACTGGGCTAGACAGGCAAATGCTCTGACTCAGTATAAACTGCCTTCCTATGATCCTAATTGTCAAATCATAATCCAACAGGCCACTCGACAAGTATCTTCAAAGTCATAGAAGAAACACATAGGAGGACCAGCAACCTGCATCACATGGAAGTCAAAAGCTAAAAACAAAAGCTAAAAACTGCAGAGGAAAACATCTGCAAAGGGGCTGGGATTTTTTTTTAGAATGTGTGTATCTGACAGACGTTTGCAAAGACACCTTATAAATATGCACATGATAGGGTATAATTGGCAAGATGGCCCAGGAACACAGGACACCCTAGCGAGCAAGTTAGGTCAAAAGGAACAGTGGAGAGGAACTTTTCTGAACTTCCAGATGACCAGAAGCAGCTTTAGTGAGGATTGCTGAAGCCAGGTAAATTGACTATATGACTATCTGCATCTTTCCAAGAAATGTCCTGATGCTATTTATTGTTTTACTCTGTACAGCACCATGTACATTGATGGTGCTATATATATAAATAAATAAATAAATAAATAAATAATAATAATAATAATAATAATAATAATAATAATAATAATGAGATCATTATTCTGCTGTAGTCAACTCCTCAGGTAGGCCGTGCCCATCCTTTCACCACAGTCACTTGGTTCTCTGTGACACTCTCCCCGTCATGCATGCACAATGGCATGTGCATCAGGCACCTAATCAGGTATTACCATAGGCGCTGCCTATCAGTCCATTTACTTGAATATTGGCCAACTGACTGACTGGCAGTGGTTTTCCAGGGTTTCATACAGGAGATTTTCTCATCCCTTCCTGGATAAGCCAGGGACTGAACTTGGATTCCTTAGCATGCAAAGCAGGTGTTCTACCTACCATTGAGTTCCAGCACTTTCCCTAAATGACCGCTTCACATATTTGAAAAGTGCATACAATGAACATGTAGCATGAAATTCTCTTCCCTAAATACATCTGTTTTTATAAATAAAACAGTTATTTATATAACTGTTGATTTATATAAATATTCTAAATAAATAAATAAATAAATAAATACAATCTGTTGTTGGTTCCATGAGCACAGAACCTATGCATGCATAAGTAATATGCACATAGGATCTGTATATATAATGCAGAGTCCCTAATTGGATAGGAAAAAGCTGGTCCAAGATATTTTGCTGCCTGAGGCAAAACAGAAAATGGCCCCCAACACCACTAGTCAAGATGAATCATAGAATTATAGAATAGTAGAGTTGGAAGGGGCCTATAAGGCCATCAAGTCCACCCCCTGCTCAAGGTAGAAATCAACATTAAAGTCTACCTAACAGATGACTGTCCAGCTGCATCTTGGATGGCTCTAGTGTGGGAGAGCCCACAACCTCCCTAGGTAACTGGTTCCATTGTCATACTGCTCTAACAGTCAGGAAGTTTTTCCTGATGTCCAGCCAGAATCTGGCTTCCTGTAACTTGAGGCCATTAATTTGTGTCCTGCACTCTGGGATGATTGAGAAGAGATCCTGGCTCTCCTTTGTGTGACAACCTTTCAATACTTAAAGAGCCAAATAGAGAGGAACCAGTACCTCACACAATTTGGAAGCTATACTTCTATTAATGCAGCCCAAAAAGCATTTGCTTTTTTTGAAGCCATATCACACTGTTGGCTCATATTCAGCTTGTGATCTACAACAATTCCAAGATCCTTCTTGGTTGAAAATTTGCTGAGCCAAGTATGCCCATCTTGTGCATTTGGTTTCATTTTCCTAGGTGTTGAACTCCAGCATATTACGATCACTTTGAAGTTTGTTTCTGTTTTCCAGGGTATTAGCTATCCCAGCCAATTTTGTGTCATCTGTACAATTGATAAGCATTTCCTGAGTCTCCTTGTCCAAATCATTAATAAAAAATATTGAAGAACACTGGGCCCAGGAGTGAGCCCTGTGGTACCCCACTCATTCCCTCACCCCAGTGTGAGAAAAGTACCCAAGGCAGATCAAATTATTTTGGCACCTGAAGCAGAAAATTCCACAAGGACCTCTCCATCTACCTGGCAGTAAAAGTACAACTATAACAAGCTCAATAACAAGCTCAATAGCTAACAATGTGCTGTTCATTTGACATCACTTTACCTAACTCTGCTGCACAAAGAAGCTATAAATGTGTGGAGCCCAAGGGTAAACACAGTGTTTACAATCCCAACTACCCCCTCCACATATTCAGTGCACACAGTTTAACAACTGAAAGAGACTACAGCAAGAATTCTATGTGTATTCCATAGAAATAGAGCTCTCTGTACATACTTTACATCTGTAACACAGATCTCTCTCTCTCTCTCTCTCTCTCTCTCACACACACACACACACACACACACACTTTCTGCATTATTATTATTATTAGTATTTATTTATATAGCACCATCAATGTACATGGTGCTGTACAGATAACACAGTACATAGCAAGACCCTGCCGCATAGGCTTACAATCTAATAAGTTGTAGTAAACAATAAAGAGGGAAGGAGAATGCAAACAGGCACAGGGAAGTGTAAACAGGCACCGGGTAGGGTAAAGCTAACAGTATAGAGTCAGAACAAACTAGAGACTGGATATTTCATATAATATTCCAGGACGCAGTCATGAGTTTGAAAATAGATTCTAGATTGAAGCGTTTGAAGATCCTGGAACAAATGAAATCTCAAACATGGCAGCAAAATATTGAAGCCACTCTCAGTGGGCTAAGAAGCTATCTTAGGGCTCCATTTCAAGAACTTTCTCTGTTTAGGCATGGTTTTATTATAGTGCTGCCAACACCAAAGACTATATACTTTACAGTAGAATTACAGAGGCAGCAATACATAACCAAACTAAAACTGCACTGGGAATTCAAATTTAAATAAACTGTAAGCATTTTGCAAATGATCAAAGTGACCCCCCCCCTTCATAAAGGTCCTTAGATTTTGTCTCTTGCTCAGGGCGATTAGTGTTACCCAGAGCATCAATAGCTGAGGTGTAAAATAGAATTTGCATTACAGGAAAGCTGGTATTTGTGAGTTTGGAGTAAAAGATCTCTTCAGACTGCAAAATCAAAACCATGTGACATGGGGACAAATCTCAAAAAGATAAATATTTCCAAACACTGACAATGGAAAAAGTATAGGAAATTCTTATCTGGATATTTTGTTTAAATTTGATGAAAATGGGAGGAAAGCTAATTAATTTCTTTTAAATGTCCACACACAGGCAATTCTGCAAAAAGCTATTAAAGTCACAAAATAATTGATAATGTATTACTTTGAGTCTAGTCAAGACAGGAGAAACATCATAAATCTCCCTGTGGTGGACATACTTTGGGAAAATGCCTTGGATACGCTCAAGCAAATTCCCAGTGCAGTCATAACGAATTATGGATTTAGTTTTTATTCACACATTTGAAGATGCCAGAGATTCAGTTGTAGAAACGTGTATATAGGAGAGCAGATTACACAGAAAATACATTACTGCAAACAAACTCAGCATTTTGGCAAGGAAGGCAGAAAGTTATAATGGAAAAGATCAGCTTTATAAAATGTGCCGCCTATATGTCCTGGGATTCCGTGTAATACTTTGGCTGCAGTTCTCAAATCACTTGTTCTGGAAGACCCCCATTGATTTCAATATAGGTTATTCAAACAAAGTGGCTTAAGTAATAGAGGCCTCCATCAGAGCAAGGGAAGCACTCGGTGACCACATTGCATGCCATGGAGTGAGTTCCAAAATATATACCCCACACTAATGAATTCCAAAATGTATACCCCACATTTCAATGGCGTTCCCATCAACATTTAGCACCTGGACAGCTTCACTATTAATTGAACAAATTTTTATTTTGAGGTGGAAAATAGGAGATAGTGGGCCTATTCAGACAACACCATGTTTAGGCCACTAAGCCTTTTGCAGCAAATGGTTAGTGAGCATGTTTAAACATGGTTATGTAGCCACCATGGTTATGAATGGTTCGCACGACACGCTAAGTCATGGTTCACACAACACACTAAGCCATAATATTTAGCTCAAGGTGCTTAACCATTGTGGCTTAGTGTGTCATCTAAACAGGGTCAGCAAATGGGTAGAAAAGATGGGTAGATAAAACTCTTACAAAAGAGTATTTTAATGCAAATATTTTAATTTGGTGTATAAAAAGGAATGATCTATCCATTTAAAACCTCCCATTCCCCCTTCCAAATACATTTTGTTCAGTTAATAGTGAATCTGTCCAGATGCTAATTGTTGATCAACAACTTCAAGGACTATTTTATTTAAATTAGAATACAAGGTCATCCTACATGACACGCGCGCACACACACACACACACACACACACACACACACACACACACACACATATATATATATATATATATATATATATATATATATATATATATATGGCATCTGCATAATTTTTACATGCCCATTCAAAAGAGGGTGGGGAGAACTATCCAAATTACTTGGTACCAGCCCGCAGGCCAACTATATCATGATATTTGAGTAAGGAGCCCTTCCCAAATCATACCACATGCCGTTTAATAAAAACCACTGTGGATTCGTGTTGCTGCAGTAACACTCTTACATAGAAATCTTTGGGAACTTTCCCCTTTAATTCTTTGCAAGAGTTTCGAAACCCTTAGGAATGGAAAATAACAGTTGATTGAAGCTATTCAAGCTGCTCACGTTTAAGAAACTTTATTAACATCTAATCAGCTCCTTTGCCCACCAACCAAACTCCACTGTAAATGTCCGAACTGGAATTTACAAAGAAAGCAGAATCATGTTTCTGTCTGTTAGTCTGGATCTTCATGATACAAATATTAAAATACCTTTACTAGTACCTGATCTATTTTTGCCCAGGATTATGTAGTTCAATCTCAGGTCTTAGTGGAGCTTCCAATAAAGTCAGTAAGGCATATTTGGAAAAAAGAAGATATGAAATAACAGGAAAGCAAATGAACTATAAGACAAATGTGAAGGGCCAAGTAGTAACCTGAAACCTGAAATAATTGGCTTTAGCACTGCCCTGTTCAAATCAGTGGGATTATATCCCGAGTAAATAGCTTCAGTGTGGCCATTTTTTTAATCTATTTTAGGTGAGGTTTCAAGAGAGAATATGTGATTGATGAGATATACTAATGTAATTCATATTAGATGAGAAAGAAGTATAGAGGGAGCAGTGTAAGTATGTCATGTTTGGAAAGGTGTGTAAACCTGCTATGACATGAAGCATTTGTTCAGCACTTGATTCAATTCAAATAGATTTCATTCAGGAAAGGGCTGTAACTCAGTGGTAGATCACATACTTTGCATGCAAAAGGTCCCAGTTTCAATCTCCAGAACTTGTAGGGAGAGCCAAGAAAGACTTCTGTTTGAAACCTTGGGGATGTGTGAATGTGTAAATAATACTGAGTGAAATGGACCAAAGATTTGACTCAGGCCTTAGCTAGACCAGGCTTTATCACGGGGTGAACCCCGGGATCGTCCTTGTGCATGCACATGACGCACATGGGATCCCGGGATCAGGGAGGGATCATCCCTCCCTTGCCCTGGGATAGAGCCCTCCCTTTTGGGCCTGGTTTTTCCATGGTCTCGGGCTGAGCCCAAGACCATGGAACGTATGGCCCATTGCCGCGATTCCACATGCGGAGCCGGGAGCTGTGCCCATCAGGGGTGGGGGAGGGGAGCAGAGAAATGAAATTATTTTTTAAAAAAGCTCCTAACTTTAGCTCCTCTTCTTTTAAAAATTAAAAATGGCGGGCGTGACGCCTCTCTTCCTGAGGTCGTTATACATCACGTGTAAACGGAGGAGGGATCTCGCGTTAATCGCAACATAGTTAATGTCCGTAGCAGACTATCAGGTAGGTCTAGCTAAGGCCTCAGTGTAAGGCAGCTTCTTACGTTCCTTGAAGAGATATTGTCTTTATTACATTTACTTATTTATAACATTTATATACTGCTCCACATCTAAGCAGATTCCAGAGTAGTGAATAATAAAAGATAAAAGCAAAATAAAACACAATATTACTACTGTTTAAAGAAACAAAATACCAATAAAAACCATGGCTGGTCAATTGGGGAAGGCTCACTGAAATAAAAATGTCTTCAGCTGGCACCAAAAACAAAACTGCCTGACCTCCATAGGCATGGATTTCCACAGAAGCCACCACACTGAAGACTGTTCTGAAGGGTGAATTTCAGCTGTCCCATAGGTCCATGCAGAACCCCTAGGAGCACCTCATCTGATGACCTCAGTGACCAGGCAGGTTATATGCCTCCTTTCAGGATACAAATCTGACCAAAGTGGCTTTCAAGTAATGTAAAAATAATAAAATTGCACTAAACAATATTAACCATTAAAAAAGAGGAAAGGAACAGGCCCCTTCCCTCAGGGCAACTGAGGTAGGGAGAGTCCAATTAGAACAGGAGCAGATGTTTGACTTTATCCTTATCTACTTCCCTCTCTCTCCCAATTGGTGGTAGATGGCCCTGTGGGAACAGGACAGGGAAAATCCAATTGGTGCAGACCTGGAGGTCCTTTTCACGTGCCTCTCTCACTCCCTCTCAGACATTATCTTAGTCTGCAATATAATACAGAAATTGAATAGTAGCACAAATATATTCACCGCACATGAGGACAACTTTCTCTTGCAACCTGAGGGCAAAGCTTTGATTAATCAGCCAATCCAATAAGTTTGAATTTTAGGACAGTGGTGGTTTACACACACACACACACACACACACACACACACACCTCATAATACATGTAATTATTTCCAATGACATTGTATTTCCCTTCCATGTTTTGACCTTAGATGCTTTAGAGCCTAAACACTCATTCTTCTGTCTCTCAAAAATATGTTTCCCATCTGGTTGTCTTTCAGTCAAGAACAAACCTCAAGACACCCCTGTATTAAATTATTTTCATTTAACATCAGCACTTTTTTCAACCATTGTAAGAATGGATTTCAGTGTGTGTGTGTGTGTGTGTGTGTGTGTGTGTGCATGAGACACGGCATTAATACATATTACTTATTTAGTGCACTGCTTCCTAACAGAGAAGTTTGATATAAACTCAAAGACAATTCCTACAATATATTATCATTTAGGCCAATTTACCTTCAAGGCACTGTTCCCCTTGGCTGTTTTCCATAGAGATCATACTTTTTGGATTACATAAGTTCTTCTAACTCAAAAGAACCTTGTTGTTTCCTCTCTTTTGTCAAAATTTCAGAAATTATTTGGCTATGGGTTGCAAGCATAGCCACAGCAGATTTTTCATATTAAACTTTTTTTAAAATCACGACACTGTATATTTTATGGCGTGCCAGGGGTATTCTGATTATTAAAGCTATTCCAAGGGGAAGCTGCTGCATATCAACAGTGAAGGATGTTATAGAAAAACATAAAAGTACACTTGATGCAATGCACATGGCCATCCCAACGCAATGTGGTGCTGCATCTGTATTGATTGCTGAAATCCTTTGAGGTATCGTATTTCCCCAGGATCATGCCATCACTTATTGGAGTTGGCTTCAAACTTGGAGACCCTCTCAGCAGCTCTCAAGGACTGAACGAAGCCAGCTTGGTAATTCAGACCAGTGAAGGGCCTATTTCTGCTTAACAGAGAATTCAATGTGCAGCATTTCAGTATTTAGTAGCCACCAGTTTGGAGGAAAAGAATTTGTGTGACTCATGAGAAAATGCTTTCGAGTACTTTGGAGTTACGTATTTTCATGGAAATCATTCAGAAGATTTAAGCAAATGGTTTTATTGGCATGCCCAGTACCTCTGGCGTTGAAACTCTCTGATGACCAAACTCTGATACACTAACTGCATGCATGCATTTAATGTCGTGTCTGGTTTTCATTAAATGGCAATGATGGGGGATCAGGATTGGGACCGTGGAAGGGATTGGATCCTTTTCCATCTGCCAGTGTCCTGAGTCAATGTGGTGCAATTAGAGCATTGGACTAGGATAGGGGAGATCTCCACTCACACATTAAGATCACGGGTTGACCTCTAGCTAATAACTATCTCTTTGACAAACCTGCCTCACTGGGTTGTTGTGACAGCAAGCATGGGGTTGGGAGAACAATGTACTCCACCTTAAATTCCTTGGAATAAGGGTCTGATATAAATGTGATGGATAAACAAATCATCTTCTCCCCCCACCCACCCCCTAAGCTACTATTTCTTTTCCTGGGAGAGAAGATTCCATTGACAGCAATGGTTATTTCCCTCTCAAATCAAACACCAGCTTTAGATGGGTAGGTGTTGTGGGGAATAGGGTCAACCCCCTGGCACAGTAATCAATAGGGGTGTGCACGGACCCCCCGCTCTGCCCCGCGGGCCGATCCGAAAATTTCGGATTGGCTCGCTCCGCCCCGCGCCGCTCCGCCCATACTCCACTCCTCTTCGCTGGGGAGCTCCGGCTCCGAATCGGAGCTCCGCAGTGGGGGGGAGTGGCGCCAGGTAAGGCCAGGAGAGGAGGGCAGGAGGTTTACCGGGCCCTGCCACTATCGCCGCCCGTGCGGCGACGGCGGCAGAGCCCGGTAAGGGACCAAGGGGGAGGGGGGCTTACCTGCCTCCGTCCGCGGTCCGTCGGCATCTTCAATTGAGCCCGCGGTTCAACCCAGACTTCCTGGTTGAACCGCGGGCTCAATTGAAGACGTCGACGGACCGCGGACGGAGGCAGGTAAGGGAGAGGAGGGCGGGGGGGTTACCGGGCCCTGCCACCGTCGTCGCATGGGCGACAGCGACAGCGGCAGGGCCCGGTAAACCCCACTTACCTTTCCGGCGGAGCTCCGGATCGAGGCGAAGGAACCGCCTTCACCTCGATCCTCTTCGCCACGCTCCACCGGCCCCCCAATCCTCTTCACCTCCGCCTTAAGGGCAGGCGAAGCCCCCCACTCTGCTTCTAATTCGCCGGTCCGATTAGAAGCAGAGCACATCCCTAGTAATCAACCCTGATCACAAACACAGTGTGGTTTCTATTGAAATAACAAAAATCAAACATTACATGCATGCATACATTTAATATATTGTCTAGTTTGTTGAGAGAGAGAGAAAGATAAATATGTGTTAGAAGCTAGCTTGATCATTTTTTATTACAGTTGTACAGATTGTGCAAAATCCACTTCGTATATGTTGAGCGGATTGTCAGGTACCTTTTGTCCCATCATCTTTCGACCAATGGAATTGGGGATTTTTAGTTTCTGAATCTGTGCAAATGCAAGTTTTCACAAATGTGAATTTTCACAAATGAAATTTGCTCAAATTTGCATGTGTGGAAATACACAATTTCCCTCCAAAATGCACAATTTCCCCCCAAATGCACATTTTCATGCTTTAGCCAATAGGGGGAATGCAAACTTTGACAGTTTTTTTAAAAAAAATGTGTATTTTTTATGATAAATTTACACAAAATTCCTGAAGTTCAGGAAATGCTCTGTAAGCCATGGAATCTGTCCAATGGTGGTGAATCCATGGATAGAATTCATAGAAACCGAAACTCATTTGGCTCTATTTAGAATTTCTCTGACATCCCTATTTTTGATATCATCAGTAACAAATCTTTCCTGGATCAGCAATCTTGACCATGATCCATAGCAACATTTGGATGCTATGGATCCAACTATCCAACATTTGGATAGTTAAAACATTATTTTAACTGTTTTAATTGTTTTACAGCTTTTAAATTATATATTGTTTTTACTTGGTACATGGTTTAATTTGTTTTTAGCTGTGTATACTAACTGTTTTATACTGTATGCTTTTATCTGTATGCTGCCCTGAGATCTTAATGAAATAGGGCGGGATATAAATGTTTTAAATAAATAAATAACATTTCTAGCAGTTTCTATTTCTACTAGGCGTTTTATAAAGCTATTGTGTTTTTAATTGCTCCTTCAAGACCAGGCCATTCCAAAATACTTTGCATTACAACGGTATAGCTCACAATTATATATTGTTGCTGAGAAAATTCATTATACCAGCCTACACAACTGCTGTGAGGATTGTAGCTTAGGTCAGAAAATGCATGAAATTCTGAGCAGTGATGGTGGCACATGACATCAGCATCCCTGCTAATTAAAAAGTGCTGATGCTATGTCCCTGTAAGCCCTGTAGTACCACTGCTCCAAAGACCAACATTGCAGGCCTCAACTCCACACTTGAGACCATCTCAGCTCAGGCAGGAAGACTTTTTGGCAGCAGGGTGGCCAGTATACCAGCTGAATTCCAATCCTATCTCAGATTTCCAACACTAGATACAGACATTAAGAACTGGCCGACTATAGAATAAAGTATCTGACCCAGGAGATGGAATCCTTAAACACCAAGGCTACCCGGCCTTCCTGTCCCTCAAATTCTACTTGAACCTGCCCTGTTCCATCCCTGGCATCCAAAGCATCATGTGTTGCACATGTGATGCTAGTCCAGTGGTTTTACAAAAGTTGAAAAGGATTTTCTCATATCTTCAAACCATCTCAGAAGGGCATTTATTGACATTTTCATGGATAAAATTAAAACCTGTTGCTTATAAAACTGGTGGTAATGCACAAAACAGTCCCCAAGACAACAAGTGAACTGGGGTGAATGGGGAATAACAAGAGGCTTGTGTACTTATGTATGTTGAAGTTTACTGCCAGGGAACACCAGGTCAATGTAGTATACAATGTAGTATACATTAGGGCTGTGATCCGCTTCTCTTCGGTTCGGAGAAGCAACAGCGAAGCGGGGTGATCCTCCTCTGGTACAGGCGGAGGAGAAGTGGATTGGGGGGGCTAGCGGAGCATGGTGAAGAGAAGCGATCACCTGATGAAGCATCTTCCAATCCCAAAGTTGGAGTGGGATAAGCAAAACGGGATACTTAGTAACTTGGGATACTGTGAAACTTTTCTTTCTTAGTCTCTGAACGGACTTTTCCCAGTGTTTTTTGAAACAGTAGCCCCACCAAATGCACAAACACAACCTGAAATCATATACTAAGCAAATAAATAACAGATTGGAAACACAGCACTGCTACCACCCTAACCTTGGTGAACAACTGAATAGATGTGGTGCAAGGGGATGAGGTCCCCTAGGGCATGTGGACGTGCCCAGTGCACACTCCTCCCCTTGGAGGGTCATCAGAACACTCCAAAGATTAACCAGTGGAAGAAGCTACTATGCCTGTCATGAGTTGAAGTGTAAGTTAGCTTCTTAAAGACTGGTCCCTAGACAGGGCCAGTCAAATGGGCACAGTTCCCCCTCCCCCTGGGCACGACCACTTTCCTCTTACTGGTAAAAGACAGACATAGCCTTTTTTTTAAGAAAAAAACTTCTTGTTGTTGTGATTCAGCAACACTGCTGCTTTTAATTCCACCCCTCCTTTGTTTATTTATTTATTTATTTATTTATTTATTACATTTATAATACACCCCATAGCCCAAGCTCTCCTGGCTTTCCCTCTTCAGAGAAGTCAGGCAGGCTTTCAACTCCTTATTGTTGTGGTTGTTGTTGTTGTTATTATTATTATTATTATTATTATTATTATTATTATTATTATTAATTAGTACTGCTATTATTAACGTTATTGATGGCTGTGATCACAGTGCAGTCAATCAACTCTGAAGCAAGGATCACAAAGCTTTACTCTTATCCTCCTAGTCCCCTAGTTATGGGATGCAAAAGAAAAGGCATCTCTCTGTGCTGCTCCCGCCTCACAGGGACGGTTTGCATTGCTGGCTTTGATACAATCCTTGGCTCACTTCATTATGCCCCCAGAAATGTCTGCTGCATGCCTGCCTTCCCGCCTTTGCCTGGGTGCTGTTGTGCTGAGGTATTTGCTGGGACTTACTTCCCCATAGATCTATGGCATAGTCGTACATCTCTGCGTGCCTCTCTGCCCGCCTGGTGCCTGGGAGATGTACTACATGATGGGCTTTGTGGTACAACCCCACAAGCCTCTGGCATGCTTGCTCCCAGTGCTGCCTGTCCTCCTCTGTGCCCGCCTCACAGGGATGGTTTGTGTGTGTCTTGCTTTGACTCAGGGAGGGTATCCTTCCGTGTGATAAAAGGCAGCTGCATTGTGCGCTCTTGGCGTGTGTGTGTGTGTGTGTGTGTGTGTGTGTGTGTGTGTGTGCATTTTTGGAAGTGTTTCACCTGAGATGAAGATCCTTATTTAGAAAAAAAAATCTTGATTCCCCCAGATCATCTGTGCTATTGATTGCTATGGGCAAGCACTGTGAAATGGATCTCTATGGGCAGGTCTGGTTTCCTTATGGGCATACTGTTCTTTGTGGGGGATTTTTCATATATTCCCCCAAAATCAGTGGAGGCTCGGATTTCCTTCCAACTAGGCATGAAGGTGGATACATGGATAAGCTATCATGGTGGCGATGTTGAGGTTTCTAATGTGAAAACTGATGGTGTTCTAGCATGGGATTTGAATTGGGGTGAGTTAAAAGGGAAAAAAATCTCCAAAAATCAGGGGATGGTGGGATTTGCTTGAAGCATGCCATGAATGTGGCTCTAGAGGGCATTTGTGAGGGTGCCCACTTTCAAGTTTGTATCTGTAAAAATGTCGGAGTAAATCCCATTTCTGAAAATGGGGTGTCGGATTTTCAAAATTTCCCCCAAAATCAAAGGATGCTTGGATTTGCTTGAGGCTTGGCATGAATGTGTATACATGGATGAGGTCTCATGGTGCCAATTTTGAGGTTTCTAACATTAACAGAAAAAAGTTATAGGCATTTGAATTTCAATGCAAGTCTATGGGGGGGGGAAACGGAGCTCCGATTCGGATCCGGAGCTCCACAGCAAAGCGAAGCAGACCATAGGTGGATTGCTGCGGAGCGGAGCGGACTCGATCCGGAAATTGCTAATCTGGAAGAGAAGCGGATCAGGGGGTCCATGCACAGCCCTAGTATACATTAATCAAATTGTTTAGTAGAACATTTCAATGAAGAGAAATTAAATTCTTTTCCTAAATCTTGTTTTATTTGTATACAAGAGCTGCACTTTCAATATATTCATATCAGCACTTGCTTTAATAACACACACACACCCTCAGATCCCCTGCCTGGAATCATTGCAAAGAAGTGAGGGGCCCTAATATTTGTAAATTAGAAATTAGCATTGGTTGACTATGCTTCAGCACCTTGGCAGTTGAACTGTGGGTACCACAGGGTGCTATCTTGTCTCCAATGTTATTTAATACAAGTTGGTTCTCCAAGAACATAGTTGGCAGACAAAAATCAAGTCTAGCAAAAGGTTTAACTTAACTAAAGGTGTGCAGAGACTTTTAAATGCTATTCTGTTAAATTTAACAGCTAGAGACCTCTCCTGTCTAAGCAATAACTAAACTTTGAGTGGATTACTTTCAACTGTAGGTGTCTCTTAATCTCTTCATGATTTGTTTAGAGGCCATATGTTATTGGCATATCATTGTACTTTGGCCTGCACCTGTGTTTATAAAGGTGTACAGATACTTTTTGTAGGTTCATTTTGCTCCAATTTATTTATGTTTGTTTAATTATATTTGTCATTTTTATATTAAAAATAAAATGTTATAGAAAAGGTTTATGGATGTAAATAAACTCCTGACTTTGAATTATTGTGAAAATGGTTGGTATTCATGGAATCTGCATGTCATGAGCTTTCCAATGATGTGTTTCATGAGAATCGGTCAACAGGAAGGCAGACAAAAATGGATGACCAACTAACTCATATATATATATATATATATATATATATATATATATATATATACACACATACATACACACACACACACACACACAATATTTATATACTGCTCCCCATTCAAAATTTTGGAGTGGTGTACAAGATAAAATAAAATTAAAACAGAATAAAATAATTTAAATAGATTTTTAAAAGAAGCAAAATGAAAAGTGAACTGTGAACCATGGCTGGTCATTAAGAAAAAGCTTCCTTGAACAATTACATTTTCAGGAGGTGCCAAAAGGAATACAAAGTTGGTGCCTGCCAGACCTCCAGAGGCAGGGAATTCCAAAGGAGGGGGCTACCATGCTGAAGGCTCTTCCCCTGGTGGACTCCAATCAGAGGATGAGTCTATGTGGAACCACTTGGAGCATGCCCTCAGGTGACCTCAGTGACCAGGCAGGTTGGTAGGGGAGAAGGCACTCTCTCAGATATCCTGGTCCCAAGTTTTTTAGGGCTTTGTACACAAGTACGAGAACCTTAAACCTTTCCTTGTAGTGAATAGGCAGCCATTGAAGTTCCCTCAACAGAGGAGTTACATGCTGGAAAGGGGCAGCTCCTGACAACAGCCAAGCTACAGCATTCTGCACTAGCTCCAGCTTCCGGAGCAGCTTTAAGGGCAGTCCCACATAGAACACATTGCAGTAATCCAACCTTGAGGTTACCAATGCCTGTACCACCATGGCCAAGCTATCCCTGTCCAGGAGAGGCCATACTTGGCAAACCAGCTGAATCTGGTAAAAGGCACTCCAAGCCACCATGGCCACTTGAGCCTCCAGCGACAGAGATACCCCTGTGATGGAATCGCTCCGTTTGACTCAGCGATTCCCAGGCCGGAGAAGGGGGGTCTGACTCAGCCAGCCCAGACTCACACCCCTTCACTGCCGCTTGTTAACCCTTTGTAGTCTCGGTTCTCAAGGAAACACGCCACACTCCAGAAATAGGGACCAAACGCTTTTATTCTTCAAACTACACACTTTCATAAGGGTCCACACATTAGGGTAAACACTTAAGAGGTTTGGGGGGAAAACATGGACAAAGAAATAACACACTTAGGACAGCAGGGACTAATACCTCCCCCTCCCCCTTTACACACTCAGGCCAATAGAATTCACACTCGCTCCCCACTTTAACCACCCACCAGCCATAACTCCGGCAAGGTCCCTTGCCCAATTGTACCCAAAGCTGGACTTAAAACAAAACAAACATATAACTCTGTGACTCAACCTCTTGTTGTTCACTCCAACTTGACTTTATGTCACTCGAATTAAGACTCCTTCCCTCGGCAGCCACATGGAGCCTCCGCCATCCAGCCGGCCCAGCCTGGATGCTCTGACTCACCACACACACGCTGGACTCCTGACACCCACAGGAAAGAGACCGGACCCTTAGGTGCCTAAGCCTTTCATCCCCTTCTGGGACCCTCTTGTCATCAGACCCACCCTGACCAATAGAAACCCCATAGCAACCCACACTTCTCTTGAAGGGAGGGGGAATGCTCCCAGACATTGCACAACTGCAAACTGTTACTCTCCCTGGTACCAGCCCGAGGAGGCGTTATCAGATGCCAGGCACTTCACGTCCAGCGTGGCCTTGGCATTATACGTGCTACTCCCTTTTCAGACACAAAGAAACCCCTCTCCCTCTCCCTTGGATGAAGCAAAAAGATGTTCTCTTAAAGGAACCATGGGCTCAGCCCATGACAACCCCCAAACTATGAACATGACTTTTCAGAGGGAGTACAACCCCATCCAGAACAGGAAATGAGCCTATCTCCCAGACTCAGGAACCACTCACCCACAGGGTTTCCATTTTGCCAGGATTCAATTTCAGTTTATTGGCCCTCATCCAGCCCATTATCGAGTCTAGGCACTAGTCCAGGACCTGCACAGCCTCACCTGAATCAGTTGTCACAGGGAGATAGAGCTACGTGTCATCAGCATATTGATGGCATTTAGCTCCAAATCCCCTAATTACCGCTCCCAATGGCTTCATATAGTTGTTAAATAACATTGGGGACAAGATGGTGCCCTGTGGCACCCCATAGCTCAATAGCTAAGGGGCCGAGGAGTGGTCACCCAATCCTACTCTTTGAAAATGACCCTGTAGGTAGGACCAGAACCACTGTAGCACAGTGCCTCTGATGCCCATCCAACAGAGACAATCCAGGAGGGTACCATGGTTGATGATATCAAAAGCCGAAGAGTGATTGAGCAGGATTAACAGTGTTGCATTCCCCCGTCCCTTTCTCGATAAAGGTCATCCATCAGGGCGACCAAGCCTGATTCAGTCCCATAACCAGATAGAAACCCAGACTGGGATGGGTCTAGATAATCAGTATCCTCCAAGAGCGTCTGCAGTTGCTCCGCCACAACCCTCTCAAGTACCTTCCCTGAAAAGAGGGTGTTTGTGACAGGGTGGTAGTTGTCTAGTACCATTGGGTCCAGGGTGGGCTTCTTCAGGAGTGGTCGCACTACTGTCTCCTTAAGGACAGCAGGGACAACCCTTTATCGGAGGGAATCATTTATCACCCCCTGGACCCACCCCATCAAACCCCCTCGGATTGCTTTTATAAGCCAGGAGGGACAGGGATCGAGAGGGCAAGTGGTTAGTCGCATTGCTGCAAGCACCTTGTCCACATCATCAGGCTGCAATAACTGGAACTGATCCCACAAAATTAGGCAGATGGTGGAATCAGACTCCGCTAACAACAGCGTCAAGCTTGTTGTGGAGGGAAATGTTTTTGTCCTCAAAGTGTGATGCAAAAAGGTCACAGCGGATATTGGGAGTGATAGTTAGATGTGGGGCAAGGTGTCACCAATATGCTGATGACACCCAGCTATTTCTTGGTGACATCTGAATCAGGAGATGCTGTGCACATTCTGAACCGGTGCCTGGATGTAGTTATGGTTTGGATGAGGGCTAATAAATGGAAGCTGAATGTTGATAAGACAGAAACCCTATAGGTTGGGTGGTTCCTAGATCTAGGAATTGAGTGGTTTGTCGGTTCTGGATGGGGTTGTACTCCCTCTGAAGGAGCAGATACATCGTTTTGTAGTGCCCCTGGATCCATCCTTGTCACTGGAGGCCTAGATAACTGAAGCACCTATTATAAACTTTGGCTGGTGTGCCAACTACACCCATTCCTCAATAGGGACAGTCTAGCCATGGTAATCCATGCACTGTAGTGCTCCCTATGTAGGGCTGCCCTTGTACCTGGTTTGGAAACTGCAGTTAGGGCAGAATGCAGCAGCTAGGATGCTCGGTAGGATACCCAGCTATGTTGACATAAAGCCTGAGTTAAAAACAAAACAAAACACCTACACTGGTTGCCTATTAGATACTCAAAGTTATGTTGTTGACAAAAAAAGCCCGAAATAACGTAGGAACAGGATGCCTTCTCCTACATATATACCCAGCCAACCATAAGATCTTGAGAGGAGGCCTTGCTAGTTGTTCTGTGACCAACAGAATGTCACCATGTATTATCTCGAAGGTGGGGGCCTTCTTAATGGTAGTGCTCACCCTTCAGAAAACCCTTCCTCATGCAGTTCAGGATGCAGAAACTCTGTTATGTTTCAAATGCTTCCTGAAAACACACTTCCCCCCCCCCCCCAGGCGTTCTCTTTCTTGTAATTAGTTGCAAGTAATCATATGCTGCTCCATCTTAATGGTCTTTGTATTGTCCTGTATTGTTATTGTAGTTTGAAATTGCTTTTAGAAGTGTAGTTTAAATGTATTTGTATTCTTATTGTAAGTGAAATTATTTTTAATTGGGTATTTAAATCTGATTTTAAATATATATGAACCGCTTAGAGTTTTTTATATTAAGTGGTATCTAAGTATTATTATTAAATAAAATTATAAAATAAACAAATCATTCCCAACTTTGTATTCTGTTTTTTAAGAGGAACCCACCCCTCCAGTTTTAAATAAAAGTCCTTCTCTGTAACTAGGTGCACTATAGACCTTGAGCTTGGAATGAAATATCTCATTTTTATGCTTCCATCTGTAGACACAACAATCTGTTTTCTTTTGATTTTTTTTTAAAAAACAGCCAGGAAATAAGAATTTCCATAAGCTAAGGTCAAATGCAACAGAGTAACAATAAATCATAAGAAAACTCAAAGTTGTTTCCATTATTATTGGCTGGTAGGCTCAAGGGTTTTTTTTTCAAAGTTTTAAATAATGCCCATATTGAATTGTGCCAGTTATAATGCTCAATCTAGACTTAAAAGGGGCAGTGTCAGAATCAGAGCTGAGATCTGCAGAGTTAACCTCCAATATAGCTTAATGAAGGAGAACTGAATCCCTTTCAATAAGTGCAGAATCAGTCTCCACTTGTCTAAGGTAAGATTTCAGAAAACCCTTTATTGTAATACCAGGGAAAGCTCATGGCATGAAACAGGAGACGGTGAAACTTGGCCCAGTTCAGTATTGTCTATAGTCGGAATACCATATAACATATATACTTGTAATTAATATTCTAACTCATTGTAAAATTGGTGGTTTTCCAAATGTTAATCAGTTTGCTGCACTGGAAACATATTACTGTGGAATTTAGTGAGAGGCAAGAGTCCAGAGATTTTTCATATATATATTTTTTCAGACACGGTGGGAGTCCTGGAATGGCACATATTTCCACATCTCTACTTCAGCCAAAATCAGCAGGCTTCATTCATTGTTAAATGGTTCTCCTGGGTATTTGCAGTGGAGACAGGAGTTCTAATCTCTTCTCAATTGAGCCAAATCAGCCTTCCAAATTCCACAAGATATCCTCAACTAAAAATACAAATTTGTAGGGTCTCTAACAAAGTCTTTTAGAAAGGACTTTTCTTTCTTTTTTTTAGTAATGCCAGTACCAAAACACACCATACCAATGGTGTGGGAAATAATTCTGGGGTTTTTAGCTGTCAAAGCAAATGTTTCAGACATGAAGGCAGCTTCAAGCTGTAAATAATAAATAATATAATTTATTATTTACTGCATTTATATACCGCCCCATAGCCTAAGCTCTCTGGGCAGTTTACAAAAATTAAAACCTAGAATGTTTAGTAGAAATATACAAGATTTAAAACCATAAAAGCATAAAAACAGATTATCTATTCTGGGTCAACTAAAAACTCAACATATGCTGTTAAATGCATATATGGCATTCATTAAGTTCTAGTAAACAGTAGGGGTGTGCAGAACAGTTCTTCTTCATCCCAAAATTCGGGGCAGAGCTCCACTGAGCAGGTTCTCTGCTCTGATTTTCAGAGGCGGGCTGTCTCTCCATACCTCTAGATTACTTGTCAGAAAACTGGTCCATTTTGGAGAACCACGCTATTATCAGCAATTGGAATTAACAAAAATGCATATATCTCTGTCATTTTTAAAGATAAAGAGATGAAACTTGGCACCCTGGTAGCTCTTAAGTAGGGCTTTAGCCATGCTAAGTTTAAATTAGATCACTTTATCCCTTGATTTTTAGGATTTTATAAACATTTCCTCCCCCCCCCTTTTTTCCCCTCCTTCTGCTCCTCGCAGTCATGGAGGGGGAGAAAGCAGTCATGGAGTAATCTCCTTGTTCCAATTGGGGGGGTGTGGGGGGGTTGCCCTTTATCATTAACTGTGCTGTTCTGCAGGCCCACAGAGGCATGGAGGCGGCCCAGCAGCCGGTCAGCTTGCTTAGCCAACTGGTCGAGTGCACCGTGTTTGGCTCCAGTTTTTGTTGTGTTTGTTTGTTTTTACTTTTTCTCAGAAAGACCAGCAACAGCAGCAGAATCAGCAGCAGAGAAAAGGGTGCACCTAATTTTGGGTGGGTGGATGGAACTAGAAGAAACACCTCTCCCTCTCCCAACACAACCACAGCCAGCAGCAGTACCCATTGCACACCTCCTGATGGAATAATAAACCTTTATTAATCGAGAAAAATGTGTGCTGTTTGTGCTGCAACACACACACTCAAACTAGACAGACTGTAGAAAACACAATACAGAACTCACAATGGATTGATTCTTTTTGTATTTTTTTATATGGGAGAGTAGACTGGGTAACAGTAAAGTACACACACAAGGGTGGGGTGATCTGAAGCAACTTTGACTCAAACACGCAGACAGACTGGGATTTAAAGAAAAGTTGGAAAGATAAAATATTTTTTTCTTAATTTCTTTTTCAATTTCTCACTGGGGGTAATAGCGTAGAACAAAAACACACACACACACACACTCAACAACGGGAAAGCATGGGGTGAGCAAATAAAAGCAGACAAACACATAGAGACAAACACATAAACCGTCCAGAGAGCTTCGGCTATGGAGCGGTATATAAATTTATTAAATAAATAAATACACAAAATAAAAAAGGAAGCAGGAGCCTTCTCTCTCAGCAGCTACAAATGTTGCAGACAGAGCAAGCAAGCACAACTGAGAGCTCTCTCTCTCTCTTTCTCTCGGAATCTCTTCTCCTCCTCCTTTCCCAATGCTCCATGAGGAATGAGTTACAGGGCAGGGAAAAATGGGTTTTATCATTTGCAATTCCCTCCCTCTAAGCAATGTGATTGGAGGGGGAACAGGGAAGAGACTGTGGGTGTTGGTTAGCCACAGGTGTCAATCTCAAAACTCCCCCCCCCTTCACTACCTTGGCATCTTCCTAATATGGAAGTGTTCAGTTAGCCGTCCATCAACATGAAATGAGCCCTCACATCGCCTAAAACACTTTCATATGTGGATCTCTTCAGGGCTCTGAATGATCTTCAATCCACACCATGGGTTTCCTTCGGTTTTTGGACCGCCCCCTAACCGTACCGCGAGTTCGGTGTTGGAGGTCCATCAAACTCCTGATTTTCAGTACAGAGCACACATCCCTAGTAAACAGTATCCCTCTGAAACAAGGGATAACTGGCGTAGCATTTTGCTGTAATGGTTAAGTCCAAAACACAGCTCCATCACAACTTCACTAAAAGCACAGTCCCTGCAAGAGAAAAAAAAGGTGGGATATAAATGCAATAATAAATAAATAAAGTACCATTATTAAAATGAGGAAACAGGCACTCTAAGATAAAGGACTAGCAAAAGAGCACATAGTTAAATCTATAGAATTCGCATCGTAAGTCATACTAATGGCCACCAATTTGGATGGCTTTAAAAGGGGTTAGACAAATTCCTGGAGGAGAAAGCTATCAATGGCTACTGGTCCTAATGGCTATATGCTATCTCCAATATCAAAGGCAGTATGACTATGTACACCATTTGCTGGGAAACATGGGTAGGAGGGTGCTCCCTTTGGTGTCAATGCAGCATTGAGTGGACGATTGTTTCCACCAGGACTGTGGCAGGGAACAACCTCACTCAATCGTGATCATGGCCCCCTGTGGCTGCTATTTAAACTTAAAAATAAGACACATTAACTGCATACATAAAAGTAATGTAACAGGTACTTCGGCCCTGTGTCCTGCTGATTTCAGTGGCACTTAACTGTCACCAATTGGCTAGATTGTGTCTACTACGCTTTTGAATTGGATCACTTGAAAAATACTGGCAAACTAGAAGAGATTCCATATATATCCTTAACTATAAATGACTGCACTCCTCTACTCAATAGCATGTCCCATTGACTTCAATGGGCCTTAATCTCAGGTAAGTGAATCTGCAAGCACAGCCTGAATGCCATTAAGAAATTTATTTTGCTATCAACTCAAAATATGTATCTCTACCCGTACATATTGCTTAGATGCAATTGAAATGATGAAGAGTAGGCAGTGTAAATGATGGACTTTTCTTTGGCCTAGTGCAGCCAATTTTTTCAATATGTGCATGGAAAGAAATTCAAAAGGATCAGATTCTTCTCTTATTTTAGAAGCCTGAACTCAACTAAGAAAGAACCTGGCAGACCGCAAACCCACAGATACATTTAATAGCTGAACAATTTTGCAAAGAAATGCCCCAATACGTAACTCTGCTCATCAAGGACTCCATATTCTAGCATCTATAAATAAGACCTAGTTAGCTATTCTCATTCTTCTCCAGCACTAAATTGTCTAGAAATATTATTATTCATGGGATTTATTTTCTACAAAAACACTGGATTATAAAAATGGGTTAGCATTAAACTAACTCACTTCCAAATTGAGCCAAATACAATAAAAGCATAACTGCATTTTGATTGATGTTGTGGCTGCTGGAAGTGGCGGAGGTGGGGAGTTGATATAAAGGGAGTTCTCTGAGCATATTATTCCATAATCCTATACCAGCTGCAATTCATTCCAGGTTGCTCTGTGTCAGCCAAAGGTGATGTGCTCTGAATCCCATTGCATATGTTTGACCTGTGATATGACAGACTCGATGGCCACGATTTTTGCTCCCAATGTATGGAAGTATTCTGATACATTATGACCACTAGCATTTTTCTTATCATGTGGGCAGGGAGTCATGCAAAGTAGTTGCAGGGGAGCCACAACTGGCTCCTGGCTCCCTCTTGCTCACCTATACCATGGCAATGGCTTTAGCTTGATCCAAGGTAGGGGAGGGATTTCTAATCACATCCCTGTCTCTCAGCACATTAGACAGGTTTGTTGCAGCAGCACAGGCAGAAGAAGAATCAGAAAGCTCTTCTGAGCAACTTGAATTGAGAGTCCATGTAACAATAAACGATAGTTTCTCATTACATGTAAATTGGGCCGTCATAGCCATTTCCCACTCGTGACGAAATTCAGTGTGACTAGGGCTGCAAGCCTAGGCATACTGACTAGGGAATAAATCCCATTGAACAAAGAGAAGGAAATCGTTCTTTGGTAATCTGGCAGGGCCAATCTGCATATACAGCAACACTGTCATTGGTTATACAGGAAGGTCGTAATGGAGAAACAATATGCATGTAACTGTTAATGTTTTGTGTTTTGAAAAACATTTTTGCAACCTCTGATGATGTCAGAGTGTAATTGTCAGGGTTTAAATTCTTGTGTTGTTACTGTGTTGAAGGCCTGTTTTGAATTTGCTGCTTAGTGACAGGTTCTGAAACAGGAGAAAGACAATCACTTTTACTATTTATAGGCAGGGCGTAGGGTGACCATATGAAAAGATGGAGTCCTGTATCTTTAACAGTTGTATAGAAAAGGGAATTTCAGCAGATGTTACTTGTATGCATGCAGCACCTGGCAAAATTCGCTCTTCATCACAACAGTTAAAGCTGCAGGAGCCCTGTCCTCTTGACCAGATACAAAAGAGGGCAGGGCTCCTGCAGCTTTGTGATGAAGAAGGAATTTCACCAAGTGCTGCATGCATACAAATGACACCTGCTGAAATTCCCATTTCTATGCAAGGAGCCTTGTCCTCCTTTTTCATATGGAGATTCTAGGTTGATGTCTTACCAGAAGAAGTTACATAAGCAGGCCTTTATGCAGTTAACTGTCCAAGCAGCTAGTAGTACAACAGCAGGAGTTTTGATGTCAGAAGAAGCTTGTACTCATTATATTGGCCTAGGTGTGAGTGAATTTGGCTGGGGTGAAGGTTTAGGGAATTTGGCCTGAAATAAAAAGTCAATTTGGGTGCAACCCTATGCATGTTTAGACCAAAAAAAGTCCTACAGCTCCCAGCATGCCCCATGGTGTTTGGGGGATGCTGGGAATTATAGGACTTTTTTCAGTCTAAACATGCATAGGATTGTGCTGTTAGAGTGTCTCTTGAGTTCTTTAATTCTGTCATTAAGCATTTCTTAAAACTCCACTTAAAACAGTGTTCCCTATATACAAAATATCCCTTTATTAAACAATCTTATTTAATAGTTCATACTGTTTCTAGTGTGGGTGTACATAATACTGTTATACCAAGCTACTACGTGGTTTGTTTGTTTTTTAAGTATGCCAATAGAATTTGTGACAGCAGAATAGTGTCAATTTGTAGAACTCTGAGTTATAGTGGCATAGAGTTCCTTAGGCCCTGTAATATGAACACTTCTAAAAAATAAACAAATCCAAACCTGTATTTTTAAGGGGATCAAGGGAAGCATTCTCCCCATAGACACTAAATGAGTCTGTGGGTCCTTCCCGCCGCCCCCCACCAAAGCTAGGGGAAAGAATGTTCTATGTGAAGAATTGGGTTGATATAATAGACTAGAGTAGTAATCCTGCCCCAAGTTTATGTACTTAAGCCCCAGTGAGTCCAACATGATATAATAAGCACACATCAATAGACTGGGAGGTTAGAATTTCACTCTCTTTTTCTCTCTCTCTCTCTACACACACACACACACACACAATTAACCATGTTCATTATCATGGTTGCAAAAATATCCCAAATCATGCCAAAATATACCGAAACAGAACATAATTCAGAAAATGACAGATCTGGCCTTGGCAACACATGCCTTAATCACTTTCAATTTAGCTTATTGAACACATTCTGTGTGGGGCGACCCTTGAAACTGCAGTTAGTGGAAAATGCTACAGCCAGATTGCTTTTGGGGGTACATTTTATAGACTATAGTGCACTGGTTTCTGATGTTTGCTGCTCCCAGTTCAAGGTGCTCAGGCAAGCCCTGAACAGTTTGGGGCCAGGATATCTGAAAAACCATCACCTCCCGTATGAACGTGTTCATAAATTACCATCTTCTTTTGAAGCCCTGTTGTCTGTCCTACTATCAAGAGAGGGTCAGGGCCTTTGCAGTGGCAGCACCCAGGTTGTGGATTTCCCTCCTAATTAGGGGTGGGGGTGGGGGAGGGGCTACTGGCCCTAACTGCTGAATTTAGGTTGGGAGTAAAAACATTTTATTCTATTTGGTAGCTTTTAATGGTTTTAAATATGAAACTGTAATTCCACTTCTTTTGGTTTTAAAATAGTTGTTTTTAATCTCGTTGATTGCACTGTTTTTATTATTAAAAGCTTATTTTTCATTTTGCAAGTTTTTACAAGTTTAATTACAAATTTCTGATTTCTCTCCCACACATATACTCTCCCCAACTATATGTTTCACAGTTTTGTGTTCTCACTTAGTGCACATTGTTTTCTATAGTTCAATTCTTATAGAAAAGGGAGAAAGGAGGAGGAGAAGCACAGAGCGTGGAGAGAGGTAAAGAGATAGAAAAGGGAAAAGGGAGAACAGGAAAGGAAAGACATGTAAGGCCATTGTTCATTGGCTTGTATGGCGTAGTATGTTCCAGTTGTTATTGGTGCTGGTCTTTTATTCCAGGTATAGTTTGAAGAAAATATGCCAAACTGTGGCTTTAATGTTTAGGTGTCTTTTTTAGGGGTGAAATACAGCTTATAAATATTTCTGTAAACAAACAAACTTCTTGAATAAAGGGCTGAAGCAACAACAAAACTTATAAAACGCTCACTAGGTTTTGGAACGAGGGACAGTTCTGCATGCAGACACCAATAATCCACAATTCTGATGGTTATCCCTTCGCCCGACTAGCTAAATTTTCCATAAGATGACTGGAATGGAGCACCGTGTGTTTGCCCACCAATTTTCATATTATAAACACTTGCTAAAAGTAGACAAAAGCAAAACCAAATCCTCAAATTAACTTTGATATATATGTTCTATTTAGGAGGTTATTTAAATCTATCTGATCTTCTCATTCATCTGTTATCCACCTTGGAGGAATAAATCATAAAATGAATGTATCATTTAGGTCAAGCAATATACTGCTATTTCCTCTTGCTCTTGGAAAATGGAAACACTAAATCATACATTTTTCTCACTGCCAATATTCTGAAAGGTCTGCATTCTTACATATTTCAGCCTCAAGTCTTCCCACTGCTAAAACCTGTTATGGAGCCATTCAAGTTCGTAGGGCATTCCCATGCCAGCTAACCAATTAATCTAAACACAAAGCT